>NC_059109.1:2500-1240000 GCF_020740685.1 Jaculus jaculus
CAGTTGTAGACATAGATGGGAAGCACACCTACCTGTCTTCCTCTGTCAAATCTTTGCACTGGTAAAAAGTTTGTGGAATATGCAGTGAATATCATTTTATAGAACTAGTATTAAAATATTTTCTACAACATCTACTGACTCAGCTGACCAAATCGGTGACTTGAATATCTATGCAAAATTACCATGTGGGAGATACTTTCTGAAAGCTGATAATGAAAAGAACTTTGTAAATTGAACTCGTGAGAATTTCAATTTGGGAAGCATTTTAACTTTTGATATTTGATGTCTGTATAACTGCTATGGCAATCAAAACAATGGGAAGTGGGTGCCTGCCCCTCCCCCTTCTAAGATAAAAAGAAAATAATTTATTCTATGATCAGTTTATTGACTGTAATTACTTTGAGGGCATTTTTGTTACTACTTTAGACCTGTAGCTCTCAACACTTTAAAAGCCTTTACATGAGCCCCATTCAAGACATTTCCTTAAATTTTCTGGAAGTGGGCCTTACATGTTGATACTTCACACACCAGTCCTCTCCTTCATTTCTCTAATGTGCAGACAGGGTTGAGAACCACTAGACCAATGATAGTTTTTCCTACTTAAAGGTGATGACTACTTTGAGCTGATTAACGCCTGTTCATTAGTTTTGTCCTTGTTTTGCTCTGCTGATGGCTAAGTTACTTTGTTACTGCTACTATTTGTTGTTAAAAATAAATTAACAATTTGTGTTTGAAAAAAAACCAAAATCAGGGCTGGAGAGATAGCTTAGCAGTTAAGCACTTCCCTGTTAAGCCTAAGGACCCCAATTCAAGGCTCAATTCCCCAGGACCCACGTAAGCCAGATGCACAAGGTGGCACATGAATCTGTAGTTCGTTTGCAGTAGCTGGAGGCCCTGGTGTACCCATTCTTTATCTGTCTGCCTCTTTCTCTGTCTATTGCTCTCAAATAAATAAATAAATAATGATAAACCTTTGAGGACTACTGAGGCAGTTTAGGATGACTGTGACCCCAAAGGTAAAAAGCAGGAATGTCCTCAAGCCTGCCCTATCAATCCACAGGTCACTACAGACCAGAGAATTATT
Source organism: Jaculus jaculus (assembly GCF_020740685.1). Taxonomy (NCBI): domain Eukaryota; kingdom Metazoa; phylum Chordata; class Mammalia; order Rodentia; family Dipodidae; genus Jaculus; species Jaculus jaculus. The sequence continues at coordinate 3,585 of NC_059109.1, forward strand.
CTCCTCTCTCTTGCCTGCAGGAGTTCTCTAGATCTGTTTTTACATACACATCCTGAGTCCTTCCTTGTAACCTTTTCCTAGAATTGGGATTCCTGGAAGGTTTAAGTCTGATAGTGGCATTGTGGCTACTTAGCCCCAAAACTTGGCATCATGGCAGGTTAGCTCAGCCCGCACTCTGAATCTATAAAAAGCAATCATCAGATATAAATACCTTGCTCATTTTTGTGCCATACTCAGATGGTGTACACACACAGACAACATTTACAATATGCACATACATATCACCATATGGACTGTCTTATGTTTACCTTTCAATTACGGTCACACAATCACTGGGAGTAAGCCACTAAACCTGAGTTTTGTCCTCAGTTAAGGCCCCTAGAATATGAGTGGAACTACTAAAGCTACTGAGAGTAACAGTATGAAACCATATCTTAGTGCTGTCACTGCTCACAATTTGATCAAAGTCAAAATAGGTGAACCAATGAGTTTACTGGGTTGACTTACAGAGCACAAATGGAGTGTCATTTACAGGAGTGTGGGTGACCCCAAAACAGCTGCATTGCTGCAAGGTCCACACCATCAGGAATGATATGAAAACTGTACCACAGTATCTACTTACTTAACCTTTCACTTTCTAGCTTATCCAAAGATAACTAGCAGCCCAGGAGGGGAGGGGGCAGGAAAGAATAATGACTACAATTCCAGGAAAGAGGCATATGACACTCCCCCTCCTTTTACCAGGCACTGTCAATAGTCAATAGCTCTATTACCATTTCCATAGACCTGGCTATCACTGCATTGCTCTGTTCACTCTGACAGGCCTACTAGGAGAAGGCATTCTCTACTGGCATCCAGTTATATCTGGAGGAAAAATGAGGAAAAAGCCCTCTCTACCACCTTTTTCTGTTGTTGTTTTTGGGTTTTTGTTTTTGTTGGGTTTTTATTATTATTATTATTGTTGTTGCTGTTCTAGGTAGGGTCTCACTCTAGGGCAAGCTGACCTGGAATTCACTATACACTATGTAGTCTCAGGCTGGCTTTGAACTCTCAGTGATCCTACTATCTCTGCCTCCCCTGGGATTCAAGGCATGTGCTACCATACACCATACCCGGCCATACCATATTCTTGAACATCTTTATGATCTATGTATAGCAAACTTACTTTTTTGTTTTGTTTTTTTGAGGTAGGGTCTCACTCTAGCTCAGGCTGACCTGGAATTCACTATGAAGCCTCAGGGTGGCATCAAACTCTCCTTGATTCTCCTACCTCTGCCTACCAAGTGCTGGGATTAAAGGCATGTGCCACCATGACCAGCTCAAACTTTTTTTTTTTTAATTTTATTTATTGGGCTGGAGAGATGGTGTAGCAGTTGAGGCACTTGCCTGTGAAGCCTAAGGACCCAGGTTCAATTCCCCAGTATCCACATAGAGCCAGATGTATATGGTGGTACTTGCGTCTGAGGTTTGTTTGCAGTGGCTGAAGGCCCTGGCACACCCATTCTCTTATCTGCCTCTCTCTCACTCTCTCTCTGAAATAAATAAGTAAAAATAAAACACTTTTAAAAGATTTTTTAATGTTATCCATGTTTGCTTTAGTTATAGGTTTCCTTATATGAAAGTCTGTCCAGTACCCTAATAAATAACCCTATGATGTCATTATAAAATCCTTTTATAAGGAAATGAGTAGCTCACCTCCTTTAAACAATGACACTCCAAAAGCCCTAGTCACTGATGCAACTGCTGCTGAAGAATTTGCAAGCATTCTTCTGAGGCCCACACCTGACTCTCCTCAATCATCTGTCATTTCTCCTAAAACTCACTAACTCTACTTCTGACTCAGCCTGAAATTCTCTTCAACTGTGTTAAAAATCCAAGCTGGGCTGGAGAGATGGCTTCGTGGTTAAGCGCTTGCCTGTGAAGCCTAAGGACCCGGGTTCGAGGCTCGGTTCCCCAGGACCCACGTTAGCCAGATGCACAAGGGGGCGCAGGCATCTGGACTTTGTTTGCAGTGGCTGGAAGCCCTGACACACCCATTCTCTCTCTCTCTCTCTCTCTCTCTCTCTCTCTGCCTCTTTTTCTCTCTTTGTCACTCTCAAATAAATAAATAAGAATGAATAAAAAAATATTAAAAAAAAAAATCCAAGCTGCACCTGAGTGGAAAACCTTCCAATAACAAAGCTGGGAACAGAGATGTGTTCCCACTGCTGGTGACCTTTTCAGTATAAGTCACATTTTGGCATCAGCCACCTGATAATGTTTCTAAGACTCAGCAATTTAGTTTATGGTCCTGGAATAGACCTGGCAAGGGGTAAATTATGTTATTAACTCTGACCTGGGTATGGTGAAAATATCAGAATCTAAGCAGACCTTTTAGAAAACTATTAAGCAGCCCAAGAATTCCTGCTTCCTAATATTCATCAATGTGAGACAATTTCCTCCTGCCTCAACTTTCCTTCACTACCTCCATTCAGCACCATTTGACATTTTTTAAATCTTGCTTAAAAAGCACCCAGGGTTTTTTCCTTAAACTTTGTGGCTTAACTGTAAAGATGGGACCTACTCTGGCCTTTAACAGCCTTAACGTTCAATGCATAGGTACACTTCTCAAACCGACTGAAATATTGTTTCCTATATTTGATACCTTTGGTATTCAGAGTAGGTCATTATAGTAAACCAAGAGCATCCTGTGGTTTTCTAAAGAACCTCCACATCAAGTACAGAACTAACTCTGAAGAGACAAGGTAAAGCTCACCGACCAGCTGAGGCAATGTGAAGACCATCAGGTGAGCAGTCTCTGCTTTTCCAATACTTGACAACAGTAAGGCAAACCTGCTGTGTACGGGTCCTGGTCCCAAATGGGTGTGTCTGAAGCCCCTTTCTGCAGTCTGCAACACTGGTGTGAGGCTCAGTGGCCCACATGCGTTTGTTAAGCCACTGACTCACCCTGGCCTGGTGGCACAGGTGCTGGTCTCCTGTGTTTGTCTTTGGAGCAGCGCACGCAGCAGCCGGAAACACCTTTGTGAGGTGTTCATGCACATCACAGAAGTCCAGCCCTGCCACTGCTGAAAGAAATTTCCAGGGCATAGATAAAGGGTCTGCAGATTTCCACAACTCCGGGAGGGATAATGGGGCATCAGCTCCCCTGTGCTCTTCTGGAGCTTCAATAAATGACTGGACTTGGAACCATAAAACACAAAGATCTATTTCTGCCAGTGTCCTTCCCCATTTTTTCCGAGTGACCAGATGCATGCACAAATTTTTTGTTCTCATCTGCTCCGGTGTGTGATGTGAAGAAGCAGGAGACAAGAGCACCAGCTCCTTAAGTCATTTCTAATAAAGAAATTGGTTAACATTAGCACTCCTTGAATGAAAGGGGAAGGGGAAACTCCGAGTGTGTACGTGTGCTTGTTTCACTTGTTGCTAATAGATTAGTTCAAATTTTATTTTTTCCCCTTCCCACAGCCAAAGGGCATTTCCATATATATTGGCCAGTCTGATAGTGAGATTAGCAATGCTTGATAGACACTCTACTGCCTGAAACATGACATGTAGCCAGATGACTATTGGGGGAAGGATGATTCCTACAGCACTTTCTTTAGTGAAATCAGTATAAGGAAAGTGTGAAAGAAAGGCACAAGAGAAACACTGGACTTGACCTCAAACGGAGACCATTTATTGAAGCACAGCAAGGGGCTATAACCTTCCAACAACATGGAGCTAGGATAAGAGGACCCTGAGGAAAACAGACAGAACCAAGTGCAGATCTAAGGAAAGTTGATAAGGAACTGTAGCTATTTGTTCCACTTACCTTGGCCTTGATCTGAAAGAATCAGAATAAGGTGTTTCAGTGGGCTTATCTATGGCAGGGTGCCCCATATGGTTTCTGTTCCTTCAAGGCTTTCTGAGTTAAGGGAAATTTATCAATCAGGGAAGTTGTCAAGTTTGTTTAGGACAAAATGTCTCAGATGTTCCCAAGACCTCTTAGTTTCAAGGATAGTCATTAACCCTTCAGTTGCCTCTACTTTCAAAGAAAATCATTAACCCTTCAATCAGCTCTGGCAATCATTTACCCAGGACACTGTTTGTAGACCTGGAACTAAGGCACCAGTGAGTTGACCAGGATCTCTGGCCTGTAGTCTTCCTTCATTAGTCACATACCCACAGTGTCTTCCCTTAACCCCTGCAGGGCAAGCAGACTTTACCAGGTTGTTAGTGAGGGTGTGGCTGGTTTCCTTCAGTTTTACTGATGAAACCTGCACTGGTACTGATCAGCTCATCATAGGCCAATAGCTACAAAATAAGTGTGCCCATGATCACTGACACTATATCAGAACACATTTTTACTATGTGTAAGTACATATTTAAAGTGGGGTGTAAGCTTGATGTTTGTAAGCTTGGAGTGACCAAGGATCAACATTCATTCTTTAGTGACTGGAAAGGTAAGTGGAATAGGCTGCAAACTCTATCAATTGCATTCACATAAGTTAGTTACGGCTCATAATTTAAATAACTTATAAATAGTAGTAAATAAATATATCTTGGCATTAAAATGTCACATTTTATTTTCTCATACACATTGACTTGGTTTTCTGAGGCTTTGATAGAGGAACTGGTTTACCTCCCTGCTGATGAGACATTTCTGTTGATTATCGCAAGAAATCCAAGGTGAAATTTTGTTTACCCAAGCACCAAGGTTTCAACAGCTTTGACAGGACCCTATAATCCCATTCTCAATACCCAGCCACATGAAGCACTCTGATCCTTCATGGTCAACAATGAGGCCACCTATGACATCAGTCCTAGAAACTTCGATATTGAAAACCAAACCTATACTAACCTTAACGGTCTCAGTCATATTGTATCTTCCATCACCACTTCCTTCAGACTTGATGTAGCACAAAATGATAACAGAATTCAAGACCAACCTGGTGCCCTATCCCAATACTCACTCCTCTCTGGCTATGATTGCCCCCATGATCTCTGCTGAAAAAGCCTTCCATAAGCAGCTTTCTGTAGCAGAGATCACCAATGCTTGCTTTGATCCAGCCAACTTTATGGGAAAATGTGATTCCCACCGAGGTAAATTCATAGCCTACTGCCTGTTGTAACATGATGATATGGTTTCCTAAGATGGCAATGCTGCCACCATCTCAACTAAATCTAAGTGAAGCATTCATTTTGCAAATTGGCATCCCACTGGCTTCAAGGTTGCCATTAATACCAGCCTCCCACTGTGGTACCTGGTAGAGACTTGGCCTGAGTACAATGAGCAGTCTGCTGAGCAACACCATGGCCATTGCTAAGGCCTGGTCTCAACTAAACCACAAATTTGACCCAATGTTTGTTCACTGGTATATAGGTTAAGGGATGGAAGATGAGTTTACTAAGGCCCATAAAGATATGGCAGCACTAGTGAAGGGTTATGAGGAGGTTGGTATGGATACTACTGAAGAAGAGGCTAGGAAGTAGATGAATAATTATCCATTCCTTTATCTCTACAGCATGTCATTTGCTCAGAAATTTGAACTTGAGCATTAGCTGACAGGCAATGAAATTTTATGATTAGATTCTATTCATCCAATCATGATCACATCCTTTCCATGTATAATTACAGCATTTTTAATGTTTTTTTTGAAAGAAATACAGATCTAATTTTCAAAATAAATATTTGTCTCCTATACTTTTTCTAAAACTTCCTTGACTGCAATTTACCCATGCTTGGAGTACAGGGTCTCAGCACCATGGTGCTAGTGTCAAGGGCCTATGTAATTCACTGGGCAGTTACTTATGTGGTAAGGGGAGGGCGGTGCTAGAATGACTAGCACTAGCATTGACCTCCTCTGCCTTTTCAAACAGCTCTTAATAGGATTAGAAGATGTGTGGGATGCTCTGGCAGAGCACCTGAGCTCTGGGTTAAATTGACAGCACCTAAAAATAAGATTAATTACTCATGAATTAGTATATAAAATAACTTTGAGGCTGGGGAAGATAGTCCAATCATAGAGGACCTACCTAACTTGTACAAAAGCCCTAGGTTAAATTCCAGAACCAGAAAAGTTTTAAATATCATATGAGTGGCTGTTTTAAAAATTGCACTGGGGGCTGCAGAGATGGCTCAGAGGTTAAGTTAGGTGCTTGCCTGCAAGGCCTAATGACCCAGGTTCAATTTCCCAGTACCTACGTGTAAAGCCAGATACACAAAGTGGTGTATGCATCTAGAGTTCGTTTGCAGTGGCTGGATGTCCTGGTGCATTCATTCTCTATGTGTCTGTCTCTCTTATCTCTATCTCTTTCTGTTTGCAAATAAATAATTTTTTTAAAAATTGCACTGATTTCACCACTAGAGAAGAAAGTCAGTCACTGAATGACACGTGTCCATTGGTGACAATATTTGTAAATGGGTCAAGGTAATTTCACTTTTCAGTACCCAGCATGTTTTACATTGTGCATTTGTGTATATACACTACTAAGAATTGAACCTATCGTTTCCTACATGCTATATAAAAACTTGACTGTTAGGTTATAACTCGAATTGCATTTATACATTTTAAGACAGGATCGTACTGAGTTGCCCAGTTTAAATTTGCAATTATCCTGCTTTAGCTTTCTGAGTAACTAGGATTATAGATGTGTTCCACCATGTTCAGAATCATTCTTTTAAGCATAAAATTTGATTTTATCTAAAGGAATGTTAGAATGTAGCTCAGTGGTAGGAGGCTTCTTGCCTAACACGTTTGAGGCCTTTGATGCATGGGTTTATCCATATCATTGGGGGAAAAGAAAGATGCACATAAAAAAATTTAATCTAGAGCTAGAGAGATGGCTTAGCAGTTAAGGCATTTGCCTGTAAAGCCAAAAGATCCAGGTTTGAGTCCTCAGTATCCACATAAGTCAGATACAGAAGGTGGTGCAAGCATGGAGTTCATTTGCAGTAGCTGGAGGCCCTGGCACACCCATTCTCTATCTGCCTGTCTGCCTGCATGCCTCACTCTCTACCCCCGTCCAATAAATAAAGTATTTAAAAAATAGAATTTAATCTAGGAAAAAATTTAAGGTTTCAAATTCAATAAGCACAAGGACACAGGTGCTGAGGATAAAGTTTGTTTGAATTAAGAGAAGATAATTTCTGTCTTTGTTTTTTATTTTTTTTATTTTTTTTTTAAATTTATTTATTTATTTCTTTGAGAGCGACAGACACAGAGAGAAAGACAGATAGAAGGAGAGAGAGAGAATGGGCGCTCCAGGGCCTCCAGCCTCTCAAACGAACTCCAGACATGTACGCCCCCTTGTGCATCTGGCTAACGTGGGACCTGGGGAACCGAGCCTCGAACTGGGGTCCTTAGGCTTCACTGGCAAGCGCTTAACCGCTAAGCCATCTCTCCAGCCCTGTCTTTGTTTTTTAAATGCTTCATTTTTATATCTGGAGGTGCTAACCACTCTAAAGGTATATGTTCCCCACAATTAATCCTTACCAAAAATGTTCGGACAGACCTACCCAGAGGTGTGTCTCTTAATTCTGGATACCATCAAAATAGCAATCAAGATTAACCATCAAAAGGCCATGCCTTGTTAGGATCAGGGTTAGGGCTTCTTGCCTCTACAAACAAACTCTAGACATGTACAACTTTTTGCATCTGGCTTTAACTGGGTACTGGGGACTCAAAACTGAGCCTTCAGGCTTTGCAAGTAATCATCTTTAACCATTAAACCATCTTTTCAGCCCCTCAGAAAGTTATTTTTAACCTCATAAGTTAAATCTAGCATTGCAGTCAGGTTCACATTGCTGGTACAAATCACCCAACCAAGAGAAGCTTGTGGGGGAGAAAATAGAGGTTTATTTTGGATAAGGCTCCATCTTTCATACCTATGGAAAGGATGCTTTTGCTGTCGGTATGAATTTGACAGTTTTTGTCTGGGTGGTTTTGGATATATCAACACATTATCATTGGGATTCTGAGTTTCTGATGAGAAATTTGATGAGTCTTATGTGAAAGTTGCAATTAAGCTGTCTTCCTCTATGCCCCATAGATTTTAATCATATGCCCTGGGATGTCCTGGACAACCAAGCAATTTGTTAGTATCATAATGTCACTGAAAGTCTACCATCCTTCTGATATCAATCAACGTGAGTTTAAAGAAAAAAACAATAATTGACTACCTTGAGTATAGGTATGATAAAATCTGTAAGTCAAAGACTATTATGGAATTTTAAAATACATAATTTGAAGCACGCTATATATTCACTTTCTAACTAATAAGTGTCAGTCTCTATAACTCAGTGAAACATGAAATATCTGTAGCCTATTATCACCATTATTGTTATTGTTTTTGTTAATCAAAGTGGAAAAGGTCCTTGCTTATGGTTTTGATGTGAAATGTCTTGCATATAGAAGAGTGTTTGAACACTTGGTACCCAGCAGGTGGTGCTATTTGGGAAAACTGTGAAACTTTTGGGAGGTGGAACCTAGCTGAAAGAAGTGGGTCACTGGTGGACATAGGAAACTGTCAACACACTGTAAGCCAAGACTGCATGCACCAACTGCTTTAGCCCCTAGCTGCTCCTACCATTATGGCCTTTTCTGATCCTACAAAATGGGAACAAAAATAAACCCTTCCTCACTTCAGTTCCTTTCTGTAAGGCATTGGTCACAGTCCACATGTGTGCAGTTACACATACACACATGTCTACACATGTATGAAGGGCAGAAGTATCTTCTGCAGCCACATGTTCCTCAATTCTCCAGTTATATGGCAAGCACATTTTATCCATTGACAAATATCTTCAGTACTTGATATAGGAATTTTTTGTATGTGTATGTGTGTGGCATGTGTGTTTATATGCTTGTGTACATGTGTGCATGGATGCATGTGTACACGTGGGGAGACCAGAAGTCAACATCTGGTATATTCCTCAGTCACACTCCATCTTAGTTTTTTGACATAAAGCTTCACACTTAACCTAGAACTCACCAAATTGGATTAGACTAGCTATCCAGCAGGCCCTAGGGATGCTTCTATCTCTACCTCTCCAGTGCTGAGGTTATAGACACACTACCACACCTGACTTTTATATGAGTGTTGGAGACCTAAGCCCAGATCTTTATATATATACAGCAAGCGGTTTATCAACTGAGCCATCTTCCCATCCAATTCAGGAATTTATACCTATAAACTTCCTTTCTAGATCTGCTTTTAGTTTTTTTCATCTGGCATCATAAGTTTATGTTGCTATTGAGAATTTCTAGCAAGAGAAGTGAGGAAGTGGCAATGGATCAAGACCTCAAGGCCAACTCCCCTGATGAGAAGACCCTCAAGATTATTATATATTTCTAATAACCCTTGACTAAGAAAGCTTTGCTAAGGTAAAAATCATCTGCCAACTCCTTACAGAGATACACATTGCTATTAAGATGCTGCAAAAAAATAAAAAAGGCAAAAATAATGCCCCTCTTGTCACAGCTGAAGTCAGGATCATGAAATCATGAAGCCAAACACCATCAAACTCTTTCAGGTCATTGAAACCACACAGTATACATACTTGGTAACGAAGGATATAGCTGAGGGAGAGCTGCTGAGTTGTAGGATAGTGTTAGGCAATCTGATAGAGGAGGCGGCCAATTGAGTATTCAGACAGATTGTATGTGAAATGCAAAAGACATTGTACACAGGCATATCAAGCCAGACAATATCCAGGTGGATGCCAAAGGAAATATCAAACTGACTAATTTTGATCTAGCCATCAAAGTCACAACTAGGCAAAAACTGGGAGTGTTCTAAAGCACCCTTCCATAATTTTGCCCCAAAGATCTTCAAAGATCAAGGATATAATGTATGATTGACTGACATCAGAAGCCTGGGAGTACTTAGATTTTATGGTAATGGGGTGCCTCACATTCCAAGCAACTACCTATTTAGGGATGAAGCAGCAGATAATATTCCTCACACACAGTACTTGAAGTACTGTGGCTTAGGAGCTGGCTATTTTAGGAGGTGCATGGAAATCCTATGTTGGACCTTCCTTGCCCCGAGAGGCACTTAGACCATGCTATGTGTCAGCATATGATTAGGGCGAAAACAGAGAAACTTGGGTGAGGATTCCTGTAGGAAGGAGATAAGGCTTAATTTCTTCTCCCAAATCTGGGTGGAGGGATGCCCCCCTTCTACAAGAAGATGTGAGCCAGGATTGTGCATAACCTGACTCTAGACTTCTTTCGCTTTCCTCCACTCTGTTTCAGATGGGAAAGTTAGCTTCCAAGATATCCCAAAAGTCTCTGCTAGCATGTCTCAAAAACAAAAACAAACAAAAAAAAAAAAAAAAAAACCAACCTGGGCTCTTCAGATGACCCAGGGAGAACAAGAATTGCCCATTACTTTTCTCCAGAGACTTAAGGAGACAATTAGAAAACATGCTAATGTAACTACAGGTACCTTGAAAGAGGAAATTCTTCTTAAAGATATAAATTTTTTTAACTCTATTAACACCTGATATTCATAAGAAATTACAAAAATTGGTAGCCGAACCAGATAAGAACTTAAAGCAGTTGCTCCAGGTGGCAACTTCTATTTATTATAATCAGGAAGCCAAGGGTGGGAGGGGAGAGACAAGAAAGGGAGATAAAAAAAAAATAGACATCACCAAGAGATCATAACGGTAATGAAAGTTTCTCAGGGAAGGGCCCCATCATTAAAACATTTGTTTGGATAAAATCTAAAATATGTTTACTTGAGCTTAAAGTTTTTACCAATAGAGAAACTGAGTGTGGTGGTTTGATTCAGGTGTCCCCCAAAAAATTAGGTGTTCTGAATGCTAGGTTCCCAGCTGATGGATATTTGGGAATTAATGCCTCCTGGAGGGAGTGTATTGTTGGGGGCGGGCTTAAGGGCTTTATAGCCAGTTTCCCCATGCCAGTGTTTGGCACACCCTCCTGTTGCTGTGGTCCATCTTATGTTGGCCAGGGGGTGATGTCCACCCTCTGCTCATGCCATCGTTTTCCCCTGCCATCGTGAAGCTTCCCCTCAAGCCTGTGAGCCAAAATAAACCTCTTTTTCCCAGAGGCTACTCTTGTTGGGTGATTTCTAACAGCAATGCGAACCGGACTGCAACACTGAGTCTTATGGTTATGGCTTCAATCATTAACAGCTCACTGATGCAAATTTGTTATTATTTAAGAGTTACGAGAAAACCGCCAGACTCCGCTCGAGCCACAGGAAAAGCCAGGTGCGGGATTTTCCCCTCACACCGCGTTCTCTGCAACTCGGGAAACGTGAGGGGAGAGCGGCAGCGAGCAGCAGAGGAGAAGACCACGAGGTAGAAGAACACGTGGAGCAGCGAGACAACCAGAGCAGCCGCGGCTCCCTCCCCTCCCCCACTGCCTGAGCCCAGCTCCAGGGAACAGAGCAGCGGCCCGGGACCAGCCACGCCAACTTGGGCTGACAGCGGGACCCAAGCAGGAGCAGAGTTCAGCAGCAACATCAGCGGCCCCAGCAGCAGCGGCCCCAGGAGCGGCAGCGGCGGCAGATCCCGCAGCAGCGGCTTCGGGGGGGAGCAGCGGCGGTGGACACAGCAGCGGCAGCTTCAGCAGCAGTGGTGGCTCCGGTGGTGGCAGCTACAGGCAGCAGCAGCGGCTCGGTTTGCCCCGTAGGAAAAGCAAGTGCCCAGCTCCAGAAATCAGAACAGCAGCCCGACGACCCAGGCAGCAACTTGACTGAGACCAAAATCACCCAAGGTAACTGGGATTGCACCAGGGAAGGGTCTCACTTGGTCACAAGCTGACTTGGATCCCTCAACAGACCAGAAATCTAAACCTCTTTGTTGATAGAGGATCTGGTCATTATAATTACTCTTGCATACATACTCAGGGCTGTTTTTGATTGAATGTGTACAGTGTTTAGTCAAATTTTAGAATCTACCTGTATTTTATTCCACTCAGCCTGCTTGAATACTCCTCTAGCAGGGAAACTCAACCCCTAAGAACATCTTTGTAGATACTCTGAGAGTCTTAAGAGCCACATCTAATACCTTAAGGTCCTACCCTGAAAATATATTACATCAAATCAATTGATACAGCTAAGAATACATAGCTAGCTAGAAAATCCAAGCATTAACTTAATCCAATATGCAAAAATATATACATTATAACACAAGAAACACTAAAAAGCAAGACGATATAAATCCACCTAAAAGTATTAATGCATCAGAAATGTCCTCCAGTGAGAAAGTTAGAGGAAATGCCTGAGAAAGAGTTCAAAAGAATAATTATAAATATGTTCAAAGAGGTCAAAGAACACATGAAAACAATCAAAGAAGAAATCAAAGAGGAAATCAAAGGAATCAAAGAAGAGGCAGGACACCAATTTAATGAAATAAAGAAGGCAATACAAGACATAAATAGGGAAATAGAAATAATAAAGAAAAACCAGTCAGAATTACTAGCAATGAAGAACACAGTTAATGAAATAAAAAACTCTGTAGAAAATCTCACCAGTAGGATGGATGAGGGAGAGGACAGAATATCTAAGCTAGAAGACCAGGTGGCAGACCTAATGCAGTCCAACAAAGAGAAAGACAAACTTATAGAAAAGTATGAGTGGGAATTTCAAGATATTCGGGACACTATGAAAAGATCCAATATAAGAATTCAGGGCATAGTAGAAGGAGAAGAACTCCACTCCAGAGGCTTAGTAGGCATCTTCAACAAAATCATAGAGGAAAATTTCCCCCAATTTGGGAAAGAGGTGCCAATACAGATACAGGAAGCCTTTAGAACCCCAGCCAGACAAAACCCAGAAAGAACCTCCCCTCGCCATATTATAATCAAACTTCCAAACACACAAACCAAAGAAAAATTATTGAAAGCAGTTAGAGAGAAAAATCAAGTTACCTACAAAAGCAAGCCCATCAGGATTACAGCAGATTATTCAACACAAACTTTTAAAGCCAGAAGGGCTTGGAGTGATATATTCCAAGTTCTGAAAGATAACAACTGTCAACCAAGGTTACTTTATCCTGCAAAGTTATCCATTCAAATAGATGGAGAAATAAAGACATTCCATGACAAAAGCAGGTTAAAGGAGTATTTGAAGACAAAACCAGCTCTACAGAAAATACTTGATAGAATCCTCCATGCTGAACAAAAGGAAAAGCACACATATAAGGAACCTAGAAAAAACAAGCTATACTCAAATACCAGTTAACAGAAGAGAGCACAGGTAGAACCAGTAACACACACACACACACAAAAATAGCAAACATAAATACACACCTTTCAATAATATCTCTTAATATCAACGGTCTCAATGCCCCAACGAAAAGACATAGATTTGCAGACTGGGTTAAAAAGCAGGATCCTACAATTTGTTGTCTCCAAGAAACTCACCTTTCTACAAAGGATAGACATTATCTTAGGGTGAAAGGTTGGAAGACGGTGTTTCAAGCAAATGGGCCTAGAAAACAAGCAGGGGTTGCTATTCTAATATCAGACAGGGTAGACTTTAGTCCGACATTAGTCAAGAAAGATAAGGAAGGTCACTTTATATTGATTAAGGGCACACTCCAACAGGAGGACATTACAATCCTAAACATATATGCACCTAACATGGGGGCTCCCAAATTCGTCAAACAAACACTATTAGAACTAAGGTCACAGATAACACCAAACACAGTGGTGGTGGGTGACTTTAACACCCCACTCTCATCAATTGACAGGTCATCCAGGGAAAGAATAAACAGAGAGGCATCTGGACTAAATGAGGTCATAGAAGGAATGGACCTAACAGATATATACAGGACATTTCATCCAAAGGCTGCAAAATATACATTCTTTTCAGCAGCACATGGAACATTCTCTAAAATAGACCATATATTAGGACACAAAGCAAATCTTAACAAATTCAGGAAAATTGAAATAATTCCTTGCATTCTATCTGACCACAATGGAATTAAACTACAAATCAGTAGCAAGAAAGGCTATAGAGGGCTGGAGAGATGGCTTAGTGGTTAAGCGCTTGCCTGTGACGCCTAAGGACCCCGGTTCGAGGCTCGGTTCCCCAGGTCCCACGTTAGCCAGATGCACAAGGGGGCACACGCGTCTGGAGTTCATTTGCAGAGGCTGGAAGCCCTGGCGTGCCCATTCTCTCTCTCTCCCTCTATCTGTCTTTCTCTCTGTCTCTGTCACTCTCAAATAAATAAATAAATAATTTAAAAAAAAAGGCTATAGAGCATACACAAAATCATGGAAACTAAACAAAACACTACTAAATGATGAGTGGGTCAATGAAGAAATCAAAAAGGAAATCAAAAAATTTATAGAGTCAAATGATAATGAGAACACAACATACCAAAATCTCTGGGACACAATGAAGGCAGTTCTAAGAGGTAAATTTATAGCCTTAAGTGCCTATATTAAGAAATTAGAAAGGTCACAAGTAAACGAACTAATGCTTCGCCTTAAAGCCTTGGAAAAAGAAGAACAAGGCAAACCAAAAATTAGTAGACGGGAAGAAATAATAAAGATTAGGGCAGAAATTAATGAAATAGAAACAAAAAGAACAATCCAAAGAATTAATGAAACAAAGAGTTGGTTCTTTGAAAGGATAAACAAGATTGATAAACCCTTAGCAAATCTGACCAAAAGAAAGAGAGAAGAGACACAAATTAATAAAATCAGAGATGAACAAGGTAACATCACAACAGATTCCAGAGAAATTCAAAAAATCATAGGGACATACTATAAAAGCATATACTCCACAAAGTATGAAAATCTGAAAGAAATGGATGATTTCCTTGATCTATATGACCTACCTAAATTAAATCAAAATGAGATTAATCACTTAAATAGACCTATAACAAACATGGAGATCCAAACAGTTATCAATAATCTCCCAACTAAAAAAAGCCCAGGCCCGGATGGATTCACTGCTGAATTTTACCAGACTTTTAAGGAAGAGCTAACACCAACACCATTGCTTCTTAAGCTTTTCCAGGAAATAGAAAAATAAGGAATTCTACCAAACTCCTTCTATGAGGCCAGCATCACCCTGATACCAAAACCAGGCAAAGATAGAACAAAAAAAGAAAATTACAGACCAATCTCCCTCATGAACATAGATGCAAAAATTCTCAACAAAATATTGGCAAACAGAATACAAGAGTATATCAAAAAGATCATTCACCCTCACCAAGTAGGCTTTATCCCAGAGATGCAGGGATGGTTCAACATACGCAAATCTATAAATGTAATACATTACATAAACGGGTTGAAGGACAAAAATCACATGATCATCTCATTAGATGCAGAGAAAGCATTTGACAAAATCCAACATCCCTTCATGATAAAAGTCCTACAGAGACTGGGAATAGAAGGAACATATCTCAATATAATAAAGGCTATTATGACAAGCCTACAGCCAACATATTACTAAATGGGGAAAAACTGGAAGCTTTTCCACTAAAATCAGGAACAAGACAAGGGTGTCCACTGTCCCCACTTCTATTTAATATAGTTTTGGAAGTCTTAGCCATAGCAATAAGGCAAGAGACACACATAAAAGGGATGCAAATTGGAAAGGAAGAAATCAAGTTATCATTATTTGCAGATGACATGATTCTATACATAAAGGACCCTAAAGACTCTACTAGCAAGCTGTTAGAGCTGATCAAAACCTACAGCAATGTAGCAGGATACAAAATAAATACACAGAAATCAGTAGCCTTCATATATGCTAACAACAAACACACAGAGGATGAAATCAGAGAATCACTCCCATTCACAATTGCATCAAAAAAAATAAAATACCTTGGAATAAACCTAACCAAGGAAGTAAAGAATCTCTACAATGAGAACTTTAAAACACTCAAGCGAGAAATTGCAGAAGACACTAGAAAGTGGAGAAACATCCCTTGTTCCTGGATTGGAAGAATCAATATCGTGAAAATGGCAATCTTACCTAAAGCAATCTACACATTTAATGCAATCCCTATCAAAATTCCAAAGGCTTTCTTCATGGAAATAGAAAAAACAATCCAAAAATTCATTTGGAATCACAAAAAACCTCGAATATCTAAAATAATACTGAGCAACAAAAAAGAGGCTGGTGGTATCACCATACCTGATTTTAACCTATACTACAGAGCCATAGTAACAAAAACTGCATGGTACTGGCACAAAAACAGACATGTAGATCAGTGGAACAGAATAGAGGACCCAGATGTAAGCCCAAGTAGCTATAGCCACCTGATATTCGATAAAAATGCCCAAAATACTCATTGGAGAAAAGACAGCCTCTTCAGCAAATGGTGTTGGGAAAACTGGATATATATCTGCAGAAGGATGGAAATAGATTCTTCTCTCTCGCCATGCACAAGAATTAAGTCCAAATGGATTAAAGACCTTAACATCAGACCAGAAACTTTGAAACTGCTAGAGGAAAAAGTAGGGGAAACCCTTCAACATATTGGTCTTGGCAAAGACTTTCTGAATACAACCCCAATTGCTCAGGCAATAAAACCACAGATTAATCACTGGGACCTCATGAAATTACAAAGATTTTGCACTGCAAAGGACACAGTGAAAAAAGCAAAGAGGCAACCTACAGAATGGGAAAAAATCTTCGCCAGCTATATATCTGATAGAGGATTAATATCTAGGATATACAAAGAACTCAAAAAGTTAAATAATAAGGAATCAAACAAGCCAATCAAAAAATGGGCTATGGAGCTAAATAGAGAGTTCTCAAAGGAAGAAATATGAATGGCATATAAGCATCTCAAAAAATGTTCTACGTCACTAGTCATCAGGGAAATGCAGATTAAAACTACATTGAGATTCCATCTCACTCCTGTCAGATTGGCCACCATCATGAAAACAAATGATCATAAATGTTGGCGGGGATGTGGAAAAAAGGAACCCTTCTGCACTGCTGGTGGGAATGCAATCTGGTCCAGCCATTGTGGAAAACAGTGTGGAGGTTCCTAAAGCAGCTAGAGATTGATCTACCATATGACCCAGCTATAGCACTCCTAGGCATATATCCAAAGGACTCATCTCATTTCCTTAGAAGTACATGCTCAACCATGTTTATTGCTGCTCAATTTATAATAGCTGGGAAATGGAACCAGCCTAGATGTCCCTCAACAGATGAGTGGATAATGAAGATGTGGTACATTTATACAATGGAGTTCTACTCAGCGGTAAAGAAAAATGAAGTTATGAAATTTGCAGAAAAATGGATGGACCTGGAAAGTATTATACTAAGTCAGGTAACCCAGGCCCAGAAAGCCAAGCACCACATGTTCTCTCTCATATGTGGATCCTAGCTACAGATGACTGGGCTTCTGCGTGAGAATGAAAATACTTAGTAGCAGAGGCCAGTAAGTTGAAAAGGAGACATAAAGGGTGGAGAAAGGAAGGGAGGAGGATACTTAATAGGTTGATATTGTATATATGTAATTACAATGATTGTAATGGGGAGGTAATATGAGGGAGAATGGAATTTCAAACGGGAAAGTGTGGGGGTGGGGAGGGAGGGAATTACCATGGGATATATTTTATAATCATGGAAAATGTTAATAAAAATTAAAAAAAAAAAGAGTTACAAAAACTGGCTTTAAGGCTCTCAATAAAATAAATTAGGTTCCTCTGTTTGCCAATATATTAACTATTAGAAAAACTCAGTCGTAAGATAAAGGTTCACATATAAGTATTTAATTTCCAAAGATGAGGTACTCATACCTAAAGCCACTGAGACATAAAGATAGCTCCTGTTTCATTTATGCTAATTCTATCAAGTGGTCATCACCAGGTTTCATCACTTAGGTTTAAGTAATTATGTAATTTCAGTCACTACTACCTTTATCCTCCTATTAGGTAAAATATGTTGGGATAGGGCTGGAGAGATGGCTTAGTGGTTAAGTGCTTGCCTGTGAAGCCCAAGAACCCTGGTTTAAGGCTCGATTCCCCAGGACCCACGTTAGCCAGATGCACAAGGGGGTGCATGCGTCTGGAGTTTGTTTGCAGAGGCTGGAGGCCCTGGCACACCCATTCTCTCTCTGTCTCTCTCTCTCTCTGCCTTTCTCTCTGGGTCTGTCGCTCTCAAATAAATAAATAAATAATGAACAAAATTTAAAAAAATATATGTTGGGATAGCTTGCCTGAGCCTTATCAATTTTAAGTCATGGATAACCCACTGGGAGAAAAAAAAAAAAACATACATTGGTTGTCAAATGGTGTTTTCTCTTTCAAAACAGATTTGTAAAAGATTGTATTAGAGCTTAGCGGTTTGTTTGTTTTTTTTAATCAACAATGACCAGATTCTGCTCTTTCATATGTAACGGAACTGCCTCATCTGTGGCATCTTAATCTAGTGCTTATAAATAACAAAATCAACTCTGAAGATATATTACTTACTTTAGGGTATAGCCTCATGCTCAAACAATGGCCCTAATCTGAGAGAAATAGTTTCAAGCTCTATGGCTCTGTTTCTAACATTCCTTGGGTAATTGTTACCCACACAGGTACCTGGACTAATCAAAGATGTTTTCAAACACAGGTGCCAAGACTTTAAGCTGTCTTATTTGTTGTTTTTTGCTGACAATTTTTTGGTTAAATTAGTTGTATTAGATGTATATTGTTTTCAAGACTAGTATCAGGTTCTGTCTGTATTTATAGCTATTAGATATTTAAAGGGTAAGCTGTGCCTACTTTCTATGCTTCAGATATGGCCTGTGCTGCTATAGGACAACTAAACTTAAAATGGTTGGACAAAATTACTTTAAGCTCTTGTGCCATTCTTTAACTAGATCTATTTCAGTAATCAAATGTGTTCTCTATGTACATACATTCAGATTGGTGTAACTTCCTTTCTAATTGTCTAAATAACCTATGTAGAAGCCAAAGCCAATTTGAATCATCAGAGCTAAAAAGGACAATATTTTGGCCTGTGGTCCCAAGTCATGAGGCCACTGGAGATAATGGGACACTTCTACACTAGCCCCCTGGTATGTCACCTATCTTTGTGTTCAGGGAGGATGCAGAGACCCAGAAACAAACAAAAAAATAAGTGTACAATCTGAAACAGGAGGGTCACAAATGAGGAAAAATCAGTCCTCCTGGCTTCCCAAAAAAGAGAAAACTACTTGGTCAGTACAGCCCTGACTCATCCAAGACAACACTAGTATTGGAAAAGCTATATGGCTATTCATGGATCCCTAAAGTCTCCTTAGGAGAGCCATTAGTAACCTCCAAAATTAATCCTTGATTCAATTTTGGCTACCTCTGAGTCTTAAAACACTCAGTGAGAAATGCATAACCAAAGACAAAGGGATACCTCAAATATTATATTAATGGCCTATTAAGTAACACAGAACTTTCCAAAAGTGGAAATAAGGTCTTAAGGCATATTGAACCCCACTCTAATAGTTATAATTCTACAATAAGTAAAACAACCATATATATCAAAATAGTTACTTTCAAATATAAAATATATATGGATGATGCCCCCAAGGCTTAGAAGTTCCCAAGAAGGACAACCCTAAAGGCAACCAGTTTGCTGTGTACTCACTTCCCATTAACTCCTTACTTTTCTTTGTTTTTTTGTTTTTTCGAGGTAGGGTCTCACTCTAGCCCAGGCTGACCTGGAATTCACTATGGAGTCTCAGGGTGGCCTCGAACTCATGGCAATCCTCCTACCTCTGCCTCCCGAGTGCTGGGATTAAAGGCATGTGCCACCACGCCCGCTTAACTCCTTACTTTTATTCTTTCTCCCCAACATTTTCTTCCAAGACTATCTTCCTGTACTCCATCAATGCACCTTTGTGGTCCTTTAGAATAGTTCTCCTCTCTGGGAGACACTCCAACTGCCACATCTCTGTGCCTCATTCAGCAGGAAATATTTCATGATCTGATGCCATCATCCCTTTTCTTCTAACATCAGTTAGTGTCTTCTCATGTGAGAGGGGGTTACAGTTAGGGTGACTGGACCCCTGAAGTTTAAAAAGGCAAGAAAGTTGGCACTTGTTAGAAAGACTTATCTCTTGCCTAGTTCCCTAGACCTGCTTTTCCACAAACAACCAGGTCCCCTCCTGGAAGGCAGGTCTTTCATAGGATTTAAACACTGTGGGGTTAAGCAAATTCAGCCCCTGGAAGATGGTATCAGGGCTGGCCTCTTCCAGAGAAAGCCCCTAGTCCTAACCAACCAGCTGTCCTTCTGGTTCACCTGAGCCCAAACACAGCTCACCACTATAATATTATAATGTTATAAGTACCTTTGCAAGGGGAGGGAAGGTTCTCTGACCACTTGGAAACTTCCATCTGTGGGTGGGTTTTTCACTCAGGAAGGCCTGGACAGACTTGGCCAAGGCCCAGACCTAAGCCCAGGCCCAGCCGGAAGGGCTCCCTGGCCCTTACTCTCCACATGGGTTCCTTAACTCCCTCCAGCTCCCCATATGTCAGGAACTCCTTGAAAATTCTTTTTTATCTTCTCTTTCTGCAATTTTCCCAGGCCCTCAACATGGGATCTCCAGCCATGTGGGTGCCAGTCGTGGTGGCAAATGCCTTTAATACCAGTACTCAGGAGGCAGAGATGGAGGACTGCCATGAGTTCGAGGCCAGCCTGAGACTACATAGTGAATTCCAGGTCAGCCTGGGCTAAAGTGAGACCCTACCTTGAAAAAACAACAACAAAAAAGATTCCACCCCATACCAGTTTTGCATATGTACTTCAATGTCATTATTCAGTTGCTAAATGTTGACCCCAGGCATAGATCACATTATGGAGTACATATGGGTCAGTCATGTAAGAAGTATGGAGCAGTTTCTGGCAAAGAGACAGTCCTCAGAAATCCAAACCTCAACATTGTAATGGCCATGTAAATAATGGGGCATACCCTCATATTAGACAGTATTTATGAGTAAAAAAAATAATGTAATGAGGTCATGGTAATATATCTAATTTTAAGTTGTCAGTCACCCTGAGAGGACACTGATGACCAGAAAGTTAAACCCATGAAGCTGAGTGCTGCCATTACCCCTTAAGATCCTTTCACCTTCATTCTTCCCTTAAGGAGGAGGGTGAGTGAGGCAACCCTTACCACCTTACCTTGCCCAATAAATGTCAGCTGCCTGAGGTTGACAAACATTAAAAGAAAGAAATCATAACATGTCAGACACCCTGTGCTGCCACTAAAAAGGGGACCCACACTGCAACTTGGTCCTCTAGTGTGGACATATGGCTGCTCATTTCAGCACTTTTGGAAAGACAGAGTAGCATGACCTCCATGAGTGCAACATGGGGCAGCACATCATCAGAGGATATGCCATCTGAATACTCCCTCTCCAGTGGGCCCATCCAGGTCATGACCATAGGTGGCACACAGTACAAGGAGAGAAGTGCATGGTTCCAAGAAATGCCATCTGAAAAACACTACTCCAATAGGGCACCCAACTATATGACCTACTCCAAGAAAAGTTATCTTTCTGGAATTTGCAATCTAAAAAACTCTTCTCCAGGGAGGCACCCCAGTGTGTAACCAAGCCTGAGAATAGTTTGTTTCCACCAAATTCAGTATCTGATAAAACTGCTCCTCAAAGCACCCCATTATATGATCACCCATAAGAACAGCTTATTCCCTCAGAAGACAGCATATGATAAAAACTTCTCCAAGGAGTGATCACTATAGACACACATGATGACAGAAGCACATTCACTGGGGTTCCACAGCCTGAACAAAACTTCACCAGTGGACAGCCACAGGGTATGATCACAGCCTCTGTACCAAACATATGCCAGAGCTGGAAAAGATAATGAGAAATATTATGAACTGTATCATAAATTATGTGGCTGATATAGATCAAAATGGAAGGAGCATTTCCAAAATAAAGAGGCCCCAAGAAAAGGGGAGAACAATGGAGTCACACATACAAAGCTATTTAGGTGACACAGCCAAGATACACTCATGCATTTTCTTTATGATTTTTCCAGTGGCTTGCAATTGACAAATGGCAATTATATTGATTTATGGGACAAGTGATCTAATAGATCTGTCCTCCCCAGAAAGATCAATTCTACATACCATCACTTATGACTTGAGAAAGCTGAAGTAGAGGTTGGTAGCATAGGCTAGGGAGTGAGGAAAGAGAAGTTAGCAAGAGAGAGCAAAAGTTAAGATGGGAGGAATCATGAGGGTCTGTGGTACAGGAATGTGAGCACAGTCAAGAATAAATACTGTATATTTTAAATTCCCTAGGAGATCTTTACATCTGTCTTTCTACATTTAAGTAGTGATGTAGAAAAGACTAACTTTGCTTGGCATGGTGGTGCATGCCTTTAGTCACAGCAGTTGGGAGGCAGAGGTAGGAGGATCACTGTGAGCTCAAAGCCACCCTGAGACTACATAGTGAATTCCAGGTCAAACTGGGCTAGAGTGAGACCCTACCTCAAACTCCCACCACAACCAAAAAAAAAAAAAGGATGAAAGAAAAAGGAAAAGAAAACACTGACCTCCATGGATGCTGAGCCATGGTGTGGGGATCAGCCTGGCTTGTAGTCAAGTCAGCCACAACAGGGAGGCAGGCAGGAAGTCCCAACAGAAGTTTGCTGGCAACACACATCTGGCCTCTATTCAGAACAGGAGGTATGTAAACTATTATATTCTTGTCCACATGAAATCCTGAAAACAAGAAAATCTTCCCCAGCACTGGCTTTATGCAGCATCCTTCTTAGAGCTGGAAGCTGAACTGAATGAATGCACAAAGCTCTATGGAAGTGAGAAGCCACATGGGTTGAACA
Organism: Jaculus jaculus; assembly: GCF_020740685.1. Classification (NCBI taxonomy): domain Eukaryota; kingdom Metazoa; phylum Chordata; class Mammalia; order Rodentia; family Dipodidae; genus Jaculus; species Jaculus jaculus. Next base: position 26,370 of record NC_059109.1, read on the forward strand.
AGCATCAGACATTGTTTGATGGGTAATGCCTATCCTTACCTACATGCTTTTGGGCCAGGGAAAATGGTCCTCAGCATGGGAGGAAACATCACTCTCCAGGGAGACAATTACTAGTCATATTAGCCTAACTGTACCCAGATAGTTTAGCCATATTGAGAGCACAGCCCACAGGCAGCCCTATAGGAATTCTCTGTGAGGCAGCCTCCTACCATCCTTCTTAGAGCCCTCAAAGTAGCAGAAGTGGCTATGTGTGCATGTGGGACTCATCAGAGCAGAAAGCTTGGTAAACTTCAGCTAAGAAGTATCCCCAAGGAAAGCTGCATCCCCATTCTTTTCCAAAACTTCCCTCTAGTCACTCATCCTCCTGCCTTTCCCTACTTGCCACATTATGACCATGATCCAACCTGGACACACTGGGAGCCCAGATTCCACAATCAGCACCAACTACTATAGCATCTCACAGTGAGTGACAGTTACTTAGACAAACATCCTACTTAATGCAGCTTTTTCTAGCTCAGCATGGCTGCAAGTGGAGTCACTACCAGACCCATTTTACAGAGAGAAACTGTGACTCTGAAAGGACAAAGGTCTCATTGGAGGTTTACAGAGAACTCAACTTAGATCAAGTGACCTCTGAAGCTGTCTCTGAAGAGCTGGAAATCATGTTGGTCATCATTTTGGCCTGCAAGGCTACAGTGACAAAATGGCTCAGTTAGGCACACATGTGGCTCTTTTTCATACCTGAAGCACATCACATCCCAGGGCCTATGTATCCAAAGCTAGTTAGTGGGTCAGGTGATATAGAGGTTATGTCCCTGTGGGCTCTCAAGAGCTACAAAAAGCTAGCAGAGAAGAGAAGGCACTGACTCTCAAAATGAGTGGCCTTCCCCCTATGCCTCTTTGCTATCTTTCAAGGTTGGAAGATAACAGGAGTTGAGTAGTCAGACACCAGCTCAGATGGGCACAAAAGTGAGGTATAGCATCCCAGCTATTATAATTTCATGTCTTCTTAATAGATTTTAGTTGTTCTTGGTTCTCATTGCCTTCTAGAAAAGACAAACTGATTCCCAACCACACTCTGCATTGGAGAATCTGTTTATTTCAGAAGGCAACAGGATTTTACGTTTATAGCCAATGTCATGTTTTCTGTAACTTCCAGCCCCTTTTGTCTTGACATAACATACTACTGGGATGCTACATAAAAATTCCAAGTTATGGGCTGGAGAGATGGCTTAGCAGTTAAGCGCTTGCCTGTGAAGCCTAAGGACCCCAGTTCAAGGCTCGGTTCCCCAGGACCCATGTTAGCCAGATGCACAAGGGGGCGCACACATCTGGAATTCGTCTGCAGTGGCTGGAAGCCCTGGCACGCCCATTCTCAACCTCTCTCTGTCACTCTCAAATAAATAAATAATGAACAAAAAATTTTTTTTTAAAAATTCCAAGTTACAGGGCCCATTCCAGGCTAAGGTTACTTCATACATAGTTGTTTTTCCTTTGGTCTGGGAAGGCCTTTATTAAAATGTGTTTTTTTTAATATCTTTATTTTTATTTATTTATTTATTAGACAGAGAAAGGGGAGGAGAGAATGGGTTCTCCAGGGCCTACAGCCACTGCAAATGAACTCCAGATGCATGTGCAGCTTTGTGCATGTGGCTAACGTGGGTCCTGGGGAATTGAACCTGGGTCCTTTCACTTTACAGGCAAACGCCTTAACAGCTAAGCCATCCCTCTAACCCTACAATGTGTTTTAAGAAGAAATTGTACAAACTTCTGAGATGTATAATTGTTAGTCACTTCAAGTGTTGTAGCATGGGAAGTACCATGTAGCATAGCTTTTATCCAAGTTGATGGGAGTCTTCGATATGATGTCACCTTTTCAATTGATGAAACCACCTAGTTTTAGACTTTATTCTATTGGTTTTTCTTTCTTAAAAGCTCCACGTGGAAAGGCTTTGTAGCCAATTCTAAAATTTACTAATCATCATGCAATGTCCTTGATGACAATATGTGTATCTCCTTAATAGAAATGGCTCACATAAATTGACAGGTCATCCCGGGAAAAAATAAACAGAGAGGCATCTGGACTAAATGAGGTCATAGAAGGAATGGACCTAACAGATATATACAGGACATTTCATCCAAAGGCTGCAGAATATACATTCTTTTCAGCAGCACATGGAACATTCTCTAAAATAGACCATATATTAGGACACAAAGCAAATCTTAACAAATTCAGGAAAATTGAAATAATTCCTTGCATTCAATCTGACCACAATGGAATTAAACTACAAATCAGTAGCAAGAAAGGCTATAGAGCATACACAAAATCATGGAAACTAAACAATGCACTACTAAATGATGAATGGGTCAATGAAGAAATCAAGAAGGAAATCAAAAAATTTATAGAGTCAAACGATAATGAGAACACAACATACCAAAATCTCTGGGACACAATGAAGGCAGTTCTAAGAGGTAAATTTATAGCCTTAAGTGCCTATATTAAGAAATTAGAAAGGTCGCAAGTAAATGACCTAATGCTTCACCTTAAAGCCTTGGAAAAAGAAGAACAAGGCAAACCAAAAATCAGTAGATGGGAAGAAATAATAAAGAGTGCAGGGAGCGGCTACAGAAGCGATTACAAGATGGCGCTGACTTCCTGCTGAGAGTGGTGACGAACAACCCCCTACTTGGTCATATCCTGGCGACAGTCTTGCTTGATGCTGCGCGTGCACATGATGTAATGCATCCTGGGCCTATCCCGTGGCCCTGGGTGATGGGGGAGCAGGTAACGGCCAATCCGTAGGTGTCTAGTAGTATTACACCCTATAAAAGCAGTTACACTCCTGCGCCCCGGCCCCTCGCCATCAACCTTTTTGTTAACCAAGAGGCTCTCCAATAAAGTGTGATCGAGAAGGATCCTTGTTTGCTGGTCGTGCTTTTCCTGTGGGTCAGGGGGCTCACAGCAAGTGGTGCCGAGGAACCCGGGACGCCGGGTGCCAGAAGGGCATTGGGCGAGGGGCCGAAGAGGATCCAGAACTTGACACACGGAGAGGAGAGGAAGACCGCAGTAAGTTACCCCAGTCATGCTAGACCCGTATTTAAAAAAAGGGCGGGAAGCTCTAGCAAGACATCAGGATAGTCTTTCTGAGTCTGATTCAGGGGAGTCAAAAGTTAGGCCTGGGCTGGAGAGATGGCTTAGCGGTTAAGCGCTTGCCAGTGAAGCCTAAGGACCCCGGTTCGAGGCTCGGTTCCCCAGGTCCCACGTTAGCCAGATGCACAAGGGGGCGCACGTGTCTGGAGTTCGTTTGCAGTGGCTGGAAGCCCTGGCACACCCATTCTCTCTCTCTCCCTCTATCTGTCTTTCTCTCTGTGTCTGTCGCTCTCAAATAAATAAATAAAAAATGAACAAAAAAAAAAATTTAAAAAAAAAAAAAGTTAGGCCTAAGAAAAAAGGAGATATAAAGAAGGAGAAACATACACAAGATAAAGATAAAAGCCTGCAGGAGGAGCTTGAAGAGAGGGGGGAAATAAGTCATCACTTGCCTGAGAAAGGGACTAAAGGGGCCTTTACCAGGCTGTATCCCCCTATTGAAGAGCTTGTACGTTTAAATGTTTTTGAGACAGATGAGGAAATCACCTCCAACTCAGACCTAGAGGAGGAGGAGGAGGAAGAACCATTAAAAAACGGGGGGGGGGGGGGGGGGGAAGGAATCAAGGAAGTCACAAAAAGGCACTATTCATCTCTGCCTAGGGGCCCCCTACTAACAAAAGGAAAACAGGCCCAGGGAGATGGTCCTTTGCATTTGAAAGAGCCTCCGGCCCAGGGAGATGGTTTTCTGCATTTGAAAGAGCCTTCCGCACCCCCACCCTATAACTCCCCTGGGGACACATGCCGCTTCATTAAAACAAAAACCTGGCCTCCGCTAGGAGGGGCTTCTATTATGGCTTCAAAAAAAAAAAAAAGAAAAGAAACTTTGGGAGCTCACACTCTTCAGTATTTCCCACAGTTGGTAGCTCAGCAGGCCTGTTTGGGGCTTAAGTATTGCTTAGTACATTTTGCACAGCTGCCTGATAAACTTATCATTCCCTATACTAAGGAACAAGTAAAAGTTTTGTCTGGCACAGTGGATGATTGGAGCATTCTTATGTGCACCTTTCCAAATGTCATAGATAATCATTACCCAAAGAGCCCTATTTTGTCTTTTGTTGAAAACAATTTGGTTTACTTTCCTAAAATCACTGTTCAGGAGCCTATTACATCAGCCCCTGCCATCTTTACTGATGGCTCAAAGTCTGGTCGTGGGGCCTACCTGGTACAGGGATCGGAGCCTATAGTAAGAATGTTCAGACCTGACTCTCCTCAGATTGTTGAATGCTTAATAGTCTTGGAGGTATTTCAGACATTCCCCACTTCCTTTAATTTGTTTACAGATTCCTTGTATGTGGCCAATGCAGTGGCTAATTTAGAGATCGCAGCTTCAGTTCGCTCCTCTAGTTCAGTGTCCAATATTCTATTACAACTTCAATCTTTAATTCAGCAGAGAACTTGCCCATTTTATGTTTCTCATATCCAAGCCCATTCATTACTGCCTGGACCCCTGTCACAGGCTAATGACCTGGTAGATCGGGCTACCAGGCTGGCCATGGTTTCCTTAGGAGATCCTAAGGCTTCAGCTATAGAATTTCATAGATTATATCATGTGCCTGCAAATACTTTAAGACTCAAATTTCTCATTTCCAGAAACGAGGCTCGAAACATTGTAAAGTCTTGTCAATCTTGTGTTACCTTTTTGCCTTCCCCACATGTGGGCGTCAACCCTCGGGGCCTGCGCCCTGGAGACCTTTGGCAAATGGATGTAACACATCTTCCAGAGTTTGGAAGATTAAAATACCTACATGTTTCAGTGGACACATGCTCCGGTATTATTTTCGCCTCACCATTGGCAGGCGAAAAGGCCTCTCATGTAAAGACTCACTGCCTAGAGGCCTGGGCTGCTTGGGGAAAGCCACGCCATTTAAAAACTGATAATGGCCCAGCATACACATCTGCTGGTTTTCGAGCCTTTTGTGCTCAAATGCAGGTAACCCACACCACTGGCCTTCCTTATAACCCACAGGGCCAGGGAATAGTAGAAAGAGCTAATAAGACCTTAAAAGCTCTTTTATTTAAACAAAAAAGAGGGATAGCTGAAGACGCTACTCCCAAGGAAAGAATATCTTTAGCTCTTTTTACACTCAATTTTTTAATTTTGGATTTCCATGATGACAGCGCAGCTGATAGACATGGAAAATCTCTAACTTCTGTGCCGAAAGAAATGGTGATGTGGAAAGACGTCTTGGATAATAAATGGAAAGGACCGGATCTTGTGATATTAAGATCCAGGGGAGCTGTTTGTGTTTTTCCACAGGACCAAGATTCTCCGCATTGGGTTCCGGCTCGCTTGGTGAAAACAATTATCCGACCCCAACAGGAGGCTCCTGGAGACGGAGATGCCTACCAGGATGGAGAGAAGGATGGAGAAAAGGAGAGCCTTATTGATGATCCTCATCCTGTGCCTGGAATGTAGGGGAGAACAGCGTTGGGGCATTATGTCTGCATTTCCCAAACCCATGCCAATATACCACTCTGCTGTGGTTTTTCCCCGTTTCTTTACAACAGAGAAGGAACTGGGTCTTCCCATGGTGAGGAAAGACACCTCTTCCGTTTCTATCGGAGAACAGCGGAGTTTCCAGGCATCGGGGACATTGTGCTTTACGCTTGATCCGACTTATGAGGACTGTATGGTCTTAAAGAAACAAGCCTTTGCTTGGTTCCACAGGGACATGATTTGGGAAAGAAATGACCAATAGAGACGTGATGATTGGTATGGTCCAGAGAATAAGACTTCCCAATATAAATTTGGCAACTATACCTATACTGAATTGGCAATCTGGCTTAATGGAACATTTCTGGTTGGTGTAAACATATCAGACAAAGCATACCAACCACGACTTGCTCCTCATTGTTGGGGAAGTGATGAAGGGGAAACCTGGCCGTGGTCTGACTGTCAGTCTACCGGTGTTGGCTGGACGAGTAAGGGAAAACTCTTTAATTTCTCCCCAGACATGAGGGGTCCCCATCCCTATCCGGCCTTATGGACTGGGGGATTTTTCAGACAAGATAGAAGGTATAATCCATTTTCAAAGTGGATTTTGTGTGGAACAAATGAAAGCTGTACTGATTTCACACCTTTTGTGTTATTACAGGGAGGACAAGTTGCTTGTAATAATGTGACTGCAGTCTTTAGTGAGAAGGAGCAGGTGGTGGAGGAAGCTGATGAGAACTGGGATGCCTTATACAAAACTATCAACACCACAGGGGGAATTATGAGCATTGGACATGGGTGCCAAACTAACGCAAGAAATGCTACTTTCTCCCCGGCACCAGTTTGCGTTCACCCACCGTTTATGTTTGTACTCAGTAATTCCTCCTTCAGTAGCTGCTCCAATACCTCCTGCCTCTTGTCCCAATGCTGGGATGCTCCAAAGTTTAAAAATGCTATGGTCCTTAGGGTCCCTCGTTGGGTCCCTGTGCCTGTGGAAGCTCCCAGCACGCTGACTTTATTTAGAAAAAAAAAGGGATTTTGGCATCACAGCAGCAGTTATAGCAGCCGTGGCTGCGATAGCCGCTGCCACTACTGCGGCGGGTGTGGCCATAGCTTCCTCAGTACAGACGGCTGAAACTTTGAATAACTTGGCTACTTCTACCTCAGAGGCCCTAGACACTGAGACAGCTTTAAATTCTCACTTAAAGGGTAGTATCCAAATTTTAAACCAAAGAATAGATTTAGTCCAAGAACAGGTTGATGTCCTTTGGCAGCTAGCTCAGCTGGGATGTGAATGGAAGTATAATGCATTGTGTGTTACTAGTGTCCCTTATGAAAACTTCACCAGAGCTGCTAATCTGTCTCGTAGTTTGTCGCTAGCCCTCTCGCAAAATTGGTCTAAGGAATTTGATAGGGAATTGGAGGAATTAAGACAAGCTATAGTACATATTAATTCCACACGAGTGGATCTTAGCTTGGCAGAAGGCTTTACTTCTTGGATATCATCTGCATTCTCCTATTTCAAGGAATGGGTAGGAACTGGAATGTTTCTGGTATGCTGCTTAGGAGGGTGTGTGCTTTGCCTATGGTTGGTCTGTCGCCTGCGAACCCAAACTAGGAGAGATAAAATGGTCATTTCACAAGCGCTCGCTGCCTTAGAATGTGGCTCCTCTCCCCAAATCTGGCTGGCAGCTTTAAAAGACAAATAGCTTCCCTGGCCCTTGCACCCTCGGGGTCTCAGAGTACCCATTGCACGAGGATGGGCAGGAATATGGTAGCTTTCGTTTGACCGCCGCCTTTGCACTCTCAGGGGACCTGTCCCATTGCACTGAGGAAGGGGAGGTTGGACTTCTTCCCTTGATCAGTCAACACATCATGAGGTGCGGACCTGATCGGGAAGGCATGTTTTCTATTTACACTTGGCCATTTTATTAAACAAAAAAGGAGGAGCTGCAGGGAGCGGCTACAGACGCCATTACAAGATGGCGCTGACTTCCTGCTGAGAGTGGTGACGAACAACCCCCTACTTGGTCATATCCTGGCGACAGTCTTGCTTGATGCTGCGCGTGCACATGATGTAATGCATCCTGGGCCTATCCCGTGGCCCTGGGTGATGGGGGAGCAGGTAACGGCCAATCCGTAGGTGTCTAGTAGTATTACACCCTATAAAAGCAGCTACACTCCTGCGCCCCGGCCCCTCGCCATCAACCTTTTTGTTAACCAAGAGGCTCTCCAATAAAGTGTGATCGAGAAGGATCCTTGTTTGCTGGTCGTGCTTTTCCTGCGGGTCAGGGGGCTCGCAGCAAAAGAGTAGGGCAGAAATTAATTAAATAGAAACAAAAAAAAAAACAATCCAAAGAATTAATGAAACAAAGAGTTGGTTCTTTGAAAGGATAAACAAGATTGATAAACCCTTAGCAAATCTGACCAAAAGAAAGAGAGAAGAGACACAAATTAATAAAATCAGAGATGAACAAGGTAACATCACAACAGATTCCAGAGAAATTCAAAAAATCATAGGGACATACTATAAAAGCATATACTCCACAAAGTATGAAAATCTGAAAGAAATGGATGATTTCCTTGGTTTATATGACCTACCTAAATTAAATCAAAATGAGATTAATCACTTAAATAGACCTATAACAAACATGGAGATCCAAACAGTTATCAATAATCTCCCAACTAAAAAAAGCCCAGGCCCGGATGGATTCACTGCTGAATTTTACCAGACCTTTAAGGAAGAGCTAACACCATTGCTTCTTAAGCTTTTCCAGGAAATAGAAAAATAAGGAATTCTACCAAACTCCTTCTATGAGGCCAGCATCACCCTGATACCAAAACCAGGCAAAGATAGAACAAAAAAAGAAAATTACAGACCAATCTCCCTCATGAACATAGATGCAAAAATTCTCAACAAAATATTGGCAAACAGAATACAAGAGTATATCAAAAAGATCATTCACCCTCACCAAGTAGGCTTTATCCCAGAGATGCAGGGATGGTTCAACATACGCAAATCTATAAATGTAATACATTACATAAACGGGTTGAAGGACAAAAATCACATGATCATCTCATTAGATGCAGAGAAAGCATTTGACAAAATCCAACATCCCTTCATGATAAAAGTCCTACAGAGACTGGGAATAGAAGGAACATATCTCAATATAATAAAGGCTATTATGACAAGCCTACAGCCAACATATTACTAAATGGGGAAAAACTGGAAGCTTTTCTACTAAAATCAGGAACAAGACAAGGGTGTCCACTGTCCCCACTTCTATTTAATATAGTTTTGGAAGTCTTAGCCATAGCAATAAGGCAAGAGACACACATAAAAGGGATGCAAATTGGAAAGGAAGAAATCAAGTTATCATTATTTGCAGATGACATGATTCTATACATAAAGGACCCTAAAGACTCTACTAGCAAGCTGTTAGAGCTGATCAAAACCTACAGCAATGTAGCAGGATACAAAATAAATACACAGAAATCAGTAGCCTTCATATATGCTAACAACAAACACACAGAGGATGAAATCAGAGAATCACTCCCATTCACAATTGCATCAAAAAAAATAAAATACCTTGGAATAAACCTAACCAAGGAAGTAAAGAATCTCTACAATGAGAACTTTAAAACACTCAAGCGAGAAATTGCAGAAGACACTAGAAAGTGGAGAAACATCCCTTGTTCCTGGATTGGAAGAATCAATATCGTGAAAATGGCAATCTTACCTAAAGCAATCTACACATTTAATGCAATCCCTATCAAAATTCCAAAGGCTTTCTTCATGGAAATAGAAAAAACAATCCAAAAATTCATTTGGAATCACAAAAAACCTCGAATATCTAAAATAATACTGAGCAACAAAAAAGAGGCTGGTGGTATCACCATACCTGATTTTAACCTATACTACAGAGCCATAGTAACAAAAACTGCATGGTACTGGCACAAAAACAGACATGTATATCAGTGGAACAGAACAGAGGACCCAGATGTAAACCAAAGTAGCTATAACCACCTGATATTAGATAAAAATGCCCAAAATACTCATTGGAGAAAAGACAGCCTCTTCAGCAAATGGTGTTGGGAAAACTGGATATATATCTGCAGAAGGATGAAAATAGATTCTTCCCTCTCGCCATGCACAAGAATTAAGTCCAAATGGATTAAAGACCTTAACATCAGACCTGAAACTCTGAAAGTGCTAGAGGAAAAAGTAGGGGAAACCCTTCAACATATTGGTCTTGGCAAAGACTTTCTGAATACAACCCCAATTGCTCAGGCAATAAAACCACAGATTAATCACTGGGACCTCATGAAATTACAAAGATTTTGCACTGCAAAGGACACAGTGAAAAAAGCAAAGAGGCAACCTACAGAATGGGAAAAATTCTTCGCCAGCTATATATCTGATAGAGGACTAATATCTAGGATATACAAAGAACTCAAAAAGTTAAATAATAAGGAATCAAACAAGCCAATCAAAAAATGGGCTATGGAGCTAAATAGAGAGTTCTCAAAGGAAGAAATACGAATGGCATATAAGCATCTAAAAAAATGTTCTACATCACTAGCCATCAGGGAAATGCAGATTAAAACTACATTGAGATTCCATCTCACTCCTGTCAAATTGGCCACCATCATGAAAACAAATGATCATAAATGTTGGCGGGGATGTGGAAAAAGAGGAACCCTTCTACACTGCTGGTGGGAATGCAATCTGGTCCAGCCATTGTGGAAAACAGTGTGGAGGTTCCTAAAACAGCTAAAGATTGATCTACCATATGACGCAGCTATAGCACTCCTAGGCATATATCCAAAGGACTCATCTCATTTCCTTAGAAGTACGTGCTCAACCATGTTTATTGCTGCTCAATTTATAATAGTTGGGAAATGGAACCAGCCTAGATGTCCCTCAACTGATGAGTGGATAATGAAGATGTGGCACATTTATACAATGGAGTTCTACTCAGCGGTAAAGAAAAATGAAGTTATGAAATTTGCAGGAAAATGGATGGATCTGGAAAGGATTATACTAAGTGAGGTAACCCAGGCCCAGAAAGCCAAGCATCGTATGTTCTCTCTCTTATGTGGATTCTAGCTACAGATGACAGGGCTTCTGTGTGAGAAGGAAAAACCTCAGTAGCAGAGGCCAGTAAGCTAGAAAAGAGATCGAAAGGGAAGAGAAAGAAAGGGAGGGGGTTACTTAATAGGATGGTATTGTATATATGTAAGTAGAAGAATAGATTATTGGGGGTAAAAAGGCCCAAAATGAGGCCTGGGGAAGAGATTGAGTAAAGGAAAGGTGGAGGGATAGCTAATCAATATCTAAGAGGATATAAATAAAACACATGTAATCCTACTTCTTTGGACAATGGAACACTCAGGAGCCCTAGATTGTTGCTAGAAAATTTTCAGTGCCAGGGTTGGGATATCTTCCAGTGAGTTGTTGGCCAGGGAGATCCCTGGTGCCCCCCAAACATTATAGGCCATTGCCGAGGCCCTTGATTTCCCACCAAGAATAGATGGTATTGCACAAGAATTAAGTCCAAATGGATTAAAGACCTTAACATCAGACCGGAAACTTTGAAACTGCTAGAGGAAAAAGTAGGGGAAACCTTTCAACATATTGGTCTTGGCAAAGACTTTCTGAATACAACCCCAATTGCTCAGGCAATAAAACCACAGATTAACCACTGGGACCTCATGAAATTACAAAGATTTTGCACTGCAAAGGACACAGTGAAAAAAGCAAAGAGGCAACCTACAGAATGGGAAAAAATCTTCGCCAGCTATATATCTGATAGAGGATTAATATCTAGGATATACAAAGAACTCAAAAAGTTAAATAATAAGGAATCAAACAAGCCAATCAAAAAATGGGCTATGGAGCTAAATAGAGAGTTCTCAAAGGAAGAAATACGAATGGCATATAAGCATCTCAAAAAATGTTCTACGTCACTAGTCATCAGGGAAATGCAGATTAAAATTACATTGAGATTCCATCTCACTCCTGTCAGATTGGCCACCATCATGAAAACAAATGATCATAAATGCTGGCGGGGATGTGGAAAAAAAGGAACCCTTCTGCACTGCTGGTGGGAATGCAATCTGGTCCAGCCATTGTGGAAAACAGTGTGGAGGTTCCTAAAACAGCTAGAGATTGATCTACCATATGACCCAGCTATAGCACTCCTAGGCATATATCCAAAGGACTCATCTCATTTCCTTAGAAGTACATGCTCAACCATGTTTATTGCTGCTCAATTTATAATAGCTGGGAAATGGAACCAGCCTAGATATCCCTCAACAGATGAGTGGATAATGAAGATGTGGTACATTTATACAATGGAGTTCTACTCAGCGGTAAAGAAAAATGAAGTTATGAAATTTGCAGAAAAATGGATGGACCTGGAAAGTATTATACTAAGTCAGGTAACCCAGGCCCAGAAAGCCAAGCGCCACATGTTCTCTCTCATATGTGGATCCTAGCTACAGATGACTGGGCTTCTGCGTGAGAATGAAAATACTTAGTAGCAGAGGCCAGTAAGTTGAAAAGGAGACATAAAGGGTGGAGAAAGGAAGGGAGGAGGATACTTAATAGGTTGTTATTGTATATATGTAATTACAATGATTGTAATGGGAAGGTAATATGATGGAGAATAGAATTTCAAATGGGAAAGTGTGGGTGGGGGGGGAGGGAATTACCATGGGATATATTTTATAATCATGGAAAATGTTAATAAAAATTAAAAAAAAAAGACGTGTGCCTCCACGCCCGGCTCTTAAAATATTTTTTAAAAACAAAACAAACAAAAAAAAAAGAATAGATAGTAAGACCCTATTGCTGAAGACTCCATATACTTGGACTGCAAGGCCACTGAGAAATCTTGCTGGATCTGAGCTGATAACCTCCTCCATGTAGATCAGCTGACAGAAAGCTGGAAGAAGCCATTCTGCATGCAGTTCAATGGCAGAAAGAGAAATCACCAGTGAAGATACTCATCAGTGGATACTGCAAGCCTTATAATTGGCCAGATAGGCCAAATGAGCCAACGGGTGCAATCGTGGCACATCTGTTATGAGGGAAACCAACTGCCCTCTAATTGGACTGGAGGCCCGCTCCACGGGAAGGGAATACATCCCTGACACTGAAAACTTAAAACAGGCGTAGTCATGAGCCCTAGGGGTGTAACGTCTGCTGTTGTCTGGCCAAATGTATATACTCTGCTTATCAAACTGCCCAGTAAGCACTTCTCTTAATGTTCACACCCTTATATTAATGCTACTCTCACTTTTGGTTGAGATTCTTCTCTTTTCAGATGGCAATGACCTTGGGACAACTCAGAAGGTATCATGGTGATGGAAAGAAGTGACGGCAGTGCTCAGTACTGCAATATCTGTATCACATCTTCCAAGGCTCAGGCTCTAATGTGGAAGAGGTGGCGGAAAGAATGTAAGAGCCAAAGGAATGGCAGGACTCCATACAACATCATCCCTCCAGACACACAATGGCCTGGACATCCATGGCCTCACAGTGCCTGACACTACCTGCATAAGACGGCCATAAGAGGAGGAAAAGATCAAGACATCAAAAGTAAAAGAGAGATTGATTGAGATGGGGAGGGGTTACAATGGAGAGTGGAGTTTCAAAGGGTTAAGTGGGGGGGAGGGAGGGTATGACCATGGGGTATTTTTTATAATCATGGAAGTTGTTAATAAATAAATTTTAAAAATTTTTAAAAAGCATTCTAAGGTATGAAGCACAGTGAGGTACATCAATCATTTTACCATTTATGAGGCATTGCTTACAGGATTTTCTGTAATCCTGATGTCAAGACACATTCAATATCAAGGTGAGGTGATATGTAGAAATCGGGCAAGTATTTGAAAGGTAGATCTGACAGAAACATGCCAGTATAATTAATGAGAGGAATCTCTCCAAGTGTGTGTAAGAAGGTAGAAGTGGAAAACATATCTTTTACCACTTAGTGCCATTTAAAAAAAAAAAATCTTAGGCTTTTCTTTTTCTTTTTACTGGACCAAAATGATTGTGAACACCTATAATTTTAGCACTCGGGAGGATGAGCTGAAAGAAGAGGATTCTTGTGTTCAAAGTCAGCCTAAGCCACACAGTAAAATACTGCTTCAAATAATAATAGAAAAATAAAGAAATACTACTATTAATGGAGAGAGGGAGGGGATATGGTTAAGTATGCATTTGTGAAGGGGAAAGTGGAGGAGGGAATTATGGTTTGTTGTCTCCAGGAAAGCCAGTGGTTTTACAAGGTGTCTGGGGAGATATCAAGGCTTACAGGATCAAAACCCTCAGGGAAATCTCTGATGCTCTGCACAACCAGGAGGGAGGTGCTACAAACACATGTTTTTTATTCCAAGTAGACAGCAACATGTAGTTTATCACAGCGATTGCCTAACATTCATCCTTCCTGAGAATTCTAAGAATAACTAAGGGGGCCCAGATACGATGGTGCACACCTTTAATTCCAGCAATGGGAGGGCACAGTTATTACTGCTGTGAGTCTGAGGCCAGCCTTGGACTACAGAGTGAGTGACAAGTCAGCCTGGGCTAGAATAAGTACCTAACTCAAAAACAAACAAAAAATAGGTAAGGGATGGGGAGAGACATGAAGGGAGAACATTATTCAAACGTGCCCCTGCCCCTTCTAACACCAGTTGGAAAATTAGGTGAGGTCTTGTTTTTTGTGAAAAAAAAAAAAAGTTTTAGGACTATTGAGGCACTTTAGGATGATTATGCCACCAAAAGTTATCTAGATCTGTTTTTCCATAAACAACCTGAGTCCTCCCTGTTCCCCTTTCCTAGAATTAAGATTCCTGGAAGGATTAAATCTGATATTGGCAAAATTTTGCATCATGGCAGATTAGATCAGACCCCATTCCAAATCCATGAGTGACCCCAATTTGGATTACAGGGCAGGCTTTACCCCCTAACACCTTCCATATAGCAGGAGCTCTCTATTCTTTCTCCACTTTTCTTCTCTTAACCTAATAAAGTCTCTCTAAACCTAACCCTATGATCTGTGAATTCCATTTCTTTTAATTCATAAGACAAGAATCTGGGAATACTGCAAAGTTAGTGGTGCAAAAGCACTCATCAGATGTAAATAACTTCCTCATTTTCATACCATACTCAGAGAGTGAATACACAAACAAGATTTGCAATATGCACACATATATCAGCAGTAAATATGAACTAGGAATTCTCTTTCTTATGTTTACCTTTCAATTACTCTCCCACATTGAGACCCCTAGAATATGAGTGGAACTACTAATGTTGCTGAAAGTAACAGTGTAAAGCCATATCTTAGTGTTGTCACTGCTCACAATTCTACCAAAGTCCAACCAGGTGAACTAACCAGTTTACTGAATTAACTAAGAAAGCACAAGTGGGGTGTTATTTACAGGAGTGTGCCAAAACAGCTGCATTACTGCAAGGCTCACACAATCAAAGCAGGAAGAACTAATGACTGAAATTCCAGGAAAGGGGCCTGTGAGCCCTCACCCCTTCTATTAGGCAGTATCAATAGATCCATTACCATTCCACAGACCTGGCTCTGACTGCATTATTTTGACAGGCCTACTAGGAGATAGCATTCTCTACGGCATCAGGTTATATCTGGAGGAAAAACTCTCCCTATCACATTCTTGTTTGTTTGTTTTTTCTAGGTAGGGTCTGGCTACCTAGCCCAGGCTGACCTGGAATTCACTATGCACTTTGTAGTCTCATGCTAGCCTTGAACTCACAGTGATCCACCTACCCCTGCTAGGATTAAAGGTGTGTGCTGCCACACCTGGCCCTACCACATTCTTGAACATCTGTATGATCTAAATATAGCAAACTTACTTTGATTTAAAATTTAAAAATTATTGGGGTGGAAAGATGGCTTAGCAGCTAAGAAACTTGCCTGAGAAGCCAGATTCCCCAGTACCCACATAGAGCAAGTTGCACATGGTGGTGCTTGCATCTGGAGTTTGTTTGCAGTGGCTAGAGGCCACTCTCAAATAAATGAGTAAAAATAAAGTTATTTTTTAAATTTTTAATGCTTATCCATTGTTTATTTACTTTTCCTTTTCCTTACAGGTAAGTCTGTCTTGTACCCTTATGAACAACCCTATGATTTCATTATAAAATCTTTTCATAAGGAAAAGCTCACCTACTTTAAACACTGTAACCCCAAATGCCCCAGTCATTGATGCAACTGCTGCTGAAGAACATTCCTTGCCCGAGGCCCACACCTGACTCCTCAATCATCTGTCGTTTCTCCTACTCAGACTCACCGACTCTGCCTCTGACTCAGCCTGAAATTCTTTTCAGCTGTGTTAAGAATCAGGCTGCACGTGAGTGGAAGGCCTTCACCTTAGATGTAAAGATGGGGCCATCTCTGCCCTTTAACAGCCTTAACATTCAATGCACAGGTACCATTCTCTAACCGACTGAAATATTATTTCATGTATTTGATATCTTTAGTTTCAGAGTAAGTCATTATAGTAAACATCCTTTGGTTTTGTAAAGAACAGCCACAATCTCAATAAGCACATAACTCTTTTTTTTTTTTTTTTTTTTTTTTGGTTTTTCGAGTTAGGGTCTCACTCTGGCTCAGGCTGACCTGGAATTCACTATGTAGTCTCAGGGTGGCCTCGAACTCTCAGCGATCCTCCTACCTCTGCCTCCCGAGTGCTGGGATTAAAGGCGTGCGCCACCACGCCCGGCTATGCACATAACTCTTAATAAAGAAGGTAAAACTCACCGACCAGCTGAGGTGACATAAAGACCATCAGCTGAGCAATACTGACCAGCAGTCTCTGCATTTCCAGCACTTGTCCACAGGAAGGCAAAACTGCTGTGTACCTAGTCCCACATCACCCTGACCAGGCCCTGCAGCCTATTTCTGCAGTCTGCAACACTGGTGTGAGGCTCTGGGACCCACATGCCTGTGTTAAGCTGGCTGACTTCACCCTGGCCCAAGCACTGTGGCTTGTCTCCGTGCTTGTCTCTGAATCCACGTGCTCCCTCAGCAGCAAGAAACAGCTGTGTGAGATGCGGAAACATCCCTGAAGTCCAGCCCTGCCACTGCCAGAAACCAGTCAATTGGCCACTCTGGGAGTGGGCGGAGCTGTAGCCAGGGGACACCCATTCCTGCCACACCCATCCACAGGTGTTAGACTCCTCAGTACTTTAGACATCTCCTACAAGTTAACTGTTTGGTCCCTTCTACCCTGTAGCCACAATGGTCAGTGGATTGCATTTGGGGAATGTACAAAGGACCTGGAGAGGCCCTAGGCACCTCCAAATTGTTATGGCAGTGGCTCTCCATTCATCAGGTTAAGAGGACAGCTGCTCACACCATACATCATGAGAGTTAGAGTAGATCATGAGACCCAAATGTGTTGAGAATTTCCAGGGTGTGGACAAAGGGTTGGCAGATTTCCCAAACTCCACGAGGGATGATGGGGCATCAGCTCCCTACACTCTTCTGGAGCTTCCATAAACTGGATTTAGAACCATAAAACACAAACATCTTTTGCTAGTGCCCTTCCCCATTCTTCCCTAGCTTTCTGTGACCAGATGCATGCACAGATTCTCTGTCCTCGCCTGCTCTTTGTGTAAAGTGAAGTAGCAGGAGACAAGAGCACCAGCTCCTTAAGTCATTTCTAATAAAGAAATTGGTTAAATAGCTGGGTGTGGTGGCGCACGCCTTTAATCCCAGCACTTGGGAGGCAGAGGTAGGAGGATTGCCGTGAGTTCAAGGCCACCCTGAGACTCCATAGTGAATTCCAGGTCAGCCTGGGCTAGAGTGAGACCCTACCTCGAAAAACCAAAAAAAAAAAAAAAAAAAAGAAAGAAAGAAAGAAATTGGTTAACATTAGCACTTCCTGAATGACAGGGGCAGGAGGGGGGGGGTGACTCCATGAGAGAGAATGTATGTGTATGTGTGTTTATCGTGATTATCTTGCACACATTTTCAGCACAAGGGAATCAGGGATTGGGGAACCAAAAGCCTGAAAGCTGGTGAGCCAGGGTCAAGAAGCCAGCTTCCACAGTGGCCTGTGTATCTTCTGTCTCACAGGAACGGGGATTTGGGGACACCAGTGCTGGTCAATCCACAAGGCAATACAAAAAGGCTGTTTCTGGGGCACACAGGCAAGGATCAGGTCTCCCCAAGCCAGCAGCAGTGATACCAGGACCAGGAAACTGGGAGTTGGGTAAGGAACCTGTAGCTCTGGCCTACTCACTCAGACTGCTCACTCTCTAGAGCAGAGGGAACCTGGAAGTTGGGTATCCAGCTAGATTGAATGTTTTTGATGGTACCTATTACTCTAAAATTTGAAACAGTTTTTAATTTTTGTTACTCCAGATACACAGAATAATAAAACTTATAAAGATGAAAATGTAAAGGCTGTAGAGAGGGCTTAGCAAATAGGGTGACTGCCTGCAAACTGGATAACATGATTCCCCAGTCCCACATGCACCTTGAGTTTGTTTGCAGTGTCTAGAGGCCTGGGCACCCATCTCTTCTCTCTTTCTTTCTCTCTAATAAATAAATAATAGTATTTTTTAAAGATGAAAATTAAGCGATCCATGGAATTATCTTTTTAAACAAAGTTCTAGAAATTTCTGCAGAACCCTTCATAGAAATTATTTTCAACAATACCCAGATAAATTATATTTTGGTTTTGATTTGCTACCCAACACAGTTCTCTTACCATTTTTGTGGTAATCTTTTTAAATCATAGCTTTTCTGAAGAGCAGAGTTTTCTGTGTAATTTTATTCTCCTTAAGAAAATATTCTCAATACAAATAAACATACTGGCCAGGGAGTGTCAAATCAATTAACTGTCCTACTTAGGAAGCCCAGCTTAGCATTGCAGCTGAAGGAACAATGGAAATGATATCTTTTTAAAAAATGTTTTTGGGCTGGAGAGATGGCTTAGTGGTTAAGCGCTTGCCTGTGAAGCCTAAGGACCCCGGTTCGAGGCTCGGTTCCCCAGGTCCCACGTTAGCCAGATGCACAAGGGGGCGCACGCGTCTGGAGCTCGTTTGCAGAGGCTGGAAGCCCTGGCGCGCCCATCCTCTCTCTCTCCCTCTACCTGTCTTTCTCTGTGTCTGTCGCTCTCAAATAAATAAATAAATAAATAATTTTAAAAATCAATAAATTAAAAAAATTTTTTTTAAATGTTTTTATTTTTATTTATTTGTTAGAGAGAGGAAAAGAGAGAAAGAGAGAATGAGCACACCAGGGCCTACAGCCACTGCAAACGATCTCCAGATGCATGTGCCACCTTATGCATCTGGCTTATATGGGACCTGTAGAATCAAACCTGGATCTTAGGCTTGCAGGCAAGTGCCTTAACTGCTAATCCATCTTTTCAGACCAGAAATCATATCTTAATAAAAATGAAACATAAATGGCTAGATTATATGCCCATGAATGGCTACATTAATTCTCCTTTATGATTTCTTATGGAAATATAGCAGAGCTAGGCCATATTTAATTAGGCTAAAAGTCAGTGCAACTTAGTGGGTTATATATGCATTAATTGAAGACAGTATTACTAAAAGGGTTATGCAAACTTGTTTTAATGCTAGACTTTGGTCATATAAAAATAAATTTAACATCTATTATGGCCCCCAAAATCACAGTCATTTTCAAACTTCACTATTGATAAGACTCCTGATATTCTGTAACACATTTTCTTGATATGTATGTATGTAACAAGCCTGAAATAAAAGCACATATTGAGTTTTAATTTCAGTTTAAATTGTCAAGGTTGTTACCTGAAGCCTAGAGTCATAATTCACCTCATAAGGACCCAATACGATTCTCTTTCTTCTTTCTATAATGCCATAAAATTTATAATTATATAAACATCTATATGCTTATAATTGATTGGTGATTAAGTTTAAAATATTTTCATTGTTATGTTAGTATGTATTAGTGAAATAATTTAGTACCTTTCGTTGATGTTTTTATGTAAATTATGAGAAGCATTTTTGATTGACCCCTATGTATAGCTCTTAACTCACAGCTCCCCCATTCTATGCAGTAAACTATTAGAGACATAAGTCAAGCTCATTTGGGCCTTTTCTCTACCATTTCACATTTGCTTTTCTTCAGTTCAAAAGATGTGGAAAAAAAAATCATATTTTTATATCTACTTTGCATGCACTTCATAATATTAAAGTAACAATCACAAGGCTATGTTCTTTTTCTGCTTTTCCTTTGTATTATGGTTTTTAACTAGTGAAGTGAGACATTCAATTTACCAAGGTCACAGTAAAACTAGGATCTTGGGTGCTTTGTGTCTCCCTGAGAGTTCTGTCAATAAAACTTACATCTCCTTATCAGATACCTTTATCAGTCAGATATGCTCATATTTTCAAATATTTTTCCTGTAACTTAAACATGACAAATCCTATTCCAGTGTGAAAATGATTGATTACCTTATTTTAAAATGTAATTTCTTGAACTGGGAACATTTGTTAGAGAAGGGAGGATCTACTGTGTGATCTCTTGTGTGTAGGCTTATTTGTATGAATCTAAAATTTATGGCCTAGATGTATTTAAGACACTATGTCGGTGTAGAGTGAAAGGCATGTTTGTCTACAGAATGAAGTCAGTGCTCTCTTGGCAGCCTAGTGGTACAATGTTCTCCATTTGTTGGGCATGTCTTCTCTTCCATGAACTTGTAAAGCAGAAGCTATCAAAATTACTCAAAGATTAGAATTTTGTGCTTTTGTTTCTATCATGGAAAACTGAATATGGACTGTGAAGAATAATTTTACAGTTGGACAAAAATGTGTGACTCAGCCAGATCATTGTGAGCTTTAGGGTACCCTGAGACTACATAGTGAATTCCAAGTCAGCCTGAGCTAGTGAGACCCTATCTCAAAAAACCAAAAATAGGGCTGGAGAGATGGCTTAGTGGTTAAGCGCTTGCCTGTGAAGCCTAAGGACCCCGGTTGGAGGCTCGGTTCCCCAAGTCCCACATTAGCCAGATGCACAAGGGGGCACACGCATCTGGAGTTCGTTTACAGAGGCTGGAAGCCCTGGCGCGCCCATTCCCTCTTTCTCCCTCTATCTGTCTTTCTCTCTGTGTCTGTCACTCTCAAATAAATAAATTTAAAAAAAAAATTTAAAAACCCAAAAATAATAATAATAATCCTGATAAACCTGGACAAAAGATTACTGAATGCCATGGAAGGATCAGTATGTAGCTTACTGTTGGAAGAAAAGATCACAATCTTATTACAAAAACAAAAAAGCAAACAAAATCACTTATTTGAAAAATCACAGACTTATAAACTTCAAATCAATACTAAGTCCAAACATAGGCAAATGTACAGCATAAGTTGCTAATACTTTCATGTCATTGCATGAACTCTCACAGGCTGACCACATCCTTAGGAAGAGGCAGTTCATGATTCTCAAGCATTGATAAAACATTAGCTTAACCAGCATAGGAACACCACTATATTAAACATCATGACAACATGTATGACTGGATGTTTTCCTCAAGTGGCTCTCCTAGGTTAATCAGTCATACTTTTCTGTTTGTTTTGTTTTTCAAAGTAGGGCCTCACTGTGGCCCAGGCTGAATGCACCATGTAATCTCAGGGTGGCCTGAAACTCACGGCAATCCTCCTACCTCTGCCTCCCAAGCGCTAGGATTAAAGGTGTGCACCACCATGCCTGGCTTATCAGGATTGTTTTTGAAAGAAAGAAAAAGGAAAGGCACAATATTACCCAACTTTCTCTCATAATCTTGATTTGCTATATATTTTCAAGATATTGTACAATTAGTAGAGGCATTGAGAAGAGATTCTTTTTTCTAATCTCTTAATTACATCTAAGGATTGGTTTCCATTTTTAAAAAAGAACAAGGTATGTTAGCTCCTGTGCTTTTAATTGTCAATTACAAAAGATGACAATTGAAAGCTATAATATGTCTGAGTTTGACTAATGCATAGTCATCTTACAATCAAGGTACGACTTCACAGTCCATTTTGAAGAAGCTTTTCTCATTGTCTACAGTTTGGCAATAACTATGAAAGATTATTTTACATTCAGTGAGTTACATTTCAGACCAAACTGACCTCTCCCCTTTAGACTGTGTGCACAGGCACACACCCCACTTGCTCTTCACACAGCACCATGACACCTAAAAGCAGGTGCATATATTTCCTTTAGAAAAATATCCACTTGTGCATATTGTAGATATAGACATAGAAAACATCACACATGCAGCAGCCACCTGGTGCTCTATTTAAAAATACTTAAAAGACTACTTCTTTCTTATAATCTTTGCCATGTGAAATGAGTGTGTTTTCCCACACTTTACCAGTATTGTGCCCTACTTATTCATGTTAAAATAATTGGTGTACATTTGACTTATCAATAAGTTCAATAACAACAACAGTAATAAAATAGTTAAAGTTTGCACTGAGCATTGTCTGGTACATCTTCTTGCTTATATGCATATGTATTTGCTTATTATTTTCATGTCAATATAATTATATTCTAATTAATTCTTAGAATCAGAATTCATAGGCAACTATCTCAGTTTGTAGCCAATCTTCAGCACCACTGTTATTAATCTCTTATTTCTTTGCACATAGAACACATACTGCATATTCTTGTTGCATAGTAAATTAAAAATAAAATTTAAGTGATCCATAAATTTTACTATATTGTTCAAAGTCTGGTTTGATAATTCTCCCATGATTTACAAAAACAAAGTCACAAAAAACAACCAATGTGCATCACTTAAAATCAGCAAATAAAAATCTGTCACTCGAGTTTAAAGTGCGTAATATTATGCAATTTTCTTGGTGCATGATTTAAGTAGTTGTGTGTTGCAAGCACACAACTTCATTGCCTTCAGGTTTTATTATCACCTTTTGTGATGGCACACTTGTGACTACTGTAATTATAGATAAAATTGCCACTTAACAAGATAGAAAAAGAAGGCATAGGACATTTGGAACTTTCCTAAGATCATTACTTGGTCTATTGATCCAAAGTATAAATAAATACAGTCTCATTCTGGCTTCAAATACCACTGAATACATGTGTGATCTGAGTTCTGGTATTTCCATTTCCAGGGCTCGAGGTGTGACTTGAGCAATACCATCAGATACGGAACATTTTTCTCAATCATTGAATTCTAAATTGTGTTTTAAAAATAATACAACAGGGCTGGAGAGATGGCTTAGCGGTTAAGCGCTTGCCTGTGAAGCCTGAGGACCCCGGTTCGAGGCTCGATTCTCCAGGACCCACGTTAGCCAGATGCACAAGGGGGTGCAAGCGTCTAGAGTTCGTTTGCAGTGGCTGGAGGCCCTGGCGTGCCCATTCTCCTCTCTCTCTCTCTCTCTCTCTCTCTCTCTCTCTCTCTCAAATAAATAAATAAAAATGAAAAAAATTTAAAAAAATAATACAACACATGTAATACATACAACTATTTGAAATAAAAAGAGTAAAGTCTAGTAATTGTGTCTGGAAGGATGAGACCTCAGAATCACAATTTCTTTTGTTTAGCAGAGACATTGTTGAGTTTATGGAGATCCAAATGTGGACTTTGATCAGAGACTTCAGAAATACAATAACATTCTTTAGCAAACACATTAATAAATTTATGGAGGTCCAAATGTTGACATAGAGCTGAGAACATTTTGTTTAATGCTTTTTATAATAATATAGGAGAAACTCTATTTGGAGGAATTGAAGTTAAAGAAGAAACAAGATTAAATGACATGGTCAAAATCTGGCACCAATGGAAAAAATGAGCACTGAGATCATCCCAACCAGGTATAAATGGGTAGAATATAATTGTAACCTTCTCCTACACGTGTGTGTGTGTGTGTGTGTGTGTGTGTGTATCTTGGTTTATTTTTATTTATTTGAGAGCAACCGACAGAGAGAGAAAGAGGCAGACAGAGAGAGAATGGGTGTGCCAGGGCCTCCAGCCACTGCAAATGAACTCCAGATGCAAGCGCCATCTTGTGCATCTGGCTAACATGGGTCCTGGGGAATGGAGCCTCGAACCGGGGTTCATAGGCTTCACAGGCAAGCGCTTAACAGCTAAGCCATCTCTCCAGCCCATCCTACATATATCATATGACTTTTTTTCTCAGAATAATCTGAAAAACAGGCTAAGTTCAGTGTGTGAGCTGGCAGAAAAAAGAATCCCAGGAAAAGCACTGCAAGTAAAATGAGGTCGCAGACACACTGGAGGCCTGGCGTTTTGAGAGATGAGAAAGGTAACTGTACCCTCCACAACCTCCTAGATCTCAAAGAAGTGTTACGGATACCATTAGCTTTCCTACAAAGCATGAGGAAGGAGAATTATTTTAAAAATATTGAATTATACAGAAACAAGTTGGCCTTTATTGATATCTCATTACAGAAAGATTTAAAAGGCAATCTAAGAAAACTTACAAGGGAGACAACAAAATACAGCCAAGGAATATAGAAAATATTACAGATCAAAAGAAGCCAGCTAAGTTTTCCCCACTTCACATTCCACTGTGCATATTTTGATAGGTTTCATGTTTTAGAAAACTATGAAAACATGGAAAAATAATGCAAAGAACTCTCAGACATGCATTTTCCAGATTGCCCAAATATTTATGCTAGACCATGGCCTTTATAAACACTGTCTACTTAATCTTCCTTTCTACTTTTCTAATCTTTCCATTTTGCTACTTATTTAGTGGTAAATATGTATGTAAAATATATCTATATAGACCGAAATATCTTAAATCTATATATCAAATATATATATATATATATATATCACATATATAATATATATCCCTGTAGGATATTTCTTAACCCTTCATCCAGCTAAATTGTAATGTATATTTCCTATAAACATGAAATAACTATGTTGAATCATAGTACAATGATAAGTCTAAAAACTTAATTTTACATAACACCTTTTACCTTGCTAATTGACTTACTCTGTGAATGGTGATACTAATTACTTTAGGCTTTTCATGTGTTTGTTACAACTTTAAGTTCAGAGAACATTGAAAATGGGGATGTAGCCATGTTCAATGCATGTTAATCTTGAAATAGATGATGTGGAGTATCCATGTTTGCTGATCTCTCTAATATACAACCTCATTTAGACTTCCTGGTTTTCTATATTATGTCATTTATGGAAATACATTTATGGAAAATACAAAGTCATAAAATACATTCAGTTGTCCTCTCTCTTTAGTCACTGCTCTTTATTTCTCATATTTTTTAATTCCACTGGCCACTAATTTTGTAGAATGTCTACTTGAACTTATTATATATCATGTTTTGATTAAATTTCAAATCGTCACTGTTCTCATGAGTATCATTAAAGTGAAAGTGTGTATTCTAAGTGCCTCATATCAAGGGGCCCTCTGTCTGCCACTTTGCTACATGCTAGGATGTTCTTTACCACCGTGTCATTGGTATGTGTTTACTGGATGCTGAGCTCAAACTATGAACTATGCTGTTACTCCTCAGATTTTAAGTTCAAGAATTCAGTCTTGACTTTCTCTAGCTTAATCATTATGGTATTGGCCAAATGGTAATTGCTTATTTATTTATTTTATGATTTTTATATTATGAGAGATAGATAGGGCATGGGGGAGAGGGAGAGAATGGTCATGTCTGGGCCATTGGCTGCTGTAAATAATGCCTACATTACGTTGTGTATTTTAGTTTTTATGTAGTTACTGGCAAAATAAAACTGTGCAGCAGGCTTTGCAAGCAAGTACCTTTAATAACAGAGCCATCTCCCCTGCCCCAAATGGTGTTTTATTTTTTCTTTGCAGCATTATTCGGCATCCATTGGTTGGCTTTGTGATTCAGCGAAGCTTGACAACTAAGATTGTTATATGTTTGAGCCTTTATTTAATTTTATAAATAACTTACTTCTATGATAGGACTTTAATTATATAATTGACCCTAGACCCCTGACCCTAGCCCCTAACCCCTAACCCTAATCCTTGGTATTAGCTAACATAAACCCTATCTAAAACACAGTTCTAGCCTTTACACCTTTATGGATGTGTACTTACAAGTGTAGGCACAGATGAATTTGTGGCTGGGATCTAGTCCATCACAAAGACTTCTTCATTATCATCCAGCATATTCTTCACAGTTCCATGGATCCTGGCATTTAAAAGAGACATGATATCTTGTTACATGTGCCTCTTAAAAACCTCAAAATCACCAGGCCTGGTGGCAAATGCCTTTAATCCCAGCACTCAGGAGGCAGAGGTAGGAGGATCTCTGTGAGTTCGAGGCCACCCTGAAAATACAGAGTAAAATCCAGGTCAGCCTAGGCTAGAGTGAGACCCTACCTCAAAACAAACAAACAAAAAACCCTCAAAGGCTTAACATATCCTTGTTCTTGTAAATAATGTAAGCTTTGCTTGCTGGTTATAAATAAACCATGCAGCATCTATAAGTGATAATAATGAATTAAGAGATAAAATACAAACTAAACCAGGGGTTGGCTTAGTGGTTAAGGCACTTGCCTCCAAAGCCAAAGGGCACAGGTTTGACTATCCACTACCCACTTAAAACCAGAAGCAAAAGGTGGTGCATATGTATGGTGTAGTTTTGCAGTGGCTGGAGGCACTGGCAAGCCCATTCTCTGTCTGTCTGTTTTACTTCTCTCTCTCTCTCCTTGCAAATTAAGAAAATTGTTTTTTAAAAAAATGATTAAGCCAAGCATATTGGCACACACCTTTAATCACACTACCTGGGAGGCAGGAGGAGAATCAACACAAGTTTGAGGCCACTCTTAGACTACATAGTAAATTCCAGGTCTGCCTGGGCTACAGTGATATCCTACTTCAAAAAGCTGATAAGGGCCAGGCTTGGTGGCACATGCCTTTAATCCCAGCACTAGGGATGCAGAGGGAGTTCGAGGCCACCCTGAGACTGCACAGGGAATTCCAGGTCATTCTGGACTAGATAGAGTGAAACACTACTTCAAAAGAACAATTTTTTAAAAATTAGTATATTCAGGTATATAAATCAAATTACAATATTGTATGCATTGTCATTTGCTATCTTGTGTCTATTATAAAGGATTAAATGGCCATCAGGGAAATGCAAATTAAAACTTCTTTTAGATTACACATCACTCCTGTCAGAATGGCTACCATCAACAAAAGAAATGACAATAAATGCTGGTGAAGATGTGGAAAAAAAAGTCTTTCTCCATGGTTGGTGGGAATGTTATCTGGTACAGCCATTGTAGAAATCCGTGTGAAGGTTCCTGAGACAGCTAAAAATGGATTTACCAGGGCTGGAGAGATGGTTTAGTGTTTAAGGAGTTTGCCTGCAAAGTCAAAGGACCCAAGTTCAATTCCCCATGTCCAATGTAAGCTAGATGCACAAAGGGGGCCTGCATCTGGGGTTCATTTTCAGTGGCTAGAGGCACTGGCACATGCATTCTCTCTCTCTGTGTCTGTCTCTTTCTTTCTCTTTAAAATAAATAAAACATATTTTTAAAATAGATTTACCATATGACCCAGATATACTACTTAGCTATGTATCCTGAAGACTCTTCTCATTACCTGAGAGATACTTGTTCAACCATATTTATTGCTGCTCTATTCACAAAAGCTAGGAAATGGAACCAGCATAGATGTCGTTCAAGTAATGAATAGTTAATGAAGATGTGTTATATTTATGTAGTGGAATTATAGTCAGTGATAAAGAAAAAGTGAAATTATGAAATTTGCCGGAAAATAGATGGATCTGGAAAGGATTATACTTAGTGAGGTAATCCTGGCCCAGAAAGCCTGCATGATCTCTCTCATATTTGGATCCTAGCTAGGTATGTTTGGACTTTTATGTAAGTTGGAGTAAAAATTAGTAGCAGAGGTCAGCAAAGTAGAAAAGAGCTATAAGAGAGGGAGGAGAGGATAGGAGTTAAGGGGATGGTACTGTATATATGTGATTAGATGAACAGATTACTGGGGGTGCAACGGCCTAAGTAAGGTCCAGGGAAGGGTGGGAGGGGAGGGTTAAACAAAATTCAAGATGTTGTGAATTAGCAATGTAGAAGCCTATTCTTTTGGATAATAGCACACCCAGAAGCCATGGAATGTTACTAGAAAAATTTCAGTGCCTGGGGTGGGCCACCTTCCAGTGAGTTGTTGGGACAGTGAGGTCCCTGAAGCACAAATGGTAAGACCCTATTTCTGCAGACTCCACATGCCAGGGCTGCAAGGTCCCTGATAAATCAATCAGGGGCTGAGCTGAAAAGCTCCTCCCTGTGGAAGAGCCACAGAAAGCTGGAAAAAGCTGTAATGTGTGCAGCACTACAGCAAACAGAAGTCATCAGTGGTGAAAACAGTGGGCACTGCAAGCATCAAGTTTGGCCAGGAAGGCCAAATGATTGCACAGGTGCAATAGTGGCATGTCTGTTATGGGGAAAAAACAACTGCTCTCTAATTGAACTAGAGGCCTGCTCCACAGGAGGGAAAGCAATACATGCCTACTGAAAACCTCAACAAAAGCCTATGGTGGGTGAGGTTATGAGCCTAAGTAGTGTAATGTCTGCTCTTGCCTGACTAAATATTATGCTAACCAAACTTCCCTGTAAGCACTTTACTTAATGTTTATACCCATATATTAATGCTACTTCCACTTTAGTTAGAGAAGCTTCCCTTTTCAGATGGTGGTGACCACTGGGATGACTCAACAGGCACGGTAGTGCTGACAGAGGAGTATTTAGCATGGAAATATCTCTACCATATCTTCCAAGGTTCAGAGTCCACTGAGGAAGAGGTGGCAGAAATAACGAATGAACCAAAGGAAGGGTAGGACTGCTTACAATGCAATGGTTCAGACAGAAACTGACCACAATATCCATGACCTCAAAGTACCTGGCCGTACCTTCACAAGACCCTCATAATAGGAGGAAAGGATAACATCAAAATAAAAGAAAGACTAATAGAGGGAGGGGATATTATAGAGAATGGATTTGTGAATTGGAAAGCGGAAGGGGAGGTAATTAACATGATGTATTGTCTGTAATTATGGAAGCTGTCAATAAAAAGAAAAAGGGGTGTCAATTGGGCTGATGACATAGCTCAACAGATAACACTCTTGCCTGCAAAGCCTAACAACCTAGGTTCCATTCCCAAGTATCCACATAAAGCCAGATGCCCAAAGAAGTGCATGCATCTGGAGTTTGTTTGCAGCACCTGGAGGCCATGGTATGCCAACTCTCTCACATACACACACTCTCTCCCTCCTCTGCTTGCAAACAAATAAATAAAAATAGTTTTTAAAAGGGTCAATTTTTCAATGTTTGTACTTTCATAGTCACTCAGGATGAGTACTAAACAGACATAAATGCTTATTTCTAGGGTACAGTAGGGAAGAATGAGATGTATAGGCACAAAGTGAGAGAGGAGAGCTACATCTTTGTACTTCTCTTCAATGTTTGAATCACATGAGTTCTTAGAAATATTCTTAATGGGGATAATGTTGCTGGGCATGAATGGTGCAAGCCTCCCAGCACTCAGGAGGCAGAGATAAGAGGATTTCTGAGTTCAAGATCACCCTGAGACTACATAGTGAATTCCAGGTGAGCCTGAGCTACAGCAAGACTGTATGTACCTCGGGAAAAAAATGTGGCTTAGTCTTGGGGTTTATAACACTATGTTAGAATACTTGACTAGCCCACATTAAGTGCTGGGTTCTATCATCAACACAAAATAAAGTCAGATTTGATATATTAAGTGATGGAATATGTGCTTAGCAGAACACTAGAAAATGATCTGTTTTTTCAAGTTTGCATATTGTATTAATCCCATGGTTTTACAAATACATTCAGGTCATCTAATAGCATCTCAGTGACTCATATTTAGTCTTCTATTTCACAAATGGGGAAACTCCTTTATCAATACACTTTTCTTGGGTAAATCCAATTTGCTAACTATGTTGTGCTTTGGACTCACTAGAGAAAATCAAGACTGATCTTGTTTTATACATATACATATATATATATATATATATATATATATATATATATATATATATATTTTTTTTTTTTTTTTAAGATAGAGATGCTCTCTAGCCCAGGCTGACCTGGCATTCACTAGGTAGTTTCAGAGTGTACTTGAACTCACAGAGATCTTCCTATCTCTGCCTCCAGAGTGCTGGGATTAAAGGCGTGAGCCACCAAGACAGGTTCTTGCTTTATATTACCAACTACTAGTACCTGAAGGATGTAGTATGCTTTCATCAGCACTTGGAAATTCTACATTTCCTTAATTCCCTCTCAGATTAGATAATGATTAATTCACTTATTTTTTCCTCAAATATTCCATATCCAATCCTTACCCTTAATGACACTTCCTCCTAATTTCAATGAAAAGGAAAAGAAAATATAAGAAAAATTCCACCATGTTCCACATCTCTATTGGGAATTTCAATCAGTTACACACACATAAAGGAAAGGGAGGTAGAGAGGGAAGTAAAATAAAAGAGAAAAGGTCTCTACAGCTGTTCAAAATGCTTCATTTTCTCTGTGAAGGAGAAATCCAGAGCAAGGCACTCAAAGGCTTGTGTGACACTTTCACACATGGACTACATCTTCATTCATACTTGACATGTAGCTCAAGGTAGCATTATTGTCATGAGATCCGCACCTTCCAGGAAGAAAACAGTTGATGCACCAGCTTAGTTAATCCTGTTTAGAAATTTTCCAATAATCTCCACCAAACAACTTCTTCTAACACCTCAGCAGAAATCAGTCACATGCATGTTCCTAGTGTAGAGGAAACTACAGCCGGGTACAATCCTGCTGAGAAAAAAATATATATCAGAGCTCTGGTACTGAGGAAGTCGGAGGGCTACTAATAGATCAATGCTACAGAACCTTGGGCTCAAACACCAATGCAGATAAGTAAATAGCTAAATGCAGGGGATATACGCTTAGCTAAATCTGTTACTGCAGGCCTGGAATACCATTCATTAGGCTGATAAGGAGGATGGCAAGTTCAGGGCTAGCCTGAGCATCTTAACAGAAAAAAAAAGAGAGGGAAAAATGAATAATAATTACTTTTATTTCAGGTGCATAGTGCAGAGAAAACAAGCAATCAGAAACTTTTATGTTCCACCACCAAATCTTGAGACAGGAACTGGGTAGGAAACCTTGACTGGCCAAGAACTCACTATGTAGCCCAATCTACCCACAAATACATGAAAATTCTGATACCCAGCCTCTTCCGTGGAATGCTCACTTACCCTTGTAACAAGTGATGATTAGGAGGCACCTTTTCTGAAATGTGCAGGGATGCTGGTCCAGGTTTCTTGATAGAGAGCCTGACAACTCCAGGACTTATATGGAGTGGTGTTTTCTCTCCACTCAATGACATAGGTGGTAGGCCTCTTGCTTCTGGGTTGAACACCACTCACATAGGTTATTTAATTCCTTCTTGACTTGTTTTGAATAGGAATTGATTTGCTTACCTTCTATCAGAATAAAATTCCTAAGTACACATGACAGGTGCTGGCCAAGGAGGCTCTCTCTCTTCAGAAACTTATATTGAACACATTTTCATTCCCCCTCCACCCAAGGACAAAAAAAAAAAAGTATTTTACTTATTTAAATATTTGAAAGAGAAAAGAAAGGGACAGATACAGGGAATGGGCACACCTGATACCCTAGCCCACAGGAGAGCGCCCCCTTGTGCATTGGGCTTGCATGTGTCCCAGGGATTCAAACCAGGGTCCTTTGGCTTCAGAGTCAAAGGCTCTAAACGCTAAGCCATTTCCTGGTTCCTATGCCTCCCATGGCTTTTTTTCTTTTCCCTTTCTTTTTCCAGCTAGGCTTGAATTGGTGACCTGGAATTCAGGATGTAGCCACAGGGTGGCTGCAATGTCATGCTCATCCTCTTATCTCTGCTGGCAGTAAAGGTGCCTGCCATGACTTCAAGCTCCCTGTGTTTATGATACTCAACTGCTCTGATCATTGAAAATCAGAGATCAAATGAAGACCATGCAAGATGGGTCAAAGTTAACAAACAGGCCTAAATGTTTGTCCTTCAACAGGGATACCCTAGAAAGAAATATGTATATGACTTCCATTTGACCCAAAGACTTTGCTATCATTTTCTGGCAAGTAAAGGTACCATTTCAGTGCAATATTCAAGAACCTGTTTGGAAAACTGGAGAGGCTGGTGCAGTGTCGTCTACTATGTCACCATAAAGCATAGTCATGCCTGCTGTTTTTCTTCCTTCTTGACTTGTTTTGAATAGGAATTGGCTTGCCTCTAAGTACCCAAGACAGGTGCTGGACAAAGAGACCCTCTCTCTTCAGAAACCTGTGTGAGCACATTTTCATTTGACCCCCAAAGGGAAAAAAAAAGTATTTTTAAAAAATTATATTTAAGCAGGGTGTGGAAGCACAGAGGTAGGGTGGTCACCGTAAGTTCAAAGCCCCTCTGAGATTACATAGTGAATTCCAAGTTAGCCTGAGCTAGAGTGAGACACTAACTCAAAGAGAAAAAAAAAAAAAAAAAGCTGGGCATGACATCACACATCTGTAACCCCACACTAGAAATGCTGAGACAGGTGGATTGCCATGGGTTAAGGGCCAGCCTGGGTTACACAGCAAGACTGAAAAACTTAAATCCCACAAATGATGGTACCGTACACCCAGTCAAAAGCCCCGTGGCTGGCAAAGTCACAGACCTACTGGGGAAGCTGTTACTTTGCTAAATGGGCAAAATGTCTCTGTTCTTAAACATTGCCTTTGTAATAATGTTTATCCCCGTAGATTACTGCTGCTGTAAGCATTGATGAAAGCACCTTCCTTCACAATGGGCAGCAAGTATACGCAGAGACTTAAATTGGTCAAAGTGATGACAGTAAGGGAAAGTTGAAGGTTCAACTACAAATAGGACATCCATGTCACCCCCCTCCAAGACTCAGGAACATCACCGAAGTAGTAGAAAGTGTCAGACGACAAAAAGGGAGGAGTATTGTAGAATTCGGTGGTCCGGACATGACCGCTGAAATTATGAACTCACAACAGCTGTGGTTTCCTGGCACAAGACCTGCGGAATATTAGGACCATAGACATCCTGTTATGGGGTTGGAGAAGTTGCTAGGCAGTTATTGATGGGAGGTTTTCCTTTTTGGTTGTTCAAGGGAGGGTCTCACTCTAGCCCAGGCTGACCTGTAATTCACTATGGAATCTCAGGCTGACCTCGAACTCACAGCAATCCACCTACCTCTGCCTCCCCAGTGCTGGAATCAAAGGTGTGCATCACCATGCCCAGCAGTGGGATATTTTCTTCCGAGGCATAGCCACTGGTAAGGTAAGTAGACCATGCTCCTATACGCAACGGTACTGAAACTCACTGGTTATTAAAAGAAAAAGCCATTCAAGTACTGACTTTTAGCAGAACGGGGTAGCGCGCCTTTAATCCCAGCACTCTGGAGGTAGAGGTAGGATCGCAGTTGAGTTCAAGGCCACCCTGAGAATACATAAGGGATTCCAGTCAGCCTGAGCTAGAATGAGACCCTATCTCGAAAAACAAAAGAGTAGAAACTTTTTCCTTGTTTTTATGGAGGGCCTAGCACAGGCTTTCCTCAAATTTGCTATGTAGTTGAGTGCTGGGATGCTAAGCCTGTACTAACTTGTCCAATGTCGGGTTTTATTTCCTGTTTTGTTTTGTTTTTTGAGGTAGGGTCTCACTCTAGTCCAGGCGGCTGAGTGTAGTATCAAGGAGCCTTGAACTCTGATCTACCTACCTCAGCCTCCCAGCTGCTGGGATTAAATGTACGCACGTTTACAAACCCAACTGTTTTGTTTTTGGTTTTTTGAGGTAGAGTCTTACAATTCACTATATAGTCTCAGGGTGGCCTCGAATTTACCGAGATCCTACCTCTGCCTCCAGAGTGCAGAAATTAAAGACATGCACCACCCACCCCCCCAACACACACACACACACCACAGACGGCTTTCCAAAACATTTGTAGCATCACCTAACCCTTCTTTTCCTTGAAACATGCCTCATTCCCTAAAAATGGGTGCCTGAAATTTGTCTTTTCCTTATGTCACTTTAAACGTCCTTAAGTTCTACAGACAAGATTCACAGCCATGCGTGGCGGCGCACACCTTTTTACCAGCAGTTGGGAGGCAGAGGTGGAGGCCCCAACTTCAATGCTACCCTAAGCCTACAGCGGGAATTCCAGGTCAGCCTGGGCTAAAGTGGGAGATTCTCAATACCAGTTTCTCCCCCCTCAGAAGTAGTACTTTCTGGTCAAAACAGAACCATATTGAAGTCCAAAAAATTCAAAATAATTACTTTTAACATTTTATTTTGCATCAAGTTATGAGAAAATTACAACTTTGTAGTTCACCATGTTGACTTTTTTGCAGGCAGAAGACAAACTGATATTAAAGGTAGAAGTGTTTTTGGTTATACTAGAAATGAAGGCAGGATAACTAAAAAACTAAAATTAAGTGATACAAAGGAAATCCACTTCCAACTATCTACCAGGTGAAGGAAGGAAGGCTTCTAAATACACCTGTGATGGGACCGGGAGACCTCCCCGAGCACCAGGATCCAAGGTGGAACAGCCATCAAAACTCAGGTAAAACTGATCAACTGTTAGTGTTAATAACCATATGAAATGCCTTTAAAAGATTGTGTTGGCTAACAAAATGTAAAGAACACACACGAGTCTTAAAAAAAACCTACAATAGAGAGACATACAGTTGTAATTCCAGAATAAAGACAAGAACTAAAAGATTAAAAGGAAGGGCAAGGGGGAGTAAAAGTCCCAGAGTCCAATCAAGCGAAGGCGTTGGGCAGTTCGTCTCTCTAATCCACCTCCTCGATGGTGGGGCCCGACCCCGAGCCTCCCTTGGGCGCCTGAGCCCCGAAGCCTCCAGCCCCGGGCCCGCCCGCACCCTGGTACAGACCGCTGATGATGGGGTTACACACCTGCTCCAGCTCCTTGCGCTTGTGCTCGAACTCCTCCTTGTCGGCCAGGGTGTTGGCGTCCAGCCAGGAGATGACCTCCTGGCACTTGTCCAGCACCTTCTTCTTGTCCGCCTCGCTGATCTTGCCCTTGAGCCCTTCATCCTCCACGGCGCTCTTCATGTTGAAGGCGTAGGATTCGAGCGCGTTCTTCGCCGACACGCGCTCGCGCTGCACCTCGTCCTCCGCCTTGTAGCGCTCGGCCTCCTGCACCATGCGCTCGATCTCCTCCTTGCTCAGGCGGCCCTTGTCGTTGGTGATGGTGATCTTGTTGGCCTTGCCCGTGCTCTTGTCGGTGGCCGTGACGTTCAGGATGCCGTTGGCGTCGATGTCGAAGGTCACCTCGATCTGGGGCACGCCCCTGGGCGCCGGGGGGATGCCGCTCAGCTCGAAGCGCCCCAGCAGGTTGTTGTCGCGCGTCATGGCCCTCTCGCCCTCATACACCTGGATCAGCACGCCGGGCTGGTTGTCCGAGTACGTGGTGAAGATCTGCGTCTGCTTCGTAGGGATGGTGGAGTTGCGCTTGATGAGGGCCGTCATCACGCCACCCGCCGTCTCCAGGCCCAGCGACAGCGGCGCCACGTCCAGCAGCAGCAGGTCCTGCACGTTCTCAGACTTGTCCCCCATCAGGATGGCCGCCTGCACCGCCGCCCCGTAGGCCACCGCCTCGTCGGGGTTGATACTCTTGTTCAGCTCACGCCCGTTGAAGAAATCCTGCAGCAGCTTCTGCACCTTGGGGATGCGCGTGGAGCCGCCCACCAGAACCAGATCGTGGATCTGCGCCTTGTCCAGCTTGGCGTCGCGCAGCGCCTTCTCCACGGGCTCCAGGGTACCCCGGAACAGGTCCGAGCACAGCTCCTCAAAGCGTGCGCGCGTGATGGACGTGTAGAAGTCGATGCCCTCAAACAGAGAGTCGATCTCCAGGCTGGCCTGCGTGCTCGACGACAGGGTCCTCTTGGCCCTCTCGCAGGCTGTGCGCAGCCGCCTCACGGCGCGCTTGTTCTGGCTGATGTCCTTCTTGTGCTTCCTCTTGAATTCCTCCACGAAGTGGCTCACCAGCCGGTTGTCGAAGTCCTCGCCGCCCAGGTGCGTGTCGCCCGCCGTCGCCTTCACCTCGAAGATGCCATCGTCAATCGTCAGGATGGACACGTCGAACGTGCCGCCGCCCAGGTCGAAGATGAGCACGTTGCGCTCGCCCTTGCCCGACCTGTCCAGGCCGTAGGCGATGGCGGCCGCCGTCGGCTCGTTGATGATGCGCAGCACGTTCAGACCCGCGATCACGCCCGCGTCCTTAGTGGCCTGGCGCTGCGAGTCGTTGAAGTACGCGGGCACCGTGATCACCGCGTTGCTCACCGCGTGGCCCAGGTATGCCTCGGCGATCTCCTTCATCTTCGTCAGCACCATCGACGAGATCTCCTCCGGATAGAACGCCTTCTCCTCGCCCTTGTAGGTCACCTGCACCTTGGGCTTGTCGCCCTCGCTCACCACGCGGAACGGCCAGTGCTTCATGTCCGACTGCACCACCGCGTCGCCGAACTTGCGCCCGATCAGCCGCTTGGCATCGAACACCGTGTTCTGCGGGTTCAGCGCCACCTGGTTCTTGGCCGCGTCCCCGATCAGCCTCTCCGTGTCCGTGAACGCCACGTAGCTGGGGGTCGTGCGGTTGCCCTGGTCGTTGGCGATGATCTCCACCTTGCCGTGCTGGAACACGCCCACGCACGAGTACGTGGTGCCCAGGTCGATGCCGATCGCCGTGTTCTTGGCCATGTCGCCGCCGGATGCGCGCTCGCTCTCTGGAAGGTTTGTCGGGCCCCGAACCGCCGGGTTTGCGCCTGTGGCTCGCTGCGTTCCCGCACCCCAGACAGCACCCGCCCTATTCGGAATACAGCCCTCGCTGTCCGCCCGGCGCCCGGGCGGCCTTTTATATAACGCTCCGCGTCGTCCCGCCCCTAGCCCCGCTCGACCAATCACCGAGTTGGTTGAGGCAGCCGGGACCGGAATTTTCCAGCGGTTTCGCCTTTAGTCCTGCCCCGCGGCCGCCGTGGGCCAATCAGAGGTGAAGGGGTGGTCTCGGCTCAGAACTCTCCAGACGCTTCTGGGGTTCGCTGGAGCGGACGGGATTCGTGAGGGCTGGGCGGGGAGGGGAGGTTGCCGCTTCCGTCTCCATGGCAACGCGCCAGCCAACGCTGGGAGGGAAGTTGGGAGGAAGGGTGGGTAGGAAGAGGTGCTGGGCGACAAGACACGGCAGCGACTGGGGGATTGTGGTCTCCTATCGCGTGCTGTCCGCGGAGAACAAGCTAGAGTTTCGCCGAGGAGGCGGGCTAAAGCTAAAGCCGGGAAGACTGATTGGGCCGTGCATGTGAGTGACAGGTCGGCCTGCACCTCCTCCCTCCTCAGTAAGGCTATGCTCTGGGAGACGTTTTTCCCGTGTTAGGTTTAACAACTGGGAAAGAGTAAGATGTCGCAATATATATATATATGTATCGCACACGGGTGTGCGCACGATGGGGGTGGAGGACCTTCGGGTTCTGGAGCGTAAATAAGCGCGAGGACGCGCCCCAGGGAGGGGGAGGGGGCTTGGCCCGCAGGGACCCCGAAAAACTTTCCATAGAAAGTGGCTCTCACCTGTCACCCGGACTCTGCGGGGCTGAGGCAGGAGGATTGCCGCGAGTGCATAGGCCAATATGAGTGAAACCCTGTGTCAAAAAAAAGAAAGTGAGCCGGGCGTAGTGGCCCTGGGGAGGCAGAGGTAAGAGGATCATCCTGAGCTCAGGTCCAGCCTGAGACTACAGATCAGGGATGAAGCAAAACTCTAACCCAAAAAAAAAAAACAAAAAACAGAGAGCTAGAGAGATTCACCTTTGTCAGCCTTTCTCTCCCTCCATCCTTTTCTTTCTCCTAAATTTCTGATTCAGCCGGGCGTAGTGGCGCACGCCTTTAAACCCAGCACTTGTGAGACAGAGGTAGGAGGATTACCGTGAGTTCGAGGCCACCCTAAGACGACATAGTGAAATTCAGGTCAGCCTGAGCTAGTAAGACCTTACCTTGAAAAAAACAGAAAAAAAACATACTCATTCATTTGTTGGTAATAAGGCAAGAACTAATTTTAGAGTTGGATCCTCCGTTTCCTGTCCTGGCCGTCACTTTTATGTTAAAATGTGCAGGGTGTGAGCCTGCATTGAGGATTAGCCTGTTCTCGTGCCACAATGCATTTGAAGCAAGCCAGTGTTGCTGTACGGTTGTGGTGTAGGGACCCATGTTCTAATTTATCCTCTTAGACTTTTATCTTAGAAACCAACTAAGCCTTCTCTGTCTTTTTTGTTGTTGTATTTTTATTTTTATTAAGTTACTTGCGAGAGAAAAAAAGGTAGAGAGAGAGAGAGAGAAAGGGGGTAGAGAGAATGGGAATGCCAGGGCCTCCAGCCACCTGAGCATCTGGCTTATATGGGTCCTGGGAAATCGAACTGTGGTCCTTTGGCTTTGCAATCAACTGCTAAACCATATCTCCAGCCCATTTTTTTGTTTGTTTGTTTTGCTTTGTTTTTGAAGTAGGGTCTTGCTGTAGGCCAGCCTGACCTGGAATTCACTATGTAGTCTATGGGTGACCTCGAACTCACAGTAATCCTCCTACCTCTACCTCCCAAGTGCTGGGATTAAAGGCGTGTGCCACCATGCCGGCTATCTCTTGCTTTGAATACAATTTCATTTGGTTATTTTTTTAAACGTTTTATTTTTATTTACTTTAGATGGGGTCTGGAGAGATGGCTTAGCGATTAAAGCGTTTGCCTGCAAAGCCAAAGGATCCCGATTTGATATATATCTCTAGGCATGATAGTGCATGCCTTTAATCCCAGCACTCCGGAGGCAGAGGTAGAATTGCCATGAGTTGCAGGCCACCCTGAGACTCCATAGTGAATTCCAGGACAGCCTGGGCTAGAGTGAGACCCTACCTCAAAAAAAAAAATTAATTAAATAAGTAAAATAAAATATAAAAATAGGCACGGTGATGCATGCCCTTTATCCCAGCACTTGGGTGACAAAGTAGGAGGATCGCTGTGAGTTCCAGGCCAGACTCACACTGCAGAGTAAATTCCAGGTTAGCTTGGGCTAGGGTGAGAACCTACCTTGAAACAACATCTATAGATAGACTGACTGTGTGAGGTTAATAATAATATATAAGGCTGGGCTTGGTAGCTCATGCCTTAAATCCCAACAACAGAGATAGTATTACAGTGAGTTCAAGGCCGCCCTGACACTACATAGTGAATTCTAGGTCACCCTAAGCTAGAGCAAAACCCTACCTCAAAAAACCAAAAATAAAATAAAAATAAAGTATGAGGGGCTGACCGGAGGGCGTCAGAGGTAGGTAGCTGTGGGCACTACCATGAAAGTGGTGCGGGTCGGGATGCTTCCCAGTGGACAGTGAGGAAGGTGCGTACGGAATGAGGGCGAAACTACTCTGCCAGGGTTTAATTTTTAAATGGGACAAAGGGGTAGCATTTCTAAGAAAATGAGAATGAATAAGTCATCTTTCTTTTTCAAAACAGAAACTATATTAAGCTTACATATTTGAACATTGCACCTTCCTGCCTCCAGTACAAGCAGTTTCTCTGTTCTGTAATTAATGTGATTCACAAGAGCAACTTCAGGAACAAACGAAGTGATCCTAAGGGAAATATGATTTTTATATTGGTCTCGGGTTGCCTATGACCTCAAGAATTTTCAATGAAGGGAGTTTCATTTTAAAAAAAAAAAAAAAAAAAAGCCTTCTAAAACTTGCTAGAAAAGGGTCCATGAGAGCAGGTCAAGGCAGCCAGCCATTTCCTTTTTTTTTTCTTGTTTTTTTCGTTTATTTTTATTTGTGGGTTTTTTTTTCTTTTTTCTTTTTTTTTTTTTTTGTTTTTTTTGTTTTTTTTGAGAGCAACAGACAGAGAAAGAGGCAGGAGAGAGACAGAGAATGGGCATGTCAGGGCTTCCAGCCACTGCAAACGAACTCCAGACATGTGCGCCCCCTTGTGCATCTGGCTAACATGGGTCCTGGGGAATCGAGCTTCGAACTGGGGTCCTTAGGCTTCACAGGTGAGCGCTTAACCGCTAAGCCATTTCTCCAGCCCATATCTTCTCCCCCCCACCCCAGGTAGGGTCTCACTCTAGCCCAGGCTGACCTGGAATTCACTATGGAGTCTCAGGGTGGCCTCGAACTCATGGCAATCCTCCTACCTCTGCCTCCCAAGTGCTGGGATTAAAGGCGTGCACCACCACACCTGGTCTTCCAGCCTATATCTTAAAGAATGGTTGTGGTGGGCGGGATTGCTGTCAATGGGAGCTGGTGAGGTGGCCAACTTTGCTGCATATGTGTTTGCACCAGCCATGCTAAGTGACTCCACTAGGGGCTCTCAGTGTCCTTGATCTACAGTTATGGTCATCTATGCTCCAAAGGAGGAAGAGATCAAGACCCTAAATGAAATGTCACATAAGTTAGGTGATCCAGGTTTTGTGGTCTTTGCAACACCTGTGGTCATTGTATCCTTAATATTAATCTTTGTGATGGGACCTCGCCATGGACAGAGGAACATTCTTGTATACATAACAATCTGCTGGGTGGTTGGAGCATTTTTCAGTCCCCTGTGTGAAGGGCTTGGGCATCGCCATCAAAGCTGTTGGTTGGAAAGGCTATGCTGAAGCATCCCCTGGCCTGGCTTCTGCTGAGCCTCGTGCTCTGCATGAACACACAAATTATTTACCTAAACCGAGCTCTGGAATATTCAACATTTCCATTGTGACTCCAGTATATTATGTATTCTTTACAACTTCAATGTTAACTTGTTCAGCTATTCTTTTTAAGGAGTGGCAAGATAAGCCTGTTGATGATGTCACTGGGACTCTGAGTGGCTTCTTCACAATCATTGTGGGGATATTTTTGTTGCATGCCTTAAAAGAAGTCAGCTTTATTCTAGCCAGTTTGCTTGTGTCTTTTCGAAAAGATGACAAAACAATGAATGGTAATCTTTTTACTATGCATGAAGTTCTTAATAATAATGAAGAAAGCTTACCATGTGGAACTGAACAGCCCACTGGTGAAAATATCTCACATAGAAATGAAAATCTGACAGCTTTTTGTTTTGTTTTGTTTTTCGAGGTAGGGTCTCACTCTAGCTCAGCTCTCCTGGAATTCACTGTGTAGTCTCAAGGTGGCCTGGAACTCAAAGCAATCCTCCTACTTCTGCCTCCGGAGTGCTGAGATTAAAGGCGTGCACCACCACGCTTGGCCTAGTGGACAGCTTTTTAAGAAGGGTATGTTGGAAGGCTAATCTGTAACTCTGTTAGAAAATGATTTTGAGTATCAGAATGTATCTCCAACAAATCATGGTCCTCAAATAATGTTTTCTAAAGACAATCTTTTTTAAGCTTTCACTAGTTTGGATCAAGAAATTACTTTTCTTATATTTAAGCAATGGTAGCTCACTAAGGTGACCTTGACACAATGGCTGATTTTCATTAACATTGAATTGTAAAGGTATTTTACATTTTGGTCCTTTCTCCAAAGTCTAAATGCACTAATGACAATTTTAAGTCTATAAAGATGTTTTTATTTTTTCATTGGTGATGAAAGTCTAAATGTTTGTCATCCCCATCTCATCAATCCCTGGCCATAAAAGGGCTTTTGATTGTTTCCATACATCATCTTCAGATTTATTTTATCTGAAAATTTCACTCCTGTTTGGTGAATAATTTTAAAGTGTTTAAGGAATTCCCAAGTTACTAAATAAATGAAACTCTCTTAAAATACAGAAAAGATATTGCCAAGAAACCATCTGTGGCTTGTCCCTAAGCATCTGATCCTGTGCACATTCGATGGCTGCCTTGCAGAAGACAAGTCCCTGTTAAGTGGTGAATCCTGTATCCTCTGGGCCAGGCTCTTGGCTCTGCAGTCTGCATGGGTCTATTCTTTGGTCCATAATTCCTGGAACCTAGATTGCCATTTTTCATCAGCTCTTACACTGCTCAGGGTGCTCTCCTGATGGGTCATATCTCCAAGTGGATCTTTTAACCCTTGGGAAGGAAAATTGGAAGAGTGGGGTAATTTTTTAAATTTGGTAGTTCGTCCTAGAATAAAAAGTTTGAACAAAAAAAGAAAAGTATGAGGAGTACTAAAAAGCAGTAGTTCTGAGGAAACCACCCATAGTGGAAAAATACTGGTTGCTATATGCACATGTCTGTTTTCTTTTTTTCTTTTTTGGTCTGAGTGTAGGTCTTATTTATCTCAGTCTGGCGTTGAACTCCTGATTCTCCTGCCTCTAAGACCCCACTGCTGGATTACAGGACTGCAAACCACATCAGGCTATCCACAGGCTCTTTAGCATAAGTGGAAGGAGGCAGTGTTTGATAAAGAAATATTTCCTCTGGGCTGGAGAGATGGCTTAGCGGTTAAGCGCTTTCCTGTGAAGCCTAAGGACTCCGGTTCGAGGCTCGGTTCCCCAGGTCCCACGTTAGCCAGATGCACAAGGGGGCGCACGCGTCTGGAGTTCGTTTGCAGAGGCTGGAAGCCCTGGCGCGCACATTCTCTCTCTCCCTCTATCTGTCTTTCTCTCTGTGTCTGTCGCTCTCAAATAAATAAATAAATTGATTAATTAATTAAAAAAAATTAAAAGAAATATTTCCTCTGAATACTGCTTGGCAGGCATGTTCAAAGTTGCTTGAGTATACATGTCCACTATCAAAGCACATCTATCTTCCTGGAATCCAAGGGTCTTCAGTTGCTGATAGTTTGCTGATTGAAACTGAGGTTACAAAGATACTGCTCTGAAAATCCTCAGTATGTAGGTGGTGGTGTAGGTATGTGTGTGTGTGTTAAGTGTTGGGTAGATAATGAAAATGGGAAGGGTAGGTTGGTAGGTGAAAATTTGTTTTGTTTTGTATTTAAATGTTACTTTCCTAATGAGTCACCTCCCTGATCTAGTCAGACTGGTCAAACTTCAAGAATTTTCCATTACTCTGCAACTCTGGCTGGGGATTCCCCACACTGCCATGTTAGCTGCCCAGTGTATCAATACTTCCAGAGACCTTGAGAAACACCCTCCCTCCAGAACCCTCACCACCAACTGTGATCACTGACAGTCCTGAGGTCAGTCCTCATTTCCCCCAAATCTGCAATAATGCTTTTCAAAATATTTATTTTAATTACTTATATTAGAGATTGAGTGAGAGAGAGAGAGAATGGGCATTCTAGGGCCTCCAGCCACTGCAAGCAAACCATAAGCATGTGCCACCTTGTGCATCTGGCTTACGTGGGTCCTGGGGAATCAAACCTGGATCCTTAGGCTTCACAGGCAAGTGCCTTAACTGCTAAGCCACCTCTCCAGCCCTTGAATAAATATAAAATTAGAAAAAATAAACCCTGGGTTAAATTCCCAGCACTAAAACCACACACACACAACCAAAGTAAACTGATTCATCTTGAAATTAGGCTTCTGTTGAATTCCACATTTAGAAGGAATACAGCTCAGGTTTCTGAAGCTGGAAGAACAGTTAGGTGGTCTTACTGAAGGGGTTCCAGACTCCAGAGTGCCAGGAAAATTTTCTGTCTCTACAGTGAGAAAGAATCTTCTTCATCTGATAGTGTAGAATCTTTTCTCTTTTATCTCTAAAAATTTTTTAAATTTATTTTTAATTAATTTATTTATTTATGTTTGGTTTTTCTAGATAGGGGCTCACTCTGGCCCAGGCTGACCTGGAATTCACTACGTAGTCTCAGGGTGGCCTCAAACTCACGGTGATCCTCCTACCATGCCTGGCTTTTTATTTATTTCGAAGCAGAGAGAGAGAAAAAGAAGACATACAGAGAGAATGAGAACCAGGGCATCTTGTCACTGTAAACAACTCCAGATTCATGTGCCTCTTTGTGCATCTGGCTTTTTGGGTACTGAGAAATCTAACTCTGGTCATTAGCCTTTGCAGGCAAGTGCCTTAACCATTGATCCATCTCCCCAGCCCACCTTTTATAATTTTTTCAATATTTAATTATTTGACCGAGAAATAAAGAAAATGGGCACACTAGGGCCTCCTGTAATACAAATAAATCCTAGACACACCACATTGTGCATCTGGATTTATATGGATACTGGGGAATTGAAGCCAAACCATCAGTCTTTGCAAGCAAGCACCTTTGTGGCTTAGCTACCTCTCCAACTTCTCTCTCCTTTTTTAAAATTTATTTTTTTTTGGGGGGGGGGTTCAATGCAGGGTTTCACTCTAGCCCAGACTGACCTGGAATTCACTATGTAGTCTCAGGGTAGCCTCGAACTTACAGTGATCTTCGTACCTTGGCCTCCAGAATGCTGTGCCTGGTTCTTTTTTCTTTGT
Organism: Jaculus jaculus; assembly: GCF_020740685.1. Taxonomy (NCBI): domain Eukaryota; kingdom Metazoa; phylum Chordata; class Mammalia; order Rodentia; family Dipodidae; genus Jaculus; species Jaculus jaculus. Next base: position 70,374 of record NC_059109.1, read on the forward strand.
TTGAAAAATATTTCTTATATATCTGGTTTATGGGGGTCCTGGGGAATTGAACCTGGGCCATTTGGCTTTGTAAACAGGTGCCTTAACCACTAAGCAATTGCTCCAGCCCCTGGCTCCTTTTTCCTATAGGTTCTCAAACAGTCCTGATTTCTCCTTGTTCTTTTTTTTTTTTTTTTTTTTTTATGTTTGTCTGTCTTTGAGAGAGACAGTGACTATGGGTACGCCAGGGTTTCTTGCCACTGCAGACAAACTCCAGATACATGCATCACATTGTACATCTGGCTTTAAGTGGGTACTGGGAAAACGATACTAGGCTGGCAGACTTTACAAGCAAGTGTCTCCTGCAGCTGGACATGGTGGCACACACCTTTAATCCCAGCACTGGGAAGGCAGAAGTAGGACTATTGCCATGAGCTCAAGTCTGCCCTGGGATTACATAGTGAATTCCTGGTCAGCTTGGGCTAGAGCCAGACCCTACCTCTAAAAACCTTAGGGGGAAAAAAAAAAAGATGGGTAATGCTCAGCTTATCCAGAAGAAAGCAAGAGGCAACAGATATGAATCCTGGAGCCAGGCCTTTGTATGTGGGGCACAGGCAGTAGAAGGGTGGTGAGACAAACTCACTATGTAGTCCAGCCTGGCCTTGAACTCACTGTGATACTCCCGCCTCAACTTCTTAATGTTGGTAATACTGGCATGAGTCACCACACCCTGCTGAAGCAGGAATCCTTAAACTCTGGAGATTTCCAGCAGCATGGAAAAAAACTGAGAAGGAGAAGGCCTGGCTTTGTATCTCCACTGGTTTTTTGTTTTTGTTTTTGTTTTTGTTTTTTTTACAATTAAGTCTTCTTTTTGTTTTCTTTGGTTTTTTTTTTCTTTGTTTTTTTTTTTTTCCCCCTTGCGTTGGGTTCTCACTCTGGCCCAGACTGGCCTGTAATTCACTACATACTCTCAGGGTGGCCTGGAACTCACAGTGATCTTCCTACCTTTGCCCCCTACCCCACCCCCCAAGTGCTGGGATGAAAGTTGTGCGCCATCTCCTCTGGCTTGAAGTCCTTCTATGTTGAGGAAATTACCTAAGTTGCTAAATGCTCCTCTCTAAAACAGAATTAACAATGTGTATTTATCTTTTCCTTTTTTTTTTTTTTTTTTTTTTTGGTTTTTTGAGGCAGGGTCTCACTCTAGCCCAGGCTGACCTAGAATTCACTATGTAGTCTCAGGTTGGCCTTGAATTCATGACGATCCTCTTCCCTCTGCCTCCTGAGTGCTAGAATTAAAGGCGTACACCATCATGCCTGGCTAGCAATATGTATTTCAGATGGACACAGTGATACACACCTTTTATCCACTACATAACAGGCTGAGGCAGGAGGATGGCTGTGAGTTCCAAGGCTAGAGAAACACCATCTCAAAATAAACAAACAAACAAACACCAAGTACAAAGAAAACCACCCCAAACTCACAGAGGCAAACAAAAATCCAGTATGTAGTTCACAGGACGGTAGGTAATAGGTAGCACTAAGGATTAACAGCGTTGCACTTCAGTGCTGTTTCACAGGATGTGCCCAGGATTGTTCCCTCCTTGGTTGGGAATCCCATATGTGCAGCCTGACTGCTCAGAGGGTGGTGAGGTGCTGACAAGATTCGGAACCACGACTGGGACCATGGTATTACCTTGAATTAAATGTAAAAACTGCTAATGTGGGACTGGAGATATGGTTTATTTTTGTTTGTTTGCTTTTTTGGTTTTTCGCGGTAGGGTCTTACTCTAGCCCAGGCTGACCTGGAATTCATTATGGAGTCTCAGGGTAGCTTCGAACTCACGGCGATCCTACCTACCTCTGCCTCCCAAGTGCTAGGATTAAAGGCATGTGCCACCACGCCCAGCTTTGGAGATATGTTTTAAAATTTTATTTTATTTATTTAAGAGATAGAGGGAGAAAGAGATGGATTTACGGTTAAGGAACTTGCCTGTGAAGCCTAAGGACCCAGGTTTAGTTCTCCAGCTGCACAAGGTGGCGCATGTGTCTGGAGCTTATTTGCAGTGGCTAGAGGACCTGGCATGCCTGTTTTCTATCTGCCTGTCTATCCCTCTCTCTCAAATAAACTTCTTTTGGTGTGTTTTTTCTTTAAAAAAAAAATCAGGGGCTGGAGAGATTGCTTAGTTGTGGAAGGTTCCATTCCCCAGGACCCACCAAAGCAGATGCAGAAGGGGGCACACGTCTGGAGTTTGTTTACAGTGGCTGGAGGCTCTGGCATACCCATTCTCTTTCTCTACCTATCTATTTCTCTCTCTCTCTCTCTCTCTCTCTCTCAAATTGAGAGAGGGAAAAAAAAAAAAAAAGAAAAACCAGGTTAGGGCTGGGGAAATTGCTTAGTGGTTAAGCAATTTGCTTGCTAACCCTAAGGACCCAAGTTTGATTATCCAGGACCCACATAAACCTGTCTGTGTCTAGAGTTCATTTGCAGTGTCTAGAATACCTGGTGCACCCATTCTCTCTCTAGCTTTCTTTTTCTCTTTCTTTCAAATAAACAAATAAATCTTGCCCCGTGTGGTGACACATGCCTTTAATCTCAGTACTTGACAGGCCAAGGTAGGAGGATCTATGTGAATTAAAGGTCACCTTGAGACTACATAGTGAATTCCAGGTCAGTCTGGGCTAGAGCGAGACCCTATCTTGAAAAGCCAAGAAAGAAATCAAACCAAAGCAAGAAAGAAAAAAAAAAAAAAAAAAAAAAGAGCTGGGCATGGTGGCACATGCCTTTAATCCCAGCACTCAGGAGGCAGAGGTAGGAGAATTTCTGTGAGTTCAAGGCCACCTGAGACTACATAGTGAATCCCAGGTCAGGTCAGCCTGGGGTAGAGTGAGACCCTACCTCGAAAAATAAAAAATAAAAAGAGAGAGAGAGAGAGAGAGAATGTAAAGTCTCTGAGAGCATTAGGGGCAAAATGGGGTAAGTGACCACCCAGCAGCTCTCCTCCTAACACCTCCCCCCTTGTTTTTTTTTTTTTTGGCTACCCTAACCATCACCCCCTCCCTACAGCTCCTGGCAGATCCACCTAAGGCTGGCACATAGTTCATAGAATCTTGTGGATATTCAATGTAAAATGTCTGACTAAAGATGGTTAGGGGGTAAAGAGACTCTAGGGAGTCATTTGCTTGCCGAGGAATGTCCTAAGAATAATGACAGAGTTGTCCCGCCTTCCAGACCAGACAATTCCAGAAAGGTCCTGGCCCAGTCAGCAGAGCAAAGGCAAAGGCGCAGAGCCTGACAGACGGCCACAGACTCAAGCAGAAGTGGGATGCTGATGGGACCAGAGGTCGGGTGCCGCAGGCACTTTCTCCAGCAATCCCATCCCTCTGCCTCTGGAGTGCTGGGATTGAAGGCATGTGCCACCATGCCTGACCCTAGATGTTTTTTGAAACAAATAACAAAACACACACACACACACACACACAGAAAAAAAAAACAGCTGTTGCCAGGCGTGGTGGCACATGCTTTTAATCCCAGCACTCTGGAGGCAGGGGTGGGTGGATCACTTGAGTTAGAGACCACTCTGAGACTACATAGTGATTCTAGGTCAGCCTGGGCTACAGTAAGACACTATCTCAAAAAAGAAGAAGAAGAAAAAAATCCAAGTGTGGGGATGCACACCTTTAATCCCAGCACTTGGGAGGCAGAGGTGGAAGGATCACTGAGTTTGAGGCCACCTGAGACTACATAGTGAGTTCCAGGTTAGCCTGAGCTAAAGCAAGACCCTACCTCAGGAGAAAAAAAGAGGGAGAGAGAAAGAGTGTGTGTATGTATGAGAGAGGCCGATAGAGAGAATGGGTACACCAGGGCATGCAGCCACTGCAACAAATTCCAAATGGGCCACCTTGTGCAGCTGGCTTATGTGGGTACTGGGGAATCAAACCTGGATTCTCAGGCAAGCGCCTTAACCACTAAACCATTTTGGTTTGTTTGAGACAGGGTCTCACTCTGTATGTAGCCTACTGAACCTCCAACTTAGGGCATCCTGCCATGGTTTCCCAAGTGCTGGAATTTACAGCTCGAGCTACCTTGTCTTGCTTTTCTACTTTTGGAGTTGAGGCAGGTTGTCTCACTATATTGCCGGGTCTTTTCTCAAGCTGGTATCCTCCTGCCTCCACCTCCCCGGAGCTGGAATTAGAGGGGTGCACCACACCCAGTTCTAACTGACTGGAAGGAAACACTGGAAAGTTTTGTAACTTTCATTCTACTGAGCCAAAAATGTCATCATGCCTGTCTGGGTGGTGACTTGAGGGAGGCGTCCCTCCACAACTTCTCTCTGCCACCACTTCACAGTCCATCTCTGAGGGGGCCTTTGAAAGTTTGTAACAGTGGAAGACCCTCTGGAGTGACTGACTGGGTCTCAAAGCTCCCAGGCGCCTCTCCCCCACCCAACCCGTGCCCCACCCCCATACGGAGGGGAGGGACCCGCCCTCTTCTCCAGTTCCGTGACTGTCCAAGTGGAACAAGCTCTCCGGAGGGAGCTGTGGCTGACAAGCAGCTAGCTGCTTTGTGACCTGTAACACTCCCTGGAAGAGCCAAGGGCCTGGGGCGTGGCTCACCTTCACCAGGCCCTGGTCTGGTTTGGATCTCTAGCACTGAAAAATAAATTAACATAACATGTGCCATTCTGGGCTGGGGAAATGGCTTAGTGATGTAAGGCATTTGCCTGCGAAGCGTAAGGACACTGGTTCAGTTCCCTTGGACCCACATAAGCCAGATGCACAGGGGACACGTGTGTGGAATTCGTTTGCAGTGGCTGGAGGCCCTGGTGTGCCCATGCTCTTTCTCTGCCTCTTCCTCTCAAATAAATGAAGAAATAAACTTTTTTAAATGTGCTTTTTTTTTTTTTCCCCTTTGTTATTTTTACAAGGTAAGGTCTCACTTTAGCCCAAGCTGACATGGAGTTCACTCTGTAGTCCCAGGATGGTCTTGAATTCACATCCTACCTCTGTCTCCCAAGTGCGGGAATGCACCACCACATCTGGACATTCGGGTTTATTTAAAAATTTCTTGTGTTTAGCGTGGTATGTGGTGGTTTGTATGTGGTGTGCCCCCATTCACTCGGGAGGCCAAGTTCTCTAGAGTCTGCTATCACTTGAGCCCCATGATTTTCCTGGGCTTCTGTGGTCTGCGCTTCTCACAGCCCTGGGGCCACAGGCATGCATAGCCATGACAGTGTTCATGTTGGTGCTAGGGAATCAAACTCAAGGATAGAACTTCAGGCTTATGCTTGTATATGGCAAGAGCTCTTATGATTTTTATTTTAAAAAGTAGTTTATTTAGGGCTGGAGAGATGGCTTAGCAGTTCAAGCAAGCCAAAGGACCTCTGATTCCCCAGGACCCACATAAGCCGCACACACAAGGTGGTGCATGTGTCTCATTCCGTTTGCAGCGGCTGGAGGCCCTGGCGCGCCCATTCTCGGTCAAATAATTTTAAAAATACTTTAAAATATATTTCATTTATAGCAGGGTGTGGTGGCACACACCTTTAATCCCAGCACTCGGAGGTAGGAGGATTGCTGAGAGTTCAAGGCCACCCTAAGGCTACATAGTGAATGAAGGTCAGCCTGAGCTACAGTGAGACCCTACCTTGAAAAAAATATATACTACTTTGAAAGGGAGGGAGGGAGAGAGAAAAGGCACATAGAGCAAATGGGCATGCCAGGGACTCTACTGCAATGAGCTGCATCTCTCTCGTTCTCTCCCCTGGCAAGTAAATAGGAATATTAGAAAAATAGGCACGCATGGTGACACACTAATCCCAACACTTGGGAGACAGAACTAGGGCTTCCTCCAAGTTAAATTAGCTCTCAACACTCAGCTACTATAACCTCTGTTGTGTCTCACATAAGACTATCATTGTCTTAACACAAATGGACTGGACTGCAAGTGAGTAAGGCATTAGTCCTTACAAAGTGCTACTCAACGCCATGCAACACATGCAGGTCGTTCTGACCTCAACTATAAGCAGCAGACTTATAAATCTGAAGTATAATCTGCCTCTAAATTCCCGAAGTGGAAAATCAAATTACAGCAATTTAAAAACTTAGTAGGTTCAACTTTACAACACAGGAAAAGAAGCTAAACACAAGACTGTCCTGTGAAAGGCTATGGAATCACCTCAGTGCTGGGTGCAGCCAACGTAGAGATCCTCTGTGGAGGGTGGGGATAGAGTATAGGCCAAAAAAGCCTCAGGAATAAATGAAAACTCACGTGTGTCTGTTTCGAAAGGCAGGGTCTCCAGTACACACGGACCTGGAGCTCATCTCACTCCAGCACAGGCTGGTCCCAAAATTCACTGTATACCCCACTTTAGCCTCTCCAGAGCTGGATAATACACACCATGATGCCCCACCCCACGCTGTTTTATTATTTAAGCAACTTTAAATCAAAGAACTCCACTGCTTTGTTGCAAAACAAAGTATACATTTTATTTTGCATCCTTACGTTACAAAAACAAAAGTTACAACTATACAAAAAGTGGCAGTTGTGACTTAAGGGAGAAAAAGTTGATACTAAGAATACTAGTTTACACGAATGTGAAGAACACAGGTTATGTCATGACCCATACTTAACAAGTCCTAAGAATTTCAGGAAAAAAACGGGGGGGGGGGGGAGAGCAACGAGGTCCCAGGGTCCCATCACTGCGTCTGCAGGACACCATAGAACGAAGGCGTTGGGCAGTTCGTCTCTCTAATCCACCTCCTCGATGGTGGGGCCCGACCCCGAGCCTCCCTTGGGCGCCTGAGCCCCGAAGCCTCCAGCCCCGGGCCCGCCCGCACCCTGGTACAGACCGCTGATGATGGGGTTACACACCTGCTCCAGCTCCTTGCGCTTGTGCTCGAACTCCTCCTTGTCGGCCAGGGTGTTGGCGTCCAGCCAGGAGATGACCTCCTGGCACTTGTCCAGCACCTTCTTCTTGTCCGCCTCGCTGATCTTGCCCTTGAGCCCTTCATCCTCCACGGCGCTCTTCATGTTGAAGGCGTAGGATTCGAGCGCGTTCTTCGCCGACACGCGCTCGCGCTGCACCTCGTCCTCCGCCTTGTAGCGCTCGGCCTCCTGCACCATGCGCTCGATCTCCTCCTTGCTCAGGCGGCCCTTGTCGTTGGTGATGGTGATCTTGTTGGCCTTGCCCGTGCTCTTGTCGGTGGCCGTGACGTTCAGGATGCCGTTGGCGTCGATGTCGAAGGTCACCTCGATCTGGGGCACGCCCCTGGGCGCCGGGGGGATGCCGCTCAGCTCGAAGCGCCCCAGCAGGTTGTTGTCGCGCGTCATGGCCCTCTCGCCCTCATACACCTGGATCAGCACGCCGGGCTGGTTGTCCGAGTACGTGGTGAAGATCTGCGTCTGCTTCGTAGGGATGGTGGAGTTGCGCTTGATGAGGGCCGTCATCACGCCACCCGCCGTCTCCAGGCCCAACGACAGCGGCGCCACGTCCAGCAGCAGCAGGTCCTGCACGTTCTCAGACTTGTCCCCCATCAGGATGGCCGCCTGCACCGCCGCCCCGTAGGCCACCGCCTCGTCGGGGTTGATACTCTTGTTCAGCTCACGCCCGTTGAAGAAATCCTGCAGCAGCTTCTGCACCTTGGGGATGCGCGTGGAGCCGCCCACCAGAACCAGATCGTGGATCTGCGCCTTGTCCAGCTTGGCGTCGCGCAGCGCCTTCTCCACGGGCTCCAGGGTACCCCGGAACAGGTCCGAGCACAGCTCCTCAAAGCGTGCGCGCGTGATGGACGTGTAGAAGTCGATGCCCTCAAACAGAGAGTCGATCTCCAGGCTGGCCTGCGTGCTCGACGACAGGGTCCTCTTGGCCCTCTCGCAGGCTGTGCGCAGCCGCCTCACGGCGCGCTTGTTCTGGCTGATGTCCTTCTTGTGCTTCCTCTTGAATTCCTCCACGAAGTGGCTCACCAGCCGGTTGTCGAAGTCCTCGCCGCCCAGGTGCGTGTCGCCCGCCGTCGCCTTCACCTCGAAGATGCCATCGTCAATCGTCAGGATGGACACGTCGAACGTGCCGCCGCCCAGGTCGAAGATGAGCACGTTGCGCTCGCCCTTGCCCGACCTGTCCAGGCCGTAGGCGATGGCGGCCGCCGTCGGCTCGTTGATGATGCGCAGCACGTTCAGACCCGCGATCACGCCCGCGTCCTTAGTGGCCTGGCGCTGCGAGTCGTTGAAGTACGCGGGCACCGTGATCACCGCGTTGCTCACCGCGTGGCCCAGGTATGCCTCGGCGATCTCCTTCATCTTCGTCAGCACCATCGACGAGATCTCCTCCGGATAGAACGCCTTCTCCTCGCCCTTGTAGGTCACCTGCACCTTGGGCTTGTCGCCCTCGCTCACCACGCGGAACGGCCAGTGCTTCATGTCCGACTGCACCACCGCGTCGCCGAACTTGCGCCCGATCAGCCGCTTGGCATCGAACACCGTGTTCTGCGGGTTCAGCGCCACCTGGTTCTTGGCCGCGTCCCCGATCAGCCTCTCCGTGTCCGTGAACGCCACGTAGCTGGGGGTCGTGCGGTTGCCCTGGTCGTTGGCGATGATCTCCACCTTGCCGTGCTGGAACACGCCCACGCACGAGTACGTGGTGCCCAGGTCGATGCCGATCGCCGTGTTCTTGGCCATGTCGCCGCCGGATGCGCGCTCGCTCTCTGGAAGGTTTGTCGGGCCCCGAACCGCCGGGTTTGCGCCTGTGGCTCGCTGCGTTCCCGCACCCCAGACAGCACCCGCCCTATTCGGAATACAGCCCTCGCTGTCCGCCCGGCGCCCGGGCGGCCTTTTATATAACGCTCCGCGTCGTCCCGCCCCTAGCCCCGCTCGACCAATCACCGAGTTGGTTGAGGCAGCCGGGACCGGAATTTTCCAGCGGTTTCGCCTTTAGTCCTGCCCCGCGGCCGCCGTGGGCCAATCAGAGGTGAAGGGGTGGTCTCGGCTCAGAACTCTCCAGACGTTTCTGGGGTTCGCTGGAGCGGACGGGATTCGTGAGGGCTGGGCGGGGAGGGGAGGTTGCCGCTTCCGTCTCCATGGCGACACGCCTGCCGCCGCTTGGAGGGAAGTTGGGGAGGAAGGTCTGCGCCCCGCCTGGCGCAGAGTTGTGGGCAGTTTGTTGCGCTCACTGGACGTTTCCAATCGGGGTCACGCTGTAGGTGACCCCGGATGTGCTGCGGGCCAGGTGTAGGGGCCACGGGTGTGTCTGGTGACGTCGTCCCCTCCGGTCGCGTTACAATGGCCGGGCTGCCTCTGACCTCACCCGCTAATTTAGGAATCCGAGTCACTGGTGCAGGGCCAGCTCAGAATTTCCGGGCCGGGCGGGGTGGGGGGTGGGGGGACTCGGGCTGAACCGTCGGATGTTTCTGGAACTCCTCCTCCCTCGCAGAGATCCAGTAACCCCAAGGTTTCCAAGCTGGAGCGAAGGCGCCGAGATTTCAGGTGAGCCGTGCAGGCTCTGAAACCCGGGGGCCTGGAGTGAGGAAGAAGGAAGGGCTACTAGGTTCATGAAGATTGTTATTTTTATTTTTTTATTATTATTTTGTTATTTTTGAAGGTAGCATCTCACTCTAGTCCAGGCTGACCTGGAATTCGCTATGTAGTCTCAGGGTCGCCTCAAACTCATGGCGATCCGCCTTTCCTCCCTAGTGCCACCGCTCTGCTCTCTTTCTTTCTTTATCGTTTTATTATTTTATTTGAAATGAGAGAGCTAATGGATACTCCAGGGCCTCTGGCCACTGCAAACGAATTCCAGATGAATGCTCCATGATGTGCAGCTGACAGCTGACTAACGTGGGACCTGGAGAATCGAACCTGGGTCCTTATGCTTTGCAGGCAAGCGATTTAAGTGCTATGCCATCTCTCCAGCCCCTGAGAAACTCTTAATTTGTTACTGCCTCCAGAACTCAAGGGTTGTGTTAAAGAGCATAACGACTGGGTGTGGTGGCATACACCTTTGATCCCAGCACTAAGGAGGCTGAGGCAGAAGCATGGCTGCTACTTCAAGGCCAGCTTGGGTTAGTGAGATCCCTGTCGAAATCGGCTACGCAGAGAGTCTGAAGAATAAATATTAGGATAGAAAAACTGCCTGAACTTCTTTGGAAATCTTCAAGGCCAGCATGGTGGCTCAACCCTCTAATCACTCAGGAAGTGGAGGCAGGGGGATGGTCTGGTCCAACTCACTTTCGGTGGGTTCTTACTAGAGGGGAAAAGAGCAAAGGAAGTAGAAACCTGCTAAACCCGAGGGAGGCTGGGAACTGTGGCAGGAGTCCCTGAGTCTTCTGAGGAGATAGTGGTGGTCCCACAATAAACTATAATAAACACAGGTTTAGGAACAAGAATGTTGAATTCCTCCCTGGGAGAAATTGAGATTGAGGACACACACTCTTTGAGATACCACCGTCTGCCTTTGTCCAGGGAGCATTTTGCCATGGGGCAGGGTCTGCATATATATGTACACCTACATTCATAGGTGCTTCATAGCAGCCAAGAGGTGGACGCACCCAGTGTCTATGGAGAGATGTGCGCATAACATGAAAGTGCACACAGACGACAAAAGCTATTCAGTCTTAAAAAGATGTTCCCAGGGCTGGAAAGATGGCTTAGAAGTTAAGGCGTTTGCCTGCAAAGCCAAAGGACTCAGGTTCGATTCCCCAGGATCCACGTAAGCCAGGTGCACAAGGGGGCACATGCGTCTGGAGTTTGCAGTGGCCAAAGATCCTGGCACACCCATTCTCTCTCTCTCTCCTTGCCTATTTTTGTATCCCTCTCTCTCAAATAAATAAATATATTTTTTTAAAAATTATGTTCCAGGCTGGGCGTGGTGGCGCACGCCTTTAATCCCAGCACTCAGAACGCAGAGGTAGGAGGATCCACATGAGTTCAAGGCCACCCTGAGACTACATAGTTAATTCCAGGTCAGCCTGGGCCAGAATGAGACCCTACCTTGGAAAAAGAAAAAAAAAAAAAAAAGATGTTCCCAGGGGGCTGGAGACTTGTCTGCAAAGCCTAAGCACTCAGGTTCAATTCCTCAGAACTCAGGTATGCCAGATGTACATGGTGGCACATACATCTGGAGTTCATTCACAGTGGTTAGAGGCTCTAGTGCACCCATATTCATATTCTCTCTCTTTAATAAGTAAAAAAAAAAAAAAAAAGATGTTCCCAAGCATGCCCATCATTAATAAAAGTTAAGGACATTATGCTAGTGAAATAAGACAAGGTACAAAAAGCACAAGCTACAAATGTGGGATAATTCCACCGAGATGGGATACTAAGGGTAGTCAAGGGGCTGGAGAGAGGGCTCAATGGTTAAAGGTGCCTGTTTGCAAAGCCTGACTGTCCAGGTTTGATTTCCCAGCCAGATGCACAAAGTGAACCATGTGTCTGGGTATTTCTGTGCAGTGACAGGAGGCCCTCACACAGGCAATCTCTCTCCTTTCCCCAATAAACAAACAAACAAACAAATATGTGTGTATGTATATGCTTATATATATATGTGTGTGTATACACACACACGCACATATATTTTTTCCCCCAGAGGTAGGGTTTCACTAGTCCAGGCTGACCCAGAATTCACTATGTAGTCTCAAAGTGGCCTTGAACTCACAGCACTCCTTCTACCTCTACCTCCCAAGTGCTGGGATTAAAGGCTTGCAGCACCATGCCAGGCTCCAGTAAATATTTTAAGCCAGGTGTGGTGGCATACACCTTTAGTCCCAGCACTCAGGAGGCAGAGGTAGGAGGATCACTATGAATTCAAAGGCCAGCCTAGGAATACAGAGTGAGTTCCAGATCAGCGTGGGCTAAAGTGGCACCCTACCTTGAGGTTGGGAGAAAAGAGTTATCAAATTAATAGACTCTTTCTGTAAAACAATCCCAGTCAATGGTGAAAAGAACAAAGAGATGATTAGCAAACCCCTGTGTGTATTCTCATCTGTATTCCCTTCCTAAGTGGGATGCTGAGGGAATGCCTGCTCTGTGGTAGCATGGGTAACCAACATAGGAGAGCCATTAAAAAATTTTAGCCAGGCCATCATGCCTGTCTGGCCTCTCATTTCTTATCACATGAATTAAGCTTTTTTCTTCCTTTTCTTTTTACACATTGTTATTCCAACTGTCATTTTATATTCTCAAAAACTAAATTCAGGAAAATTAAGAACGACTTGCAAAAGATACTGAAGTTGGCCAAAGCAGTAGCACAATTTTTCATTTTGGATAAAGCACTGTGTGAATAGCTGTGCCAAGTAGCCAGGATCCACCTTCAGAAAAGTGTTTTTTTTGTTTGTTTGTTTGTTTGTTTTTAATTTATTTATTTTAGAGCGACAGACACAGAGAGAAAGACAGATAAAGGAAGAGAGAGAATGGGCGCGCCAGGGCTTCCAGCCTCTGCAAACGAACTCCAGACGCGTGCGCCCCCTTGTGCATCTGGCTAACGTGGGACCTGGGGAACCGAGCCTCGAACCGGGGTCCTTAGGCTTCACAGGCAAGCGCTTAACCACTAAGCCATCTCTCCAGCCCAGAAAAGTGGTTTTATCCTGGGCACCTTGGGGCGTGCAATTCCAGTTGCTCCCAAAACCTGCAGATCTCTCAGGGACAGTGCTAAAATAGACTGTAATAAACAATACAAGCAAATTGTACTGTAGTTCTATAAAAGTTGTTACACTCAATGAATCCCTGGGAAACGTTTTAAAACTAGCGAACAGCTTCTGGCCACTAAGAAAAGCTCATAGAACAGCTGGTGAGAAATAATTATTGCTGGTGAGTTCTGTGACTATTTGTATGACTTCAGATCACTATACCATTTTTTTTTTTGGCCCCCAAACTAAAAGTACTTTCATCTTCTGACAATGTCTATGTCTATGAACACCACAGCTCAGCATCTGCTCAGGTCTGGGAGGTGACAGCTCCCCTATCCATCAACTCCTGTGGCATCTTGGCTTTCATTAAATTCCTCCAGAAGGGCTAGAGCGATGGCTTAGAGGTTAAGCACTTGCCTGTGAAGCCTAAGGACCCCGGTTCGAGGCTCGATTTCCCAGGACCCACGTTAGCCAGATGCACGGGGAGGGGGGGGGGGCGCCGCATGCGTCTGGAGTTCGTTTGCAGTGGCTGGAGGCCCTGGCACGCCCATTCTCTCTCTCTCTCTATCTCTATATCTATCTATCTATCTATCTATCTATCTATCTATCTATCTCTATATATCTCTCTATCTCTATCTCTGTGTGCCTCTCTCTTGTCTGTCACTTTCAAATAAATAAATAAAAATAAAAATAAGCAAAATTTTAAAAAATTCCTCCAAAATATAAGAACTTTAAATTGTATTTAGAACATTTGTATTTTTTACAATCCTTATACCTTCAAAATGAAGATTAATAAGTTATTTAGAATAAACTCTTTTGTGGATTTTTACCAACAAAAAAAATTTAGCCAGGAGCTGGAGAGATTGCTTAGTGGTTAAGGCGCTTGCCCGCAAAGGTGAAGGACCCAGGTTTGATTACCCAGGACCCACATAAGCCAGATGCATAAAAGGGAGTTCATTTGCAAAGGCTGGAGGCCCTGGCGCACTCATTCTCTCTCTCTCTCTCTCTCTCTCTTTTTCTATCTGCCTATCAGTCTCTCAAATAAATAAATAAAAATAAACACTTTTAAAAATCTGCCCAGGGTGATAGTACATGCCTTTAATCCCAACACTCAGGAAGCAGAAGTAGGAGTATCACCAAGAGTTCCAGGCCACACTGAGACTACATAGTGAATTCCAGGTCAGCGTGAGCTAGAGTGAGACCCTATCTCAAAAAAACAAAAACTACAACAACAAATTTTAGCCGAGTGTGATGGCGCATGCCTTTAATCCCAGCATTAGGGTGGCGAGGTAGGAGGCTTGTGATGAGTTTGAGGCCATCTTGAGACTACAAAGTGAGGCCCTACCTCGAAAAACCAAAAAAAAAAAAGTGGCCTGGAGAGATGGCTTAGCAATTAAGGCACTTACCAGAAAAGCCAAAGTACCCAGGTTCAACTCCCCAGATGCACAAGATGGTATATACATATGGAATTCATTTGCGGTGACTAGAAGCCCTGGCCTGACAACCCTCTCTGCCTGTTTCTCTTCCTTCCAAATAAATAAATTAATATTTTTGTATATTTTATTTTTAAGTTTTTTTTTTAATTTTTTATTTATTTATTTGAGAGCGACAGACAGAGAGAGAAAGACAGATAGAGGGAGAGAGAGAATGGGCGCTCCAGGGCTTCCAGCCTCTGCAAACGAACTCCAGACGCGTGCGCCCCCCTTGTGCATCTGGCTAACGTGGGACCTGGAGAACTGAGCCTCAAACCGGGGTCCTTAGGCTTCACAGGCAAGCGCTTAACCGCTAAGCCATCTCTCCAGCCCTGTATATTTTATTTTTATATATTTATATATTTATTTATTTGACAGAGAAAGAGGGAGAGAAAGAATGGGCCTCCAGCCACTGTGCATCTGGGTAATGTGGGTCCTAGGGAATCGAACCTGGGTCCTTTGGCTTTGCAGACAAATGCCTTAACCGCTAAGCAATCCCTCCAGCCCAATAATTTTTTTTTTTCATTAAAAAGAGCTGAGCATGGTGGCACACACCTTTTGCCTCAGCACTTGGGAGGCAGAGGTAGGGGGATCTCCATGAGTTTGAGGCCAGCCTGGGCTAGAGTGAAATCCTACCTCAAAAAAAAAAAACAAAAACAGAAAAAGACCAAAAAAAAAAAAAAATCAAAAGAAAGTATTCCTATTACATAAGAGTTCCATTTAGGGATGAATGTAGGACAAGGTCCTTATTCACGATTTCACCATGTCTGTGAGCGAGGGTTCAGGATGAACAGGGGGCAAGTTTGGCAGTGCACTGCTGTTTGACAAGCCTGTCCTACCATAGACACTACAGAAATAGAAACACTCCAGCAGCCAGGGGTTATCCTGAAACACCCTTACTCACTTGAGCAGGACGACTGCACATGGGTCTTAGGGTTAAAAATGCATCCACTGGAGGTATGGCTTAGTGGTATAGCATTTACCTAGCATGACAAGGCTCTGGGATCATAGCTCCCTAGCACCACAAACAAGTGAACCCACAACCAATCAATCCTAAAGGTAATTTAAAGAATAAAGACAATAAAGGTTAGCTGAGCGTAGCTTTTCTTTTCTTTTTCTTTCTGTTTTTTTGTTTTTTGTTTTTCAAGGTAGGGGTTTGCTCTAGCCCAGGCTAACCTGGAATCCATTAAGTAGTCTCAGGGTGCTTCAAATGATCTTCCTTTTTTTTTTTTTTTTTTTTAAAATCTCTGCTTCCTCTAGTGCTCATATTAAAGGCGTTCACCACCATGCCTGGCTGTTTTTTTGTTTTGTTTTGTTTTTTTCTGAGATAGAGTTTCACATTAGCCCAGGCTGACCTTGAACTCACTCTGTAGCCCCAGGCTACAGGCTGGAACTTGTGGGGATCCTCCTGCCTCAGCCTCCCAAGTGCACCACCACACTCAGTGGGAGTAGATATACTTTTAAATTTTTATTTATTTAAGAGAAAGAGGCAGTGGGAGAATGTGCACACCAGGCTCTCTAGCCACTGTAAAAGATCTCCAGACGCATGTGTCACCTTGTGTATCTGGCTTACGTGGGTCCTGGGGAATCAAACCTGGCTCCTTGGGTTTCATAGGCAAGCACCTTAACAGCTAAGCCTGAGAGTAGGTATCTTGACAGTGTTTCTGTCATGTTTTTCAGAGTAGAAGACTAGTATGTGTAAACTACTCACATCAGATGGGTTTAAAATTGCAACATAGCACACAAATGTGAATGTTTCCTTTCTCTCCTCTTTCTTTCCTTTTTTATTTATTTATTTTTTTTCATCTGAGGCAGGGTCTCACTCTGGCTCAGGTTGACCTGGAATTCATTACATAGTCTCAAGGTGGCCTCGAATTTAGTGATCCTACCTCTGCTTCCCCAGCGCTGGGATTAAAGGCGTGTGCCACCACGCCCGGCTGTTTCCTTCTCTTGAAAAGGACTAAACGTGCACCCTTAGAATGTATGAAAAAGCTCAAACATTAGAATGAAGAAAAACAGCCCAGTATAGTAACTCATACCTGTAATGTGAGCTCTGCAGAGGCTGAGACAGGAGGATTGCTATATAAATTTGAAGCCAGCTTGGACTAGAAGGTGAATACCAGGCCAACCTTGGTCAGAGAGAGACTCCGTCTAAAAACAAGACAAAAACACCAAGTGAGAACACTTGAAGGCTCTCTCTCCAGGAACTCTTTTTATCCTGTCTGAGGCTCGTGGTCCTCAGCTGTGTCTATTTTCATGTTTTATACTTTTAAGAAAATTGATTAATAAATTATTTTTGTTTGTTTTGTTTTTCGAGGTAGGGTCTCACTTTGGTGCAGGCTGACGTGGAATTAACTATGTTGTCTCAGGGTGGCTTCGAACTCACAGCGATCCTCCTACCTCTGCCTCCCAAATGCTGGGATTAAAGGCGTGCATGCACCACCATGCCTGGCTTAAGTATTGTTTAATATTTGTTTATTTTCAAGCAGAGAGAGAGAGAGAAAGTAAGTAAGTCTGGGTGCACCAAGGCCTCTAGAAGATATTGCAAATGAACTCTGGACTCATGGGTACTGGGGAATCAAAGCCAGGTAGTCATTAGGTTTTGCAGGAAAGCCCTTTAACTGCTTAGCCATCTCTCCACCCCTTAAATTTCTTCTTTAATATTTAATTTTTATTTATTTATTTGAGAGACAGAGGGAATGGGTGCACCAGGGCCTCCAGCCACTGCAAACGAACTCCAGATTCATGTGCTACCTTGTGCATCTGGTTTATGTGGGTACTGGGGAATCGAACCAAGGTACTTTGGCTTTATAGACAAGCACTTTAACTGCTAAGCCTTCTCTCCAGCCCCCACCGCTTAAATTTTATAATAAAATCACTTGCTACCCTAAATAAAATTAAAAAGTACTCTGCCAAAATGGTATCATTATTTCTCTGCAGGCCTCGGAAAACCATGTCTGCTAATAAGGGAATGGCCATAGGCATTGACCTGGGTACCACGTACTCGTGCGTGGGCGTGTTCCAGCATGGCAAGGTGGAGATCATCGCCAATGACCAGGGCAACCGCACGACCCCCAGCTATGTGGCGTTCACCGACACAGAACGGCTCATTGGAGACGCGGCAAAGAACCAGGTGGCCATGAATCCCCAGAACACTGTCTTTGATGCCAAACGTCTGATTGGCAGGAAGTTTAATGACCCTGTTGTACAATCTGATATGAAACTTTGGCCATTTCAAGTGATCAATGAGGGAGGCAAGCCTAAGGTGCTGGTGTCCTATAAAGGAGAGAAGAAAGCTTTCTACCCTGAGGAAATCTCTTCAATGGTACTGACTAAGATGAAGGAGACTGCAGAGGCTTTTTTGGGTCACTCTGTCACTAATGCTGTGATCACTGTGCCCGCCTACTTCAACGACTCACAGCGCCAGGCCACCAAGGACGCAGGTGTGATTGCGGGACTCAATGTGCTGAGGATCATCAATGAGCCCACAGCTGCTGCCATCGCCTATGGTTTAGACAAAGCAGGCCAAGGCGAGCGACATGTTCTCATCTTTGACCTGGGTGGCGGCACGTTCGACGTGTCCATCCTGACTATCGACGACGGCATCTTCGAGGTGAAGGCCACAGCAGGCGACACGCACCTGGGTGGCGAGGACTTCGACAACCGGCTGGTGAGCCACTTTGTGGAGGAGTTCAAGAGGAAGCACAAGAAGGACATCAGCCAGAACAAGCGTGCCGTGAGGCGGCTGCGCACAGCCTGTGAGAGGGCCAAGAGGACCCTGTCGTCAAGCACACAGGCCAACCTGGAGATCGATTCTCTGTTTGAGGGCATCGACTTCTACACGTCCATCACCAGAGCCCGGTTTGAAGAGTTGTGTGCAGACCTGTTCCGTGGCACCCTGGAACCCGTGGAAAAATCTCTTCGAGATGCCAAGATGGACAAGGCTAAGATCCATGACATTGTTTTAGTGGGTGGCTCCACGCGCATCCCTAAGGTGCAGAGACTGCTTCAGGACTATTTTAATGGACGTGATCTCAACAAGAGCATCAACCCTGACGAGGCAGTGGCCTACGGGGCAGCGGTGCAGGCGGCTATTTTAATGGGTGACAAGTCTGAAAAGGTACAGGATCTGCTCTTGTTGGACGTGACACCCCTGTCTCTAGGACTGGAGACAGCGGGCGGCGTGATGACCATCCTCATCAAGCGCAACTCCACCATCCCCACGAAGCAGACGCAGATCTTCACCACGTACTCGGACAACCAGCCTGGAGTGCTGATCCAGGTGTACGAGGGCGAGAGGGCCATGACGCGCGACAACAACCTGCTGGGGCGCTTTGACCTTACTGGAATACCTCCTGCACCCAGAGGAGTTCCTCAGATAGAGGTGACCTTTGACATCGATGCCAATGGTATTCTCAATGTTACAGCTATGGACAAGAGCACGGGCAAAGCCAATAAGATCACCATCACCAACGACAAGGGCCGCCTGAGCAAGGAGGAGATTGAGCGCATGGTGTTGGATGCTGAGAAATATAAAGCTGAGGATGAGAGCCAGAGGGATAAAATCGCTGCTAAAAATGCCTTAGAATCCTATGCTTTTAACATGAAGAGCGCTGTGAGTGATGAAGGTCTGAAGGGCAAGATCAGTGAGTCTGATAAGAAGAAAATCCTAGACAAATGCAATGAGACCCTTTCCTGGCTGGAGGCCAACCAACTGGCTGAGAAAGATGAATTTGATCACAAGAGAAAGGAATTGGAGCAGATGTGTAATCCTGTCATCACAAAACTTTATCAGGGAGGATGTACTGGGCCTACCTGTGGAACAGGGTACACCCCGGAAAGACCCACAGGCCCTACCATTGAAGAAGTAGATTAATCCTTTCTCGAGCTGGAGGGTGCTAGGGTGACTCTAGGTGAATTTTATTCCTTTCATCTTCAAACATCGTTAACAATTCTTGAATTGAATGGATTTGAACCTAATTGACCATCCTCTGGAATTATGATGGAGAAGTCTCATATACCATCTTTTGATACACCAACATCTTACCTATAATCCTGAAATCAACCTTTAGGAAATTGAAGCCCCTCTTTGAACCAACTAATGAGTTGGAATGTCTGATATTTATTTCCAGCCATGCAACCTTTCTCCTTCCTGTGTGGATAGTTATTTGCCACTCAGTAAATTTGTTCCCAAAGAAAATGACTACTGATGCCCTTTGTTTGCTTGTTTCTTTGAGACAGCATATCCCTGGCTGGCCTAAAACGATGTAGGATAGGCTGACCTTGACCTTGAACTTAATTTGGCGGGGATACTATTCTTGTACCTCCCGTGTGTTTGGGATTTATAGGCATACAGAACCATGGCTAGCCTTCCTTCTTTGGTTTGCCGAGGTAGGGTCTTGTTCTAGCTCACACTGACCTGGAATTCATTATGTAGCCTCAGGGTGGCCTCGAATTTATGGCAATTCTCCTACCTCTGCCTCCCCATTGCTGGGATTAAAGGTGTGTGCCACCATGCCTGGCCTGGCTAGCCTTTAAAAAAAATTTATTTTATTATTATTTTTTTTATTTATTTTGGTTTTTTGAGGTAGGGTCTCACTCTAGCTCAGGCTGACCTATAATTCACTATGTAATCTCACTATGTAAACTCATGGCAATCTTCCTACCTCTGCCTCCCAAGTGCAGGGATCAAAGGCATTATGCCACCATGCCCAGCTAACTTTTACTTTTTATTTTTTTAATTATTTTTTTCTTTATTTATTTGAGAGAGAGAGAGAATGGTCGTGCTAGGGTCTCCAGCCGCTGCAAACGAACACTCCAAATGTGTGTGCTCCTTTGTGCATCTGGCTTATGTGGGTCCTGGGGAATCAAACCTGGGTCCTTTGGCTTTGTAGGCAAGCACCTTAACCACTAAGCCATTTCTCCAGCCCCCTATTTATTTTTTTATTTCCTTTTTTTTTTTAATTGGTTTTTCGAGGTAGGGTCTCACTCTAGCCCAGGGTGACCTGGAATTCACTATGGAGTCTCAGGGTGGTCTCGAACTTACAGTGATCCTCCTAACTCTGCCTCCCAAGTGCTGGAATTAAAGGCCTGTGCCACCACGTCCAGCTCATACGATTTGGTTTTTTGAGGTAGGGTTTCACTCTAGCTCAGGCTGACCTGGAACTTACTGTGTAGTCTCAGAGTGGCCTCGAACTCATGACAATCCTCCTACCACTGCCTCCCAAGTGCTGTGATTAAAGGCATGTGCCACCACGCCCAGCTATTTATTATTTTGTTTTTTCGAGGTAGGGTCTCAGTCTAGCTCAGACTGACCTGGAATTCACTATGTAGTCTCAGGGTGGCCTCAAACTTTTGGCAATCCTCCTACCTCTGCCTGTGGGCTTGCACCACCACACCCAGCTCCTATTTTTTTTTTAATATATTTTATTTATTTATTTATTTGACAGCGACAGACACAGAGATAAAGACAGATAGAGGGAGAGAGAGAGAATGGGCGCACCAGGGCTTACAGCTTCTGCAAACGAACTCCAGACACGTGCACCCCCTTGTGCATCTGGCTAACGTGGGACCTGGGGAACCGAGCCTTGAACCGGGGTCCTTAGGCTTCACAGGCAAGCGCTTAACTGCTAAGCCATCTCTCCAGCCCCTATTTTTTTAATTATTATTTTTTATTTATTTGAGAGAGAGATAAGGAGAGAAAGGGAGAGAGAATGAGTGTGCCAGGTCCTCTAGCCGCTGCAAACAAACTCAAGATGTATGTGCCACTTTGTGTATCTGGTTTACGTGGGTCCTGGGGAATCAAAACTGGATCCCTTGGATTTGCAGGCAAGTGCCTTAACCACTAAGCTATTTCTCCAGTCCTTTTATTTTTCTTTCTTTCCTTCTTTTTTTTTTTGTTCCTGTTTTTCAAGGTAGGGTCTCACTCTGGTCCAGGCTGACGTGGAATTAACTATGTAGTCTTTAAAGCAGCCTCAAACTCAAGGCGATCCTCCTACCTCTGCCTCCTGAGTGTGCCATTAAAGGCGTGTGCCACCACGCCTGGCACTTTTATTTTTCTTTTTAAATATTTTATATTTACTTATTTGGCAGAGAAAGGGAGGGGGAGAGAGCGAGAGAGGGAGAATGGATGTGCCAAGGCCACCAGCCACCGCAAATGAACTCCAGATGCGTGCGCCCCCTTGTGCATCTGGCTAACGCTTTAATTGCTAAGCCGTCCCTCCAGCCCCGTTTTATTTATTATTTATTTATTATTTTTTTTTTTCGGTTTTCCGAGGTAGGGTCTCACTCTAGCTCAGACTGACCCGAAATTCACTATGGAGTTTCAGGGTGGCCTTGAACTCATAGTGATCCTCCTACCTCTGCCTCCCGAGTGCTGGGATTAAAGGCATGCACCACCACGCCCGGCTTTTTCCGTTTTATTTTTTTATATGCAAAGAGTATTAAGGCTGGTGCCTGGTGCCTCAGCCACTGAATCACACTTTCATCATGTGCTACCTTGCGCTTGACTCACCTTTGTGCATAACCCTGAGATCTGGAGAGTTGAACATGGGTCCTTAGGTTTCAAAGGTTAAGTGCCTTATTGCTAAACCATCTCTCCAGCCCTTATTTTTATTTTGAGACTAGGTCTCATACAGCTCAAGATAGCCTAAAAATCCCTAAGTAGGCAAGAATGACCTCGAATTCCTGATCCTCCTGCAATAGGCATGCAATGTCAAATTCGTCCTCTGATATCTTTAGGCTATGATGTATCTTGAAAAGTAAGGCGAGTTCATAGAGAAAATGTGCTCTCAGATTGTGAGTTCACTGTAAACGATTGAACTGGTAAGAACAGTATAGCAGTTACCTTCTTGTTGCTGACCAGAAGCAGTTTCTGGAAATGAATTTTTTTTCTTTTTTTGTCCCCTCTAATTTAGGATCCTCCTGCCTCAGACTCCCCAGTGCTGGCATCACAAAGTGGGTACTACCACACTCAGCTCAAGATTTTCTTTGTTTTTTCAAGTTAGAGTCTCACTCTGGTTGAGGCTGACCTGGAATTAACTATGTAGTCTCACGGTGGCCTGAACTCATGGTGATCCTCCTTCCTCTGCCTCCTGAGTGCTGGGATTAAAGGCATGCGCCACCATGCCAGGCAAGATTTTCTTTTTAAAAAGACTTTTTAAACAACTTTTTGTTCATTTTTATTTATTTATTTGAGAGTAAGAGAGAAAGAGGCAGATATATAGAGAGAGCGAGAATGGGCGGTCCACTGCATACAAACTCCAGACATGTGTGCTCCCTTGTGCATTTGGCTAACATGGGTCCTGGGGAATCTAGCCTCAAACCGGGGTCCTTAGGCTTCACAGGCAAGCGCTTAACTGCTAAGCCATCTCTCCAGCCCAAGATTTTGTTTTTTAGACTTTATTTGCACGTGTGTGCTTATGTATGGGTTCATCAGGGTCTTGTGCCACTGCAAAGGAACACCGGGTATTTGTGCCCCTTTTTGTGTCTGGTTTATGTTGTGGGTGTCTTGGTAATTGAATCTGGGCAGGCAGCTTTTTTTTTTTCCCCAAGGTAGGGTCTCCTTTGACTGACCTGGAATTTACTATGTAGTCTCAGGCTGGCCTCGAATTCATAGCAGTCCTCCTACCCCTGTCTCCCAAGAGCTGGGATTAAAGGTATGCACCACCACGCTGGGCTCTTTTTTTAATTTTTTAATATTATTTATTTATTTTTTTTTGAGATAGGGTCTCACTCTAGCCCAGGTTTACCTGGAACTCACTCTGTAGTCTCAGGCTGGTCTAGAACTCACAGCAATCCTCCTACTCCTGCCTCCGGAGAACTGGGATTAAAGGCGTGCACCTCCATGCCCAGCTGGCAAACAGGTTTTGCAGGCAAACATCTTTAACCTCTGAGCCATTTTCCCAGCCCCCTTTATTATTTCTTCTTGGCATATGTGTGCATTGGTGTGAGTACAGATACACATGTGGAGATCCGAATACAACTTTCCCCTCTCGGACCCGCCTTCCACCTTGTTTTGGGGCAGAGTCTCTTTTTACTGCCTCCCTGGTTGGATCTGAGCTTCAGGGAAATTCCGTCTTTCATTTCGCGTGGGCGCCCTGGGAGTACAGAAATCCTGCTTTACGTGGGCTCTGTGGCTCAAACACTTTATCCAGGAAGACATCACACAGCCCTCAACATTGTAAGCACTCATTGAAGAATTTATTTTCATTTCTTAAAAATTTTTTTAATTTTATTTATTTGCAAGCAGAGAGAAAGAAGAGACAGAGAATGAGCACGCCAGAGCCTCTAGCTACTGCAAATGAACTTCAGACTCATGCACCACCTTGTTCATCTGACTTGCGAGGCTCCTGGGGAACTGAACTTGGGTCGCCTTTAATCCCAGCACTCGGGAAGCTGAGGTAGGAGGATCTCCATGAGTTCGAGGACACCCTGAGGCTGCATAGTGAATTCCAAGTCAGCCTGAGCTAGAGTGAGACTACCTCGAAAAACCAAAAAAAAACACATAATTGTCACAATAACACTGGGAAGTGTGTGCAGAATCCAAGGAAATGACGGGGTCCATGGCACATGCTGAAGAACAAAACCTCCGAGACGACATACTACCTGCAGTGCGGAGCTGGCAAACGGAGCCAGCGCCTGCGCAGTGGGAGCCTGTCTGGGAGGAAGTCCAAGACAGGAAGTCCCGCCCCCTCCCCGGCTGCGCGGTCTCCTCGCCTTCTATCCTGCTCGCCATCGCGGAGCCTTCGGTGTATCGCGCGCTTCTCATTAGGATCCCCCCCCACCTTCGCCCCCCGGCTGCGGGATCCTGCCCCGGGCCCCACTCGTGGGATCGCCCCCTCTCTCCCGGCCTGTGGTCCGTGGCTCTCGGTCCCTTCCCGGCCGAGCTTGCTGCGCGCGGCGCCAGCACCATGGTGGGTACCGTGACGTCAAAAGGGAGCGCCGGCGGGCGAGGGGCGGAGTGCGCGCGCTAGTCTACGGCTCGGGGCTGGAGTTCGCCCGGGGCTTTTCTCGTACTTCCCCAGTGCCTGGGACTCCGCATCGTTAAGGAGCCTTCTAGGAGTAAATGGCTTTTGGGGGTTCTGCAACCCCCAACAAATCTGAATGTGGGCGGGCACTGCGGGAGACGGGAAACCTAGTCCTCTCTGGAGATAAGGCTTCCGGAAGGTATGGGTGGGGTGCTGTCTGCAGTCTACTGGCAAGATCGAGAAAGGACCGCAGCAGTGGTGTTGGGGAGAATGGCCTGGGCGTTGAGAGGTGCAGGGCTCAGTGGAGGGACACAGTGAACTGTTCAGATCATGTGGGCTGTAATCTCTTAGATGCTTTGCTGTGACATTTTGACAACGACTAGAGATTTGGTGGGGACGGAAACACCAGTATCTGAAAATATCGACACAGGGACCTTCCTCCCAACCATGGCGCTTTCCATATGATGTTTCATCCTTCTTTCCCAATAGCTCTTCTACTCCTTTTTCAAGTCTCTTGTGGGCAAGGATGTGGTTGTGGAACTGAAGAATGACCTGAGGTAGGTACCTACTGCAACGACTCTGCAGAAGGTGGATGTACCCAGGGCCAGGTGTGATGGTGCACA
The DNA here is from genome assembly GCF_020740685.1 of Jaculus jaculus. Taxonomy (NCBI): domain Eukaryota; kingdom Metazoa; phylum Chordata; class Mammalia; order Rodentia; family Dipodidae; genus Jaculus; species Jaculus jaculus. The sequence goes on from NC_059109.1 coordinate 95,031, forward strand.
CCCTTAATCTCAACACTGGGAAGGCAGTGGTAGGAAGATCACAGAGAGTTCAAGACCAGTCTGGGACTACAGAGTTGGTGCCAGGTCAGCCCTGGCTAGAGTCAAACCCTACCTCGAAACTCCCCCTTTCTCCTCAAAATGTGAGAGAAATAAAGTAAAAAGGAAAAAAAAAAGTTATGCCTTCAGTGTCAAGATTAGCTTAAGTCTGGCATGGTGACGTACATATTTAATCCCGGCACTCAGGAGGCTGAAATAGGAGACCAACCCAATGAGACTATGGCCAAAATGTGATTTGTTCACAAAGTAAAGCTCATAATTGAATAATGTACAAAGCTATATCTATTAGAGGCTGGAGAAATGGCTCAAGGGCTTGCTTGCAAAGGCCCACTGGCCTGGTGTGATTCCCCAGTACCCTCATAAACCCAGATGCACAAAGTGGTGTGTATAACTGGAGTGGCAAGAGGCTCTGGTGTGCTCATTCGCCTTGTGCTCCCAAATAACAAAATAAAGAGTGGATTGGTTTAGGATCTAAATTAATGAAACAGTCTGGCAGCTTTGTCTTTTTACTTCAGAACTTACTGGAGAATCAAATCCCGAGCCATCAGGCTTTGAAAGCAAGCGCCTTAACTGCTGAGCCATCTCTCCAGCCCTGTGCTGATTTTAATATAAATTAATTCCTTCTTCCTCTTTGCCCTTGACAGCATCTGTGGAACCCTGCATTCTGTGGATCAGGTGAGGTATAGTGAGAGCTGAGAATCTGTTCTTTGGGAGGAGAGGGGAGAGGTTAAGGGTGGATACCTGCATCTTGTCTCCAGGGTTAATGTCGATGTTTACCTTCGTTCTCAGTACCTCAATATCAAGCTAACTGACATCAGTGTCACAGACCCTGAGAAGTACCCTCACATGGTGAGTTGGGGTGGGTGGAGAAAACACCTTTAAAGCCTGAGCCCCCTGGGTGGTTAGAGGACTTACTAAAGTTGTTTTTTTTTCCCCCGCATCTGCCTCTCCAGTTATCAGTGAAGAACTGCTTCATCCGAGGCTCAGTGGTCCGTTATGTGCAGTTGCCAGCGGACGAGGTGGACACACAGCTGCTACAAGATGCAGCGAGGAAAGAAGCCCTTCAGCAGAAACAATGACGGCTGCTGTTCCTTTTCTCCTCCCTGTACGTGGGTGTCCACCTCCTCAAGTCCTAGCTGAGGACGCGTGTCTTCCCCCCCCCCCATACAGGAGTTGTGTGTATGTTTCTTTTTTAAATAGTGATGCCTTTTTTTTTTAATTGGGTGGATGACAGTAACAATAGTGGGGAGCAGTATCCTCTGTTCGAAGGGTGGAATAAGAAAGCTGGGAACTGCAGAGCCTTCTGAGTCCTCAGCACCTGCCTTTCTCCTTCCTGGAGATGGTGAGAGTTTCCAGGGCCCTTTGTGATACATTTGGGGGATGGAGGGAATCTGTCCCGCATCGGGAGTAAACATTATGGTGCAAATTTGAGTTCTGGTTCTGTGGTCTGTTTTAGGCAGGTTGAAAGGGCGTGTTGGGTTCATTCACACTCGGTACGCTTACCCCACCTTTCCAGCCAAGAATCCCATTTAGCCAGCATCTTTGGCCTGTGGCATAAAGCCACCCAACTGGATGACATTGACATGTGTCTACCTATTCTTCATCCAGCCATTTGCTTATACTGTACCTGCAACTGGAGTGCTCGCTGCCCCGTCATTGTTCTTCCATTAGCGCTTTGTTCTGGGAATGGAATGTAGGGTTCACTCGGTCAGGTACCCACCTCGCCAGCTCCAGGGCTGGTCTTTGGATCCCTAACACCCCTGTAAACGCCGGGGGCGTGGCAGCGTGCATGTGATTCTAGGGCTCGGGAGGCGGCCAGAGTCTCACTGAGTGGGTTTACAAGAGAGACTGTACCTCCGTAAAGGGAGGGAGCGGAGACGTCACACGCGAGAGCAAAAAAAAACTCTCGGACTGAGCGCCAGCCCGCGGAAATACTCTACTTCCGGGTTTCTTCCTCGGTGCAGCCAGAGGGCACTTGCTTCCTATTGTGGATGACAACTGCGAGTGACGCAGGCTGCAGGGGGCCAGTCGCGGTGGGCACTGCTCTCCGACTGAGTGCCCAGACGACTAGCACGGTCTGCACAACGGGCGTTCGCGCACCTTCTCGGCGGCGTCCCGCCCCTCCCGGCCGGCGGCCCGGCCGAGGACCCCTCCCGGGGTGCCCGCGGCGACGCCTGACCCGCGCACGTCCTTCCGTCCCGTCTGCACCCGGTGCCGCTCCTCGAGCGCGTGGCGGCGGAGCGGGGGCGGCCGCGGTCCGGCGCGGAGGTGGAGGCGGAAGGAGCGCGCACGCAGGCGGGACGCGGCCGCCCCCGCGAGGACCCGCCGTCCGGAAGCGCTCGTGGTCACAGAGGGGAGGAGACACGTGGGCGCCGCCGCCGGGATCGGTGCTGGGGCCGGGGCCGAGCGCGTGACTAGAGATCCCACCGGCGCCTCCTCCGGCCCGGTGACCATCGCAGTCCAGTACGTCCCCGGCTCGAGCGCGGGTGGACACGGTCACGGCCCCCAGATCCCGGCCGAAGACTCCTTACGGCCATGTCCATCCTCTACGTCTCCCCTCACCCCGAGGCCTTCCCCAGTCTGCGAGCCCTCATCGCCGCCCGCTACGGGGAGGCCGGCGAGGGTCCCGGCTGGGGAGGAGCTCATCCCCGCATCTGTCTACAGCCACCACCGCCCAGCCGGGCCCCGGTGCCCCCGCCTCGCCTGCCCGCCTTGGAGCAGGGACCCGGGGGCCTCTGGGTGTGGGGGGCCCCAGCTGTGGCCCAGCTACTGTGGCCAGCAGGTCTCGGGGGACCTGGGGGTAGCCGGGCTGCTGTCCTCGTCCAACAGTGGGTCAGTTACGCAGACACCGAGCTAGTTCCAGCTGCCTGTGGGGCGACACTGCCAGCCCTGGGATTTCGAAGCTCCGGCCAGGACGCCCAGGTGAGAGAGAAGAGGAAGGAAACGAGGATTGGAAAGGATTGTGAGACAGGGAGCTGGCTTGTCACGTACGGAATGTGAGGGATCTACCGCCCACTGTCGTCACTTCAGACTTAAACTTTTTGTTTTGTTATTTTGAGACAGGGTCTCACTCTTATCTGGAACTCACTCTATATGTAACCCCGGCTGGCCTGGATCTCAACGATCCTCCTACCTCCTGAGTGCTGGGATTAAAGGTGTGAGCCACTATGCCAGGTTTAGGCACATTTTTAAGTTCCTTACTTTGATCTTCCAATGTCTATGGCTATAAAAGGTGCCCTGCCTCGCTGATTTAATGAAATTAAAAGGCATATGCCAAGTGTATCATCTACTGCCAGACTTTTTTTTGTTTGTTCGTTTTTTTCGAGGTAGGGTCTTAAACCTAGCCCAGGCGGACCTAGAATTCAATATATAGTCTCTCAAGATAGCCTCAAACTCACAGTGTGCCTTCTACCTCTGCCTTCCGAGTGATGGAATTAAAGGTGTGCGCCACCATGCCTGAGTGGGTTTTTGTTTGTTTTGAGACACTCAATCTATAGCCCAGGTTAGCTGGCCTGGGACTCACTATGTAAACCAGACTAGCACTGCACTCAGTCTGTCCTCCTACCTTAGCCTCCCAAGTGCTGGGATTACAGTGTGCACCACCACGTTGGGTGTGCCAGGTGCTTTAAAGTTTCTGAGTAAGTGCTTGATGAGTCTGAATGTGATGAGGGCAGATATTACTTTGAACTTAGGAGAATCTGAGAAAGAGATCATAGTTGCTGGGAGGAGATAGAGAAGTGAAACAAGGAAGAAGGGAGGGAAAGGACTGATAATCCCACCAGGTGGTAACTAAGTAATACTGGAGTGGGCGGGGGGGGGGGGGGACTGCTGTACTAAAAACTACATGCTGGGTACTCCGTGTTAACTCCAGTGAATGGATGAATATGTAACACAGACCCTGGCTCGCTTCCTGAGCACCCTGACTAAAGTAGAGTCCCTCTCATGGAAATCTGTTACCATCCGCCTGCTTCATTTTCTTCATAGAAGAAAAGCAGGGGAATGCATTTCATATTTGCTAGTTTATTGTCCCTTCAGTAGAATATACCTGCTGATGCCCTGGATCCAGTAGTCATTGTGTTGCTGCATATAATCCTTACTTGTAACTTCTCCGCTTACTGTATCTCTTGTAACAATATAGCGACGAGTATTTAACACAGAGTTGAGTTGTTGGAGGAATCTGAAGCATACACATAGGGATCTGGTGCTGGGATCAGACGTAGGGCCCATGCATGCTAAGCACTCTGCTATGGAGCCACACGTTGGAAGTATTTGTTTCATGACCCTTTGAGTAAGGAAGGAACTGGTCTCAGAGGTGATGAGCAGTGGGACTAGAGAAAGGCCAAATGGATTGGGTTAGGTGGGCAACAGGGGCAGGATAGCAATGGGTAAGCTTTGTCTCATCCCTTTTTCTTCCCGCCAGGCTGCGCTCGGTGCCCTGGGCAAGGCCCTGAGCCCCTTGGAGGAATGGCTTCAACTGAACACTTACCTGGCTGGGGATGCCCCCACGCTGGCTGACCTGGCTGCTGTGACAGCCTTGCTGCTGCCCTTCCGATATGTGAGGCTCTGGGGCCTGGGGAGGAATGGCAGTGCTTCCATCAGACTTCAACAGAGGGCTGCCAAGGACAGTGATTTCTTTTCTCTACAGGTCCTGGACCCCTCTGCCCGCCGGATCTGGGGTAATGTGACTCGCTGGTTTAACACATGTATACACCAGCCAGAATTCCGAGCTGTGCTGGGAGAAGTGGTCCTGTACTCAGGGACCAGGTCTGTCCCTCAGCAGCCAGGTGAGCAGAGCTGGGAATGAAGGGCAACTCTTCTCTTTCTATGTTAGGAACAGCTGGACCGCTGGGGCAGGGAGCTGTGGGAGGTTAGCACCCCTGAGGGAGCTCCTGGGCAGCAGAAATGGCTCTTTGAAACTCAGTAGCAGTGTTTACAGAGGGTCCCCATATGCCTGGGTCTCAATGTCTGTGCTTCTTCCCCAGGTCTTGAGGTTACTGTGCCCCCAAAGACAGCTGCTCAGCTCAAGAAAGAGGCGAAGAAACGGGAGAAGCTGGAGAAGTTCCAGCAGAAGCAGAGGCTCCAGCAGCAGCCCCCAGCGGGGGAGGTGAAAGCCAGCGGAAGTGGAGAGCTGGGCGTCTGGAGGGTGCCTGCCTCAGCCCTGGTGAGGCGGCTGACGTTTGTTTCTCTGTCCCTTCTGCCTCCTGAGCAGAGGAAACCTAAAGGAGAGAAGAAGGAGAGACGGGATCTTGGGATCATTACTTATGACTTCCCTACCCCACCCGGGGAAAAGAAAGGTATGAAGGGGGAGGACCCTCCCTTTAATCACTGCTTCCCAGCATTCTCCCTTTTGCTTTGTTCTAAGCCCCTTCAGTGAATGGACCCCGGCTCTGAAGTGTGGAGGGCAGAGGCCTGTTCCTCCTGTGTGGGCCCAGCCCCCTCCAGCTGCCCTGAGCCTCCCTTCCCTCTCCGCTCTCCTCTCTTTAGATGTCAGCGGCACTATGCCCGACTCCTACAGCCCTCAGTATGTGGAGGCTGCCTGGTACCCTTGGTGGGAGCAGCAAGGTTTCTTCAAGCCAGAGTATGGGGTGAGTGGTCACTGCTTCCCAAGCGGAGAGGAGGTTGGAGGTGGGGAAGGACAGGACGGAAGGACTCCTTGCTTGCTTGGGAAGGGGACATGAGAGGTGGCCTGAGGCCTTAGAAGATGCCTATCCTTTCTGTTATCAGCGTCCTAGTGTGTCCACACCAAATTCCCGAGGTGTGTTCATGATGTGCATCCCACCCCCCAACGTGACAGGCTCCCTGCACCTAGGACACGCTCTCACCAACGCCATCCAGGACTCCCTGACTCGATGGTGAGCTCCTGTGTAAACCTGGCTGGTCCCCTCTGCCCTACCTGGCTTCCTTTCTCTTTCCTAATGGCTCTGAGCCATGGCTGGGTGGGCCTTGCTCATTTCGCCAGTGTGCACCCCCGCCTCTCCCTCCATCGTCTACCAAGAACAACAGTTCACTTCGTTGGTGGTGCTGGGGATTGAACCCAAGGCTTTGTTCATGCTCAATACATGCTCTACCATTGGCTTTTCGAGGTAGGATTTTATTCTAGTTCAGGCTGACCTGGAATTCACTACATAGTCTCAGGTGACCTTGAACGCACTCATGGTGATCCTACCTCTGCCTCCCAAGTGCTGGGATTAAAGGTGTGTGCCAACACACCCAGCTCGCTCGCTCGCTCGCTCGCTCTCTTCTTTCTTTCTTTCTTTCTTTCTTTCTTTCTTTCTTTCTTTCTTTTGTTTTTGTTTTTGGCTTTTTGAGGTGGAGTCTCAATCTAGCTCAGGCTAACCTTGAATTCACTATGTAGTCTCAGGGTGGCCTCAAACTCATAGCAATCTTCTTGCTTCTGCCTCCCAAGTGCTGGGATTAAAGACATACATACCACACCCAGCTTCTAAGATCTTTTGTGCCAATTATTATTATTATTATTTTCTTTTTTTTGAGTTAGGGTCTCACCTTAGCCCAGGCTGACCTGGAATTCACTGTATAGTTGCAGAGTGGCCTCAATTTCACAGCAGTCATCCTATCTCAGCCTCCCTAGGGCTGGGATCAAAGGAGTGTACCCGGCTGCCATTGAGCTCTTGATCTTCCTGCCTCCACTTCCCCAGTGCTGGGATCACAGGCATGTGCCACCACACCCAGAATCCCTTAACGTGTTCATAGTGTGTACATTCCTTCTGTGGCATTCGAGTGGCACCTGTGTCTGGAATTCATCATATGCTGTGTGTCTGTATGTGGGCAGGTTGATGTCCAGTATCTTCCTCTGTCACTGTTACTTCATTATTTTGGATACAGGGTCTCTCACTGAACCTGGGATACACTAGCTTAACTTTTTTTTTATTTTTCTGGGTGTGGTGGCACATGCCTTTACTCCCAGCTCTTGGGGGGGCAAGGTAGGAGGATCATTGCGAGTTTGAGGTCAGCTTGGGCTAGAGCAAGACTCTACTTCAACAAAAAGTCTAGGAGCTGGGCATGGTGGCGCATGCCTTTAATCCCAGCACTCAGGAGGCAGAGGTAGGAGGATCACTGAGAGTTCCGAGGCCACCCTGAGACTACATAATGAATTCCAGATCACCCTGAGTCAGAGTGAGACCCTACCCCGAAAAACCAAAAATAAATAAATAAATAAATAAGTCTGTGTGCATGCCTGTGTTTGAGGTGCACCAAAGTCTCCTGCCTCTGCAAATGAACTCCAGATGCTTGTGCCACTTTTTTTTTTAATTTTCTCAATTTTTTTTAACATTTTCCATGATTATAAAAAAGTATCCCATGGTAATACCCTCCCTTCCCCCTTGTGCCACTTTTTTGTTGTTGTTGTTTTTCGTGGTAAGATCTTGCTCTAGCCCAGGCTGACCTGTAATTGTCTCATGCCGCCATCGAACTCAGAGTGATCCTATTTCTGCTTCCTTAGTGCTGGAATTAAAGGCATGCACCACTACACCTGGCTTGTGCCACTTTGTGTTTGGTGGGTAGCTGGGAAATTGAAGATATATTGGCAGTCTTTGTAAGTAAGTACTTTAACTGCTGAGTCATTTCCTTGGCCCTCTGCCTTATTATTTTTCTTTTCAATTTATTTTTTATTAACAACTTCTGTGATCTTATTTTTTTTAATGCTGTTTCTAAGCAGGATCTCAGCCCAGGCTCACTTGGAACTCAGTGATCCTCTTATCTCAGCCTCCCTAGTGCTAGGACTAAAAGCCTGAGTTGCCATGCCCAGCTCCACACTATTTATGTATGTATGTATGTATGTTTGGTTTTTTTGAAGTAGGGTCTGACTCTTACCTCAGGCTGACCTGGATTTCACTATGTAGTCTCAGGGTGGCTTCAAACTCCATGGTGATCCTCCTACCTCTGCCTACCCTCTGCTGGGATTAAAGGCATACGCCACCACGCCTGGCAACACACTATTTTTGGTTTTTGTTTTTGTTTTTGTTTTTTGAGGTAGGGTCTCACTCTAGCCAAGGCTGACCTGGAAATCACTATGGAGTCTCAGGGTGGCCTTGAACTCACGGCAGTCCTCCTACCTCTGCCTCCCAAGTGCTGGGATTAAAAGCATGCACCACCACACCCAGCACCACCCTATTTTTTAAATAAAATATTTTATTTTTACTTATTGATTTGAGAAACAGAGATTGATACAGAAATAGGCAGGTAGACAGAATGGTCATGCCAGGCCCCCTAGCCCTGTAAACGAATTCCAGGTGCATGTGCTCCTTGTACATCTGGCTTACGTGGGTTCTAAGGAATCGAACCGAGGTCCTTTGGCTTTTCAGGCAATCTTTCCAGCCCCTCGACCCTAATTTTTTTTTTTTTTTTCCCCAAGGCAGGGTTTCAGTCTAGCTCAGGCTGACCTGCAATTTACTATGTAATCCCAGGGTGGCCTTGAACTCCTGGCGATCCTCCTACCTCTGCCTCCTGAGTGCTGGGATTAAAGGATGTGCACCACCACTCCTGGCTTTCTAGATCCTATTCTGAGACACTAAACCTCAACTCTGTGATTCAGTTTGATTGGCCAGTAGTCCCTCGGGATTCGCCTGTCTTTGCCACTGTGTTGGGTTACAGGGTATGCTAGCATACCACTTTTATGTGGTTACTAGGGATCTGACCTCAGGTCCTCATGCTTATATGACAAGTACTTTTACCCATCTCTGCTTTTTTTTTTTTTTTTGAGGTAGGGTCTCACTTAGTCCAGGCTGACCTGGACTTAAGTATGGAGTCTCGGGGTAGCATTGATCCTCCTTACATATGACTCCCCAGTGCTGGGATTAAAGGCATGCACCACCACGCCCAGCCTGCTTTTGTTTTTTTGAGACAAGGTCTTTTGTACTGTAGGGTGGCCTGGAACTCCTCATCTTCCTGCTTCAGTCTCCTGAGTGCTGAGTTTACAGGCATATGCCACCACAGCAGGTGGCTTTGTTTCCTTCTTGAGCAATTTAATGTGTGTAGAACTTATTTTTAGGATTACTGGAAAGTTGATTTTTCCAAATAATTAGTAGGGTGTTCCATATAAACTTCTTTAATGGTTTCTCCTCACTTTCCTCCCTACTTGGCTCTGTGCAGATAGATTTGGTTCCCTAATCTGTCATTTTTGTTCCCATGTGGTGACCAATCCTGACTTTCTCAAGCCTTTGACTTTCTAGATGGGCAAGAGCCTGTTCTTTCTCCATACTGCTGTGCTGGCCTTATGAATCTTCTCTCCCTGCCTGGCTTTAGAATTAGAAGGTTCCAGCATCGCCCACTTTATTTCCTGAGCATCTTTCAATCCCTTGCCTAGAACCTTCTGTATACTTTGGTGTTGGGCTCAGCTGACCTGGCTCATCCACCATGTGACCCTCATGCCCTTCCATAGGCATCGCATGCGTGGGGAGACCACCCTGTGGAACCCAGGCTGTGACCACGCAGGTATTGCCACCCAGGTGGTGGTGGAGAAGAAACTATGGCGGGAGCAGGGACTGAGCCGGCACCAGCTGGGCCGTGAGGCTTTTCTTCAGGAGGTCTGGAAGTGGAAGGAGGAGTGAGTACACAGCCTCCCTGTTGAGGTTCTACCCTAGCTCCTCGTTCCCTTCCTATAACCCTGGCTGCAAGGCAGAGGCTTGGTTGGCTTGAGGGCCCAGGTCAATTCCAGAAGGATGCATGGCCCCCATGTTACCTCATCGGCTGCCCAATGTCTCCCTCTCGCCCAGGCCTAAGTGCTGACCCTGGCCTCTGTCCACTCAGGAAGGGCGACAGGATTTACCACCAGCTGAAGAAACTCGGCAGCTCCTTGGACTGGGATCGCGCCTGTTTCACCATGGACCCTGTAGGCAGGCAGGGTCTCAGGGTGGGGTGTCTGTGAAGGGAGTACCCCAGGAAGTAAACCTCCCTCTCAAACACAACTGAGGGCTCAGCTACAGGCACCACCTCCCAGCCCTCCTCATAGCCCTTTGTGTTCCCTGTCCCCTGCTTGGGAGTCCCAGGATCCTCCGGGCAGGGGTACTCAGGCCTCCTGTCCCATGGAGCCTGAGTTCCATAATGCCGTGCTCCAGTGGCTGCCCCATCAAGAGAGCTTCCCTGCCATCCTGGCATCACCAAGCTTGTCAGCCTCTGTGCACACTTCATTCCTGCCCAAGGAAGGAACACCCGTGGACTGAGGAGGTGGTAGAAAGTGGTTGTTCTGTCAAGCATGAGGACCAAGTTTGGAACCAGCACCCTGTTAGAAAGCTGCGTGTGGTGGCGCACACCTGCTGTCCCAGTCAGTGAGGTCTAGATTCAGCAAGAGACCCTGTCTCAACGAATACTGTGGAAGATACCTGGTATTGACCTCTGGCTTCTGTGCACAAACATGTGCTCCCACACACACATAATATAAGGGACTCCCTGAAGGGACCTAGTTCCGGCTAGTGCACTCTGGACAGGACAGACCTTACTAGATCCCACTGCCTAGCGTGTCCACCTGGCTTCCAGGCATCAAGACTAAGCCCTTCCTTCCTCCTCCACCCAGAAATTGTCCACTGCTGTGACAGAGGCTTTTGTTCGGCTTCATGAAGAAGGTGTCATCTACCGCAGCACCCGCCTGGTAAACTGGTCCTGCACCCTCAACTCGGCCATCTCTGACATTGAGGTGCACCCCCAACCCTCAGCCTGTCTCCTTCCCGATCCCTGCCCAGCCCCCAGGCCACCTCTCTAAATAACCCATCTCACAGGTGGATAAGAAGGAACTGACTGGTCGCACCCTGCTCTCTGTGCCTGGCTACAAGGAGAAGGTGGAGTTTGGAGTCCTTGTGTCCTTTGCATACAAAGTTCAAGGCTCAGGTGGGAGCATCAAGACCTGAGCTGGGGGAGGAGGACAGGGACACAGCAGAGCTGAGGCCACAAAGTCTTCTGTCACTCCAGACGACGACGAGGTAGTGGTGGCAACAACTCGAATCGAGACGATGCTGGGTGATGTGGCCGTCGCTGTGCACCCCAAAGATCCCAGATATCAGGTATGGGGGTCACTGGGTTCCCTGGCTGTCACCCAGGGATCTTGAGCTAGAAATCATCTGGCTCCTTTCCCAGTCTGTAGCATGGAACTTCCAGCAGCCATTCAGGGCAGAGGGGGGGGTTGGTCAGGGCTCTGGAGAGGAGGGTCTCACACCCAGCCCTGTATCACTGCTGACTTCTCTCTCTGTTCCAAGCACCTCAAGGGGAGGAGTGTGACCCACCCATTCCTGTCCCGGAGCCTCCCCATTATCTTTGATGACTTTGTGGACATGGAGTTTGGCACAGGTGAGTGGAGGCTGGGTCTGTTAGGTGCAGAAGAGACAGTCCAAAGTCTTACCTCAGCTGTCCCTCTTCTCTTAAGAAAGAACACCATCTTTAAATGAATAGGCAGGGCTGGAGAAATGGCTCAGCAGTTAAGACGTTTGCCTACAAAGCCTAATGACCCAGGTTTGGTTCCCTGGTACCCACTTAAAGCCAGATGCACAAAGTGCCGTACGCATCTGGAGTTTGTTTGTAGTGGCTGGAGGTCCTGCCTCTCTATCTTTGTGTCTCTCAAATAAAAAGTAAAATGTTTTAAATGAATAGGCAGGACTTGGGTTGTTAGGAAACTCCATTGTATAGTTGGGGGCAGATGGTCAGGGAGCCATGTGGGTTCCAAGATATCACTTGAGACCCACTCCCCATGTGCCCAGGTGCGGTGAAGATCACCCCTGCCCATGACCAGAACGACTATGAAGTTGGGCAGCGACACAGGCTAGAGGCCATCAGCATCATGGACTCGCACGGGGCCCTCATCAATGTGCCCTCGCCCTTCCTGGTAAGGGGCTGGCTGTGGGGCCTGGGTTGGGGGTTGAGGGTTGCTTAGACACCTCCATGATGAGGCCTTCCCCATTCAGGGCCTGCCCAGGTTTGAGGCCAGGAAAGCAGTGCTGGCGGCCTTAAAGGAGCGGGGACTCTTTCGTGGCATCAAGGACAACCCTATGGTGGTGCCACTTTGCAAGTGAGAATGAGGGCCAGGGAGGATAGGTCGGGTGGGTGCTTCTCAAGGTGCTCTCCTGGCTCCCCATGTCACACATCCTCCTGCAGCCGCTCCAAGGATGTGGTAGAGCCTCTGCTAAGGCCTCAGTGGTATGTGCGCTGTGGGGAGATGGCTCAGGCTGCCAGTGCTGCTGTGACCCGGGGTGACCTCCGCATTTTGCCTGAAGCTCATCAGAGAACATGGCACTCTTGGATGGATAACATTCGGTGTGTAGAACTGGTGGTGTGGGGAGGACTGCTGGCCGCGGGGCACAGGCAGAGACACCTTGGTGGAGCCTTGCTGTTTACAGGGATTGGTGCATCTCCCGGCAATTGTGGTGGGGCCACCGCATCCCAGCCTACTTCGTCACCATCCATGACCCAGCCATACCCCCTGGGGAGGTGAGGATAGGCCAGAGCTAGGTTTCTGGGGGCTGTAGGTTTGGTGGGGAAGGATCGGCAAGGCAGCAACGATCCCTGTAATACTTTGTCTGTGGCAGGACCCTGATGGGCGCTACTGGGTGAGTGGACGCAGTGAAGCAGAGGCCCGGGAGAAGGCTGCCCGAGAGTTTGAAGTGTCCCCAGACAAGATTAGCCTCCAGCAAGGCAAGACAGGCCTTGTGGGTTGGAAGACACAGCTGGAGTTTCAACCCTATATCTAATCCTCTAACCTCTGACCCTTGGCTTCTCCCAGATGAGGATGTATTGGACACCTGGTTCTCTTCTGGCCTCTTCCCCTTTTCCATCTTTGGCTGGCCTAATCAGGTGTGTTCCTGGGGCAAGGCTGGGGTGGGGTGGGGTGGGGTGGGGTGGGGTCTCAAAAGGAGATGCTTGGCTCCTCACATCCTCATCTTCTCCCAGTCAGAAGACCTCAGTGTGTTCTACCCTGGGACACTGCTGGAGACAGGTCACGATATCCTCTTCTTCTGGGTGGCCCGGATGGTCATGCTCGGCCTGAAGCTTACTGGCAGACTGCCCTTCAGAGAGGTGTGAAGATGGCTGGAGCCCTTCCACAGTCTGCGCCTGCTCACCTGCCCTCCTGTGCAGCACAGGGAGGCTGCATGCAGACCGGGAATAGCTGTGGGTGGGCCTGGCCCAGGGTCGAGGGGCTGAACTCCAGCCTGGGCTGCACTCAGCAATCCTGGCCCAGGGCTTGCTCCAGAAAGGAGCACCTCTCATGTTAAGGCTTTGGACATGCCGGGGTGGGATTTGGAGCCGTCAGAGCCTAGAGAGGACATCATTTACAAGAACTTGCTGCCTCATCGCTCTTCACCTGTCCCCAGGTCTACCTGCATGCCATCGTGCGTGATGCTCATGGCCGAAAGATGAGCAAGTCTCTTGGCAATGTCATCGACCCATTGGACGTCATCCATGGAGCAACCCTGCAGGTGGGATGCTACTGGGTCATCAGAACAGTTGTAGGACTGTGGCCACAGCTACCTAACCACTCCATCTTCACCCTCAGGGCCTCCATGACCAGTTACTGAATAGCAACCTGGATGCCAGCGAGGTGGAGAAGGCTAAAGAAGGGCAGGTACAAGGGCCAGGCCAGGGAGTGGCCCTGGAGCAGGCTGTCCTGGGATGGAGCTGACTGGGCCCTGTCCCCTCTGCCTCCTCCTGTAGAAGACTGACTTCCCAGCTGGAATTCCGGAATGTGGTACTGACGCCCTGCGGTTTGGACTCTGTGCTTACACATCCCAGGGTATGACCCCAGACACTTCACTCCCAGATGCCATTGTTACCTTTCCTGAGACCCATGCTCTCCTACTTGGGCAGTGAGAGCCAGGCTTACCAACTTCTCTTCCCCAGGTCGAGACATCAATCTGGATGTAAACCGGATACTGGGCTACCGTCACTTTTGTAACAAGCTCTGGAATGCCACCAAGTTTGCCCTCCATGGCCTTGGGAAGAGTTTCACGCCCTTGCCCACCTCCAAGGTGAGGGCCAAAAGGCTCACCCTAACGCTCACGTGTCCTGCATATTCCATGCTACATCAGCATTGCAGTCCCTGTCCCCAGGGAGCCTCCCTGTGGCTGGGGAACAGTGAAGATGCCAGACGCAGGCATGGGAGTCTCCCCTGGAGTCTGGCTTGTCTCACTCCCAAGCATTGGGCACATCTCAACTGCTTTGGTCCCCTCAGGAGTGCAGATTTCCTTCCAAGCCCTGTGGAGTCTGGCTCCCTCCCCCAGGCATATAGTGCCCTACTGGCTGACACCCTTCTTCCCTCAAGCCTGGAGGCCATGAGAGCCTCGTGGACCGCTGGATCCTCAGCCGCCTGACTGAAGCCGTGAGACTCAGCAATGAAGGTTTCCAGGCCTACGATTTTCCTGCTATTACCACTGCCCAGTACAGCTTCTGGCTCTATGAGCTCTGTGACGTCTACTTGGTGAGAAGCAGCTGGGGGACCACAGCTTTGCCGCTGGGTGGTTGTGAGACTGAACCCGTCCATTTTCTCCCTGGCCCTCACCGGCCAGCATAGCAAGGGCCCCAGGCTAGACATGATCCCTAATCTTCCCCACACCCTAGGAGTGCATAAAGCCCATCTTGAATGGAGTGGACCAGGTGGCAGCCGAGAGTGCCCGTCAGACCCTGTACACCTGCCTGGATGTTGGCCTGCGCCTGCTGTCGCCCTTCATGCCCTTTGTCACAGAGGAGCTCTTCCAGAGGCTGCCCCGGCGGACAGCCCAGGCCCCTGTCAGCCTCTGCATTACTCCCTTCCCAGAGCCCTCTGAGGTAAGGGGCCTGGTCTAGGGGGGCTGCTGCCCTCCCTCTTCCGGCCCCTCTCACCTGCTCTTCCACCTCGGCAGTGCTCCTGGAAGGACCCTGAGGCGGAAGCTGCACTGGAGCTGGCACTGAGCATCACTCGGTCCGTTCGCTCCCTGCGTGCTGACTACAACCTGACCCGGATCCGCCCCGACTGTGAGCCTCGGGCCCTGTGTCCACTGCCCACTGCTGCTCAGCTCACTCTGGGGTCCCACAGTCTGCCTCTTGTCTCCTTGGGGACAGGCCTCACCTTCTTCCCTCCCTGACAGGTTTCCTGGAAGTGACTGATGAGGCCACAGGTGCCCTGGCTTCAGCAGTATCCAGTTACGTGCAAACTCTGGCCAGTGCAGGAGTGGTGGCTGTCCTGGCTCTGGGGGCCCCTGTGCCCCAGGGTTGTGCTGTGGCCCTAGCTTCAGAGCGCTGCTCCATCCACCTGCAGCTGCAGGGGCTGGTGGATCCCCCCCGGGAACTGGCCAAGCTGCAGGTCAAGCACGATGAGGCGCAGCGGCTGGCACAGCGCCTGCGGGAGCGTCGCGCGGCCTCAGGCTATTCCGTCAAGGTGCCCCTTGAGATCCAAGAAGCAGATGGAGCCAAGGTGTGTGGTGGGGTGGGGGGTTCCCCACACTTACCAGCTCCTGAACAGTGGCTGTACAGCCCACGCCATGTATGCATTAGCAATGGGGGTGAGCGGGGTGGTAAGGATCACAGCAGGTTGGAGACAGGAGGACATGCCTGGACCTGGGCTTGGGACGTGTGTAGTCAAGAAGCCCTGGTCCAGTGCCTGCGGGTTCACCTGGGGTGACTGCAGAAGGGTCCAGCTTGAGAGCTCTTCACAGACACCTTGCCTGGGTCCAAGATCCTCCAGGGAGGGCCAGAGGGTAAACAGTAATGAGGCTGAGGGCTGGAGAGCAGTGGCTGTGGTTAGGCGCTCATCCTCTAGTGCCCTTGTACAAGTAAAGTTACCACTTTCACCTAAGTGCAGCCACAGTGACTTGCCAAGTAGCTTGTGGTCTCCTGCCCAGGTGGGGGGTTCTGGGAAGGATGTGTGCTGCTTTGATTTGTCCTTGGACATTGGCCACTCTGAGAAAAGGGAAGACCCAAGAGGCTGGGCCCTGGTGGAAGTGGAGTGAGGTGGGCAGGAGTAGCCTACCGCACAGGCTTCCCCTCACCCCTCCTTGGCCCTTACCATCTCACTGACGTGGGCTCCTCAGCTGTCCTGGGTGCTTATTCGCCTCTCTGCCCTCAGTTGCAACAGGCAGAAGCAGAGCTCAGGAAGGTGGATGAGGCCATCGCCCTATTCCAGAAGATGCTGTGACCCCCAACTCCAACCCTCAAAGCCCCACTGCTCCACCATGGGATTGGCAACAATAAAATATTTTGCCACAAGTTGCTGTTGTCTGTGCATGTTGTGGGCGCAGAAGGGGATGCAGAGGGCCGGCTCGTGGGTGCTGGTGGGCAGAGAGATGCATCTGTCTGGGTCTATCCTGGCACAGTGCCAGGCCTGAGTCATGCTTCTCCCATCCTCCCAGCTGCCCTCACCTCCGCACTGCGCTGAGCTGAGCTGTGCTGGGGAGGCCCGTCCTGGACCCGCCTGCAACTGGCTGCTGCTCATAGTCTTGGGAAGGCATGTGTAGGGCCAGGGTCTGCCTGTCCTCTCCTGTCTCCCTCTGCAGGCATCTCCCTCCCCTCCACTGAGGTCTAGTTAATTATAACTCTGACCTAAGTGCCCTTTGACGCCATACCAGGGCCAGCGCCGCCTAGGAGACCAGCAAGCAGGTAGGGGAGAGACCAGAGGTAGATTTCTCGGCACGAAGGTGTCCCTGGGGCAGGGCTGGCTACTGGCTGGGGCTGGGCAGGGAGACCTGGAGGAGGAGGCTTAGACTCCCCTTGCTGGCAGGTGTGTGTCCTAACAAGGTCTTCAGGTTGCCTGGGGGGCGGGGGGAGGGGGCAGGCTCTAGTGAGGAAAGCAGGTGCCCAAACAGGTCCTGGAGTCCACTAGGCTGCCTGGGTCTGCGATTCCTCCTTTGAGCTCCTCCTTCACCAGGAGCACACCTCAGCCATGCCCTCTGTGGAGGTGCCTCTGTTCTCCCTGGACCCCTCAGCTCTGCTTCTGCTGCAGCTGCTACTGCCACCCACATCTGCCTTCTTCCCCAACATCTGGAGCCTCTTGGCTGCCCCTGGCTCCATCACCCACCAAGACCTGACCGAGGAGGCAGCCCTCAACACCACCCTGCAGCTCCTCCTGGAGCACCCTCCCCCGGCCGGTCGGCTGCCTCTTCGTGTAGAAGACTTTCTGGTAAGCATCCCTGCCACATTCCCCAGCTCCCCAAGACCTCTATCCCCCAAGGGCCCTAGTGGTAAAGAGAAGATCCACCTACTTCCTCCCCACTTGCCCCCAAAAACTATAACACCCAGTAGTCCTGGTCCTGATGTCAGGAGTCTCCTCAGCTATTGTGGCGTGGCATATGCTTCTCCGGGAACGCTCAAGGTTGAATCGGTGTTGGGGGCGGGTGAGGGTGGGGATTGCTGCAAGTTCAAAACCAGCCTTGGCTACAAACAAAATCCTGTAAGTACAAAAGTTGGGCGTGGTGGTGCACGCCTTTAATCCCAGACTTGGGAGGCAGAGGTAGGAGGATCCCTGTGAGTTCAAGTCCACCTTGAGACTACATAGTGAATTACAGGTCAGCCTGTGCCAGAGTGAGACCCTACCTTGGAAAACCGCACACACACTAACTAAATAAATACTAGCACTTGTCGCCATGAGTTTACATAGTAAGTTCAAGACAACCTGGGCTGCAGAGTGAGACCCTGTTGTGATCAGAAACAAATAGATCCACACTTGTCTCCCCCAGTGTAGGACCCAGCCCCCTGGATTCCATCTGTACCCAGCCTTAAGTATCAGTTACTGAGGTAATGTCCACAGTGATCTATCTAATCCAAGGGGCTTCCCTGGTGCCCCTTTCTCCCACCAATCCAGGGTGGAACCCTCCTTGCTGATGACCTCTTTGCAGCCTACTTTGGACCTGGGTCTCCTTCCCGGCGGTTCCGAGCAGCCTTAGGTGAGGTGTCACGTGCCAATGCAGCCCAGGACTTCCTGCCAGCTTCCAGGAACAACCCTGACCTGCACTTTGATGCTGAACGCCTGGTCCAGGGGCGCATTCACCTGGTGGGGGCTCTACATGACACCCTGGTGGCAGCCAGAGCCAGTGACTACACACTGGCCCGCCAACGCCTGGGGGCTGCACTTCATGCCTTGCAGGTGAGGAGAGAGGAGGATGGGGGGCCTTGCCTTTGTATTCATGCCCCCATCACCACTCTAGATGGATGGCTGTGTGAGATCTGCCCAAATACCCCACTTCCAAATTGGCAGCACTTTCTTTAGGAGCAGTAAGTTGACCACAGTGGCTACAGAGAAGGGAGGTGGGGAGGTAGGGGACAGCTGGCTCCTCCTGAGGGCTGCAAGCAAGCCGTTGGCTTGTAGGCTCCAAGATGGAAGGAACCCTAGCACACTTGAGTTCCATTCTGAGCACTGGACAGAGCATTATGGGGATATGGGCTCTTCCACAGCAACAGTGGTATGGAAGGAGACTTTCTGGGTGACATGACAATATCAGATTAGTACCTTGCTCCCTTCTTTTCTTCTTGGGTACCAGGATTTTTATAGTCACAGCAACTGGGTGGAACTAGGGGAGCAGCAGCCACACCCTCACCTCCTCTGGCCAAGGCAGGAGCTCTGGAGCCTGGCACAAGGTATGGCCAGGACCCTGCCCTGTGGTGAGGTGTGAGCCCAGGGAATCACCTCATGTGTCACCTTGTGAAGTCCCATAGATGTGATGTCACTTCATCCTTGCAAGGACTATGAGGCCCCTCAGTTCAGCTAAATGCCAGCATAGTGAAGTGGCTTGCACAGGGCTGCATGGGAACAGCCAGGAATAGGTCCCAAGACTTCCAATGTGGCTCTCTACCACCCCTGCTGGCGCCCATGGTGGCCTGTCCGGCTCCCAGACACATGAGTAAGCTCCTGCCCACTACAAGTTCACTTCCTATCTGCAGCTCAGAGTGGCGGAGTCCCCATAGGATTGGTCTTCGCATTTAACAGCCTGTGTCTCACTGCCAGTCCAAGACCCCCATGTTTCTGTTCAGAAAGCCTGGCCAAGATGCCTGTTGCACTGTGGAAGAAGTTGGGTGGACAGGGATCAAGTTGGGCTGGCTGGGCCTGGGATTCAAAGCTGCCGTCCTCTCTTCCCAGCAGAAGAGGCTACCTGCTCCGACTGTGAGGAGCTGAGCTGTACTGGCAACATGCTGGACTTTGTGCTCCTTACCTCAGGCTACTTTGGAACTCATCCCCCAAAACCTCCAGGTACCAGTCAGGAAAACTCCCCAGAAGTAAGGGAAGAAAAACTTCACCATACCCAGCTGAAAATCATGTCATGTAACCACATTAATTAGTTCCCTTTCTCATTGCTGGGAAAAATCCCTGACAAAAATATTAAGTGGGCTGGAGAGCTGGCTTAGTACTTAAGACACTTGCCTGCAAAGCAAATGACCCAGGCTTTATTCCCCAGGACCCATGTAAGCCAGATGCATAAGGTAGTGCACACATCTGGAATTCACTTGGAGTAGCTGGAGGCCCTGGTGTGGCCCATTCTCTCCCCCTCCATTTCTGTCAAAAAAAAAAATTATTTTTGTTTTTTTGAGGTAAGGTCTCACTCTGGTCCAGGCTGACCTGGAATTAACACTGTCATCTCCGGGTGGCCTTGAACTCATGGCGACTCTCCTACCTCTGCCTCCCGAGTGCTGGGATTGAAGGCGTGCGCCACCATGCAGCCAGCTCTTTCCTTTTTATGGATCTTGGATCTCAGCCCAAAGAACTGTGCTGCCCACAAACTAGGTCTTCCCACTCAATTAATCTAATCTAGAGAATCCCTCACAACATGTGAAGAGGCTAAACTAATCTAGATAACTCCTCACCTGTGTTTCTAGGCGCTGTCAAATTGACAGTCAAGATAAACCATCAAAACTGTTTACACAGGGCTGGGCGTGGTGGCGCACGCCTTTAATCCCAGCACATGGGAGGCAAAGGTAGGAGGATTTCCCTGAGTTTGAGGCCATCCTGAGACTACATAGTGAGTTCTAGGTCAGCCTGGGCTAGAGTGAGCTGGACTCACTCAAAAACAAAACAAAAAAAAACCTACATAAGATCTCTGTGCTGGGCTGGAGAGATGGCATAGCGGTTAAGCGCTTGCCTGTGAAGCCTAAGGACCCCGGTTCGAGGCTCGGTTCCCCAGGTCCCACGTTAGCCAGATGCACAAGGGGGCGCACGTGTCTGGAGTTCGTTTGCAGAGGCTGGAAGCCCTGGCGCGCCCATTCTCTCTCTCTCCCTCTATCTGTCTTTCTCTCTGTGTCTGTCGCTCTCAAATAAATTAAAAAAAAAAAAAAAAAAAAGATCTCTGTGCTGAGTACCTTTGTCCCATGTGCCGTAGTGTCACTTCTCAGCAGAGGACAGTGTTGGGAGTGCTGTGGGCCCACTGAGGTGCCATGAGCATTCTGTGACAGCACTGGGGACTGGCTGGAGAGACCCAGGGATCTGCCATGTTCTGTGGCAACGATCTTCCAGATTTATTTCTGATTTGCTCCCTCAAAGTGCCACCATGTCCTGTGCTGCTTTCCTCGGGTGTGAGGGGGTCAGAAAGGACCCTGTGCTTTCAGAAGGCAGTGGGTGTTGGCCCCCGTGCTCTAGATCTCTTTCCTCAACCTAGGGAAATGTAGCCATGGGGGTCATTTTGACCAGAGCAGTTCCCAGCTACCTCGGGGAGGCATTAACAAAGACAGCATGTCGCCACGCTTCTCCCCTCACCACATGCTGCACCGCCAGGCTGCAGAAATAGCCCGCCTAGCCTCCATAGAGGCTTTTGGCCTCCTGCGGAGCCGCCTGGGAGACAGCAGTTTCTCCAGGTGAGTGGCCTTGTGAAGTGGGTGCCCTGATGGGTCAGTGATCCTGGAGGAACAAGAAGCCGGGGCCTGGGAACCCACATGCATATTGTTTCTCTGACCTGCTCCACAGGCTACTGGACATCACCCCAGCCTCCAGCCTGAGCTTTGTCCTGGACACCACGGGCAGCATGGGAGAGGAGATCAATGCTGCCAAAATCCAGGCCCGCCACATCATGGAGCAGCGGCGGGGCAGCCCCATGGAGCCCGTCTACTACATCCTGGTGCCTTTCCATGACCCAGGTAGCTGCAGTCCAGGAGCTGGGTGAAGGGTGCGGGGCTCAAGTGAGGAGGCGGACCTCACAACTTCCCTTCCTTAACCAAATGGTGATGCTTTTGTTGTCCTGAGTGAGCCTCTGCGGGTATGTACCGTGGCCCTGTAGAAAGGCCTTGTTTTAGTAGACTTCCATACTGGCATTTTCTTTTTTTGCTTTTTTTTGTTGTTGTTGTTTTTTGTTTTGTTTTGTTTTTCGAGGTAGGGCCTCACTCTAGTCCAGGCTGGCCTGAAATTCACTATGTAGTCTTAGGGTGGCCTCGAACTCACAGCGATCCTACTACCTCTGCCTCCAAAGCGCTGGGATTAAAGGCATGTGCCACCACACTCGATTTGTTTTTCTTGTTTTGACAGTTTTGCTACATAGCCCAGGGTGGCTTGAAACATACTATGAAGCCCAGGCTGTCCTCAAACTCATGGCGCTCCTCTTGCCTCAGCTCCTGAGTGGTGAGATTACAGGCATGAAACCACCACTACTGGTCTAATAAACCATGTTTCTCTTTCTCTCTTTGTCTCTTTCCCTTCGTTCCTCTCTCCCTCCCCCATCTTTCATTCTTCCTGTCTTCTGGAGACAGGGTCTCATGTAGCCCAAACTGAACTAACTGCTTATAGTCCAGGCTGGCCTTTACTCCACTCATGCCTCCACCTCCTGGCTGCTGCACCCCTGTCCTTTTTCCTCGGTCACGGATTGGGACAGAGATAAGAGCTTGGTGTGGCTGGTCCTGTGGGGATGTGAGACACCTCGTTGTATCTCTTTCCCAAGTGCATTGAAAGTCAGCTTACCTGGCCTGGGTCTACCAGTCTTATTGCATCCTTAGGCTGGCCATTTTAATCTCTCTTTGCCTCAATTTCGTCTCCATAAAGTAGGTTTGGCACTGGAGAGATGGCTTAGCAGTTAAGATGCTTGCCTGTAAAGCCAAAGGATCCAGGTTCAATTCCCCAGGACCCATGTAAGCCAGATGCACAAGGTGGCGCATGTGTCTGGAGTTTGTATGCAGCTGCTGGAAACCTTCGCATGCCCATTCTCTTTCTATCTGCCTCTATCAAATAAATAAAAGATAGGTCAGTACCTGGCCTCTTCTGTCTAACTCTCAGGGTTGAAATGATGATCAAATAAAATGCCACCCACACTGAGAATTCCTTAGTGGGAAGGTTTGAGTCTGATTTGACAAAGGGGCTGATGTTTAATTTTTTAAATTTTATTTATTTATGTGCAAGCAGGGAGAACTAAAAGAGAGACAGAAAGAATAAGTGTGCCAGGGCCTCCAGCCACTGTAAACAAACTCCAAACACATGTGCCACTTTGTGCATATGTGGGTACTGGGGAATTCAGCTGGGGTCATTAGGCTTTGTAGGCTAATGCCTTAACTGCTGAGCCATCTCCTCAGCCCCTACTTATTACATGTTTGATGAAGGTTTTAAATAAACAGATTATTTTAGTATTGTACCCAGGCATTATGCTAAAATTCACATAATCTTCAATTTATTCCTCACAATAGGTCTCTGGAGTAAGAACTGTTATTTTCTTTGGCTTTCTGGGTTAAACTTGGGGCCCAGTTGTTTTACTTATTTACTTTTAATTTATTTATTAGAGAGAGGAAGAGAGGGAGAGAAAGAAGGGGCGCTCCAGGGCCTCCAGCCACTGTAAATGAACTCCAGACATATATGCACCCCTTGTGCATCTGGCTAACGTGGGTCTTGGAGAATCAAACTGAGGATCTTAGGCTTTGCTGGCAAACGCCTTAACAGCTAAGCCATCTCTCCAGTCCCAGTTGTTGTATTTATTTGCAAGCAGAGAGAGAGAGAAAAGATACAGAATGAGTATGGGCACACCAGGGCCTCCAGCCACTGCAGATGAACTCCAGATGCATGTGCCATTGTGCATTTGGCTTTACGTGGGCACTGGAGAATTAAGCTTTGCAAGCAAGCACTTTAATCGCTGAGCTATCTCTCCAGCCTCCAATTGCTTTTTTTTTTTTTTTTTTTTTTCAAGGTAGGGTCAAATTCTAGCTCAGGTTTATGTGGAATTCACTATGTAGTCTCAGGCTGGCCTCGAACTCACGGCAATCCTCCTACCTCTGCCTCCCGAGTGCTGGGATTAAAGGCGTGTGCTACCACACCTGGCTCCAATTGCTTTTTAAAACTTTTTTTTTTTAGTTTTTATTTATTTATTTGAGAGCGACAGACACAGAGAGAAAGACAGATAGAGAGAATGGGCACGCCAGGGCTTCCAGCCTCTGCAAACGAACTCCAGACGCGTGCGCCCCCTTGTGCATCTGGCTAACGTGGGACCTGGGGAACCGAGCCTCGAACCGGGGTCCTTAGGCTTCACAGGCAAGCGCTTAACCTCTAAGCCATCTCTCCAGCCCTCCAATTGATTTTTATACACAGCATGTATCCAGTAAAAGTTCACTTGGGCTGGGTGAGGTGGTACACTTGTCATCTTGGTATTCTAGAAGCAAAGACAGAAAGATTGCTGTGAATTTGAGGTTAGCCAGGGTTACATAGTGAGACCCTCCCTCAAAAAATTAACAGCTGGGTGTGGTGGCACACGCCTTTAATTCCAGCACACAGGAGGCAGAGGTAGGAGGATCGCCATGAGTTCGAGGCCAGCCTGAGACTACATAGTGAATTTCAGATCAGTCTGGGTTACAGCAAGATCCTAAACCAAAAAGTAAATAATAATCATGATAAATAATGAAAGAATCCCACTTTAGGACCAAAGGAAGTACCACTATTTGTTAAAGAAGTAGAGCCCCATTTTCCCGACAAAATGTCAAGCCCTGCCTTTTCCAATGAGTACAGGAATGAATATAAAAAGCCATAGAAAAATAAATGGGCATTGTTCTTTGAATAGCTAGGGTTCGAACCCAGGGCTTCATGCAGGCAGGAAATGCTTTTATTTCTATCATTCCTCCCCAGTAGGAGAGAGAGGACCCTCCTTACTCACCTCAACCTCCTTTCACCTTCCAGGTTTTGGTCCTGTCTTTAAAACCAGTGATCCGGACAACTTTTGGCAGCAACTTAATGAGATCCATGCTTTAGGGGGTGGAGATGAGCCTGAGATGTGCCTGTCTGCCCTGGAGGTCTGACCTTCCCTTCCCTCCCCTCCTATCCTGCCCGTTCCTTGGCTCTGCCACCAGGGGGCGCAAGAGCTAGACACCCTCACTCCCCTTCTCTATATCCCTTCATTCTCGCCCACTTCCTCTTCACAGCCTAGTTCCATGAGATTCCTGCCAGGGTTTCAGGGCTATGTCCCTTGAACTCTGCCCTCAGATTCTACCAGTTCCCCTGCTGTGGCAAATTTTGTTTATTTATTTATTTTAGTTTTCAAGGTAGGGTCTCCCTGTAGCTCAGGCTGACCTGGAATTCACTATGTAGTCTCAGGGTGGCCTTGAACTCAAAGTGATCCTCCCACCTCTGCCTCCTGAGTGCTGGGATTAAAGGCATGCACCACCACACCTGCCTGCAAATTTTGTTTGTTTATTTGTTTTTTCCAGGTAGGGTCTTGCTCTAGCCCAGGCTGATCTGGAATTCACTATGTAGTCTCAGGTTGGCCTCAGACTCATGTGATCCTTCTACCTCTGCCTACCGAGTTCTGGGATTACGAGTGTGTGCCACCACATCTGGCTTATTTATTTATTTTAAATATTTTTATTTATTTGCAAGAAGAGAGAGAATGGGAATGCCAGGGCCTCTAGCCACTGCAAATGAACTTCAGATGCACGTACCACTTTGTGCATATGGCTTTCAGTGGGTACTGGGGAACAGAGCCTGGATCCTTACGACTTTGCAGGCAGGCACCTTAACCAATGAACCATCTCTCCAGCCTCCCCTACTGCCATTCTTTTTTGGGGGGAGGGGTCCTTTTTGAGGTAGTCCAGGATGACTTGGCATTCACTATGTAGTCTCAGAGTGTCCTTGAACTCACCTCTCATCTGCTGCCATTTTTTAACACCAGCTTTTTCTTTCCTGCAGCTAGCCCTGCTGCACACACCTCCCCTCTCAGATATCTTTGTCTTCACCGATGCCTCCCCCAAGGATGCCTTTCTCACCAACAGGGTGGAATCCCTGAGTCAGGAGCGGCGCTGCAGGGTGAGCACAGCCACCCAAGAGTGGGGACGTTCATCTCACATACCAGCCGTCCCCTTAGCATACTCAAGCATGGGAGGCCCTACCCTTAGTGATGCTGAACTGATTTTGGAACCTGCCTGATATAGTCAGGTTTGCATTGTTCCAGGAGGCATTAATTCCTAAATCTCTATCAGCTGGGCACCTAGCATTCAGAACACCTAAGTTTATGGGAGACACCTGAATCAAACCACCACAGTGCCCAACAAGCCATTCAAAGAACTTGGAAATGAGTTGTCAGAATTCTCCTGAGAAACACAGTGACAGTTTCAAGAGGGTGGTCAACTACTAACAGGGAGCCAGGGGCTCAGTCATTGGGAGTCCCCACCACAGAAGCCAGAGGATAGACAGGGTAGGGAAAGCTCATATGTGATTGGTTCTTGTTGGGGTGTGTGGACCAAACCCAGGGCCTTGCACTTGCTAGGCAAGCACTTATCCACTGAGCTAAATTCCCAAACCCAAAGTTCATGTATAATGGTAGGTGGCCCCTGGGTACTGCAAACATTGGGTTGACCTTGGGCCACAGGTAACATTCCTGGTGACTGAAGACCCATCGAGGGTTCAGGGTCGAGCTCGGCGCGAGGTCTTGTCTCCGCTGCGTTTTGAGCCTTATGAAGCAGTGGCCCGGGCATCAGGTGGAGAGGTGATCTTCACCAAGGACCAGCACATTCGGGATGTGGCTGCCATCATTGGGGAGAGCATGGCTGGTCTGGTGAGTAGTGGAGGCCAGAGGGGTCCATGCCCTTAGCTCAGAGCTGAGGGCTGTGATGTATATATCCCATTCTAATGGGGAAGGGCATGTAAGTGGCCATTTAGTCAGAATGATGGGATAGAAAGTTCCACTTTGCTGTTCACATCAGTAGCCTCTCCTTGTCCTGCCATCAGGGCTGTGACAGGAAATCCTGTCATCTTGTGAGGGAGAACAAGTGGTGACTGCTTCACGTTGATGCCCTTGTTGCAAGCTGTGCCACTGAGCACAATCATTTCATCCCTGGTCTTGGGCCCAGCTGGCATCCCTTCTGTGTGACTGGCATCTTTCCATTTCTATCTCTGTTTTTGTTCCCACCTCACTCCATGCTTCACCCTCTTCCCCATTTTTGGTCCTGTCCATGCACCAAGGTGACTCTTCCCCTGGAACCTCCTGCCATTGTGCCTGGGAGGCCATGTGTGTTCACTGTGGACCGCCTGCTCCAGAATGTCATAGTCCGGCTGCACGGGGACATCAGCAGTTTCTGGGTCAAGAGCCCCACAGGTACCTCCAGGCTCACCTCAATGCCAAGAGCCAAAGGGAGAGTGGAGAACTGTGGCGCTGTGCAGAGGGAAAGGAGCTGTTCACGTAGCAATGTCTTCTTGTCTGCACCCTAGGGCTATCCCAGGGCCACGAGGAAGGCATGGGTCCTTTGGGCCACACTCACCGCTCTGGGCAGTTCTGGATGGTGACCATGACTGACCCCCCTCCAATAGGGATGTGGGAGATCCACATAATAGCTGAAGGGAGCCCTCGGGTGAGAGTACAAGGTAAGGAGGGGTGTTCCTGGTAAGGGCAGAGAGACCTATCACCACATTCTTCTCAGGAGGGTCTCTGACTGTCTCTACCTCCCCACCCCCAGCACAGACCTCCCTGGACTTCCTGGTCTACTTTGGAGTCCCCTTGGAGAATGGCCCACACCCTGGCCTCTATCCGCTAGCTCAGCCCGTTGCAGGTACCTCCTCTTCCCTAAGCACACCTACAGCAGTCCACTGTCTATGAGTGTCAATGTGTACATGTGTGCATGTGCCTGTCTTTTTTACTGAGTAAGGGACAGTAAAGAGACGTGTATACCATGCCTATGTAACCATCATCCAGATCAAGACAAGGCCATTTGTTCTTTTCTCCCCAGTCTTTACCTCAGGCAGACCATTGTTCTCCCTGTCCTCCCCTCCTGTCTCAGGTCTCCAGACTCAGTTACTCGTGGAAGTGACAGGGCTGGTCTCTGGAGATCCCCAGCTGCATTTCTCCCACGTTGTCTTTCGAAGGGTCCCAGAGGGCACCCAGCTTGGTCAGGTACCCTTGGAGCCCGTGGGACCCCCAGAGCGACATCTCCTTGCTGCCTCACTGCCACCCACACTACTGTCCACCTCGGCCCCCTTTTCCCTGGAGCTGATTGGCCAGGATGCAGAGGGACGTGACCTGCACAGGGCTGCCCCTCAGCCTTGCACTGTGGCCCCTGTGCTCCTGGAGGTGAGACACAGAGAACAGGGTGGCCGCCCAGGGCAGGGGAGAGAAAGAAGGCACCTCCATGACCTGCCCTTCCCTGCAGCTCAGTGGCCCCCCAGGTTTCTTGGCCCCAGGAAGCAAGGCCCCACTCAGCCTCCAGATCACCAGCTTCTTGGGCCCTCAGGATCTCCATCTTAGGACATCTCTCCATCCCAGCTTCCCACTCACCTCCAACCTCTCCAGGTGAGTTCCCTGATGCTCCTACTGGCCTGGGTTCTGTCTATTTCTGTCAGTTCTGAGGCCTGGGCTCACATGCTTTATCCCAAGCTCCCCCCACCCACCCCCAACCTGTTCCCATTGTTTGAGTCTCTGCCTCCTGTCCTGTACTTGGCTCTGCCTTTTGGCTTCTGCCTTGAAGGCACCCCAGAGCTTCAGCCTGTGTCCTCTCTGGGCCCCCCCCCCCCACATCCCATCACTCTGCAGAGCTCGCCTGGGACTGAATGAGTCGGCCTGGGGGTGCCTGTGGCTGGAGGTTCCAGACTCAGCAGCCCCAGACTCTGTAGTGATGGTGACAGTGACCGTTGTGAGTCGAGGAACTGGCCCAGTGGCCCTGACCCATGCCTTCCTCCGGCTCCTGGTGGCGGCTCAGACCTCGCAGGTGAGTGCTCCACTTTCCCTCTCCTGGTGAGCAGGGTGGGGCACCTCTGGCATACCTTGACACTCTCCTTCTTCCCCCAGGACCAGCTCAGAGACGCAGCAGCCTCGCAGGTGAGTGGCTCCACATCCATCATGGGGGAGGCCAGACAAGAAGAGGGCAGAGCCCCTCCTGCATACCTTCACTGTTTTACTCTTCCCCCTAGGATGAGTTCGTGGCCCCTGCCTACTCAGCTGGTCCTGTACCTACTCCAGCCGCCCCTGCCTTTCATCCCTCCACTTTGGTGACTCATGGCAGGGCTGAGGGAGTGACAGGAGACAAGGCCTGGTGGCGCACAGTTGCAGGGGTTCTGTTCCTGCTAGGCTTGGCCTTCTGGTAACACAACAGACCTAGAGAGATGTGTGCAGCAGCAGTTTCCACGTGCCCCAGGGATGGGATAATCACCTGGCTGTGGGATAGGGATTCTCCTGCTGACTACATAGTGAATGCCAGGTCAACCTGGGCCAGACTGGGACTCTATGCCAAAGATACGGAGAGAGATTAGGAGCTGGGAAGATGGTTTAGCAGTTAAAGGGGCTTGCTTGCAAAGCTTGTCTGTCCGATTCATTCCCAACCCACCCATGTCAGCTGGTCACAAAAAGTGCTACAAGCATCTGGCGTACATTTGCAACAGGAGGAGGTGCTGGCATGCTGCACATGTACTCACACTCACACGTAAATAACATTTTTTTAAATGAGAGCCTGGCCAGGTATGGTGGTGCATGCTTGTACTCCCAGTATTTGGTATACTGAAGCAGGAGGCTTGCTGTTAGTTGAGGGCCAGACTGGGTTATGAGACTGGATCTCAAATAGTCAAAACAAAACATACAATAAGAAATCTCCAGCGACTAAGACCAATGGTAATAAGATTTTCCACAGTGTACTTCCCTTAACCTGTATGGGAAACAAACTAAAATATTTCAGAGAAAGTTGACTTCTATTTCTCCAGGTTTTTTAAAAAATATTTTTTTAATTAAGAGCAATTGGGAAAGAAATGGCATGCCAGGGCCTTCAGCCACTGCAAATGAACTCCAGAAGCCTATGTACTACCTTGTGCAGGTACTGAGGAATTGAACCTGGGTCCTTGGGCTTCACAGACAAGTGCCTTAATTGCTAAGCCATCTCTCCAGCCCTTCCAGATTTTTTAAATTTTCCTTGTGTGCATGGGGCAGGAGGGGTTCCGCATTAGACACTTGAGCCACTTCTTTTTTTGTTTGTTAATTTTTATTTATTTGAGAGTGACAGACAGAGAGAGAAAGAGGCAAAGAGACAGAATGGGCACATCAGGGCTTCCAATCACTGCAAACGAACTCCAGACGTGTGCGCCCCCTTGTACTTCTGGCTAACATGGGTCATGGGGAATTGAGCCTTGAACCGGGGTCCTTAGGCTTCACAGGCAAGCGCTTAATCGCTAAGCCATCTCTCCAGCACAAAATTTTTTTGTTTATTTATTTATTTGAGAGTGACACAGACAGAAAGAGGCAGAGAGAGAGAGACAGAATGGGTGCACCAGGGCCTCCAGCCACTGCAAACAAACTTCAGATGCATTTGTCCCCCTTGTGCATCTGGCTTATGTGGGTCCTAGGGAATCGAGCCTTGAACTAAGGTCCTTAGGCTTCACAGGCAAGTGTTTAACCACTAAGCCATCTCCCTAGTTCCTTGAGCCACTTATTGTGTCCAGCTGATGTGAGTGACTTGGGAATTGACTCTAGGCCAGCAGGCTTTGCAAGCAAACACCTGTAACCTGTGAGCCATCATCCCAACCCCCATATTGTCTTTATTCCACTAACAAGTCCTACTCCAGGATCCGGTGGAAGGGAGACTGCAGGGCAGGAGGGTACCAGCAAGTGTTCTTCTTTGTTCTAGATTCAATTCTGGAGCAGTCTTTGTTTCTTCAACTTTCTTTAAAGCTAAAGGGTAGTCTCAGTGGTCTCCCCAGAGAGATTTCTAAGACAGACCATTGTTCACTTGCTACGGGGAGAATGAGGGTATGGCACATCAAGGAGGTGCAAGAAAGCTTCTAGAAGCTAGGGACACACTTCACACCACAGTCTGCAGCCACTGCTGTGAGTTCAGATGGAATAAAATGGGGAGGTTCTGACTCAGCCGCCTCCTCCAGCAGCCTGAGTAGGGCAAAAGGAAGGTTCACACATGGGTAGGGCCCCTCTCCCCCTGGGTGCAGCCTGGCTGAGCCATCTCCCCTTTGGGTGGGATGATTCCCTTCTGTTGCTGGGATGACTCCTGGAGAAGAGAGAGACAGACTGGGAATCTGTGCACCCCATATCTTGTGGGGCCACAGTGTTGTACCTGCCCCTGGTTTACCTGCTGCTGCCACGAGTTGTGTGTCCTGGGCCTTTCCTTCTGGACTGGGGTAGGGTGGGCACTGGCCTTGATTAACGGATGTGAGGAGGATTGGGAAGAGGTGTGCTGTCTTTTCCATTAAACCAGTGCTGACCCAGCCACCCCGTCTCTTGTCCCACCTCCCACAAGTGTCAACGAAGAGACAGTAAACTCACCTTCTTCTGAACCAGGCTCTGCAAACAGGCATTCACCTTTTGGATCTGAGTTAACTGGGGAACATCAGCCTCTGAGTGTGATTCTGTTAGGAAATGCTAAAGGAGGGTTGGAGGCTCATGGTGTGGTGAAAACTTGAGGTCAGCTGCCCCACTTTTGTTTGTGTATATGTGTGTGCACACACATGTGCATGTGCCATGGTAGCATGTTGTGATGTGGTCAGAGGACTTTGAGGTATCTGCTCCACTCACTGAGTGAAAAGTTCTTTTCCCTTCCTTCTCAGCTGCCACTTTTTTTTTTTTTTTTTTTTTTCGGTTTTTTGAGGTGGGATCTAACCTGGAATTAATTTACTATGTAGTCTCTGGGTGGCCTCAAACTCGGCGATGCTCCTACCTCTGCCTCCCAAGTGCTGGGATTAAAGGCATGCGCCACCATGCCCGATTCTCAGCTGCCACTTCTGTGTGGACATGTGGAAAAGTCCAGTCCTCTCCACCTCCCTCCTTTCTTTCTGGATCCTCCCTTTACATCTCTTCTCCAGAGGAGAAACACAGGCCACTTCCCCACTCTCCATGGGCTGATCCAAATGGCATCCCTCTGAATGGAATGCAGACAAGCTTCTAGCACCAACAATGAACACCAACCTAACAGTTGGTGGCATCCTGTCATTCTAGGATTGTTGCCAATCTATTATCTCTGCCATTAATTCTCCTCTGTTGGGAGCAGACCTGTGTCCACACTGTTCCTCCCCCACCACACACAAAGGGCTGGCCCAGCCCCTACCTCACCAAGGGCCCCCAGATGCAGCTGTCGTCGCTGTGCCTCCCTCAGACGGTCTGCAAACCAAGCCTGGCCATGCTCCAGCAGCTCCAGCCCCTGCCACAGCACATCCTGTTCCCTCTCCAGAGCCTGCATCCTCTGTAGCTGGCTTACACAAGAATCACAGGCCAGCTTGTACAACCCGGCAGGACCCCACCCAGTCATAGGCCACTCTGCCAAAGGATTCACAGTGGGAGTCCAGACTTGGCAAGGAGGGCAAGTAGAAGCAGGGGACAGCTTGGGTCCTCAGAGTTGAAAGGGGTAATAATAGAAGGGGGGTCATAACTCACCCAAAGGAAGAAGCTCTGGGCCCCAGGGTCTTGGCGGCTTGTCTCCAAGGGCAGCAGCAGAACTGTGTAGGGAGTCTGCACCAGGGGAGGCCCACCATGACCCCAGCTCCCCATGGCTCTGAAGTGAGGAGGGTGGAGCCACGCCTACCAGTACAGCCAGGGCTGGTCCCTCCCCTCCACCTCTGCCTTATTCCCATCCTGCCTTGCTTTTCAGCCTCCCTGCCTGTTCCCACAGCATAGGAGTCTAGGATGCTTCTGATTTAGGAAGAAGTCACCTACCTCAAACCCCTCTATTGTCCCTTCACTCCATTTTCCTAGAGCCTATTTCTTTGTGCCTCCTAGGTAGAATGTGAAGGGCTCCCTACAGTGGTGAGTGTACTGTGTCTGTGTGTGCGTGCATTGGGGCCAGAGGTAAACATCAGGGCTTTTCCTCCATCACGCTTCACCTTAGTCCACCCCCTCCCCTAAGTAGGGTCTCACTCTAGCCCTGGCTGACAATTATGCTGAACTTATTAACCAGCCTGCAGGATCTTTGTGTCTGTCTCCCCAGTACTGAGATTACAGACACACACAACCCAGCCTGGTGGCACCATATATAAATGAGACAGGGCAGGTTCCTCTGTGGCCTGTGCTGGGCTTTAGCCCTTTCCTAGTGATGTTTCAGCCTAAGAAACAATGACATAATCCAGATTAACTTTATTCCTAATATAAAACAAGTTTTGGCTGGGTGTGATGGTACACACCT
Organism: Jaculus jaculus; assembly: GCF_020740685.1. Lineage (NCBI taxonomy): Eukaryota > Metazoa > Chordata > Mammalia > Rodentia > Dipodidae > Jaculus > Jaculus jaculus. The sequence continues at coordinate 127,530 of NC_059109.1, forward strand.
TTAATCCCAGCACTTGGGAGGCAGAGGTAGGAGGACAGCTGTGAGTTCAAGGTCAGCCTGAACTAGAGTGAGGCTATCTGGAGGAACAAACACAAAATGTTTCTACGCAAATAGAACTCTGACTCGAGGGAAGGAAATGGAGGTCCAGCCGCCCTAGAGTCTCAGGTGGCTGTTGAGGGCAGAAGACGGTCTCAGAGAATGACGCTGGCAGCAGGCAGCACTTCTTCACTCATGAAAGCGTCCAAGTCCAGACTGGAATCTTCCAAATCCAGTTTCAGAAACTTGTCCACCAGTGCCTGGCAACTACAGGGAGACAGTGGTAAGAGCTGTGGGAGAACTGGTGGAGCCCCAGAGCAGGAGCAGGGTTAGAGTGTGAAAGGAAGCCCGTGACCAAAGACAGATTTCAGAAGTAATGGTGACGCTGCTACTGGTGTCCTCCCACTCTAGGTCGGGTCTCCTTCTCTAACCCAGGTTGACCTGGAGTTCACTATGTAATCTCAAGCTGGCCTTGAACTCACAATGATCCTCCTGCCTTTGCCTCCCAAGTTTTGGGAGTAAAAGTGTGCACTACCATGCCAGGGTATTATGTTTTTGTTTGATCGGTTTTTCAAGATAGGGTCTCACTCTAGTCTGGGCTGACCTACAATTCACTGTATTCTCAGGGTGTCCTCATACCTCCTACCTCTGCCTCCCAAGTGCTTGGATTAAAGGCGTGCAACCACACCTGGCCTTGATTTTTTTTTTTAAGATTTTTTTTTTTTTGAGACAAGAGAGAGAATGGGCACAATAGTGCCTCTAGCCACTGCAAACGAACTCCAGAAGCATGCACCACCATGTGCATCTGGCTTACATGGGACCTGGAGAATCAAACCAGGGGTCCTTAGGCTTTGCAGGCATGTGCCTTAACCATTAAACCATCTCTCCAGCCCTGATGTTTTTTGTTTTGTTTTTTTTTTCTATAGCTCTGTGGAATTTATGCTGGCCTCAAATCAAAATCCTGCTTCAGTATTCCATGTGCTGGGATCATAGGTACTAACCACACATGGTTTGAAGTAATGGGTCTGTGAAGGATGTGGGCTAGAGGAAGGCTGGTTAAGTCCCTTGAAAGGGGCAGATGTAGAAGACACTGGTGAGTGGAGACAGGACCATGCACTCACTTTTCCATTTGGTTCTCTCTCAGCAACTCCTTCACAGGCTCAATGGGTTTCCCACTACGGATTAAGTCTGAGACCTAGGACAAGAGGAACGTGGGAGGGGTGGCAGAGGTATGTTGGGGAAGAGAAGAGAAATCCGGGTCAGAAATCCTGTGGGTTTAGAAGGCCAGAGCTCCAAGAGGAGTGGGTACAGTGGAAGGGTTGGACAGGATCTCATCACCTCTTTGCCACGAGCAATGAGTTTGTTGGGAAGACCAGCCTGAGCAGCTGTGTGGGAGGCATGACTGGCATTGGCAACACCTTCGCAAAGCTGATAGAAGAAGACAAGGTCGTTTTCATCCTCACAAGTCTCCATGGTCTTAAAAGAGAATAAGAGGGGCAGTGTGTCAGTCATCCGGCTATCTGCTCTAAACGGCTTGGGGAATCCCCAACCACTGTGGGGACAAAGAAGGAGGGGACATGGTCCCTATGTTCAGGGAGCTATGACCTAGTGGATGGGCCAGTCCCCACCTCTGGGAAACAGGTTGGAGTCTGCAGGAGCTAGCTTGATTTCCTCACCAGATACTGCACCAGGGGCCCTTGTGGCAGTAGCTGTAACTGAACAAGGCTCAGGAAGTTGGTGGCCACAAAGATGTGGGGGCATATGGGTCCAAGTGCCAGCCAGTTTCGGAGCACGGCGGCTAGAAGCGCAAGTCCATCCACCTGCCCAGACAGCAGAGTGAGGGTGTACAGTCAGGGCACCCATGGATCCCTCTGCACCTGCCCTGGACTTCCTCCTATCAAACTCTCTATTTTCTGCCCACATGTCCCTGTTTTTTCTGCAAGCTCAGCATTGTTCTCACAGCCTTCCTCCCTTCTCCTTAGTTCCTCTCACCGTGTTAGTTCCCTTCCCGAATTCATCAATAAGGACCAGAGACCTCTCAGTGGCATTATTCACTGCTTTGGCCACCTGCTGGGCATGAGGGAATTTCATTAGCATTCAAGGCCTGTCATACTCGGCCCGCCTGCCCCAGGTGGCTGTGTGGAAGGCTTCATGTCCACTGATGCTTCATTTGCTATCTACTGAGGTTTCAACACAAAACAAACTTTCAGGAACTGCAGTGGTGGGGCCCTGTTCATTTCCCAGCACCCAGGTAAAGCCAGCTGCAATCTGAAGCTTCTTGCTATGCAGCATGAGACCCTCAGAAGGTGGAGCTCAGACCCCCATGAGGCTGTCCTCTGACCTCCATATGTGTGAGCATATGTGCACACACAAAATCAATAAATATAAGACAATAATGTCAAGTGTTACTTCCTCTGCCCCCAAGTAGAGAGGATAGCAGCAAAGGGAATGAGCATCTTCATGGGTACATACAGTTCCCTCCCTGTTACTCTGTTTTCGAGGTAGGGTCTCACTCTACTCAATCTGTCTTGGAATTCACTATGTAGTCTCAGGGTGGCCTCGAACTTATGGTGATCTCTTACCTCTGCCCTTGGGATTAAAGGCTGCACCACCACACCAGGCTCCTCCCTATTATTCTTATCCAGCACGCACAAACACTCTGTTACTTTTCACCTGGTTGAGGTCGATCACGAAGGTAGAGAGGCCGAGGGAGATGGACTCGCAGCTGTGGATTCGGGTGAAGATGGCATCTACTGCTCCAATTTCAGCCTCCTCTGCGGGCACAAAGCTGCCCACCAAGGCCATGAACGTGATCAAGCCTACCTGGATAAGGGAAGAAACAGGCCATGGGGCCTGATGGTATGGTCTAAAGTGGGTCTTGGCCGGGCATGGTGGTGCACGCCTTTAATCACAGCCCTTGGGAGGCAGAGGTAGGAGAATCGCCATGAGTTCGAGGCCACCCTGAGACTACATAGTGAATTCCAGGTCAGCGTGAGCTAGTGTGAGACCCTACCTCAAAAAAAAAAGTGGGTCTCAGCTGAGGACACGAAGGATCAGAGAGAGAAAGGCAATATAAAATACAAGGTTATAAGCCAGGTGTGGTGGCGCATGCCTTTAATCCCAGCACTTGGGAGGCAGAGGTAGGAGGATTGCCATGAGTTCGAGGCCACCCTGAGACTACAGAGTGAATTCCAGGTCAGCCTGGGCTAGGGTGAGACCCTACCTCGGGAAAAAAAAAAAAAAAAAAAAAGACAAGGTTATAGAATACACTGTCCCTCCTCCCAAGTCTGAATAGAATCAGTCAAGAGTGGGTAGAGGCATACTTGGGAATAGTATGAGCTTATTCAGAGGTAGTCAAGGGACTTAAGGCCATGGAAAGATCTAACAGAACACAGCTCTTCCTTAGGTAGAGTAAGAACAGCACAAGAGGTGGGAGAGCAGAGGACTTGAGCTGGTGGCATGGGTATGGGGAGATGCCAGAGGCCCTCACCTGTTTGAGGTATATGCTCTTCCCAGAGGAGTTAGGTCCGGTGATCACTTTGACCCTCCCTCTTTCCCCACCACATTCTGTAGAGTTGGGCACAAAGGTTCGTGCACAGAGTTCCATCAGAGGATGTCTGTGGTGAATGGAGAGATATTTGCATGGTTTGTGGATCCAGATGAGTGATCCTTTGGGCACCTTGTATCTATGTCCCCACTCCTCTCACCTGCCATTCTGGATTCGTACCCCATGGAACTGAGGAGAGTAACGGGGTCTTGAGTAGCCATAGTCCCGGGCAGCACTGGCAAGGGCCAGCAGTGCATCCAGGTGGGAGGCAAGGTCCAACACACGTGTCAGGACAGCTGCCCGAGCCAGCACCTGGCACTGAAGCTGGTACATCAGCAGGGTCTCCTGGTCTGTGAGTAGGTAAGGGAAGGGAGCTGGGGTCAGTCCCAGAGGAAAATGAAGGAGAGAGGTCTACAGAAAGACCTGAAAAGAGTTGAGGTGATGGCTCAAGCTGGAATATTGGGAGTTCAATCCCTAACCAATGTTGAAGCCATGGCAGGTTTCTGTAATCCCAGCAAAGTAAAGCTGACTGCAAGATGGGAGGCTGAAGTTAAGCAAAGAAGAACAGAGCGAGAATCAGAGTAAGAAACCCTGCCTCAAATCAGATGGACAGGCAAAGCTTCACTGGGAAGCTGTCCTCTGACTTCCACACTGGACACTCAAATAACAGTGGGTTGAAGAGATGGTTTGGCATTTAAGGCACTTGCCTGTGAAGCATAAAGACCCAGGTTTGATTCCCCAGTACCACATAAAGCCAGATGCACAAAGCAAAACATGTATTTGGAATTCATTTGCAGTGGCAAGAGGACCTGGTGTGCCCATTCTCATTCTCTCTCTGCAAATGTTTTTTTTTTTGGGGGGGGGGGTTCAAGGCATGGACAGCCAGTTAGAGATGCCCACTCCCCCAACCCACACACATGTGCGCGCACACACACACACAAACACACACACACACGGAGCCTTTGGCTCCTTACCTCGGATCTCACAGTGCAGGTCCCCCAGCAGTGCATCCAGCTCCTTGGTTCGAGCACTACGATAGTGGAGTTTCTCCTCTGAGAGAAACTGGGAACAAGCATCCAAAGTGGAGGGCTTTTTTAAATTCTCTTGGCCCTTCTCCTTCTGCCCCTTCTAGCTCATGCCCACGGTCCCACCCTGAGTTCCCTCTTCTGTCTCTGAGAAGACAAAGTTCAGAGTTAAGCTACAGGGACCCCAGGTTGGGAAGTGTTGGTGGGAAGGCCTGTCCTTCAGCTATTCATCCTTTTGCTGATCACCCTCTCCAGAGTTAAGGGCCTTACCATGAAGTCCAGTCCCTCAATCTCAAAATCACTGGCCTCCACCATGGATGGCAGGCGAGGAATACAAAGAAGGAAGCCGATCTGGGGAGAGTGAGAAGGAGACAGAGCAGAGCAATGTACTGGGCATGATTTCTCTCCAGAGGAAGCCCAGGTGCCCCCTGTACGGTTGCTCTATCCCTCACTCAGTGATCTAAACTCACCACAAAGTATTCATGCTCCTCAGATCTGCACACATTCTCCTATCTACCCTTTGTCCTTCATAAGCCTACTGTCTCCTGAGACTCCTGGAGGCTACACCCACCATCCTGCTCTCACCAGAGGGATGTAGATGGCGCTGCAGGAAGGAATGCGAGAGTCCAGATTCTCCAGCTCCTTCCGAGCAACTTCAGTGAGGAAACTTGGAAGACCCATCAGCCTTCGTTTTTCTATGAGGGCAGAAGACCCATGGTATCAAAAATAAAGTCCATGGGCTGGAGAGATGGCTTAGTGGTTAAGATGCTTGTCTGCAACGCCTAAGGACCCAGGATTGATTCCCCACTACCCACATAAACCAGATGCACATGGTGGCTCATGCATCTAGAGTTCCTACCTTGGGGGAAGGGAGGGAAGGTAAAGTCCAAGCCAGATGTGGTGGTTTACATCTTTAATACCAGCACTTGGGAGGCAGAAGCAGGAGGATTGCCATGAAATCAAGGTCACCCTGGACTAGAGTGAGACCCTACCTCAAAAAAAAAAAGGACTCTAGCACCAAATACATAAAAATATTTATTCTTTTGCCTTCTTTTCTTTTCTTTCTTTCTTTTTTTTTTTTTCTTAGAGCTAGGGTCTCACTTTAGCCCAGGCTAACCTGGAATTCACTATGTAGTCTCAGGGTGGCCTCAAACTCACGGTGATCCTCCTACCTCTGCCTCCTCAGTGCTGGGATTAAACAAGCCTGGCTCAAATAAATAAAAACTTAAATAAAATATTTTTAGACTGGGCATGGTGGTGCAAGCCTTTAATCCCAGCACTCGGGAGGCAGAAGTAGGAGAATCACCATGAGTTTGAGGCCACCTGAGAGCACATAGTGAATTCCAGGTCACCTTGGACTAGAGTGAAACACTACCTTGAAAAAACCAAAAACAAATATATATTTATTTATTTGAGAGAGACAGAGAGAAAGGGCACACCAGGGCCTCCAGCTACTGCAAACGAACTCCAGACACAAGTGCCACTTTGTGCAGCTGGCTTATGAGGGTCCTGGGGAATCGAACTTTGGCTTTGCAGGCAAACGCCTTAACTGCTAAGCCATCCCTCCAGCCCTAAAAATATTTTTAAATAAATCATAATGGAGCCAGGCATGGTGGCACATGACTTTAATCCCAGCACTCGGGAGGCAGAGGTAGGAGGATCACTGTGAGTTTGAGGCCACCCTGAGACTACATAGTGAATCCCAGGTCAGTGTGGACTAGAGTGAGACTCTATCTTGAAAAAAAAAGAAAGGAAAGTAAAGGAAAAACGCCGGGGGAGATGGCTCAGCTATAGCTATTAAAGGCACTTGCTACTAAAGCCTGCCATCCGAGGTTCAATTCAATTCCCCAGGGACCATATAAAGCCAGAGTGGCACATGCATCTGGAGTTTGTTCTTTCTCTGCTTGCAAATAAATAAATGAAATGTTTAAAATAATAATAAAGGGGATGGAGAGATGACTTAGTGGTTAAGGTGTTTGCCTGCGAAGACTAGGGATCCAGGTTCAATTCTCCAGGTCCCACATAAGCCATATGCACAAAGTGATGCATGTATCTGGAGTTCATTTGCAGTGGCTAGCGGCCCTGGTGCACCCATTCTCTCTCTGTGTCTGTTTCTAATGAACAAAATAAAATAAATTTTTAAAAATAATAATAAAGCTGGGTGGTGGTTCACGCCTTTAATCCCAGCACTAGGGAGGCAGAGGTAGGAGGAGCACCATGAGTTCGAGGCCACCCTGAGACTACAGAGTGAATTCCAGGTCAGCCTGGAGTACAGTGAAACCCTACCTTGAAAAGCCAAATAAATATTTTTAAAAAATTAAAAAAATAAAATCCAAAAATAATAGCAACAAAAAAAATCAATTCTTCTGATTGTTAAGAGAGCCCCATGGGCTGGAGAGATGGCTTAGAGGTTAAGCGCTTGCCTGTGAAGCCTAAGGACCCTGGTTCGAGGCTTGATTCTCCAGGACCCACGTTAGCCAGATGCACAAGGGGGCGCACGCATCTGGAGTTCGGTTTGCAGTGGCTGGAGGCCCTGGCGAGCCCATTCTCTATCTGCCTCTTTCTTTCTCTCTCTCTCTCTTTCGCTCTCAAATAAGTAAAAATAAACAAAAAAAAAACTAAAAAAAAAAGAGAGAGAGAGTCCCAAACCGGGCATGGTGGCGCACGCCTTTAATCCCAGCACTCGGGAGGCAGAGGTAGGAGGATCACTGTGAGTTCAAGGCCACTCTGAGACTACATAGTGAATTCCAGGTCAGCCTGGGCTAGAGTGAGATCCTACCTCGAAAAACCAAAAAAAAAAAGAGAGAGAGAGTGCCCCAGCTTTGGTGTCTGCCTGCTGAGAATTGTGCCCCTGCTAGGTTCACAGCATCTCACCCCCCACACTTACTCTCATCAATCTCAGGGTCTATGTTGGGAAGGACTATGAAGCGATTTTCAGTGAGACTGCCCTCAAAGTCCACCTGAAGAAACAGACAAGAAACCCAGGTTCTTATCACCCACTACCATTTCTGTCCTGTTTCTTGGCACCCCTTGCTCCTCCCCCCATTTCCTCTGCAGTCCCACTTTGATGCCAATCCTTCAGACACCTCCTCTTCCATCCTGCTCTTTAGTTACCCAGCTGTTCTCTTCCCTGCCGCCTACACCTTATTCCCCAGACATGAGCCCTTCTCATTTTTCCACCACCATCCCTCTCCTCTGCCCCCGTCCACTCACCACTTTCCCAATGAGGCTGGCAATGTGGTGCAGATCATCAGAAAATTCTTGTGCAATGTCCCGAAAAAGCTGGATGGATTGGGGGAGGGAGCGGCAGGCATCCCTCAGGCCCAGGGCACTATACACGGTCTATAGGAAAAATGTACCAAGAAAAGGGGGCCCCACCCAGATGGGCTGAAGAAAGGAACATACCAGTTCTATTTCCCAAGTGCTAGGATTACAAATACAGGTCATTACATCGGATTTATGGTGCTGGGGAAACTATGCTAGTCAAGTACTGTACCAACTGAGCTACATCCTCAGTTCTCCCCTATGGGGTAATTGTTCTGTGATTATGTAGAGTGTTAATATTAAGTGAAGGTAGATAAAAGGTTATATGAGAACTTTATAATCTCTACAACTGTTTTCTTTTTTTTTTATTTTTTGGGTTTTTGAGGTAGGAGTTCACTCTAGGCCAGGCTGACCTGGATTTTATTATGTAATCTCAGGGTGGCCTCGAACTCACAGCAATCCTCCTACTTCTCTGCCTCCCAAGTGCTGGGATTAAAGGCGTGCACTACCACGCCTGGCTCTCTTTTTCTTCTTTTTTTCTTTTAGAGAATGAAAGACAGCGAATTGGCGTGCCAGGGCCTCAGCCACTGAAATTGCACTCCAGATGCTTGGGCCACCTAGTGGGCATGTTTGACCTTGCCTCACCTTTGTGTGACAAGCTTACATAGGCTCTGGAGAGTTGAACATGGGTCCTTAGGCTTCACAGGCAAATGCCTTAACTGCTAAGCCATCTCTCCAGCCCCTTTGCAACTTTTAAGTCTGAAGTTATTTCAAGAATTAAAAAAAATCAATAGAATGATATAAGGTACTTTATCCTACTTTTGTCTTCTCATTGGCCACTTTCTGTACTCACTCCTTCTTCCTTCTTTCTAGTGGGTTCTTAAACCCATGCTTACCTGCTTAGGAAAGAGCTCTGTATTTCTTCCTTTTTCTTTTTCTTTTTTTTATTTATTTGAGAGAGAGAGAGAGAAAGGCAGATAGAGAGAGAACAGGAACACTAGGGCCTCCAGGCCGATTTCTGTTTCTTTTCTTTTTTGTTTAGAGACAGCAACAAGAACAAGAGAGACAGAATTGGCAAGCCAGGGCCTCAGCCACTGCAATCAAACTCCAGGTGCTTGTGCCACCTACTGCACATGTGTGACCTTTTGCTTGGATCACCTTTGTGCATCTGGCTTACGTGGGATCTGAAGATCGAATATGGGTCCTTAGGCTTTGAAGACAAGTGCCTTAACTGCTAAGCCATCTCTCCAGCCCATCCCTCCTTTCTTAAGTTTGCCTGCAAAGCCCAAGGACCAAGGTTTTATTCCCCAGGACCCATGTAAGCCAGATGCACAAGGTGGCGCATGCATCTGGAGTTCGTTTCCAGTAGCTGGAGGAAATATTTAAAGAAAAAATGGGGGCTTGAGAAAGGGCTTAGTGGTTAAGGTACTTGCCTGCAAAGCCAAAGGACCCAGGTTCATTTCCCCAGGACCCACATAAAGCCAGATGCACAAAGTGGCACATGTGTCTGGAGTTCATTTGCAGCAGCTAGAGGCTCTGGCATGCCCATTCTCTCCCTCTCCCTCCCTCCCTCCCTCTCAATATCCATATAATCTGCCTCTTTCACTTCCAAATAAGTAAAAAATAAAGCAATGAATATCTTAAAGTACAAAAACATAAAAAGCTACCTACAAATAGTGAAATAATACAATATTAAGAAAATAGAATCAGATGGGTATGGTGGCACACGCCTTTAATCCCAGTACTCAGGAGGCAGAGGTAGGAGGATCACCATGACTTCGAGGCTACCCTGAGACTACATAGTGAATTCCAGGTCAGCCTGCATTAGATAGAGTGAGACCACACTTTGAGAAACAAAAAAAAAAATAAAATAAAAAATAAAAATACAGGAGGTGAGAACTTGTGATTCTGAAAGTAAATCGATGATATTAGGGCTAGATATATATTTTGGTTGTCAGAATGTTTGTCTAGCATGCACAAAACACTGGGTTCAATTCCATGCACCCCTAAAAACAGGTGTGGTGACACATGCCTGTAATTTCAGCAGTTGGGAGGTGCAAAAAGAAGATCAGAAGTTCAAAGTTATAGGTTATCCTTAGGGTTCAAAGTCAGCCTGCTCTACATAAAACCCTGCCTTAAAAACTAAAGATGGGGAGGAAAAGGTGGCTCAGCTGTTAAGGCACTTGCCTGCAAAGCCAAAAGACCCAGGTTTGATTCCCCAGGACCCATTTGAGCCAGATGAACATGGTGGCACATGCATCTAAAGTTCGTTTGCAGTGGCTAGAGTTTCTGGCATGCCCATTATTCACTCTCTCTCTCTGCCTCTTTATCTCTTTCCCTCAGATAAGTAAATAAAATTAAAACTGGGGGCTGGATAGATGGCGTAGCAGTTAGGGCACTTGCCTGTAGAGCTAAAGGACCAGGTTCGATTCCACATAGTGAGACCTTCACTCAAGAAAAAAGGGAGGCCTTACCTTGTAGAGGACCTGCCAATCGCTGACCTTGGTGTGAGACAGTTTCATGCGTTTCAGAATCAGCTAAAAGCAAAGGGACAGTCACAGTTTCCATCTAGTATCCAATAACCCCTCAAAGCCAAAGTCCAATTTGAGCCCCTCACCTTCCCTCCCCACCACCCTGCTTCCAATTCTGGGCTCACAGGCACATTCTTGATGTGACTCATGAGCCGATGCAGCATCTGAGCCAAGTCCAGATTCTGGGGTAGCAGAAAAAACTGAATGACATCCAGACGGGAATTGAGTTCCCTCAGCTCCTGAGTTGGACGTGTGAACCACAGCCTTGAAGTGAGGGTTGGGGTAGGAAGATTAGAAATTACATTGGTTCTATCTTGTTCTTTCTTGCCACTGCCAACCTATTCCCACCCAGCTTTAACGTGGGTGGCTGTGGAACTGAGTCCAAGCCAGCAAGCTTTGCAAGCATCTTTAACCACTGAGCAATCTTTCCAGCCCCATTATGTCATTCCTAATTTTCCAAAACGTGTATTTGGAAGTACCCAGGGATTGTGATGTATGAACCTGTAACCTGCTATAAGAACGTACTGGCCACAGAGTCCTGTCTATGTGGATATGTTTACATGTAAGTACTGAAAATTGCTGGATACAAATATAACTGTATCTGGATATCATGGTTTTGATAGACATGACCATGTGTTATCCCATGTGGCTATGTGATAGAGCTTGTCAATATTTTAGAGAGAGAGCAGTGTGTGGAGGTATTTGTGTGCCAACACTATAGCTCTCTGTGGCTGAGTCAGTATGAGTTTGCATATCTATATTTAGCTGTGAATGTATCCCTGGATAATAGCATAAAGATTCATCTTTTTGTGTTATTCTGATGAAAGTACTTGTCCCATGTGGATTGATAAACCTACAGTTTATTTCTCATCTGTGTATTAATTTTTGCAATGCTGAGGATCGAACCTAGACTTCATGAATGCTAACCAAGCATTATACCATTAAGCTATACCTATAGCCTGCAATTCTTTTTTTTTGGCTTTTCAAGGTAAACAGGCTGACCTATAATTCAGTCTCACAGCAGTCCTTCCACTGAGTCTTCCTGTGTGCTGGGATTAAAGGCATGTGCCACCATGCCCACCTGTTTTGTTCTTTTAATGCAATGGGAGACTGCAGTCAAACCAGATACCGTACCTTCATAGCTGAGGAAATAAGGCCCTTGGATTAGCAACGTGTCCAGAATCACACTAATGTGAAGTGCATGTGGGCCCTGAACTGTTTTCCAGATTGTCAGGACAGTGTTTAGAGAATACAGTGATATGCAGTTATCTCAGCACACTGTCCACTTTATGCTGGCAAGGTCGTTAGTCCATCATCCAACCCTATCTTTAACCTATTTCTCTACTACATGGGGAAGGTTTTCCCACCCAGCTGGGCATGGTGGCTCATCCCTATAGTCACAGCACTCAGGAGACAGAAGTAGGAGTGTCACCACAAGTGTAAAGATAGCGTAGTCCTTCATAGTGAGTTCCAGGACAATCAGGGATACATAGTGAGATATTGTCTCAAAAGAAAAAAAAAAAAACAGGGCTGGAGATATGGCTTAGTGGTTAAGGCATTTGCCTGCAAAGCCAAAGGACCCAGGTTCGATTTCCCAGGACCCACGTAAGCCAGATGGACAAGGGGCACATGTGTCTGGAGTTTCTTTGCAGTGGATAGAGGCCCTGGTGCACCCATTCTCTGTCCTTCTTCTCTATCTCTGCTTGCAAATAAATTGAAAACAAAACAAAACAAACCCCTATACCTGATTGAGATTAAAGGTCTGGAAGCTCTGGAGAATGAGTGGGATATTAAACTACTCCATCTACTACTTGGAGACTTCAGATCACCCTAAATTAAGTCCGAGAATATAAACACTGTATGGTGTGGAGCAGTAAGGAGGGGAAAGGATTGTGTACCTAAAGGCTAACAAAGGCTACCACTGTGTGTAGAGGTGATGGGACCAGTCTACAACCATACAACTCTTTTGAGAGAGAATGGGCACGTCAGGGTCTTTAGCTGCTATAAACAAACTCCAGACGCATGCACCACCTTGTGCATCTATCTGGCTTACGTGGGTCGTGGGGAATCAAACCCGGGGTCTTTGGTTTCACAGGCAAACACCTTAACTGCTAAGCCATCTCTCCAGCCACAGCCATACAATTCTTAATGCGCCCAATCTTCTCTGATCTTGGAAGCTAAGCAGGGTTGGGCCTGATAAGTACTTGAGAGGGATGATGGAACCAGCATGGCTGCATTCAGGTGGCCACTCGCTGTTTCACCTACAAAGCCATGTGACAGGCACTGAGACAGCAGGAATGGCACTGGAGTTTACAGGTACGAAGACAAGCTGATTTGCTGTCTGCTAATTCTAACCTGATGTGATAGTGGACACATGGCACTGTGTGAGCACAAGGAGGGTGCAAATGTGAACCTGTAAAAGCTTTACCAAAAAGGTGACAGTTGTTTTGAACTTTAGAGGATAGATATAATTTTTTTTGGCATGGGTATGGAAGTTTGTTGTTTTTCAAGGTAGGGTCTTGCTGTAGCCCAGGCTGAACTGGAATTCACTGATGTCTCAGGGTGACCTTGAACTCATGGCAATCGTCCTACCTCTGCCTCCCAAGTGCTGGGATTAAAGGTGTGTACCACCACATCCAGCTGATTGTATTTCTTTAATTTAACATTGTATTTATTATTTCACTGCTTGCCAACATGCCCAGCTAGCTTTTTTTTTTTTTTTTTTTTTTTTTTTTTGAGGTAAGGTCTCACTCTAGTAGTTCAGGCTGACTTGGAACTCATCTGTAGTCCCAGGCTGTCTGCGAACTCCCAACTCCTAACGATCCTCCTACCTCTACCTCCCATGTGCTAGTAAAAGACACATACCACCATGCCCAGCTATGATATAAAAACGTGGGTTTTTTTTGTTTGTTTTGGGGTTTCAAGATAGGGTCTTTCCCTAGATCAGGCTGACCTGGAATTCACTATGTAGTCTCAGGGTGGCCTTGAACTCACAGTGATCCTCCTACCTTTGCCTCCCAAGTGCTGGGATTAAAGGTGTGCGCCACCACACCTGACAAGATATAAAATTTTGACAGGGGAGAATTAACATGATGTGTTTCCATACATGGCAATGTTCCTAAACAACTAGAAGATAGGATGGATGCAGCAGTAACTATGCAAATTAAAATCAAGTGAATGAAAAGGATCCTGAACATTATTCAGCAACTTCATACCACCAAACATGCCAATTTTCGTCCTGCAGTACTTGGAAAGCATGCCAGTACTGTTACTACTTATGGGGTTTTTACTTTTTGAGTAAGACAGGGAGGGGATAGAGGTGCTAGGGCCTTAGCCACTGCAATCAAACTCCAGGCACTTGCACAACTTGGGGGGCATGTACAACCTTGTGCCTGTTTCACCATTGTACATCTGGTTTACATGGGATCTGAAGAGTTGAACATGGGTCCTCGGGCTTTACAGGCAAGCACCATAAGTGCTAAACCATCTCTCTAGTCCTCCTTTTTTCTTTTTTTTTTTTTTTGAGGTAGGGTCTGCTTTTCATTCCGACTACGTAGTCTCAAAGTGACCTGGAACTCATGACCCTCCTACCTCTGCGTCCCAAGTACTGTAATTAAGGACATGCACCACCACACCCAGCTTCCAGCTGGGTTTTGTTTTTAAAGTGGAGTGACAGGCTCCGATACCTTGTGTTGGGATGGCAGGTATTTTAGAAGGGATTAGAGGCAGAGGCTAGTGTGGAGGTAAATGTAGTGTTCCAGGTTAGATAAGGTGATATCCAGAATTAAAGCAGTGGAAAGAGGGAGAAAGGGATGGTTGAGAGTAATTTCAGGGCAGCATTGTGTCCAGAGGTATTTGCCAATAACTGAATATGAGGGGGAGGGGTTTGGAGAGCATCAATCCAAGAGTTATAACTTGAGGCACTAAACTGCCAGCAATGGCATTAACAAGAGATGGCAGGTAGATGTCTGCTGTTTGAAGTCTGAGGTAGAAAACCACAGGTGTCAATGGTATGTAAATACATTACACATGGAACTCAGAACTAGACATAGACTTGGAAGTGATCAGTGAATAGCTTTGTGGGGTTTTCTTGGCCTTGAATCCTGATACTCATGCCTCAGCCTTTTAATGCTGAAATTACAAGAGGCATGCACTACCACATGCCCTACTTAAATAGCTCAATTTTGGGAAGTGTTTTGAGATGTGGTATGATCTTTTGTTGTTCTGATGGGTTTTTTTTTTTTTTTATTTTTCACGCCAGACTAGGGATGGAACACTGGGTCTTGCACACACTAGGTAAGCGTTCTACACCTGAGCTAGATTCACTTCTATTATTTTTATGTATAATTAATTATATCATCTTGTGTTGTATTCACGCCTTGTGGCATTCTGCTCTTCATATGTGTGCAAGTCTGTCCTCAATGGATATACATATGTAATCTGTACTGACCGCATGAAGACAATTATCAGCAACTACATGGGGTTACAAACGGGGTGTGTGTGTGGTGGCCTACAGACTATTAGCACGTGTCAGTATATATTGTGTAGACAACTCTTGCACTCTGAGACTTACCTGAGCAGCTTCTCTCCCCACTTAGAGCGGCATCTGTTGAGGATTCCTGTTGGGGATGTGAGGTGGGGAGTGAACTCGTTACAAGGTAGGCTGGCCTGGGAGTCCAGCTACAGAACACAAAGGCAGCCAAAGCTGGGACCTGGCAACAAATTTGGGCCCAGCTTATCATACTGGAGATGGGCCAAGGGATGGACACTCAGACAGAAAAATAACAGGTGTAGTGAAGACACAAAGAGACCAGTATACACATGTAAAAATTAGACACTTCTCAAGTAAAGACACGGACATTTGGAGCCCTGTCCCTAATGTACCCTAAAACCAGAGGCTTCAGATTAAAACTATGCAAATCAAAGCTGTTATGTAACTCTCCTCTGCCCACAGGGCATCCCAAAATCCCTACCAGAGCCCTGGTTAGTAGAATAGGAAAGGTCATAGATGACTGCAGATGACACAGTAAGCTTACAAAGTATGAAGAGCTCTCAGGTTCAGGTGGGTACAAACACAATTAAGAAGGCTAGGTTGGTGTGAGACATGACAATGGGACTAAAGAGGGGAGATGCTGAGACACCATTTTGGAGCCAACTGCTTTTCTAGTGTGAGGTAAAGACTGGGGCACACCTACCAAAGAGGCTGAGCCCCTCCTTCAGCCCACTGGCCCCTTTGTACACTGAGGGATGTGACTCACTCTTAAAAATCTGCAGAACACTGTTGGAGAGAAATGGAGGAGTTTGGGGTAACTTTTTTTTTAAATAATTATTTTATTTTTTAAAAGTTAATTTATTAGAGATGGGGGGAGAGGGGAGAATGGGTACACCAGAGGCTCTAGCCACTGCAAAAGAACTCCAGATGCATGTGCCACCATGTGCATCTGGCTTACATGGGACCTGTAGAATTGAACCTGGGTCCTTAGGTTTCACAGGCATGTGCTTTAACTGCTAAACCATCACTCCAGCCCTAATTATTTTATTTTTGAGAGAAACAGAGAGAAAGGGCATGCCAGGGCCTTTCAGCTGCTGTGAATAACTCCAGACATATGTGCAATATTGTACACTTGCATCACTTGTGTGTCTGGCTATGTGGGACCTGGAGATTTGAGCATGCATTCTTAGGTTTTGCAGACAAGTGCTTTAACTGCTAAGCCATCTCTCCAGCCTATAACTTGGTTTGTTTTCTATTTATGGAAAAGGGAATTGGGGATGGAGACAATAAACTAGAGACTAAGGACATCCTCTTGAGCTCATCTTGATCTTTTCTGTACCCCAGCTTCCCCTTTTAGAAAAGCAAAGTGATGCTGGAGCTGTCACAGGTGGATCAGTGGTTGAGAGAGCTTGAGGCTGAACATTAGGGCATGAGAGGACCTAAGACCACCTGAGTTCAACTCCCCAGCACCCATGTAAAGGGCTGGGTGTGGCCATGCTTGTCTGTAACCCCAGGTGGGGGTGAGGGCAGTGGGAGGGCATACAGAGACCAGAGAATTGCTGAGGTGTGATAATGTGAAATGGCAGCTCCTGGTTGGGGGAGACCCTGTCTTCAAGGAAATATGCAGATGAGCAATAGAAAGGGCTCTTGAAGTTCTCCTCTGGTCTCAGTATGCAACTGCAAACACACATGCACATGCCACACATACTCTACACAGACACATAAAACAAAACAAACATGAAGACAGGAGTCATGCCAGGTATGGTGGCACACACTTTTAATCCCAGGCAGGAGGATCAGGATCACCATGAATGAGTTCAAGGCCACCCTGAGACTACCAAGTGAATTCCAGGTCCGTCTGGACTACAGCAAGACCCTACCTTGAAAAACAAAAACAGGAGCCCTTATCTCATAAGGTGGAAGGAGAAATAACCCATGTTGTCCTATGACTTCCATACCCATGCCATCACATGTGCATACACACAAACTAAAAGGGCTAGAGATGGCTTAGTGGTTAAGGCACTTGCCTGCAAAGCCTAAGGATGCAGGTTCGATTTTCCAGGCCTCACATAGGCCAGATGAAGGAGGTGCATGTGTCTGGAGCTCATCTGCAGTGGCTAGAGACCTTAACACACCCTTTCTCTCTCTGCTTCTAGTAATTTTTTTTTTTTTAAGTGGGGGTCTGGAGAGATGGCTTAATGGTTAAAACACTTGTCTGCAAAATCAAAGGACCCAAGTTTGATTCTCCAGGACACATGTAAGCCAGATGCATAAAATGGAGCATGCATTTGGAGTTTTTTCATCAGCTACAGGCCCTGGCATGCCCATCCTCTCCCTCTCTTCCTTTCTTTCAAATAAAGCATTAAAGGTAATCTTTCTTAAGCCGGGCATAGTGGTGCACACCTTTAATCCTAGCACTCAGGAGGCAGAGATAGGAGGATTGCTGCGAGTTCGAGGCCACCCTGAGACTCCATAGTGAATTCCAGGTCAGCCTGGGCTAGAGTGAGACCCTACCTCGAAAAACAAAAACAAAGTTTAAAAACGTAATCTTTCTCAGCCAAGCATGGTAGTACATGCCTTTAATCTCAGCACTTGGAAGGCAGAGGTAGGAGGATCACTGTGATTCAAGGCTACCCTGAGACTAGAGTGAATTCTCCATCAGCATGGACTAAAGTGAAACCCTACCTCAAAAAAAAAAAAAAAAGAAAAAAAAAATCAGAGGGGCCTGCCTCCACCACCTCACCTGTAAGTGTCCTGATCTATGCTCACCAGATCAGTCCTGAGGAAGGAAACAACAAAAGAGAAGGCTGCTGGGGTATGAGTTCATACCAGAACTCAACTCTTGGTTCCCTTTTTTGAATACTTTCCCAATATTCTCCTCAGAGCCTCCCTCCCAGCACCTCAGGTTCTCCTGTGTTCTAACACACATCACCTGTTAGGGCACTGCTCCCCATCCCCAACTCCCAATCCCAGTTCACTGTTTGAGGTTACAGTGAATCAAATTACAATACAAATTTCTTAAAGCCCAGGATGGGGACGCTGACACTAGAGTCTTCCAGTTCAACCCCAACTCTTCTCCGAGACAGAAACTTGAGCAGTCCTCCAAGTGCTCGAACCTGGAAGGGGATCAGCAGTGCAGTTTGGGTAAAGCTCAATGTCCCAGAAGTTGGATACAAAAGGGGAAACTATTATTTTCCAAGAATGGGCCAGTACAGTACAGAACCTAGCCCTAAGGCTGGGAGCTGCATCTCAGCCCTCACTCCCAGCTCACCGACGCAGCTCACCGTGAGGAGGCAGTCAAAGGGAATAATGGAGGAGAGGAAGAGGACTTTCTCCATGGCTGTCATGGACTCGGGGATGAAGGAGTAGTCTCCAGAAAGGAGACGTTGTTTGCATATCTCTGGACCTATTTATGGGAATGAGGGAGACAAAGCCCAGGTTTTTCACTCTGATCTAACATGAAAAGAGATAATATGGCTTGTCAAAAATCACAGACAGTTAATCAAAGCTGAAATAAGAACCAAAATATTTAGATTCTACTGGGAATGGTGGTACATGTCTTTAATTCTAGCATTCGGGAGACAGAGGTAGGAGGATCATTGTGAGTTCAAGGCCACCCTGAGACTACATAGTGAATTCCAGGTCAGCCTGGGCTAGAGCAAGACCCTACCTCAAAATAATAATAATGAGAGTGGGCATCGTGGCACATGCCTTTAATCCTAGCCCTTGTTAGACAGAGGTAGGAGAATTGCTGTGAGTCTGAGGTTAGCCTGAGACTGCATAGTGAATTCCAGGTCAGCAGAGGATAGTTAGTACAAAACCCTATCTTGAAGAAAAAATTCAGATTCCCAATTTCTCTTTTTTTTTGCATGCTATGTATGTGTATGAATGTATGTTAATGTGTGTGTGTAGGTGGAGGTAGAGACATCTGGAATGTAGAGGGCAGAAGTTAATGTCAGATGTCATCTCAGCCACTCTTCCCCTTTTTTTTTCAAGTAGGACATCATTCTAGTTCAGCTAACTTAGAATTCACTATGCAGTGTTAGGGTGGCCTCATTCTCATAGCAATCCTCCTACCACCACGCCCATTCTCCACCTCATTCTTTAAACCCAATTTTACTCAACAGCCAGCAAATGATAGTGATCTTCCCATATCTGCCTCCTCAGAGCTGGGATTATAGGCCAGTGCCATCCACCCCTAGCATTTCACATGGATGCTAGGAATCCATACATTTTACACACTGAGCCATCTTCTTTTTCATTTTGGTTTTTCAAGATAGGGTCTCGTTCTAGCCCAAGCTGACCTAGAATTCACTCTGTATTCTCAGGTTGTCCTCAAACTCACAGTGATCCTCCTACCTCTGCCTCCTGAGTGCTGGGATTAAAAGTGCCGGGCTTGAGCCATCTTCAGTCCTTTTTTTATTTTGTTTTAGTATATTTATTTTATTGGGGGGGGGAGGAAAGGAGGGGGAGGGAGAGAGAAAAGGCATACCAGGGCCTCCAGCCACTGCAAACGAACTCCAGATACATGCGCCCCCTTGTGCATCTGGCTAATGTGGGTCCTGGGGAATCGAACCTGGGTCTTTGGCTTTGCAGGCAAACACCTTAACTGCTAAGCCATCCCTCCAGCCCCTCTTTTGATCCTTTATGTATTATAAAGATGTTTGGGCCAGGCATGGTGGTGCACACCTTTAACCCCAGCACTTGGGAGGCAGAGGTAGGAGGATCGCCATGAGTTCAAGACCACCCTAAGACTACATAGTGAATTCCAGGTCAGCCTGAGCTACAGTGAGACCCTACCTCAAAAAACAAAACAAAACAAAAAACAACAACAACAACAAAAAGAAAAAAGTTTGGTTGGAAGTAAACCCAAGAAAGATAAATGACCCAGGAGAGAAAGGAATGTCTGGAATTGCAATTTTTCTTGGGGTGGGTGTGGGGTCAAAAACGACAGGATAGACTACTAATACCAGATAATAGCATATTAATGTCCTAACATCTAAGATAGAACATCCCATGTCCTTTTTGTAAACCTGGATAGGTAATAAGTGTCATGTGGAGCCAGGCATGTTGGCACATACCTCTTTAATCCTAGCA
Source organism: Jaculus jaculus (assembly GCF_020740685.1). Lineage (NCBI taxonomy): Eukaryota > Metazoa > Chordata > Mammalia > Rodentia > Dipodidae > Jaculus > Jaculus jaculus. The sequence continues at coordinate 147,522 of NC_059109.1, forward strand.
CTCAGGAGGCAGAGGTAGGAGGATCACCCTGAGTTTGAGACTACAAAGTGAATTCCAGGTCAGCCTCAACAGACTGAGACCCTACCTTGAAAAGAAAAAAAAAAGTGCCATGTGGGTCATCAGGGTCACTGAGAGTGCCCCCCCCCTTTTCCCTCAAAGTAGGGTTTCACTGTAGTCCAGGCTGACCTGGAATTCACTATGTAGTCTCAGGGTAGCCTCAAACTCATGACCATTCTCCTACCTCGGCCTCCAGAGTGCTGGTATTAAAGGTGTGCATTACCACACCCAGCAAGGAGCAGAAGAAATCTTGAGGAGACTAATAATGGGGTGCAGGGAGGTAGCTTTAGTATGAGAACAGGCTGAGGAGAGGTCTCAGGTGATGGGATGGAGTTAGGAGGAAGGGTTAAACACTAGGATGGGAGACTGGCAAAGCAAAAAGGAGATACCAAAATCCACGCTTGGTAAAAATATGATTTCAGGTCTCTCTGGCTCTCTGTGCTCCTGAGAGGCTGTGGGAGACAAAGATAGGACCATCATTCTGTAGCCTTAGTCATGTCACTGTCCCATCCTCCTTTTCATCTAATTCTAGCCTCCAAGTACATTCCACGCCTTAGTATTTTCTGATTTTCCCTTCCTTTACTCACTCCTTACCAAGCTTCCCTAGAAACCGGGTCATATTTTCATCCTGCTTAGCACTCGTAACAACAGACCGGGGGCTGACTTCATCCAGAACTTGGAAAAAGAGAGATCAATTAGTTAAAATATATACATATCTCAGAGGCTGGAGAGATGGCTTCAAGGTTAAGGTGCTGGCCTGTGAAGCCTAATAGTTCATGTTTGAATCTCCAGGTCCTACATAGATGCACAGATATTTGCTTCTGCACACATACATCTGCTTGCATGTTGCGCCACACACACACACACGCACACACACACATATATTAAATATTTTTTGGTTCATTTTTATTTGAGTGACAGAGAAAGAGGCAGATAGAGAATGGGCGTGCCAGGGCTTCCAGCCATTGCAAACAAACTCCAGACACTTGTGCCCCATTGTGCATCTGGCTAACGTGGGTCCTGGGGAATCGAGCCTCGAACTGGAGTCCTTAGTCTTCACAGGCAAGCCATCTCTCCATCCCACAAGTATCTATATATTTTGACTGAGAGAACCATTAACTCTTTTCTTTCTTTCTCTTTTGTTTTTGGAGATAAGTCTCTCTCTCTAACCCACGCTGACCTGGAATTCACTATGTAGTCTCAGGGTGGCCTACAGCTCTGGCAATCCTACCTCTGCCTCCCAAGTGCTGGGATTAAAGGTGTGCGCCACCACACCTGACTTCATTACCCCTTTTCTTGTGACTGTCTCTCCCCAAGATTTTACTGATATAATCCAGTTGACAGAGTGCTTGCCTAGTATACATGAAGCCCTGTGTCTGATATCCAATACTACATAAGCCAGGCATTGTGGTGCACGCCATATACATACATATTTATGTATGGATAAATATATATATATATATATATATATATATATATATATGAATGAAGTGAAGAACAAAGATTCCAGTAACACACCTGATGTCAAACTCTGTCCTCCACAGACAGGTATGCACCCACACACTTGAAAACATACACGTAATCATGTACATACCAAAAAAAAAAAAAAACAGCTGGGCGCGGTGGCCCACACCTTTAATCCCAGCACTCGGGAGGCAGAGGTAGGACTGCTGTGAGTTCGAGGCCACCCTGAGACTACATAGTGAATTCCTGAGCTAGTGAGACCCTACTTGGGGGGGAGGGGGAACGAAGACAAAAGACACCCAGATTAACGGAAGGTATAGATTAAGTGAGATAGGCCCTACAGATTAACCTGCCCACTCCCAAGGGCACGGGCAATCGATGGCGCTTCCCGCCCCACCTCTCTGGAGAAGTGTGAGGCCGTCGTCGTCCGGAGCGTCAGGCATGAAGTGGACCGTGGAGTCGCCGGTGTCATAGTAGGCGACGCCCAGATATCCTGAGTTCCACAGCACACACAGGTGGGTCTGCACCCCGGGGAGGCAGCGGGGCTCGGACGCTGTGCGCAGGCGTCGTCCCGCCCCACAGGACGGGCTCCCCACCGCGCCCTCGCGCCCTCCACGCCCCCCACCTGGCCCGGCTCCTCGTCGTCATCGTCGCGGTGCCCCGCGTTCCCGGGGAAGTCAGCCCCGGCCTCCCACGGCCCTGGTCCCCGTGGCGTCCCGCCCGAGGTCGCGCGGAGGGCGGCCATGGGGTCGGGAGGCCCTGGGGTGCGGGGGGGGGAAGGGGCTCAGCGGCGACGCGGTCCTCCGGCGGGGACGCAGGCGCGCGGCGGCTTCCCGAGGGGACGGTCGCGGACACCCGGGGGAACGCGCGGGCCGGCCCTCCCTCCCGTCACGACGGCGGCGGCGTCTGCACGCTCTGCTCCCGCCACGCACGCCCCACGGCCTCCCGTGGGCGCGTGGCGCCCTTTCCGCCTCTCCCGTCACCCGGTGGCCCTCAAGCCGCCAACCGCCAGGAACTCGTGAAACGCGCGCCTCAGCCTACGCCGGGTGCGGAACGTCCGGGAGCCTCTTAGCAGCCTAGGCGCTGATTGGTCCATTTGCACTTAGGGGCAGTGCTATAACGTTCAAACTTCCCGCCCTCTGCCGTTGCTTAGCAGCCGGGTCTCTAAGCCAGCAGCGTTTCTGGGTTTTGATTGACGTACGGTGGAGCCCGAGGGAGAGGTCTCCCGCTCAGCCAAAGCCGCAAGGCTGGGAGGAAAAAAAAATCTGGGGCGATGGGAGGCCGACCTTAAAGGGCCAGGGCTTTTTTTTTTTTTTTTTTTGTCCCTCCCTGGAGAGTGGAGAGAAGTAACATTAATTCAACACGTCCCAGGGGCAGCAACTCAGTTAATATTTGTACCCTCTGAGTTAATATTTATAAAGAACTTAGAACAATGTCTGGCAAACAAAGTAAGAACTGCATGAGTGTTTTAAATAAATAAGTGGAAGTAAGAAGGCAAACTCCTATTTCATCCCTGCTTTGCATGTTTCCTGGGTGCAGCATGTGACCACCCCCAAAGGGCCTTTCAGGGTCTCATTCAGTTCTCTCTCTTTTTTAAAAATTTAGTATTTCTGTCTCTTGAAGGAGATGTGGAAGTATTCCAGTTATACCAAATTCTGAATGAATTAGACCTAATAACACCAAGAGCCATGCATGGTGCTTGGAAGGCTGAGGGAAGAGGGATCGCTGTGAGTTCAAGGCCCACCTGAGCTGCAGAGTGAGTTCCAGGTCAGCCTGCACTACAGCAAGACCCTACTTAAAAAAAAAGGATGGGGGAACCAGGCATGGTGGCGCACACCTTTAATCCCAGCACTGGGGAGGCAGAGGTAGGAAGATCACTATCAGTTCAAGGCCACTTTGAGACTATATAGTGAATTCCAGGTCAGCCTGGGCTAGAGTGAGACCCTATCTCAAAAACAACAAACAAAAAAACCCATATTTTCATAAAAACGACACCAAAACCCCAAAAGCCTGTAAGCCTATTGGGATATGGCTACACCCCTAAGAATAGTAGATGACATTTATTAATTTTTAATCTAATTATTTATCATTTTATTTTTAAAATATTTTTATTTGTAAGCAGAGAGATAAAAAGAATGGGGGCGCCAGGGCCTCCAGCTGCTACAAAGGAACTCCAGATTCATGTGCCACTGTGCATCTGGCTTTAAGTGGGTACCAGGGAATCAAACCCAGGAGGCAAGCGCCTTAACTACTGAGCCATCTATCCAGCCCCCACATCTATTTATTTAGTGCCTATATTAAGGCAGGTGACAAATCTGAATGGGAGGGAAGAAAGAGAAAGGAGAAGTTTCTGAAGGAAAAAGAGGGGGAGGGGGAGAAGCCAGGGACTGAAGAGATGGTTTCGAGGTTAAGGTGCTTGCCTGTGAAACCTAAAGATCAGAGTTCGATTCCCCAGATCCCTTGTGAAACCAGATGTACAAAGTGAAACATGTGTCTGCGGCGACTACTGGGCAATAAATATTTTTAAAATATAAGAAAAAGAAAAAAGAAAAATACCAAAAGAAAAAAAGTTCCTCCAAATACATCTTCCTCCTCAGCTTTATTCTTAGTGGGCTGAGATGAGAAGATCCTGCCTCAGGGTGTGAGGTGACCTACCTGTGTTGATCAGTGATTGGAAAATTCTCTTGAGTGAGAAAGGCGGGAAGTGCAGTTAAGGGTTGGGTTAATGGTTACCCTCAGCAGATTGTTGAGTAATGGAACTATGGAAACCCAGAGGTTGGTGACAGCTCTGAGGAGTGGCAGGGAGGGGTGCACCTTCCAATCTGGGGTGTGAAGAGATTAGGGACTGGTTTACCAAGACAAGGAAGGGAAAGGAAGGAAGTGGAAAGAGAAGCCAGATGAAGGGAAGAAAAGAGTGAAATTGAAAAGCTAGGTCGAGATGAAATTGGAGGGAAGCTTCTCTGAGGCAGGACATAGCAGGCACAGCCTCCTCAGAGCCCCAAATCCAATTAGGCACTGCTGGGTGATTGATGGTCAAGGAAGCTGTGGCTATATCGCAGTGGGAGAAAACACAAGCAGGGAAGAGGCTGCCAAGACTGTTTCAGACTAAAGCTGGCGTGTTTACTGGCGCTTCTCCAGAGAGATCACTGTGGATCAGAACTTCTGATAGTCACTGATCAGTGAGAGAGGACTCTGGGGAGATGGGCTGCTTTGATGTTGCCCTTCTTGTCAATAGAAAGGAGAACTAGGTGCAGATTTTGGGGGATAATCAAATTCCTATACTTCATGAAATCATTTTACATCCTTTTAGGATGTTGCAATTCAAAGGACCAAACACCAAATATACTCTTTCCTGGGAAGTGAGAGGTGAGCTCTCCCCCCCCCCCCCAGGGAGGATAGAACCATCAGAAGAGGAAGGTCCCTCAGGAGGAAACCACTACAGCTAGCTCCCAGCAACACATCCATCACTCCACCTGGTAGGGTCTCTCTAGCCCAGGCTGACCTCGAATGAACTCAGTGATCCTCCTACCTCAGCCTCCCAAGTGCTGGGATTAAAGGCACAGGAGCCCTGTTTTACTTCCAGGTCCTTTCAGGCCACCATGATTTTTTTTTTTTTCTGGAACTGTAGATTTTGTTTTTTAATTTGAGACAGACACACACACACACACACACACAGAGAGAGAGAGGGGGGGGAGGAAGGGAGGGAGGGAGAGGGAGAGGGAGGGAGGGAGGGATGGATAATGGGCATGCCAGGGCCTCTAGCCATTGCAAACGAACTCCAGACACATGTGCCACCTTTTGCATCTGGCTTAAGTGGGACCTGGAGAATCAAACCTGGGTCCTTAGTCTTTGTAGGCAGGCACCTTAGCAGCTAAGCCATCTCTCCAGCCCTGAAACTGTAGGTCTTTTGTTGGATTGACAGTGGTGAGTAGAAGAGAAGGGATGACTGGATAGGAGGGAAAAATGCAGAATATGGAGGCTGGAATGTTTGGGACATATAATGGAGCTTTTTCAGGTCACTTTCAAAGTCAAGGCTCCTAGGCAAAGAAAGAGCCCCTCCTCCTCTATCCTCTGTTTCTTGGGTGTCCCTCAGGACTCCATTCACACTGCTCTGTCTGACCTTTGCTTTATCCCCATGATAGAGCCAGCTACTACCCCACTCACCACTAAAGCAGGGCCCCACCGACGGGCCATCTCCAAGGCAACCTACCAGAAGAGGGCAAACGTCCCAGGAAGGGGCCCACATGGGGCCAGGAGTGGGAGCCTTAGAGCTGACAGGCTTCCAGAAGCCTGCCCCTGCCAGGAAGCCTGGGCTCTGCTTCCTGTTCCCTTAGCACCAGGCCTCTAGGTCTCTCCCTGCCCAGGCTCTGCACTGTTTTTCACCCCTCCATACCCCAACCCCAGGCTCCACTTCCAAGGTCCCCCGTCCCCCCGCCCCCCAGCAGTCCTAGCAAACCAGGAGACTGGTGGAGTCGGGAAGAAATGCAGGTCTTTTCCACTGCAAGATCCCATCTTCAAGGAGAAACCTCAGTTGTTAAAGACCCGACCCTTCTGATTAATGCTGCGGGGAAACTGAGGCAGGAAAAAGAATCCGGGAAATTTCCCAGGACCCCCCCCCCCACACACACACCCTTTCTCCAACATGCCATCCCAGCCCACTCCCTAGGTCGTCCAGTCCCTCCCACTCCTGTCCCCTCCCCAGGTCAGGGCGGGGCAGCCCCGTGAGTCAGCGGCTCCGCAAGCCAGACGGGAGGGGATCGAGGTGGAGGGGCTGGGTGTGGGGTTCCCTGGGCCTGCGGAGAGGCCGAGACTGGAGCGATCGGACTTGTGTGCAAGAAGAGACGGCCCGAAGAGAATTCCGGACCGGGAGACCCGCCTTCCCAGGCCCCGGCCACTCCCAGTTCCCCCAGCGACGGCTGCTTCCTGGTGCCCGACGCAGCCATGGCTGAGGAACAGCCTCAGGTCGAATTGTTCGTGAAGGTAAGAACACCTTCTCCCTCCTAGACCTCCCTCGGAATTCCTGCTGGCCAGCTCTCCCCACCTCCCAGCTTCAGCCCTGAGCCTCCCAACCCCTTTCCTCCGTGACCCACCCGAGCCCCTGTGCAGTACTGTGTGTGTGTGTGGGGGGGTGTTGCAGGACGGAAAGACCATTGCTTTGTGAGCTGGAAAGGAGAATTCTAGAAGCACCCTGAAAAGTTTGTAGGGGAGGTTTCTCCAGCAGCCTGAAGGAGAGAAAATGGGGGAAAAGGGTATTCAGGAGTGAGGAGACTGATTAGAGTGGAGGGGTACAACCTGATGGACGGAAGGACAGAGAAGAGGACAGAGGGAACCCAGCAGGACTTGGAAGGTCAGAGGGGAACTTCAGCTAGGACATGTGTTTCTGGAAAAGAAAGATGGGACAGAGGGGTGTGTGTGGTGTTGGGGAGAGTGTAGCAGCACGGGGCGGCGGGAGGTTGATGGGTGGGTAGGTGGAAGGAAAAGAAAGGAGCGGAAGCAAGGCTAAGAGGTGATGGGATGGCATGATTATCCCGCAACTGGAGGAAGCTGGGCAGCTAGGCAGGAAGCAGAGCTTAGAACACTACCGTGAAGATACCAGGGAGGAAAGAGCTCAAAAGGACGAGGCCTGGAGTGTTAGGTGCAGGAGAAAAAGACTTGCCGTCAGTCTCCTTTCTCTGGGTGTGGATGAGTAGACTTGGTCCCTTGTCATGCGGGTATCAAAACCGCAGCCCATAGCTTTGCCCTGCTCTGCCCAGTCCTCTCCCCTCCAGCACTGCATTCTTCCCCTAGTCTTGGGAGCTGTCTCTGTCCCTCCTTCCCTTCCTAGCTTGGGAGGTCTGTATTCTCCCCACACTCCGTTTCCTGCCCCCCTTCTTCTCTCTCTACGGTGTGTTTTCTCCTGTTTGTTTTCCCCTGTCGTCTATGCTTGGGGTCCTTGGCCAGCCATTTCTGCTCCCTTGACCAGGTAAATTAACTGGAGCCTGGGTCCGCCCGTTAGGTGTGGTTCCCACCTCACTCTCACCCTTGCCTCCAGGGCTACTTTTATTCCAGGGTGAGGCAGGGTTGTAGAGATTCCAACCCTGTGTGAGGAGGGTCATTGAGAACCAAAGGGCTTGGGCTGGGAGCCCCAGAGAGTGAGGGTTTGGGGAGTTGGAGGGGTAGCCTCAGCTGCCCAGGCCTCTTTGTGGTAAGTCCCTGCCCCCACTTCCCTTGCCAGGAAGGAAGCTACTGAGGCTGGAGGCATAGAGAGATGAATCACCCTCAAGTTTGGGGGAGGTGCCCCTTGGGGATGAAGTCACCATTTGCCAATTAGAGAGTAGCCCCCTCTGTAATGCCTTCTGTATCTCTGAGGTGAGGTTTAGGAACACTTGACTCTCCACCCAGTTGCTAGAAAAAGACTGCAAGAAGAAGAGGTGAAACACAATGCAGGCTTCCAAACCCTGCCCCACGTCTCTTTAGACTGCTCCATTTGGGAGGGAACCCACGAGTTCAGGGCCTGCAGTTCCAGCCTCCCCCAAACTCCCCACCTATTCCCCTTTAGGATTCAGATTCTCCAAGTCTGTGACCTGTTCCCTCTACATCATCCCACCTGTCCTTGAATTTACCTCTACCTATATGGGTCACCATGTTCAGTATATGTGGTGCTGGGAATTGAACCTAGGGCTAAGTTCATTCATACCAAGCAAGCACTATATCAACAGAGCTACATCCCTAGTTCACCCACATGTTCTTAATTTCTGGGGAAGCAGAAGGCCTTCTTTGCCAACAACTTCCCTATTGATCTATCTTAAGTTTGACCCAGCCCCAAAGGAGAGGAGAACCAAGTTCTGGGGGTAGATTTTAGTGGATGGCAGTGTATGTGTTGTGGCTAGAAGGAAAATAGCTGGTCTGGGATTAGGAGATACAGAGAATGGCCTGGAAGTGAGGTGCACCAGGTCTGATCTTGGGATGGGGGTTGCTTTTCAGGCTGGCAGTGATGGGGCCAAGATTGGGAATTGCCCCTTCTCCCAAAGACTGTTCATGGTGCTCTGGCTCAAGGGAGTCACCTTCAACGTCACCACCGTGGACACTAAGAGGTGGGTCCACTTCTGTTCCTCTAAATGTCACTTGTGTAGACTCATGTACATATACACACACATACTCACCTTCATGAGTTCTTCCATTTTAGACCTTTCCCCTTCCCCCCGCATCTGGAGCTCATTCCTCTCCCTATATCCCTCTGTCTGCCCTTGAATCTCTGCCTGTCCTGATGCCCATCTCCTTCTCTAGGCGGACAGAGATGGTGAAGAAGCTCTGTCCAGGTGGGCAGCTTCCGTTCTTGCTGTATGGCACTGAAGTACACACAGATACCAACAAGATTGAGGAATTTCTGGAGGCGGTGCTGAGTCCTCCCAGGTATAGGGGAGAAGGGGAGCTGGAAGGTCCCTGAGAACAGTTGAAGAAATGAAAAAGAGAGATGGCAGTGGGGCTGGGGCAGAGTAGCTTTGCTTTGCTAAAGCTGCTCCATAAAGGAGCTTCATTTATCTCTCCTGCTGGCTTTCAGGTATCCAAAGCTGGCTGCACTGAACCCTGAGTCCAACACAGCTGGTCTGGACGTATTTGCCAAATTTTCTGCCTACATCAAGAATTCCAACCCAGCACTCAATGATAGTGAGTCCTATGGTCAGAGGCCTGGGCCCTTGGGAAGGGAGGAGACTTAAGAAAGTTCAGATACCAGGGAGATGGAGCAGAGTAACCTTTTCTGCTCCTCCATCTTTGCTGTCTTCCTGCTTCTTCACTGGCAATGTTGCAGTTACCATTTTGCTGCTGGGACAAACATCTGACCAGAAGCAGCTTATGGGAGGAAAGGGTTTACTTCAGGCTTACAGATTCCAAGGGAAACCCCATCATGGCAGAGAACACTGGCTCACTTCAGCATGCACAACAAGAGGAAGAAAGCAAACACAGTCAGAGCTCAAACTGGCTCTCCATACCCCCATAGGGCTAGCCTGGAGATTGGCCTCAATGACATGCACTCTCCAGCAAGGATCTGCCTGTTTACATTGGCTGGAAACCCTGGCATACCCATTCTCTCTCTCCCCCACTCTTTATCAAATAAATAAATAAAAATTAAAAAAAAAAAATCTGAGTCTATTAAAAAGAAAAAAAAACAAAAAACAAAAAACTAGCCAGGCAGGGTGGCGCACAACTTTAATCCCAGCATTCGGGAGGCAGAGGTAGGAGGATTGCCGTGAGTTCGAGGCCACCCTGAGACTCCATAATGAATTCCAGGTCAGCCTGGGCTAGAGTGAGACCCTACCTCGAAAAACAAAAACCCCAGAAAAAAAGAAAAAAAAACAAACCTGAGGTCTGGAGAAATGGCTTGACAGTTAAGGCGCTTGCCTGCAAAGCCTAACAACCCAGGTTCAACTCTCCAGGACCCATGTAAAGTCAGATGCACAAAGTGTCACATGCATGTTCATTTGCAGCAGCTGGAGGCCCTAGCACACCCGTTCTCTGGTCTCTCTTTTGGCAAATTAAAAAAAAAAAAAACAAAAACACCTGAGTCTCACTGGGTGTGGTAGTGTGTCTTTAATCCCAGCATTTGGGAGGCAGAGGCAGGAGATCCATGTCAGCCTGGGCTAAAGTGAAACCCTACCTTGAAAACAAAGTGAATAAAAACACCTGAGCCTATGGTGGAAATACATTTGCATTCAAATCAACACAGGCAGAAACTTTTTAAAAAGGGTTTATTTTAATTTATTTTCGTTTATTATAGAAAAAGAGAGGGAGAGAAAGAGAGAGAGAATAGGTGCACCAGGGTCTCTAGCCAGTGTAAACGAACTCCATACACATGTGCCACCATGTGCATATGGCTTATGTGGGACCAGGAACATAGAACCTGGGTACTTAGGCTTTGCAGGCAAGCGCCATAACTGCTAAGCCATTTCTCCATCCCTAAAGATTTTTTGTTTTGTTTTGTTTTTTCAAGGTAGGGTTTCACTCTAGCTCAAGCTGACCTGGAATTCACTATGTAGTCTCAGGGTGGCCTTGAACTCATGGTGGTCCTCCTACCTCTGCCTCCCAAGTGCTGGGATGAAAGGTGTGTAGCACCACACCCACCTGATAAGATTTTATTTTTATTTATTTATTTATTAGAGACAGACACAGGGAGAGGGAGTGAGAATGGGCACACCAAGGTCTCTAGCCACTACAAACAAACTCCAGATGCATGTGCCATCATGTGCATATGGTGTATGTGGGACCTGGAGATGCAAACCTGGGTCCTTAGGCTTCATAGGTATGTGCCTTAACTGCTGAGCCATCCCTCAAGCCTGCAGAAACTTTTAAACGTTTTTTAAAAATATTTTTCAAAAACTATTTTTATTTTATTTATGTAGTTATTTGACAGAGAAAAAGGAAGAGAGAGAGAATGGGTACGCCAGGGCCTCCAGCCATTGCAAACAACTCCAGACGGTTGCTCCCCCTTGTGCATTTGGCTAATGTGGGTCCTTGGGAATTGAACCTGGGTCCATTACCTTTGCAGGCAAATGCCTTAACCGCTAAGCTATCCCTAATTTTTTATATTTATTTATTGAGAGGGGATGCCACTGCTTTAGCAAACAAACTCCAGATGCTTGCACCACTTTGTACATCTGGCTTATGTGGGTCCTGGGGAACTGAACCTGGGTCCGGATTTTCAGGCAAGTGCCTTAACCTTTAAGCCATCTCACCAACCCACTTATTAAATATTTTATTTTTATTTATTTATCAGACAGAGAAAGAGGAAAAGAGAGAGAGGGAGAGAGAGAATTGAACCTGGGTCCTTTAGCTGTGTAGGCAAACGCCTTAACCACTAAGGCATCCCTGCAGCCCTAATCCACTTTTAAACTTTTCTCTTTTGTTCCCTGTTTCTTCTCCATCCCCAAACATTAGTTGGCTGCTGGCCTGTCTTGACATTTAGGGTCATGCTTTGAAAGTAAATCAGACTGCTCGACTACATGTCCACAGAGCTCTGTGACTCCAAGCCATTCATGTAACCTGCCTATAAATCCACGTCCATATCTATAAAATGAGAATACTATCTGTTTCAGCACCCAGCTTGTTTTGTTTTTTATTTTAAGGTAGAGTCTAGCTCTAGTCCAGGCTGACTTGGAATTCACTCTATATTCCTAGGCTGGGCCGGGCATGGTGGCAGACGCTTTTAATCCCAGCACTGGTGAGGCAGAGGTAGTATGATTGCCATGAGTTCAAGGCCACCCTGAGACTACATAGTGAATTCCAGATCAGCCTGAGCTAAAGTGAGACCATACCTCAACAACAAAAAAAAAAAAAACACATACACATTTTTTTCCCCTCAGGCTGACCTTGAACTCACTGCAATCCTCTCATCTCTCCCTTCTGAGTGCTGGGATTAAAGGTGTGTGCCACCACACCCAGCTCTCGGTTCATTTTTCTATCTCTTTCTCTCTCTGCTTCCTTCCCTCCTCTCTCTCTTTCTCTTACTTAGAATCAAATCCAGGGCCTCCCACATACTAAGCAGGTAGTCTTCATCTGAGCTCCACTCCACTCCCGGAGGTTTTCTTGGACAGACTGCCTTCTCCCACTTTTTATTGTTCTAATCAGTTTCCTCTCTTGCACAGATCTAGAAAAGGGGCTCCTGAAAGCCTTGAAGGTTTTAGACAATTACTTGACATCCCCTCTCCCAGAAGAAGTGGATGAGACTAGTGCTGAAGATGAGGGCATCTCTCAAAGGAAGTTTCTGGATGGCAATGAGCTCACCCTGGCTGACTGTAACTTGTTGCCTAAGCTTCACATAGTGCAGGTGGGTGGTCCCTGTGCGAGGTGATGCAGCTACTGGGGTGACTCTTTTAGGTTTCTTCTTCTTTTTCTTCAAGGTGGGGTCTCGCTGTAGCCCAGGCTGACCTGGAATTCACTATGTAGTCTCAGGGTGGCCTCCAACACACAGCAATTCTCTGACCTCTGCCTCCCAAAGGCTGGGATTAAAGATGTGCACCACCACGCCTGGCAAGGTAGCTTCTTTCTTGGGATGTTGTGTTACCCATGCCGAACCACTGCCCAGTGGCTCCAGCTCACCCTCAGCACTTGTGGCTCTCTGGAGAGACATATATTCCATAATACAAACCATGAGGACACACGACCTGGTCAAGGTTCACACATTCCAGTGTCACTTTCAAGAAGGCTCTTCCTGTGTCTGTGTCACTGCTGACTCTCCATATCAGACAGAGAAGGCTTCTGGCCTAAGCAGTTGCTCTGTGTAGCCTCAGCTTTCACTTCCTCTCAAGGAAGATCAAGTGTGACTTCTGTTTTTGTGGTGACCTCGAGGATGAGGATATAGCCTAGTTTGTACATAGGACCAGTCTCACTCTGCCATACTAATGGAGTCATGAGTATGTGTTTACTTGGCACAGACAGGCAAAGGAACTAGGGAAAGAACTCAGGAAGCTCAGGGTGGAAGAGCAAGGTGGTTTCAGGCCAGCCTAAGGCTATGTAAATTGACCCTGTTTCAAAAATGCAAAAAAAATGGGCTGGGGGATTGGTAGGGCACGCCTTTAATCCCCAGCACTCAGGAGGCAGGTAGGAGGATTGCCTGGAGTTCAAGGCCACCCTGAGATTACATAGTGAATTCCAGGTCAGTCTGGCCTAGAGCAAGACCCTACCTCACCAAACAAACAAAAAAAAGCAAAAAAGAACACCAAAAGATGTTTGGTAATTGGTCTTTGCCCACAGAGGGGTTGACACCTGATAGAAAATAAAACATTCAAATGAAAGTTAAGTAATAATACAAGACTAAAAATCAAATGGAACACATTCAAAAGGAGAATTTAAATCTGAATTTTTGTATGTGTGCTTACATGCTGGGACTGGAACTCAGGGCTGAGCCATACCCAAGCCTATCTGTGTGTCTCTCAAATCAAGAGAATAAGTGAACTATGAAAAGGGTGATGTGCAGAGGGTCTGGTTACTAATGACAGAGATTTCAGTAAATGCAGAGAAGGGATTTGTTTTTGTTTTTGTTTTTCGAGGTAGGGTCTCACTCTAGCTCAGGCTGACCTGGAATTCACTATGGAGTCTCAGGGTGGCCTCGAACTCATGGTGATCCTCCTACCTCTGCTTTCCGAGTGCTGGGATTAAAGGCGTGTGCCACCACACTTAAACTAGAAGGGATATTATAAAAGATGTTGAGGGCTGGAAGGATAGCTTAGCGGTTAAGGCGCTTGCCTGCAAAGCCAAGGGACGCAGGTTCTACTTCCCAGGACCCACATAAGCCAGATGCACAAGGGGGCACATGCATCTGGAGTTCCTTTGCAGTGGCTGGAGGCCCTGGCATGCCCATTCTCTCTGTCTTCCTGCCTATTTCTGTGTATCTCTCTCTCAAATAAATAAGTAAATATAAATTAAAAAAAAATAAATTGAAGCCGGGCGTGGTGGCGCACGCCTTTAATCCCAGCACTCAGGAGGCAGAGGTAGGAGAATCACCATGAGTTCGAGGCCACTCTGAGACTACATAGTGAATTCCAGGTCAGGTGAGACCTGGTCCATGTGAGACCCTACCTCAAAAAAAAAAAAAAAAAGAAGTTGAGAAAACCATGATGGAGAAAATTTCATCTTGGAGATAAGAGTCAAGGCATAGCCATGCATACCTATTATCACAACACTGGGAGGCTTTGGCAGAAGGTTCAGAGTTCCATCCTGGACTATGCAGAGAGACCCTGTCTCAAATAGCCAATGGGCTGCAGGGGTGGCTAAGTGGTTAAAGCACTTGCCTGCAAAACCTAACAACCTGGGTTTGATTCCTCAATAGCCAGGTAAATCCAGATGCACAAAGTGGCCATATGTATCTGGAGTCCATTTGCAGCGGCTGGAGGCCCTGGTGTGCCCCTGTTTGTTTTCTTTCTCCTTTCTGATTGCAAATAGATAAATAAAAATATTAAATTAAAAAAGAAAAACACAACAAGCTGGCTGTGGTGGCATATACCTTTAATCCCAGCCCTTAGGAGGCAGAGATAGGAGCATCACCATGAGTTCGAGGCCACCCTGAGACTACATAGTGAATTCCAGGTCAGCCTGGGCTAGAGTGAGACCCTACCCCCCAAAAAAAAATTTTTTTTAAAGCAACAACTAAGCCGGGCATGGTGGCGCACGCCTTTAACCCCAGCACTTGGGAGGCAGAGGTAGGAGGATTGCCATGAGTTCGAGGCCACCCTGAGACTACATAGTGAATTCCAGGTCAGCCTGGGCCAGAGTGAGACCCTACCTCGAAAAATCAAAAAAAAAAAAAAAAGCAATAACAAAAGAACCCAGCGGAATCTGCAGGCAGAGAAGCTAGCTAGTGAAGGTTTGCATGCCTAGACAAGGCTTATCTGTAGACCTTGGAGGGAAGGAAAGGTCAACAGCGAGGCAGCAAAGCAAGTGTGATTTTCCTGGGGCTTACATGTTGGTCTCTCTCCAGGTGGTGTGCAAGAAATACAGGGATTTCTCCATCCCTGAGGCTTTCCGCGGAGTGCACCGGTACTTGAGCAATGCCTACGCTAGGGAAGAATTCGCCTCCACCTGTCCGGATGACGAGGAGATAGAGCTGGCCTATGAGCAAGTGGCCAAAGCCCTCAAATAAAGCCCGTGTTCTCTACGAGGCCTTGGGTGGCTTCCTACCCAATCAATGGACACACTCCAAACTGGCCAGTGGGCTGAGAATTGAGGCGCTTGTGCAGGGTTGGGGGTGGGATAAGGGATAAGATTTTTATTGTGGGTGGGTAGGACAACGCATTTCAGTAATAAAATACGGAATGGAAATCTGTTGTTTTTACATAAAAAGGGGGCTGAAGTGTGGTGGGCATCGGGTGGGTCAGGGATCTTGGGCTCAGGGCATCTACCATGAATTAAACCTGTTTGCATGTCGTCTGCCATTTTTGGTGTCGATCTATCACAGCGTGATCCTGGGGTTCAGGTCTCAGTTGCAGCCCCGCCGCCAGGGCCAGCCGGATCTGGGTGGGCCCGGACAGCGTTCGTGGGGCGGTGCCGAGTTCCTGGAAGAGGGGGGCTCAGTCCTAGTGGGGTGGGCGCGGCCTAGCAGGGCGGATGGGCGTGACCTGGATGAGTCCCGCCCCGTCCCGCTTAGACAATGCCCCGGAGCCGCCAGACCATCGAGCCCCCGCCCCATGGTACTACGTGAGCGTTCCTATCCCGGGGAATCCCTACAAAACCCGAGCTCCCAGTCTTCCGGGCCTGGAGACTAGGACTTCTTCACCAACACTTTCCTGTGGGGGTGGGACCCCACGCCGAGATCACCACCGACGCGCAGGAGTCGGGGTAGCTGCTGGTGAGTCTGGGGAGGGGGCTGTCTCCCAGACCGTATGGGAGGGGATGGAGTTTGGGGGTGCTGGACCGTGCTTGCACTGGACGGAATGCGCGGAAAGCCTGCATTTGGGTGAGATGGGCGGGGTAGACGTCGTTAGAAGATGGACACGGGTACCAGGTTCTGGAGCCAGCCCGCGCCCCGGAACCACGCCCACCCCCATTTCCCCGCCCCTCGAATTTCTTTTCCACCCCTCCCAGTCCTCCGGGACCCGGTCTGGTTTATACTGGGTCGTATCACGGGCAGCGTGACCGGCTGGGGGTGGAGAAAGGGTGCTTAACTCCTTGGACTCTTTGCCCCTTCCAAACCCTCTTGCTTTCTCCTTCGGGTATTCAGGACTTGCATCCTCCAGTCCCAGATACCTTAGCTTTCTCTTCCTGTCCCATAACCCCTGTGGGTCCCTGGGCAGGACTTCGGGTCTCTCCTGCAGCGAGCCGCTGAGAGTTAAGGGGGCGGGGCCGCCACATTTTTGGAGAGTGAGCGCATCCTAGCGGCTGCCAAGAAGGGCGTCGGGCTGGGACCTCTCGGACCCCCCAGCAGGGGCAACAGGTGTTTGGAAATTAGGGATTCGAGTCTGTCTTGATCCCTGAACTCCCCTCCTAGCAGATCCACGGCGTCGACCGGAGAGGAGGGTCTGGAGGGGGAGGGGCAGAGTGGGAGGGGCGCTTGGAGATGGCCAGAGGAGACCTAGGCTCTGTTAACACTCCCCCCACCAACCCTTCTCTGCATTTCTTTCTCTACCTTCCCTCCTTCTGTCTCTGTCCCCCCACCCCCAGACAGGTGGAAGTAAACACGAAACAGAAATCAGCTTGGCTGGAAGGAACGTCCGTGTGGATGGGATGGGGACGCCGGGGGAGGGGCTGGGTCGCTGCTCCCATGCCCTGATCCGGGGTGTCCCCGAGAGCTTGGCGTCCGGGGAAGGTGCGGTGGCCGGGCTTCCAGCTCTGGATCTAGCTAAAGCACAAAGGGAGCATGGGGTGCTGGGGGGTAAACTGAGGCAGCGGCTGGGGCTGCAGCTGCTGGAACTGCCTCCTGAGGAATCATTACCGCTCGGACCGCTGCTGGGAGACACAGCCGTGATCCAAGGAGACACGGCCCTCATCACCCGACCCTGGAGCCCAGCCCGGAGGCCTGAGGTGAGCGCCGGGGTGCGGGTGTGTGTGTGTGTGGGGGGGGGGCAGCGTTGTACTGGATCTCTGGGGCTTGCAGGACGCTGAGAGTGGGGAGGTCCCATCCCCGCTCTGTCTCCTCCCTCCCCAAGATTGATGGAGTGCGCAAAGCTCTCCAGGACTTGGGGCTGCGCATAGTGGAGATGGGGAATGAGAACGCGACGCTGGATGGCACCGACGTCCTTTTCACCGGTGAGGCTTAGGGGGCAGCCAGCAACCCTGTGGGCTTTGGCACGGGGAAGCTGACTCTGGGATTATAGTCGGATCTCCGTCCTGGTCTGGTTTCCAAACTCACTGCCATCCTCAAACCTCCCCGGGGGCTCAGGCCGGGAGTTTTTTGTAGGCCTCTCCAAGTGGACCAACCACCGAGGTGCTGAGATCGTGGCGGACACGTTCCGGGTGAGGGGCGAGCGGGAGCATTTGGGGGAGGGAATGGGGCGCAGGTGCTGGTGGGCGTGGACGGGGAGTCCCCCCCCCCCCCACCGGGAAAGACCAGGCCCAGGAGCGCCCCGCCCCTTTCGCATCCTAAAACCTCTCCCTTTGTTCTTAGGACTTCGCGGTCTCCACGGTGCCAGTCTCGGGCCACTCCCACCTGCGTGGCCTCTGCGGCATGGGGGGACCCCGCACTGTGGTGGCGGGCAGCAGCGAGGCCGCCCAAAAGGCTGTAAGGGTGAGGAGGAGCGGGGCTTACGAAGGGGGCGTGGCTCCTCGCTGGGGCTGCAGGTTGCTGGCTGGCTAACTCAGGGGATTGTCTCCAACCAAGCTGTTCACCTCGTGCGAAGGAACACCCTAGTTAACAAAGGGGTGCAGGGTGCACAGGACTGACGAGTCGGCTAAAGCCTGTAAGCGTTATGTACTTGCTGCCATTCTTTAAATGTAACCCTGTGCCAGGCCCTTGGCTCATGAGAGAGCAGGCAATCTCAACTTTGGAGAACTCCGAGTGATTCCAACACTTCCTCCTTCCTCTCCATCCAGGCAATGGCAGCGCTGACGGATCACCCCTACGCCTCACTGACCCTCCCAGACGATGCAGCTGCGGACTGTCTCTTTCTGCGACCTGGGTTGCCTGGTGCCACCCCTTTCCTCCTGCATCGCGGAGGTGGGGACTTGCCCAACAGCCAGGAGGTGAGGGAGGGCAAGTGCCCCACCACCAACGAGAGAAAGAAGACTCCATCTTTCCCCAGTGGGAGGAAGGAGGGCACCTTCTCCAGAAACCTGGGTGGAGCCACTGCCAGCTGGCTAGCCTGGGCGGGGGGGGGGGGGGGGTCTCTGGCCTTAAAATCTTACACCTCTCTTGGGGACTTCCCTGCAGGCACTACAGAAGCTCTCTGATGTCACCCTGGTACCTGTGTCCTGCTCAGAACTGGAGAAGGCTGGCGCAGGCCTCAGCTCCCTCTGCCTGGTGCTCAGCATGCACCCCCACAGCTGAGGGCCTGGCCGACCAGGGGTAGGGATGCATAGAGGTACAAGGGGCAGACAGAAGATGGGGAGTAAAGTGGTAGTGGGAAGAGGCCCGCAGGATAGGGGAGGGCATAGTGTAGGACAAAGGATAGAGGCCACTGGGCGAGTCTTCTCTGTCAGAACCAATAAAATAAAGTTGGCCTTTTAGATAGATCTGTGGCTGATGTCTCATTCGGCAAAGGAGTGGGATGGGGCTGAAACCTGAGGATGGGGGTCAGCACTGGAGAGGAGGACTCTGTCATTCAAAACTGTCCTGTACTAAGTCGGGCGTGGTGGCACACACCTTTAATCCCAGCACTTGGAAGGCAGAGGTAGGAGGACCGCCATGAGTTTGAGGCCACCCTGAGACTACATCGTGAATTCCAGGTCAGCCGGAGCTAGAATGAGACCCTACCTCAAAAATAAATAAATAAATAAAAACTCCTGTACTTTCTGACTCACTGCCCAACCCTGTCATCAGTACTCAAGCACAAGAGGGACAAAAGAAGGCTGGAGAGATGGCTAAATGGTTAAGCGCTTGGCTGTGAAACCTAAGGACCCCGGTTCAAGGCTTGATTCCCCAGGACCCACATTACCCAGATGCACACGTCTGGAGTTCGTTTGCAGTGGCTAGAAGCCCTAGTGTGCTCACTCTTCTCTTTCTTTCTCTCTCTCTCTTCCTCTTTCTCTCTGTCTGCCACTCTCAAATAAATATTTTTTTTTTAAAAAAAAAGGGACAAGGGAGAGCTTGTATTAAGGATAGCTTGTAAAGGGCAGAAAAGGGACTACATGAGTGGATTTATCTAAATGTCAGATGATAGAGGTATTGGTAAAAGCTGGGTGTGGTGACACATGCCTTTAATCCCAGCACTTGGGAGGCAGAAGTTGGATCACTGAGAGTTTGAGGCCACTACAGAGTGAGACCCTACATAAAAAAAAAAAAAAAAAGCCGGGCATGGTGGCACACACCTTTAATCCCACCATTTGGGAGGCAGAGGTAAGAGGATCACTGTCAGCTCAAGGCCACCCTGAGACTACATAGTTAATTCCAGGTCAGTTTGAGACATTGTGTGACCCTACCTCAAAAAAAAAAAAAAAAAAGGAAAATAGAAATTCAGACACTGGTAGATAACATGTCCACCTTTATTTGATAAGAGAAGAAGAAATGATGTTTCCAGGGTCTTTCATTTTCATTCATCTACTGAGGCCTAGCGGTGATAACAAAAGGGGTCAGTTTGATGTCAGAGAATTCTCACAGCTGGTGAAAGTTTCTCACAAATCCAGAGACAGGTTGTGGTGGAATACTCCACAGGAGTCCATTTCTATGAGAAAAACCAGAGCTCCCTAGAGTATCAAAGTTTATGCAGAAGCCAGTGAGGAGGGTGAGGAAGGGCTTCCCAGGAAAGGCTACATTTGAACCTAGTTCTGAGGATAAGAGTCAGCCCAGCGGTGAGCGGAGAGGAGAAAGGGATCCAGGAAGAAGGACTTTCACTGGGCCAAGGCAAGTTTTGGGGCATGTGTACCTGTATGCCTGGCAGAGGTCATCATGAGAGGGAATAACAGATATGCCCAAGAAAGGACAAAGTGCTGGGCATCTATCTGTACTGAAAGTCTGTAGTTCTGATAAGGGAGCTAGCTTGTCAGAAAGTAGCAGGCACTTGAGAGGACCTGTCAGGCTTCAGAGAGGAAGATGAGGGTGAGGTGATGAGGGAGGTATATTCTGGTAGCAGCAGTGGACAAGAAGAAGCGTAGAGATTTGACAGTGGCATTCAGATAGAAAGGCAGAACTGGGTGTGGTGGTGCACTCCTGCAATCTCAGCCCTGGGCAAATCAAGGCATCAGGGTCAGGAGTTCAAGGTCACACTAGGCTACATGAGACCCTCAAAAAAAAAAAAGAGAGAACTTGGATGACTCCTTCAGGGGGCGTGATGACAAGAAGGCAGTGTTCATGACTCCAGTTTCTGGCTTGGGCAACTGGGTTGATCAAGAGAGAATGCAGAGGAGGGAGGGCTCAGTGATGGGCTTGGAAGATGACTGTGTGTTAGGTTTCCTATGCCATGTGCAGAATGTATGGGGCCTGCTTGGACAAGGTGTTCTAGATCTGAGATCTGGGTGGGAGAGAGTTCTGGACATCATTTGGGGACCAAGGATTAGCCATGGATAAGAGCTTCCCAGAAGACAGGAAAAGGAATAAACCTAGAATGGTGGGAAGTCTAGGAGGAAGTTACCAACAACAAAATAAACCAACATTTAAAGAAAGAAAGTCAGCCAAGCATGGTGGCTCATGCCTTTAATCCCAGCTCTTGGGACGCAGAGGTAGGAGGATCACTGTGAGCTCAAGGTCAGCCTGAGACTTCATAGTGAATTCCAGGTCAGCCTGGGCTAGAATGAGACCCTACTTCAAAAAACCAAAAATAGGAGTCAGGCATGGTAGTACACACCTTTTATCCCAGCACTCAAGAGGCAGAGGTAGGAAGACTTCCATGAGTTTGAGGCCACCCTGAGAATACATAGTGAATTCCTGGTCAGTCTGGGCTAGAGTGAGACCCTACCTAAAAAAAAAAAAAAAAGGACTGGAGAGATTGCCAAGTGGTTAGGGCGCTTGCTTGCGAAGCCTAAGAACGCATATTTGAATCCCCAGATCCCACATAGCCACATGCAAAGTGACACAAGTGTGCAATGTTGCACATATACATACGGGGACATATGCATCTGGAGTTCGAGCACAGTGGCTGAAAGGTACTGGCGCATCAATTCTCCCTCTCCCTCTGCCTCTTCTCTCTCTCTCCCTAAAAAATAAAATAAAGAGGGGCTGGAGAAATGGCTCAGCAGTTAAGGTGCTTTCCTGCAAAGCCCAACAACTCAGGTTTGGTATGACCTAGGTTTGGTTCTCCAGTACCCACGTAAAGCTAGATGCACAAAGTAACACATATATTGGAATGCATTTGCAGTGACCTGGTGCACCCAGTCTCTCCTCATGCAAATAAATTAAAATGAAAAATAAAATAAAGAAAACCAGTGAATGATAACATGTCTACTGCATTCCTGACAACCTTAGGGAGAGTAGACCAGTGATTTCAGCCAATAATCAGTGAGAGTAGAGACAAACAAGGGCAGCAGCAGGTGTATGTTCCACACTCACGAAGCTTGACGCACTAAAAATGTAGATGGTTGGTAGAGTGCTACCCTGGAATGCACAAAGCCCTAGGTGGGACCGCTAGCACCACATAAAGTGAATGTGGTGGCAAAAGCCATTCCTAGCACTCAGAGGAAGAGGTAGAAAGAGCAGAGTCCAAGGTCTTCCTCAACTACAGAGAGTTTTGAGGCCAGCCTGGATTACAACTAGATCTTGTCGCAAAAATAAATAAATAAATAAATAAGGCTTGATTGCCCGGTGAGGTGGTTCACGCCTTTAATCACAGCACTGGGAGGTCAAAGTAGGAGGATCTCTGTTAGTTTTAGGCCAGCCTGGGACTACATAGTGAGTTCCAGGTCAGCCTGGGCTACAGTGAGACCTTACCTCAAACAATAATTAAAAAAAAAAAAGCTTGATTGGAAAGGGAAGGAATAGAATAATTATCTGGGAGCCAGGTATGATAACACAGGTCTTTAATCCCAACACTCTGGAGGCAGAGGTAAAAGGATCATTGTGAGTTTGAGGCCAGCCTGGGAATACAGCATGAGTTCCAGGTCAGCCTGGGCTGCAGTAAAGAGTTACCTCAAAAAAAAGTTTTAAAGAATTGCCTGGTGTGGTGGTGCACGCCTTTAATCCCAGCACTTGGGAGGCAGAGGTGGGAGAATTGCTGTGGGTGTGACGACAAACTGAAACTACATAATGCAATCCAGGTCAACCTGGGCTAGAGCTACCTCAAAAAACAAAAATGAAAAAGAAAATTAAAGAAAAGAATAATAATTATCTGGGGGTTGGTGGCCTAAAATGGGAAGAGAGGGTTTGATTAGGTTTAAGGCATTGTGGGTGAAAGAGACATGTGACTTAGAGGAAAGATGGGAGTAACTATGGAGTGGCAGAGTCAGTTTGGGACCCAGTACTCAAGACTTCCTAACTAGCGCTCATTCTATCCCACAGTTTCTTCCTCTTCCAGGTGAGGGAGCCAAGAAGGGGATGGGAGTTATGGAGAGCCAGGAGCTCCCAATTTGGAAGGTTTGGAGCAAGAGCTTTCCTTCAAACCACAACCGCATAGATAGTAGGGGCATCAGCAGGGGCCACTGCAGATGGCCGCCTGCGCCTTCCGAGGGCCGCGTGGTCCAGATCCGCATAGAGCAGGCTCTGAAGGGGGAAAAGACAGGAGGCAGGATGTTCAGCCGACTGATAACCTACAATCCTGGCTTTTCTTGGTAGGGACGTATGTAGGACAGGCTGGCCTCCATCCTGCTGCCTCGGCCACGCGCCCAGCTAGACTTCTTTGTTGGACCCGCTTTCCTCCGCGATTCTGGCTTGCCCCTTCCAGTCTGCAAGCCCTTACCGGCTCCAGGTCCGGGTCCCCTAGGATCTTGGGTTCCTCCTCTAGGGGCCTCTGGGGCTCTGCCGTCACCGCTGGAGCTATGTGGAGGGTGGGGGACAAGGTGACCAACTTTGCTGGAAGCACTGGCACATCTGGGGATGGGACTGTATATGGGTGGGGTCGAGTCTCACCAAATACGGGGAGTGGTCGAATCGGGGGTGGGGAAGAGCGTCTGTAAGGAAGTGTGACTGTCGCCAGTCTAGTCGCACAGGTTCCGGTCGGCTGCAGGCGGCGCCAACGACAACTCGTGCAGCTTGCAGGCTCCGACCCGCAAAACAACTTGGGCTCCTCCCACCAAGTCCCGCCCACGAGGCTCGCTCTTATCCTTCTGCCCTTTGGGATCCATTCCTCCAGCCCCGACTTCCCCACAGTCAGTCCACAGACGAGTGCGCACACTCGCGAGGGCTGGCTTCTTGCATGCTCCATGCCACCTCCAAGAAGCCTTTAGGGCTTTCGGGAGAACCCCTTCCTACTTACTTATTTATTTGTTTATTTATTTATTAGAGAAAGGCAGAGAGAGAACGGGCAAGCCAAGGCAAACGAACTCCAGACACATGCACCCAGCTAGTGCATCTGGCTTTACGTGCGTAATGGGGAATTGAACCTGGGTCCTTTGGCTTTGCGGGCAGGCGCCTTACCCGCTAAAGCATCCCTCCATCCCAAGACACCCCCCCACACACACCCCGCCCCACCCCTTCTCAAATTTAGTTCTGAAACTTGGTAAAAGGTTCAGGTCCACGCCCCATCGGACCTGGCCACGCCCCACGTGCTCACCTGCGCCGCCAGTAGACCACGCCCAAGACTCCCAGTCCCAGCATCAGCCCAACGCCCATCAGCGAGAACAGGACCTGGGGATACCCCGACCCTGGGGGAACCGCGTGGCGGGAGGGTTGTCTAAGTCAAGAATGAGACCACACGGACCTGCTAGCTCCTCCCACTCGGCAGGGCTTCTCTGTCCAAATTAAGTCCCCTCTGCGTGCGGGCCCGGCCCCGCCTGCCTACCGTGGGTAGAAGCCGGGACCCTGCAGGCTTCCCTGTCCCCCAGCACGCGAAGCACCGTGCGGCTCTCGCTCTCGTGACGCCCCTTGCAGAAGAAGGTGCCTGAGTCCCCCGCGCTCAGGAGCAGCTCCAGCCGCTGGATGCCGGGCTCCAGGGAGCGCAGGCGGCCGGAGAAGCGCTGGAGGGGCGGCACAGCTGGGGTCCCGCTCGACGACGCCCACAGGATGGGGCGGCGTCCTTTAGGGAGGCCTTGGCAGGCGGGGAAACTGGGCGCCCAAGCCCAGCGGATGGGGTAGGCGACCCCTATGCAGGAGAGATTCAGCCGGTCTCCTGGACGGCCGTCCAGAGAAGCTAGGAGATGGGGCAAGGGATGTGGTTAGGGCTAGACTGCTCTCCACCCCCCCACACACACACACACACGGGGGGAGGGGGGAAATCTCTTTCCTCTGCCCTTCCACCACCTTCGTCCTTACATCCTACTCCCCAGAAGCCCCTTCTCAGCCTCACAACCTCCTCTTCGTTGACTTACCCCCCGGGTCCCCGCGGGTCCTTGAGAGTAGCAGCGACAGCAGCTGCAGAACCAGGGCCATGGCTGGGATGTAGTGGGGAGAGGCAGCGAATGAATCAGCTGGGAGACCGGAGGGAAGCTGGGGGCAGGGATGGGGATACCGCCGGACTGGAGGGCTCTGATAAGAGGGGCGGGGCTGCCAGTTCCTAGATCCATCTGGGAATCCTAGCAAGACAACTCAGAACTTTCAAAAGGCTCTCCTAAAATTTGTGTACAGGCCCTTTGCATAAGTACTTTTGCAAGCTGAACTACTCTAGCAGGCCACGTCCCCAGCACCATCAATTCCCCGGCTCTGCTCCCTGAGTACACATCCCCAGCCTGCCACTTACTAGCTGTGCAGAGTGGGCAAGTCGCTTAACCTCTGCCTGTTCATTCAGCTGTAAAAATGCACAGGAAGGCACCAATATGTTGAAGGATGTCGTGAGAACTAAATAAATATAGGTAAGACACCTAAAACAATGGCTGTCATATAGGAACACTAAGTGCCTGTCGTTGTTATTATTTCTGTTCTTATTTTAGATCCTACCTCATCTCTGGGTGCCTACGCAGCCCAGCCCCACCCAGGGTGCTTCACCCAAACACAATGGAGTGAGGTCCCATGATCTTCCTGTAAATCTAAGGCACCAAGCACATCCTTAGCAGGTGGGTGTGGGCCTTCAGGACACACAGCCTCAACCCCCACCTGCTATGGTATTGCAGAAGCCCAACAAGAAGTCAGTTACTTTGCAATTCACTTTCTGCCTGCACTCCCTAGCCAGTGCCTCACAGGAACCTAAAGTTGATGACTGACTTGGACCACGACCCACCACCCATTTCCTAGAAACCAGCAGAAGCTACCAGCATGGCTATTTAAGTCACAGAAAGTCTTTGGTGATAGACTCTCAGAGGACTGGGCTGTTGGGACTCTCAGCTGAGGGTCCTGAAACCAAGAATCAAAATGGAATTGACCATTCATGACACTTGCCTTCCCCTATCCTCTCTCCCATCTCTCCTCTCCACCCAGGCCTGCTTAGCCCGGTCTTTCTCTCTAGTCAGCTAGATTTAAACTGGGAGGGAGGTGCCACAGAGGCTGGGAAGGGAGGGGCCTTTGGGATTATAAATTTCCAAAAGAGGGCTCAACACCCAGAGCTGGGCCCCTGAGGAACCACTTGCAGGTGACTGCTGGGGCGGCGACCATTCTCAGCACCTGACCATGAGGTGCCTGCTGCTGTTAGTCCTGTTCGCGCTGCTCTGCTGCTGGGTCTCAGGTGAGTACCTGGAGGCCCCAAGGACTTGGTTTGTCAATCAGGACCTTGACCTTCCCTACCCTACTCACTGCCCCACAGGGTCCTCTACTTAGGATTCCAAGCAGCCCCAACCTCACCTGGTTTAGCCCCCTAATGCCTCCAGGACCAGGTGTTTGTTGTGTGATGGGCTCTTGCTACATCTCCTTCCTTCCTTTTTTCCTTCCTTCTTTTATTCCTTCCTTTCTTTCTTCCTCCCTTCCTTCTTTTTTGTTTTTTCTTTCACAAGGTCTCTAGTGGCCAAAGCTGACCTTGAGCTCCTTCTGCCCCTACCACCAGTGTACTAGGATTATATGCATGTGCCACCACACACCCAGCTCTTTGGTCCATTTTATTTATCTATTTGTTTTTGTTTTTGTTTTTGTTTATCAAGGTAGGGTCTCATTCTAGCTCAGGCTGACCTGGAATTCTCTATGTAGGCTCAGGGTGGCCTTGAACTCATGGCGATCCTCCTATCTCTGCCTCCCGAGTGCTGGGATTAAAGGCGTGTGCCACCACGCCTGGCTTCATTTCATTTTTTGTTTGTTTTATTTTCCGTGGTAAGGTCTCACGTTAGCTCAGGCTGACCTGGAATTCACTATGTAGTTTCAGGGTGGCCTCAAACTCATGGTGATCCTCCTACCTCTGCCTCCCAAGTGCTGGGATTAAAGGCGTGTGCCACCATGCCAGGCTCTCTTTGGTTCATTTCTTAAGAATCCATATCCTCATCAACACACTCCTGAATTACCCACTCTTCCCACCTGCCATGGCTTCAGGGTCTCTTTTATCACTGCAAGTTTCCTTTTTTGGAAACTCCACCACCCATTTCCATGGCCAGCCCCATCTCAATATACAGGTCTCCAGGGTCCTGCTTCCCTTCCCTCGCTCACCTGTACTGAGCAGGCTGTGGGCTCAGAGGCCTCCCACTCCACTGTGCCAGTGAATGAGGTGCTCAGAAATGGTCCTTCCTAGCTTGTTCCCACTCCTCCCTGGGCTATGTACCTTTACTCCTGCCAAAGATGCAGAACTTTCTGAATGGTGCCCGGTGTTCTCTTAGAACCGCCCATGGGACCAACGAGTTTCCCTGAGTCTCCTAGGGAGGAGATGCTAGACTTGGGTGAGGTGAGTCTCATGGAGAAACACCCATGAGCCACTCCATCTTTGGACTGACCATTCCTGCACCCAACTTTGCATGCTTAAATCTTAAATTAGCTGAAGTAGGAACCCTGAGGTTACCACTTTTTGCACCCAACCTTTCCATTTTGGGTAAGGTACAGACAGAATCTGACAACTTGTCCCCTAGACGTTGCTCCTTCTAGAGTGAAAGCGAGAATGACAGTAGGATTCTGTTCAGGACTGGTTTTTCTTCCTACGCTCTTGGCATCCCCAAGGAGTAGAGGAAACTGCTAAAGCTGGTCACAGGTGGTTTCCTTGGAGCCACAATGCCAAGCTATCTCTGAAAGCATTGTAACCCACATGCTTTTTGTTGTCCATATTTCTTCCTATCGCAAGTTTCCCTTCCTCTCCCTCACTCCCCATTCATTCTTCTGGATTTCCTCATACCCTAGCTTTCCCCACCCCTGTGTTTTTTGTTCATTCTGTTCTTTGCTTGACTCATCTCAAATGGGGTGGGGTTGAAGAAGGTATTTAGGGCATGGGTTTTTCCACAAAGAACAAACACCCTCACCCAACGCCCACTTTCCACTTTTACCCTGTTACTCACCTGCTCTGTCCCTATGGATGAAACAGGTCAGAGTGCCCACTTAATGGGCAAATCTCCACCCCCACTCCAGCTCAGCGCATCCCCAGGTGACTCAGACTGCCCATCATGTCATTTGTGTCTCCTCAGCTGACATTCGCTGTCACTCCTGCTACAAGGTCCCGGTGCTGGGCTGTGTGGACCGGCAGTCCTGCCGCCTGGAGCCAGGACACCAGTGCCTAACAACAAACGTGTACCTAGGTAACTTTCCCCTCTTTGGGACGGGGGGGGGGGGCATGTGGGAGACTCAGTGTCTGGGACTGAGGTCCATCAAGGGAAAAGAGAATTACAGTGGTGACAACACATGGGCAGATATGGCTGTGTCCCAGACACTGACGGTGGCTTTACAGGCACTTCTTTCAGAGCATGTTTGTGATAACTCTCTCTAATGTGGCCATGGGCATGACTCTGAGGAGATAGTCGCCAAAAGAGACAGTAGGAAAAGCTGGGTGTGGTGGTGCACTCCTTTCATCCCAGCACTTGGGAGGCAGAGGTAGGAGGATTGCTTTGAGTTCAAGGCCACCCTGAGACTATATAGTGAATTCCTAGTCAACCTGGACTAGAGTGAGACCCTACCTTGAAAAACAAAAACAAAAACAAGAGAGAGAGAGAGAGAGAGAGAGAGAAGTAGGCCTGAAGAGATGGCTCTGTCAGTAAAGTTTGTGCTGTGCAAGCATGAAGACCTGAGTTCAATCCCCAGAATCTATGTTAATAAAAAAAAAAAAGTGTGGGGGTGGGGTGGGAGGGACTTACCATGGGACTTTTTTTATAATCATGGAAAATGTTAATAAAAATTTAAAAATTAAAAAAAAAAGAAAATAAAGAAAAGAAAAGAAAACATGATGGTATGCACCTTTAATCCCAGCACTCAGAAGGCAGAGAGGTAAGAGTTCAAGGCCAGCCTGAGACTACATGATGTATTCAAGGTCAGCTTGGAATGGAGTGAGACCTTACCTTGAGGAAAAAAAAAAACAAAAAACAACTAAGCAGTGTGTCTGTCCTTTGGCCTCCACACCCACACGTCAATATATGTGCACACACATACATGCAAACTCACATACACAAAAAGATAGTAAGAGGTCCAAAGCCTCAGGTGCTCCACTAAGGAAAGACAAGTAGACAGAAGAGAAAAAGGGCAGTGCTGGACAGCAGGGTACAAGGCAGTCAACAACCCATCTTCACCTCCCTGCCCTCTCCCACCCCCAGGGAAAATGTGGGTTTTCTCCAACCTGCGCTGTGGCACACCTGAGGAGCCTTGTCGGGAGGCCTTCAACCAAACCAACCACAAGCTGGGTCTGAACTACAACACAACCTGCTGCAACAAAGACAACTGTAACAGCCCAGCACCCCGGCCCGCTCCCGCGCTGGCCCTTGTCTCCCTCACCTCCCTGGCTGGCCTTGGCCTCTGGCTGCTGCACTGAAGGCTGCATCTCCTCCTACCTGCCTTAGCCTGAGCATCAGAGCCCCTGGATTTCCAGAATGTTCTCCACTCCCTTCCTCTGAAGAGCATTTCCCTAGTCCTGTCCCATTTCTTCCACAGACATTGCTCAGGATGGTCTTCCTTGCCACATTTCTCACCCTATAACTTCCACTCTATTTCCCCCAGGTCTTTTCCCATTTTCTTCTAGACCACTGTCCCTCCTCACTGGCCACTGAGGGGCTTCCTGCTCTGCTGCACTCTGCTGCACATCTGGGATCTGGAACTGGAAAGGCTCCTGTCTTGTCCCCAGCGAAGGGTCCCAGAAAGGACCTGATGACCTGGCTATATGGGGCTGGCTCTCCAAACCTCTATCTACTCATCTCTATCTACTCATCTCTTCCCATTTTGAGTAATAAACATCTGTGGCTAATCAACTGCATATTTTATTGTCAGACAACCTAAGCACTAATGTGAACATGGTGGTGCACGCCTTTAATCCCCCAGCACTCAGGAGGCAGAGGTAGGATTGCTGCGAGTTCCAGGTCACCCTGAAACTACATAGTGAATTCCAGGTCAGCCTGGGCTAGAGTGAAACCCTACGTCGAAAAACAAAAAACAACACACACACACACATTCCTCAGGGAGTTTCCTAGGTGGCTGGGCTGAGCAGGTACAAGAACAGGTTTTCCAAGCCTCTTCACTTCCGGTTAGTATCTGCAGGTGGCACACAAGCACTAGTGTTTGGAGAAACAACTCTTATCCTAAATTTAGACCACACCTTGATCTACTGCCAAGCTTAGCTTGAGGGCTCCCCAGAAAGAGTAGGCCAGGGGCATAGAGATCAGAATAAGGCCCCCTTTTTCCTGTCTCTTGGGTTAGAGTCCTGGGTCTCACTCTGCCTGGTTCCTAACTGGAGTATCTGAGCAACTTTATCACAAAGTTTACATTTCCTTTCTCAATTCAAAGAAGTTCTACTGCAAGGCTAGAGAGATGGCTTCCTGAGCAAAGTGCTTGCTATGCAAGTATGAGAACCTGAGCCCAGAGCTCCCAGAACCACATGAAACACCTGTGGTACACCTGCAATCCTAGGGCTGGGGAGGTGGAGAGGCTAGTCAAGCCCAATCGAGTCTTGGTTCAGTGAGAGAACTGTCTCAAAAAATAAGGTGGAGAGCCGGGCATGGACGCATGCCTTTAATCCCAGCACTTGGGAGGCAGAGGTAGGAGGATCGCAGAGAGTTTGAGGCCACCCTGAGACTGCATAGTGAATTCCAGGTCAGCCTGGACCAGAGTGAGACCCTACATTGAAAAAAACAAAAAATAAAATAAAATAAAATAAAAATAAGGTGGAGGGCTGGAGAGATAGCTTAGTGGTTAAGGCACATGCCTGTGAAGCCTAAGGACCCAGGTTCAATTCTCCAGGTCCCAGGTAAGCCAGATGCACATGGTGGCACATGCATCTGGTGTTCATTTGCAGTGGCTAGAGCCCTGGCGTGCCCATCCTCACTCTCTCTCCCTCTCTAATGAGTAAATGAAAATGAAAATAAAGGCCGGGCACATGCCTTTAATCCCAGCATTTAGGAGGCAGAGGTAGGAGGATTGCCATGAGTTTGAGGCCACCCAGACACTACTGAGTGAATTCCAGGTCAGCCTGAGCTAGAGTGAGACCCTGCCAAAAAAAAAAAAAAAGCTGGGAGAAAGTACGTGTTTGCAAAGCCTACTGGCCCAGGTTAAATTCCCTAGTAACTACATAAAGCCAGATACACAAAGTGGTTCATGTGTCTGGAGTTCATTTGCAGTAGCAAGTGGCCCTGGCATGCCCATAGTCTGTCTGTCACTCAAATAAATTTTAAAAATAAATAAATAAGGGCTAGAAAGATGGCTTAGCATTAAGGCACTCGCTCGTGAAGCCTAAGGACTTAGGTACAATTCACTAGTACACACATAAGCCAGATGCACAAGGAAGCATATGCATTTGGAGTTCATTTGCAGTGGCTGGAGGGCATGGTATACCCATTCATTCATTCTCATTTTATCTCTCTCTCTCAAATAAATAAACAAATATATATATATATATATATATATATATATATATATATATATATATATATATATATATATATAATTTATTTATTTATTTATTTAAGGTAGGGTCTCACTCTGGCCTAGGCTGACCTGAAATTCATTAATATAGTCTCAGGCTGGCCTTAAACTCACAGCAATCCTCCTACTTTTGCCTCCAGAGTATTGGGATTAAAGGTGCGCACCACATGCCTCCTGGCAAAATATTTTTTTAAAAAAGTGAAAAATGGATTAAGGAAGCCACCAAATTTTGACCTTAGGCCTCTATACACACGTGTGCCCACATGTGAATGCATGCCCCTACACATGTGCACCAACATACATATAAACACATATATACACATAAAAAAAAAAGAGGCCAGGCATGGTGGTGCATGCCTTTAATCCCAGCACTTGGGAGGCAGAGGTAGGAGGATCACTATGAGTTCAAGGCCACCCTGAGAATACAGAGTGAATTCCAGGTCAGCCTGGGCTAGAGTGAGACACAACCTTGAAAAAAAAAAAAAGACCTGGAGAGCCAGGCATGGTGGCGCATACCTTTAATCCCAGCACTTGGGAGGCAGAGGTAGAAGGATTGCTGTGAGTTCAAGGCCACCCTGAGACTACACAGTGAATTCCCAGTCATACTGGACCAGAGTGAAACCCTACCTTGAAAAATTAAAAAAAAAAAAGAGAGAGAGAGAGGGAGAGAGAGAGAGAGCGAGCGAGCTGGAGAGATGGTTTAACAGTTAAGGTCGTTGCCCTCAAAGACATAGGACCCATGTAAACCAGATGTACATAGTGGTATATGCATTTGGAGTTCCTCTCTCTCACTCTGTGCCTCTTTCTCTCTCTCTAATAGATAAATATTTAAAAAGAAATAATATTGAAGAAAATAAATTTAGAAAAATCAGAGTTCAAACTAGTCCCTCCAAAACAAAAACAAAAACAAAAACAAAAACAAACACAAGTAGTTTTATCAGAAATCAAACTTCAAAGTGAGCAAAGTAAAACCAACTCAGCCAGGCAGGCTTATGGACTCGTGGTGACCCTCTGCTCAGCCCAGAGCCTGCTTACTTTTAACATAGCCCAGGAGTCCCTGAGTACAGATTTTTCATGGCCCATGGGGGGTCACTGGACAAGGAGTGCATCTTTGTAACTAGGTCCACTGATGGACTGTTGACTGCAGAACCGGAAGCTGGATGATACTCCTTCAGCCTTTCCCATTAACAAAAGATAGATGGAATTTTCCAGTCAGCTCTAGAATGAGCAGATTTTAATGGCTCACAGAGGAGTGCTTCTCATCTTAGATGTCCAGCTTCCTCACTCCCTTGTGCCCTTATCCCCTTCCCTACCCCTTACTGCCACTACCCTCCCCACAGTCCTGGCAAAAGCCAGGCCAGGGTGGTGGCAGCTACAGCCAAGATGCACACAGGGGCTATGGTGCTTGTCACGGCGCTATTGCACAGCTCTCCGAAGCAACAGTTCTTATGGGTAGTGAAAGTCACGTCTCCCACCGACTCTATTTCCACTTGATTGCAGTGCTGAGTGGCCACGCAGGCAGGGTGGTGATGACTCAACGCTGAGAGAGAATGATAGTGGGGTGTTGGGACAGAGCAGATGTGATTTCCAGGAGCCCCACGGGATTATCTGACCCCTCAAAAATGCCTCCCTGAAACCAAGCCATCCAACTCAACACAAGGGCATCCATGGGACACTGATGACATGATGCCCTGAGAACATGTTACTCTGTCACATGGGACCTCAATTCCATCAGATGAAAACAGCAGATAAACCCAAGTCAAAGAACAATCTATAAAACAACCTATCATAAATATAAAAAAGGGAGCCAGGCATGGTGGCACATGCTTTTAATCCCAATACTTGGGAGGCAGAGGTAGGAAGATCGCCGTGAGTTTGAGGTCACCCTGAGACTACATAGTGAAGTCCAGGTCAGCCTGGGCTAGAGTGAGACCCTACCTCAAAAAAACAAAAAGAGAAAAAACAAACAAATAAAAAATAATAATACATAAAATAAGGGCTGAAGAGATGACTTAGTGGTTAAGGTGCTTGCCTGCAAAGCCAAAGGACCTCGGTTCAGTTCTTCAGTACTCACGTAAGCCAGATGCACAAAGAGGCACATGCATCTGGAGTTCATTTGCAGTGGCTCTTGGAAGCCCTGGTGTGCCCATTCTCTCTCTCACACTCACGCTGCCTCTTTCCCTCTCATAAATAAATAAATCAAAATTTAAAATAAAAAAATTATAAAAGAATGTGGGCTTTGATTTGGCTCCTGGGTCAATAAATAAATAAACAAATAAAGGCAGGAATAAAGTCGAGCTTAACTAGTATTATTGCACCAATCTGTTGCTTTCAGGTTGTGATAATTGCACTATGGGAGATGTTAGCATTAGGGGAAGCTGGGTGAGGAAGATACAGATCTCTGCATTATTTTTTAAGTCAGGTAGGAAATGACACTGGTTCCTCTGCCTCGTCTGCCACTGCATCACTTTTCTTCTATGAGTGAGTGAGAGAGCGAATGAGTGATGGAGGGAAAGAGAGAACTGGTGTGCCAGGGTCTTAGCCACTGAAAACAAACTCCAGACATGTGCGCCACCTTATGTGCATGTACCTCCTTGTGCATCTGGCTTATGTGGGTTCTGGGGGGAGTCTTACTCCAGTCCTTAGGCTTCATAGGCAAGCACCTTAACTGCAAAATGCTCTTTCCAGCCCCCACTGCTTTCCTTCTTTTCTTTTTCCCTTCCTCCTTTCTTTTTTCCTTTCTTTTTTTTTTATTTTTTTGAAGTAGAGTTTTATTCTAGCTCATAGCAATCCTTCTACTCTGTCTCCTGAGTGCTGGGATTAAAGGTGTGAGCTGCTACACCTGGAATTTTTTTTTTTTTTTTAAGGCTGAGTCTCATATTCCATGGAGAGCCTGGCCTTTGAACTTCTGATCCTCTTGCCTCCACCTTCCAAGTGCCAGTGCCAGACATGTGCCACCATACCCAGCTCTGTAAATCATTTTTATAACTTTTCTGTTAATCCAAGATAACTTCAAAATGACACACACATACACCTCACACTTCCTGGTTTAACATTTGGTCCCTGCCTTAGAGCTGAACTTCTTCCTTTACAATGTCCTATGAGGTTCTTTCTGGAAAGTAAAGAGGTGGGAAGAAGGGGCCTGAGGATGGCAGGTGGCTCAGGGCTCAATGCCAGGAACCAGGAGAGGTGCAGGCTGCTCTGCTCCAACAGCGGCACCATCTGCCCAGAGCCAGCCTGAGCCCGGATGGTTCTGGAAGCCAGCAAGACTGAAGAGGGGACTGGAAGCAGAGGGAAGTGGGAGAGACTCACATTGCTTGACCTGCCCCAGGCCTGGCTGGGGCTTGCGCTCCAGGAAGCCACAGCTTTCGCCCTCGCTGCAGGTGGTCACTGTGTGTTTGCAGGAGCTGCTGGGGCCTCCGCTGCAGTCATAGCACCGCATGCGGTTTCCTGGAGAGAGAGAAAAGAGAGAGAGAGAGAGAGAGAGGAGAGAGAGGCGCTGGACCCAGGCCCTCAGAGGAGCCCGCAGAGGGAAGGACCAGCCTGTGTGAGAGACAGAGAGGGCTTTTCTTACCCAAAGCAGCTGCCAGCAGGGTTCCAAGCAGGATCACAACAAATTGGGGGTTCATCATATCCTCTTGTAGCTGGAGCACTTATCCCTCCTGCCCACCCCCCTCCCAGGCCCTGCTCTGCCAGCTTTATATCCCCCTTGCCTCCAGTTTTATAGGGCTATAAAAACAGGAAAGTCTCCCCCAGCAGGCACCAGGGCCCCAATGCAGACAAGGAGGGGCCCCATTGATGCCCTTCACATCCTCTGAAGCCCAGCAGCAGTGTATAACAATGGCCCAGGAGCCCCCAAGGGTCTCTAAACCCAATTCAAAGGATGGGCCAGGGTTTTCCTTTTCCAATTCCGTGTGTGTGTGTGTGTGTGTGTGTGTGTGTGTGTGTGTGTGTGTGTTGGGGGAGCGGTTTCTGCAAATATTTCTATCAATACAACAGATCCCAGATGGAATGCGGACGCAGGTTATGAAAGCCCAACACCATTTATTAAAGCCAGCATTAAACAGATTTCCAAAAAATGTCAAGCAATGCCACTCTTCACACCATGTGATTGGGAACTAATTATTGTTTTCAAGGAAGGGTCTCACTCTAACTCAGGCTGACCTGGAATTCACTGTGTATTCTCAGGGTGGCCTCAAAATCACAGTGATTCTCCTACCTCTGCCTCCTGAGTGCTGGGATTAAAGGCATGCGCCATCATGCCTAGCTAAATTTATTGTTTTTATTTGTTAAAAGAATCCATCAATGCCTGTTTATTTATTTAGGCAGTTATTTTGAGAAGGTCTCATGTAGTCAAGTCTGATTTTGAACTTTCAATCCTCCTGTCTCAGCCTCCTATGTGCTGCAATTACAAGAGTTCTTTACTTCCTGTCTAAAATTTTTGGTTTTTCCAAGCATGGTGGCACTTACCTTTAATCCCAGCACTCAGGAGGCAGAGGTAGGAGGATCCTTGTGAGTTCAAGGCCACCCTGAGACTACATAGTGAATTCCAGGTCAACCTGAGCAACAGTGAGACCCTACCTTGAAGAAACAAAAATAAATAAATCAAATAAAATGTCCTGTTTCAGTTTCTCTTCTTGGATATGAGTGCCATCTGGCTGTGACATCTGTCTCCCATTGATTGTCAGAGTTGATTTGGCTGAACTGACTGGCTAGGTGGGTGTCTGGTCCTCCCTCACCACGCTGCTCAGTGCTCCACATTCCTTCCTTCCCAGAATAGAGAGGATAGGGTCATTTGGTCAAGGGTATACCAGTAGCTGCACTCCCCTGCTAGAACCTACAGACAAGCTCTCAATTTCTCTTCTCCCTCCCTTTTTATTTTTCTATTTTGTCAAATCCAAGTGCATGTATGTGAATGATGTGTATGTAGGTTAGTGCATATGCACCATGGTATATGTGTGGAGGTCAAAGTTCTCTCTTCCTACCTTCTTTTATTTATTTATTGTTAATATTTTTGTGTATATATTTCTTATTATTATTTTATTTTATTTTGGTTTTTCAAGGTAGGGTTTCACTCTAGTCCAGGCGGACCTGGAATTCACTATGTAGTTTCAGGATGGCCTTGAACTCATGGTGATCCTCCTACCTTTGCCTTCTGAGTGCTGGGATTAATATACCACCATGCCCAGCTTTTTAAATATTTTTAATTAGTTAATTAGTTAATTTATTTATTTCAGAGAGTGAGAGAGAAGCAGAGAGAGAGAGGAAGAAGAGGAGAATGGGCATACTAGGGCTTCCAGCTACTGCAAACGAACTCCAGACACATGTGACCTTGTGCATCTGGCTTACATGGGTCCAGGGGAATTGAACTGAATTCTTTTTTTTTTTTTTTTCGGGGTAAGGTCTCACTCTAGCCCAGGCTGACCTGGAATTCACTATGGAGTCTCAGGGTAGCCTCGAATGAACTGAATTCTTTTGGCTTTGCAGGCGAACACCTTAACCACTAAGCCATCTCTCCAGCCTTTTTTTTTTTTTTTTCTGAGGTAGGGTCCCACTCTAACTCATGCTGACCTGGAATTCACTATATAGTCTCAGGGTGGCCTCAAACTCTCCGCGATCCTCCTACTTCCCGAGTGCTGGGATTAAAGGTGTGCACCACCACACCCAGTTTATTTATTTTTTTGTGGGTTTTTTTTTTTTTTTTTTTTTGAGATAGGGTCTCACTCTAGCCCAGGCTGACCTGGAATTCACTATGTATTCTCAGGGTGGCCTTGAACTCATGGTGATCCTCCTACCTTAGCCTCCCAAGTGCTGGGACTAAAGGCATGCACCACCATGCCCCGCTCTTACTTTTTAAAAAATATTTTATTGTTGCTTATTTATTTGAGAGACAGAGAGGCAGATAAGAGAGAATGAGTGTGCCAGGGTCTCCAGCCACTGCAAACAAACCCCAGACACAAGCACCACCATGTGCCTCTGGCTCTATGTGTGTACTGGGGAATTGAACCCAGGTCCTTAGGCTTTGTAGGCAAATGCCTTGACGGCTAAGCCATCTATCCAGCCCTCCACCTCCTTTTGAGACAGGGTCTCTCTTGCTGTGCTGTGGCTGCTTTGTGAGCCCCGCCTTGCAGGGCCTTAGGATGTGTGCGCCTCTTTGAGTGTAGTTTTACATGGGCTCTCGTGTGTGCGAGCTGAGGAGGGTCAAACTCTGGTCAGCAGGCTTGCAAGCAAACACCTTTAACTGGTCTGGGGAGATGGCTCGGGCTTTAAAGGCACTAATTTGCAAATGCCTTTAGTTGCTGAACCATCTCTCCAGCTTCTTGTTTGTTTTCTGAGACAGGGTTTCGTACCGCAATCCAGGCTAACCCTGAAGCTCCCTGTGTAGCCCAGGCAAGCTGCTCTCAAAGTCACATCAATCTTCCTATGCCAGGCTCCTGTGCGCGGGGAGTGCAGGTGTGCACCACCACACCCTGACTACTCCTGATGTAATTTCTAATCTAGTAAATGTCAGTGAAGTCCACAAGAAGAAACACTCTGGGGTCTTTAATGAATTTTCAGATCCCTGAGATTCTTTCATCCAAGTACTAACCAGGCCCAACCCTGGTTAGCTTCTGAGATCAGACAAGACTGGGTGCATTCAGGGTAGTATGGCCGTAGACTCCTTGAGATTCTCTATGGATACCTGGGTCTCCCCTGCTCAACATACCCTTCCTGGTCTTAGGTAAAGTACTTCACTACAGTCATAGCGTGTCTTAGTCATAGTGTCATAGTGTTTTGATTTTGTTTTTTTGAGGTAGAGTCTCACTCTAATCCAGGCTGACCTGGACTATGTAGTCTCAGGGTGGCTTTGAATTTACAGCAGTCCTCCTACCTCTGCCTCCCCAGTGCTGGGATTAAAGGCGTGCGCCCCCTTTAGATACCAGCCTTCCAGACTGCCACTCTCTCCTCCCTGACCTGGCCATCCACGCCTTTCTTTCTGGTCTTTCCTAGCCCTTCCCAGAGGAAATGTACACATCTTTCCAACCCAGCTCATGATTAATTCTTTCCTGCAAGGTAATAATGTTTGCAGGGATAATTATGGAGTGGGAATACTGAAGCTTGCTGGTGGGAGGGAGAGGGGAATCAAAGGGATGTGAGCTGGGTGGGGCAGCCCCTCACATGGGCTTTATGGGTAGGGTGTGGGAGCAGGTGGGTAGGTTTTGTTGATTCCACACTCTAACATCTAGGCCAGGGCCCTTTAGGATTGTGACCATGAGAAGCATACATGCTCAGACAGACAGACAGGCAGACAGAGTAAACAGAGAGCCAGAGAGCTGGGAACAGCTTGAGGCAGGAGGAGGGGTGCAGAGGAGAAGGCGACAGACAATTCAGGAGTGGCAGACAGCCGAGCTGAGTTACAAACACAGAGAGAACCCAAAAGACCCTCCAGCTCAGGGTAGGGAGGGGGTGAGAGACTGGGGTGGCAGCAGAGGGCCAAGCCCTACTGCACCAGGTGGTGAATTCTGTCACTGTTCCACCCTCAGGTTCTCTCCTTAAGAATGTGTTTACTGGTCCCTCCCTGTCTTGGCCAGATGCTCATCTCAGTCCCGTGCAGATATCACGTTCTGCCAGACTCCTGAGCCCGGGTCCGGCCATGGGTACCTCCAGTGTCTTCTTCAGCGTCCTGTTCCTCTATGGGGCACTGGGTAAGGGTGGACTGGGGAATCTCCCCTGGAGTGGGGGGAGACGGGGCAAGGGTTGTGGAGGGAGCCTGAGGGCTGAAAGGGAGGGGGACCTGGTAGAGGCCAAGGGAGCTGGGGTAAGAGAGTTTTGGGATGCCTGTTAATTCCAACACCCCAAGGATCTGGAGTTTGAGGCCAATCGGGACTACATAATGAGTTCCAGGCCAGTCTGGGCTGCTTGAGACCCTGCCTCAAAAAGCCACTTGGAGCCAGGCATGATGGCGCACGCTTTTAATCCTAGCACTCACTCGGGAGGCAGAGATAGGAGGATCACAGTGAGTTTGTGGCCACCCTGAGACTACATAGTGAATTCCAGGTCAGCCTGGTCCAGAGTGAGACCCTACCTTGAAAAACCAAAACAAAACAAAGGCACTTGGAAATCTCTGTCTCTTTCCTGCTGTACCTTTCAATCATTGTAGCCCTGTCCCTGTTCACACGTCTGCTTCTGTGTTGGGCTCCTTGGCTAATGTCTCTTCTGTCTTTGACACCATCTACTTAACTTCCCCATCCTCTGCCCCACCTCCTCAGTGGTCTGACTTTATGTGTCATTGTGACTGCTGCCATTGCTCTGGATTCTATCCAGGTCTGTACAAACCTTCCAATCCCTGTCTCCCTCTAGCCTCTGTCTCTTTCCCTGGATCACTTCCCCTTCCCTTCTCTGTTTTTCTACTCCTGTCTGCCTCCATTTTACCACTCCTCTCTCCTTCCTGTGGGAGTCACCGCTTCAGGTTCTGGGCTTTGCCTCTTATGTTCTTTCTCATCCCTTACTTCATCTCTGCTGACCCAACAGGTCTCACCACTCTCCCGCCCCAAGAACAGGGACGGCTCAAGTGCTACACCTGCAGCTTCGCCAAGCCCTGCTACCCTGTTCCCACCGAGTGTAAGAATGATGAGGTCTGTGGCATCAGTGTGGGCACCTCAGGTAGGACCCTGGATCATTGGCCCTTCTCTGGGTGGCTGCTTATCTCCCCCTCCCCACCCGTGCCTCAGCATTCCTCTTTTGTCCCACAGACCAGAATGAGATCATCCAGCGGAAGGGCTGCCTCCCAAGGGCCCAGTGCCCTCTGCAGGGCCATGCCACCTACTGGTTACGTTCCTATGCGCTGAGGCACACGTGCTGTGAGCAGGACTTGTGCAACACGGCTGCTTTGCAGGGCCCCCCCTGCCTCCTCCTCACCGCCCCACTCTTGCTTGCTGCTGGCCTCTCCTGGGGAGGGTGCCTCCTCTACTAGACAGGCATGGGCTGACAGCCCTCAGCTTAGGACTCCGGAGTCACCGCTGCCCCGGAAATACCTCCATCCATGTGTTCAGACATGCCCCCAAACCTGACTTTGCAAAAAGCCCTCCACCGACCCCATCCAAGACCCAATCCTGTAGGCATGTCCCAGCCCCTGCAGACACACCAGGTCCAGCCCCATAAGGAATATGTGTCTTTTTATTGCCCCCCTCCATGTCCCTGGTCCCTAGCAAGGCAGCTATTTTGAAGGAACTGTGGGTCCCAGGCAAGGTTACTGAAGGGACACCAGGTCTGGTGAGGGGGAGAGTCTTGATAGGGAAGACATGATTTGGTGGGTGGTAGACTCAGGAAGGGAGGTCTTGGAGAATCATAGAGCTTAGGGCTGGGGATGAATGCTTGGCAGGTATGCCGGAAGCCCTGGGTTTGAGTCCCAGCACCACATAAAACTGGGTGTGGTGTGGCACACCTGTAATCCTAGCACTCTCTGGAGACAGAGGCAGACTGATCATAAGTTCAAGGTCATCCCCAACTACATATTAAGTTCCAAGCCAGCCTGGGATACATGAGACCCTGCCAAAAAACAACAACCAAAAAGCTGGGTGTGGTGGCACACGAGTTTATGCCCAGCATTTGGGACGCAGAAGTAGGAGGATCACCTGAGTTTGAGGCCACCCTGTGACTACATAGTGAATTCCAGGTCAGCCTGAGCTAAAGTAAGACCCTACCTCAAAAAAACAAACAAAAAAAAACCCACCAAAATACATTTAATAAAAGGGCTGCTTGTTCACTGCATGTTCATGTTGTGAGCTGATAAAGTTGCAGTGTGTGCAGTGTGCAGTGGTGTGGGGGGCACACACAGGGTACATGGCTGCACCTTAAAAATGAACTCTAGGGGCTGGAGAGATAGCTTAGCAGTTAAGGCATCTGCCTGCAAAGCCCAGGGATCCTTGTTCCACGCTCCAGGACTGACGTAAGCCAGATGAACAAGGTGCATCTGGAGTTTGTTTGCAGTGGCTAGAGGCCCTGGCATGTCCATTCTCTCTCTCTCTCTCTTTTTCACACTGCCTCTTTCTCTCAAATAAATAAATAAATTACATTTTAAAAAAAGAGGCTGGGTATGGTGGCGCATGCCTTTAATCCCAACACTTGGGAGGCAGAGGTAGGAGGATCGCAGGAGTTGGAGGCAACCCTGAGACTATGTAGTGAATTCCAGGTCAGCTTGGGCTAGAGTGAGACCCTACCTGGAAAAACCAGAGGAAAGAAAAGGAAGAAGAAAGAATGAACTCTAGCTGCTGGGTGGGTTGGGCTGCAGCACTGGACCTATGATCTGTGTATTTCCCCTCAGTTTCCCTCTGTGTCATTTTCCTTCCTGCCAATATCTAAACTGGACCTGCTGCCACAGGAAGGTTTCCCAGCAAGCTCTTCTTCAGTGACAACCAAACCTGAGCCAGGATTCAAAAGGGCACCTGCCGGTGGGCAGGTGTGGAGGCACTTATGACAATGAGGCCTGGAGTTCTATTCATTTCTTCCTGACACTGAGAGCTGGCCACTTTGGGAGCATCAATGTCCTCTCCCACGTCACCAAGCCAGACTTGCCCACTGTTCAGACGTCACAACCCAGCTCCTGCAGGTACTCCAAGACCCAATCTTGTAGGCATGTCCACACTACTAAGGATCTGGCCCCTGCCAGCCACTGTGGATACTTCCTCTGCCCAATAAGCTGTCCAGGCCAATAGAGAACAGCAGAAGTGCATGTGTGCGGAGGATAAGGAGGGCTCCCTGGTGGAGGTGTGAGTGCAAACAGCCCATCCTGACTTCTTCCCGTTCCATCTGAGGAAGTCCCAGGGCCTGATTAAAAGTCTGGTTTCTTGTCGGGCGAGGTTGTGCATGCATTTAATCCCAGCACTCCAGAGGTAGGAGGATCACTGTGAGTTCGAGGCTACCCTGAGAACACATCGTGAATTCCAGGTCAGCCTGGACTAGAGTGAGACCCTACCACGAAAAAACAAAAACAAACAAACAAAAAAAAAAAAAGTCTGGTTTCTTTTTCAGAGGCATGTTGAATTCCTTTCCACTGTCTTGTCCCTCAATTCTCCCACGATGTGCTTCTATTTTTCTCTCTCTGCTTCCAATTTATTTCTCTCACTGAGCTGACTTGAGGTTCTCTGTTCTCTTTCTCATCTCCTCTGCTCACCCTTAGGCTCTCCAACAGCTAATACCCACCCCCCCCCTGCATTGCTCTGGATTTTTCTGTCTCCTCCTGCCCACCCACACCCATCCCAACCACCAAAACCTGCCTACCTACCTACCCCAGACTCCATAGTATCTCTTATACACGATCACCCATCCATTGGCTACTTTAAGACAGAAGAACACACCTGTTTGCGGGTGACATCACAGAATAATGCTACTCTCTTGAGCCCTACCCCCCTCCCCAGCTGCTAGAGGCCAAAGGAAGGGAGAAAGGGGAGGTAAAGTCACACCCTCATACTGCCCCCTCCAAAGTTTTCAACAAATCCTTCAAATTCCAGAGAGACAGCAGGTAACAGGTCACACTCCTGCAGCAGTTGTCACCAAGATCACGTGGTCTTGTGCACAGGTGGGCTGAGGGGTTTGCAAAGAAAAGAGATGATAATTTTCTCCACCATCTCAGGAACCAGAGCCCCATCAGGAAACCAACCCCAGTGCCTCTGGGATTCAAGTCTGTGTCTCCCATTTGTTCCTTACCTAAGGCGGGCTAAGTGGATGTTCTCATAGACCTGGGTCTCGGGTTTGAAGGGAGGAATCGAGGCATCTGGGGAGTAGGACCCATAGATGTACAGAAGCCATCAGATAAATCACAGGTGCTTTCCTTACCCTCCACTCCCCTACAGAGGACTGGGAGCAGAGATGAGTGTGATGCAGGAAACTGTACATCGCACCCAGGGGACTTACCTTGGCACTGAGCCCCCGGGGCCCTCCGCTTCCAGAGCATGATGCCCAGGGCTAGGATGGTGAGTCCTTGGCCCACAGTGAGCAGCAGCATCAGGATCCAGGGCACATCCCAGCTAGGGAAAGGGGCGCAGACAGTGGGAGCAGCACCCATGGAGACTGGGGTGAGGGCAAGACAAGCAACAGAAAGGGCCAGTGAGAGGCTCTGTGACTGCACCCCAAGACAGGCCCCCCAAAAGTCTGATAGGCTCTCCCTACCGAAGACTTCTTGAACTACTCTGCCCTCAGTGTCCACCACACCATGACCACAATCATGCCCATTTCCAGGCCACTCCCCCATCCCAGAAGCCAACATCAGGGAGAATGGCAGTGACACTTTGACCCTAAAAGGACTGCTAATGCCAGAGCATGCCCAAGCTCTAACTTCCCTCACAGTAATTCACCTTTTCAAAAAAAAAATAATAATAATAATAACAAGGTGCTAATGTTGAGCATGGTGGCACATG
Source organism: Jaculus jaculus (assembly GCF_020740685.1). NCBI lineage: Eukaryota > Metazoa > Chordata > Mammalia > Rodentia > Dipodidae > Jaculus > Jaculus jaculus. The sequence continues at coordinate 191,031 of NC_059109.1, forward strand.
CCTGTAATCCCAGAATTTTGGAGGTAGAGGTAGGAGGATCTTGGGCTACCTAGTAAGTTTGAGGGCACCTTGGGCTGCATGTGACCTTGTCTTTTAAATAAAAGGGAAGGAGCCGGGCGTAGTGGTGCACGCCTTTAATCCCAGCACTTGGGAGGCAGAGGTAGGAGGATTACCAAGAGTTCAAGGCCACCCTGAGACTACATAGTGAATTCCAGGTCAGCCTGAGCTAGAGTGAGACCCTACATGGAAAAAAAAATGGGGGGGGGAATGGACCTGAAGATATGGCTTAGCAGTTAAGGCACTTGCCTGCAAAGCCTAAGGACTCAGGTTCAATTGCCCAGGACCCATATAAGCCAGATGTGCAAGGTGGTACATGCATCTGGAGTTCATTTGCAGTGGCTAGAGGCCCTAGTGTGTTCATTCTCTCTCTCTCTTTTTTTCTCTGTCTCTTTGTCTATGTCTCTCTCAAATAAATAAAAAAATTAAAAAAAAAAACAAGCTGGGTGTGGTGGTGCACATCTTTAATCCCAACACTCAGGAGGCAGAGATAGGAGGATAACTATGAGTTTGAGGTCACCCTGAGACTACATAATGAATTCTTGGTCAACCTGGACTAGAGTGAAACCCTACCTTAAAAAACAAAACAAAAACAAATAAATAAATAATCAGGCTGGAAAGATGGCTGAGCAGTTAAGAAACATGCCTGAGAAGCCTAAGGACCCAGGTTCAATTCTCCAGGTCCCCCGTAAGCCAGATGCACATGGTTGTACATGCATCTAGAATTCATTTGCAGTGGCTGGGTCCCTGATGTGCCCATTATCTCTCTCTCTCTGCCTCTTTCTTTCTCTGTCACTCTCAAATAAATAAATAAAAATAAACCAAAAAAATTGAAATAAATAAATAAAAATTAAAAAATAAATAACTTAAATTTAAAAGGGGGGATGGGGACCTGGAGAGATGGTTCAGACTTTGCTTTCTTGCAAAGTCTTGGTTTGATTCTCTAGTATCCACATAAAACTAGGTGCACAAAGTGTACAAGGTGTTTGGAGTTCATTTGCAGTGGCAGGAGGCTCAGGCATGCCTATATATTCTCTAAGTAAATAAATAAATAATTTTTTTATAGGGCTGGACAGATAGTTCTGTGGTCAAGATGCTTGCCTGTAACCTAATGACTGGAGTTTGATTCCCCAATACCCACTTAAAGCCATATGCACAAAGTTCATTGGCAGTGGCTAGAGGCCCTGGTGTGTACATTCATTCTCTCTCAGTCTCTAATAAATAAATAAATTATTATTATTATTATTATTATTATTATTATTATTATTTTAGCCAGGCATGGTGGTGGCACTTGCCTTTAATCCCAGCAATCAAGAGGCCAAGGTAGGAGGATCACTGTTTGAAGGCACCCAGTCTGAGGCTACACAATGAATTCCAGGTCAGTCTGCGTTAGAGCAAGACCCTACCTCAAAAAAACAAAGATGGCCGGGCGTGGTGGTGCATGCCTTTAATCCCAGCCCTTGGGAGGCAGGGGTAGGAGGATTGCTGTGAGTTTGAGGCCACCCTGAGAGTCCAGGTCAGCCTGAGCTAAAGTGAAACCCTACATTGAAAAACAAAAACAGCCGGGCGTGGTGGCGCACGTCTTTAACCCAGCACTCAGGAGGCAGAGGTAGGAGGATTGCTGTGAGTTCGAGGCCACCCTGAGACTCCATCATGAATTCCAGATCAGCCTGGGTTAGAGTGAGACCCTACCTCGAAAAACCAAAAATCAAAAACAAACAAACAAACAAACAAACAAAACACCCAAAGATAAGGGCTGGAGAGATGGCTTAGTGGTTAAGACGTTTCCCTGCAAAGCCAATGGATCCAGGTTCAATTCCTCAGGATCCACGTAAGCCACAAAGTGGTACGTGCATCTGGAGTTTGCAGTGGCTGGTGCACCCATTCTCTCTCTCTCCCTCTCTCTCTCTCTCTGCCTCTTTCTCTCAAATAAATAAATAATTTTTTTTTTAAAAAAAGCACAAAGATAAGCTGGGCATGGTGGCGCACACCTTTAATACCAGCACTCTAGAGGCAGGGGATTGCCGTGAGTTCAAGGTGACCCTGAGACAACTACAGAGTGAATTCCAGGTGAGCCTGAGCTAGTGTGAGACCCTACCTCACAAAACAAAAAACAAACAAACAAAAAGATAAAAATAAACGATAAAGCTGGGTGTGGTGGCACATGCCTTTTAATCCTAGCACTTAGGTGGCAGAGGTAGTAGTCTTGCTGTGAGTTCAAGGCCAGCCTGAAACTACATAGTGAAATCCAGCTCAGTGGTTAGATTCCAGATGTATGTGTCACCCTGTCCATCTAGTTTATGTGGGAACTGAGCTATCTCCTGGCCCAGAGTAGCTTATTTCTAACATTTATTTATTTATTTGAGAGAGACAGAGAGAAAGAGAGAATGGGCACACCAGGGCCTCAAGCCACTGCAAATGAACTCCAGACACATGCACCCCCTTGTGCATCTGGCATACATGGGTTCTGGGGGAATTGAACCGGGTCCTTAGACTTCGCAGGCGAACGCCTTAACTGCTAAAAGAGGTAGGGTTTCACTCTAGTCTAGGCAACCTGGAATTCAGTCTGTATTCTCAGGGTGGCCTTGAACTCACAGCGATCCTCCTACCTCTGCCTCCCCAGTGCTGGCATTAAAGGCGTGTGCCACCACGCCCATCTAGAGTAGCTTATTTCTAAACAGTGGTATATCCCATCATACTGTATGTCTTGATTCCGGGTCTACTCCACTGGAAAGCTGGTTTAATAGACCCATCTTTGTTATGGGTTTGATCATTGCCTCCCCTACAGGCAATGGTCTGTTCCACAGAAGTTACCCCCAACCTGGTGGGATTTGCTTATCTCACCTCCTTTCCCCACCATGAGGCCATGTGCTAGAAGGAGAGTCCCTCCCCAGTTCCTCCCTCAGTTCATTTACCTGCTAGGCTAAAGCTGAGTCTCTTGTTCTGAGGCATGAGGCAGTGAATGGTCCTTGGCCTCCAGCTCCTGGGCTCTGGAAGCCCCTCCAGTGGACACACCAAGAGCAGGGCAGCCCCATTACCCCAAAAGTACTGAGTGTGTCCTTTCACATGTCCCTTCTCCTCTAGCCAGGTCACAGAACCCAGATGTCTAGGAGGAACTGCAGAACACAGGAGAAGGGAGCAGAAGCCATCTGCAGACCTCACAGAGAACTGGGATCCTGGTGGGAAAGAGAGGCCCCTCAATTCCTGTGGCTCTTCCTGGACCACAGTGGCCCCCAGTCTTCATACCCTACTCACCTTTGAGCACAGAGACGTCATATACCCTCCAGTTCTGGTACTTTCGGTGCTCATCCAGCACGGTGCACCAGTACCGTCCAGCATCTCTGTCCTGGCAACCCTCAAGCCACAACGAATAGTTTCCCAGGACCCTGAACCTGGAATCCTTTTCAGTTTTCCCAAGATCTTGGACTGTCCTGGTCACTCTCACCTGAGCCACCAGGATGGTGGAGGAGCCTGCAGCAGGGCTGCGGAACCATGACAGGAGTTGTTCTCCCTTGAGGATGGATGGTAAGGGACAGGGCAGCTGCACTGACTCCCCAGAGACCACATAGATGGCCTGGATGCTGTCTGTGGGGAGATGGTTGTATAAAACCAAAGATTTATCACCTCAGCAATCCCCCATATACCTCCCATGCTGACTCCCTCCTTCTCTGAGGTCTCAAGAGCTGGTTTGGCTGGTGAGCACATTTCTCAAGTGACAGAGAGAAAGGTGGAGAGAAATGGCTTTCCTCTCTTGTCCATTGCTGGTGAAAGAGTCTGAAGGCAGGAAGGAAAAGGCTACCATAGCTGGCAAAAGTTCCTATCTGCAAGGCACGTGCCAGCAAAGCCAAAGGACCCAGGTTTGATTCCTCAGTACCCAGGAATAGCCAGATGCACAAAGTGGCACATGCATCTGGAGTTTGTTTGCAGTGGCTAGAGGCCCTGGCTTGCCCATTCTCTTTCTATCTGCCTCTTTTGCTCTCTCAAATGAATTAATAAGTAAGAGTCTGGCATGGGGGCACACACCTTTTTTAAAAATATTTTTTAAAGATTTTATTTTTATTTATTATAGATAGAGGAAGAGAGAGAGAGATAAAAAGAGAATGAGAATGGGCACACCAGGGCCTCTAGCCGCTGGAAACGAACTGAACATGCATGTGCCACCATGTGCATCTGGGTTACATGAGACCTGGAGAATCGAAACGGGGTCCTTAGGCTTTGCAGGCATGCACCTTAACTGTTAAGCCATCTCTCCAGCCCAAGGGGGCACACATCTTTAGTCTCAGCATTTGGGAAGCTAAGGTAGGAGGCTGTGAGTTTTAAGGCAATCTGGGGCTATGCCCCGACCAGCGGGACCTAGTTATTCGTGAGGGCACCAGGAGGACCTTAGCCTGCAAAGAAAATGGGTGAGAGAGGGGAATGGACTCAGGCAAACCAACGCTTGTCGAGAGTCGTTTATTCAGCCAGAAGGCTCATCTTTTAAAGTCAGTTTTAGGTAGGGGAGGGGTAAGGGGAGTAGAGGGTGAGACAGTAGGGAATCTTCTTGCACAAGGCATGGATCATATGGAAGGGGGTCAGGGTGACCTAGGTGGTGGAAGGTTACAAACTCTTCTTGGCCTCAGGCCAGAGACATTGTGGTTGTTCTGAGAAGTCAAAACTCAGGGGCCTTGATACTGCAGGCGCAGAGCAGAATGTTTATTCTTTAGCCAGAATGCAGCAGGGGTGGAGGAGGGGGTAAGGGAAAGATGAAGGATTTCTTTAAGGGTGGTCCCCAACAGGGCTATATGTAGAATGAGTTCCAGGCCAGCCAGGGCTAGAGTGAGACTCTACTTCAAAAAAAAAAAAAAAAAAAAAGGCAGGAGCTGGGCATGGTGGTGCATGCCTTTAATCCCACTTGGGAGCCAGAGGTAGGAGGATCACCATGAGTTCAAGGCCACCCTGATACTACATAGTGAATTCCAGGTCAGCTTGGACTGGACAGACCACCCTACCTCAAAAAAAAAAAAAAAAAAAAGGAAAACAGTGGGACTGGGGGATGGCTTAATAGTTAACAGTGCTTTCTTTCAAAGCCTGACAGCTAGGTTCAGTTCCTTAGCACCCATGTACAGCCTGATGCATAGAGTGGCAAAGGCATCTGGTGTGCCTTTGCAGCAGCAAGAGAACCTGTCATGTGCACACGTGCACATACACATGTAAAAATAATAAGCATTTTTGTATAAATAAAGAGGGGGCTGGAGAAATGGCTTATAGTCAAGGTACTTGCTTGCAAACCCTGATGGCCTGGGTTCCATTTCCCAGTACCCACACAAAGACAGATGCACAAAGTGGCACATGCATCTGGAGTTCATTTGCAGCTGCAAGAGGCCATGGGCATCTATTCCCTTTCTCTCTTTCCTTGCAAATAAAGAAATAAAAATATTATCTGGATGTGGTGGCGCATGCCTTTAATTCCAGCACTCAGGAGGCAGAGGTAGGAGCATCGCTGTGAGTTTGGGGTCACTCTGAGACTACATAATGAATTCTAGGTCAGCCTGAGCTAGAGCGAGTCCTTACCTTGAAAAATGAGAGAAAAAAAAAGTATGTGTGGGGGGAGATGGATCAATGGTTAAAGGTGCTTGCTTGCAAAGCTTGGTGACCGGGGGTTCGTTTCCCTAGTATTCATGTAAAACCAGATGCACAAAGTGGTGCATGCATCTCTAGTTCTTTTGCAATTACAATAGGCTCTGCTGCACCCATTTCCCCTCTGTAAATAAATTTTTTTAAATTATTTTTTTATTTATTTGAGAGCGACAGAGAAAGAGGCAGAGAGAGAGAGAATGGGCGCGCCAGGGCTTCCAGCCTCTGCAAACGAGCTCCAGACGCGTGCGCCCCCTTGTGCATCTGGCTAACGTGAGACCTGGGGAACCGAGCCTCGAACCGGGGTCCTTAGGCTTCACAGGCAAGCGCTTAACCGCTAAGCCATCTCTCCAGCCCTGGAAATAAATTTTTAAAAATTTATTTATAGCTGGGCATGGTGATGCACGCTTTTAATTGCAGCACTCACTGTCACTTCGAGGCCACCCTGAGATTACATAGTGAATTCCAGGTCAGCCTTCTGAAGTCTCTCAAGGAGAAAGAGCAGCAAGTCTTTCCCCGATCTTTCAAATGCTGAAACATAGCCCCCCTCCTGGTTCTTACCTGCAGCAGCCTTTGGGGCCCCACACAGCAGCAGAAGGAGGAGGAACATGGGGGAGCCTGCTAGAGTCTCTTGCTCCAAGACCCAGTGTTTCCAGGGAGGAAGCAGAGTACAGATAAAGCCCACAAGCCCCAGACTGGAAACACTGGGCCTCTAAGAGGGGATGAGAATGCTGGGAAGATAAAACCCAATTGCATATCTACTAGGGAACAAGTGACCCCACCTTTCAGTCCTGGGAGGAGAGAGGAGGGAAGGCTATGGTCCTGGGTTGCTCCTGTGTAGAGGTGGCCCAGCTGTGCAGCTCCTGTCAGCCTATAAGTGCCTGTTGCTTTTCGTGGAGTCCAGCATGGGACTGCACATTCAAGGGGTACTCCACAAGTGAGCTGGAATTACTTCTCTCTCTCTTTTTTTTTTCTTTTTCAATGTCTTTTTTATTAGTGCATATTAATTTTGTGCAAAATAATAGGCTTCACTGTGGCCTTTTCATAAATGCATATACCATATATTGAAATAGCTATTTAAAATTTATTTGCTTTTAATTAGCACACAAAGAATTAGATTTCCTTATGGAGTTTCAGACAAATATTTTTGTTTCCTTTCTCCCTTCTATCACTCTTCTTTCTTATGCCCTCTCTCCCCCAATTTAGGCTCTTGTCTGCTTTTATGACTCATAGCATGTTTAGGAATTAACTGAATAAAATTTAATAAATAATACTTAAGTGAAAGGGAGATTTACCCTGCTGGATATATATTTTTTTTACTTTTAAATTCTTTTTTTTTTAATTTTTATTAACATTTTCCATGATTATAAAATATATCCCATGGTAATTCCCTCCCTCCCTACCCCCACACTTTCCCATTTGAAATTCCATTCTCCATCATATTACCTCCCCATTACAATCATTGTAATTACATATATACAATATCAACCTATTAAGTATCCTCCTCCCTTCCTTTCTCTACCCTTTATGTCTCCTTTTTAACTTACTGGCCTCTGCTACTAAGTATTTTCATTCTCACGCAGAAGCCCAGTCATCTGTAGCTAGGATCCACATATGAGAGAGAACATGTGGCGCTTGGCTTTCTGGGTCTGGGTTACCTCACTTAGTATAATACTTTCCAGGTCCATCCATTTTTCTGCAAATTTCATAACTTCATTTTTCTTTATGGAATTACTTCTCTTATACCTCAAACTCACTGCAATCCTCCTACCTTTAATCCCTTTATTTATTCATTTTTTTGAGGCAAACCCAAAGGACTGCCCTTTTTTTTTATGCAAGGGTGAGAGAGACAGAATTGGCACACCAGGGCCACTACAATCGAACACCAGACACTTGCGCCACCTAGTGGGTATGTGCGACCTTGCGCTTGCCTCACCTTTGTGTGTCTGGCTAACTTGGGATCTGGAGAGTTGAACCTGGGTTCTTAGGCTTCCAGGCAAGTGCCTTAACCACTAAGCCATCTCTCCAGCCCTTCTTTCTTTCTTTCTTTCTTTTTTTTTTTTTTTGAGTTAGGGTCTCATTCTAGCCTAGGCTGACCTGAAATTCACTATGGAGCCTCAGGGTGGCCTCGAACTTACATTGATCCTCCTACCTCTGCCGCTCAAGTGCTGAGATTAAAGGCGTGTGCCACCACACCCCGGTTTAGCAGAGCTGGGAATCGAATTTGCGAGACAATTACTCTACATACTGAGCCACATTTCCAGCCCTCTGAAGTTTCTTTGAATTAATATGAGGCTCTTTTCTTGTAGTTCCTGTCAAACGCTCTTAATCATCCAGCGGTTCCATGATCCTTCCAGATAGGCTGAGCTATAACCGTGCCTGGATTAGTTTTTCTAACTTTCCGCGTTCCAAACGCTTGGGAGTAATTTCTAACCTCAGCTGTACCCATAGGTCCAACTGCACGGAACCTTTCTCACGCGCGCGCGTTTAAAAGGTCTCAGCTGGGCACGGGGCGCAGCGGGTACGCGCTGACGTCACGGTCACGCAGCGCCTCAGCGACAGAAGGGCGGGCCGGCGGGCGGGGGGGGGGGAGCTGCTGCTGGCGGAGCAGCGGCCCTAGCGGGGCCATGGCGAAGCTGCTGAGCTGCGTGCTCGGTCCCCGGCTCTACAAGATTTACCGGGAGAGAGATTCCGACAGGGTCCCGTCTAGCGTCTCCGAGACTCCAGCCGCCATCACTACCCCGTCTTCCAGCTCCTGGGTGAGTCGGGTTACTCCCCCCCCCCCCGTCAAGAGCATGGTATGGTCCAAACCTTTTACGGCCTGCGCTCGCCGGACGTGCTCACTGTTGGGAATAAGGGGAGTCTGCTTGTCAAGCCGGTGGTCCAAAAAGTGCACCGTTCGTGCCTCCCGGGTTCGAGTCACGCCCGGAATCTGGCCGCCTCCTCTTTGGGCCGCCGTTGGTGTACTTTTTTTTCGGTCCGACCGCCAGTCCCCACCTTTTTCGCCCCGCGTCCCCCCCAACTTGTGTGTCATGGTTCATGCTGGTTCCCAATTGAGAGTCCTGGAAGAGATACCCTGCGTGGACTGGGAATTTTGCTGTCTTACTCCCAACACTTATACGGCCCATCTGAGTGTCTTCCCCTGGCTCTGTTTATCTCCCCTTTAACATTGCTATGAATTTCAAAATGATTTCTACATGTCATATATCCACTGCGCCTCCCCTCAACCCATAAACCTGACCGGAAAGCTCCAGGGTCCTTGCATTTCAGGAAAGCTGCGGGTAGTGGTCTGTTTTCCTAAATAGTCTCTTCCTTTTCCTTAGCCTTAATGTATGCACTGCAGCCTCTACAACTCACCTTCTCTTTCTGAATCAACTCTTATTTGTTACTTTTCTTTCCCCCTTGGAATTGTCAATCTCTTTCTCTAGCCAATCTCCCATATGCACACACCCACACCTTATTTAAACCTGGATTTTGGAAAAGGAGCAGGTATTCCCTAATACACCTTGGCTTCCTAGTCTAGCATCCAGTGTTTGTTTTCATGGGCAGGGGAAGGAAATTAAGTTTAGGATCAGGTTGGGGAAGACAGGCTTCTATAGAAGCCAGGGATATTCCAAGGGAGACAGCCAAGGAGGCTAGAGCCAGGCCATACACATCTGGGCTTCTAAAAGGGAAGGGGAAGGGTCTGTCCACCAATAGGGTCCCTTAACAGGCCATCTGTTTTCCAGGATACATATTATCAGCCCCGTGCCCTGGAGAAGCATGCTGACAGCATCCTGGCACTGGTAAGAGGACTCCAGCACCTGTAGTTCACTGCATCTTTTCAGACTTAGCCGCCCTCTTGAGTTTACTCCTCCCCAGCCTGGGAGAAAACAGTATCCCTGGAGGAGGGGTGTGCTCTGGACTCCCTGCAGCAAAAGTTTCCAGCACGTACCTGCCAACACAATCTCACTGCACACACTTAGCACTTCTCTTTGGCATGTTGGACAGCTTTCTCTGGGGCAGCCTGTACCCCTGAGGAAAAGAAATTTACTCTTGGGACCATTCTGCAGTTCCCAGTGACCCATCCTCCCTGGCAACTAACCTCTTTGGCTGCAGAGACAGCTGTTTTCTCTGGCAGAGTTCCTATGGTGACGTTTGCACATCTCTTGGGGACAAGGTCTGGTGCTATCCTGAGTGGGGCCAACTGAGAAGGCTTGATTAACTTGAGAGCAAAGGACTGGCCTGCCTTTTCAGTGTGATGAGATTGTGTCTGCATTAATCCCAGCCTCTGTTACATGCTACCTAGCAACAGTGTTTGCCCACCTACTGTGCACATGGTGTCATGTGCAGTGTGGTGCTGCGTAGGTTAGTCCTTGGTCAGACCCTGGGCCTGGAAGTGGCAAGGCAATGTGTATGTACTCACGCATATGTGTGTTTGTGTGTGTGTGTGTGTGTGTGTATTGATTGCTTGTCTCTGTCTCTGCTGCAGGCTTCAGTCTTCTGGTCCATCTCTTATTACTCCTCTCCCTTCGCCTTCTTCTACCTGTACAGGAAAGGTCAGTGTGGTTTCAGAGGTGGTTGGGCAAGAAGCGGGTAGGTTGTTGGCAGATGAACCATTCCCCCCAAAGAGGAAGGGGGTCCTATGAGAATGACTTGCCTTTCCTCCTCTTCCTCTGGGGGTGTGGCAGGCCCATAGGTGGGTTTAGAGTGGAGGTTGTAGACAAACTGGGAAGAATGGCTGAGAAGTGTGGAGGAGTACTTCTCATATCATCACTCCCCCCAACCCCCAGGTTACTTAAGTTTATCGAAAGTGGTGCCGTTTTCTCACTATGCTGGGACATTGCTGCTGCTGCTGGCTGGCGTGGCCTGTCTCCGAGGTAGGCGGACAGGAAGCCTAGTTTGGATCTTTCACTGGGTAAATATTTAATACTTTTTCTAAATTCACTTTGGATGCCATGTCCTTCAGGAGAATGCCTAAGAATGGTCTAAGGTATGATCTCCTCAAGGGGCTTCCATCATATGAAAAAACAATTAAGAGAAATGTTTGCTATCCTTAGGTAAGGCTGAGACAGGAAGGTTTTGAGTTCTTCAGTAAGTAAATAGATTAATGTAGTTCAGAAGGGTTATGAATGTACCTGGTGAGACCCTAAAGAGAAAGAACACAGGTGTGGAGACTTTGAGAGACTAGTGAATGAGTGCCTGGGGTGGGGACACCCTGCAGGGAGGGGCTTTACGCTTTTAAAAGTTTTTTGGGGGGCTGGAGAGATGGCTTAGCGGTTAAGGCATTTGCTGGCAAAGCCAAAGGACCCAGGTTCAGTTCCCCAGGATCTACGTGAAGTCAGATGCGTAAGGTGGCACATGCATCTGAAGTTTGTTTGCAGTGACTAGAGGCCTTGGTGTGCCCATTCTCTTTGTATCTCTCTCTCGGAAATAAATAATAAAATATTATTCAAAGGTTTGTTTTTTTTTTTTTCCCGAAGTAGGGTCTCGTTCTAGCTCAGGCTGACCTGGAAGTCACTATGTAGACTCAGGGTGGCCTCAAACTCACGGCGATCCTCCTACCTCTGCCTCCTGAATACTGGGATTAAAGTACTGCAAAGCCAAAGGACCCAGGTTTGATTCTCCAGGACTCACATAAGCCAGATGCACAAGGGAACACATACATCTGGAGTTTGTTTGCAGCAGTTGGAGGTCCTGGTGCACCCATTCTCTCTCTCTACCTGCCTATTTCTGTATCTCTCTCAAATAAATAAATAAATTAAATATTTTAAAACATTTTTTAAACAATTTTTTTTGTTTGTTTTTCAAGGTAGGGTCTCACGCTGGTTCAGGCTGACCTGGAATTAACTATGTAGTCTCAGGGTGGCCTCGAATTCTTAGTGATCCTCCTACCTCTATCTCCCGAGTGCTGGGATTAAAGACATGTGCCACCACGCCCAGCTAAATAAAATATTTTATTTATTTATTGCAGATAGAGAGAATGGGCACATCAGGACCTCTAGCCACTGCAGACAAAACCCAGATGCATGCATATACCACCTTGTGGATCTGGCTTACGTAGATTTTGCTTGGGAATTAAACCTGGGTCGTTAGGCTTCACAGGCAAGCGCCTTAACCACTAAGCAATCTCTCCAGCCCAAAAGTATTTTTTTAATTTAATTTTTATTTATTTATTTGAGAGAGAGAGAGAGAAAGAGGCAGGTACAGAGAGAGAGAATGGTCACATCAGGGCCTCTAGCCACTACAAACGAACTCCAGACACATGCACTGGCTTATGTGGGTAATGGGAAATTGAACCTGGGTCCTTAGGCTTTGAAGGCAAGTACCTCAACCCCTGAGCCGATTCTGCAGCCCAGTTTTGTTCTTTTATTTTTCTCATGGAGCCCAGGCTGGGCTGAAAGTTACTATGGATCTGTGACTGGTCTTGAGCTCCTGATCTTCCTGCCTCCACCTCACAAGTGCTGGGATTATAGGTATGTGCCACCATTGTTGTCTTTCTTGATTTTGGTGAGAGTCACATTTGTTTCAAATTTATTAAGCTGAATTTGTGCATATATGCAATAAAATCAACAGGCAAAACAAGTAATTGAGCCTGGTAGGTGCGATGACAATCAATGAGCATAATACTTAGGTAACCAAAGCTAGCTTTGAACTCCTCAACCTATGTGTCTGCCTCTCAGGGGCTAGGACTACAGGTGTACCCTACTACACCCAGCTGCATTTTATGTTTTTGGCATGCACGGTACCCCTCTACAAGCCATTCTGCAGCTCACTTCTTTTCTCGTTATCATACTGTTTGAGGACACTAGCCTTAGTGATTCAGAGTTCCAGTTCATCCTGGTTTTGTTTCCTTTGTAGCATTTACCTCTCTCTGGCATTCTCGTTTACTGGTTTGTTGTCAGCCACAAGCACAATGCCAGCTCTCTGAGGGCCAGGAACTGTGTATCTCATTCCCTGTCTGTCTCATGTGTAAGACAGTGCCTGAGCCTTCTTGGCAGCAAGGGTTAGTAGGTGCTCTCCCAGGGGGCAAAGAGAGAGATGGGTCAGTACTGAGACCTGCTCCTTTTTGGGGAGGAAAGAGGAGGCAGGAAAGGAGGGGTCCAGGAATTGGAAGGAGGCAAAGACAAGCCCAGGAACCAGAGAAAAAGGAATTTTAAAAAATATATTTTTATTAGCTGGGTGTGGTGGTACATACCTTCAATCCCAGCACTCAGGAGGCAGAGGTAGAAGGATCACTGTAAATTCAGGGGCGGAACCATAGAGTAAGTTCCAGGTCAGTCTGGGCTAGAGTGAGACCCTACTTTAAAAAAAATTTTAAGCCAGGCATGATGGCACACACCTTTAATCCCAGCACTGAGGAGGCAGAGGTAGGAGAATCACCCTGAGTTCAAGGCCACCCTGAGACTACATAGTGAATTCCAAGTCAGCTTGGGCTAGGAAAAAAAAAAAATTTAAGTTTTTAAATTTTTTTTTTTAAATTAATTTGAGAGAGAAAGAGGGAGTGAGAGAATGAGCACATCAGGGCCTCCAGCCACTGTAAAGGAACTTCAGACTTGTGCGCCCCCTTTTGCATCTGGCTAATGTGGGTCCTGGGGAATTGAACCTGGGTTCTTTGGCTTTGTAGGCAAATGCCTTAACCACTAAGCCATCCCTTTAGCCTGTTTTTAAAAAATATTTATTTGAGAGAGAGAGAATGAATAAGCACACTAGAGCCTCTATTTATTTCATATGAATCCGAACCACCTTGTGCATTTAGCTTTATGTGGGTAGGGGAATTGATCCTTGGTCCTTTGGCTTTGCAAGCAAGTGTGTTAACTGCTAAACCATCTCTCTAGCCCTTTTTTTTTCAAGATAGGGTTTCACTCTAGTCCAGGCTGACCTGGAATTCACTATGTAGTGTCAGGATGGCCTCAAACTCACAGTGATCCTCCTACCTCTGCCTCCCAAATGCTGGGATTAAAGGCATGTGCCACCACACCCATCCAGCCCATTTTTTAAAATTTATTTGAGAGAGAGAGAGACAGACAGACAGACAGGAAGAGGCAGGTAGAGAGAGTGGGTCCTGCCCACTGTAAATGAACTCCAGATGCATGCGTCACCTTGTGCATCTGGCTTATATAGGTTCTGGGGAATCGAACATGGGTCCTTACGCTCTGCAGGCAAGCACCTTTACCACTAAGCCATCTCTCCAGCCCCTAGCCCATCCTATTTTTATTATAATAAGAATTATTATTATATATATTTTTTGGTTTTTTGAGGTAGGATCTCATTGTAGCCCAGGCTGACCTAGAATTCCCTAATGTAGTCTCAGGGTGGCCTTGAACTCATGGTGATCTTCCTACCTCTGTCTCCTGAGTGCTGGAATTAAAGGTATGTACCACCATGCCAGAATTTCATTTTTTTAACTTATTTATTTGCAGAGAAAAAGAGAACGAAATGGGTGCACCTGTGTCTGCTGCCACTGCAAATAAACTCTAGATGCATGTTCTACTTTGTTTATTTAGCTTTATATGGGTGCTGGGGAAGTGAGCCCAGTCCATCAGGCTTTGCAAGCAAGCACCTTTAACCACGAAACCATCTCTCCAGCCCCTACAAAAGGAATCTTGAGAGGCAAGAATGATGTCAAGGGAAGCAGTTTAAGAAAATGAGAATGACGAAGGGTTCAGTAAGGAAGTAATTGTGGGTGGGATCATAAGGCCAGATGAGGTTAGAATGGAGAAAGCCAGTATTGGGAAGCCTGGCAGGGACCAGGAAAAAAGCCCAGTGTAAGCAGAGAAATAGCAAGGCTGTGTAACAGTGTTTTAAGATGGCAAAGAATGAACATTTTGCAAGAAGACAGAAACTTGTTAGTCTACAAAGAAACATTCAGTAAGCCTGGTGTGGTGAGGCACACCATTAGTCCCAACACTTGAGAGACTGAGACAGGATCACTGTGAGTTTGAGGCCAGCCTGGGCTGTGTGAGTGAGACCCTGCCTCAAAACAAAAACAAAACAAAAGAAGCAAACTGCCAGGTGTGGTGGCATACACCTTTAATCCCAGCACTTGAGAGGCAGACATAGGAGGATTGACATGAGTTCAAGGCCACCTTGAGACTACAGAGTGAATTTCAGGTCAGCTTGAACTAAAGTGAGACCCTACCTTAAAAAGTCATCCCCCCCCCCCAAAAAAAAAAGCTGGGTGTGGTGGCACACACCTTTAATCCCAGCACTCTGGAGGGGAGGCAGTGGTAGGAGGATGTCTTTGAGTTTGAGGCCACCCTGAGACTACATAGTGAATTCTAAATCAGCCTGGATTAGAGTGAAATCCTACCTCGAAAAAACAGAGGGGGAAGAAAGTAAAGAAATGAAAAGAAGCGAACTGAAGAAATGCTGTGTATGGTGGCACATGCCTGTAAACCCAGCACTTGGGAGGTAGAGACAGGAAGATCAGGAGTTCAAGTCTTGCCCCTGCTACATAGAGAATTCCAGGCCTCAATGCCACCAACAAGAAGCTGGAAATGTTAAGGTGGGAAGTCTTGTAGCCAGTTGCTGGATGTGAAGCAAGGTCTGTTTCCCCACATCACAGGCCCTTGGTTCCCTTTCTTTGACTCCTCCCAGGACTTTCCCGCCCATCTGTAGTCCTTCTCTCATTCCTCGACCAGCACCGGCTCCTCACTCCTGACACTGCTTCTTCTTGTCTTACCAGGCATTGGCCGCTGGACCAACCCCCAGTATCGACAGTTCATCACTGTCTTAGAAGCGACACATCGTAACCAGTCTGCAGAAAACAAGGTGAGAAGTTCTAGAAAGGTGCTAGACACAGTCCCCACCAGCAGCGGCTGTCTTCACTGCTCCCCAGAGCACCAGGTGCTGGCTGGTGGTGGCAGGAGGAAGCGTGTCTTCACTATACCCACCGGGCTTTTTGCCTGTATGTCCTCCGTGGCATCTGTGACGGGTACTCTGCTAGAATAATCCTCCTCCTCCTCCACTTCCATTCTCAGGGATGGCCTAAATGTAGATGCCTCCACAGTGTTTTTGAGATGGATTTTCTAGCACTACAGTGCAGTCTTATAGATGCTTGTTTTGTTGTGTGCTTTGAACACTGTGCTGGCTTTGTTTGGGAGAACAGCTTAGAGAACAGCAGGGGGAAGAGCCAGGGAATGGTGTCCTTTAAGGTGTGACAGGCCTCTGGGTGCTGCAGTGTGATTTTTTAAAATCTTTTTTTGAGGTAGGATCTCACTGTCCCTCAAGCTGACCTAGAGTTCACTATGTTGTCTTAGGCATCCTCCTACCTCTGCCTCAGCACACCTGGCTAGTGTGTGATCATCTTTAAGAAAGGCCTATACGTCCCATAAGTCTCCTTCCTGTTGTGAGGGGTCTGGGATCAAACACCCATGACCACCATCACGACATTAATGGTCACTGCATACCACCACTGAATGAGTGGTGTCACACTGCCTGGCATCTTGCAGGTAGCTCACACACTCTCCAACTCTCATAGCCACCACATGAAGCAGCATGATTATCCTGGTTTACATCTAAGGAAACAGAGGCAGGAAGAGATAAAGTGACCTGTACGGAGTCATCGTAAGGGAATGGCCAAGTCTAGATTTGAAGCTAGGTCTGACCCAAGACTGGCTGAAATGTGTTTTTTTTTTTTTTTAATATTTTATTTATTTATTTGACAGAGAAAGAGGGAGAGAGAGAGAATGGGCATGTCAGGGCCTCCAGCAACTGCAAATGAACTCCAGACACATGTGGCCCCTTATGCATCTGGCTAACGTGGGTCCTGGGGAATCGAACCTGGGTCCTTTGGCTTTGAAGGCAAAAGCCTTAACTGCTAAGTCATCCCTCCAGACCTTGTTTTTCTCTTTCTTTCTTTCTTTTTCTCTTTCTTTTCTTTTCTTTTTTTCTTTTCTTTTTTTTCTTTCTTTCTTTCTTTTTTTTTTTTTTTGAGGAGTGTCTCGCAGTAGCCCAGGCTGACCTGGAATTCTGGAATTCACTATGTATTTTCAGGGTGGCCTCGAACTCATGGCACTCTTCCTACCTCTGCCTTCCAAGTGCTGGGATTAAAGGTGTGCACCACCATGCTTGGCCTTGCAATGTGTTTTTCTTCATTTTATTTTGTCTTATAATTTTATTAGTATATTTTTTAAAAACTAAAATACATCTTATTTATTTCCAAGAAGAGAGAGAGAGAGACAGAGAATGGGCATACCAGAACTTTTAGCTGCTGCAAATGGACTCCAGAAGTATGTCTCATCTTGTGCATCTGGATTTACATTGGTACTGGGGAATTTAACCAGGATCCTTAGGCTTTGCAGGCAAGTGCCTTAACCACTGAGCTATCTTTCTGGTCCCTCGTCATTTATTTTTGTGCATTTTTCCTGTTTTTTTTCTTTGTCAAGTTAGGTTTTTTGTTGCTTTTTTTTTTTTTTTTTTAAGGTAGGGTCTCGCTCTAATCCAGGCTGACCTGGAATTCACCGTGTAGTCTCAGGTGGCCTCGAATTCAGTGATCCACCTACCTCTGCCTCCTGATTGCTGGGATGAAAGGTGTGTGCCGCCATGCCTGGCTCTTTAGTGTTTAAAAATATTTTATTTATTTACTTATTTTGAGAGAGAGGGGCAGATAAGAGAGAGAGAATGGGCAGGTCAGGGTCTCTAGCCACTGCAAGTGAACTCCAGATGCATGCACCACCTTGTGTGTTTGGCTTAGGTGAGTACTGGGGAATTGAACCTGGGTCCTTTGGCTTTTTTTTTTTTTCCTAAGGTAGGGTCTCGCTCTAGCTCAGGCTGACCTGGAAATCACTCTGTAGTCTCAGGGTGGCCTTGAACTCATGGCAATCCTCCTACCTCTGCCAAGTGCTGGGATTAAAGGTGCGTCCCACCACACCCGGCTTGTTTTTTGTTTTTTGAGGAAGGGACTTGCTCTAGCCCAGGCTGACCTGGAATTAAATATGTAGTCTCAGGGTGGTCTCTAACTCACAGCAATCCTCCTACCTCTGCCTCCTGAGTGCTGGGATTCAAGGCATGTACCACCAAGCCTGGCTCAAGTTAGTTTTGAAAGTATCAAACAATGTCTCTGGCAGGGCTGGGGGCATGGCTCCATGGTTAAAGATGCTTGGTTGCAAGCCTGCCAGTCCCAGTTCAATTCCCCAGCACCCACACAAAGTGGGAAGCAAAGGGATGCATATGTCTAATTCCAACACACCTATAACAATGGGGGTCAGAGCCAGGAGAATCTGAAAGCTTGCAGGCCAGCTGGGCTAGTGCACGCACAGTGGCAAGAGCAAAGGAGGCCCGTGTTTAAAGCAAGGTGGAAGGAGAGGACAAACACGCTGAGGTTGTCCTCAGACCTTCACACATGTGCTGTGGCTTGTGTGTGCCTATGCACACACATCCACATTCACACACAATTACATACAATAACTGAAATGGCTTGTTAGGCATGTGACACATGCCTTTAATCCCAGTACTTGGGAGGCAGGTAGGATGATCACTGTGAGTTAAAAAAAAAAAAAAAAGTCGTGCAGAAAGAAATCTCAAAATAGAGAGCTAGGAGTTCTAGGCGTGGGGGAAGAACACAGTCTGAAGGGTTTCTGCCCACAGAAACCATGTGGAAAATGTAGAGGACAGAAGCACAGATGGGCTGGGGGCAGCATGGGCCTTTAACTGAAGTGCTGAGGGGAGCAAGGTGGCCTGACAGTGGGACAGTTAGAGAGGCTCTCTCCTAGGACAAGAGCACAGGAACTCACTGTGGGCATGACTTCCCTCCCTAGCTCAGCTTGGGACCATCAGTTTTATCTGCTGGGGATTTATTTTATTTATTTTATTTTATTTTATTTTTTTATTTTATTTTATTATGAATAAAGGTATTTATTGTAGCTTACAGATCCAGGGAGGTTCCATAATGACAGAAGAAGCTGGCCTGCTTTCACAGGTCCAAGTAGAGAGAGAGAAAAAGCCCCAAACCAAATCCCTACACCACCACCAGCACACTTCAGGAACTCCAGAGACTTTGCATATCTTTAGACTGGAGTTATAAACCCACCACCACACCTTAGGGCTGGGCCCTAAGATTCGCCTGGTGACACCTCCTCCACCCAGGTAGCTGGAAATCAAAGAAGTTTTAATAGACTCCTGAATCTTTTGGGAGGCATTTATTCAAACTACCACAGTGGGCGATAGTCAATAATTGGGCTGTATTGTCAGAGACCTGGAAGGATTATATTTAGAAAGTTGGGGGACTGGCTGCAAATGGTGATGCACACCTTTAATCCCAGTACTTGGCAGGCTGAGATTGGAGGATCTCTGTGAGTTTGAGTCCACATGAGACTACATGGTGAATTCTAGGTCAGCCTGGAACAGAGCAAGACTCTACCTCAAAAAAAAAAAAAAAAAAAAAAAGTAAATGAATAAATAAACAAAGATAAAAATAAAGTAAATGGTGGGGGGAGAGATGGATCAGTGGTTAAGGTATTTGCCTGCAAAACCTATGGACCCAGGTTCAATTCCTCAGTACCCATGTAAGCCAGATGTACAAATGTAGCCAGTTCTGGACCAGAAATGAACAGAAAAGCACCCAGATAAATTTTTTTTTTAATTTTTATTAACATTTTCCATGATTATAAAATATATCCCATGGTAATTCCCTCCCTCCCCACCCCCACACTTTCCCATTTGAAATTCCATTCTCCATCATATTACCTCCCCATTACAATCATTGTAATTACATATATACAATATCAACCTATTAAGTATCCTCCTCCCTTCCTTTCTCCACCCTTTATGTCTCCTTTTCAACTTACTGGCCTCTGCTACTAAGTATTTTCATTCTCACGCAGAAGCCCAGTCATCTGTAGCTAGGATCCACATATGAGAGAGAACATGTGGCGCTTGGCTTTCTGGGTCTGGGTTACCTCACTTAGTATAATACTTTCCAGGTCCATCCATTTTTCTGCAAATTTCATAACTTCATTTTTCTTTACCGCTGAGTAGAACTCCATTGTATAAATGTGCCACATCTTCATTATCCACTCATCTGTTGAGAGACATCTAGGCTGGTTCCATTTCCCAGCTGTTATAAATTGAGCAGCAATAAACATGGTTGAGCACATACTTCTAAGGAAATGAGATGAGTCCTTTGGATATATGCCTAGGAGTGCTATAGCTGGGTCATATGGTAGATCAATCTTTAGCTGTTTTAGGAACCTCCACACTGTTTTCCACAATGGCTGGACCAGATTGCATTCCCACCAGCAGTGTAGAAGGGTTCCTTTTTTTCCACGTCCCCGCCAACATTTATGATCATTTGTTTTCATGATGGTGGCCAATCTGACAGGAGTGAGATGGAATCTCAATGTAGTTTTAATCTGCATTTCCCTGATGACTAGTGACGTAGAACATTTTTTGAGATGCTTATATGCCATTCGTATTTCTTCCTTTGAGAACTCTCTATTTAGCTCCATAGCCCATTTTTTTGATTGGCTTGTTTGATTCCTTATTATTTAACTTTTTGAGTTCTTTGTATATCCTAGATATTAATCCTCTATCAGATATATAGCTGGCGAAGATTTTTTCCCATTCTGTAGGTTGCCTCTTTGCTTTTTTCACTGTGTCCTTTGCAGTGCAAAATCTTTGTAATTTCATGAGGTCCCAGTGATTAATCTGTGGTTTTATTGCCTGAGCAATTGGGGTTGTATTCAGAAAGTCTTTGCCAAGACCAATATGTTGAAGGGTTTCCCCTACTTTTTCCTCTAGCAGTTTCAGAGTTTCAGGTCTGATGTTAAGGTCTTCAATCCATTTGGACTTAATTCTTGTGCATGGTGAGAGAGAAGAATCGATTTTCATCCTTCTGCAGATATATATCCAGTTTTCAAAACACCATTTGCTGAAGAGGCTGTCTCTTCTCCAATGAGTATTTTTGGCATTTTTATCGAATATCAGGTGGCTATAGCTACTTGGGCTTACATCTGGGTCCTCTATTCTGTTCCACTGATCTACTTAAAAGGAGAGTCTTTAGAGCCAGATGTGGTGGCACGCTCCTTTAATCCCAACACTCAGGAGGCAGAAGTAGGTGGATTGCCATGAGTTCAAGGCCACCCTGAGACTTCATAGTGAATTCCAGGTCAGCCTTGGTTAGAGTGAGACCCTACCTTGAAAAACCAAAAAAAAAAAAAAAAAAAAGAGAGTATTCATGCAAGCCAGCGTCTGTCTCTCCACAGCTGGATGCTGAGGAAGAGAACAGCAACAATCTATATCTCCAGTGAGTTTTTTATTTTTATTAACATTTTCCATGATTATAAAAAAATCCCATGGCAATTCCCTCCCCACCCCCCGACACTTTCCCCTTTGAAATTCCATTCTCCATCATTTTTATTATTTGCAAGCACAGAGATAGAAGAGAGAAAGAATGAGTATACCAGGGCCACCAGTCACTGCAAACAAACTCCAGATCCATGCACCATTTTATGTATTTATTTTTTCATTTTCTTTGTTCATTTAGCTTTACGTGGGTACTGCAGAATCAAACTGGGGTCCTTAAACTTTGCAGGCAAGCACCTTAACCCCTGAGTCATCTCTCTAGCCCTCTGCTGGGAACTTTTGAGCCTCCAAGACTACACTCTAAAAGTCCTAGGTGGGGAGGGGGTGTGACCAGCTGATAGGCCCATTTGGCCTCAGAAGCATTAGCCTCATGGATGGATCTGCCTTAGATTTATTTTATTCCTTTCTCTTTTTTTTTTTTTTTGGTTTTTTGAGGTAGGGTCTCACTCTAGCCCAGGCTGACCTGGAATTCACTATGGAGTCTCAGTGTGGCCTTGAACTCACAGCGATCCTCCTACCTACCTCTGCCTCCTGAGTGCTGGGATTAAAGGCTTGCACCATCATGCCCGGCTAATTTTTTTTTTTTTTTTTTTTTTGAGGTATGGTCTCACTCTAGCCCAAGCTGACCTGGATTTCACTATGTAGTCTCAAGGTAGCCTAGAACTCACAGCAATCCTCCTACCTCTGCCTCCCGAATGCTGGGATTAAAGGCTTAATGTTAATTTTTTATTTTATTTTATTTATTTGAGAGAGATAGAAGAGGCAGATAGAGAGTGGGTGTATCAAGTCCTCTAGTCACTGCAAATGAACTCTAGATGCTTGCGCCACTTTGTGCATCTGACTTACATGGGTACTGTGGAATTAAACCTGGGTCCTTAGGTTTCAAAGGCAAATGCCTTAACCACTAAGCCATCTCTCCAGTCTCTCTTTGTTTTCTTTTCCTCTTTTTATTTTGGGTTTTCAAGGTAGGGTTTCGCTCTAGTCCAAGCTGACCTGGAATTCACTATGTTGTAGTCTCAAGGTGGCTTCAAACTCATCAGTCCTACCTCTGCCTCCTGAGTGCTGGAATTTAAGGCATGCACCACCATGCCCAGCACATACTTACTTCTTTCTTTCCTTCCTTCCTTCCTTCCTTCCTTCCTTCCTTCCTTCCTTCCTTCTTTCTTTCTTTCTTTCTTTCTCTTTTTTGAAAGAGGGAAAGAGAAGGGGACTTGCCATCTAGCCCATGGTTAACCTTGAGTTTCTAGTGATCTTCCTGTCTCCTGAGAGCTGAGATTATAAGAATGTGCTGCCATGCCCTGCCTTTTTATTTATTTATTTATTTATTTTTGGTTTTACAAGGTAGGGTCTCACTGTAGCTCAGGTTGACCTGGAATTCACTATGTAGTCTCAGGGTGGCCTCAAACTCACAGCAATCCTCCTACCTCTGCCTTTCAAGGGCTGGGATTAAAGGCGTGCGATACCACACCCTGCAGAGAGAGAGAATGGGCACGTTAGGGCTTTTTGCTGCTGCAAATGAACTGCATACACATGTACCACCTTGTGCATCAGGCTTTCCATGGGTACTGGGGAATTGAACTTTGATGGTTAGCTTTATAGGCAAGTGCCTTAACTGCTGAAACATTTCTCCAGCCTCCCCGCCTTTATTTATTTATTTATTTATATTTTGGGGGGTCTTTTTTGAGGTAGGGTTTCACTCTAGCTCAGGCTGATCTGGAACTCACTATGTAATCTCAGGGTGTCCTCGAACTCATGGTGATCCTCCTACCTCTGCCTCCCAAGTGCTGGGATTAAAGGCATGTGCTACTATGCCTGTCTCCTCCCCCACCCCCCCTTTTTAAAAAAATATTTATTTGTAAGCAAAGAGAGAGAAGAGAGACTGACAGAAAGCATGGGCACATCAGGGCCTCCAGCCACTGTAGACGAACTCTACACACATGCGCCACTTTGCATCTGCTTTACATGGGTGCTGGTGAATCAAACTGGGTTTGTTAGGCTTTTCACCCAAGTGCCTTAACTGCTGAGCCATCTCTCTAGCCCCCCACCCCTCACCCCCCATATATATATATTTTTTTTGAGGTAGGGTCTTGCTCTAGCTCAGGCTGACCTGGAATTTACTATGTAGTCACAGGCTGGCCTTGAACTCACAGCAATCCTCCTACCTCTGCCTTCCGAGTGCTGGGAGTAAAGTCATACCCCACCATGCCTAGCTCGCCTTTCCACCTTTATAAAAAAATATTTTATTTACTTCTTTATATGAGAGAGGGGGATTAAGAAGCAGATAGAGTGAGAGAGAGAATGGACATGTCAGGGCTTCCAGCCACTGCAAATGAATTCCAGAAGCATGCGTCACCTTGCGCATCTGTCTTATGTATGTCTTAGGGAATCAAACCTGGTTCTTAGGCTTCACAGGAAAGCACCATAACCAGTAAGTAATCTCTCCAGTCCTCCCCTTCCTTTAGTTTTTAAGACAGAGTCTCACTGTGTATCCCAGGCTAGCCTTGAACTCACTGTGTACCTCAGACTGGCCTCTAATATGTGTTCCTCCTGCCTTTGCCTCTGGAATGCTAGGATTTTAGGCATGTAGCAGCACACCTAGCTTTTAAAATTTTTTTGGTACTGTTGGAAATTGAACCCAAGGCACCATACATGCTAGCTAAGTACTTTAGCATGGAGCTACACCCCAGCCTAGCCTTAAGGTTTATGGACAACAGAGTTAAGGTTTTCTTGTAGAAGAGGGCAGACAGGCCAGTCCTGATACTCAGTAGCCACCTGCCTTGTCCAGTTATTCTGGTCACACTAGATCTTCCCATCTATGATCCAAGAGAATGCAGACCTCCACTTGTTCCTGGCTGATGAGAGCTGAAGGTGGGCAGCTGGGCCTCTCCCTGGTTCTCAGTTCCCCTTCTCCTCCTCTCCTTTCTCTGCCCACCACAGAGGCAGCTGGCCAACTACAACTTCGACTTCAGGAGCTGGCCAGTTGACTTCCACTGGGAGGAGCCCAGCAGCCGGTGAGGCCCCAGCTGTTGTGTAACTGTCTCCAATAATCCCTCCTCAGCCCCGTCCTCCCACCTCTGCCCCCTGAGGTCTCAGTGCCTGCTGTCCAGTTTTGCCTTGCCATCCTCCACACCTCGGAGGTCCTGACCACATTCCCTCCGGCTTTTTTCTTTCCCTTCTCAGGAAGGAGTCCCGAGGAGGCCCTTCCCGCAGGGGTGTGGCCCTGCTTCGCCCAGAGCCCCTGCATCGGGGGACAGCAGACACGCTTCTCAACCGGGTTAAAAAGCTTCCCTGTCAGATCACCAGGTGGGAAATTGTGGGAAGAGAAGCCAGCTGGGGAGTCCAGGACATGGGACATGGTCCCTGGGACTGTTTGCTCCCTTGTAAAGCAGCTGTCACTCATTGGGCCTGCTGCCATGCGCTTGATGCAGATGTTTGAGGTGAAGAAACCTTTAGTGTGAAGAAAAAGTCTGAGGTACAAAAGGAGGAACTGGATTGTTACCACAGTTCTGCCTGATGCCAAGGTGCTTTCAGTGAGCCTCAGACAGCTGCGGGGCTGGGGTTGGAGGGGAGACACCTTCCTGTTGCTGGAGCAAGTTCTACTGTCCCACTGTGAAACTGGCCTGGACCCTCTGCCCTTGACTTTTATAAAAAATATATTTATTTGAGAGAGTGAAAGAGGTGTGTGTGGGGGAGGCGCGTGTGTGTGTGAAGAATGGGCACGGCAGGGCCTCCAGCCACTGCAAATGAACTCCAGATGCATGTACCCCCTTGTGCATCTGGCTAACTTGGATCCTGGACAGTTGAACCAGGATCCTTTGGCTTTGTAGGCAAACCCCCTAACTGCTAAGCCATCTCTCCAGCCCCCCCCCCCCTGCCCTTTTCTTCTACCCTGGCCCCACTGTGCTTCATTTTCTACACATATGAATCGCCTGCCTCATTAGTACAAAAAGGACAATATTTCTGAGGGGTTGCCATCTTGCCTGGGTGCCCAAGACACACAATAAAGCCTGGTCAGTCTTAGTGAGACAGTGGATGTCAGAGGAAGGCGTGGCTGTTGGCTCTTACAGTGGAGCAGATGCTGGGAAGAGCTCTGGCCTGCCAAGGAGGGCCGGACTTGGTGGCTTCCAGGTAACTGTGTGCTGATCCATCTGAGGGGGTCCACACTGGAGGCTGGGAGGGCCGTGTTGTACTTTGTTGCCTGGGGGACACTTAGCTTAGCTGGAAGTAGTTAATACTTTTTCAGGAACAGTACCTATCACCTGACTAGATGAGTCTCTTCATTCAGTAAATATTTATTAAGGTCCTATTTTGTATCGCTTCTTGGCCTTTTGGCTAAGATCAAGTGTAGTATCTATTTTGTGTAATATTTACTAAACCTAGAAATGATCATCTTGTAAAAGACTCAGAATCACTTATAAGTGGTCGGTCCCAAATTTAAGATTTTTTGAGCCGGGCATGATGGCACATACCTTTAATACCTCTGCACTTGGGAGGCAGAGGTAGGAGGATCACCATGAGTTTGAGTCCACTTGAGACTACATAGTGAATTTCAGGTCAGCCTGGGCTAGAGAGAGACCCTACCTTGAAAAAACAAAAAAAAAAAGTGTTTTTTTTTTTTTGCTTTCTGGTAGTAGAAAAGCAGTAGACATGCAATAGAAACAACACCTTGAATTCTGTATTTTCATCTGCTCCTGGGATAATGATGTGCCACTGAGTAACAGCCATGAGCCATGGGTCAGCCAGAGTCCCAGGGCTGTATGTCCTCAGCATTGAAATAGTATCTTTTTAAAAAATATAAATATTATTACTTATTTATTTGCAAGCAGAAAGAGAGAAGAGAGATGGAGAGAGAAAAAGAATGAGAGGCTGGAGAAATGGCTTACTAGTGAAGGCATTTGCCTATAGAGCCTAATAACCCAGGTTCAATTTCCCAGTACCTACATAAGGCCAGATGCACAAAGTGGTGCATATATCTGGAGTTTGTTTGCAGTGGCCAAAGAAAGAATGGGTGTCATCCTTTTAATCCAAGTATTCAGGAGGCCAAGGTAGAAAGATTGCTAAATTCAAAGCCAGTCTGAGTGAGTTGAAGGTCAGCCTGGGCTACTGTGAGACCTTACCTTGAAAAACGAAAAACAAAACAAAAAGCCAGGCTTGGTGGCATGCACCCTTTAATCCCAGCACTTGGGAGGCAGAGGTAGGAGGATTACCATGAGTTCGAGGCCACCCTGAGACTACATAGTCAATTCCAGGTCAGCTTGGCCAAGAGTGAGACCCTACCTCAAAAAACCAAACCAAACAAAACAACAAAACAACAAAAACACTGAAGTGCATGCACCATTTTATTGGGGAATGAAACCCCGGTTGTTTGCAGGTAAGCACTTTAACAGCTGAGCCATCTCTCCAGCCCTAAAATGGGTATCTTTTTTGTTTTGTTTTTTGAAGTAGGGTTTTGCTTTAGCCCAGGCTGACCTGGAATTCACTATGTAGTTTCAGGGTGGCCTCAAATTCTCAGCAGTCCTCCTGCCTCTGCCTCCCAAGTGCTGGGATTAAAGGTGTGTGCCACCATGCCTGGCTAAAATGGGTATCTTTTTTTTTTTCAAGGTAGGGCCTCACTCTAGCCCAGGCTGACCTGGAATTCACTATGTAGTCTCAGGGTGGCCTCGAACTCACAGCAATCCTCCTATCTCTGCCTCCCAAGTGCTGGGATTAAATGGATATCTTAACAAAGCGTGCAGTTTAAAAAATAAAAAGAAAAATGCTTGAAGCCAGATGTGGTGGCTGAGGCCTTTAACCCCAGTGCTTATAGTCTGCAGGTTGAGGTAGGAGTTTGAGGCTAGCTTAGGCTACAGAGAGAGACTCCATCTGAAAAGTTTGGGATGCACTGGCTTGATAAATGGAAAGGTGAAGCAAGCCCTAGCATCTGTGAATGCCACAGGCAGGAATCCCTCTGCTCCTCTGCTGGCATTGGGGCTCTTTAACTTCTATTCCTCACAGCTACCTGGTAGCACACACCCTGGGGCGCAGGATGCTGTACCCAGGCTCTGTGTACCTGCTCCAGAAGGCCCTCATGCCTGTGCTGCTACAGGGCCAGGCCCGACTGGTGGAAGAGGTAAAGCTCCCCTGCCCCCTGCTGGTTCCATCTCCCCCAGGGATGTGGCCTCCTGCCTGTTGTGACCTGGCCCTTATATTTCCCTTGCTCAGTGTAATGGGCGTCGGGCAAAGTTGCTGGCCTGTGATGGCAATGAGATCGACACTATGTTTGTGGACCGGCGGGGGACAGCAGAGCCCCAGGGACAGAAGCTGGTAAGATGGAGCAGGGACTAAGGAGAGGGTAGGGGGCAGGGTGTGGTAGAGGTTTTGGGGACCCCAGTGCTATAGCACATTCTCTAGGGATCCACAGTAAGGAATACTACCTAAGGACTTCTGTAGGGAGACCCTGAGAGGGAAGTAATGCCAGAAGTAGGAATGAACACATAGGGCAACACAGGCCTATACTCTCAGCACTCAGCAGGCCTCTGAGGCTTGAGGGCTGTGAGTTCCAGGTCAGCCTAAGCTACATAATAAAACTCATGTTGGCTACATAGTGAATTCCAGGTCAGCCTGGACTAGAGAGTGAGACCCTACCTCAAAAAAACAAAAAACAAAAAAGCTTTTTTTTTCTCTTTCTCTCTCAAATAAATAAAACATTCTGTTAGCTATGGTGGTCCACAGTTTTAACCCCAGCACTTGGGAGGCAGAGGTAGGAGGATCACTGTGAGCTTGAGGCCATTCTGGAAATACATAGTTAATTCCAGGTCAGCCTCAGTTAGAGAGAGACCCTACCTCCAAAAAAACAAAAACAAACAAAAAAAAAAAGTGAGAGAAAAAGAACTGAGACTGCAGAGTCAGGCATAGCTCAGTGGTAGGGCATGTGCTCAGCATACTTGAGACCCTGGGTTCCATCCTTGGTTGTCATCCTTTCCGAGAGAGATCTACCTGCTAGTCTCCCCGGGGGAGATGGGCGCCATGCTAGGTGGCTGAGTCATTGCCATGAATCACTTTGCACTGAGGGTCCAGTCTGCCTCTTCTCATGCAGGCCAGGCCAGGAAGGAGCAGCTTCTGTTCCTTTGGAGATGGAGGAGGCCACCTTTGGCTCACCGGGGAAGCTCTGCTCAGGCCATGTCCCTTCATGGCACCCTCCCACACCTCTTTTCTGCCTCCTCCCTAGGTGATCTGCTGTGAGGGGAATGCAGGCTTCTATGAGGTGGGCTGTGTCTCCACACCCTTGGAAGGTAGGCTCATGGCCCAGTCCTCTTACCTCTGCCCCATGGACCAGAATGTCTCCACTTCTCACAGAACTGCCTGCCCAGTCCTGACCTTTTTCTCTCTTGGGGAGAGGCCTGCGTCTCTAAGGTGGGTGGGGGAGTCCACTTAGCTCTGCTGGCCATGCACTCCTCCCTGGCTCTTGGCTGTACTATGCTTGTCTTCCTGCTCTACCCTCCCTGCCAGACCCCACAGCCACACAGCTTGCAATTCTGTGGCCTCCTGTCTGTTGTGGGCTGAAGGGTCCTTTGACTGCCCCTGCCCAGAGACAGAGGGGTATGGCTACCATGTTTCAGTCCCTCCTCCCCTGTGTTACAGCTGGATATTCAGTACTGGGCTGGAACCATCCAGGCTTTGCTGGCAGCACGGTGAGAAGCCTTCCCCTCCCTGAATTGTGCATCCCTCTGGTCAGCCACAGGAGGGAGGAAATGAGGTGCCTGTATCCTCAGGGCTCCCACTATTCAGGGTGCCGAGGGATGGGAGGCTTGAGGGTACGTGGAAGCTGTGGCCCCTCTTCTCATAGGGGCTGGCAACAGGCAGTGGTCTCACTGTCTGTCTGTCTGTCTTCTGTAGAGGACAGCCCCTCCTACCAGCTGCTCTTCCCTGTTTCCTATATTGTAGTCTGACCCATCTTCATTTTCCCCTCCTGTAGGGGGTGCCATTCCCTCAAAACGAGGCCAATGCCATGGATGTGGTGGTCCAGTTTGCCATCCACCGCCTGGGCTTCCAGCCCCAGGACATTGTCATCTATGCCTGGTCCATTGGAGGCTTCACTGGTACCAGCCCCCTGCCACTCCCCAGTGTCCACACACCCATGCCCCTGCCCAAGAGATGTGGGGATTGGCGCTGGGGTGGGTAGAAACTCCCAGAAGTAGTAGGAAGTAGACTGTGAGTGAACTTGTAAGAAGGTGACCGGTTACATGTGCTCTGCCCACTGCAGCATGTTTGCCAGCAGGCCAGGGTGTGGGGTGGAGAGGTCAGGGAAAGGAATGTTTGTCTCCTGCTGTCTTACACTGAGGTGCTGTCTCACAGTCCTGGTCACCAAGCCTTGTCATGCATCTGCTTATTCTCTCTGTCCTCCCTCGATGGCTCCCCACCTAAGTGAAGGGTGGCATTGCAAGACCAGTGGATATCCAGGGAGGATGGGATGGGCACTGGGACAAGGACAGGGGTCCCCCTTAGTCCTCATCTTCTTCCTTGTCCTGTTACCAGCGACATGGGCAGCCATGTCTTACCCAGATATCAGTGCTGTCATCCTTGATGCCTCCTTTGATGACCTGGTGCCTTTGGCCTTGAAGGTCATGCCGGACAGCTGGAGTGAGTATAGCTCCCAGGCTTGCCTTCTAACTGGAGGTGGTTCCCATTTCCGTGGGTGGAAACAGGCTACTCCACTGTTGAGAAGCAGGGTTCCCCCTAACCAGTGGCTTCAGGTTTTTGTCTGTGGACAGTGGAGACTTTACATTGAGCAAATGCTTCCTCTCTGCCATCCTGTGTCTCTCCCTCCATTCTTACTTACTTACATAAGGAGAGTATCATTCTAGTTCAGGCTGATTTGAAACAGGTTGGCCAGGAACTCATCACAATCCTCCTACCTCAGCCTCCTGAATACTGGGCCCGCACCACCATCCCAGGCCGTTCCGTTTGCTTTTATTTGCAAGGAGGGGGGAGGCGGGAGGGAGGAAGAGAGAGAGAGAGATGGATGGGTGCACCAGGGCCTCTATCCACTGCAAACAAACTCCAGATGCACGCACCATGCAGCTGGCTTCATGTGGGTAATGGGGAATCAAACCCCAGTTGTTAGGCATTGCAGGCAAGTGCCATAACTGCTGAGCCATCTCTCCAGCCCTAACCCCTTCAATTTTATCTCATGCTAGGGCCCCTGGTGACCAGGACTGTGAGGCAGCACCTTAACCTAAACAACTCTGAGCAGCTGTGCAGGTGGGAGCAGCCAGTGGCTGGTGTCCCTCCCCCCTCGCACCCCCCCCCCCCCCCCCCGCTCCAGTCAGACACTTAGTACCTAAGAGAAAGGTGGTAAATGGCCACTGGCCTTCCCATTCCCCAGGTAACCTTGGCCCCTACCCCCCAGTGAGCAAGCCACCGCCCCAGCTGGTAAGGTAGGGGCTGCCCCAGGGCCACTCGTAATCCTCTGATTCTTGCCCTTGGGAGGTTAACAGTGTTCTCCCTGCCGAGGTGGGAGGTGTCTCACCTGCCTCCCTCTGAGCTCTGCCTCCCGGTTTTGTCCCGAAGGTTCCAGGGCCCAGTGCTGCTGATCCGAAGAACCAAGGATGAGATCATCACCACCACGTGAGTACCTGCTTCCTGCCCGCCCCCACCCCTCAGTGGTTCGAGAGGTGCCCACCAGGAACCCAGGTTTCTAGACCCTTCCACTCAACTCACAGCTCCCCCAGGCTAACTCCCCCCCTCACCAGGGTTCCTGAGGACGTCATGTCCAACCGAGGCAATGACCTCCTGCTGAAGCTGCTGCAATTCCGGTGAGGGCGCCGCGGGGTGCGCACTGGCTCACCAGCTGGTGCGGGCGGGAGGAGCGGGCTGGGCGTGCAGCGGTGTCAGGCCTGTTCCTGTGCTGCTCCACAGGTATCCTCGAGTGATGGCAGAGGAAGGCCTCCGAGTGGTGAGGCAGTGGCTGGAGGCCTCTTCCCAGCTAGAGGAAGGTGAGAGGCGCCGGAGGCTAGTGGGAAGGGCCTAGCAAGGCAGGGTTGTTAATAGGGCCCTCATCTTTCTTCCGGACCAGCCTCCATTTACAGCCGATGGGAGGTGGAGGAAGACTGGTGTCTCTCTGTACTCCGCTCCTACCAGGCAGAACATGGGCCCGATTTCCCCTGGAGTGTGGGTAAGGAAGGTCTGGGCCAGGGAAGGGAAGAGCCAGACATGGTGGGTGCATCCTAACCCGCGGATGCGACTGCCTCCTCTCTGCAGGGGAGGACATGAGTGCAGATGGACGGCGGCAGCTGGCACTGTTTCTGGTGAGCTCACGAGGGGAAGGGCCTGAATGGACTAGGTCTCACATAGGGCTTGGGGATGGAATCCGGAGGTGGATGGTGGTCTCCAAGAGTGGTGTCCAGCTGCTCCCACTCACGGCAGGCGCTGCCCCTTTTCAGGCCCGAAAGCACCTGCACAACTTTGAGGCCACGCACTGCACCCCACTCCCAGCCCAGAACTTCCAGATGCCCTGGCACCTCTAGAGACCACATCGGAACTTTATTCTGGAAGATCGGGATGGGAGGAGACTTGAGAGGGACACGTGCTTGTGATTCTCTATATTCATGTTGCTGTTTCTAGTTTGTGGAAAGCTGGGGACATCCCCTTCTTACCACTGTTCCTCTTGCACGTTTCCCTCATCCACGCTGCAGCACCTGACCTTCCTTGACACACCCTGCATTAAATGAATGATTTATTCCTAATACTTAATAAAAAAAAAAGGTATATTTTCTACTATCAGGCTGCTTGTGTGACTCTCCAAGTATCCAGGGAGCCCTAGGGGCTGGTAGTAGAGAGAGCAGAGCCCCCACAAAGCTAGGCTTTGGGAAACCCCAACTCCAGCCAGCATAACCCTGACCTCCATGTACCCCAGCCATCATTATGTGTGGCGGCCGGCAGCACAAAGGTCGAAACAGACCCCGAAGGAGGGAGTGGGGATGAATCTGAGACAAGAACACAAGGAATGAAGCCAAGACAAGTTCTGATCAAGGCTCAGGTTTATTCAGGCAGACATAGGCTTATATACAGAAGACAATGCCCTCGTGCCCAGGGCCATGTGGTAACGCCCCTCTGTCAGCTGCCTATGACTTACGTTAAATGATGCCTGGTGTTATTTCACCTGGGCTGCCTTCTAACCAAGCCTGTAGGATAAGAGACAGACCACCTGTAGCTCCCAAAGTCAAAGAGCAGCTGCAGCTCCCCTGCAGCTCCCGACAATTATGCAGTAGGTACCCCAGCCAGACCCTTCCCTGGTGTGCGATACCGTGTGTATACACACATACATTTGCAGGTCCCGCTACCTCCTTCCCCAGTTCTTCCTGTATACAGCCACCCCAGGAACAGGGTGGGGACTGTCCTCTCTTGCTTATAGCTAGTATACGAAGCACTTTACAGTATCAGTTTCACCTCAGCTTCTCTCCTGATTTCCACATCAAGCACGCCTAATTCTCCTTGTTCGGCTCTTGCT
This sequence comes from Jaculus jaculus, assembly GCF_020740685.1. Classification (NCBI taxonomy): domain Eukaryota; kingdom Metazoa; phylum Chordata; class Mammalia; order Rodentia; family Dipodidae; genus Jaculus; species Jaculus jaculus. The sequence continues at coordinate 223,474 of NC_059109.1, forward strand.
ATCCCCACAGGGAGCAGCTGTCCCACTTCAAGTGAACCTTCTAGAAAACCCTTTGCACTTCATCACCTTGTCATCAGGTATCTCCTCACTCCCTGTTTGCAGTTTAGCAAACAAGACCTGCCCAGGGCTGAGGGCCAGGTGCCAAGGACTCTGGTTCTCTGAGGCCATACTTGGCATTTGGACAACTCTGTTATAGCATTTTTGGGCTGAACCTATATGGAAAGAGTCCCAGGCTGGGAAGATTGCTCAGTGGTTAAAGGTGCTTCTTTGCAAAACCTGAGGTTGTGGGTTCAATTCCCCAGTACCCACATAAAGCCAGATGCACAAAGTGGTGGCTGCATGCAGCTGTTTGCAGTAACAGGAGGCCCTCGTGTACCCATTCTCTCAACACTTGCACATAAATAAAAATAATTAATTTAAAAAAGAGGGAGTCCTGGCATGGTGGCACATGCCTTTAATCCCAGCACTTGGGAGGCAGAGGTAGGAGGATTGCTGTGAGTTTTAGGCCACCCTGAAACTACATAGGCCATGAACTCACAGCAGTCCTCCTACCTCTGCCTCCCTAGTGGTGAGATTAAAGGCATGCGCCAGCACTCCTGGCCAATTACAAAAAATATAGAGCCGGGCATGGTGGTGCACGCCTTTAATCCCAGCACTCGGGAGGCAGAGTTAGGAGGATCGCCGTGAGTTCGAGGCCACCCTGAGACTCCATAGTGAATTCCAGGTCAGCCTGGGCTAGAGTGAGACCCTACCTCGAAAAACCAAAAAAAAAAAAAAAAAAAAAAATATATATATATATATATATATATATATATATATATATATATATATATTTGAGGGCTGGAGAGATGGCTTAGCGGTTAAGTGCTTGCCTGTGAAGCCTAAGGACCCCGGTTCGAGGCTCGGTTCCCCAGGTCCCACGTTAGCCAGATGCACAAGGGGGCGCACGCGTCTGGAGTTCGTTTGCAGAGGCTGGAAGCCCTGGCGCGCCCATTCTCTCTCTCTCCCTCTATCTGTCTTTCTCTCTGTGTCTGTCACTCTCAAATAAATAAATAAAAATATTTAAAGAAAAAAAAATATATATATATATATTTGAGGGCTGGAGAGATGGCTTAGCGGTTAAGTGCTTGCCTGTGAAGCCTAAGGACCCCGGTTCGAGGCTCGGTTCCCCAGGTCCCACGTTAGCCAGATGCACAAGGGGGCGCACGCATCTGGAGTTCGTTTGCAGAGGCTGGAAGCCCTGGCGCGCCCATTCTCTCTCTCCCTCTATCTGTCTTTCTCTCTGTGTCTGTCGCTCTCAAATAAATAAATAATTTAAAAAATACATATATTTGAAAGAGAAAAAAATGTGTGTGGGGGGTCCTGGAGAGATGGCTTAGTGGTTAAGTGCTTGCCTGTGAAGCCTAGGGACCCTGGTTCGAGGCTAGATTCCCCAGGATCCATGTAAGCCAGATGCACAAATTGTCACATGCACCTGGAGTTCATTTGCAGTGGCTGGAGGCCCTGGGGCGCCCATTCTCTCTCTCTCTCACTCTCAAATAAATAAATAAAAAGAAAGAAAAGAGAGAGAGACAAACAGGGACAGTGAGTAAGTCAGCTAGGGCCTCCTGACACTACAAAGGAACTCAAACTCCAGACATGTACTGGGAATTGAACCCAGGCTTTTAGGCTTTGCAAGAAAGCACCTTTAACCACTGATCTATCTATTTAGCTCTTATTTGTTTGTTTATTTTTTTTTTTTGAGGTGAGTTCTTGCTCTATCCCAGGCTGACCTGGAATTCACTATGTAGTCTCAGGGTGACCTGGCACTAACAGCAATCCTCCCACTTCTGCCTCCGGAATGCTGGAATTACAAGGCATGCGCCGCCACAGCCTGGTTCAGCTCTTATTCATTTATTGAATAAAAGCTCTTATTCATTTTTGGTTTTTCGAGGTAGGGTCTCACTCTAGCCCAGGCTGACCTGGAATTCACTATGTAGTCTTAGAGTAGCCTTGAATTCATAGAGATCCTCCTACCTCTGCTTCCCGAGTGCTGGGATTAAAGGCATGTGTCACCACGCCTGTTTTCAGCCTTTATTATTTGTTTGCAAGGAGACAGAGACTATGAGGGAGAAACAGAGAGACAAAGATAAATAGATGATATATATAGAGAATGTATAGGTGTGTCAGGGCCTCATGGCCACAAGTGGAATCCAGATGCATGTGCGTACTATTTGCATCTGGCTTTATGTTCATACTGGGACTTGAGTGCAGGCCATCAGGCTTTGTAAGAAATTGCCTTTAATCCGGGCGTGGTGCTGTACACCTTTAATCCCAGCACGTGGGAGGCAGAGGTAGGAGGATTGCCATGAGTTCAAGGCCACCCTGAGACTCCATAGTGTAGTCCAGGTCAGCCTGGGCTAGCAAGAGACACTAGCTTAGAAAAAAAAGAAAAGAAAAAGGAAAGGAAGAAGAGAGGGGGGGGAGGGAAAGAAGGAAGGATGGAAGAAAGCACAGAAGGAAGGACGGACAGACGGAAGGAAGGAAGGATGGAAGGACGGGAGGAAGGATGGACGATGGAAAGACGGACGGACGGAAGGAAAAGTAAGGAAGGCAGACCTCTGCAGGGGCTGAGGCTGCCCGCGTCCGGGAGGGTGGTGGGACTCCAGCGGCCTGGGGCAGCTCCACGACGGTGGCAGCACAGCGCCCCCTCCCGGAGGAGCGCCGAGCCGAGGGTGGGCGGGGCCACACCACCGCAGCTGCTTTCTGCGTGGCCCGGCCTCGTCTCTGCAGCAGACCGGCTGGTGGAAGTGGACGGATGGCTTGTGACTAACCCGGGCATTTAGGAAACCGAGGCAGGACATCACCACAAGTTCGAGGATAACTCTGCCTCAAAAATAAAAAAACACCTGCCAGCCGTGGTGGAGGCAGAGGTAGGAGGATTGCTGTGAGTTCGAGGCCAGACAGACTACATAGTGAACTCCAGGTCACCCTGAGCTAATGAGACCCTACCTCAAAACACCAAAATAATAATAATAATAAATAATAATAATAATAATAATAATAATAGGCTGGAGAGATGGCTTAGAGGTTAAGGCACTTGCCTGCAAAGCCAAAGGACCTCAGTTCGATTCCCCAGTACCCACATAAGCCAGATACACAAGATGACGCATGTATCTGGAGGTTGTTTGCAATGGCTAGAGGCCCTGGCGCACCCATTCTCTCCCTCTCTCTCACTCTGCCTCTTTCCCTCTCTCAAATAAATAAGAATAAAAATGCTTTAAAAATAAAAATAAGGGCTGGGGAAATGGATTAGCGGTTAAAGCATTTGCCTGCGAAGCCTAAGGACCCTGGTTCGATTCCCCAGGACCCATGTAAGCCAGATGCACAGATGGGCGGTGCATTCATCTGGAGCGCTTTTGCAGTGGCTAGAGGCCCTGGCATGACCCCCCCTCTCTCTCTCCCCCTCTTCCTCTCTCTCAAATAAATAAATAAATAAAATGTTAAAAAAAATAAAAATAAGCCTGACATGATAGAGAAGGCTGGGGCAGAAGGGTCACAGTGAGTTTGAGGCCAACCTGGAGCTGTTACAGAGTGAATTCCAGATCAGCCTGGGCTAGAGTAAGATCTTGCTTTGAAAAAAAAAAGGAAAGGAAAATAAACAAGGTAAGCTAAGAGCCTGGCATAGTGGCACACACCTTTAATCCCAGCACTCAGGAGGGAGGCAGAGGCAGAAGGATCACTGAGTTTAAGGCCCCCTAAGACTACATAATGAATTCCAGGTCAGCCTGGGCAACAGCGAGACCCTACCTCAAACAACAAAGCAAAGCAAAACAAAACAGAAAAGTAAACTAAGCAAATACTGTAGCTCAGCTCAGTCATTCACACTGCCCCCTGGGAGTGTCTGCTTCTCTGCCATGTGATGTGGTTATTTTTCAACCAAACTCAGGAATAACGCTGTATTTCCTGATGTTCACCTGGTATGGGAGATTGAATTTAGGTACCAGGTGTGTGCTAGGCAAGTACTATACCAACCAGCACTACCACATCATTCTCCCTTTTCTTTTTATTTATTTAATTAATTAATTTATTTATTTATTTATTTGGTTTTTCGAGGTAGGGTCTCACCCTGGTCCAGGCTGACCTGGAATTAACTATGTAGTCTCAGGGTGGCCTTGAACTCACGGTGATCCTCCTACCTCTGCTTCCCGAGTGCTGGGATTAAAGACGTGCGCCACCACGCCCGGCACTTTATTTATTTTTATTTTCTGGAGGTAGGGTCTCACTCTAGCTCAGGCTGACCTGGGATTTACTATGTAGTCTCAGGGTGGCCTTGAACTCATGGCCATCCTCCTACCTCTGCCTCCCAAGTGCTGGAATTAAAGGCATGCACCACCACCACCATGCCTGGCTTCCCATCCAAGTACTAACCAAACTCGACCCTGCTTAGCTTCCAGGATCAGATGAGATGGAGTGCGTTCAGAGTTGTATGGCAGTAGACTATTTTTCATTTTGAGACAGTCTCACGAGTTACCCAGGTTGGCAGTGAACTGTTGAACTCCTCTTTTTTTTTTAAGGTAGGGTCTCACTCTAGCTCAGGCTGACCTGGAATTCACTGTTGTTTCAGAGTGTATCAAAGTCACAGCGATCCTATCTCTGCCTCCCAGATTGCTGGGATTAAAGTAGTGCACCATCATGCCTGGCTCTAAATACTAAAGTTTCTAATCAGCCAGGTAGGTGCTTGCCTGTGATGCCTAAGGACCCCGGTTTGAGGTTCGATTCCCCAGGACCCACGTAAGCCAGAAGCATAAGGTGACACATGCATCTGGAGTTTGTTTGCAGTGGCTGGAGGCTGTGGCATGCCCATTCTCTCTCTCTGCCTCTGTCACACTCAAATAAATCAAAATAAACAAAGGAAAATAATAAAAACAAGAGTTTTGAATCTATTAAAGATGGTTTCTTTTTGTTTTGGTTTTTCAAGGTGTGTGCCACCACACCTGGCTAAGAAGATGGTTTTGGTTTTCTGAGGTGGGGAAGGAACCGTGAGGTTGACCATTTGGAGTCAGGTAGGCAGGGTTTCAGGCCATTGCTTCTCTGTGTTCTAAGTAAGATCATTCCTGCCAGCGGTCCCTCTCGGCCACCTCCATTCTCAAAATGCCTGCCCTGGTATCAATGTCTCTTTGAAACCAAGAAGTTGTGGTGCCTTCTGGGATCTGACACCTGCCTCACCCCAATGGGCATATACAGAACAGTAAGCTGTGCCCCTCCCACTGTGAACGTGCCCTTCCCACACCCAGCTCTGTCTCTCATGCTCCACCCAAGTCTTGTTTCCAGGGCCCTTTCCTTTACGACAGCCAGCCAGTCTCCACCACCACCCCGACTGCCTGGTTCCCACCCCGCTGGGGTGGTGCCCACCCTTGGAAAGGACCCTGTGCTCTCCAAAGGCACTGGCCTTTCCTCAAGCTGCCTGTTCACCAGATGTCAGCCTTTCCACTGCCCTCAACAAGTCTTGTCTTCTCCCTGGCCTGTAAGGGTTCATGTCCACCAGTAGTTTTCCTGTTGATGCACTCCATCAGCTCCCTTGGCTTTGACCAGCAGCTTCCTCCTGGGCCCGAGTGCTTCCCACTTGCTCTCCTCTTGTCCACTTTATGTCTTCATGTCATGTTCACCTTGCAGACTTCATTTCCTCCTCTTTCATGCACGTCTGCCCTTCCACCCAATCCCCTACCTTTATTAAATCAACAAACACAACGTGCACCCTGTGCTTGGGCACTGCTATAAGCAGATCGGAGCTGACTTATCCTCTAAGGCAGGCCTTACTACCTCCATGTTTCAGGTAAAGGAACAGGTGTGGAGAGGTCAAAAACCCTCCTGCGTCTCAGAGGCTGATTCAGAATGGGCGGCTCTAGAGGTGATGATTTCTTCTTAGTTTTTTTTTTTTTTTTTTTTTTTAATATTTTTGTTAAACCGGGCGTGGTGGCGCATGCCTTTAATCCCAGCACGTGGGAGGCAGAGGTAGGAGGATTGCCATGAGTTCAAGGCCACCCTGAGATGACAGAGTTAATTCCAGGTCAGCCTGGACCAGAGTGAGACCCTACCTCGAAAAACCAAAAAAAAAAAAAAAAATTTTTTTTTTGGTTTATTTTTATTTATTTAAGAGCGACAAAGAGAGAAAGTGGGAGAAAGAATAGGCGTGCCAGGGTCTCCAGCCACTGCAAACGAACTCCAGATGCGTGCGCCCCCTTGTGCATCTGGCTTACATGGGTCCTTAGGCTTCACAGGCAAGCGCTTAACCGCTAAGCCATCCTCCAGCCCTTCTTAGTTTTTTTTTGTTTGTTTTGAGACAGGGTCTCACTCCAGCCCTGGTTGACCTGGAATTCACTCTGTAGCCCAAGCTGGCCTCAGACTCACTTGGATCCTCCTACCTCTGCCTCCAGAGTCCTGGGATTACAGGCGGGCACCATCACACTTGGTTCACATTTTTTACTTTCTTTGTTTTTAGGTAGGGTCTCACTTTAGTCCAGCCTGACTTGGAATTCACTATGAACTCACGATGATCCTCCTAACTCTGCCTCTGGAGTGCTGGGATTAAAGGCATGGACCACCATGCCCGGCTGCTTCTTTCTTTGAGACAGGGTCACAAGTATCCCAGACTGATGTTGCATTCACTGTGTAAATATGATGTTAAGTTTCTGATCCTCCTCCAGTCTTTACCTCCCAAGTGCTGAAGATTACAAGTGTTAACTCTAGTTATAGTTAACTATAACACCTAGAATAACAAGTTCCATTGAGGCAATGAATGTCTCATCATGTAGCCCGGGTTGTTCTCACACTCGAGGCAATCTTCTCTTCTTTATCTTCTTCATAATTTTTTTTTCCTTCCCAAATGCTGGGATTAAAGGCAGTAGCTACCACACCCAGCTCATCCTTTAATTCTTTTTTATTATTTATTTGCAAGAATACAGAGAACAAGGGGAGGGGGCGGGTGCACCAAAGCCTCTTGCACCTGCAAACTCCAGATGTATGCACCAGTTTGCTTCTGGCTTTACATGGGTACTGGGGGATTAAGCCTTAGCCATCAGGCTTTGCAAGCAAGCACCTTTAACTGTTGAGCCATCTCTCCCCCAACACCTGACTTTTTCTAGGGCAGTCTTGCAATAGGAAGACCCCCTTTTTTATGGTGCTGGGGATTGAACATAAGGACTCATGTATGCTAGGCAAGAGAGGTACCACTGAGCTAAACCTCTAGCCATCATGTTTAAAAACATTTGAGACAGTGAGAGAAAAAGAATGGGCACGCCAAGTCCTCCTGTCTCTGCAAATGAACTCCAGATGCATGCACCACCTTGTGCATCTGGCTTTATCTAGGGGAACTGAACCCCAGGCCTGCAAGCTTTGCAAGTTCCTTCCTTTAACTGCTGAGCCATTTCTCCAGCCCCTTTATACCCCCTCCCCCCCCCGATAGGGTCTTGCTCTAGTCCAGGCTGACCTGGGATTCACTATGTAGTCTCAGGGTGGCATTGAACTCATGGTGATGTCCTGTAGGAGCTCTGCCTCCCAAATGCTGGGATTAAAGGCCACACCACCATGTTCGGCTCCTTTTGAAATTTTATCCTGCCATCTTCTTGGCACATTCTTAGAAAAATGCTGCATACCCTGTCTTCACCTCTCCCTTCACCTCAGACCACAGTAAGTACTGCTCTGTACTTGACTTTTACCTTGACAGTTAGTTATGGGGACTTACATTTCCTCACCAGCTTGTAAGCAGCCTCCTTCTCCGTGGAACTGCAGGAGGGAGGTCTGTGGCAGTGGGCAGATCAGAGCTGACTGAGTCAGTGCACTGCTGACCAGCATCTAGGTGCTTTCTGACGTTTCACTGCTGGGCCAGGCAGCAGCAAATCTCCAAGGAGGACTTCTGGGGCTCTTCCCTCCAACCTTCCTTCAGGAGCAGCTCTGGAGGTCCAGTGCTCCCTCTGTCTGCTCCCTACTGAGGACCAATTCTTACTGGCTTTTCTTTTGACCCAGGGCAGGGGGAAGGGGAGTCAAAGGGATCAGGGGGAAGGGGAGTCAAAGGGATAAGGGGGCTCAGGGACTGAGTGGGGACCTCCACATCATTGGTGCCTGGGATCTCTGGAAGGCAGTGGCCTTGACGTTGTGGTGAGTGACTCCCGCAACAGGGAACAGATACATGATTGCTCTTATACCCGCCCCTCGCCCGGTTTGGCTTCTGGATCTCCTCGTAATGCTGCTTCAGTAATTTCTGCAACAACCCTTAGAATATAGGGCTCTATACTTGTTAGCACCACAGACCCCACTGCAGTTCCAGCTCCCCTCAGGATCTCTATCCAGGTTCAGCCAACTTCCAGGTGCTCAAGTCACTCCAAGCGTGCCTGGCCTCTCCCTCGAGGTGGAGGACACAACAGTTCCCACTCCTACTCTGTCCCCCTAGACTCCCTTTCTTCTTTTTGCCTCAAGCTCTAAGGTGTTGCTCCAAAATAAATCAGTGTGCAGAGTATTTTCTGTCTTCTGGTGGGGATAGATATGGGAAATGGGTCTGAGCACCCCATCATGGAGTCAGGCAAGGGGCTCCCAGGTCTGTTCCTGCTTTGGCAGCTCTAGGTATAAAAAGAGAGTAAATTTTCCTTCCTATGGGAGAGGCTGGGTTAATGGGTATGCTTGGCAGTGCTGTCAGACAGCACTGAGAGGAAACAGAGGGTGGTATAGAGGCTATACTGGCAGGATGTGGGCTGGGCACGGAAGGGCCAGGCCAGGGAGGTCCCTGATGGCCCCGAAACGTTACAGGCCATTGCTGAGGGCCTTGGTTTCCCACCAGGAATAGATGGTAAGACCCTAATGCTGAAGACTCCACATATTTGGGCTGCAAAGGTCACTGAGAAACCCTGCTGGAGCTGAGCTGAAAACCTCCTCCATGTAGACCAGCTGACAGCTGGAAAAAGCCACCAGTGAAGATACTCAACAGTGAACACTGCAAGCCCTATATTTGGCCATCCAGACCAAATGAGCCAATGGGTGCAATAGTGGCATATCTGTTATGGGAGAAACCAACTGCCCTCTAATTTGACTGGAGGCCCATTCCATGGGAGGGAATACATCCCTGATACTGAAAACCTACAACAGGGGTAGTCATGAGCCCTAGGAGTATAAAGCCTACTGCTGTCTGGCTAAATGTATATACTATGTTCATCAAATTACACAGTAAACACTTCTCTTAACATTCATACCTATATATTAATGCTACTCTTACTTTTTTGTTAAGAGAACTTTTTCTTTTCAGATGGCAGTGACCTTGGGATGACTCAGAAAGCACTATGGTGCTGGGAAGAGGTGACAGAGGAGTGCTCAGCACTGCAGTATCTCTATCATACCTTCCAAGGCTCAGGGTCCATTGTGGAAGAGGTGGCGGAAAGAACCTAAGAGCCAAAGGAAGGGTAAAGACTCCTTACAAGTGCTCCTCCTGACACTACTTACACAAGACCATCATAATAGGGGGAAAAGATGATGACATCAAAATAAGAGAGACTAATTGAGAGGGGGAGGGGATATGATGGAGAGTAGAGTTTCAAAGGAGAAAGTGGGTGGAGGGAAGGAATTACCATGGGATATTGTTTACCATCATGGAAGCTATAAAAACCATTAAAAAAAAAAAAAAAAAAGGGCCAGGCCAGGGAAGAAGGGTGGATGAGGACACTATGGAAGGGAAACTGTTCTGAGTCTCAGGCTGTCTCTCTCTTCAAGAACTTTGGCAAGTTACTTGATGGGCCCTTGGCTTCTCAGCCTATGACTTTTAGTTAAACCTGGCTGAACTGTGTAAGCATGCAGGTGGGGCTGCAGAGATAGCTTAGCAGTTAAGGCATTGGCCTGTGAAGCCTAAGGATTCTCTAAGTCTCACAAAAGCAAGATGCACAAGGTGGCACATGCATCTAGAGTTTGTTTGCAGTAACTGGAGGACATGGCGTGCCCATTCTGTCAGTCTGTGTCAGTCTGTGTCAGTCTGTTCCTCTTTCTTTTCTCCCTCCCTCTCAAATAAATATTTTTTAAAAAAATGCACCAGGTGTGGTGGCACAAGCCTTTAATCCAAGCAATCAGGAGGCAGAGAGAGGTAGGAGCATCACTGTGAGTTCAAGGCCACCCTGAGACTACATAGTGAATTCCAGGCCAGCCTCAGGTACCCAGGCTGCTACAAGTGGCTGAGTTAGTAGTAGTGCACAGGTGACCGCATGAAGGCAGCTTTGGGTGCTAGTAGGTTCTTTGTGTGCCCTGCAGGTCTGGCTATACTGGTGTAGAGGTAATTCAAACCCTGACATGAACAAGCTTCTAGACCTCCTCAAAAACCTAGAAATAAATAGGCTGCTGGGCACAGTAGCTCACAACTACAATCCCAGTGCCCAGAAGTAAGAATACAGTGAGACCGTCTCAAGAAGCAACAGGGAGCCAGGCATGGTAGCACACGCCTTTAATCACAGCACTTTGGAGGTAGAGGTAGAACTGTCAGACTACAAGGTCAGCCTGAGACTACATAGTGATTTCCAGGTCAGCTTGGGCTAGAGTGAGACCCTACCTCAAAAAAATATACATTTTTAAAAAAAGTGTTCAGAGGGGCTGGAAATGGCTTAGCAGTTAAGACACTTGCCTGAGAAGCCTAAGGACCCAGGTTCAATTCCCCAGTACCCATGTAAGCCAGATGCACAAGGTAGCACACACATCTGGAGTTTGTTTGCAGTGATTAGAGGCCCAGCTGTGCCCATTTTATCTGCATCTTCCTCTCAAGTAAAAAAATGCATGGTAGTTCATGCCTTTATTTCTAAGATTGAGGTAGGAGGATCACCAGGAATTCAAAGCCATCCTGGGACATTCAGTCAGTTCTAGGTCATCCTGAGCTACAGTGTGAGACCCTGCTTCAGAAATACAAAAACAAGGGCTGGAGAGATGGTTTAGTAGTTAAGGTGCATGCCTGTGAACCCTAAAGACCCAGGTTCAGTTCTCCAGGTCCTACGTAAGCCAGGTACACAAGGTACAGCATATGTCTGGAGTTCATTTGCAGTGTCTAGAGGCCCTGTGCCCCCATTCTCTCCCCGCCTCTGTCTCAAATTGATTAAAAGAAAACAAAGTCAGGGGTGGTGGCACATGCCTTTAATCCCAGTACTCAGGAAGGCAGATGTAGGAGGATTACCTTGAATGTAAAGCCACCTACATAATGAATTCCAGGTCAGCTGGGCTATAGTGAGACTGTACCTCAAAACAAACAAAACCTACAGCCCACCAGTGTTCTCTGCATATCCCCCTGTGCCTCACACAGAAAGGGTTCTGGGCATAAAGGATCCCTGATGTAGGTTGCTGGGACAGGGGTATGAGCTCCTTAGGCCTTCTGGCTTAACAAAATTATTCTTTGAAGTGAAAATCCTGGTACCACGTGGGCTGGTATCCCACGTTTTGCAGGGTTAGGGCTAAGGTGGGGAGTCAATCATTACACTTTGATCTTTAAGTGAGAATAGGACATATATGGCCTGAGGCAGTTTGAAAAGTCAAAAGAAAAACCCAAATAGAATGGGCAGGGGTTGGTAATCCTGCTTGAATCCCATATGTACTCTTTAGCATGTTTACATATGCCCACATCTGAGCCTGACCCCACAATGTGACACACATTTAACCTACTCCTGGTTTATTGTGGAGGCCAAGTGGTATGCAAAGCAGAGCAGAGCAGGACAGACCCTAACCCTCTCTTCTCATCAGGAACCAATGGACATGGGTGTCAGCACTCACAGTGCCAAGAGGCTGAGAAGGCCAGAAACTGATGAGGCCTGGCCAGCAGACCTGGGTGGAGAGGCTGGTAAGTGTGTGAAATGAGTTGTGATACAGGAAATCCTGCTGCAAGGTACCTGTCAGTCTAGAGACAGGCCTGTGATGAGGACAGGCTACGTCTGAGGGGCAGTGGCAGGTGATCAGAATAAAGGGACTGGGAAATGGTAATCACTCATGGGAATCTGTGCTTTTCTTGGGTCAGCCAGGATAGAATCCATACTTGATACTCTTTTCTAGGAGAAAGAAGCTGGAGGTATAAGGGGAGGCCTAAGGGATCCTACAACCCAGATGTGTGTTCTCCAAGGGCAGTATAGGGGCCAGGTGTTCATGCACAGAAGCAGTCAGGGTACTGCCTGGGGAAGAACCAGAAGTCCAGAAATGTTGAGGAACAAGCACATGTGGTACAGGTCAGCAATGGACAAGCCCAGCTCTAAGGACAGGGTGACCAGGAGGCCCAGGCCCTCAGGTTCCTTCCCAGCTGGGAAGCTCAGCAGGGACAATAAAAAGTTCAAGACCTGGTAACACTGGCACACCTGGGAGGTGGTCAGGGGCAGAGTCCTCTTGGGGGACTCAGGCAGGGAGCTCTGGAGCTGGGCCCTGGCCCTGCAGTAGTTGTACTGACAGCACTGGGCCTGACATCAATACTCTGACACACAGGTGTTGCATTTTTCTTGACAGCGGTAGTTGTGTTGTCCACAGCCTCGGATGCTGAAGTGAGCCTTAATGTCTAGAGGAGAGGGGAGCTGTAATCTTGGTAACAGCCTCCCACAGTCCCCCAACCTGGCTCCCTGCCACTAATTCTCTGCACTCACCCAGACCTGACTATCCTAGGCACTTCCAGAAGATTCACTTGCTTGCCTCCAGAGCCCTCCTTAAAAACCCAGTTCTCTTCCTGTCTCACCAGGAGCCCCTTCAGGACTTTACTCACCTTGGTAGATGGTGATCACCATGCATGGGGAGGAACTGCTGATGGTGCACTTCTCTAAGCTGGAAACGCATCCCACTGCAAGGTCTTCTAAGAGGCAGAAGTGGCAGGACCAACATCAGAAACACGAGCTGAGAATACAGAAGGAATGAGATGGGGGCAGTGGCTCACCTGGAAATCCTCTACCCCACAGGACCCCAGCCTCACCCCTTCCTGGATTTACTTGCCCCTTCCTCCCTGCCCATGGGCCCCACTTACCCTTTCCCACTGCAAAGCCTACAATGACCAGCACACCTACAAGCATGCAGGCTTTCATCATGGAATTCAGGGGAGAGGGGCAGCTGCTGTGGAACAGCCCGGTGCTCCACCTTCCCAAGACCACGCTCTTGACCCTGAGCTACAGGGTGGTTTGACAAGCAGTCTGGAGGGAGATGCTGCATGTGCAGCAACTCTATGTATTCCTGCCCAGGTAAGGACCCTGGTTGGGAGGAAGTTATCAATCTGGCAGGAAGAATGGCATGTTCTCATCCACAAGGTCTGGTTCCCAAGTGTGGGAACAGTGCCCAGACAGGGACAAACCTGGCACCAGCTAATCTTTATCCAGTTGTCTGTCTGATGTGCCCCGCCCCCCAGACTTACCTTTCACCTCAAGGGCTAGGCATTACTGTCTTTGGCACCATCTGCTATCTTCCTACACAACAAGGCCAACGTCCACTGTGCTGGGAGAGGCTAGCTACAAGTGCTCCCAACCCTTTGAGAGGGACACGTCTCAGCTCCCCCAACAGGGGCACAGAAACCACTGAGCATCAATTTTGGACTTCTCCAGTTCTATTTCACACTCCCTTGGTAAAGTAAAACTCACACATTCTTGCCGATAAAGTGTCTACAGAATAAAGACAGCCATGATACCCCAGAAAACATGTGTTTCTAGCCTTTGAAACCATTTCCTTTTTATTATAATCCCCACATCCAATCTAGTAATTCTGTCCTGCTCTATATTACAACCATTACCCAGATCTCACCAATCTGTGCTGGATTTCAACCTGGGGAGGGTGGGCTGGGTTTGAGGGTCCCTGGGGTCCAGCACACCATCACCTTCCCTTCCCCAATCGCAAGCACCAGTAGACTAGCTCATGGCCTTTTTGTCCATTTTATTTCATATTCCCACCACAATAATGATTCCTTTAATTTAAACTAAAAACCATAAAGGGCTCCTGAAAGGGCGGCAGCAAAGGAATGGAGGTGTCAAAGGCTGAGGGACAGGTGGGGCAGGGAATCAGCGAATCGTCTTGACTGGACTCTTGAAGTTGCTGGCGGCTTGGAGCTGCAGCTGGTAAGCCATTGGATGGATCTTGAAACCATAGAGCCTGGTTGGGCAGAAGTCAGAGAGGGCGGCAGGGTGAGTATCTTCCTGACTCCTGGGAGCTGGAGCTTATTGCCTGAGCTCTTCCATTCCACAGGCCTATTCAGTGCTTAAGGTCAGTAATTCCCCAACTTCTTTGCTTATGAACACATGAAAAATTTATTTCAAGTATTCATTAAAACTCAAAATTTCAAGCTAGGTAATGCTGGTGGTGTATGTCCAGGTCAGCTTGGCTAGAGTGAGACAACAACAACAAAAAAAAAGACACCACACACACAGGTTGGTAGTGTATCTCAGGATAGAAAAAGGTTTAACATGTGTGAGGTCCTGGGTTAAATACCCAACCTCGAGGCCTCAAATTCACCTGTTGCAACATAATGTGGATTGGAACTCACAGTGATTCTCCTACCTTGGCCTCTTAAGTGCTGGGATTAAAGGGGTGTGCCACCACATCCAGCTAATGTGGCATCTTTTTTACCTGCACACAATAAACATGATACACCAAGATAAACCATGTTTAATCACAATCTCAGATCTTCTGGCAAAAAGTTGCACACTGAGATGTTACAATTACTGCTACAGTTTAAATGTAAGTGAAGTGCCACATATCACTCTGAACCATTTACATATTTAGAGATCCTACACCTTTTATCCCAGTACTCAGGAGGCAGAGGTAGGAGGATCCTTGTGAGTTCAAGGCCACCCTGAGACTACATAGTGAATTACAGGTCAGCCAGAGCGAGACCTTACCTTGAAAAACCAAATAAAACAAGTAAAGATTCTGTCAGGCATGTATTATCAGCATCCTTGTTTCATGGACAAGGAAACTGAGGCACAAGTAATTAATTTCCAACAGCCACTCAGCACAAAAAAGCTCTGGCTTAGGAACATGCAGGTCCTCTCTTCTCTTTGAGGAGCCTGGGGCATTTCCTTTGACCCTGGTGACTCCATGCTTCCTACCTGGGCACGAACTGGTTGGCTGGTCGCTTGGGCCGGTACTCGGGATGCACCATGAAGAGCATGTGAGGGAAACCAGTGCCGAAGTACGCGCCGTCCGTGTGGTGGTGCCGCGACGACTTGGGTGTGTACACGTCCATGCACTTGGGGCAGTAGAGCTTCACCATGGCCTCACCTGGGATGTCCGAAAGGCCTGGGAGAGAGCCAGACTCTGCAAGCCGGGCTCCCCGAGCTCTGTCCAACCGCCCAGCCGGACTCAGGCACTGACCTGCTTACACCCAACTTCTCACGTGCCCTCCCTTCCTTCTACAACACTCACCAATGGGAAGCATTGGCTGGTTCTCACAGTACACACGAGGACAGTAGCCAAAGTCTCCTTGCTGGTACTTTTCCAACTGAGGTATATAAAATGGGAGACTGGTGAGAAAGTGAAAGGAGGCAATTCCTTTCTTCACTCAACCCACATCATTGTCCTTCACACTTCCCACCTCTGGCCAGAGGACCCTTCTCTGCCAAGATGGGCCCTCAACTCTTCTCCTGCCTTCCTTCCGGTAAAGCACTAAAGCATTAGTGCCCTTTGCTATGAGTTCCCTGTGGAGGAGGCAAGCTAGAAGAACTGCCTGTCCATGGTTTCTTATCCTGTATACACCCCGTTCAGAAGGACCCTCAAGGAGGATTTGATAGGCCCAGGCTTTGGAATTCCTTTCTTGTCAGCTAGCCTCCTCATCGGGGACAACTTGCTGTAAGCATGTCACCTTCCCTTACTGCCTCAGGAGTCAAGTAGGAGCAGACAGGCTCACCATTTGGGCGATGCCTCGGTTGGTGAGGATGTATCGGGCATGAATCAATCCATAAAGCATCTCGGCTGCCTGTTCAATCAAGTCACTCTGGTTGGGGTTATCTTCCAGCTCTTCATCTGAAATATGCAACCAACAAATGCAACCATTTGTTTTTTAGCTTTCTTTGGTACTCCACCCCCCTCCCCGGGGTAGAAGCCTACTCAGTTTATCCAGCACCCATCTCTGAGCCTCACCCTACCACCACCTGGGCATCTGACCCAGAAAAATGGACTTGTGATCCCTCAACCAACTCGAGGCAGCCTAGCTTTCCCTTCTCACTATACCTATTTAGCCTCTGCCCTCTTCTCTCCCACCAAACTCCCTCCTCAACCCATAGACATCAATACAGAAAGTGGTACTCTAGACTGGATGCTGTCATGCAGAAAAAAATAAACAAAACCTATAAGTAAACTACCATTATGAAATGGAATTGAACTAGATTCAGAACAAGCATTACCAGTCACACAGGCAAGAATCAGGCAAGGATCAAAATTATGTAAGAAGCCTGAGGCTGGAGAGATGGCTTAGTGGTTAAGGCGTTTGCCTGCAAAGCCAAAGGACATTGGTTCATTTCCCCAGGACCAACATAAGCCAGATGCACAAGAGGGTGCATGTGTCTGGAGTTTGTTTGCAGTGGCTGGAAGCCCTGGTGCATCCATTCTCTTGCTGCCTCTCTGTAATAAACAAAGTGGAAAAAAAAAAAAAAAAAAGCAGCAGCAGCAGCAGCCAAGTGTTTTGGTACATGTTTGTAACCCCAGGGTTCAGAAGGCTGAGGAGGAAGATTAAGAGTTAGTGGCCAAGCTGGGTGTGGTGGCGCACGCCTTTAATCCCAGCACTTAGAAGGCAGAGGTAGGAGGATCACCATAAGTTCAAGGCCACCCTGAGACTACAGAGTGAATTCCAGGTCAGCCTGGACTAGAGTGAGACCCTTCCTCGAAAAACAAAAAACAAACAAACAAAAAGAGTTAGGGGCCATGAGGTCATGGTGGCACATGCCTTTAATCCCAACACCTGGGAGGCGAAGGGAGGAAGATTGCTGTGGGTTCGAGGCAACCCTGAGACTACATAGTAAATTCTAGGTCAGCCTGTGCTACAGAAAGACCAAATAAACTAAAACAAAACATGCTCTTGTGCACATATACAGAATCCCCAACAACCATCCTAGGGTTGCCTTACCAGGCTCCAAGTCCAAAATCATATCTAGAGCTTGTCGATAGTGAGGCACCTGTTCATTGAGTCCAGTAAGATTAAATTTGTCCTGGATGTAGTCTTCATCTACCTGCCATGGCAAGAAAGTAAAGAGGAAACTGATATTAGAATCCACAGCTTTGATCCGAGCAAGATGCTCTATTGATGCCTTATCCACAACAAATGACATCTTGTTTTCCTCTCCCAACTTGGCTTAAGTACTTGAGTCTCTCCAGTTTACACAGTGTTGCCCATAAAAACTGTTTTGGAGGGTAGTTATCCCAGCGGGTTGTACACAGCAGCATTTGAATGGCTCTGAGTGGGGCCGGGCTGGGGAGCTGAGGGATGCTCTAGACTGTGGGGCACGGCTGGTCAGCGCTGTGGTTGGGCTGAGGTGCCGGTACAATGAGGCGCCGGTACTTAAGAGATTATGGCATCTAAAATCAACAATGTTAAAAAACGGAAATCCTGTAGTAACATTGAGGATCATTCCATTGATCTTCCTAGAAAGAGGATCTCTAATTTCACTAATAAGAACATGAAGGAGGTTAAGAAATCTCCAAAACAGTTGGCTGCTTACATAAGTAGAACAGTTGGACAAGTCGTGAAAAGCCCAGATAAAGTACGCAAGGTGATCAGTCACAGAAAGAAAGGTCATCATCCATTTCTAAATCCCTGTTACTGAAACAAACAGTCCCCTAAAAGTGGGGAATGTGACATGGCAAATAAAGAAAATGAACTGCCTTGTGCAGGCCACCTGCCTGAAAAATTATGCCATGATAGTCGAACATTTTTGGTCAACTCTAGTGATTCTGGTTCTTCACAAACATAAAGCCCATCATCAAAATACGGTAGCTTTTTTTCTGAGGTTTCTCAGGACCATGAAACAATGGCCCAAGTTTTATTCAGCAGGAATTTGAGATTAAATGTAGCTTTAACTTTCTGGAGGAAGAGAAGTATAACTGAACTTGTTGCCTATTTGGTGAGGATACAAGATCTTGGAGTTGTGGTAGATTGCCTTCCTGTTCTAATAGTTTACAGGAAGAAAAGCAATATATCTCACTTGGCTGCTGTGTATGTAGACTTGTTGCCTCTAGTAAAGTCATTACTAAAAAGCAAACTTGAAGAATATATTATAGTTGGTTTAAACTGGCTTCAAGCAGTAATAAAAAGGTGGTGGTCAGAACTATCATCCAAAACAGAAATCATAAATGATGGAAATATTAAGATTCTGAAGCAACAATTAAATGGATTATGGGAACAGGAAAACCATCTTACTTTGGTTCCAGGATATACTGGTAATATAGCTAAGGATGTAGATGCTTATTTATTACAGTTGCATTGAGAAATTTCATCTACTACAGAGCTTTTAGTTATTGAAAACATCACCAGATTAAATGATTTCCAAAAGTAAGTCTCTTCTGAGAACTGTGGACTATGGAAGAAATTAAATCTTTTTTTTTTTTCTTTTAAAAACCACATGATGAAACTACTAATGAAGCCCTAACAATCTACTTCACATTGAAATGGAAAGACAGCCAAAAGGAGCAGCTTCAGCATCCCTGAGCTGACCGTGCACCAGGAGGCTGTTCGCTGGTGCTGCATTAGTTTCTATGGCTACGTGCAGCATGGCATGAGAACTGGTGGGTCTTCATGCGAACGATTTATACTATGTGAGAAAATAAGACAGTTCTTACTACTAGGAACTACAAAAACCAATCAATAATTTTACTGTTTTATAAAATTAAAAAAAGACACTTCAATGTCTGCAGCTACTTCTGTTGAAAAGACTTTGAAAGTTTAAAGCATCAAAGTAAATAATCAGTATAAACTTGCCCATGCTGATACTGTGTATACAAAATACCTTAATTATTAATAAGCCAATGTATCATTATACCAGTATCTCTTTCAAAAAAAAATTAGAAGACCCAATGCTCCTGGCATAATAAAATCATGGAATTAAATCAAGGGTTTAGCATTCATAAAGGATGTTGTATTGAAATATTTCCCACACCAGGTTTTACACTTGAGAATATTTTTAGTGACTCTTTTTTTTGCCAGAATCTTCATATTATATTTGTATGTTTATTTTATCCTTATATAAAATGTTATTATTTGTATGAATGTTTAACTGGAAATGTCCATGGATTTGGCTAATTTATATTCACTTTTTATTATAAATAGATTCCTAATATATATATATTTTTTCCAAGGTAGGGTCTCACTCTGGCTCAGGCTGACCTGAAATTCACTATGTAGTCTCAGGGTGGCCTTGACCTCTCGGCGATCCTCCTACCTCTGCCTCCTGAGTGCTGGGATTAAAGGCGTACGCCACCACGCCCGGCTCCCTAATATTTTTCATTTCTGTAACATTTAAACTTCTTTTACTTGAGTAAATTTACTAATTAGTTCTATTTTTTGCTTTTTTATTTGATTTTATATAAATTCCAATGCTTTTTCATTACATGGGTTTTTAAAGGTTACCTACAATGTTTTAGAATGGTTTAAAGTATGCTGATGTATTTTAAGTTCTGACACATTAAGTTACTACCTCCTCTAATGGTTAGTATAAAAAATTTCAGGGCTGGAGAGATGGCTTAGTGGCTAAGGCGCTAGCCTGCAAAGCCAAAGGACCCAGGTTCAATTCTCCAGGTCCCACGTAAGCCAAAGCACATGGTGGCACATGTACTTGGAGTTCATTTGCAATGGCTGGAGACCCTGGCATGCCCATTCTCATTCTCTCTTGCTCTCTCTCCCTCTCTCTGTCTCTAATAAATAAATTAATTAATTGAAAAAATAAAATCTTTTAAAAATTCCAGCAAACTATGTATTTTTTGTTTTGTTTTTAATACCACTCTTAGTGTCAGTGAAACCAGTTTGAGAATACTTTGACAGTTCTGGATTGCACCTGTCTTGAACATGACTGGGGTTTAATACCACTGTTCGTTCATCCATCCTCTTTCTTGAATAACCTTAGTAGATATCTGAGCAGAGATAATCAAATTACTCTTCATACCACAGTGAACATTAACATTTACCTAGTTAGTGACTAAGCAAAATTCTCAGCATCTTTCCTGTTTCAAAACATTGTAAAATGTTTACAATGTTCTCCTTTACTGAGCTCTATTTTTGTATAGCTGTGCACTAGTTTTAACTGCTTATAAATTTTTAAAAAATTATTTATTTAAGAGCGACAGAGAGAGAAAGAGGCAGAGAGAGAGACAGAGAGAGAGAGAATGGGCACGCCAGGGCCTCCAGCTACTGCAAACGAACTCCAAATGTGTGTCCCCCCTTGTGCATCTGGCTAACATGGGTCCTGGGGAATCAAGCCTCGAAACGGGGTCCCTAGGCTTCACAGGCAAGCGCTTAACCGCTAAGCCATCTCTCCAGCCCAGCTGCTTATAAATTTGAGAATTCCAGATTACTACACTTTTGTGATTTGAGAAGTGAGTATTTAAGAAGTCATCAAGACATGATGATTTCAGCCCTAAACCTGTGATATCTCTATGAATCTTAAGGTCAGATGAAATACCACCTTTTTTTCTTCCTTTAAAAACAAACAAACAAAAAACCACTTTGTTTTGGGGCTGGAGGGATGGCTTAACAGTTAAGGCATTTGCCTGTAAAGCCAAAAGACCCAAGTTCAATTCCCTAGGACCCATGTTAGCCAGATGCATAAGGGGTACACCCATCTGGAGTTCGTCTGCAGTGGCTGGAGGCCCTGGCCTGCCTATTCTCTTCCTCTGTCAAATACATAAAAATATATTAAAAAAAAAAAACAAAAAACACAGCTGGGCATGGTGGTACATGCTTTTAATCCCAGCATTTGGGAGGCAGAGGTAGGAGGATTGCCGTGAGTTCAAGGCCATCCTGAGACTCCATAGTGAATTCCAGGTCAGCATGGGCTAGAGTGAGACCCTACCTCATAAAAACAAAACAAAACAAAACAAAAAACACACTTTGGGCTGGAGAGATGGCTTAGCGGTTAAGCGCTTGCCTGTGAAGCCTAAGGACTCCGGTTCAAGGCTCGGTTCCCCAGGTCCCACGTTAGCCAGATGCACAAGGGGGCACACGCGTCTGGAGTTCGTTTGCAGAGGCTGGAAGCCCTGGCGCACCCATTCTCTCTCTTCTCCCTCTATCTGTATTTCTCTCTGTGTCTGTCACTCTCAAATAAATAAAAAAAAAATTAAAAAAAAAAACAAAAACAAAAACACTGTCTTGGGCTGGAGCGATGGTTCACTGGGTAATGGTACTTGCTTGCTTGTCATGCCTAAAGGCAGAACCACCTAGGTTCGATTCCCCAGTACCCACATAAAGCCAGATGCACAAAGCAGCGAATGTGTCTGGAGTTCATTTGCAGTCTACCCATAGTCTTGCTGCTTGTTTTTTTGTTTTAGGTAAAGATTTATTTTTATTTGTTTATTTATTTATTTGGGGCAGAGGGAGGAGGGAAAGGGGGGAGGGAAAGAGGGGGAGAGAGAATGAATGGGCATGCCAGGGCCTCTAGCCACTGCAAACTCCAGATGTATGCGCCACCATGTGCATCTGGCTTACATGGGACCTGGAGAATCAAACCTGGATCTATAGACTTCGCAGGAGTGCACCTTAACTGCTAAGCCATCTATCTCTCTCCTTATTTTTCCTTGTTTTTTAAGGTAGGGACTCACTCTCGTCTAGGTTTACCTGGAACTCACTCTGTAGTCTCAAGGAGGCCTCCCAAGTGCTGAGATTAAAGGTGTGTGCCACCACACCCAGCAGCTCTCCTTCTTTCTGTTTCTTTCAAATAAGCAGGTACAAAAATGTCCTCCTTACAGAGATATTCCTTTTAAGATCACTGGTTCTACATCTGCCCCTCATTTCTAGGAACCAAATTTGTCCTCTCTTTGGGCAAGGCTGACACTCTCAGCATAATGGGAGCTGAAGGCAGTTAGTTAGAATTCTCTACATATTAACACACAGCTTCTACCCATTACAAAACTTTTAACATGTAACCTTTCAGTTCTCCTTATGGTTATCAGAGAAACTTTTCTAGTAATACACACACATGTTAGTCATGTGTGACTACACACACTTGTAATCTCAACACTTAGGAGGCTAAGGCAGGAGGATTCTCATGAGTTTCAGGCCAGTTTAGGCTAGAGTGATATTCTAGCCAAAAACAAACAGCCTGGGCTGGAGGGATGGCTTAGCAGTTAAGGCACTTGCCTGTGAAGCCTAAGCACCCAGGTTCAATTCTCCAGTACCCATGTAAGCCAGATGCACAAAGTGTCACATCCCTCTGGAGTACATTTGCAGTGGCTAGAGGGCCTGGTGTGCCCACTCTTTCTCTCTCTCTCTCAAATAAATAAACAAATAAAAATAAAATACTAAGAAAATCTAAGTTGGGTGTGGTGGCACAAGCGTTTAATCCCAGCACTCATGAGGCAGAGGTAGGAGGATCCCAGTGAGCTCAAGGCCACCATGAGACTACGGAATGAATTCCAGGTCAGCCTGAGCTAGAGAGAGAGACCCTACCTTGAAAAACCAAAACAAACAAACAAGACCCAGGTTGACCAGTCTTCAGTTCTGAGGCTGGGTCTCGGCCTGTCTTGTCTTTACACCACAGGTTGATGGGGAGTAGTTAACAGGATCCTTCTTTGACAGGAAGGGCACATGGGCACATATAAGCCTAGCTGGTGAGTGTCTGAACAAACAGAGAACATGCGGAGCTGGCAAGCCGGGGAAGCTGAAGGAGAACTCACTTCACAGAAGAATTCATTGCCACGGAGCCCACAGAACCAGGAAATCCAGGACACCTCCTCGGAGCTGCTCATCTTCACGTCGGCTGAAAAAGAAGAGCGTAAGTGAAGCCCGAGCTCTCTGTTGACCTCTGGTGTCCCAGCACGCGACAAGAGTGGGGTTTTTTTTGGGGGGGAGGACACCCTTTTTAAAGGCCCCCTCTCCAGCTTCTCTCAGCGCTCCTCTCAAACTCCCGGTACTTTCTCGAAGCCTTCCCGGTAGTGGCTCTATGGCGTTAGTGAGCCACGCACACCGCGGCGCCGCTCCCTGGAACGCAGATGTCTCCGAGTCCCCGGCGCCGGTCCCGGGCTTCACTGTTTATCCTCCCCCTCACCCGCCTCCAGCACACCCAGGGCTCTCCTTTCCTCCCAGGGGTGACGGACGGGCTTCACGGCCGTCCCCACATCCCGCCTGCTCGTCAGGCCGCCCAGCCTCCTCGGGCACCCGCAGCCGGTCACTTCCCTCCCTCGCCCCCACCGACGGCGCATGGGCCTCCCTCGCCCGGAGACTCGGCGACTAGGCCCGGTGCCCACCTCGCACTCACCAGCCGGACGGGGACCGGGATTGGGATGGGGGAGGGGAGCCGCAGCTTCCAAGGAACGGCGGCGACCGCTTCAGCGCAGGCCGCGGACCAGACCGCGGCAAGACGAGAGGGCTGGGGGGGAGTGGAAACCAGTGACGGGAGGGAAGAGGGCAACACGCAAGCGCCGAGGGTCCGGCGCCTCCATGAACGCCGGGAGATGTAGTCCCCTGGTGGTGAGACAAACTGAGGGACCCAGGGTAGCATGAACTACAAATCCCAGGAGGCTCCGCGAACGACCTCTGGCATCGCGAGATCTGCGAGGAACCATCCTGGGTGGGCAGGGTGCGAATGGGCTCTATTCGGAAGCGGAAGCCAGGTACGGGGGCGTTCTAGACCTGGGAGCCTGGGAAATAGAGTCTTCTTCCTGTCCACTGTTACCCTGGGTAACTGGTTCCATCTCGGGGCATGTCAGTTATCGCCTTGTCGGGTCGGTGCTTCGGACTTGAGGCGAGAGGCATGCTGGGGCGGAGCGGCGTGAGAACCTGGAAGGCCCAGTGCGCTCACCTGGGCTGGCGCTGGCCATTTTGCTACTCGTCCCTCTGTGCCTCTCCATGTCCTCGTAGGGCTTGAGTGGGGTGCGGACCCTAAGTATGTGCGTTGAGCCCTGGCCTGAGTAGTGGTGAGGGGCACCGTGACGCTATTTCATGTCACTGCTCGCCGGCATTCCTCGAGTGTCCCTCTTTGTGCTCCGGGGTATTTCTGAAGGCGGACAGTGGCTTCTCGCCTCCAGGAAAGGAACGCAGAGAAATGTGGGGCGGGGGTGACACATCGAGGGCGGCGAAGAGCATTGTGGGGCGTAGGACCCCATTCCCAACCGACTGAGCTCTCCTGGGTCCTCGCGCTGTCCGGGCACGAGATACTTCTTCTCTGCCCTTGTAAAGATTCCAAGGCGGGAAACTGAACCTTGTGGAATTTTGTTGTTGCTGTTGCGCATGCGTCTCCGTGCCATGTTGCGTGAACTCTTAGGTTTAGGGTAGCGCCATTTTGCTATACGGAAGCTGAGACGGTGCGCACCGTCTTGCACCGAAGTCTTCCGGAATAATGTCAGGTCTGGTTCTGTTTGGAAAAAGAAGACCCCGAAATAGGATTGAGGAAGATTTAAAAGGTCGAGCTGTTATTTCCTAACGGTATGTGTTAATAGGATGAGAAAGTAGTTTTATTGTTGGTAAGGAGATGGAGGTGGAATGCAGAACCTTTGGACAAATTTCGTATTTTCCTGTTTTCTTCCCTCCTTTTACGGAAGATGGAACCCAGGGCCTTCTGAATGCAAAAGCAAGCGCTTTTTCATGGAGCTACACCCATCATCTTTACCAAGGGGCAGGGTCGGCCACTAGGGGTCTTCCCACGATCTTCGGTTTTTGGGTCCTAGACTCAGTTTGGGAGTGGGAGGAATATTTTTTGTTTGTATTTTTAGAGGTAGGTCTCACTCTAGCTCAGGCTAACCTGAATTCACTCTGTAGTCTCAGGGTGGCCTTCAGCTCACTGCGATCCTCCTACCTACCCCTGCCTCCTGAGTGCTGGGATTTAAGGCATGCACCATCACGCCCTGCTGGTTTTATTTTTATTTTATTTTACTTAAAAAATTTTTTTGGTTCAGTTTTAGATTATTTATTTGAGAGCCACAGACAGAGCGAGAAAGGCAGGTAGAGAGAGAATGGGCGCGCCAGGGCTTCCAGCCACTGCAAACGAACTCCAGACGCATGCGCCCCCTTGTGCAACTGGCTAAGGTGGGTCCTTAGGCTTCACAGGCAAACGCTTAACCGCTAAGCCGTCTCTGCAGCCCTACTTTTTTTTTTTTTTTTTTTTTGAGGCAGGTGTCACTCCATCCTCTGGCTGGCCTTGAACTCACTGTCATGCTCCTACCTCAGCAACACCATGTGCAGCTGGGAGGATGTTTTTTGTTTCTATAAGGAAAAAATTTGGAGGCGAGTTTGATAGGAAGAAACTGACAGGCATCTCAATTGCAAAGAGCAGGCTTTATTTAAGAGTATAGGGGAGCTGGAAAGATTCCTTAGTGGTTTAGGTCTTGCCTGCAAAACCTAACGACCAGAGTTTGATTCCCTAGTACCCACGTAAAGCCAGATGTGCAAAGTGGCACTTACATCTGGAATCCGTTTGCAGTGGCAGGAGACCCTGGCATGCCCATTGAGTAAAAGCCTGAGAAGTTGACACCTCAGGTTCCAGTGGCACTATGACCCTGGAAACAAACGTACACACTGGGTGGGAATGCTGCGAGGTTTTACTAGCTTTGAGGTTGGGATAGGTACTCTAGCTGCAAAATGAGGAAGGAGGAGGACGACATGGGGGCTGTAAGCTGTCTGAACTGCAAGCAGTCTGGAGTTATTTTAGTTTCCCAGGGTGGCAAGTCAGCAAGTGGCTTCTTGTGGCCTAAGATAGAGGGGCAGGTGGCTGTCTCTGGGCAGACTGTAGGTCCAGTTTGCAACCTCTGGGCAATTCCCTGGCATGTGTTCAGGGTCTGTTTGTAAGTTTCTGAACCTTTTCTGCTCCCAGCAGGTCTCCAGAGGTGGTGGTGGCTGTGGTCATTAGGGTGTCACTAGAATCGGGTTGTCTCTTCCTTTTCTTACTTAGTCATCATTTTCTCAATTCTCCCAACAGCTATGCCCAAGCCATCCCTCATTACATTCACTCCAGCCAGCGACCCCAGTGACCTTTGGAAGGATGGGTGGCAGCAGTCACAGCCTGAGACACCAAAGTCCACCCTGGATGGGGCTGCAGCCCGGGCATTCTATGAGGCTCTAATTGCAGATGAGAGCATTGCCCCTAAACCTCAGAGGTCTACTTCTGAGCCTGCCCAGGAGAGAAAGAAGAAAAGACGATTGAGGGTGGCTACAGCAGGAATATCAGAACAAAGGAGATCCCGTGCAGCCGAGGACAAGATGACCCAGTGGATCCTGAAAGCAGCCCAGGACGGGGACTTGGCAGAACTTCGTAGGCTGTTGGAGCCTCCTGAGGCAGGGGGAGCTGGAGGGAATATCAATGCCAGGGATGCCTTCTGGTGGACCCCCCTCATGTGTGCTGCTCGGGCAGGCCAGGGGGCTGCTGTGCGCTATCTGCTGGGCCGGGGGGCTGCCTGGGTGGGAGTCTGCGAGCTGGGTGGCAAGGATGCTGCACAGCTGGCTGAAGAAGCAGGCTTCCCTGAGGTGGCTCGCATAGTCAGAGAAAGTCATGGAGAGACAAGGAGCTCAGAGAACCGGTGAGGAGGAGCCTTAGCTCATACTCTGCTTTCTGTGTGTTCTGTCCTTCCAGGCCACCCCATAGCAGAGGCCCCAGAATAGCTAAAGGGGTCTCCTCATCTTCCAGTGTAGCTGATTAAGCCTTGTAGTAGAGCAGTTATGGACATAGGCACCCTTGATTGATTGAAATCCTGATTTGACTTGCACTCAGCCTAATATCAACATTTTTTTTCCTTGTCTGAGAGATAAGGGTAGTTAGAGCATCGGTGGGGCTGCCGTGATGTCATGGGTTAGCTTGTAAGTGCTGGGGTAGTGCTTGCCACACAGTATGTCCTACATAGGTATTTATTTTTAGTTTGTTTATTTAAGAGAGACAGACAGACAGAATGGGTGTACCAAGGCCTCCAGACACTGCAAACAAACTCCAGACACATATGCCACCTTGTGCATCTGGCTTATGTGGGTACGGATAATTGAACCTGGGTCCTTAGGCTTTGCAGGCAAGCACCTTAACCACTAAGCCATCTTTCCTGCCCTGCCACAAGATCTTTGAGGCATACTAACCAGTTCTAAATTATCCTTCTGGGGCCTTTTCAGTTAAGTGGAGAGGGGCTGGTGTTGTTGCTTAGTGATGGAGCACTTGGGTAGGTTGTGGGGTCCATCTCTAATACCACAGACAAAGCAGAAAGGTGCTACTAGGTAGGGAGGAAGGCACATTTGTTCCTTAGCAGGAAATCTGAAGTTTTCTTCCCTACCCTTCCAGCCCTGCTGTGAGGCTGCTTCTCTGCCCTTACCCTTTTTCTTTCTCTGCAGGTCCTTCTCCTCCTCCCCCCAGTTCTGCCAGACTTGTGGCTCCCACTTTGAAGACTCCAACCACCGCACATCTACTGCTCACCTGCTGTCACTGTCCAGGGGTTCCCAACCACCCAGCCTTCCCCTTGGGGTGCCCACCTCCAGCCCTGGCTTCAAGTTACTGTTAAGGGGGGGCTGGGAGCCAGGAATGGGACTGGGCCCCCGGGGTGAAGGCCGTGCCAACCCTATCCCCACTGTGCTTAAGAGGGATCAGGAAGGGTTAGGCTATAGATCAGCACCCCAGCCCCGAATCACACACTTCTCAGCTCGGGACACCCGAGCTGTGTCTGGGAGAGAGAGGGTTCCTCGAGTCGCCACACTGAGTCAGAGGGAGAACAAAAGATGTGAGGAGAAGGACAGGGCCTGGGAACGAGATCTGAGGACGTACATGAACCTTGAATTCTGACTTTGGTGGAGTCTGGCCTGTCTGCTGCTGAAGTCTGAACTTGGACCTTTGACTTCTACTTCCTGGGATCTGCCCAGGTGTAAACCCCTCAGGTTTCATTCATTGGACACTGCTTTTGGGAGAGAAGGACTGAGAGTTGAGAAATAAATAAGCCTCCTCCTATTGTGTTTTATTTACTTTTCTGGAAGCTATGGTAAGGAAGTGTAGCAAACGTGAGGCTACATGAGTTAGTTACAACCCTCTGTCTGATCCAACACCTGCTGGAAGTACCCCTGCTCTTTGAAGCCCCTCTCTAAACCAGGAGTTGTCCTGCTTTATGAAACCTCACACTCCAGTAAAAATCTGGCCACTCCAGCCAATTCAGTTGACACGGCCTTCACAGTACAGTCACAAGTTCAAAAGGTCCCTCAATCATCCAGGAGCTCACAGCTGGAGGGTGGGGATGCCATCACTCAATATGTAGATCAATGTGCATGGTGGACAAGAAAGGCACACAGCTTGAGGGATACTTATTTATATTTTTTGTCTTTGGTTTATCAAGGTAGGGTCTCACTCTAGCCCAGGCTGACCTGGAATTCACCGTGTAGTCCTAGGGTGGCCTCAAACTTATGGCACTGGTCCTACCTCTGCCTCCTAAGTGCTGGGATTAAAGGCGTGTGTCACCATACCCAATTTATTTTTTATTTATTTATTTTTAAAATTTATTAACATTTTCCATGATTATAAAATATATCCCATGGTAATTCCCTCCCTCCCCACCCCCACACTTTCCCATTTGAAATTCCATTCTCCATCGTATTACCTCCCCATTACAATCATTGTAATTACATATATACAATATCAACCTATTAAGTATCCTCCTCCCTTCCTTTCTCCACCCTTTATGTCTCCTTTTCAACTTACTGGCCTCTGCTACTAAGCCCAATTTATTTTTGATAATTTAAAATTTTTATTATTTAAGAGAGAATGGGCACACTGCAAAGGAACTCCAGATGCATGCTCTCCCTTGTGCATCTGGCTTATGTGGGTCCTGGGGAATTGAACTGTGGCCCTTAGGCTTTGCAGGCACAAACGCCTTCACCACTAAGCCATCTCTCCAGCCTATTGTTTTGTTTTTTTGAGATAGGCTAGTCCAAGCTGACCTGGAATTCACTATGTAGTCTGTCTCAGGCTGGCCTTTAACTCAACAGTATCCTACCTCAGCTGCCCTAGTACTGGGACTAAAGGCGTGAGCCACCAACACCTGGCTGGTTTATTTTTAAGGTAGGGTTTCACTCTAGCCCAGGCTGACCTGGAATTCACTGTGTAGTCTCAGGGTGGCCTTGAACTCACAGTGATCCTCAACCTTCTACCTCTGGGATTAAAGGTATGTGTCACCACGCCTAGCTTTTTTTTTTTTTAATTTTTTGCTTTTGAGAGGAACAGATAATGGGCACACCAGGGCCTCCAGCCACTGCAAACAAACAACAGATGCATTTTTCACTTTGTGCATCTGGCTTTATCTAGGTACTGAGGAACTCAATCCTGGTGGTTAGGCTCTGTAGGCAAGCTTAGCGGCTGAGCCATCTTGCCAATCCCTGAAAGGTCCTTTTCTTTCTCACACTGCTGCCTATCCCCCTCATTCCCTCACAATACACATACAAGATTGGAAAGCTCTGAATCCCTTACATGGAGGGGTAGAGAAGAGCTGTTTAAATATCAGGGCTCCTGCAGTTTTCCTCTCTGGACCAGCCTTTCATAAAGTGGTTGAGAGGGCCGAAGAGATGGCTTAGTGGTTAAGGCACTTGCCTGCAAAGCCAAAGGACCCAGGTTCGATTCCCAGGACCCGCCTAAACCAGGTGCGCAAGGGGGCACACGCATCTGGAGTTCATTTGCAGTGGCTGGAGGCCCTGGCGGGCCCATTTCCCACTCCTCCCCGGCTTATTTATGTAAAAATATTTAAAAAAAAAAGTTGTGGGCGAGACATGGAATGATGGAGGATGCAGTAGAAGAGCTCAGGGACAGTCACAGAGTGGGAGTTGGGAGTTTAAGGCCAGCCATACATACATACATACATACGTAGTGAGATCCCACAAAAATAACCCATGGACCGGAGCAGGGGTCATACAATCTGGGTGGCGAACATGAAGGGTTGGGTTTATATTCAGATTCTGGTCCCCGGTGCTCTCTCCACGCCTGCGCTAGTGGGGCGCGGGAGGGAGGTCGCTTGGCAGAGTCCGCCTCGCGAGCTGCGGGCTCCACCCCCGCCGGTCCCTCCCGGCCCGGTGCAGCTGCTTCCGGGCTCGGCGAGGTGGCGGGCCCCAGGCTCGGTCCCTGTGCGGTGAAGCCCGACGCCCGGGTCCCCAGGTAGGCCGGTGCTGTGCCTTGGGACCGGGATCTCCGAGGACATCTCCGGTGTGACCTTGCAGAGGCCGCCTCTCAGCAGCGCCCTCGCGGGACCGGGAGGCCCCTCTGCGGGATCCGTGACCCCTACGGGAAGGGACGGATGTTACTGTCTGGAGTTTGTTGAACACTTCGTCCCATCTCCCAAGAGACTTCCTGCTCCGCGAGCTCCCGTGGCCAGCAGTTTAAGGTCTCCTCACTTCCAGGAGGACCAGCCAAAGAGCCCTTCTTCCTGTCTTCCTTTGATGGAGCACCACCTCCCCCGATTCTGGGGCACCTTGGGGTGTGGCCTTGGTGAGTGAAACTTGGGGTGCTGACTGTTGGGAAGAAAATTTGGAAGCAGGACACGGGGTGGGGGCGACCCTGGCCTTGTCAGTTCCTCGTGTGTGTGTGTGTGTGTGTGTGTGTGTGTGTGTGTGTGTGTAGTAGGTTTAGATGAAGCAGGCCAGTTGATCACACCACTCTTGGGGCTTCATGAGCGTTCAAGAAACAGGAGAGCCCTTCTTGAATTCAGGGTAGGACAGCATCACCGAACATATTTCTCTTCTGAACCCAAACAGATTTTGGCTTCTGAGGAGACTCTCCAGAGGTTAATCAGTGCCAGGAAGTGGTCGCAAATTTGGGGGCTATAATACGCATTGCAGCCATGTTCCTGCGAAGGCTTGGTAGCTGGCTACCTCGCCCTTGGGGACGGCGGAAACCAACGAAGCCTGACCCCCCTGCCCCAGAACCCAGATGGGTGGACAGCTCCCCCGAGAATTCAGGGAGTGACTGGGACAGTGCGCCGGAAAATATGGGAGATGTGGGGCCTCCCAAGACCAAGGACTTGGGGTCACTGAGGAGCCGTGGGGCTACTCCAGAAGCAAGCAGGGAGTCCCAGCTTGAGCAACTGGGGAACAAGAGAATGGATCCCCTCAAGTGGGACAAGACTGTCTCCAGCACTCCAGAGTCTGTGAGACTGGAGCCTGGAGGAGCCATTCCCAAATTGGGATGGGATCCTGTGGATTCAGGAAGCACCAGGATATCCAGGGTGTCCTCTGAAGGAGGCCTGTTTACCTCTGGACCTTTGGAAACCTCAGTGGAGAAACCTGGCCAGCGTCAGAAGCTACTGGGCTGGCTGCGGGGGGAACCAGGTGCTCCCCCACAGTACCTGGGGAGCCCAGAGGAGTGTCTGCAGATCTCCACCAATCTGACCCTGCACCTGTTGGAGCTGCTTGCCTCAGCACTGCTGGCACTGTGCTCTCGGCCACTTCGGGCAGCCCTGGACGCATTGGGTCTCCGAGGACCCATAGGCCTCTGGCTACATGGGCTGTTGTCCTTTCTGGCTGCCCTGCATGGGCTCCATGCTGTACTGAGTCTGCTTACTGCCCACCCGCTGCATTTTGCCTGCCTCTTTGGCCTCCTGCAGGCCCTGGTGCTGGCTGTCAGCCTCCGGGAGTCCAGTGGGAATGAGGAGGCCACTGAGTGGGAGGACGAGGGATCTGGGAGGGAGGCTGAGGAGCGGGAGGAGGCCCAGCAAAAGGACTGTGACAGTGGGTAGGGTGGGGACAAAGGGTGAAGACACTGTGACCTTTAGGAGGAAAGTGGGGACACCCAGTTTGTAAGCACAGGGACCTCAGGGGACGGGAAAGAAACCCTAGAGCAGGAGGGCACAGTGACACCCTTCACATGCAGTGAGAGACAGTGCTGTTCAACGGGCTGTCTGCTTATGGATAGTGGGGCATTGCCCGTGGAATCACCAGCTGTTATTACCTTTGGCTTTTACATTTTTCCCACCTCAAGGTTTTTTCTTTCTACCATGTTTTTTTTTCCCCACCTCCACTGCTAAAAAAAAAAAAAAAAAAAAAAAAAAAAAAAAAAAATTGTGATGGTGGAGAGTGAAGACCAAAGGGTACGTTCCACCTTTCCCAAACTCCCCAGGGGTAGAAGAAGCCAGAGGCAGGACAGAGGTCTCTATGAAGAGGGTGATGGGAGATTCATATCCTTTGTATCCCGGGACCTAAGCCATGTTGGGGGGGCGAGTGCTTAGAACCGGGCGTCTATAGGGGCTGCAAGTGGTATGGTGCCTGCAGGGAGGATGTGGTGCTCATGGGAGCCAGAAGGAGTAGGGAGAGCGCCGGCAGTGTAGCACCGGCACTTGTCATCTCCACTCAGTGTCCTTTCTAACGTCGTCCACACTACATCCTAAATATACCACTACAATGTGAGAGGTACTGCCCTCAGTGTCCTTCCTGATGTCATCCAGCTGGGGGGAGGCAAGGTGGCAGAGGGCTCAGGAGGAGTGCCTAAATAGGGGACATGGCATTGACATCTGGAGATAAAACCCATAATGAGATGAGGATTGAAAAGTCATCTTTATTATCCTTGAAAGGAAATTGAGAGTCCCCAGTGTCTCTCCCCCAACAATTCAGGTCCTACTGTATCTGAGGGCACAGACGATGTTCCAGGTCAGATGCTGGACAGCCCACAGGCCTCTGATAAGAAGAGGGAGAAGAGAGAAAAGGATGGAAAGGAAGTTGGGGAAGAAGCCAGGCTGGTGGTAATGGGGTGGGGATGTGCTTCATTCCTGTGTCTAGTTTCTCTCCCCAATGCTGGGATTAAAGGTGCACACCACCACACCTGGCTTGCCTGGCTCTTGTTTAATTTCCTTTATTTATTTATTTATTTATTTTTAAGACTGGGTCTGACTGTGTAGCCCTGTCTGGCCTGGACTTGAAACTCATGTTGAACAAGCTGACCTCAAACATGTGGCAATCCTCTTGCCTCCTGAATGTGGGAATTACAGAGATGCCTTAGCATATTTGGCCAGAAACTTATCTTTTGAGTGGCCCAGAGTTCCCCCATCTGTTTCCTCAGCTGATAGCATAGCTGTTAGCCATCTCCTTCTAGTGCCACCCTAGCCTATGAGAAGTGGAGGTGTCAATATAGCCACTCTGGTTTCTGCCTTTGGCCCATGCCTTCCAGAAACATCACATGAACCCTTTCATCCAGCACCCACAGAAGACTTGGTGAGTCCCAGGTCTCTTCAGGGAGACTTTAATCCCTCACCTTGATTCCTGGGAGTTACTAAGAAGGCTTTGAAGTCCAAGCAGGAGGTTAGGGACTGGAATTCCTCCACACACTTCTCAGGAGGGTGTGGCAAGCGATCTGGAAGGGCAGGGTGCAGGCAGGTCAGACAAAGTTCTTGCTTCCCAAGGCTGCTCCCTCCTTCTGTACCCAACCTATGCTGGGAGGATGTCCAAGGGCCCCAACTACGTGAAGGCCTTTTGCTTCCCTGTCTCTCTCTCTGACACTTCCCACTTTGTATCCCCACTTACTGTAGAAGAGAAAGCGTTGGTAACCCTGGCCTGTCTCTTTCAGCACGATTCCATCTGGGCAGGAGCTGGAGAAGAGCTCTGTTTTCATGTCAGGGCGGCCTGTGGGGGCGGGGAGAGGGTGAGGGCAGATGAAAAACCAAGCTGAGCCTGGCCTGGGGGTGTAGGACAGCAATCTCAGCTGCTCAGAAGGCCAGGCAGGGAGACTGCAAGTTCAAGGCCAAACTGGGCAACTTAGTGAGATCTTGTCTCAAAATAAAAAGTAAAAAGCTAAGGGCTTGGGATGTAGATCAGTGATAGATTGCTTGCCTACATTCAATCCCCAGGGATTAAGGAAAAGGAAATTTAAAAATGAAATAAAAGTTCAGGGAGATTGGAAAGGGTGAGGGCTGAGAACCAACCTTCAGTTCTGAGATCTGTGCTCCCTTCAGTCAAGTGGTAAGTCCATCTCCGGGGCACACAGAGACCATTTTTCCTGCAAAAGTGGCAAGAAGGAAGAAAACCCAAGTGTCATCCCAACCACACAGTGCCAGCCTCTATTTCTTCACTCTTACATTATTCCTTCCTACATCCTGGCTCCCTTTGGGTTTGAGGTTACCAAGGGACAGTTAGGCTCAGTCTGTCTCCATAGAACAACTGGTCAAGAGTAGTGGATCTAAGTGCTAAGTAGGTGGGCGCTCAGTTTGGGCTGAGAGAATGCCCATAGGTTCCTCTGCCCCCTCACCACTCACGTGCGGATGGCAGCATGAAGCTGGAGCTGCCGGGGGACAGAGTCAGCAGCCATGTTGAAGACAATGTTGTCCACAGAGGCAAAAGTTGCCAACTCCTCCTTGGTGGGGGCTGCTCCTGCGATAAAGTACCACTGGCCCAGGTGGGGCTCTGTAAACTAGACACAAGGGAGTGAGAGGGTGAGTTCATGGGTCCATCCAACGTCTTCATCAGTCAGTGGAGCAAAACTTGGGGAGTGATAGGTTGGTTGTCTTTCTCCTTTCCAACAAGGAACCATGAAAGAACTTTTCCTTCTTGCATTCTCCAGGCAGCCTGTTCAACCACCCCACCTCCCAATCTTGCCACATCTCTACATTTATGATGACAACACTGGTACTTTTCTTGCTTCCATCATCAAAACACCCTTTTCCTCCCTTTCTTTTTCTTTTCCAACATGCTTTCTGGTCATCTTAGGCTGCTCACCCAAGGCTCTCAACTTTCCCCATTCTCGGTACATACCTCTTTCTCGTTCACTCGCAGGGTCGTCAGTTGACTGTGCTCAGGGCACTGATAGATGGAAGTAAGGAGAATGCCATAGAGGTAGAGCAGAGCTGCCCAGATTTGGTGGAACATCTCAGGTAGGAGGGAGCTGGTGCTCTGTGAGTGAGGGGACTGGTGCCTTAACTATTCTCTTCTGGCTGCCCAGTCCTGTCTGTTTCCAGCCCCCTTGCCTTGACCCTTGACCCTTTTACCTGCTAATAAGTAACTTCAACTTTGTTTTCCAGCCCAAGCCTGGATTAGTTACCTACAGCCTTTGAATATTGGGGCCTTCCTGTCCCTGCTCTTTCTGGATGCAGCCACTCCATAATACACACTGGTACATCCCAGGACTCTCAGGAATTACAGAGCTGAACCCTGCAGGTAGAAGCAAGCCCATGGTCTTCCAACCCGCATTGGAGCTTTGCTGTGTTGGGCTCATTGATGAGACATGACTTGATGTGTCCTTTCATTCATTCATTCACTTAGCAAACTTGTTTGCCAGGAACTGGCTAATCCTTGCAGACATTTACAAAAACAACAGTTCCTAGCCTTGAAGAAATCTGTATAGGAAAAACGAGCTGTACAAACAAACCAGTGCAGTACAAACTGATAAGTGCATTACAACAAGTATGAGCCAGTCTTGGGTATGGTGGATCTCTCTCTGAAGTTATGTTACAGTTGGGGAATCAGTAGGCACACACCCTGGAAAAGCTAGACACAAGGAATTCATTTACTTATTACTACAAAAAGCCTATAAAAGCTAGTGATGAAATGACATAGACACTGGTGCCAGAGTGTGCCCAAACCCTAACTCTACTACTTACTACACCTGAGGATGTTACTGCCCTGTTACAGTTTTTTGTTTTTTTTCCTAGTGCTGGGGATCAAACCAAGAGCATCATATATACTAGGCAAGCTCAGAGGGGGCACTGAGTCACGTCCCCAACTCCCTGAGACAACTGTTAATCTTTATGTCTTGTTTGTTCCATCTCTGAAATGGGCAACTCATAAATCTCAGAGGATTATTCTTTTTTTTAAATTAAAAAATTTTATTTATTTATTTGAGAATGATAGAGAAAGAGGGGGAGAGAGAGAGAGAATGGGTGTGCCAGAGCTTTCAGCCACTGCAAATGAACTCCAGACACACGCGCCCTCTTGTGCATCTGGCTAACATGGGTCCTGGGGAATTGAGCTTGGAACCGGGGTCCTTAGGCTTCACAGGCAAGTGCTTAACCACTAACCACTAAGCCATCTCTCCAGCCCCTTTTTTTTTTTTTTTTTTTTGGAGTGAGGGGGCTGGAGGTAAGTTATTAACTCTAGACAAGTCTGACCTGGAATTCACTCTGTGGCACCAGGCTGACTGGCTTCAAACTCACAGTGATCCTACTTCTCTGAGCGCTGCAATTAAAGGCCTGTACCACCACTCCAACCTTGAAAAATAGTTTATTTACTTGAGAAAAAGGCAGATAGAGAATGGGTGCACTAGGGCCTCTAGCCACTGCAAATGAACTCCATACACATATGCTACCATGTGTATCTGGCTTACGTGGGTTCTGGGGAATCAAACCTAGGTTCTCAGGTTTCACAGGCAAGTGCTAAGCCACCTCTCCAGCCCCAATGTGTATATCTTGACTTTTTTTTTTTGTTGTTGTTGTTGTTTGTTTGTTTGAGGTAGGATCTCACTCTAGCTGAGGCTGACCTAGAATTCACTATGAAATCTCAGGGTGGCCTTGAACTCTCAGTAATCCACCTACCTCTGCCCCCCCAAGTGCTGGAACTAAAGGCGTGTGCCACCACACCCCGCAACAATTTTTTTTTCTTGAAAATTCTTACCATTATTTAAAAATTACCAGAGGTAGGAGGGATCATCACCATGAGTCCAAGGCCACCCTGAGACTACATACTGAATTCCAGCTACAGTGAGATCCCACCTCAAAAAATGAATTTTTTTCAAAAAGACATAGATATTGGCTGGTGCCTAGTGTATAGAGCAGATAAGACAACCAGAGGTGGGACTTATAATTTGTGAGTTGACACAAAAAGATTTGATCTAGTGACTTTCTCAAGAACCCTGCATCCATGTCTTAGGTGTGTACTGCCCTTTTCCTAACTGCCTGTCTTTCCCCATTGATGACTGTTTAAATCTATATTAAAATAGATGATTCTCTGCCCCCCAAAAAGAAAGTCTGCGAAGTGAGACTTGCTGGGTGCTTATGATTTAGTTAAAACAAACAGCAATGGTGTCATTGGCCTGTGATCCCAGTACTGGGGGAAGTGGAGGCAAGTTTCAAGCCAGCTTGGGCTATAGTGAGGTTTTGTCTCAACATAACAAAAAACTGGATGATAAGCATGAGTTATATTTTTCTCTTTAGGGTAATATGTTTTGGTGCCAGGAATCAAACCTCGATTTTGTGCATGCTAGGAAAGTCCTCTACCACTAAGTAACACTTCCAGTCTTTGAAAAAAAAATATATATAATATATATTTGGATTTTTTCAAGGAAGATCCTGGAACTCATGATGATTCTCCCCCTTCTTCTTCTTGAGTATTTAATTAATTAATTTATTTCAGAGAGAAAGAGACAAAGAAAGAGAGAATGGAAGTGCCAGGGCCTCCAGCCACTGCAAATGAACTCTAGATGCCTGTGCCCCCTTGTGCATGTGGCTTATGTGGGTCCTGAGGAATCAAACCTGGGTCCTCAGGCTTCACAGGCAAACGCCTTAACTGCTAAGCCATTTCCCCAGCCCTCAGGATTATCCTTCTACCTGTGCCTCCTGAGTGCTGTGCTGAGTTTAAAGGCATATGCCACTATGCCTGACCTTGAAACATTTTATAGTAATAAACTAAAATGTAACAATTAGCTGGGCACAACAATTAGGTGGCACACACATTTAATCCCAGCACTGGGGAGTCAGAGGTGGGAGGATGGCTGTGAGTTCAAGGTCAGCCTGAGACTATATAGTGAATTCCAGGTCAGCCTGGAATAGAGTGAAACTCTACCTACTAAAACAAACAAGCAAACAAGCAAAAATAAATAAATAAATAAATAAAATAAAAAATAAACACACCCTAAAATGCAATAATTTATTGGGATAGTAAAGAACAGCTCCATTTGGAGTCTGGGAGTCTGTCAGATCTACTACTTGAGTTGGCCTAAGTATATTCATGTACAAAGTTTTTTCTTAATTTTTAAAAATTATTTTGGTGTTTATTTATTTATTTATTTATTTTTAATTTTTTTTTTTTAAATTTATTTGAGAGTGACAGACACAGAGAGAAAGACAGATAGAGGGAGAGAGAGAGAATGGGTGCGCCAGGGCTTCCAGCCTCTGCAAACGAACTCCAGATGCGTGCGCCCCCTTGTGCATCTGGCTAACATGGGACCTGGGGAACCGAGCCTCGAACCGGGGTCCTTAGGCTTCACACACAAGCGCTTAACTGCTATGCCATCTCTCCAGCCCGTGTTTATTTTTGAGGTAGGGTCTCACTCTAGCCCAGACTGATCAGGAACTCACTCTGTAGTAATCCTTCTACAGCAACCTCCCAAGTGCTAGGACTAACAGCGTGTACCACCACACCCAGCTGTTATTTTTTCTTTTTTAAATTTATTTCTTACTTGATAGAGAAGTAGAGAACGAGTGTGACACGACCTCTAGCCACTGCAAACGAACTTCGGACTCATGCACCACCTTGTGTATCTGGCTTATGTGTGATCTGGAGAATCAAACCTGGGTCTTTAGGCTTCGCAGGCAAGGGCCTTAATGGCTAAGCCATCTATCCAGCCCTATTATTATTATTTTTTAAGGCAGGGTCTCATTCCAGCTAGGGCTGACCTGGCACTATTGTGTAGCATCAGGGTAGCCTTGAACTCATGGTGATCCTCCTGCCTCAGCTTCCTTTGTGCTGGGATTAAAGGTGTGAGCCACCATGCCCAAGCTTGGTATTTCTTATTATTTAAAAAAAAATATGGGCACACCAGCGCCTCCAGCCACTGCAAACAATCTCCAGGCAGATGTGACACTTTATGCATCTGGCTTTATGAGAGTACTGGGGACTCAAACCCAGATCCTTAGGCTTTGTAGGCATCTTAGTAACTGCCGAGGCATCTCACCAGCCCCTAATTTAAAACAAATTATTTATTTGCAAGGAAAGAGAATGAGCACACCATGGCCTCTAGCCACTGCAAAGGAACTACAGATGCATGCTTCACTTTGTGCATCTGGCTTTAAGTAGGTACTGGGGAATCAAACCTGGATTCTTGAGGCTTTGCAGGCAAGCACCTTAACCGCGAAGCCTCCTCTTCAGCCCCGGCATATATATTTTTTAAGACTGGGTCTCACCATGTTGCCCTCAAACATGAAGAAGACCCACCTGCCTCAGCCTCCCTGTACTACAGTTACAAGCTACATAGCAGATGTCAATGCCCAGCTCAAGGCTTTGACTATATGGTACGAACTGTTCACGAACAGTTTACTGGAACTGTCGGGGCAGGAACGGCACCTGGGCATAAAGTATGAGCTCCAAAGAGACCGAGCGGGCTGGGGGAAGGGAACCGAGAGGCTGAAGGCACCCCGCCCCGCTCCCGCGACGGGCCCTTGGGTCGTCCTGGTCTCAGAATCTTAGCTCTCAGTCCAGTCACACTCAGGTTTCCAACTCCCAACAGCCAGTAACACACAGGACGCCCACAGTCGGCCAAAAAAAAAAAATCACGCGGCAGAACGCGGGCTCAACGACGCGAATGCAAACAAAACAGCCCACGAGACAACCCCAACCGTCCCCGAAAAGGTCACTTCCGGCGGCGGCGAGGGGCGCGGGAATGACGAGAGAGGGCCGCAGGATTTTAGGTGGCTACCATTGTGTCGCCTGAACTTCTCTACCCGAGAAAAATGAGCGTAGAGAAACGAGGCTCAGCCCTCAGTCTCCAGGTCCACACAGGGGTGTACAGCCTCTCCCGAGGCACAGGCTGCGTCTCACTAGGTGTATGTATATGTGTATGTGTATATATATATATATATGCATGTATGTATGTATGTATACATATATATACACACATACTAATATACATATATATATATATATATTTTTTTTTTTCCTTCAGGCGTTCACTGTGGCCACCTCCGCTTGGTAGCGCTCCTGCGCGCGCAGACACAAGGTGTACACAGCCTGAGGGGGCGGGGCTTAGTAGGTGCGCGTGCGTATCGCGTCTCACGCAGGCGCAGTACGGTCCCCCGGGCGACGGCGGCGGAGGTTCCTCGGGGTGTTCGGCTCCCTTCCACCTAGGCCGGCCCCGGCCCGTCTTGCCCCTCGGAACTCGCTGTTTTGGGGCTCGGGAATTTCTCGTCGTGCCCCATAAAAGTAAATTTTAGGGACCTGGGGGAGCCGGAAGTGCCGCCTCGAGATTTCCTCACCCTCACACACGAACGGGGAAACGGAAGTCACTTTTAGTGCCAGGTTAAGGGAGACCGGAAGTGACGGTACTGTGGGACAGTCAGGGGCGGAGTCGCAGGGCGGTGGGCTGTGTATGTGTGTGTTTGGCCGCGTGTGCGTAGAGTTGTTCGGCTGGGACACCGACAGAAGGCGGAGACGGAAGGAAGGGGCGGCCTGCTAGCCGGTCCGGCCTCCCGTGAGTGTCCGCCGTCTCGGCTCTGGCGTGATTTAAGGCGGTTCGGTGGTTGTGATGCGCGTGCGCGAAGCCACTTCTCCGCCGAGCCTAGCCGACCCTTCTCCACCCCCCCTCGCGTCGTCCCTTGCACTTCCCCACCTTGCAGGCCCCGTTCCCCTGTCGCCACCGGTGATGACACTGGCCTTGCTCTCGCGCTTCCTCCCCAGGCCCCACTGGCCCTCCCTATTGTGACTGGCATTGCAGCCCCTCCCACCTCTCGCCCTTCAGCTCCCTCCGCCTCGTCCATCTCCTGCCCTTTGTGTGTGTCTTCCTGTGCCCTGGAATCCGAGAAGGGAGACGCGAGGGCGGGTATGAGTGTGTATGCTTGTGCAGGAGAAACTTTCTAGGTATTGTGGCAGAGATCGAGACGGGGAGGCTTCCGGGTATGTAAAATCTGGGCCGGGCTCAGCGAACCCTCCTCCGGTCGTCTTTCCCTAGAGAGCTGTCGGCCATGGAGCCTGCCAGTGATAGTACCAGTACCGCTATGGAGGAGCCTGACAGCCTGGAGGTATTGGTGAAGACCCTAGACTCTCAGACTCGGACTTTTATTGTGGGCGCCCAGGTGAGACCTCAGTACTTAGAGGAGACACGCATCAGCTTTTTCCCTCGTTCCTTTAGGCTGACCTTGATAATTTTTGTCCTCAAATTTTTTTTATACCTTTGTTCATATTCTACATAGAACATGATGATTTTTTTGTTTTTGTTGTCAAGTGAGATTCCGTTGTAGTTCCCTACACCTTGATGGAACCCAGTGCAGAGGTAAATACAGAGGAAGGAAGAATCTGTTCACTGTCATTGTGGGCAGACCTTGTCCCAGACGGACAGACATGTCCCTAGCCTTTGGGAGGGGAAACAACATATGAACTTCAGACAACTGTTTTATTTTTTAAAATGGATAAGTTGATTACAGGTTTATCCTGTGAACGCATAATCAGGTAGAGACCTAATATACTGTTAAACAGAAATGTTAATACCTGGCACAGTTTGAAGTTTAGTGTAGCATGGACACGGTTATCTGTGCTCCTGCCCCTGTAATTCTTGGAGACGAAATCATGAGTAGTCAGTTCATAGCTTTCTATCACACGTGCTTTTGAGAGAAAAAAAAAAATCTTATACTTTTTTTGTGAGTTAACAACATATATAATACCTAGTTCTGCTACTTTCCAAGAGTCATTTGTCTAGTTATGAATTTTAGTTAATTTTTTGAGACAGTCTCAGTAGCTCAGTATGGCCTTGAACTTAATATATAGTTAAGGATGGTCTTGAACTCCTGATCTTCTACCTTTTCCTTCCAAGTCTGAGATTACAGGCATGTCCCACCATACTCAATTTATTTTGAGGTTTTCTTCTTCTTTTTTTTTTTGGTGGTGCTGAGGATTGAACCTAGTACTTTGCACATACTAAGCAACTGTTCTATCACTGAACTCTTCCTCCAAC
Organism: Jaculus jaculus; assembly: GCF_020740685.1. Lineage (NCBI taxonomy): Eukaryota > Metazoa > Chordata > Mammalia > Rodentia > Dipodidae > Jaculus > Jaculus jaculus. The sequence goes on from NC_059109.1 coordinate 265,401, forward strand.
CCTTTACTTCCTTCTCACCTTCTTGTAACCTGATTCCTTATCCCATCCTCTTTGCCATTGTTTTTGTCTTTGAGATTACTACAGGGGATAAACCACTGGTGTCCTTTTGTGCTTGGAAAGGAGTCATTGATACCTGTCACATTTCACTTGGGAGTGAGGCAGAGGAGGAGAGAAGGGATGTCAGTCACTTCATTTTGTTTGTTGTCCATGTTATTTCTCCCTGGTACTATACCTTGAGCTTGGTTAGTCGGCCATCTGTTATTTGGTAGGCATTGTGAGTTGGTGGTAATTCTACCCTGTTTTGACCCTTTTCATCACCTCAAGTCATCTGTCCTCTGTTCTTAAGTCTTTCTTTCTTTTATTTCCTGATTGCTTTGCATGTCTCTTCCTGCTTACAGATGAATGTGAAAGAATTTAAGGAGCACATTGCTGCTTCTGTCAGTATCCCTTCTGAGAAGCAACGGCTCATCTACCAAGGGCGAGTTCTGCAAGATGATAAGAAGCTCCAGGAATACAGTAAGGGAGTGGGGGAGCCCTCCCAAGGTTGGGGCTGCTGTGCAGAAACCATTACCTTCTCATACATTGTTTTGATGTGTATTTTTTCCCCCCTGCAGATGTTGGGGGAAAGGTTATTCACCTGGTGGAACGGGCTCCTCCTCAGACTCAGCTCCCTTCTGGAGCATCTTCTGGGACAGGGTCCGCCTCAGCTACCCATGGTGGGGCACCCTTGCCTGGTACTCGAGGGCCTGGGACCTCTGTTCATGACCGGAACGCCAATAGCTATGTCATGGTTGGAACCTTCAATCTTCCTGTAAGCCTGTGTTTTACAAGGGAGGGTTTTGTGGATAAGGGTAGTTTGGGTTGTAGTAGTAGCAGGGAGCTTATAAGCTAGGTAGGTGACTAAGTGATTAGATTGGGTTTGGAGGGCCCTCTGGTCTAATACTGCCTCAGTTTTTGAGGAAAAGAGGGTCAGGGGGAATCCAAAAAATGAGTTAGATATATGGAGGCCTTAGTATGTGGCTTCTCCCAGAGCAACTTCCCTTACCCTTTCCCCAGAGTGACGGCTCTGCTGTGGATGTTCACATCAACATGGAACAGGCCCCGATTCAGGTATTGAGGGGCCTGGGAGGGTCAAGGAAGGGGATCTGGGAGAAGGAGGCCAGGCCATGAGATGGGGGAAGGTACCTGGTTGAGAAGATGCCTGGGTTCTGGGTTATTATGTGGTGGAGCTCATACCTTCACCTCAGACCTGCACTGATCATCCCTTTTATGTTGTAGAGTGAACCCCGTGTGCGGCTGGTGATGGCTCAGCACATGATCAGGGATATACAGACCTTACTGGCCCGCATGGAGGTGAGTGGAAAAGTCTTGCTCTGGTTTCTCCTTGTGTCTCTTTTCTCATGGGTAGGCTGTAGGAGCTTTGCTGTCTGTGTGATGAGATTCTGCTGGGTTCTCATTTTCTAATCTGGTACCTTCTGTGTGCAATTGTTCTTTTAGATAGAGAACGTTACTTTATGAGACTATCTTGTCCCTGCCAGGTTGTGTGTGTGTGTGTGTGTGTTTTCTCTCCAAGTAGGGTCTTGTTCTAGCTCAGGCTAACCTGGAATTTACTATGTCCTCCTCCTCTGCCTTCCAAGTGCTGGCATTAAAGGTGTGTACTACCACACCTCGCTTTTTAAATTTTTATTTTTTATAAAATGTTTTATTTATTTATTTATTTATTTGAGAGGTAGAGAGTGGACATGCCAGAGCCTCTAGCCAGTGCAGACAAACTCCAGAACTGTATACAACCTTGTCCATCTGGCTTATGTGGGTACTGGGGAATCGAACCTGGGTCCTTAGGCTTCATAGGCAAGCACCTTAAGTGCCAAGCCAATTCTCCAGCTTTTTTTTTTTGTTTGTTTGTTTTTGTTTTTGTTTTTGTTTAAGGCAGATTCTTGCTCTAGCTCATACTGACCTGGAATTCATTCTGGAGTCTTAGGGTGGCCTCGAGCTCACAGTGATCCTCCTACCAGAGCCACCTGAGTGCTAGGATTAATGGTGTGTGCTGTCACTTCCAGCTCTCTCTTTCTTAGGGGGGGTGGGGGGCCTGTTTTGTTTTGTTTTTTTTTTGAGGTAGGGTCTCACTCTGGCTCAGGTTGACCTGGAATTTACTGTGTAGTCTCAGGGTGGCCTTGAACTCATGGCGATCCTCTTATCTCTGCCTTCCAAGTGCTGGGATTAAAGGTGTGTTTCACCAAGCCCATTTCTCTCTTTTTTTCTTTTTTACAGCAGAGTCTTGCTATATAGCCCTGGCTGGCTGGCCTGGAGCTCAGGACAGTTCTGCCTTAGTGTCTCAAGTACTAGGATTATAGGTGTGTGCTGCCTTATCTAGCTTCTGCTAGTCCTCCTGATTTCTAGTGCTTGGAGAGTTAGTTTCAGACTTACTAAATAACAACATAAAATTTCTTCCATTATAGGCTGGAAAGATGGCTTAGCGTTTAAGGAGCTTGCCTGTGAAGCCTAAGGACCCACAATTGAATCACCAGAACCCACATAAGCGGCATATGCATGGTGGTGCATGTGGCTACAGGCTCTGGTGCACCCGTTCGCCCCCCGCCATTGAGCCTGGTGTGGTGGCTCACCTTTCATCCCAGCACTCAGGAGACAGAAGTAGGATTTCCATGAGTTCAAGGCCACCCTGAGACTACACAGTGATTTCCAGGTCAGCCTGGACTAGAGCAAGACCCTACCTTGAAAAACAAAAAATTCCTCTATTGAAGCAGAGTCTTAACATTATTCAGTTTCTAATATATATATATATATATATATATATATATATATATATATATATATATAAAATTTATCTATTTATTTATATATTTATTTGAGAGTACGAGAAAGAGGCACAGAGAGAGTGTGTGTGTGTGAGAGAGAAAGAAAATAATGGGCATGCCAGGGCCTCCAACCACTGGAAATGAACTCCAGATGCATCCACCACGTTGTGCATCTGACTTTTGTGGGGAATCAAACCTGGATCCTCAGGTTTCACAGGCAAGTGCCTTAATCACTAAGTCATCTGTAGTCCAATTTCTTAACTAATGATAGTTTAATATTGAAATGTTCCAGCTATCAGTTTGTTCCATAGATGCAGCCTGTGGCCTTTTCCTGTTATGAAAGTTTGAAAATCATGGTTCCTATTGTTACTAATTGATTTACAGATACTACAAATGTTTATTATTATGTGTCTTATTTATTTATTTATTTATTTTTATTTATTATTTATTTATTGGATTTTCAAGGAAGAATTTCACTGTAGCCCCAGCTGGCTGGACTCAAAACTCTCAGAAATTCTTCTATTTCTACCTCCTGAGTGCTGATTTATTTATTTCAGAGAGCGAGAGAATATGGACATGCCAAGGCCTCTAGCCAAACAAACTCCAGATGCATGCATTACCTTGTACATCTGGCTTTATGTGGGTACTGGGAAATCAAACCCAGGTTGTTAGGCTTTTCAGGCATGTGCCTTAACTGCTCAGCCCTATTAATCCAGTCCCCAGTTTATTTTAAGTTTACTTTTTTTTTTGTTTGTTTTTCAAAGCAGGGTCTCACTGTAGCTCAGGCTGACCTGGAATTTACTATGTAGTCTCACGGTGGCCTTGAACTCACAGCCATCCTTCTACCTGTGCTTCCCGAGTGGTGGGATTGAAGGCATATGCCACCATACCCGGATTAAGTTTACTTATTTGCGTGGGTATGTGCATGTGTGTATGGGCTTGCTAGGGTCCCTTTGCTGCTGCATATGAACACCAGACATTTGTGCCACTTTCTGCATCCTACTTTACATACATGGGTGGCTTGGGAATTGAACCTGGGCCAGCAGGCTTTACAAGCAAGTACCTTTAATACTGAGCCTTTTGGTGGGGGGGATTCAAGGTAAGGTCTTGCTCTAGCCAAGGCTGACCTGTAACTCACTCTGTAAGTCATGCTTGCCTTGAACTCACAGTAATCCACCTACCTTTCTGAGTGCTGGCTTATTTGTGTGTGTGTGTGTGTGTGTGTGTGTGTGTATACACGTGTGTATGTATGTTCATATGTGTGTGTAGGAGTTGTGTGTCCTGAGATTAGTTGTCATTCTTGCAATTGCTGTCTACCTTTTTTTTTTTCTTTGTGGCATGCTCTCACTCTACCCCAGGCTGACCTGAAATTCTCTCTCTGGCCGAGCTGGCCTTGAACTCACGATGACCATCCTCTATCAGCTTCCCTAGTGTTGGGATTGAAGGTGTGAGCCACCATATTTGGCTTCCCCTCTTTCTTTCTTTCTTTCTTTTTTTTTTTTTAATATTTTTTTGTTCATTTTAAATTTATTTATTTGAGAGCAACAGACACAGAGAGAAAGACAGATAGAGGGAGAGGGAGAGAATGGGCGCACCAGGGCTTCCAGTCACTGCAAACGAACTCCAGATACGTGTGCCCCCTTGTGCGTCTGGCTAATGTGGGACCTGGAGAACCGAGCCTCAAACCAGGGTCCTTAGGCTTCACAGGCAAGCACTTAACCGCTAAGCCATCTCTCCAGCCCTGTCTTCCCCTCTTTCTGAGGCAGTGTCTCATTGACCTGGAGCTCACTCGTCTGAACTGGTTGGCCAGTGAACCCTAAGGACCAGCCTGGCTGGTTTCCAGCACTGGAATTAGAGGTGCATGCCTAGCATTTACCAGGGTATTGGTAATAGAACTCAGTTTCTTCTTTCTTTCTTTTTAAATTCATGAGAGAGAGAATGAGAATGAATGAACTAATAAGTGAATGAGTACGCCAGAGCCTCTAGCCACCGCAAATGAACTCCAGACACATGTGCATCTGGCTTACATGGGTTCTGGGAAATTGAACCTGGGTCCTTAGGCTTCACAGGCAAGTGTCTTAACTGTTAAGCCATCTCTCCAGCCTTTTTTTTTTGTTTGCTGTTTGTTTTTTCAACATAGGGTCTAACTCTAGCTCAGGCTGACCTGGAATTCACAACAACCCTCCTACTCCCTCCCAAGTGCTGGGATTAAAGGCATGTACCACCACACCTGGCTTTAAAAAAATTTTTTTTTTAAATAATTTTATTTATTTGAGACACAGAAAGAGTGCTACTGCAAAGGAACTCCAGACCCATGCACCACCTTGTGTATCTTGGCTTATGTGGGATGGGGTTCTTAGGGAATTGAAACTAGGTCTTTAGGCTTCACAGGTAAGCCCGTTAACCGCTAAGCCATCTCTCCAGCCCCTGGTGTATGTAATTCTTGGCAGCAGTCTCACCCTTCCTTTTGTGTCCTGTGTCTCCTGCACCTTCAGTGTCGAGGGGGACCCCAAGGACAGCCCAGTCAGCCACCCCTACAGACACCAACTGTGGCTCCTGAGACAGTAGCCTTGAGTTCACAAACATCAGAACCAGTGGAAAGTGAAACACCTCCTCGGGAGTCCATGGAAGCAGAAGAAATGGAGGAGCGTGCCCCAGCCCAGAGCCCAGAGCTCACCCCTTCTGGCTCAGCTCCAATGGGCCCAACACCTGCATCAGAGACAAATGCACCCAAGTGAGAGATGGAGGAAACCATTGGGTCTTGGGGGCTCCTGGCTGCAGTGAGACGACCAGTTAAAGATAGGATGGGAAGAAAAGCATTGCTTAGTGTCTTCCTTGTAGATTGAATTTTTGGAGGGGAGGAGGGGATCTGAGTGTGTAGATAGAGGAAGTTAGGACTGCAGCGAAGGAGAAGCACTGCTCCCCTTGGGGCAGGGGTGTTCAGATGGAGCCTCCTGGGCCTGATAAATCTCTCCCCTGAGAGCCCTCCCTTTTTAGAGCTACTTTCTTGCCACTGTCATGTAGGAATGTGGGAGCAGTTTGCTTCCTTGTCTCTGCTAGGAGGCCTTCAGGATTATGGGTTAGTCTCTGACGACACTCATGTTGCCCTCTGGTTTTTCACAGCCACCCTTCCCCTGCAGAGCATGTGGAAGTGCTCCAGGAGCTGCAGCGTTTGCAGCGCCGTCTCCAGCCCTTTCTGCAGCGCTACTGTGAGGTCTTGGGTGCTGCTGCCACCACGGACTACAACAACAATGTAAGCTCTGTGATAGCTCTTCCTAAGTACCCCACAGCAGAACAGGCTACAGCAGTGTGAGCCTGTGATAGCCCTTCCTAAGTACCTCACAGCAGAGCAGGCTACAGCAATATGAGCCCTGTGATGGGTCTTCCCTTCCCACTGTCATTGTGAATCCCTAATGCCCTTAATTGTTCAGGCAATCTTAGTAGGTATTCTTTATGTGTGTCAAATCTTATTTGAAAGGTTGTTTGAGAAGTTTTGATTCATACAGAAGCTCCCAAAGACAGAATGTGGTGCAGTCTCAGGCACTATCTCTACCGTTTGTCACATAGATTCCAGCTTAATAACTCTGCCTTTCTGGGTTTGACACAGCATGAGGGCCGTGAGGAGGACCAGAGGTTGATCAACTTGGTGGGGGAGAGCCTGCGACTGCTGGGAAACACTTTTGTGGCGCTGTCTGATCTGCGCTGCAATCTGGCCTGTGCACCCCCAAGGCATCTGCACGTGGTCCGGCCCATGTCTCACTACACGACTCCCATGGTGCTTCAGCAGGCAGCCATTCCCATCCAGGTGTGTTAGGGGAGCCTGGGTATAGGAAAAATGGAGGGGACATGATGGCATGATTCAAAGTGGTAGATGAACTTCAAGGAGGATGGAGACTTTGAAAAGCTATGATGTTGAAGGGTAGATAGAAGAATCTTTAGTGATGGCTTTGGGGTGCTCTCGGTTAGGCCCTTCTGTTTTTCTTACTTTGCCTGACATCTGTATCTTCAGATCAACGTGGGGACCACTGTGACCATGACGGGCAATGGGACTCGACCTCCCGCAGCTTCCAATGTGGAGGCAACTTCTCCAAGTTCTGGCCAGGCTTCATCTCTGGCTCCTGCTTCTACCACTGTTGAATCCTCAACAGAGGGGACTTCCCCTCCAGGGCCAGCTCCCCCACCAACCACCAGCCACCCGAGGGTCATCCGGATCTCCCACCAGAGTGTGGAACCTGTGGTCATGATGCACATGAACATTCAAGGTGGGGCAGGGAGGTCAGCACTGATGGCATGTGTGGGGAGAGAGCAAGAGGGACCTGGTTAGTGTGAAGGGAGCACTTTCTTCCCAATTAGATGGAGGGAAGGACAGATAGGCTTTCTGGACTGGGGGTGGGAGCATATCAGATGGCTAATATCAGGAGGGTATGGTCTGGGCCTCACCAGTCTCAATACCATTCATTTCTGCACACACCCCCTCCCTGTCTCCTTTTCCAGATTCTGGTACACAGCCAGGTGGTGTCCCAAGTGCTCCCACTGGCCCCCTAGGACCACCTGGTCATGGACAGACCCTGGGTAAGAGTGAGGGTATCAGAGCAGCTTGAGTTCTGGGTAGAGAAAGTGGTAGGGCTGAGTGGGTGGGTTGAAGGGGTTGAGGTTCAAGGTTACATCAGACCCGCCCCCCAGGCTCCACCCTCATCCAGCTGCCCTCCCTGCCCCCTGAGTTCATGCACGCCGTCGCCCACCAGATCACTCATCAGGCCATGGTGGCAGCTGTTGCCTCCGCGGCCACAGGTAATGACCTGGAAGGGGAGGCCTGGGAGGTGGGGCTTAGTCCACTGTGGTGGGTATTGCTGACTGGCGGGCAAGGGCCCGGCCCTCAGCCTTCTTTGGTCTCTCTCTGCCACCCACAGGACAGCAGGTGCCAGGCTTCCCAACAGCTCCAACCCGGGTGGTGATTGCCCGTCCCACTCCTCCACAGGCTCGGCCTTCCCATCCTGGGGGGACCCCGGTCTCTGGGACTCTGGTGAGCAAGAGTGAGGGAGTTCCAATGGGCAGTAATCCTGGGTGGTATTTGGGAAGTGGAGAACTAAACCCACTCTTCATCTCCCTAGCAGGGTGCTGGGCTGGGTACCAATGCCTCATTGGCCCAGATGGTGAGCGGCCTTGTGGGGCAACTTCTTATGCAGCCTGTCCTTGTGGGTGAGTCCATGTTCTTCCCCACCTCAAACTTGAGAGAGTCAGGCTGGGGCTGGGTGTGCTAGGACATGCCTATAATCAGACATGGAAGGAGGATCACACTGAATTTGAAGCTAACCTTGGTTATAGGCTAAGGTCAAGGCCTTCCTGGGTGGGCTACTGAGTGAAACCCTGTGTCAAAAAGGAAAAAAGGGCTGGCCATGGTGGCATACACTTTTAATCCCAGCACTTGGGAGGCAGAGATGGGAGGATTGCCATGAGTTTGAGGCTACCCTGAGATTACATAGTGAATTCCAGGTTAGGCTGGGCTAGTGTAAAGACCCTATCATATTTTAATATATCTTATTTATTTGTTTATTTGAGAGAGGGAGGGAGAGAGAGTGGACACACCTGAGCACCCAGACACTGCAAATGAACTCCAGATGCATGTGCCACCTTCTGTATCTGGCTTATGTGGGTCCTGGGGAATCAAACGTGGGTCCTTTGGCTTTGCAGGCCAGTGCCTTACCTACTAAGCCATCTCTCCAGCCCCCTATCTCATTTAAAAAGAAGAAGAAGAAGAAGAAAACGGGCTGGAGAGATGGCTTAGTGGTTAAGGTGCTTGCCTGTGAAGCCTGAGGACCCATGTAAGCCAGATGCACACGGTGTACATGTGCCTGAAACTTGTTTGCAGTGGCTAGAGGCCCTGGTGCACCTGTTCTCTTTCTCTCAAATAAATAAATAGTTGGGCATGGTGGCACATGCCTTTAATCCCAGCAGTTGGGAGGCAGAGGTAGGAGGATCACCGTGAGTTCAAGGCCACTCTGAGATTACATAGTAAATTCTAGGTCAGCTTGGGCCAGAGTGAGACCCTACCTTGAAAAACCAAGTAAATAAATAAATAATATATTTTTTAAATAGAAGGGGTCTGGGGAGATGACTCAGTGGTTAAGGTCACTTGGCTTACAAATCCCAATAGCCTGGGTTTAATTCCTCAGTACCCACATAAAGCCAGATGGACAAAGTGACACATGCATCTGGAGTTCATTTATAACAGCAAGAGGTCCTGGTATGCATATTGATTCTCATTCATACTAATTTGCTCTCAAATAAAAATACTTAAAAAATATTTAGTTACTTATTTGAGAGCCTTTTTGGAGGTTCTGGTATGGGAACACAGCTATTTGTATACCCTTGCCCAAAGACCAGACCTCCTCTGTTCTGGCAAGGTTGTCCTCTTTGACGAAGCGCACATCTTAAGGAGGGATGCAGATGGAGCAGTGAGGGAGGAAGGGGACACACCTAGCCAGCAAGATCAGACAAATCAACCCTGGCGATCAATGGGGTGACAGATACCGCAGCCAGATTGCCCTTACGTCCTTTGAGAGAGAGAATGTGCATGCCAGGGTCTGCAACAAACTACCAGTGCATGTACCACTTTGTGCATACTAGAGGATTGAACCCAGCCAGCAGACTTTGCAAGCAAGTGCCTTTAATTGCTGAGCCATCTCTGCAGCCCAAAAATACTTTGGAGAAAAAAGATTTCCAGCCAGGTGTGATGGTGCATGCGTTTGATTTCAGCACTTGGGAGACAAAGGTAGGAGGACCATTGTGAGTTTGAGGTCAGCCTGGAACTACAGAGTGAGTTCCAGAGCATCCTAGGATAAGGTGAGATCCTACCTCAAAAAAACAAAGGGCTGGAGAGATGTCTTAGGGCTAAGGCACTTCCCTACGAAGCCTAAAGACCCATGTTTGATTCTCCAGATCCCATGTAAGTCAGATGAACAAAGGTGAGGCAAGTGCAGGTCTCACATGCCCAGTAGGTGGCATAAGTGTGGACATCAGTTGCAGTGGCTGAGAATTGACATGTCAATTCTCTCCCAATGAAATAAAAAATGAAAAAGATTTTCTGTGATGGAGAGATGGTTTAGAGGTTAAGGCACTTTTTAAAAATTTTTAAATTTAATTTTGTTTTTTACAAATTTTGTTTATTCATTTGAGAGAGACTGAGAAAGGCAGATAGAGAGATTTAGGCATACCAGGGTCTCTAGTGACTGTAAACAAATTCCAGATGCGTACACCACCTTGCGCTTCTGGCTTACATGGGTACTGGGGAATTGAACCAGGGTCCTTAGGCTTTGCAGGCAAGCATCTAACCCTCTAAATTATCTCTCTAGCCCCTGATTTATTTGTTTATTTATATGTTTGTTTATTTGAGAGCAACAGACAGAGAAAGAGGCAGATAGAGACAAAGAATGGGTGTGCCAGGGCTTCCAGCCACTGCAGACGAACTCCAGTCGTGTGTGTCCCCTTGTACATCTGGCTATTGTGGGTCCTGGGGAATTGAGCCTTGAACCGGGGTCCTTAGCTTCACAGGCAAGCGCTTAACTACTAACTAAGCCATCTCTCCAGCCCTAATTTTTTTTTTAAAGAGATTTCCGTAACTCCTGCATGATGTTCCTTTCCTAGCCTGCTCACTGGTACTTCAATGTCTTGGTTTTAGCTTTTTATGCAGAAAGACCAGAATGGGGCTGCGGTGATGTCTGTCTACTTTTTCTTGATTTCACTCTTTTGGTTCCTGACAGCTCAGGGGACCCCAGGAATGACTCCATCTCCAGCTCCTGCCACTGCCTCAGCTAGTGCTGGTACCACCAACACAGCTACCACAGCTAGCCCTGCTCCTGGGGGTCCTGCCCAGCCTCCACCCCCTCAGCCCTCTACAGCTGACCTTCAGTTCTCTCAGCTCCTAGGGAACCTGCTGGGGCCTGCAGGGCCAGGGGCTGGTGGGCCTGGCATGGCTTCTCCCACCATCACTGTGGCGATGCCTGGTGTCCCTGCTTTTCTCCAGGGCATGACTGATTTCTTGCAGGTGAGTGACTTGCTTCCCCTTCATCCTACCTTTTTGTCCCCAGTCCAGCCATGGCAGTGAGATACTTTGTCACCATTCTAGAGCCTTTGAGTCATAGGCTGTGGTAACAAGTGAGAGGAAGGTACCTGTGGATTCATTGATCATAAATCCTGGGTTTCTTGTTGTTTTTGTTTATTCTAGAGGTAGGGTCTTGCCCTTTCTAGCCCAGAATTCACTTTGTAGTCTCAGGGTGGCCTCAAACTCCTGAGTACTGGAATTAAAGATGTGCACCACCATGCCAGCTACATCCTCCATGTTTTTTCTATGGTGCTGGGGATTGAACCCAGGGCCTGTGTATACTAGGCAAGCTCTACTACTGAACTGCATCCCAATCCTAAACCCTCTCTTTTGGAGATGATAAAGTCTAGCAAGTGTTGGTGCTTTCTGCTCTGGTCATTCAGAGGCAGAGAGAATTCTGTTGAATATCTGCTGTGAGTATTTTGTTCTAAGTAAAGACCAAAATCTGGCTTGCTGCCTTCCTTCCCAGGCCCCTGTTTTGGGCCCTTTTGATGTTAGTTATTACCTTGACCCCATGACATTGTCTTCTGTTCTTTATTCCTTCTCTGCTAGGCAACACAGACAGCCCCTCCACCCCCTCCACCTCCTCCACCCCAACCTCCTGCCCCAGAGCAACAGACTACACCACCACCAGCCCCTTCTGGTGGCACAGGGAGTCCTGGAGGCCTAGGTCCTGAAAGCCTGCCGCCAGAATTTTTCACCTCGGTGGTGCAGGGTGTGCTCAGCTCCCTCCTGGGCTCCTTGGGGGCTCGGGCTGGCAGCAGTGAAAGTATCGCTGCCTTCATCCAACGTCTCAGTGGATCCAGCAACATCTTTGAGCCTGGGGCTGACGGGGCTCTCGGTAAGCAAATGGAATGCATTGGCCTTCTCTGGTATAGGACAGCTAGGGGAAGGTAAATGGCCTTCGTTGTTAAGATGATATGAGGCTGATGGACTTAAGGGGTATGTAGGCTAGGAAGTGAAGTTGATTGCTAACTTTCATCCCTTTCCCCAGGGTTTTTTGGGGCTTTGCTCTCTCTTCTGTGCCAGAACTTCTCCATGGTGGATGTAGTGATGCTTCTTCATGGGCATTTCCAGCCCCTACAACGGCTCCAGCCCCAGTTGCGATCCTTCTTCCACCAGCACTACCTGGGGGGCCAAGAGCCCACACCTGGTAACATCCGGGTAAATGAAGCCTGGGGCCCCGAGCTCTCACTCCTTTCTATCTCACCTCCTTATTCCTGGCTAAGCTTCTCTGTCAGCTGAAGCTACAGCCGCTTCACCTGAGCCCTGACATTTTAGGGTGGGGAGGTCGGTTGAGGACCGACACTTGGGACTGAACCTGTGATGTTCCCCTGTAGATGGCAACCCACACATTGATCACCGGGCTAGAAGAGTATGTGCGGGAGAGCTTTGTGAGTGTCCTTTTTATATTCAGTCCTAGGTTTGGTCAGGGCACCTGGTGTTCCCTACTGCCTGCCTACTCCTTCATTTCTAGTTCCTCAGGAGTCTTGATTTGGAGATTTTTGTGTTTTGTCTCAGTCTTTGGTGCAGGTTCAGCCAGGTGTGGACATAATCCGGACAAACTTGGAGTTTCTCCAAGAGCAGTTTAATAGCATTGCTGCTCATGTGCTGCACTGCACAGGTCAGGGGCCAGCCCAGGGGGTGGGGGCAGTGTTCCATATGTGCAGGGCTGCTGGTGCTAGTTCCCTACTTATATTTGTCCTACAGACAGTGGATTTGGAGCCCGGTTGTTGGAGTTGTGCAACCAGGGCCTGTTTGAATGCTTGGCCCTGAACCTGCACTGCTTGGGGGGGCAGCAGATGGAGCTTGCTGCTGTCATCAATGGCCGAATTGTAAGCACCACTCAGTTTCAGGTCGCAAGCCTCTTTCTCTCAGTGCTCTGTAGTTTATTTTTCTTCTCGAAACTGCCATCTGAAGCCCTGGCTGGATATGGTAGCTTGCAAAAGCTGGTTGAAGATGTGTTAGGAGTCTGCTTTCTAACCCTCAGCGTCGTATGTCTCGTGGGGTGAATCCATCTTTGGTGAGCTGGCTGACCACTATGATGGGATTGAGGCTTCAGGTGGTTTTGGAGCACATGCCTGTGGGCCCCGATGCCATCCTCAGATATGTTCGCAGGATTGGTGATCCTCCTCAGGTAAGGTAGTTGATGGTCCATGGAGTCAGGGGCCTTGTGGGTACTGAAAAGGCCTGAGGGGGCTCTTTGTTGTTCTATTTCTGTTCAATTTCACAGCCACTTTCTGAAGAGCCAATGGAAGTTCAGGGAGCAGAAAGAACTTCTCCTGAGCCTCAGGTACCAGGGAGAGGTCAAGGGGCCAGATAATATGGAGTGGGATGAGCTGGAAAAAGAAGGGCTCAGAGGCTAAGGATTCTTAAGTCCAGATCTTTCTGCCATCTGACTTTCAGCGGGAGAATGCTTCCCCAGCCCCTGGAACAACTGCAGAAGAGGCCATGTCCCGAGGGCCACCCCCTGCACCTGAAGGGGGCTCCCGAGATGAACAGGATGGCGCTTCAGCTGATGCAGAACCTTGGGCAGCTGCAGTCCCCCCAGTAAGTGGCAGGAGGTGATCCAGTAGGTTAAGGCAGCTACAAGTTGTGCAGCTGACTTTCTAACCCTTTCCTCCCCAGGAATGGGTTCCAATTATCCAGCAGGACATTCAGAGCCAGCGGAAGGTGAAACCTCAGCCACCACTGAGTGATGCCTACCTCAGTGGTATGCCAGCCAAGAGACGCAAGGTTGGTCTGTCTCCCTGAGGGTCTGTACACAGTTCCCATGGCATAGTTAAAACCCTAATGCTGGAGGCTCTTCCTCATTCAGTCCCTTCATCTACTGAGGAAGTCTGTCTAGGACTCAGACTTGTTCATGCTTGACCACTGCAGCAGGACTTTGCTAACCATTCTGTCTCTCAAGTCTCTTAAATCCCCAAGTGACTAGGGCCCATTTTCTAAGGTGGGCTTCATCTTGAAGAGTAGCTAGCTATCTCTGAGTTCCAGGTGGCAGTTGTGCCCTCTTGTACTGAAGAGCTAGTTTGGCACATACTAGTTACTTTTGGCTAGAACCAGTTAGGAAGGCATTTCTGCTTCGTGGACTGTTCCCTTCCTCAGCATATTTACTTGACATTGAAAGGGTGAGCTGGGTGGCTGCACTGGGTCTGACTTTGATCACTTTCCCTCCCAACCTTGTCCCCCAGACTATGCAGGGTGAGGGCCCCCAGCTACTCCTCTCAGAGGCTGTGAGCCGGGCAGCTAAGGCAGCCGGAGCTCGGCCCCTGACAAGTCCTGACAGCCTGAGCCGGGACCTGGAGGCACCAGAGGTTCAGGAGAGCTACAGGCAGCAGGTGCCCCCACCTTAAAACAGAATAAGGATGGTCTAGTGGGAGGGGTCTGGGCCAGGGTCCCTCTTCCCTGGATCTTTCAAGAGTTTTTACTTGTGGTTCCTTATTGGGCTTGAGTGTGGCTGGTGGAACCAGCAGTAGCTACTGTGGGGTTTGGTCTTTGGGATCATGGTAAATAGACCAGAGCTCCGCCAACCTGTGTGTCCTTTCCCTAGCTCCGGTCTGATATACAGAAACGACTGCAAGAAGATCCCAACTACAGCCCCCAGCGCTTCCCTAATGCCCATAGGGCATTTGCTGATGATCCCTAGCTTTCTTTTCAACTAGGGGACCATTTCCCCCTTTCCTTCACAGTATTTAAGAAATAAAAGTCGGATTTTCCTGGCTCTGTTGTCTCCAAGTTGTCTGAACCCCTTAATCTTGTGTGGACTTCTTCCCAAATAGTGCTGGAAAAAGGACCTAGTAGTTAAAAGTGCTTGCCTGCAAAGCCAAGGAACCTAGGTTCCACTCCCCAGCACCACATAAGCCAGCTATGTAAGGTGGCACATACCTCTGAAATTTGTTTGCAGAGGCTGGAGGCCCTGGTGTAGCCATTCTCTCTCTGCATATCAAATAGTACTATATAAGAACCTAGCTATCATACCAACTTCTAACCCTTTTTTCCCCCTTTTTTTCAAGGTAGAGTTTCCTCCAGCCCAGGCTGACTTGGAATTTACTATATAGTCTGAGAGTGGTCTTGAACTCACATAGATCCACCTACCTGTGATTTGGTTAAGTTTTTATATGGAACATTTGATATATAAATGTAAGGAAAGTGGTGTAGCTCAGTAGTAGAGCATTTGACTCTGTAAATGCTAGAATATATATATATATATATATTTTTTCCCCCCCCAAAATAGGGTTTCACTCCAGCCCAGGCAGACCTGGAATTCACTATGAAGTCTCAGGGTGGCTTTGAACCCACAGCAATCCCACTACCTCTGCCTCCCAAATGCTGTGATTTTAGGTGTGCACCGGCACACCTGGTTTAACACTCAGTAAATTTGAGCATGTGCAGACCTATGCAACTAGCACACAGTAGAACATCAAGCCACATAGGTCTTTGTCCAATCCCAAGAACCCACTTAGGACATATAGCTGTGACTAGTGTCTGCCTGGTGCTAAGTGGCTAGAAATTGCCCTTCCCTTTATTTTTTCAAGGTAGGGTCTCCCTCCAGGCACAGGCTGACCTGGAATTCACTCTATTCTCAGGGTGGCAATCTTAACCTCTGCCTCAGTGCTGGGATTAAAGGTGTGCACCACCACACCGTGCTGGTCTTCCTTTTACTAGCCTAGAGCTAAGCCAACAATGTGACATAAGGCCTCATAAATTTTGCAGCTTTCACCTGATGACTAAACATCTGAGAATGGATGACTACATGTCTCACCAAGACCCCAGGCATTTGCAAAATAAAACAGCTGTATGGGCTGGAGAGATGGCTTAGCGGTTAAGCGCTTGCCTCTGAAGCCTAAGGACCCTGGTTCTAGGCTCGACTCCCCAGGACCCACGTTAGCCAGATGCACGAGGTGGCGCACATGTCTGGAGTTTGCTTGCAGTCGCTGGAGGCTCTGGCGCGCCCATTCTCTCTTGTCTGTCGTTCTCAAGTAAAATAAATTTAAAAAGTTGTTGGAAGCCTGTAACTATGGACCTCAGCTACTGGTAAGATTTTTCTTGGAGCTGAAAGTTCAACCTACAAAACTTGAGTAAAACGGTGATTTCAAGGCAGACTGCTGGGGCTGGAGAGATGGCTTAGCAGTTAAAGCACTTGCCTGCAAAGCCTAAGATACATCTGGAGTTTCTTTGAGGTGGCTGGAGGGCCTGGTCCACCCCTTCTCAGGGTGGACTGGAACTCATGGAGATCCTCCTACCTCTGCCTCTTGAATGCTGGGATTAAAGGTATGCACTACCATGCCCAGCTAATGTTTTTTTTTTAATTTATATTTATTTATTTTTGGTTTTTCGAGGCAGGGTCTCACTCTGGCTCAGGCTGACCTGGAATTCACTATGTAGTCTCAGGGTGGCCTCGAACTCACGGCGACCCTCCTACCTCTGCCTCCCGAGTGCTGGGATTAAAATTTTATTCATTTATTTATTCATTCCGAGATAGGGTCTCACTCTAGCCCAGGCATGTTTTTTATTTTTTAAAGGCAGGCCATTGTAATAAGATCGCTATAGGGAGTAATTACCAAACCCCCTAATGGTTTGCTAAGTGAGCTCTAGGACATTACACCAACCTGTCCCCAAAATGATTGCCATTTTTTAATCCTTTTATTATTCTTTTTTAACAAACACCCCCAGGGATAGGGGACTAAGGGAAGAGAGGAGGGGAAGTGAGGCTCCAGACCCACACCCCTCTACACTCACTCCTTTTCCCCCTTATATATTTATAATCTATATACAAGCCCTGGGGTTGGGGAGAGGTCAAGGGAAACTCCCTCAGTGGGGTGGGGGTAATCCAGGCTCTTTGTCCCCTCGGGACCCAGGCTCCTCTGTCCTTCGGGAAGGCCCTTCTCGAGAAGGTGCCCCTGTCCTCTCCCAAGGCTTCGGCATCCAACGCAGGGCATCTGGTGGGGTGGCCTAAGGGACAAGTACATGAGGACCAGTAAGTCACAGCAGGTCAGGAGCTTAGGTGGCAACTCTTGAATTTAGGCTAGGACCACAGGGGTTTCTCCCTCACCTGCTGGTAGAGGTCGATGCGCTGGGTGCGGAATACTCCACTGTAGGCGGAAGGTGGAGCCTTGAGACGGGAATTCAGACCAGAGAAAGTCCTAAGAGAGGATAGGCCATTTAAGAAAAGCCTCTTTAAGGACCTAATGGGGCAACTGTTCATTTGAGGATAACAGACGGCATTGTATTATTTATTTCTTGCCAAAGTAAAGGCTTATTTATGTTTTCACCCTTTCTACTTAGTCAGAAAAAAAACAAACAAAAAGAACCTGCCTCTGGCCTCAAGGAAAGCCACCTGGAATGAGATGGGGAACCTTTTATTTCCATTCCTGCTTACCTTCCAGCTGAGGGAGCCCTTGATGACCCAGGTACCCCCAGGTTGTTGCTCAGCTTCCGGTAATCCTGGAACGGTTTTAGTTCCACTGGGTGAAGCTGCACAGCAAAAATTCATCAGTCTCTTCTCAACCGTGTTACACCCTCCCCTGAAACAGGATCACCCTGCATAGAGAGCCAAGGCTGGCTCTTCCTGATCTCACCTCACCTCACCCTCCCTTCAACCCATGCAGCTTTTTGACTCAGGATCCCTCCTCCTAACTTGGTGGACAATTCCTGTTCCTTACACCTTACCTCTGCCCGCCCCAAGCTAGGGGGGAAGGGCCTGGCAGGTGAAGGCAGCACCCGAGCAGCAGGAGCAGGTGGGGGCCTCACAGCCAGGCCAGGGGGCTGCAGAGCAGGGCCCACAGGTAACAGAGAAAGGGGGGGTGGGGCAGGGGGTGGCGCCGGTGGCAGGGAGCCAAAGTTCACCACTGACAGCTGTGAGTCTACCACAGGGAGAAGCACCTGTAACAAGACCCCAGCGCACATTAATTAGGAGGTGGGAAGTCAAAAGCCAGAGACTGACAAAAGAAAACAAAGGGGAAGGGAGAGAAACTAAATGGTACCTGCTGGGCAGGGGCTCCCGAAGGAAGGAAGCCACTTTGGCCACCCGGCTGCAGAGAAGTAGAGTAAAAGTCTGAAGGAGATGGCAGATCCTGGCGTACCTGTAGGGAAACAGGAAAAAAAAAAAGGTCAACTCCTAGCTGGTTGTGGTGGCTCCCACCAGTAACGTGCTACAGAATGACACCCTGTCAAACAATGATCAAAAAGGGCCAAGTCCTCCCCAAAGCATCCCCTCCCCACCATCACCATTTACCTGAAGCAAGGGTGGGTCAGGCAAAGGGCTGGGGCAGAAAGCTGCAGAGTAGAGGAAGGAAGGTGGAGGGTACAGAACTCCTCCAGCAGGCAGCTTCCCCAGCTCTGTGGCTTGCAGTGCTGAGAAATCCAGAAACTGGCCCTTGAGTGCTACACCAGAGAGCAGTGCTGAGGGAGGAGCTGGGCCTGGGGGTAGGTACAGGGGCTGTGACCTACAAAGAAATTAGGAAAGGTGTCAGGGAGCCAAAATTATTCACTCCTTTAGAATGAGGAATGTCTAAATCCACCTGTCTGTGGTACCTTCTTCCCCTGAAATCTATCCCCATATCTGAGGTCTGTCTGCAGGCACCTAGTTTTTACCTGTATGGATGTACTGAGGGGGTTCCAGGGCGGAAGCCTCCATTATTGGGGTGTAAATGAGAGTCAATGGTACCCCCAGAGATCTGCTGGAGAAAAGCAGTGCTGGTCAGGAAAAGCGCAACTGGGGCAGGATCTCTACAACAGCAGTGGCTGAGGGCTGCCAAGACTGGTCTCTACCATTATAAAATGGTTAATCTTGTCAACCTGACTGCACTGGGAAGCACCTAGGAGACTGGTAAAGCACACTTCTTGGTATGTCTGTGAGACTGTTTTTCACTTCAAAGAAGATTAAGGAAAAAAGAATCCAGCCTGAATGTGAGCGGGACCATTTTATAGACTGGGATCCCCGAGGGGAATAAAAGGGAAAAATGTAAAAAGCAGCTAGGTTTGGTGACACATGCCTATTATCCCAGCTATTGGGAAGGCTGAGGCAGGAGGAGTTCAAAGTCTGCTTGGACTACAGGAGTTAAGGTCATTTAAAATAACTTAGTAAAAATTGGTATCAAAACATTAAGGGCTGAGGAGATGGCTCAGTAGTTAAGGGCTTTTCTTGCAAAACATTCTAGCCTGGGTTCAATTCCCCAGTGTCCATGTAAAGACAGATGCACAAAATGGTGAGCACATGCACCTGGAGTTCATTTGCAATGACAAGAGGAACCTGGAGGGTTCATTCATATTCTTTCTCACATAAGAATGCAAATAAAAATGCCTTTTTTTTTTTTGGCCGGGCATGGTGGCGCACACCTTTAATCCCAGCACTTGGGAGGTAGAGGTAGGATTGCCATGAGTTTGAAGCCAGCCTGAGCTAGAGTGAAACCTCCCCCACTTTTTTTGAGGCAGGGTCTCCACTCTAGCCCAGGCTGATCTTGAATTCATGACAATCCCTGAGTTGAGGCCACCCTGACTGAGACTATATAGTTAATTCCAGGTCAGCTTGGGCCAGAGTGAGACCCTACCTCGAAAAACCAAAAGAAAGAGACATGAGAATCTCTGGAGCTCACAAAAATAAATAATGGCAAGCTCTGCTACCAGTAGAGACTATGGCTCAAATAAGAACATGGGGTGCTGCATGGGCACATACATTTACCAAAAAAAGAGGGCTAGAGATACACTGCTGCAGTTGAAAGTACCTAAGTGTCAGTGCTAGCAAAAACTCTTCTCTGTACTCCTGGCCACCAGAACAAGCTGCTTTACTATTATGCCACACCCTCTCTACCCCAATGAACACAAGTCAAAATAAACCCTTGTCTTTTCAGGTATTTTGTCACAGCAATAGAAAAATAATTGTTTTACCACCACATACACACATCCTCCTCCCCCAGGGGACAAGAGAAAGGATACAAACAGAAGTATAGCCTGGTGGGAATATGACCAACATATGCAGTATGCTCATACAGTAAAGTTCACAATTAAAAACAAACCTCACCCCGTCCCACTCACTGTAGTAAAAAAATGCCTGGTGTGGTGGCAGATGTCCTTAACCCCAGCACTTGGGAGGCAGAGGTAGGAGGACTGCTGTGAGTTCGAGGCCACCCTGAGACTCCATAGTGAATTCCAGGTCAGCCTGGGCTACAGTGAAACCCTACCTTGAAAAACAAACAAAAATCAAAAGAAACAGTAGGCAGAAAGGGAGGGATGGGATGCAATGTGGGGCTTACCTGGGAAGTAGGAGGCCCAGGACTGCCATAGAAGACCTCAGGGTACGGGCGCTGACTTGAGGAGCTGGGTTCCAAGCCATAGTGCCCAGAACCCAGACTCTTGGATTGTGGCTCAGCTGAGGCAGAAGCACTGGGGATCAGCTCCCAGTCTCGGGATATAGGAATGGCCTGGGTAGAAGAGACTTTGTCAAGGGTGCCCTGGTCACTCTGGTTAATCTTCACCAAAAAACACAGCCCTTCCCACAATCTCTCTCCACTAACCTCAGTAACTGATGCTGTTAGCTCCTTCTCTCCTTTAAAACTGTCTCCTACCACTAGGCGCAAGTCTGAGTCCTGCAAGTGAAGCAGTATGGAACATCCTGTCATTCAGACTTACATCCATCTATTGCTCTTCCCTTCTACCCAATGCAGGATACCCGGGTCCAACCCATGCAGACCTTGTTGCTAGTGCCAAACTCGACTTGGGGGCCAGGTCGATGGGATGGCCGGAGGGGGCCTGACTCTGGGCCTCGGTCTGTACGTTGCAATCGTTCTGTGCCTATGGGGCCAGGGGGCAGAGGCTGCTCCCGGGGCAGTTCCTAGGTTGGGGAACAGTGAAGTGGAACTTGGGGGAGGACAAAGAAGCCCAAACCAGGGAATCCCCAGACCATATAGACAAAGGGAAGGAAGGAGAAGCATGGATAGGGCCAAAGTGAGATCTTATAAACATTCCTATCATTTCTCAGTCTTTTACCTTTCTGTCCCCATCACTGGGGGCAGATGGCCGTCTCCTAGGAGGTTCAGAGGGTTCAGAGCCAGGTGGACCCTCACCAGGAACAGCATTCAGGGGTGAGGGGCCTCCAGGCCGCTTGGACGGTCCCTCTGCTGCCCCCTTGAGTCCTCCATCAGGGGAACTTCGCTGGCTGCAGGGACCTGATGACACCTGAGAATCCCCACTCAGGTCCACCCCACTGTCAGACTGACTCATCTGAGAGGAGTGGAGAAGGACTAGTTAAGTCAGAGCAGAAAGCACCCAAAGCCTGAACGATGTACACACAAAAGACAGACTGAAGGAGTTAACCTATGACAACAGCCCCAGGCTCCATCCAGAACAGATGAAGAAATATAACCAACCCCCTTAAAAGTCCCTACTTCATTGTTCCCTCTCTGGTTCCCCACTTACCTCGGTGCCTGCCACATCCTCAAAGGGACTTAGGGGCTCCATCCAGGGCTCCATGGAACTGGGCCGGTAACTCTTTCGGCTTGTGGCTGGAGAACACCAACCAGGATGCAGGGAAGAGAAAAGAACACTACGGTCACTTCGCTCCAGCTCCTCTACCAGCCCTTCCCACCACCTCACTTTACACACCAGTATGTAAACGGTTCCAGATGTGGGGAGTCAGGGTTTCTGGGCCTGCATCTCTGGATTCTCCCTGAGGGCCTGGGACCTCAGGCTTAGAGCCCAAGAATCCAGGACTATGTGAAGCTTGCAGAGGTTCCTAAACATGAAAAAAAACCAGAACAAAACACTTAATATGGAAGCAACACACTGGAAGTGAGGAGAGTGGCATCAGCAAGAGACAGACATAAGGGAGATAAGCAGTGACTGCCAAGTGAGAAGTACAGAAATCCACCAACACCCTTGCAAAGCAAGAACACAATGAAGCCCAGTCTCCAGCCCCACTCCTCACCTCCTGTAGCAGCTCCGGTTTTCTGGGAGGCCTCTCGCGCCGTTTGCTAGGAAAGGGATTAACTCCAGCAGAGTCACGGGGAGTCTCCCCTACCCCTCTCACCACTGGCCCTGGCTCCTCAAAGTGGGGGTCTGGGGAAAGGAGGAGACTGTCAGCACCTCCCTCAAATCTATCACTGATGCTAGTTACCTCACTACACCTCTTCTCAACCCTTCCAGCCTCGCTCACTCGCCCCCAGGCCTGCCTTTACACTTAGCCCCTGACCTCCTTTGGGGAAGAAAACCTTCCCAAACCCCTCCAGCTTACCAGTATTGATGCTGCTGCTGGCTCTCTGGGGGTCATATCGGGTTGGGGGCCGAGGGGAGGAGCCCTGAGGGCCTTGGGGAGGCCCAGGCTTAGACCTTGGGTGCCCCCCTGGTGCAGTTACATTTCCTTGGCGGCTGCTAAGCTGGGCCAGAGCCTGTTGGATGCCAGCAGGGTTGCTGTGGATAACTTGGTCCAGGCGGAAGACAGCAGAACTGCTGGGGGGCGGGGGAGGCAGGGGAAGCCCGGGGGGACGCTCCTCTGGAGGACGGCTGAAGAGAGCAGAGCATCAGCTCCAGGGTTCACTAAACTACCAGTTCCTGTACAAGAATCTCTTTCTGAATTTCTCCCCATAGCCTGTCCTTGTCTCTGATAACCTCGAGGTGGTTTGATCCCCCTTAAGGATTTCTGCTTGCACAAGTTTGAGTGTAAAGCAAGGAACAGAGACCACATGCATGGGCACACACTCATCTACAAGCTGAGGAAGGGAACCATAGTCCTTTCCTAAACTGCCCACGTGTTTCAAATCCCTGGTACCCACTCCTCACTTCCCCCTAGACTCCCCAACTACATAACCTTAAGTTTAACAGACGACCTCTACTCACCTTCTGTTCTTGGGAGAGGGCCAGCTCCTCTTGTCCCCTCGGCCCGGGCCGGTCCTTCCACCAGGAGTCCCCCCACCGCTGCTGCCGCCGCCGCCGCCACCACCACCACCTGCCTTGCCCCCAGGGCCTGGACGCCTGTTCTGTCGATCCATGCCTGGCCGCTGACTTGAAAAGCTCCTCTTACTCAAATCCTTGGCTCTCTGGCTCAGGTCTCCACGGGATATGGTTGAAATGCCTGGTCCAGATCCACTTGCACTGGCCCCAGGAGTCCCCATGGCTTTAGGGGTTGTTAGGGCAGCTGGGGAAGCCTCTTTGTCTCCCCGGCGCTCACTAGCAAAGTCACTGCTCTCTGATGCAGTCTCCCACTCCTCATTGGCTTGGTCTGAGTTCTGGTTTGACAAATCAGGAGATTTAGCAGCTGTCCGACGAGGTGGTGGGGGCACTGCAACTGTTGCCACGGCCTCTTCTGGGCCAGGGGTGGAGGCTGGCAGGGTTAGAGAAGGCGGCTTGCACTCGGTCCCTCTAGCAGCATTCTCGCGCTCCTGCTTCAGCCTCCGGAATCGAGGTGGCTTGTCCTGTTGCTGAGCCCTGCTATGGCGCCTCCGTCGGGGTCGCTCCCCATCTTCCACCCCTATGCCCATGTTGGCACCTCCACTGCTGCCACCCCGGGCCATAGGAGACAGGGGCCCTGGGATTAACTTCTCTTTCAAAGACTCCTTACTTGGGGGCAAAGGACCTGTTGGAGGTTTCTTTGGAACCAAGGACTTGGTTGGAGGGCTCCAGCCAGGGCAAACAGGAGGGGGCCGCCCACCACCCCTACCCCTTCGTGAGGGAACCCCTCTTGGAGTGAAGACACGCCCACCACGGCCAGTGGAAAACCGGGCTGGGGCTGGTGATGGTGGAGCTCCTGGTGGTGGGGGAGGAAGTGGGACCTGGGTGAGAACTACTTCTTTGGGTGGGGGGGCTTCCTTGTCTGAGGGAGCCAGATCACTCTCATGGGTCTCACTGCCTGTTTCTGAGCCTCGCTGCCGACGCCGCTTGGGGATTTCTTCGTACTCGGAGCCCTCACTTCGTGTCTCACTGGCAGTGCGGCCGCGGGGTGCAGGGGGGTGATTCGGTCCCCGGGCCACACCTGCCCGTCCATCATCTCCTCGGAACTCCCGGTAACTGCGGAACTCCCGGCTTCGGGCTCCTCGACCTCGGCCTCCATAGGTCCCTCTAAAACCTCTCCCTCTGGCAAAATACTCTCCCCGACCACGACCCCGGCAAGAGGTAGGACCCACTCTATCATAGGAATAGTCCCTCCGAAGCCTGGGTGCAGGGGAAAGAGTCCCACTAGATGGGGTCTCCTTGGGGGCCACCTTCCCCTTGGCTGTCTTGAGTGGGTCTGGCTTTGGGACCTTGGAAGCTTCATCCCCCTGTTCCAAGGGCTTAGGAGGCAGCTCCTCAACTTTTGTTGGTGGTGGTTTCTTTATAGGCCCAGCTCTGCGAGGAGGGGCCCCAGGTTCCTCTGTAGGGATTCCCCGACGACTGCTGCCTGGCCGAGGTCCCCAGCGAGTCTCAGTGCGGCTCTCTCTGCGTGGTGGGGGGGCCTGGCTTCCAACTCCACGAGTAGGCTTGCGACCTGTTTCTGGCCCTGTGAGCTGTGGAGTTTCCTCCTTGGGTGGTTCTTTCTTGGGTGGTGGAGTTTGTAACTTGGCAACCTCGTCATCACCTGGGGGCCAGGGAAGTGGATGGGCCCCCGAGGGAGCAGGCTCCTCCAAAGAGAAGCGAGAGATTGGGGGTCCAGGGGTTCCATTCTCAGGAAAACCTGGATAGCTGGCCAGATAGGGTGGGGGGGGAGGTACTGGAGGAGTCTCACTCCTGGAGAGAGAAGAGTGAATGTATGTCAGGATGAGGACAACTCCAACTGGGTGGGAAAGAGAACGATGAATTATCATCTAGACTCTTCACTCATTGCCATTCCTGTTGTTTCCCTTTCAGCCTGATGCTGCAAGACTCACCTCACACTCTTATCGTCCTCATCTGCTGCCTGGCGCAGTGGCGAGGTAAGAGGGCGAGGGTCAGGGGGCGTGGTGGTAAAGACATCTCCTACCCAGGTCAACTTCGGATCCACTGGGGGGGTGCCCCGATCCCGTAAGAGAGGGGGTGCATGGCGTTCAAACGGCTCTGAGCTTGAGCCCCCACTGTCTGAGCGTTCCCGGGGAACCAGGCCTAAGAAACCAAGAACATCATCATGTCATGTCACAGGTCCTGACAGCAGTGCCTCTACCTGCGCCTGGCTCCAGCAGCTCTGTGCCTTTGCTTGCTTTTGTGAAATGGTCAAGTGCTCAGATCTCCTCTGAAGTGGCCAATTCTCCCTCACCTTCCGCCCCCAAACAAGCCCTGGCTATCACTATCTACTTCTTCCCCAAGCCCGTTCTCACGAGACTTTTCTCACACACCAATCCCATGGAGAGTCCACCTCTGAGGACTGAGTAAGTCCTCACCTCTTCACATGGCCCCTTACCAGAGGGATGCACACCAGGAGGGTAGAAGTCCAGAGGAGGCCGGCCCTGGAGGAGCCGAGGGTCCACATAAGGAGGAATCATCATCCATCGGGGATCAAAGTTCATCGGTGGCATTGGTGGAGGGCGGCCCAGAGCTCCTGGGTACAGGGCCTTAGGGGGTGGGGGTGGTGCCTGTGGAGCCGGAACAGCCCCCAGAGGCACAGGATGGGGTGGTGAAGGGGGCACCGGGGCAGGAGGAGCAGAGCCTTGTTGCTGCTGCTGCCACTGCTGCTGCTTTAGGAGCTGCTCCTGGCAAGAATGAAGACAGGATGGAAGTCACCACATAAAGGTATCAGCAGAGGGAAAAAAACAACAATGCATTAATGTGACAAAAATATGTACTACATGGAAAAACAGAGCAGTGAAGAGGCAGATGAAGGCAGACCACCACCACTGACAGGACAAGCAACAAGGCCAGAGGAGCTGTCTCAAGACAGGCAAGAGCTCCATCTTACCTGCTGCTGCCGCTGGAAACGAGGCGGCAATGACTTTTGATATTTGGGGTAGCCCAAACCCTGGCTGGGGGGCTGGCGAGTAGGACCAACCCCATCACCCTTGGATTCCACCTTTGGGGCTGGGGGTGTGGCAGGTGGAGGAACCTCTTCTGGTGGTTCAGGACACTCTTTGGAAGGCAGTTGCGTTTCCACTGCATTGAAGAACAATGACCTAGTCCACAACACAGTCCAAAAACACCCCAGAATTCCAGCCCTCACTGAAGTGTATAACTGAATCCCCAGGGTCCCGAGCCTTCCTGTTAAGATCCATACAAACACTCCCAGACCTCAAGAGCCAGTGGTGCTGGTATTTCTGGGAAGCCCCCATTTTCGAATCATGTACCACTCACTGTAGATTCTACAAAGTGATTTCAGACCCTTACAAATGACAGGACCCTTTCCCCACCACTGACTGCTGTTCAATAAGTCTAAACAACTGCCCTTTCACTGGCTCTCCTCCTCACCACCCTGTACCCTCAAGCCAAGCAAAGACCTGACACTTAGCAGTGCTTACTCCCTTCTCCATACCTGGGCTGGCTTCGAAGCTGCCACTGCTGGTGCTACTGGCAGTGCCACCACCACTCACCAGAGTGGGAGCTGAAACCACACTTGCACTGGGGGTGGACTGAGCAGGAGGGGCCTGTGCTGGTTCTTCAGCCTCTGTCTCTGGTGTTGGCAGCGAAGCTGGAGGAGCAGGGAGTTCTTTGGGTACAACAGGTGGTGGAGCTGGGGCAGGAGGGGCAGCAGGTTGAACAGCAGGCTCAGCTTTGAGGCGCTTGTCAGGTGCCCCAAACTTTTCATCAAGCCGTTTAAGCTTCTCTGCACAGGCCGCCCGGCGCTCCTCCTGCATTCGCCGCTCTTCCTCTTCTCGCCTGCGCCGGGCCCGCTCCACTGCCAGGGAGATTTCAGATGAAGACTGCTTCCGCCGCTGTCGCCATGCCTCATCCTCGTCTTCGGGTGCTGGAGGTTTGCAGGGAGGACCCCCACGATCCTGTCGATGGGTAGACCCAGCAGGCCAGGCATGTCAGTCATTCTACTTTCTACCATCTGTTTCACAGATCTATCAACTTCCTATGGCCAAGGATGTAAGACCCAGATCTCAGGGTTGATGGTCTCTGGTGGATACAGACGACTCCTCACCCTGATCTAAGTTCTTTCTCTCCTCTGGATATCTCAACATGCACATGTCCTTTTCTTCCTTCCCAGCCTACCAACTCACCTCCCAGAATCTTCTAGTACCAAGTTCCCCAAACTTATCAGAGACACTACATAGCCCTGTACTTCACAGAACCCATTTTCGGCTTCCCTCTAGCTTCCCTTTACTGCTGCTCAGTTACTGAGTGGAAACCTACCACAACTGACCCTCTCAAACCCTCGTTGTAGACACTTACTGGGTAGTCCCCAGGGGGGCCCCAGTTCCCGGCAGGGCCACGATGAAGTGGTGGTGGGGGAGGCTTTGGGGCAGGAGGCCCTGGCTCGGTCTCTGGAGGAGGACGAGAGGTCTCTGCCCAAGCAGTCTTGGGAGGGGGCGGTTCGCTGCCAGGGGAGGTGCCCTTTTTGCTATCTGCTTCAGGGGGCCGGTCCTCACTAGCAGCTGACTGGGAATCCTTGCTGTAAGGCAGATCAACAGTAGAATTAAATTCGGCTGTAGCCCAGCTCCTCTAAATATACTAAGCCCTAAGGAAACCTCCCCCCTGCTCCCCTGGTGGTCCTAACTCACTGGCCCTCAGCTCCCTCCTCGTCAGAATCACGCCCATCTTCCTCATCGCTGAACTTGAGCTTTTCAGTATAGTCAACCTCCTCATGGGCCCCTAAGAGAATAAAAAAGGAAGGTAGTAAGTAATCCAAGCATTCTGCTCTCCAATCTCCAATGATGTTCCATCAATACTGACCCACCCTTGAAGTCTAGGTCCACCAACTAAGCCCTATCATTCTCATTCCTCTCAAGACTTCACCAGGATTTAGTTTTTGCCATGCATCTCCCCAACCCTTAAAAATTTCCCATATGATCCACCTTTCTTTTTCATTAGATTTCTGTTTTTTATTTCGGGAGGAGGGGGTTGTCTTGCTCTAGCTTAGGGTGATCTCAATCAATTCTACCTCTTCCTCCCAAGTGCTGGGATTAACTTTTGCCTTTTAATATACAAAAATAAATCTTAATAGTCACTAACCTGCCCAGCCATCATCATTCTCCTGGTCCAACTGGTCAAACTCTTTGAGATTATCCTCTTTAAGAATAGAAGGCCGACCTACAGGCTCCACAAGGCGCATTGGTGGCCCTGAGCCCCGGGGGCCTGCCACACGAGGAAAACGGCTGTATATGGAAAGAAAAATAGGAAACAAGATTCAAAAATAGCATGGTAAAAATACTTACAAGGAGCCCAGTGTGGTGGCGTATGCCTTTAATTCCAGCACTCAGGAGGCAGAGGTAGAAGGACTGCTATGAGTTCAAGGCCAGTCTAAGACTACATAATGAATTCCAGGTCAGCCTGGACTAGAACAAGACCCTACCTTGAAGAAGAAAAACAAAATCAAAACTACACACAAGCATGAGCCTCGTGGGTGGAAAAACCATCTCCTCTCCTCCCAACAGGCTTGCCCTTTCCCTACCACAAATTCAAAGCTAGACTGCTTACCTAGGCCCATCAGGAGTCGGGTATCGGTAAGGCCCCTGGGGTCCATAGGGCGGAGGGAATGGGAGATATGGGGGATACATCTGCAAAAGGGCCCAATAGTAGCTGCTCAGAGGGAGCCAAGTAGCCTGTCAGCTCCCCTCCCACCCCTTCCCACCCGTTCTCATTGGCACCAGCTTTCTAATTGTGATCCTCAATACTCTAGCTTCCAGTGTAACCACTCCAATATAAGATAGCCAAACTCACAAAGGGCGGCATCATTCCGCGGTAGGGAGGGAACTGGGGTGGGCCTGAAGGCTGCAGGCCCCCCCGGGGATCATGGCCATGATGAAGCTTGGAGTCCGGGCCCTCCAGGTCATCAGGGCCACGCCCACCACCGTCCCTCCAAGTTGTAGAATCTGTATTTTGGAAAGTCCAAAGGGGGATTAAATTAATGGTGGGAGAGGGTGCAAGTGGACATAAAAACTTAGCTGGATGAATAGGCACCATCCTGGCTAAAAAGCAACCACCTATGCACACAAGGCAGCCACTCACTTTGGGGGCGGAGGCTTGGTCCGGGCCCAGACGACTGTTCGGCAGACTCCCTTTCCTTGGCAGCCTTGTCCTGGTCGCCAGCCGCCTGCAGGGTCGGAAATTCCTCTCGAGAGAATCGCGACAGTAGGCTTGATGCCCTTCCACCTGTTGAGTGAGACGAGGGTGTAAAGCTGGGGCAGAGACAAAGAGTGCACCATAAAGGTGGAAGGCTCTGAAGGCCAGACCAGGTACTTGCCTGAAAATGTACCCTTGAAACAGATGGTTTCTCCCCAGAAGGCAAGGCCTATTCTGAGACCCTCCAGCTCTTTGTAAGACTAAGATTTAAACTTGATCATGTGCCCCATGAAACTTAAATATTGGGGGGTGGGCACGATCACATAAAAAGACCAAGGACACCATAGAAAGCACTGTGCAGGAACCTGCCTCTCATAGGGCCAGACAGCACTCCACTCCCTCTGGCACTCACCATCTCCGTGTGCTCCATGAGTGACGCTGGCTTGTGCCCAGGACTTTACCCCGCTTGGAACCGAAGGAGTGTTCTGGGGAAGCAGACACAATAAATGGCAATGAAGACAGAATTCACTGGGACCAACCCTTCCCCCAGCAGCCCCTCCAGTTCCCCAGGTACCTCGGGGGCTGTTGGGGGTCGTTTCGGCTGGTTGGAGGCAGGCGTCTGTGAAGCCAGCAGTGGCTGCGATTCCGGCAGCTGAGCGGTTGAGGCATCGGAACTGAGGAGACAGAACAGGAAAGTTATCTGGAACCTGGATGCCTCCCTCCCTCAGTTATCCAACTGGTGCAAAGTTGGAACTGATCCTAATCCCACCACAACCATCTACAAGTTAATAGGACAAATTTATAATTCTGTACAGGTCCGTTTCTCTCCACCTCCTCTCCATCTGGCAGGAAGCTAAAGGCATCATTTCTTAGTCACTTAATGAAATAGGTACAAAAGGACCCTCTCTGGCTCTGACAGGGCTCACCTAAACCAAACCTTAATCCACTCTCAAGTTCAAAGCTAACATACTCCTCACTCTAGGTTCCCCTCAAGCCTCTGTCTACCTCTTGAGGTCGGACTGCTCCTGTTTGCTTGCCCATCCTGTTCCGTCTTTCGGCACTAGTGAGACATTGGGGTCATTGCCTTTGTTTTCGGCTTTCAGGCTTGGAAGGTTGGCTGGGGGTGGCATACGCCGGGCAATAGCAACTTTTCCGAGACTCTGAAGGCCATGTCGAGGGGCAACTGAAACAAAAGTGGAAAGAGGGTCAAAAATGTCTCGCATGGAAGACTGTTTCCCACCCCCAAATCCACTCAGACATCCTCAAGTTCTCCTTCCTTCTTACTCCATTTCCCTAGAAGCCAATTCCTTCCCTCAACAATAGTCTCTAAAACCTCTCCTGGAAAGGCTGAGGCACACTATAATCAAGACTGCTATGTGGGATGGTTGATCTTGAGCCTGCAAGGAGCATGCTGGCCCCAGATTTCTCCAAATCCACATTTCTTTGCCTCCCATTCTTACGTGTTCAAGGATAGGAGACCAAAAACACGCCTTTGTAGGAGAGTAACTGGTATTCACCTACAGTCCCAAGTAAAACTTCAGGGTCTCCAGAGCTCCTCTAGTCTTTTGCAATTTTTACTGTAACTATTTCCCTTCAAGAACCCTAAAAGCCTATGCCCCAGACAAGCCTTGCCTCCATTAGGGAAACATCTCTGTAGGACCCTCACCGGCGGGTTTCTGGATCTCTAAGGACTTGCCCTTATATGTATCAAACAGGTTGAGCGAAGAATACTTCTTTCCATCCTTCCCCTTGGCAGTCGGCCCCGAGCGATCGGACATTGCGCTGGAAGCTCATTGAGTACGTTGGGTCCTGCAGGCACCTCCCCCAAAACGTGCCGGAGCCTGTGGGCCAGATAGTAGGCGTCTCTCCTTCACAGACTCTAACAAAGGCCTGGAACCCCTCCTTCGTTCTCACCGAGGATCAGATGTGCAGCCCTCTAGTCTTTCCTGTCAGCCTATGCAAACTTCCTAGTCCCTTCAAGCAACCTCAGTTCCTGAGGCCCAACTGCTTTATTCCCTCTTTCTCCTTGACTCTTCCCGCCAAGGAAAACCAAATAGAAAGCTACTATTTTCCTGATATCAAGTCTTTGCCCTTTGTGCTGTTCTGTAAAGGGTGGCAGTCTCTTCATTATCCCCCAAAGTAATAATCTCTTTTCATGCCGAAGTCATTTCAGAGACCTACAATAAAGTGGGGCAAGCAAGTCCAAGCCTCAAGAAAATAAGGAAGATTTTTACAACCCCATGCAGCAAAAAGAGAGCTTCACACTATCAA
This sequence comes from Jaculus jaculus, assembly GCF_020740685.1. Taxonomy (NCBI): domain Eukaryota; kingdom Metazoa; phylum Chordata; class Mammalia; order Rodentia; family Dipodidae; genus Jaculus; species Jaculus jaculus. The sequence goes on from NC_059109.1 coordinate 296,682, forward strand.
CTTATCCAGAAAGTAGCTCCCTAGCCATGCCCCAGGGCCCTGTCCCCAGCTTCCATTCCCAGCAGCCTCAAGTCCCATCTGGGAGGTTTGAAGGAAGGTATGCTGGGAGCGCAAGGATTTTTTTACGAGCTTACTCCACCAGCCTAGGAGCTGGAGCCAAAATAACCCTCACGGACAACAGGGACTCTCCACAATCCCATATTATATATACAGAACCTCTTGTATCTATTCCTGAACTTGCCCCAATCTTGGCTCCTGTAAATAATCCCGTTTTCAGAAGAAATACTAGACAGCTCTAGATGACCTATGTAAAAAACAAGAAAAATAAAGCATTATGGCGCTACCTTGAAAACACTCTGTAACCATGGGCCAGACAGCAGAGGGCCAAGGCCAGAATGAACTTTCATTTGCCTCTATCCTCACTAAATCTGCCCACAAGGAGTCATTTTACTCCCTTGCAATAGCCCCTACTGGCCAGCCAGGTCAAACTCTCCATCTTAGTCCATTCTAGAGCAAGCAGGCATTCATTTGTGGATGGGAATAGTGGAAAGAGATGGGAACAAAGCAGACAAGCTCAGGATAAAAACCAAAACTGGGAAAACTTTATGACAGGCCAGACACAAGAGGACGGAGGTCGCCTCTCTGCAAGTACTTTAGAGGGCCCATCTGAAACGTGCGAAGGAAAAAGGAAGACAGAGGGTTGACACCAAAGCCTACTAATAAGTTACACGGAAGCAAGGATGGCAGAGAAAGGCGAAAAAAGTCAAGTGGGTAATATCAGGAGAGCCGGCAAGAAAAAAAAAAAGAACCAGGGGAAAAAGGAGGACGCAGGGCCGTAGTAGGAGGATAGAGGAATGCAAAAACAAACAAACAAACAAAAAAGGGCAAAGATGCCGGATAAAAGCAGGGGTGCAGAAGCGGAAGGGCTCGACGCGGAAGGGGACAGACAAGGGACCCCCAGCACCGGCAGGAAGGGGTCCAGGGATAAGAAGACTCCAAGGGGCGGGCCCCGAGGCACAGCCGGGGCCCAGCAGAGCGGGTGCGGGGCCGCGACCCGCGCAGGGTGGGGAGCGGAGGAGCCGCAGGCCCCGACAGGAGCCGGGGTGCGGGCCGGCGAGAGCCGAGGGGGAGGGGCGGCGGCCGGCCGCAGGAGGACAAAATGGCGGCGGCTAATGGCAGCGTTTCCTCCCCTGGCCCGCCGCCGCCGCCGTCGCCGCTCCCGCGCCGGAAAAGGGCGTCAGGCGTTCGGTTCGCTCAGACTCACCTGGCCGGGTGCGCGGAGGTCCGGGACCGGGGTTCAGAGGCTCCCCGGGGCGGATGGCGGTGGGGCGGGGACGGATGGCGGCGGATGGCGCCGGGCTCGGCTCCTCCCGTCTCCCTCGCTCACTCCGCGGCTGGGCTCCGACTAACGGCCCATCCGGGCAACCGCCGCCCCCGGGAGCACCCCCCACCTCCCGCCTCCCTCAGCGCTGAGCACGCCCCTTGATTTGCATAGAGGGCGGGGCTCCCCTCTCCTACCCTTCGGTACCTCAGGGCAGTCCTTATTTTTAAAAAAAGGGGGGGAGCATATGGAGATTATTTGCATAAAGGGGCGGAACTTACAGACGCTAGGACGCCGGTTGGTTAGGTTTGCGGCGTCGGCCGTTGAGACGAGTAAAGGGGGCGGAAATGCGGTGCGGGTTCCCTGCCGAGCCGATGGGACGCAGAATTTACGCGACGAATGGTGGGAGACAGAGGCGGGGCGTGCGTGGTGCGTCCACGGAAAGACAGGTGCGAAGAGATGTATGGACGCCGAGAGGGGACAGAAAGGAAGCGAGGCCCGTGGTACTGTGAGCAAAGCCAATGGAAACGAAAAGGAGTGACTGGCTGGCTGGCCACGGGCGGGGTTTAAGAGGATTCGGGAAGAATCCCAGGTCGTGCGTCCGTTCCGAAAAGGCTGAATGCGTGGGGCGGGGGAGGGAGGGGGATAACCTTCATTTATTCAATCACGTCATGCAAATAAGGTGGCCAGACAGGCCAATCGGAAGGGCCAGAGGAGAGTATCATTGATATTTGCAGTACAGGCATTCTTTGAGTGATTCTGTTGATCTGCATAATATATGCAAATTATTTGAACAAAGATGAGTTAGGAATAGCCTAGTCTTCCAAATTCTCAGCAACCAATAAATAAGATGGACATTTAATTTTACACCTTGTGATTTTCAAGAATATGTGTATATATAGTTGATGCTATTAAATATTTGTGTTCTCTAAGCAGTGGGCATCTTTTTCTTTTTTTTCGAGGTAGTGTCTCACTCTGGCCCAGGGTGACCAGGAATTCACTATGTAGTTGCAGGGTGTCTTCGAACTCACAGCGATCCTCCTACCTCTGCCACCTTGTCCAGCATGGGTTTCTTTCTCTCTTTTTTTTTTAAATGTACTGCAAGTTCCCCTTTGATTCTTAGTATTTGTTGTAGAATCCTCTGCTCCCATCAGACTTCATACAGAGGTAATATTTTTTTAAACATATATTTTATTTATTAGAGAGAGAGAGAAAGAGGCAGAGAGAGAGGAAGGGAGAGAATGGGCACACCAGGGCCTGTAGCCACTGTGAACGAACTCCAGATGCGTGCCCTCCCTTGTGCAGCTGGCTTACGTGGGTCCTGGGGAATTAAACCGGGGTTCTTAGGCTTTACAGGCAAACGCCTTAACCGCTAAGCCATTTCCCCAGCCCCAGAGGTAATATTTTTAAAAATATTTTTTGGTTCATTTTTATTTATTTATTATTTGAGAGTGACAGAGAGAGAGAGAGGCAGATAGATAGAGAATGGGCGCACCAGGGCTTCCAGCCACTGCAAACGAACTCCAGACGCGTGCGCCCCCTTGTGCATCTGGCTAACAAATCAAGCCTCGAACCGGAGTCCTTAGCCTTCACAGGCAAGCGCTTAACCACTAAGCCATCTCTCCAGCCCAGAGGTAATATTTTGAAGGGCCTCAGATATATGAAGAATATTCTAGAGGTAGAGATGTCATCTGTGACTGATGGGGATGGATAGAAGAACTTCTAGAGAAACTTAAACATTTTGAGCCGGGCATGGTGGCATACGCCTTTAATCCCAGCAGAGGAGGCAAAGGTAGGAGCATTGCTGTAAATTCAAGGCCACCCTGAGAATACATAGTGAATTCCAGGTCAGCCTGAGCTAGAGTGAGACCCTACCTCAAAAAGGAGGGAGGGGCCTGGAGAGATGGCTTAGCTGTTAAGGAGTAAACCAATACAAATGGGCACATGCATCTGGAGTTCATCTGTAGTGGTTGGAGGCCCTGGCACGCCCATTCTCTCTCTCCCTCTCTCTCTCTCTCTCTCTCTCTCAAATAAATAAAAAATAAATTTTGATTTTATTTACAAGAGGAGAGAGTATGGGCATGCCAGGGCCTCCCGTGCATGTGCCACTTTGTGCATCTGGCTTTCCGTAGGTACTGAGGAATTGAACACTGGGGCCCATAGGCTTTGCTAGCAAGCGCCTTTACTCACTGAGCCATCCTCCCAGTTTCTCCCCCAAAACATTTTTTTTTTTTTTTTTTTTTTGGTTTTTCGAGGTAGGGTCTCACTCTGGCTCAGGCTGACCTGGAATTCACTATGTAGCCTCAGGATGGCCTTGAACTCATGGCGATCCTCCTACCTCTGCCTCCGGAGTGCTGGGATTAAAGGCGTGTGCCACCACACCCGGCTTTAATTTCATTTTTATGTAATTATTTGAGAGAGAAATAGGCAGATATAACGGGCATGCCATGGTCTCTAGCCACTGCAAATGAACTCCGAATGAATGTACCACCATGTGCATCTAGCTTACATGAGTGGATACTGGGAAATCGAACCTGTGTCCTTAATTGATACACTCTCTTTCCAGCCCCTAAAAAACATTTTTTAAAAAATATTTTTTAAATTTTATTTATTTATTTATTTGAGAGTGACAGACACAGAGAGAAAGACAGATAGAGGGAAAGAGAGAATTGGCGCTCCAGGGCTTCCAGCCTCTGCAAACGAACTCCAGACGCGTGCACCCCCTTGTGCATCTGGCTAACGTGGGACCTGGGGAACCGAGCCTCCAACCGGGGTCCTTAGGCTTCACAGGCAAGCGCTTAACTGCTAAGCCATCTCTCCAGCCCAAAACATTTTTTAAAATAAGTTTTTTAAATTTATTTATTTGAGAGAGAGAATGGGCATGCCCGGGCCTCTAGCCACTGCAAATGAACTCCAGACATGTATGCCCCAGTGCATCTGGCTTACATGGGTCCTGGGGAATTGAACCAAGGTCCTTAGGCTTCACAGGTAAATGCCTTAACTGCTAATCTATTTCCCCTGCCCCTAGAAAACACTTTTTTAAGCAGGGTGTAGTGACTCATGCCTTACTCCCACTCAGTAGGTTAAAGCAGGAGGATCTGTGCATTCAAGGCTTGCCTAAAAAATCTTTTTTTGGGGGATGGAGGAGGGTGTAGAGATGGCTTAGCAGTTAAGATGCTTGCCTGTGAAGCCTAAGGACCCAGGCTCAATTCTCTAGGTCCCATGTAAGCGAGATCCACATGGTGGCGCATGTGTCTGAAGTTCGTTTGCAGTGGCTGGAGGCCCTGGCACACCCATTCTCATTCTCTCCCTCTCTCTCTCTCTCTCTCTCTCTCTCTCTCTCTCTCCCTCTCCCTCTCCCTCTCCCTCTCCCTCTCCCTCTCTCTCAAACAAATGAATAAGATCTTTTTATGCATGTGTTTGTGTGGTCTGTGTTTATGCATGTTTGCATATGGAAGTGTGTGTCTGTGAATGCACATGTTTGTGCAAGCATGTGAAGGTCAGAGGTATCAGGTGTCTTCCTCAATGTGCTTTTCTACACTATTTTTTGGATGGGGTCTTGTGCTGATCCCAGGACTAATCATTTCAACTACACTAGCCTGCAAGTCCCCTGTCTCCACTTCCCTACACCACTACATCTGGAATTTACCTGGGTGTTGGAGGGGGTGTCCAATTTCAGTTCTTCATACATTTTACCTACTGAATAATCTCCCCAGTCCCTAGAGGAATCCAGTTGTCTGTTTGCAAGCAGAAAGAGGAGAGGGAGAGAGAATATAGGTGCAACCAGAGCCTCTAGTCTCTGCAAACAAACTCCAGATGCAACTGCCACTTTGTGCAATTGGCTCACATAGGTACTGGAGAATCAAACCTGGGCCATCAGGATTTTGCAAGCAAGCACCTTTGACCACTGAGCCATCTCTCTCCAGCCCCTTTTAATTTTTTTTTTTTTCAAGGTAGGGTCTCACTCTAGCGCAAATTGACCTGGAATTCACTCTGTATTCTCAGGGTGGCCTCAAACTTACAGCAATCCTCCTATCTCTGCCTCCCTAGTGCTGGGATTAAAGGCATGCACCACCACTCCTGGCCCTAAAAACTTGTTTATTTGAGAAATTCTTAACAAATACTCAGAATTTAGCTGGGCATGATGGTTCACACAGTTAATCCCGGCACTCATGAGGCTGAGGTAGGAGGATTGCTGTGAGTTCTAGCTCAGCTTGGCACTAGAGAGTGAATTCCAACTCAGCTTGGGCTAGAATGAGAGACCTTGCCTTGAAAAATGAAAAGATGCAGAATGTAATTTTTTTAAAAAAAATTCTGTATTTTTAAAAGGATATTTTGTTTTTATTTATTTATTTGACACAGAGAGAGAGAGAGAATGGGCACGCCAGGGCCTCCAGCCACTGCAAATGAACTCCAGACATATGTGTTCCCTTGTACATCTGGCTAACATGGGTCCTGGAGAACCAAACCTGGGTCCTTTGGCTTTGCAGGCAAATGCCTTAACTGCTAAGCCATCCTTCCAGCCCGTAGAATGTAATTTTAAGGAGAGAGCGCTTCTCTGGTGTATGGGTTTGCAGACCTGCCATGTAGCTAAGTAAAGGGACCACCTGGCTACCAGAAACAATGTACACAGAAGAGTTAGTAGAATGCAGCCAAGAATTGTAGTTTTGGTGACCCAGGTGTGCTGGGCACATACTTGTAATCCTGAGAGATGAAGGGCCTCACCTCTTCCTGGGGCATTGGGTGTTAAGGACTACTAGTGTTAATTTTTTGTTTTTTGAGGTAAGGTCTCACTCTAGCGATCCTCCTATCTCTGCCTCCCGGGTGCTGGGATTAAATGTGTGTGGCACCATGCCCGGTGGCAAATGCTTTTATTTATTTACTTATTTATTTATTTATTATTTATTTATTTATTTGCAAGCAGAGGAAGAGAGAATGGGAACTCCAGATGCATGTACCACCTTGTGCATCTGGCTTTACATGGGTACTGGGAAATTGAACCTGGGCTGATGGATTTTGTAAGCAAGTACCTTTAACCACTGAGCCATCTACTCCTCTTGAAGTTCTTATTGTAAGCTGTCCTTCTGTTGTCATCTTCCTGTAAGCAAGCATAGATGCTGAGGCAGGGGACAATTTGAGTCCTTCATTGACAGCTGTTAGACTGTCCTTTCCTGTAGTGGCTGCCTTGAGCAGAAGGACTGTCAGTCATACAACTAGACAGACAATCCTTTTGCCAACACCACCTGTTTGGACTCTGCAGCTGATTGCTGAAGGTCCTGAAGGTGCGGCCACAGCCAGGACTCTTGCAGTTTGTACCCAGCTTTTGGCTGTCACAAGCCTTCATGAACTCCAGATGACCTTCAACCATTTCCACCCAGGCCAGAGGGGGAGCACTTCCCGGGATGGCCTGGGACCCATCTGTGATTGGTGCAAGCCCTTTCTCTGGCTGTATAAGCATGCAGTTTGGCTCACTTAGTGAGCCTCCTAGGCAACACCTCCTATGCTGCTTACCCTGGTGTGACATGAGGTCCAATAAAAGACTTCTTGGAATGGTCTTTTCTTGCTTTTCAGTAGTGTGGGCTGAACTGGTTATCTGAAAACAGCAGCAGAGGCAGGGTGCTTGACAGCTGAAGAGGAGGCAGCTGAACAGTCTGAGAGAGCTGCCAGGCCAGGAACAAGGGGAAAAACAGGAGAGGACTGAGAGGTGAGGCAAAGGGTAGAAGGCTGTCAAGAGCCAAAGCAGAGAGATTGCACAAACACTGGGAAATGGCTAAAATAACCTTGCATACATGAGGCCCTGAGTTCAATCCCCAGAACCCATGCTTAAAAAAACAAAACAAAAGCTGACATGGTGGTATGCTTGTCATTTAAGTACGGAGGAGGCAGAGACAGGCAGGTCTTTGGGGCTTGCTGGCCAGCTAATTTAGCCTACGTGGCAAGTTCCAGATAGTGAGAGACCTTGTCTCAAAAGAGGCGGATGGGAAGTGTTTCAGCTCTAGAATCTCTTCCTCCATGAGAAGCCTGTGTTCTCTCTACTTTACCTCTTATTTCAAGATAAACTTAGCTCTTTTAAGCCCTTAAAAAAAAAGAGCCAGGTGTGGTGGTGCACGCCTTCAGTCCCAGCACTTGGGAGGCAGAGGTAGGAGGATTGCCGTGAGATCGAGGCCACCCTGAGACTACATAGTGAATTCCAGGTCAGCCTGGCCTGGAGTGAGACCCTAACTTGGGGAAAAAAAAAAGAGGGTCTGGAGAGATGGCTTAGTGGTTAAGACACTTGTCTGCAATGCCAAAGCATCTTGGAATGGTTCCCCAGGATCCATGTAAGCCAGATGCACAAGGGGGCCCACGTGTCTGGAGTTCCTTTGTAGTTGCTGGAGGCCCCGGTGAATACATTCTCTCTCTCCTTTTTTCTCTATCTTTCTTTTTTTTTTTTTTGTTTTTGTATTTATAACACCCAGTTTATTGAAAAGCAATCTTCCCTGACATATATCCACATGAATTTGAGGTCAGCTATGTTAAGTGCACTGAAATTACCTATGCTTGCCTGCAGCTTTTTAGCTGATGAAAAGATACTTAAGAATGTTGTCAGTATTTAAGCACTTTAACATAATGGGACTTTTCCCAACTTTTTTTTTTTTTTTTTTTTTTTGGTTTTTCAAGGTAGGCTCTCACTCTGGTCCAGGCTGACCTGGAATTAACTCTGTAGTCTCAGGGTGGCCTTGAACTCATGGCGATCCTCCTACCTCTGCCTCCCGAGTGCTGGGATTAAAGGCGTGCGCCACCACGCCCGGCTTTTTCCCAACTTTTTAAACTACTTTTTTTTTTTCATTTTTTTAAAATGTTTATTTTTTTATTAGCATTTTCCATGATTATAAAAAAAATCCCATGTTAATTTCTCCCCTCACCCCACACTTTCCCCTTTGAAATTCCATTCTCCATCATATTACCTCCCCATCACAATCATTGTACTTACATATATACAATATCAACCTATTAAGTACCCTCCTCCCTTCCTTTCTCTTCCCTTTGTGTCTCCTTTTTAACTTACTGTCCTCTGCTACTAAGTATTTTCATTCTCCCGCAGAAGCCCAGTCATCTGTAGCTAGGATCCACATATGAGAGGTAAAGTACTTTTTTATATGGAAGCCAACTTATGGGTATTATGTGTGTACACATGTCCTTCTGACCACAGATAAAACACAGTTGTCCTTTTTGGAAGTCATTCCAGTTTTGCAGCAAAGTTGGATAAGATGGGAACCAGTAAGCTGAGTAAATTAAAGGTGATAAAGACTAATTCTACATCTATAGCTCCTTCTTTCATTTTTTTAAAATATTTTTGTTCATTTATTTATTTATTTATTTGACAGCAACAGACACAGAGAGAAAGACAGAGGGAGAGAGAGAGAATGGGTGTGCCAGGGCCTCCAGCCACTGCAAACGAACTCCAGACGTGTGCACCCCCTTGTGCATCTGGCTAACGTGGGATCTGGGGAACCGAGCCTCGAACAGGGGTCCTTAGGCTTCACAGGCAAGTGCTTAACCTCTAAGCCATCTCTCCAGCCCTCCTTCTTTCATTTTCATTTTTGAGACAGCTTCTCACTACATAGTGCAGGGTGGCCTATAACTCATGATCCTCCTGCCTCATCTTCCCCAGTGCTGGAATTGTAGGCATGCCCTACTGTTGCAGTCCGGTTCGCATTGCTGGTAGAAATCACCCAACCAAGAGTAGCTTCTGGGAAAAAGAGGTTTATTTTGGCTTGCAGGCTCGAGGGGAAGCTTCACGATGGCAGGGGGAAACGATGGCATGAGCAGAAGGTGGACATCACCCCCTGGCCAACATAAGCTGGACTACAGCAACAGGAGAGTGTGCCAAACACTGGCATGGGGAAACTGGCTATAAAGCCCTTAAGCCCGCCCCCAACAATATACTCCCTCCAGGAGGCATTAATTCCCAAATATCCATCAGCTGGGGAGCTAGCATTCACAACACCTAGGTTTATGGGGGACACCTGAATCAAACCACCACATTCCGCCCCTGGCCCCCATAAACTGATATCCATACATGATGTAAAATATAATGCATTCAGTCTGACTTTAAAAGTCCCCATAGTTTTTATCAATTCCAATGATGTTCATACATCCCCATAGTTCAAGATCTTTTAAGTGAGCCGTAATACCAAAAAATAACCTGAAAAAACCCATAATGGCACAGAATAAATATTCACACTGCAAAAGATGGCATTGGGCATAGCAAAGAAACATTCAACCATAACAAGATTTAAAACAACCAGGGCAAACATCTGTAGCTTCAAGTCCAACAACTCTAGCCAGTGACAAATCTTCAAGACCGATAATTCTAACCAGCAACAAGTCTCTGGCATTCCAATTCCGCCCCTCCAGCTAGGCTATTCACAGTCCTGGGAAACTTCATTGGTGCCGGCAGCTCCTTGGCAGCCATCTCATGGTCCCAGCATCTCCACTGGGTCTCCACTGCAAGCTACAGTTCATCCTCATGGCCCCATGGGGTCTCTATGCAGGCAACCAGCAAACCCGCTTCACACTGCCCATGGCCATTTCCAAAACACAAGACCGTGTTGCAAACTCAATGACCCTCTTTCCAGCATTTCTTATACTCCACAATACCAGGTAGGGTGCCAATTTGTTAATCCGGGGGGAATAAAGCAGACTTTGAAGAACAGGACTCCTTGGGCACTCAGGCCCCTTCAAAAGAGTCTACATTCTTCTTGTTGCCCCTGCGCAGGTCAGCTAGCCCAGTCTCAAAGGTTGTAATCTCTCAGTTGCAGCTGAACGGGCAAGAGTTCACCCAAAGATTTTTCTTTCTGTGCCATATCCCTCTGCTCACACCAGTTCATTTCTACACAAAGCAACCCTGCACAACTTCTCAGGACACGGGCACAAGAGCAAGCTTCTCACACAAACTGCTAGCCCAGTCCAGGCACAGCTCTTTCTCACCCTCATAAGCCAAACCTCACAGTCCATAGTTCTTACTGCATTCAGGTCTTGGAGCTCAGACCAGAATAGTCCTTTAAGCTGTACTTACAGCACTGCAAGGCATCTCTTAGGCCAAGGTTTCAACTCCTTCCACATTCCTCTTGAAAATCAGCTCCAAAAGGCCGAAGCCACATAGTCAGGTGTCTATCAGCAATCCCACTCCTCGGTACCACTTTACTGTTGCAGTCCGGTTCGCATTGCTGGTAGAAATCACCCAACCAAGAGTAGCTTCTGGGAAAAAGAGGTTTATTTTGGCTTGCAGGCTCGAGGGGAAGCTTCACGATGGCAGGGGGAAACGATGGCATGAGCAGAAGGTGGACATCACCCCCTGGCCAACATAAGCTGGACTACAGCAACAGGAGGGTGTGCCAAACACTGGCATGGGGAAACTGGCTATAAAGCCCTTAAGCCCGCCCCCAACAATATACTCCCTCCAGGAGGCATTAATTCCCAAATATCCATCAGCTGGGGAGCTAGCATTCACAACACCTAGGTTTATGGGGGACACCTGAATCAAACCACCATACCTACCATGCCCAATCTCCCTCTTCTTTTGAATGTACAAGTGTGCACCCTGAGTGTCTGAGCTAAAACTTTTCTAATGTTAAGTTAATGGCTGCTATAGATAGGGCTGCTATGACTGACTGTTAAAAGCCCAGGAGAGGTATAAGGCAAGCAGAGGGCATCGTCTGGACTGGCCATACCCCACTTTAGATAGACTACACTACCCAGGTCTTGCTGGGCTCAGAGGCTGGCCTGGGCCTGCAGGCCATTCCTACTTTATTGTGTTCAATATTTGCTAGTTTTATTATTTTGTAATTAGGGAAAGTGAGAGAGAGGTTTAACTTGTCTAAGAATGCTGTACCTCAGACTGACTCAAATATTTTTATTCTTCTGCAAATACAACTAATTCCTACCTACAATTATTTCTAAGATAAACAGTAAATCAGCTGAAGAGACATATGGGGTCCAGGGCTTAGGAACACCACCATCCTTAGGGCACAAGACTAGTGGGAGAGTTGCCAGCTGCTGAGGAAAGATTCAGCTAGGAAGACTTCTCCAGGAAGGCCCAGCAGCACCTGAGGCACTGCTGATACACCAGCTCAAAGTCTGAGTCGTTGCCATAATAGGGATCTTCAATAGTGATTTTGTTGCTGTGGATCATAGCTTCCAAGTAGCTCAATTTTAGCTTTGCAGTTTTTAGCTTGATTACTTTTTCTATTCAAATCTCTCAGATTGCTTTGATCCATACACAGTATATAATCAAATGTGGCAAAGTCTTCTTTGGTAAACTGCTGGGCAAGGTGATTCATAGGGATGCCATGCTCTGCCCTCGATAGTCAGAGGGGTTCCCCACTTCATAGGTGGATGTAGCCACACTGTCTATCCTCCAGTTATCTGAAACATTTGCATCAGTTACTAGTTTTCTGAAAACTGCTTCTGCAATAGGTTACCGGCAAATATTACCCCAGCCATCTTCCCAGGCCGACCACGGAGCATAGAGCTCTTTCTCTCTTTCAAATAATAAATACTTAAAAAAATTTAAAGAGGTAAATAGGCCAGGCACAATGGCACATTCTAAAGGCTGAGCTATAAGGATTGCTATGAGTTCAAGGCTACAGAATGAGTTCCAGTTCCGCTTTGGCCAGAGTGAGACCCTACCTTGAGAAAACAAACAAACAAAAAACAAAAGCTGGAGAGATGGCTTAGCAGTTAAAGCACTTGCTTAAAAAAAAATTAAGCAAGGGCTGAGAAGATAGCTCAGTGATTCCTGGGTTTGATTCCTCAGTACCCATAAAAGCCAGATCACAAATTGCACATACATCTAGAGTTTGTTTTTATCTGCAAGAAGCCCTGATATGCTCATTTTCCCTCTCCCTCCCTCCTTTCTCCCTCTTTGCGAATCAATAAAATTGGGCCAGAGAGATGGCTTAGTAGTTAAGGCACTTGCCTATGAAGCCTAAGGACCCAGGTTCAATTATCCAGGTCCTGTGTGAGCCAGATGCACAAGGTGGCACATATGTCTAGAGTTTGTTTGTGGTGACTAGAGGTCCTGGTACTTAACATTTGTGTGTTCTCCCTCTCTCTCTCTCTCTCTCCCCCTCTCTGTCTCAAAAATGAAATAATTTTTTAAGTTTAAAATAAAATAAGGGCCGGTGGACTGGAGAGATGGCTAAGTGGTTAAGGTGCTTGCCTACAAAGCCAAAGGATCCAGGTTTGGTTCCCCAGGACCCACATAAGCCAGACACAAAAGGTGGCACATGCATCGGGAGTTCATTTACAGCGGCTGGAGATGCTGATGCCCCCATTGTCTTATCTGTCTCTGAAGTAAATAAATAAAAATAAAATAAGGGCTGGGTTGCATCTTGAGATCCCCAACTCTGGGATGCACACCTGGTGCACAGCTTTCTTATTTTTTCTTTTTACCCAATAAAACTGCCTCACAAAAAAAGGGGGAGCTGGAGAGATTGCTTAGAGGTTAAGGTGCTTGCCTGCAAAGCCAAAGGACCCAGGTTCAATTTCCCGGTGCCCACATAAAGCCAGATGCACAAGGTGGCACATTTGTCTAGAGTTTATTTTCAGTAGCTGGACGCCCTGGTACACCCATTCTCCTCCCCCCCTCCTTTTCTTCTCATTTCCCTCCTCTCTCTCTATCAAATAAACAAATACTTTTTTAATTTGTTTGTTTTTCGTTTTTCAAGGTAAGGTCTCACTCTAGCCCAGGCTACCTAGAATTCCCTGTGTAGTCTCAGGCTGGCCTTGAAGTCTCGGCAATCCTCCTACCTCTGCCTCCCGAGTGTTGGGATTAAAAGCTTGCACCACCACACCCACCATAAAAGACTTTTTTAAAAGTTTAAAAGAAAAAGACCACCTTGGTTTCCCACCAAGAATCAATGGTAAGACCCTATTGCTGAAGACTCCACATACATGGGCTGCAAGGCCACTGAAAAATCCTGCTGGAACTGATCTGATAACCTCCTCCATGTAGACCAGCTGAAAGAAAGCTGGAAGAAGCCATTCTACATGTAGTTCAACGGGAGAAAGAGATACCACCAGTGAAGATACTCAACAGTGGACACTGCAAGCCTTATAATTGGCCAGCTAGGCCAAATGAGCCAACCGGTGCAATAGTGGCACATCTGTCATGGTGGAAACCAACCCTCCAATTGGACTGGAGGCCCACTCCATGGGGGGGAATATATCCCTGATACTGAAAACTTAAAACAGGGGTAGTCATGAGCCCTAAGGGTGTAACATCTGCTGATGTCTGGGTAAGTGTATATACTATGCTTATCAAACTGCCCAGTAAGCACGTCTCTTAATATTTATACCCTTATATTAACACTACTCCCACTTTGGGTAGAGAATCTTCTCTTTTCAGATGGCAGTGACCTTGGGATGACTCAGAAGGTATCATAGTGCTGGAAAGAAGTGACTGGAGTACTGAGTAACATCTCAATCACACCTTCCAAGTCTCAGGGTCTAATGCGGAAGAGGTGGCAGAAAGAATGTAAGAGCCAAAGGAAGGGTAGGACTCCTTACAACATGCTCCTCCAGACACAAAATGGCCTGCATATCCATGACCTACACAAGACCATCATACGAGGAGGAAAAGATCATGACATCAAAACAAAGAGAGACTGAGGACTTCTGGTTAAGATGGCAGCATAGGTACCATGCCAAAGCAGCCTAGGGGGGAAAAAGCCAAAAAAAAAACCTCAGCAAAATACACACTTTTACTAAAGACAAAGATGTGAAACAGCGAGAGAACTAGAGCAGAATCGGCAGCCTCCCCTCCCCCACTGCCATTGCCCAGCTCCAGCAAACAGAGCAGCAGTACAGGGACCCGGCCATGCCAACTTGAACCGACAGTGGGACCCAAGCAGGAGCACAGGTAACTGGGATTACACCAACACTCGGGAGGGTCTCACCTGGTCACAAGCTGACTTGAAACCCTCAACAGATCAGAAATGTTAACCTCCTTGTTGTCAGGATTAAGGGTGTGGGTGGAGAATCACACACCCTAAGGGACAGTTAGAGGATCTGGTTGTCATAATACCTACTCTTGGATAAATACTCTGAGAGTCTTGAGAGCCATATCTAATGCCTTAAGCTCCTACCCTGAAGTTATATAACATCAGATTGTCTGATACATCTAATAATACCCAGCTAACTAGAAAATCCAATCATTAAATAACACAGGATGCAAAAATAGATACATTATAACACAAGAAACACCAAAAATCAAGACAATATAAATCCATCAAAAAGTATTAATACATCAGAAATGACCTCCAATGAGAATGAATTAGAGGAAATGCCTGAGAAAGATTTCAAAAGAATGATTATAATGTTTTTTGTTTTTTTTTTTTAATTTGAGAGCGACAGACACAGAGAGAAAGACAGATAGAGGGAGAGAGAGAGAATGGGCGTGCCAGGGCTTCCAGCCTCTGCAAACGAACTCCAGACGCGTGCGCCCCCTTGTGCATCTGGCTAACGTGGGACCTGGGGAACCAAGCCTCGAACCGGGGTCCTTAGGCTTCACAGGCAAGCGCTTAACCGCTAAGCCATCTCTCCAGCCCAAGAATGATTATAAATATGTTCAAAGAAGTCAAAGAAGAAATCAAAGGAATGAAAGAGGAAATCAAAGAAAACACAGGACACCAATTTAATGAAATAAAGTGGTCAACACTAGACATAAATAAGGAAGTAGAAATAATAAAGAATTCAGTCAGAATTACTAGCAATGAAGAACACAGTTAATGAAATAAAAAACTTTGTAGAAAATCTCACCAGTAGGATGGATGAAGGATGAAGGAGAAGACAGAATATCTAAGCTAGAAGACCAGGTGGCAGATCTAATACAGTCCAACAAAGAGAAAGACAAACTAATAGAAAAGTATGAGTGGGAATTTCAAGATATTTGGGACAGTATGAAAAGATCACACATAAGAATTCAGGGCATAGTATGAGAAGAATTTCACTCCAAAGGCATAGCAGGTGTCTTCACAAAGTCATAGAAGAAAACTTCCCCCAAATTGGGAAAGAGGTGCCAATGCAGATACAGGAATCCTTTAGAACCCCAGCCAGACAAAACCTGGAAAGAACCTCTCCTCACCATATTATAATCAAACTATCAAACACATCATCCAAAGAAAAAATATTGAAAGCAGTCAGAGAGAAAAATCAAGTTACCTACAAAGGCAAGCCTATCAGGATTACAGCAGATTACTCAACACAAACTTTAAAAGCCAGAAGGGCGTGGAGTGATGTATTCCAAGTCCTGAAAGATAACAACTGTCAACCAAGGTTACTTTATCCTGCAAAACTATCCATTCAAATAGACGGAGAAATAAGGACATTCCTTGACAAAAGCAAGCTAATGGAGTATTTGAAGACAAAGCCAGCTCTACAGAAAATACTTGAAAGAATCCTCCATGCTGAAGAAAAAGAAAAGTACACATATAATGAAACGGGAAAAAACAAACAATACTCAAATACTAGCTAACAAAAGAGAGCAAAGGTAAAACCAGAAGAACCACAAAAAAATGGCAAAAATGAATACACACCTTTCAATATTATCTATTACTATCAACGGCCTCAATGCCCCAACCAAAAGGCATATGTTCGCAGACTGGGTTAAAAAGCAGGATCCTTCAATTTGTTGCCTTCAAGAAACCCACCTTTCTACAAAGGAAAGATAATGTCTTAGGGTGAAAGGTTGGAAAACAGTGTTTCAAGCAAATGGACCTAGAAAACAAGCAGGGGTTGCTATCCTAATATCTGACAAGGTAGACTTCAGTCCAATATTAGTTAAGAAATATAAGGAAGATCACTATGTATTGATTAAAGGCACTCTCCAACAGGAGGACATTACAATCCTAAACATATATGCACCTAACATGGGGGCCCCCAAATTCATCAAACAAACGCTATTAGAACTAAGGTCACAGATAACACCACACACAGTGGTAGTGGGTGACTTCAACACCCCACTCTCATCAATTGACAGGTCATCCCGGGAAAAAATAAACAGAGGCATCTGGACTAAAAGAGGTCATAGAAGGAATGGACCTAACAGATATCTACAGGACATTTCATCCAAAGGCTGCAGAATATACATTCTTTTCAGCAGTACATGGAACATTCTCTAACATAGACCATATTTTAGGACAAAAAATAAAGAGAGACTGATTGAGATGGGGAGGGGCTATGATGGAGAATGGAATTTCAAAGGGGAAAGTGGGGGGAGGGTATTACCGTGGGATATTTTTTATAATCATGGAAAATGTTAATAAAAATTGAGAAAAAAAAAAAAGAAAAAGAGATGGCTTGCTCTTGAGGAACAACACCTGAGGTTGTCCTCTGGCATCCACATACGTAACTCATGTGCACACATATCTGCGTAGACATGCACACACGCATGCACACTAACTGCAGGCCCTGATCACTGGCCGAGTTCTAGAGAGCTATAAAGTGTTTAGGGCCACAGATCTCAGTTACTCTAGGCCCAAGAGCTATAACACCATGTGATTTTAAGGGCTGAGGAATCTCAACCTGCTAGACTGGCATAAGAGCTGGATCATGTGTAGAGTTGCACAACAGTTGTGACACTAGAGGGAGCCATACCTTGTGGCTTCTGCCTACCACAGACCAGCATGAAATTTTAACCTGAAGGACTCTGATTTAACAAATGACTTCAGTTTTCCCTTTGTAGCAAAATTTCTTTTTGTGTTTCTTTTCTTCATTTTTATCTTTATTTTTTTTAAACTCTTTTTAAGCTGGGCATGGTGGTGCATGCCTTTAATCCCAGCACTTGGGAGTCAGAGGTAGGAGGATCACCATGAGTTCAAGGCCACCCTGAGACTACATAGTGAAATCCAAGTCAGTCTCAGCTACAGTGAGACCTTACCTCAAAAAACAAAACAAAAAATTCTTTTTATTATTGACAACTTTCATAATTATAGACAATAAACCATGATAATTCCCTCCCCCCTCACTTTCCCCTTCATAACTCCATTCTTCATTCTATCCCCTCCCCCTCTCGATCAGTCTCTTCTTCTTCTTTTTTTTTTTTTTTTTTTTTTTGGTTTTTTGAGGTAGGGTCTCACTCTGATCCAGGCTGACCTGGAATTAACTCTGTAGTCTCAGGGTGGCCTTGAACTCATGGCAATCCTCCTACCTCTGCCTCCCAAGTGCTGGGATTAAAGGCATGCGCCACCATGCCCGGCCAGTCTCTTCTTTTTTGATGTCATCATCTTTTCTTTCTATCATGAAGGCCTTGTGTAGGTAGTGCCAGGCACTGCGAGGTCATGGATAGCCAAGCTATTTTATAGCTATTTTTTGTTTGGAAGAGTGCATTATTGTAAGGAGTACCATCCTTCCTTTGGCTCTTACATTCTTTCTACCCCCCCCCCGCCCCCGTTCTGCAATGGACCTGAGCCTTGGAAGGTGTCATATAGATGTTTCAGTGCTGAGCACTCCTCCGTCACTTCTTCTCAGTACTATGGTGAATTTTGAGTCATCCCAGAGGTCATTGCCATCTGAAAAGAGAAGCTTCTCTAACCAAAAATGAGAATGACATTAATATATGGGTATGAACATTAAGAGGTGTTTACCAGGCAGTTTGGTGAACATAATATATGCATTTAGTCAGACACCAGCAAGTATACTCCTAGGGCTCATGACCTCCCCCATCATAGGTTTTCAGTATCAGGCATGTGTTCCCTCCTGTGGAGTGGGCTTCCAGTTCAATTAGAGAGCAGTTGGTTTCCCCTATAACAGACATGACACTATTGCACCCATTCAGTCTTTTGGCCTGGTTGGCCAAACTGGAGGCTTGCAGTGTCCATTATTGTTTATCTATGCTGATGACTTCTGTCTCCCACGAAGCTACACGTAGTGTAGCTTTTTCCAGCTTTCTGTCAGCTCATCTACAGGGAGGTTTTCAGCTCAGCTCCAGCAGTATTTCACAGTGACCTTGCAACACAAGCATGTGGAGTCTTCAGCAATTGGGTCTTACCATCTATTCCTAGTGGGAAACTAGGAGCCTTGGCAATGGCCTGTAATGTTTTGGGAGCATCAGAGACCCCTCCCTGACCAACTACTCACTTGAAAACATCCCATCTCTAGCACTGAAATTTTCCTAGTAAGTCTATGGCTTGTGGGTGCACCATTATCCAAAAAAGTACGTTTTGCCAGGCGCAGTCGTGCACACCTTTAGTCCCAGAACTTGGAAGGCAGAGGTAGGAGGATCACTGTGAGTTCAAGACCATCCTGAAACTACATAGTAAATTCCAGGTCAGCCTGAGTCAAAGTGAGACCCTACCTTGAAAAACCAAAAATAAAAATAAAATTTAAAAAAGTAGGTTTCCATAAGGCTTATTCATAACATCTTGAATTTTGATTAACTCTCTCCTCCTTTTACTCAGTCTCTTCCCATGACCTCATTTAGGCCATTATACCCCTAATAATCTGTTCATCTACTTAAATATATGGAATACCATCTTCTTAAGTCCTCTCCTCCCTCTCTTATAGCTGCCTTCTAGCTTACTGACCTCTGCTACTGATTTTTACCCCAACTCACATACAAGTCTAAACATTTGTGGCTATGATCCACATGTGAGAGAGAACAGGCAGCCCTTGGCTTTCTGGGCCTGGGTTACCTCATTTAGTATAATCTTTCCAGATCCATCAATTTCCCTACAAATTTCATTTTTCTTTACTGCTGAGTAGAACTCCATTGTACAAATGTACCACATCTTCATTATCCATTCATTAGTTGAGGAACATTTAGGCTGGTTCCATCTCCTAGCTATTGTGAATAGAGTGGCAATAAACATAGTTGAGCAAGTAGCTCTAATGTAGTGAGATGAGTCCTTAGGATATATGTCTAGTAGTGTTATAGCTGGGTCATATGTTAAATCCGTTTTTAGCTGTCTCAAGAACCTCCACACTGATTTCCACAATGGCTGTACTAGTTTACATTCCCACCAACAGTATAGAAGGGTTCCTCTTCATCTACATTCTCACCAGCATTTACTGTCATTCATTTGTTTCTTTTTTCTTTCTCTTTTTTTCGAGGTAGGGTCTCACTCTGGTCCAGGCTGACCTGGAATTCACTATGTAGTCTCAGGGTGGCCTCGAACTCATGGCAATCCTCCTACCTCTGCCACTTGAGTGCTGGGATTAAAGGCGTGTGCCACCATGCCAGGCTCCCATTTGTTTCTTTTTTGATTATTATTATTATTTTGTTTTGGTTTTTTGAGGTAGGGTCTTGCTCTCTAGCCTGGGCCTGACCTAGAATTCACTTTGTGTTCTCAGGATGGCCTTGAACTCACAGGGATCCAACTACCTCTGCCTCCCAAGTGCTGGGATTAAAGGCATGTGCCACCATGCCTGGCTTGAGGTAGGGTCTTTTTCACAGGTCCAAACTGCAGGCTTGCATTTAAGCAATGTACTAAACTAAACATCTGCTCCAGTCTCTCAATACCTACTCTATCCATACCCTACCTTTTTCAGCTGATTGGGAATTTATTTATGTATTTTTAAACATTTTGATTTATTTATTTGAGACAAAGAGACCACAAGAAAGAGGCAGACAGAGATAGAGTGAGTATGGTCTCCTGCCACTGCAAATGAACTCTACTTTGTGCATCTGGCTTTATGTGGATACTGCAGAATCAAACCATGGCCATCAGTCTTTGCAAGCAAGCACCTTTAACCTCTAAGTCATCTCTCCAGCCCTTTTGTTTTGTTTTGTTTCTTTTCTTTTCTTTTTTGTTTCTGTTTTTCGAGGTAGGGTCTCTCTCTCTCTGGTTCAGGCTGACTTGGAATTAACTATGTAGTCTCAGGGTGACCTCAAACTCATGGAGATCCTCCTACCTCTGCCTCCCGAGTGCTGGGATTAAAGACCATAAAAGACAGAATCTTTTTTTTTTTTTTTTTTTTGAGATAGGGTCTCACTCTAGCCCAGCCTGACCTGGAATTCACTATGTAGTCTCAGAGTGGCCTGAACTCACAGTGATCCTCCTACCTCTGCCACTTGAGTGCTGGGATTAAAGGTGTGCACCACAACACCTGAAGAAGACTGGTTCGGTTTGGTTTGTTTTTTTGGAGGTAGGGTCTCACTCTAGCTCTGGCTCACCTGCAATTCACTATGTAGTCTCAGGGTGGCCTCAAACTTACTGTGATCCTACCTCTGCCTCCCAAGTGCTGGAATTAAAGGCGTGCACCACCACGCCTGCCTGATGAAGACTCTTAAGTAGCACCCCATAAGCTGCTCTGGGCCATCCCCTAAAGATAACTACTACCCTCACTGCAAACAATATACATGAGCTTTGGCTGTTATTCATTTGCAAGGAGAGAGAGAAAGAGTGAGAGAATGAATGAATATGAGGATGCCAGGGCCTCTAGCCCCTGTAAATGAACTCCAGATTAATGTGCATCAATACTGGGGAATTGAACAATCAAACCCAGGTAATTAGGCTTTGCAGGCAAGGGCCTTAATTGCTGAACCAATTCTCCAGCCCTGTTCTTGTACTTTATACAAACTGTACAGCAGGGCTTATTCTGAGTCAGGCATCTGGCTAGCTCTACATGAGTTTTGTCTGTGTTGCTCTGTGCAGTTGTAGTTGGTTAATCCTCACCGTAGAGTAATGATAGTTCATTATGTGATTATTACTGTTTATTTATCCTAAATGAATAAATGATTTAAACTCAGGGCTTCTCTATCTTCCCTGGCATCAGTAGGTTGTTGTGAGGATTAAATGAATTAATACACAGAGAGCATTTAGAACGGTGTGTTTAGTAAGATTAGCTAGTAATTTATGATATTTGGATATCTCACTAGCTTATTTGACAATTTAGATTCCTAGATAATTTGATCTATATCACTGAGCACTGGTCTCTTCCTCAACTAAGTTGTTTTTTTGGTTTTCTGAGGTAGGGTCTCACTCTGGTCCAGGCTGACCTGGAATTCACTATGTAGTCTCAGGGTAGCCTTGAGTTCTCAGTAATCCTCCTACCTCTGCCTCCCAGGTGCTGGGATTAAAGGTGTGTGCCACCATGCCTGGCAATTTTTTAAAATATTTATTTTTATTTATATTTGACAGAGAAAGAGGTAGAGACAGAGAGAAAAAGGGAGAGTGAATGGGTGTGCCAAGGCCTTCAGCCACTGCAAACAAATTCCAGAAGCATGCATTACCTTGTGCATCTGGCTTATGTGGGTCCTGGGGAATCAAACCTGAGTCCTTTAGCTTTGCAGGCTAGTGCCTTAACTGCTAAGACATCTCTCCAGTGCCCCCCCCTTTTTTTTCCTGAGGTGGGTTTCAGTCTATCCCAGGCTGACCTGGAACTCACTCTGTAGTCCCAGGCTGGTTTCAAACAACTCACATTGATTCTTCTACCTCTGCCTCATGAGCACTGAGACTAGAGGCCTGCACCACCATGCCTGGCTTCCTTTCAGGTGAGAGACCAAATATAACCATTTTTTTAAAAAGGCCCAGGCCTGAACTTAGATAGAGAACTAGCTGGCCAATGTGCTGACCTTTTGCTTCTGTAAATTTTGCTTGCTTAATTGCTGCCTTTCCCCCTAAAGTTTCTGAGGAATCTCCACTTCAGGGACATTGAAGAAACACTCCACTGTGGGAGGGGGGTGGCGCCTTCAGCCTCGGACCACCAGTTTAGATAAGAAACTGAGGAATCTCCACTTCAAGGACAATGGAGATGACTTCATCTGCCTGGAGAGCCCCTAGCTCCTGCCCCCAACTTTGCCCACTGAAACCCCAAGCCAATCAGAACTGTTTAAATCAACCAATCATGTATCTATCCCCTACTTCTTTGTTCGAATTCCTATATGAACCCCTTCCCCCAAAAGAAAGGGGCTCTCTCCCTCACTACCGCTATGCCAGACTGTGGGGACGGAGCCCAGACCTAGGCTTGCAATAAAGAAACCTGTTGCTTTTGCATTCGAGTGTCTCGGCTTCTGTGGCGGTTCTCTGGGTGACTCCTGGGTGACTGGGGGACTTGGCTCCTGGTCAGGGGTCTTGGCACAACACAGGTTTTAAACATTATTAAGGGCTTGTTATGTGGCAGGCACAATAGCATAGATAACTCATTTGCATTTTCAGATAAAGGTCTCAGAGAGGCCATATAATTTGTCAGGGTCACAAAGCTGTAGTGGTTGAAAATATTGGTCCCAGATAAAAATCCTAATTCCTCAGGAGTACTCAGCACTGCAATCTCTCTATTACACCTTCCAAGGTTCAGGGTCCATTATAAAAGAGGTAGCAGAAAGAATGTAAGAGCCAAAGGAAGGGTAGGACACCTTACGACGTGCTCCTCCAGACACAGAATAGCCTGGATATCCATGACCTCACAGTGCCTGACACTACCTACACAAGACCATTGTAATGGGAGGAAAGATCATTACATCAAAATAAAAGAGGGACTGATTGAGAGGGGGAGGGGATATAATGGAGAGTGGAGTTTCAAGGGGAAAGTGTGGGGAGGGAGGGCATTACCATGAGATATTGTTTACAATCATGGAAGTTGTTAATAAAAAATTAATTAAAGGCTGGGTGTGGTGGCGCATTCCTTTAATTCCAGCACTCAGGAGGCAGAGTAGGAGGATTGCCATTAGTTTGAGGGCCCCCTGAGACTACATAGTGAATTCCAGGTCAGCCTGGGCTTGAGTGAGACCCTACCTGGAAAAACCAGAATAAATAAATAAATAAAATAATTTTTAAAAAATCCTCACTCCTGGGCTAGAGGGATGGCTTAGCAGTTAAGGCATTTGCCTACAAGATCAAAGGACCCAGGTTCGATTCCCCAGGACCCATGTTAGCCAGATGCACAAGGCGGCACACACATCTGGAGTTCATTTGCAGTGGCTGGAGGCCCTGGTGTGCCCATTCTCTCACTCTCTATCCCTCTTTCTCTGTCAAATAAATAAATAAATAAATAAAAAAGGTAAAAATAAAATATTTTAAAAATATCCTCACTCCTTATGAAACCTACTATAGGCATATACCAAACGTACAGATTAAAAAGTCCTATTTGCTGGGCTGGAGAGATGGCTCAGCAGTTAAGGTGCTTACCTGCAAAGCCTAAGGACCCAGGTTCGATTCCCCAGTATCCACGTTAAGCCCAGTATCCACATTAAGCCAGATGCACAAAGTGGCACGTGCATCTGGAGTTCATTTGCAGTGTTTAGAGTCCCTGGTGTGCCCATTCTCTCTGTCTGTCTCCTCTCTCTCTCTCTGCTTGCAAATAAATCAATAAAAAAAAATTTTTTTTTAATTCTACTTGCATTCCTTGAGATCAAGCCTTCTTAGAATTCTGGAACCCCCTATGGTGCACAGACCTGCTGCAGTAGTAGATGACTCCACATTTGAATGGACTGCTTATTTGGGTAAATCCTTGCTTCCCTTCCCTCCGCAATGCCTCCCAAACCCCAGAGAAGGTTCCCCCAAATAAAAACCAAGCTGACTTTGATTCAGAGGAGGAAGGTCATTGTTTAGTTTGACTCTGGCTTACAATGTGTCTTCTTTTTTCTCACGCGGAGGTTATTAGAAGCCCTTTCAGTCCCACTGCGTGTGCACAGCTACTTAAGGTAGCTCAGAAATAGCTTTCTTGGCTGGGGGACCAGATGGTTTTTGCTGTTCTCTGGCTTTCTCCTCATACATCAGGATCCTGGAATAAACAAAGGCATGAGGGGACACTTCCCTCCAGGGACATCTGAATCTAACCCTTAGGCTGCCATGAGTCCAGAGAAGGTGGGACTGTCAGCAGGGAAGAGGAAGAAGACGAAGAAGAGGAAGAAGATAGCGGAAGCATGGCAGGGCCTCAGGAGAGTCCTTGAAGCCAGGGATAGTGGACGCAGAGTAATGTATCGAAGTCAAGGATACAGATGGAGCAGAAACAAGTGAATACAGGGGAGGCTGAAAGTGAATCCTCACATTTTCAGGATGGCGGATCTCTTGCCCAACATCATTCTAAGAAAGTCAGAGTAGCTGAACGTCTCCTCAGAGCCACTGGACATTTCTCTAATTAGTTTCTTTAGCTCTAGGTGGGTCTTGGGGGTCCCTAGTTTCTCCAGCATTTGCTTCAGGGACATGATATCTGGAGGCAGAAGATCAGGGCAGGGAGAAGAGGGGACTCGTGCTGTCCCCATGTACCTCCACCTTCCTAACCCCCTTCCTAGGGCAAATGGATCCTCTCCCGTCCATGGGGAATGGAGCAACACCTCACTGTCTAGGTCCATACTGTCCCCCAAACCCACTTCTTCTCACCGATATCTCCGTTTCCATTCAGATCAAACTCCATGTATTTTTCTGAGGGGAGAGAGCAGAGAGGGTAGGTGCTGGCTATAGGGTCACAGGCAGGGGATTGAGGAAGAAATGGCTGACCAATGATAGGTAGGGGAGAAAATGTGGAAGGCAGGCAGAGGAAGTGGGACTAGGGGGCTGAGGGGTCCTGTGAAGGCAGAGGTGCTCAGAGGGGCAAGCCAAGGAAAAGGGCCACAAATGGGAGAACAGTAAGGCTATCCCCCCTGTTCCCACCACAAAAGTCACATTAGTATTTCTGCTGTCCCTGCAGTTTTTCTATGGAAACCTCCATGCCCACCCCAGCGCCCTCTCCACCCTGACTTCCCCCTCACTCTTGAAGGCTTCCAGTCGGGAGGGCAGATTCTCTTCTTGGCTGTATTTGGGATCCTCTAGGAACTGCTGTTGGGGTGAAGGTCAGAGCCAGGGTGATCCCTCCCAGCCTAGGTCAGGTCCTCTAGGCTCTGGTCCGCCCCTCCTTCCTTTTACCTTATTGAGCACATCCAGCCTCTCTTCCTGCTGGATCTTCTGCAATTGGAATGCTTTTCCTCCTGAGGAACACAGGGGTTAATCACCCCTCACCCTCCCTTCCCAGCCTCTCTGCTCCCTAGTCCAGGATTATCCACAGTTCTGCTCTCCCAGGTTCTTGGCCTGCCCCTGCCCTGGGCGCATCCTCCCTACCCTGCAAGTTTCTGTTTTGGCTCATAGTTTAGCCGATGCTGGTGGCCATAGGTGGGGAGACAGATCAGACTGGCAATCTCTGTCTGATGGCTCTTTTGTCCGCCAGTCTCCTCTAAGATGCCCCCCCCCCCCACGACTTGCTGCCTCTCAGGCATCACTTCCCCATCTGCTTCTGCTGACACCAACACCCCTGGCAGAAGGAGGAGTGACTGTGGAATGGATGAGAAAATAACATTCTGGTATTTTTTTCTCATTTTATTGTTCTTTTTTAAAAATATATACTTTAAACCGGGTGTGGTGGTGCATGCCTTTAATCCCAGCAGAGGTAGGTGGATCGCTGTGAGCTCAAGGCCATCCTGAGACTACAGAGTGAATTCCAGATCAGCCTCAGCTAGAGAGTGGGACACTGCCTTGGAAAAACCACAAAAAAAAAAAAAAAAAAAGATTCCAGACACCTGTGCATCTGGCTTTGCATGGATACTGGAGAATGGAACTCTGGCTGTCTGACTTTGCAAACAAATGCCTTTATCCAGTGAGCCATCATCAACTTTCTTCCTTTTTTTTGTTTTTCGAGGTAGAGTTTCTGTCCAGTTTAGGCTGACCTGGAATTCACTCTGTAGTCTCAGGGTGGCCTCGAACTCACGGCAATCCTACCTCTGCCTCTGGAATGCTGGGATGAAAGGTGTGCGTCACCACGCCCAGCTTTTTTCTTTTGTTTGAGATAATGTGGTGGTTTGATTCAGGTGGTTTGATCTCCTATAACTTAGGTGTTCTGAATGCTAGGTCCCCAACTGATGGAGATTTGGAAATTAACACCTCCTGGAGACAATGTATTGTTGGGGGTGGGCTTATGAGTATTGCTGGTGTTGGCACTCTCTCCTGTTACTGTGGTCCATCTGATGTTGGCCAGGAGGTGATGTCCACCCTCTGCTCATGCCATCATTTTCCCCTTCCATCATGGAGTTTCCCCTCAAGTCTGTAAGCCAAAATAAACTTTTTTTTTTTTTTCTCTCACAAGCTGCTCTTGGTCAGTTGGTCAGTTGGTTTCTACCAGCAATGCAAACCTGACTGCAATGGGTAGAGTCTTGCTCTAGCCCAGAACTGACCTGTAGTTCACTATGTAGTCTTGCTGAGGCTGGCCTCAAACTCACAGTGATCTTCCTACCTCAGCCTCCCAAATGCTGGGATTAAAGGGGTGAACCACCATACCTGGCTTATTTAAGAACTTTAATAAATAGATGTACTGTAATTTGTTCATAATCCCCTCCTTTGTCCTCCCTCTCCCACCACATCCCATCGAATCCCTCTTTCCAAGTAGTCCTATTTTGCGGTATCATCCTTTTTACTTCTTCCATCCTCTATGTCAAAATGTTGATGGGTGGGGGCTGGGGGAGCTGGATGGATTGCTTAGTGGTTAAGGCGTTTGCCTGGAAAGCCTAAGGACCCAGGTTGGATTTCCCAGTAAACATGTAAGCCAGATGCTCAAGGTGGTGCATGCATCTGGAGTTTGTTTGCGGTGGCTGTAGGCCTTGGCATGCTCATTCTCTCTCTCTCTCTCTCTCTCTCTCTCTCTCTCTCTCTCTCTCTCTCTCTGTCTGCGCCCCCCACCAATAAGGAAATAAAATATTTTTAAAAAGAAGACCAAGAAGAAGAAGAACCTATTGCATACCAGGCGTGGTAGTGCACGCCTGTAATCCCAGCACTTTGGAGGCAGAGGTAGGAGAATCTCTGTGAAGTCCAGGCCACCCTCTGTAGTCTCTACAGAGTGAATTCCAGGTCAGCCTGGTAGAGTGAGACCCTACCTTGAAAAGCAAACAAACAAACAAACAACAACAACAACAAAAAAAACCCGGGTGTGGTGGCACATACCTTTAATCCCAGCAATCGGGAGGCAGAGGAAGGAGGATCGCAGTGAGTTCCAGGCCACCCTGAAACTACATAGTGAGTTCCAGGTCAGTCTGGGCTAGAGTGAGACCCTCCCTTGAACCCCCCCCCCAAAAAAAAAAGCCGGGTGTGATGGCACATGCCTTTAATCCCAGCACTCAGGAGGAAGAGGTAGGAGGACCTCCATGAGCTCAAAGCCACCCTGAGACTACATAGCAAATTCCAGCTCTGCCTGAGCTAGAGTGAGACCCTACCTCAAAAAAACAAAACCAAAACCAAACAAAAACATTCAAACAGACACAAATCAGCAATAAGTGAATGGCCTTTATCCAAATCCTGAGGCTTAGGAAGTTCCCTGGATGCTCCTCAGGCCTCGTGCTGCAGAGTAAGATGAGCAGCCAAGATGGGGGCTGGCTGGAGTGCTTGTGGGAGGGAGGAGAAGCTGAGCTTTCAGGCTGCTCCAGAAGTGGGGCAAGCCTGTACCAGGGCCTGTCAAGAAGACATACAGAAACATCTGAGGAAGGACACAGCCTGTTTCCGTTAGGATGTGCAGTCTCATCTCCCTTGACATCTTTTGTAAAACCTCTACAGGAATTACAGAATCCGAGCGGTTTTGGAGGAACTGAAAGTGGACCCTAAAGAGATCATTGTGATGGCTCAGCTGCGAGTCTGCATGGCTCACTACGGGGGGGTTGCCTCCGGTAGATGCCCTTCCCAGGAATAGCCTTTCTCCCTTTCTTCTTTGTTTGGTTCAATTCCTGCAGTGAGGGGGAGGTGAATCTGATGCACCCATACTTCTTCCCCTCCCAGGACCCCCAGGCCTTCACTGCTTTCACTGCTGCCTGAGCTGCATACAGACCCTTTGCCTCCTCTTCCCCAACTCCGGAAGTGGGCGTGCCCATTTCACCTGCTCTCTCACTGGCCCAGGTTGCTGTGGTAGACTCTGGCTTTTTTTTTTTTTTAATTTTTATTAACATTTTCCATGATTATAAAATATATCCCATGGTAATTCCCTCCCTCCCCACCCCCACACTTTCCCATTTGAAATTCCATTCTCCATCATATTACCTTCCCATTACAATCATTGTAATTACATATATACAATATCAACCTATTAAGTATTCTCCTCCCTTCCTTTCTCCACCCTTTATGTCTCCTTTTTTTTTTTTAATTTTTATTAACATTTTCCATGATTATAAAATATATCCCATGGGACTCTGGCTTTTTTGACCTCCCTTTATGACAGCTGCCCTCTCCCTCAGCAGACAGAGCTGCTGCCCCACCCACCCTGTGCCCTCTGCTACCCACTAATTCAACACTGATTGAACACTTGCCGGATGCCTGACCTGCTGCCAGGCCTGTTGAAGTAAAGAAAAAGGCAAAGAGAAACAGCGTGTCCTGAAAGAAGGAGGAAACAGGGTTGAGGAGTAGAGTGGCCATATGTGGGGTGCAGGTTTCCATAGTGGTGTGGGAAGGCTTCTCTGAGAAAGTGATATTCCCACTGGGTGTGGTGGTGCACGCTTTTTATCCCAGCACTAGGGAGGCAGAGGTAGAAGGAGTGCCAGGAGTTCAAGGCCACCCTGAGACTACATAGTGAATACCAGGTCAGCCTGGACAAGAGTGAGGCCCTACCTTGAAAAACCAAGAGAGAAGAAAGAAAAAAAAAGAAAGAAAGAAAGAAAGAGAGAGAGAGAGAGAAAGAAAGAAATTCCTGCAGATTCCAGGGAGGTGAGGTGGACACATGGGTAAAAAGGAAAATAGCTCTTCCTGAATGGGTCTCTCCCCTTCCCCACCCCTACTAACCAGTTCTCCAGACGAGTGTCCTAGAGTTAAATTCAGTTCTGACACTGTCTACTACTCCCACAAGGTAAAAGGCTCTCAGGGCAAGAGGCCAGTGCTGAGTCCAGGGCTCATGTACTTCTGGTCAACCAGCTACAAATTCAGGAATGCTGTGAGCCCCTCCTTGGGTCTGGTAACTTGCTAGGCTAGCTGGCAGAACTCAGGAGCACTTTGTGTATGTTTACTGGCTCGTTTTATAAGACATAAATCAGGGACAGTCAGATAGAAAAGATGCCCAGAACAAGGTACTGGGGAGTTGGAGTGTGAAGGGATAATGAACCACTACCTTGGTGGACCATAAAACTTTCCTGGACCATAGCATGACAAGAGACTTCTGTTACAAAGCAAACTCATAATGCAAAGATCTGGCCTCAAGAGCTATCAGGCCACCTGGGCAGGTGGTTAGTAAACAAAACAAAAAAACAAAACAAAACAAGGCCTTACCTTCCCCCTATTCTTCACTCCCAAAGACCCCCATCCCTGGTCCTTTAAACATCTAGTCTTCCACATTCTGACGCAGTAGTTGCACTCTGGGTGAGCTGCTGTCCCTCCAATAAAGACACCAGTGCTATTGAAGTTGGCTCACTTTCTCTCTACTCCACAGGTCACTAGTCAATCCCCAGTTCCAACAGAGTGGACTTCCATGCCTTCTGGGTACCACCATCACTGTCATCAGCTCTGAATCTCAACCTTCTGGGTATTTCCGACGCTTCATCCTACTGGGATGACTGATGGAGTCATTAGCTGTTGGCTGGAGGTCAGGAGCAGTGAAGGGTTAATAGCTTTCCCTGAAAACCAGAGGGAACTAAAGAGTTAATAACTATCCCTGTGGTGGTTTGATTCAGGTGTCCCCCATAAACTTAGGTGTTGTGAATGCTAGCTCCCCAGCTGATGGATATTTGGGAATTAATGCCTTCTGGAGGGAGCATATTGTTGGGGGCGGGCTTATGGGCTTTATAGCCAGTTTCCCCATGCCAGTGTTTGGCACACCCTCCTGTTGCTGTGTCCACCTTATGTTGGCCAGAGGGTGATGTTCACCCTCTGATCATGCCATCGTTTTCCCCTGCCATCGTGAAGCTTCCCCTCGAGCCTGTAAGCCAAAATAAACCTCTTTTTCCCAGAAGCTACTCTTGGTTGGGTGATTTCTACCAGCAATGTGAACCGGACTGCAACAATCCCTCAGGCTAGAAGGCCCTAAAAGAAAGAACAGAGGAGTTCAGCCCAGCTCCCCTGACTGATGTTCTCCCCTTAGCCTATATGGCCTTGAAGGACCAGGGACCATCTGGGTATCCTGTAGCAGACAGCTTCAGGTTCACTGAGATGAACTTCCAGACCAGGCACAGTTATGGAGGAAGGTATTTATTGAAGCTTACAGATCCAGGGAAAGTTCCATAATGGAAGAAGCTGGCCTGCCTTCATAGGCTCAAGGGGAGAGAGAGAGAGAGAGAAGGAGGGAGGGAGAGAGAGAGAGAGAAAAGCACAAGCCTAAAAGCCAAAAGCCACAGCACAGTTCAGGAACTCCAGCTAGGCACACTTTGCATATCTTTAAATTGAAATCTGAAACCCACCACACCTTAAGAGCCACCCAGTGACATTGCCACCAGCCAGGTGACTGCAGATGCAATCTACAAACAAACAACTGAATATACTG
The DNA here is from genome assembly GCF_020740685.1 of Jaculus jaculus. Lineage (NCBI taxonomy): Eukaryota > Metazoa > Chordata > Mammalia > Rodentia > Dipodidae > Jaculus > Jaculus jaculus. Next base: position 327,397 of record NC_059109.1, read on the forward strand.
GGGACCATCTATTCAAACCACCACACCTCCCTTAGACAATCCTGGCTGAAGAAGCCTATTCTGAACAAGGACACAGTTACAAGTTCCTTATCAACTGCACCTGGTACAGTCTGTTTTTCTTAGGATCCTCCTTATAAACTTTGCTCCCTAGCCTGGTTCAGGGCTTCAGTCTTCATCCCACAGGAAGGCTGCTGCCCCTGCTGTTTTTCTCAGTAAACTGTCTGTAGAAATCAAGTCCCGTGTTCTCTTTTGCTTTTCTCTTACATTTTCCTTACGGGGAGGGGGTTGGGGGAGAGGGACTAAAAGTTCAAACCTTACAAATCAAATGGTTCTAGCAACTTCCCCAAAGTTACCTAAATATAGTTGTGGTATGATAGACCCACAATGTTGTTTTCACCTTGATCACTTAGGAAATTACAAGGGTTTTGGGAGCTGTGGCCAGGAGTTAGAGAGAGACGCTCTGTGTTACTATTGTAATATGGCCATAGGAAAAGGGCAGTTAAGGCTGAGGAGAGCTAATGTGAAGGTCTATGGTGACAGCCATCTGAATAGCCAGAGCATTCCCAGGGCAGCAGAGAGGCTGGCCTGGCCTGCGGAGGCCTTGAAGGTCAGAGTTAACACCGGCTTTGGTTTGAAGTGGGCTGCCTCCCAGGCTGGAAATCCCACTAAGCACAGCTTGGCAAACTTCCTCTGTTAGATAGAGATTAGATAGAAAAGCTTCCTGAGCTAGAAAAACTTGTGTCTGCTCTGACCACTGCAGGGTAGGGAGAAGACTGGAGGCTATGCAGTATATATGCAATATATTACAGCCAGGCATGTGGACAGCTGGACATGGTGGTACCAGCTCTAATCCCAGCACTCATGGGCTGTCCTGTGAAATAGACTTGGCAGACTGAAACAGAAGCACTGTGCGTTTGAGGCCAACCTAGTCTACATACTGAACTTTGAGCCTGCCTGAATGAATAACAAACCAAATCAAAAAACAAAAAAACAAAAAAATTAGCCTTGACTAGGGATATAGCTTGGTCATAGAAGCCTTTAAGAAAAAAAACCCGGGCTGGAGAGATGGCTTAGCAGTTAAGCGCTTGCCTGTGAAGCCTAAGGACCCCAGTTCAAGGCTCGAGTCCCCAGGACCCACGTTAGCCAGATGCACAAGGGAGTGCACGCATCTGGAATTCATCAGCAGTGGCTGGAAGCCCTGGTGCACCCATTCTCTCTCTCTCTGCCTCTTTCTCTGTCGCTCTCAAATAAATAAATAAATATAAACCAAAAAAAGTTTAAAAAAAAAAAGAAAAAAAACTTAGGCCAGGGGTGCTGGCGTATTATGCCTTTAATCCCAGCACTTGGGAGGCAGAGGTAGGAGGATACCCATGAGTTCAAGGCCACCCTGAGACTACATAGTGAATTCCAGGTCAGCCTGAGCTAGAGTGAGATCCTACCTTGAAAAAAAAAAAAAAAAAACCTTAAGAAAGGGGACAGGATTATGGTTTATTGTCTATAATTATAAAAGTTGTTAATAAAAATAAAATTAAAAAATAAAACTGTAGAAAGGAAACCTGGGTTTGGTGGTGGTGGACCCTGTAATCTCAGCACTTAGGAGTTGGAGAAAGGAGGATCAAGAGTTCAAGATCCTCAGTAGCAGAGGCCATTAAGCTAGAAAGAAGCCATAAAGGGAATAAAAAGGGAGGGAGGAGGCACTTAATAGGATGGTATTGTATATATGTAAGTAAAAGAACAGATTAGTGCGGGTGAAAAGGCCTAAGTGAGGTCAGGAGAAGAGATTGAGTAAGGAAAGGTGGAGGGATGGCCAATCAAAATCTAATAGGATAAATAAAAATAAGTCATATGGAAACCTATTCTTTTGAACAATGGAACACATAGGAGCCATAGATTGCTACTAGAAAATTTTCATTGCCAGGGATGGGATACTTTCCAATGAGTTGTTGGCCCGGGAGGTCCCTGATGCCCCCCAAAACATTACAGACCATTGCTGAGGTCCTTGGTTTCCCACTAGGAATAGATGGTAAGGCTGCAAGGTCACTGAGAAATCCTGTTGGAGCTGAGCTGAAAACCTCCTCCACGTAGACCAGCTGATAGAAAGCTGGAAAAAGCCATGCTGCATGCAGTTCAATGGGAGAGAGAAAAATCAACAGTGAAGATACTCAACAGTGGACACTGCAAGTCTTATATTTGGCCAGCGAGGCCAAATGAGCCAACAGGTACAATAGTGGCACATGTGTTATGGGGGAATCCAACCGCCCTCTAATTTGACTGGAGGCCCACTCCATAGGAGGGAATACATCCCTGATACTGAAAACCTACAACAGGGGTAGTCATGAGCCCTAGGGGTATAATGTCTGCTGCTGTCTGGCTCACCAAACTGCCCAGCAAGCACTTCTCTTAATGTTCATACTCATATATTAATGCTACTCTCATTTTTGGTTAGAGAACCTTCTCTTTTCAGATGGCAGTGACCTTGGAATGACACAGAATGCAACATGGTGCTAAGAAGTGACAGAAGAGTGCTCAGCACTGAAATATCACAATCGCACCTTCCATGGCTCAGGGTCCATTGCCAAAGAGGTGGCAGAAAGAATGTAAGAGCCAAAGGAAGGGTAGGACTCCTTACAACGTGCTCCTCTAGACACAAAATGGCCTGGATATCCATGACCTCACAGTGCCTGACACTACCTACACAAGACCATCATAATAGGAGGAAAAGATGATGACATCAACATAAAAGAGAGACTGATTAAGAGGGGCAGGGGATGTGATGGAGAGTGGAGCTTCAAAGGGGAAAGTGTAGGAGGGAGGGAATTACCATGTGATATTGTAGACAATTATGGAAGTTGTCAATAAAAAATAAAAAAATAGTTCAAGGTCATACTTGTCTACATGGCAAATTTGAGGCCAGCCTGGGCTATATGAGATCCCGCCTCAAAAACAAAACAAAACAAACAAACAAAAAAAGATGTGTAAGGGCTGGAGATATGGCTTAGCAGTTAAGGTGCTTGCCTGCAAAGCCTAAGGACTCATGTTTGATTCTCCAGGTCCTACGTAGGCCAGACACACAAAATGATGCTAGTGTGCTTGGTCATGCATCTGGAATTTGAGTGCAGTGGCTGGACGCACTGACATGCCAATTTTCTCCCCCTCATAAAACAAAAGGCCAGTCTGTTGGACTTGCCTCAAAAAAAAAAAGATGTGTGAAGGAATGTTCACAGTAGATCTGATGATAACAGACTTACTTCCAGCCAGGGTTCACTTCCCCAACCACCCACATAAATTTGGACAGGCATTTGATGGCAGTAGCAAGAGACCCTGGCACAGCCATATACATAACAACATGAAAAAAAAGAAGAGAGAAAATAAAAAGGAAAGAAAAGAGAGAGGGAGGAAGAAACAACTTCATTGCACACCATGACAGGAGTGGATAAACAGCATCATAATGTATGTAATGAAGCTATGTAATGAACAGGGTACAACTAGAGGCAAGTAGCGTTCACTACTGGTACCTGCAGTGACACGGGTGATTCTCAGATTCTCCCTAGAAGGAAGGAAGGAGGTGCTGGCCAAGCAAGTGCAGGGCCTGGATTTGATCCCTGACATTGCCTAAACCCACGTGGAGGCACTCAACTGTAACCCTAGCCCCTTGGAAGGGGAGGCAGGAGGATCAGAAGTTTGAGGTCATCCTTGGATATAAAAAAAAGAGTTTGAAGGTAGCTTGGGATACATGAGATCCTGTCTCCAAAAGAAGAGTGACAGGATGATGAGGTGTACAAGAGTGTGTTTTACATGATCCCATTGTTACCACAGTCAAGGGCAGATCAAGCGAATCTGTAAAGGTTGAAATCAATGGTTGCTTCTGGGAGGGGTCAGGGACTGACCAGGGAGGGGTGTGAGAAAATTTTGGGGAAACTGCAGTGATGCTTACACGCACGCACACACACACACACACACACACACACACACACACACACACATTTATTTATTTATTTACTTTTCCAACTGTTGTAGTTGCCTTCTTGTTGCTGGGGCAAAACAACCAACCAGAAGCAGCTTTACAGTTCTGAGGAGAGTTTCATCGTGGTGGCGAAAGTATGACAGAAAAGGCAGCTGGCTCACATCTTCATACATTAGCTCAGGGCAGGAGCAGCAAGAGTGAGCTGGCTATGGAATGCCCAGTGTAGCTGGGCTGATTAGCCTCCAGGTGCACCCCAGAGACACACCTCCCCTAGCAAGGCTCCATCTCCCAAAGGTTCCACCAGCCGGGGGTTGAGTACGAAATTTAACTGCACATACATGACAGTATGGGGGACATTTCAACTTCCAACCACTATTCATCAGACTACACACTGGGATCTGGGCATCATACGTGATTGTATCTCAGTATCTACAAAGATCATTTATGTGGACAGAGCTCATTGGTTACCTGGCACGGTGGCATGCACCTGTATGTCTTCCCAATACTTGGGAGGCTGAGGCCAGCCTGGGCTTCCTAGCAAGACTAAGTCTAAAATTATAGTTATATAAATAAAAAATAAATAAATAAAAATTCACCAGATGGAGATTCAGGTACAGCTCTTGACAAATGTCAAGGAGGGTTAGATAACAATAGCAGTGAGAGAGAAGGCGGTGTGGTCGATACTATGAACCTCAGGAGAGGAGCTATTGTCAGAAAGTGTCGTCAGGAGATCCAGTGGTGCAATAGGTTAGCATGTTGTATTTATATGAAAGCGTCACCACAAAGAGCCATTCAGTAGTTTTTTGTTTGTTTGTTTGTTTGTTTGTTTTGTTGAGGTAAGGTCATACTCTAGCCTAGGCTGACCTGGAATTCACTAAGTAGTCTCAGGGTAGCCTTAAACTCCTGGTGATCCTCCTACCCCTGCCTCCCAAGTGCTGGGATTAAATGAGTGCACCACCATGCCCAGGTCCACTCAGTAGTTTGACAAACATTGATAAAGACGAAAGAGAAGTCACTTACCTCTCACCCCACCTTCCTTCAGCCAGTACAGAGTACCTCCTGGTTCTGGCTGACCAGCAAGCCCCAGAGACCCTCCTGTGTCCACAGCTTCCACACTGGGATTATGGGATCATAGCACCACACCTGACATTTTCATGTAGGTATTGGGGATTGAATTTAGGTCCTCATGCTTGTGAGGTAAGCACTTTACTGACTGAGTTATCTCCCCAGCCATGTCTGTTTATTCTCTTGAGTCTTTGGGAAGTGTTTATTTTACTTTTTAAATTCCAAACCAGCCATAGTGGCATAGACCACTAGCCCCAGTACTGGGAAGGCCATGTAAAGCCAGATGCAAATCTGGCCTCAGTGTCTGGTGCAGCAGCAGAGGCCCTGGCACACCTAGATATGCACATGCAAACACTCACACACGTGTGTGCGCACACAAATAAATAAATGTTTATGTTTTTTTTTTTTTAGGGGGGGTAGGGCCTCACTCTAGCCCAGACTGACCTGGAATTCACTCTGTATTCCAGGCTGCCTTCAAACTCATGGTAATCCTCCTGTCTTAGTCACTGGAGTGGTGGGATTATAGGTGTTAGCTATCATGCCCAAATAATACATTATTAGAAAATACTGAGTTTGGGCTGGGGAGATGGCTTAGCCATTAAGGCACTTGCCTACAAAGCCAAAGGACCCAGGTTCAACTCCCCAGGACCCATGTAAGCCAGATGCACAAGGGAGTGCATGTATCTGGAGTTTGTTTACAGTGGCTGGAGGCCCTGGAACACCCATTCTCTTTCTCTCTCTCTGTCTCTACCTGCCTACTTTTATATCTCTTTCTCTCTCAAAGAAAGAAAGAAGGAGCTGGGCATGGTGGCGCACGCCTTTAATCCCAGCACTTGAAGGCAGAGGCAGGAGGATCACCATGAGTTCGAGGCCACCCTGAGAATACATAGTTAATTCCAGGTTAGCCTGGGCCAGAGTGAGACCCTACCTCAAAAAAAAAAAAAAAAAAAAAAGAAGAAGAAGAAGAAGAAAGAAAGAAAGAAAGGAAAGAAAAGAAAGCAAGCAAACAGAGGGGGAAAAAAGACTGAGTTTTAGCTGGGTGTGGGGGTGCACACCTTTAATCCCAGCACTCTAGAGGCAGAATTGGGAGGATTGCTGTGAGTTTGAAGTAGTGGAACTGCAGAGTGAGTTCCAGGTCAGCCTCTACTAGAGTGAATTCCTACCTGAAAGAAAACAAAAATTACTGGGGGTTGGAGAGATGGCTTAACGGTTAAGGAACTTGACTGAGAGGCCTAAAGACCCAGGTTTGGTTCCCTAGTACCTATGTAAACCAGATACACAAGGTGACACATGCATCTGGAGTTCATTTGCAGTGGCTGGAGGTCCTGACATGCCCATTCTCTCTCTCTCTCTATCTTCTATCTTCCTCTTTCTCTTGCTCAGATAAATAAATAAAATATTTTTTAAAAAAACTATTGAGTTTTGGGCTGAAGAGATGGGTTAGCTGTTAAGTGCTTACCTGTGAAGCCTAAGGACCCTGGCTCAAGGCTTGATTCTCCAGGACCCATGTTAGCCAGATGCACAAGAGGGCGCATGTGTCTGGAGTTTGTTTGCAGTGGCTGGAGGCCCTGGCATGCCCATTCTCATTCTCTATCTCTCTCTTCCTCTTTCTCTCCCTCTCTGTCGCTCTTAAATAAATAAATAGAGCCACGCCGCCTTTGATCCCAGCACTTGGGAGGCAGAGATAGGAGGATCACGGTGAGTTCGAGGCCACCTTGAGGCTACATAGTTAATTTCAGGTCAGCCTGGACCAGAGTGAGACCCTACCTCGAAAAACCAAATAATAATAATAATAATAAATAAAGATAAACATACGCCAGGGATGGTGGCACATGCCTTAAATCCCAACACTCAGAAGGCAGAGGTAGGAAGATTGCTGTGAGTTCGAGGCCACCCTGAGAATACAGAGCGAATTCCAGGTCAGCCTGGGCTAGAGTGAGACCCTACCTCGAAAAAAACAAACAAAAAGTTTTTTTTTTTTTTTAATTACTGAGTTTTAGAGCTAGGCATGGTGGCACACGCCTTTAATCCCAGCACTAGGGAGGCGGATCGCCATGAGTTCGAGGCTACCCTGAGACTACATAGTGAATTCCAGGTCAGCCTGAGCTAGAGTGAAACCCTGCCTCGAAAAACAAACAAAAAAATAAAATAAAATTACTGAGTTTTATTATCAACCCAGGGGCACTGTACATCCCCATTTGTGGTAGTCTTCCTTTCTTCTCCAAGCCATGGGCTTCCCACAGGTGACATTAGAAGCCATACTTACAAAACAGGGACAGAACCCAAGGTGGAGTTCAGACCCAGTGAGAAGAGCCAAAATGCTGAGACCAGCAGGGGGCAGCTCTTGCCTGCCCATGGCATCTCAGTCCCACACTTACCTGGGAGGTGGCCTCTCCATTGCTCTCAGGTGGCAGAGGGCGTCTTTTCCAGATCCTGTGGCGTGTGTGAATATTCAGATGGATGGCAGAGTACTTTGGGAGGATGTTGGACTTGGAACTCAGCCTGACTCTAAGTCAGCCTTTTCTTTTTAAGAGCGTGTGTGTGCGTGTGTGTGTGTGTTTTCATACATGTGGGTGCATATAGGCCTATGGCACGCATGTGGTGTGGTGGTTTGAATTAAGTGTCCCCCATGAACTCATGTGTCTTGAATGTTTGGTATCCAACTAATGGCAACTTGGGTAGTGGAGCCTTGCTGGAGTAGGGATGTTTTTTTGGGGGGTGAATTTTGGCGTGTTATAGAAAGCTACCCCTTGTTAGAACTTGGCTCACTCTTCTGATGCTGTTTCCCAGCTGCTGTGGCAAGAAGGTGATGTCCAGCCTCCGCTCTATTGTTCCCCTGCCATCATGGAGCTTCCCTTCGAGACTGTAAGACAAAATCAACCCTTTCCTCCCATCACAGCTTTTGGTCCAGTACTTTGGTAACTGCAACATGTGGTCAAGGTTGGGTACCTTCTTCCATCACTCTCCACCTCCTTCTTCTGATAGGATTTCTCACTGAGTTCTCACCATAGTTCACCAATGAGATAAGCTGGGCACCAAGCCCTGGTATTGTCGTGTTTCTGCTTCTTCAGTGCTGACATTATAGGCCTGTACCACCACACTCAGCTTCTCTTATACATATATTATTTACGTATTTGAGAGTGAAAGATTTTGGGCCCTGAAAGGCCCAGGTGTGAGGCCTGGTAGAACTTCCTGAGCCTAGTGTTGCGAGCACTCTCAAAGGTGATTGGTTGAGAGGATTCCGCCCACGAAGGTCAATGATACGGAGACACTGGTGTACTTGCAAAGGAGTTTACTGGGATGAAAGTCACACACAAGCAAGTCCAAACTATCACAACTAATATTATAGCTAATATAATATATAACCAAATTATATTCATCACTACTAACACAAGAATATTTCTAACGAGTCTAACATGTATACAACCTGATAACGCGAGACTTGGGCTGCAGTAACGTGAGACTTGGGCTGCGACGTCTCGGATGCTTTACGACCTGGCCATGCGGAGTCCGGCTGCGACTTTTCTCTCGGTTCGCGGTCTTAATCGTTTGGACAGCGTGTCGGGCAGATGAATTCGGATCAGTGATGCGTCTTGCGGAGGTCTCGGTCCGGACTGCTGAGCAACCTTTCAGTCAGTCATAGTGTCGGGAAGACTGAGACAACGGTTTCTGAGCAGCTGGGGTTTTTATATTTTCCACTACTTATCTAGAGTTCCACATACACACCTGCTAATCTCCACTATGTCACCACACACAGCTTAGTCTTAATTTTTGCTTACAAGGTTTGACTTTGCATTTTTACTCTCACAAAAAAAAACTTATTTATCTAAACTGGCCCTGGACCATATGCTGGTCCTTACATGCTCATAACACCTAGCTAAAGTTTGGCAACCTGTCTCTGGCCAGCTATGACTCAGCAAGACGCCTAATGGCTTCTGGCCTGTATCTCCGCGTGGCAATTGTAATTACCATTTCAATAGTTAAAGTTTACTATTGGCCCTTACCACTTCCCCCATCCTAAAATCCCCACCTTTCTCCCCAACATGATATAGGCAACTGCTCAGAGTAATAAAGTGAGTTGTTTCTGCGAGTTCCTGCATTGAAAAGACTCCTGGCTCAGTGTGGTTTTTCTCCGGTGGCCAGGAGAGGTTTCTGAGTCGTCCAACGCTCATCCTCCTCCTCATCCCCTAGGGAGGAACCAGCAGGCCTGGTCCTTCCCTCGGCACTACCGACCTGACCGGGAAGGAGCCTGGCAGAAAGAGGCAGACAGGGAAGGAGAGAGAGAATGGGTGTGGCAAGGCCTCTAACCACTACAAACTACAGATGTACGAGCCACCTTATGCATTTGGCTTTACATGGATACTAGGGAATTGGACTTGGGCCCTTAGGCCTTGCAGGCAAGCATGTTAACCACTAAGCCATTTCTCCAGCCCTATGAAGTGAATTTCAGGTCAGCCTGGGTTACAGTGAGACCCTACCTGGAAAAATAAAAAGTTTTTTTTTTTTAAAAAAAGAAACTTTTAATGCAACAATAATATAAAGAATTAAAGATGGGTCCTGGAGAGATGGCTCAGCAGCTAAGGCACTTGCCTGCAAAGCCTAATGACATAGATTTGATTCTTCAGTACCCATGTAAAGTCAGATGCACAGTGGCACATGCATCTGGAGTTCATTTGCAGTGGTAGGAGGCCCTGGTATACCCATTCTCTCTCTCCTTGCAAATAAATAAATAAGTAAAAATTTAAAAGGCAGCGGAGTGGGGGTGGGGGGGCTAGAGAGATGGCTTAACAGTTAAGATGCTTGCCTGAAATGCCTGAGGATCCAGGTTAGATTCCCCAGGAACCACATAAGCCAGATGCACAAAGTGGCACATGCATCTGGAGTTTGTTTGCAGTGGCTAGAGGTTCTGGCATGCCCATTCTGTCTTTATTTTTTACTTTTTTTCTCTCTGTGTCTGTCTATCAGCCCCGTTCTCTCTCTCTCTCTCTCTCTCTCTCTCTCTCTCTCTCTCTCTCTCTCTCTGTCAAATAAATAAATATATTTAAAAAGGGGGTGCTAGAGGGCTGGAGAGATGGTTTAGCAGTTAAGGCATTTGCCTATGAAGCCTAAGGACCCAGGTTGAATTCCCCAGTACCCACACAAGCCAGATGCAACGGTGACACATGCATCTGGAGTTCCTTTGAAGTGGCTAAAGTCCCTGGTGTGCCCATTCTCTCTCACACACACATAAATACATGATAAAACATTTGTTTGTTTGTTTGTTTGTTTTGTTTTGTTTTTTGTTTTTTTGTTTTTCGAGGTAGGGTCTTAGTTTAGCCCAGGCTGACCTGGAATTCACTATGGAGTCTCAGGGTGGCCTCGAACTCATGGTGATCCTCCTACCTCTGCCTCCCGAGTGCTGGGATTAAAGGCGTGCACCACCACTCCTGGCTCCGTTCATTTTTTTTTTTTTTTTAAGGGAGCCAGCCAGGCATGTTGGTGCACACCTTTAATTCTAGCACTCAGAAGGCAGAGGTAGGAGAATCAGCATGAGTTTGAGGCCACCCTGAGACTCCATAGTGAATTCCAGGTCAGCCTAGACTAGAGCAAGACAGTACCTCGAAACCCAAAATAAATAAATAAAAGGGAGCCAGGTGTGATAGTGCATGCCTTTAACCCCAGTACTCGTGAGGCAAAGGTAGGAGGATTGCTGTGAGTTCCAGGTCATTCTGGGCTAGAGCAAGACCCTGCATTAAAAAAAAAAAAAATAAAGGAGGCTGATGTTCATGCAGTTCAATGGGAGAGAGAGAGCAATCACCAGTGAAGATACTCAACAGTGGACACTGCAAGTCTTATATTTGGCCAGCCAGGCCAAATGAGCCAATGGGTGCAATAGTGGTATGTCTGTTATGGGGAAAACCAACTGCTCTCTAATTCGACTGGAGGCCCGCTCCATGGGAGGGAATACATCCCTGATACTGAAAACCCACAACAGGGATAGTCATGAGCCCTAGGGGTATAATGTCTACTGGTGTCTGGCTAAATGTATATACTGTGCTCACCAAACTGTCCAGTAAATACTTCTTTTAATGTTCATACCCATATATTAGTGCTACTATCACTTTTGGTTAGAGAACCTTCTCTTTTCAGATGGCAGTGACCTTGGGATGACTCAGAAGGCACCATGGTGCTGAGAAGAAGTGACAGAGGAGTGCTCAGCACTGCAATATCTCTATCACACCTTCCAAGGCTCAGGGTCCATTGCAGAAAAGGTGGTGGAAAGAATGTAAGAGCCAAAGCAAGGGCAGGACTCCTTACAATGCACTCTTCCAAACACAAAATGGCTTGGACATCCATGACCTTGCAGTGGATGGCACTACCTACACAAGACCATCATAATAGGAGGAAACGATGATGGCATCAAAATAAAAGGCTGATTGAGAAGGGGAGGGGATATGATGGAGAGTGGAGTTTCAAAGAGGAAAATGGGGGGAGGGAGGGAATTACCATGGGATATTGTTTACAATTATGGAGTTGTCAATTAAAAATATTTTAAAGGGAGGCTGTAGAGATGGCTTAGCAGTTAAGGTGCTTGCCAGCAAAGCCAAAGGACCCAGGTTCAATTCCCCAGGACTCACGTAAGCCAGGTGTACAAGGTGGTGCATGCACCTAGAGTTTTACACCTTTAATCACGGCACTTGGGAGGCAGAGGTAGGAGGATCACAGTGAGTTCGAGGCCACCTTGAGACTACATAGTGAATTCCAGGTTAGCCTCAGCTAGAGTGAGACCCTACCTCAAAAAATAAAAAAGAGGGCTGGAGAGATGGCTTAGCGGTTAAGCGCTTGCCTGTGAAGCCTAAGGACCCCGTTCGAGGTTCAGTTCCCCAGGTCCCACGTTAGCCAGATGCACAAGGGGGCGCACGCATCTGGAGTTCGTTTGCAGAGGCTGAAAGCCCTGGCGCCCCCATTCTCTCTCTCTCTCCCTCTATCTGTCTTTCTCTCTGTGTCTGTTGCTCTCAAATAAATAATAAAAAAAAAATTAAAAAATAAAAAAGAATGCTGGGCGTGGTGGCGCATACCATTAATCCCAGCACTTGGGAGGCAGAGGTAGGAGGGTAAAAAAAAAAAAAGAAAAAGAAAAAGAAAAAAGACAGTACAAATGTAGAACAGAAATCTGTTTGTTCAAGCAGGGTGCAGGGGCATAAATAAGAAGGAGACAAGGAGACAGGGTCATGTTTTAGAGTATCATCTGGGTCTGGTCTCTTTGGTAAGCTTCTTTCTTTCTTTTGTTTGTTTGTTTTTGTTTTTGTTTTGAGTCTCAGGGTGGCCTCAAATTCATTGCAATTCTCCTACCAGAGTGCTGGGATTAAAGGTATGCGCCACAATGCCCAGCTTCCCTTTAGAGAGAATGGGGACATCAGGACCTCCAGCCACTGCAAATTAACTCCAGATGCATGCGCCGCCACCTTGTGCATTTGGTTGTGGGTATTGGGGAACTGAACCTTGATCCTTAGGCTTCGCAGGCAAGTGCCTTAACCATTAAGCAATCTTTCTAGCCCTGTTAAATTTCTTCAGCCACAAATAATGTACCCAGTGGGTAAGTGCCGCAGAAGAAGACCTCAGCTAGGACTGTTTCTTTCTGGGAGGTATGAATAGGGACAAGCCCGAGTTCTCCATTAGCAAAACTAACTCCTTTGCCAAACCTCCCGTCACTGCCAAAGTTACTGGCATCCCCATACCCACCACTTCCAGTTTGCTTCCCTGGTATCTCCCCCTCTCATTTGTAGACATCCTAGGGCAGGGCCAGGGGGATGCAGGTAAAGCGCTTGCTATACCAGCATCAAGAATGGAACTTGGATTCTCCAGAACACATGTAAAATGGGGGGCATGGTGACCTACACCTGTGATCCAATGCTGGGAATCCCTGGACTTCACGGGTTAGCTAGCTGAATTGGTGAGCCCTTATGAGAGACCCTATCTCAATTAAATGTAGAGAAATTGAAGACCCCTGACATCAACCATTGGCTTATATATACACACACAGAGAGAGACACACACACGAAAAAGAAATCCTAGGGCAGCCCTGGGGGAGGGGAGGAATGAGGCTTAGTGGCCTGGGTATGGTGGAGCAAGGGTGGGTGGGGGCAGGAGGCTAGCTTCTGGGCCGGAGGCTTCTGTTCTCAGAAGGAACCACATACTGGTCTCACCCACCCATTACCTGTCTTGTATAACCAGCCCCTCGAATACAGCCAACCTGGTCACAAGCCGCCTCTCCAAGGCCTGGGCATCCTGATCAGCGCATAGTCTCTAGCCTCAGGGAACACGCTCCTGGTGCCTCGGTCCCAGGCAGTGGAGCTCCTTGGCAGGTCGTGAGAGAGTTCTGTTGTCCGAGGACCTCCTTCTCATCTGATGACCCAAGGCCTGCCCACAAGCATTTGGTCATTCCTCCTCCTCCATACAGACCTCACTGCTGACTTCCCTCGCCAGCCGGCACACCCTGCAACATGGCCTGGACACTGTTGCTCATCTGTCTCGTGGGCCATCCAGGTGACAAGGTGCTTGCTCAAGACCCAGGGTGTGGGGCTGGGAGGCAGGGACAGGGCAGGCTGGACTTGGATGATCCAGGGAGCTGAAGAGTGTCTTGTCTGCTAAGGAGTGCAGTAAGGAGAGCAGAAGTAAGAGGAAAATGCCTGAGGACTCCCCCAGGTCACGGTTTCTTCAGGTCCCTGCCCCTAGAAAGGCTCCTTTCCATCTCCTTTCCCAGAATCCTTTTCTTCACAGCCACCTTCTGAGTAAGATAAAATCAAAAGGACCAATAAAAAGAGAGAGAAGAACTGGACGTGGTGGGGCACACTTTTGATCCCAGTACTTGGTGGGAGAGGTAGGAGGATCCCAACTAAAAAGAAAAAAGAAAAAGGACTGGAGAGATGGCTTAGCGGTTAAGGTGCTTGCCTTCAAAGCCTAAGGGCCACAGTTTGATTCCTCAGGACCCATGTAAGCCAGATGCACAAGGGGGTGCATGCGTCTGGAGTTTGCTTACAGTGGCTGGAAGCCCTGGTGAGCCCATTCTCTGTCTCTGTCTCTTTCTCTTTCTCTCACCCTGCCTCTTTCCCTCTCAAAAAAATAAAAACAAATTTAAAAGAATTTTAAAGCAATGACAATATAGTACTCAGTAGTGAGACAGACAGAACTACCCACCAGGACCTCTAGCCACTGCAAACAAACTCCACTTTGTGCATCTGGCTTTATGTGAGTACTGTGGAATTGAACCTGGGTTATTAGACTTTGCAGGCAAGTACCTTAACTGCTGAGCCATCTCTCCAGCCCTGTTTTGTTTTTTTTTTTTAAATGTATGTGTGCCACCTTGTGTACATGTGCAATCTTGTGCACTTGTGTCACCTTGTGTGTCTGGTTTACGTGGGACCTGGATAGTTGAACATGGGTCCTTACATTGTGCAGGCAAGTGTCTTAACTGCTAAGTCATCTCTCCAGCCTATGTTTTTTTTAGACAGAGTCTCACTATGTAGGCATGACTGACCCAGAATTCCCTATACAAGGAAGGTTTCAAACATTTGGTTATCCTCCTGCCTTGCTTTTTTGTTGTTGTTGTTGTTCATTATTTATTTATTTATTTGAGAGTGACAGTGAGAGAGAGAAAGAGACAGAGGGAGAGAGAGAGAGATTGAGAATGAGAGTGCCAGGGCTTCCAGCCTCTGCAAATGAACTCCAGATGCGTGAGCCCCCTTGTGCATTGGCTAACGTGGGTCCTGGGGAACCGAGCTTCGAACCGGGGTCCTTAGGCTTCACAGGCAAGTGCTTAACCACTAAGCCATCTCTCCAGCCCCGTGCCTTGCTTTTTGAATGTTAATATTATAGGTATGTACACCTCCATACCAGGTTCACAATTTTTTTTCATTTTTTTTTTTTTTAAGTAGCATTTCATTCTAGCCCAGGGTGACCTGGAACTTACTCTGTAGTCTCAAGCTGGCCTTCGACTCCCAACCATCCTCCTACTTCTGCCTCCCTAGTGTTGGTACTAAAGTCATATGCCACCGTGCCCAGCCCAGTCTGTTTTGCCTTTTTTTTCTTTTCTTTTTATTGACAACTTCAATAATTGTAAACAATATCCCACAGTAATTCCCTCCCTCCCTGCACTTTCCCCTTTGAACCTCCACTCTCCATCATCTCCCCTACCCCCTCCATCAGTCTCTCTTTTATTTTGATGTCATGATCTTTTCCTCCCATTATGATGGTCTTGTGTAGGTAGTGTCAGGCACTGAGAGGTCATGGATATCTGGGCCATTTTGTGTCTGAAGGAGCACGTTGTAAGGAGTCCTACCTTTCCTTTGGCTCTTACATTCTTTCTGCCACCTCTTCCGCAATGGACCCTGAGCCTTGGAAGGTGTGATAGAGATATTGCAGTGCTGAGCACTCCTCTGTCACTTCTTTTATTTTTTTTTTAAATCATTTGTTCATTTATTCATTAATCTGTTGTCAAATTCAGTATTCTATACACTATGCTTATTCCATTGTATATTATTAGATTACATGTTTATAAAAATATCCAACTTATTTTTATGAAGAAATTAAATATTTTCTGAAAAAGAATCATTTTGTTACTGCTCTCTAGCAGCAACCTGAAAATTTCTCTTCCAAGTCAACTAACTTATTTAAATACCTTTACTCAATGACAACTTCTCTACTGATTTACATAATTCTATTCTATACAACACTGTTTTACCCTGTTGCATAATATATAAAGAACACTTGTAATAAACATGTTTTCCTTTAATACAGAACATTTTTTCCACTTCCAAGAAATCACTCAAATATATTAAAAATGTAACCTTCTTTTTCTTTTTTTTCCCTTTTTTTTTTTTTTTTTTTTTTTTTTTGATTTTTTGAGGTAGGGTCTCACTCTAGCCCAGGCTGACCTGGAATTCACTATGGAGTCTCAGGGTGGCCTCGAACTCATGGCGATCCTCCTACCTCTGCCTCTCGAGTGCTGGGATTAAAGGCGTGCGCCACCACGCCCGGCAAAAAATGTAACCTTCTTTAAAAGGCACATACATTTACACTTTCAAATCTTTATTATTTTAAAATTCTATAGGTCTTTACAATAGTTTATTATTTAAATGTTGTCTAAGTAGTTAATGTACAATGAATATCTTTTTCTGGAACTCAACCATGAATTACGATTTCATCAATATGATTATTCTCAACAGTCATAAGGTTTTGGGGAGGTTTGAGCTCTGCACTGGAAAATGCCAGAAGAGCAGACTTTTCCCTGTAGAACTCTGCTCTGTCACTTCTTAGCACCATGGTGCCTTTTGAGTCATCCCAGGGTTACTGCCATCTGAAAAGAGAAGGTTCTCTAACCAAAGCTGAGAGTAGCATTAATATATGGGTATGAACATTAAGAGAAGTGCTTGCTAGGCAGTTTGGTGAACGTAGTATATACATTTAGCCAGACACCAGCAGACGATACACCCCTAGGGCTCATGACTACCCGTTGTAGGTTTTCAGTATCGGGGATGTATTCCCTCAAATGGAGTGGGCCTCCAGTCCAATTAGAGGGCAGTTGGTTTCCCCCATAACAGACATGTCACTATTGCACCCATTGGCTCATTTGGCCTGGTTGGCCAAATATAAGGCTTGCAGTGTCCACTGTCGAATATCTTGACTGGTGATTTTTCTCTCTCCCATTGAACTGTATGCAGCACAGCTTTTTCCAGCTTTCTGTCAGCTGGTCTACATGGAGGAGGTTTTTTAGCTCAGCTGTAGCAGGATTTCTCAGTGACCTTGCAGCCCAAGTATGTGGAATATTCAGAAATAGGGTCTTACCGTCTATTCTTGGCAAGGGTATGGGCAATAGCCTGTAATGTTTTGGGGGCATCAGGGACCTCCCTGGCCAACAACTCACTGGAAGGTATCCCATCCCTGGCACTGAAAATTCTCTAGTAGCAATCTATGGCTTCTGAGTGTTCCTTGTCCAAAAAAGCAGGCTTCCATATGACTTCTTTATATCCTCTTAGATTTTTATTAGCCTTCCCTCCACCTTTCCTTTACTCAATCTCTTCACCTGACCTCACTTAGGCCGTTTCACCCCCATTAATCTGTTCTTCTATTTAAATATATACAATACCATTTATTAAGTCCCTCCCCCTTTCTATTCCCTTTATATCTATTGTCTAGCTTACTGGCCTCTGCTACTGAGTTTTGTTTTGTCTTTTTTGAGACAGGGCCCCTTGTAGTCCAGACTGGGTTGGAGCTTGCTATGTAGTCAAGAATGACATTGATTCCCCAGGGTAGGGGAAAGAGCATGACACTGATACTTGGTCTGGGGAAAACTCTTCAGCTTGCTTCTGCTTTATAGTTTGGGGTAACTTCACACTTTGATTATATGCATGATTTTCCTCTGGTTTCTAATCTACCACTTGAGTGTTTCCCTTACACTCCAGATCTACCACCTGAGTGCTTTTATTAACTCTACATGTGCTATCTTTGTAATTTCCTTAAATGTGGGGTAACCATGAGTGTAATTCTCTCTCTCTCTTTTTTTTTTTTTTTTTAAGGAGTGTAATTCTCTTTATTACTCATTTCTTTTCTGAATTTCTTGGATTCTGCTTTGATATTTTCCCTCTTATTTTTCCTTGAAAGCCTCAGTTTAATTCCCCTCCACATGCTTGTGGCTCAACTCCAGTTTTTTTTCCCCAAAACCTTAATTTTTCTTAAATGAACCTTATAAACTATGAAGTATTTCTACATGAGTGTTTCCTAAGCCCCACAATTTGTGAGTTCTCCCTAAATAAACCCTACAACTCGTGATTTCTTCCTAAATAAACTTAATAATTCATTTTTTTAAAAAAAGAGAATGACATTGAGGTTCTGGACGTGGTGGTGCATGCCTTTAATCCCAGCACTCAGGAGGCAGAGGTAGGAGGATCGCCATGAGTTTGAGGCCATTCTGATAGTACATAATGAATTCCAGGTCAGCCTGAGCTAGAGTGAGACCCTACCTTGAAAAAATAGACAAAACAACAACAACAGAAAGAATGAAGCTGGGCGTGGTGGCTCATGCCTTTAATCCTAGCACTGGGGAGGCAGAGGTAGGAGGATCGTCATGAGTTCAAGGCCACCCTGAGATGACAGAGTTAATTCCAGGTCAGCCTAGACCAGAGTGAGAACCTACCTCAAAAAAAAACAAAACAGGGCTGGAGAGATGGTTTAGCGGTTAAGCGCTTGCCTGTGAAGCCTAAGGACCCCAGTTCGAGGCTCGATTCCCCAGGACCCACGTTAGCCAGATGCACAAGGGGGCACACGTGTCTGGAATTCGTCTGCAGTGGCTGGAGGCCCTGGCACACCCATTCTCTCCCTCCCTCTCTCCCTCTCTCCCTCTCTCTCTCTCTCTCTCTCTCTGCCTCTTTCTCTGTCTGTCACTCTCAAATAAATAAATAATAATAAATCAAAAAAAAATTAAAAAACAAAACAAAACAAAACAAACAAACAAACAAAAAGAATGACATTGATAGTCTGGGGAGATGGCTTTATGGTCAAAGGCAGTTGCAGGCCTACCAGCCTAAGTTTGATTCCCCAGCACCCACTTAAAGTGGGGTGCAAAGTGGCACACACATCTGTGATTCCCCACATGCCTATGTCAAATGGGAGTGGAGCCATCTAGACTGGTGCACACGCCGTGGCAAAACAAGAAACCCTGTCTCAAAAAAAGGTGGAAGGAAAGGACAGGTACCCCAAGCTTGTCCTCTAACCTCCACACACACACCGTGGCACCCACATACACACATACACATACTTTTTTCTTTTTTTGTTTTTTTGAGGTAGGGTCTCACTCTAGCCCAGGCTGACCTGGAATTCACTATATAGCAATCCTCCTATCTCTGCCTCCTAAATGCTTGGATTAAAGGCGTGCACCACCATGCCTGGCTTGACACACTTTTTTTTTTTTTAATAATGACATTGAGTCCCAATCCTCCTGTCTCTACCTCCTGGGTGCTAGTATTACAGATGTACACTACCACACCCAGTCTATGTGGTGCTGGGGTTTGAACTCATGGTCTCATGCATGCTAGACAAGCACTCCACCAACTGAGCTACATCCCCAGCCCAAGGAAAGGGTTTAATGAGACACCCCAGGGTGCTTGCCCCATCCTGATGTGGCCTGTGCGGAAGGACAACTAAAACATTCTCTCCCAAATGCGTCTCTGTTTTCTCTCTGTCCTCGGGATCCTGTGTTCTTTGGGCATCCCAGCTCCCAACAGTTTATACCCAGGAAGGCCCTTCTGTCCTTCTGCCCTGCTTCTTCAGTGTCAGCCAAGGGACAATGGCCACTGGCTCCTTCATGTGGACAAGGTAGCCCCGGAGAAAGAGGTAAGCAACAAGACCCCTCAATTCAGGGGCCGTGTGCTCCCCTTTGCCTCTTTCCAATTTGTCTGGGACCACAGGCTGATCTGCACATCCAGGCCACCCGAGGACATGATGCCGACATCTACGTGTGCAGGGTGGAGGTGCCAGGCCTGGGAGTTGGCACGGGGAATGGGAGTCAGATGCTGGTGGAGAAAGGTAAGGCACTGAAAGGCCCAGAGAAGTAGTGTCCCCGAAAGTCAGAAACTGTCCCCACCCTAAGTCACAGATCCTCTCTCTCTACTGTCCCTGCGCAGGACCTCCTGAGAGGCCTGCTCTGGCCTGCTCCTGCCGCCTGCATTCTGTGCCCTCAGCTTTCTCTCCATGCCCATGGGCAGCATCCTCTATTACCAAGGCAAATGTGAACAGCAGAGCCAAGGCGGTTGTGGAAGAGATGGGAGGGACAGACACCAAGAAGGCAGCTTCAGGGCCGTGGCTCTGAGTGGCCCGTTTTCTCTCACCAGGTCACTGTCCCAAGGGAACACACTGCCTCTGAGAAGTGATTCTAAACCCTGATATACTGAACTCTCTTCAAGATTTGCAAGAAATCCTTCACCCCACCGCACTCCTACTTAGAAGTCTCATGTCTTTTCTTCCCCTTTCTCCAAATGGCCCAGTAGGCATCCTCCCACTTCCCCAGGCCCTTAGCTCTTCCTTCCACCAGATCAGACCAGGACTAGTCCATGGACAGACTGACAGGCTATGGTCCCTTAGAGCCCCTTTCCACCACACCATCGCTGGGCACACCCACTTCTCTCAAGCCTGGGGCAGAGGCCGCAGCTGCTGAGGAGTGGAGTCTTGATTTGTCCCATCTGACAATTGTCCCTTCACAGTCACAGACTGCATCCTGGCTTTTGGAGGAGCTCAGGCTCTTGAATACCCCTCTTTACCCAGTCAGTCATTACTTGACCCGAAGTAAGCAGGAAAGTGAGCCACTTGAGTTTTGTTTTTGCTTTTAATTGGTGTGTGTGTGTGTGTGTGTGTGTGTGTGTGTGTGTGTGTATCTTTTGTCACTTCAGGCAGCAAATGAACTTTACATGGCTGTTGGCCCAGCAGGCTTTGCAAGCCAGCACTTGTAAACACTGAGCCATCTCCCCAGCCCTGAGCCGCTTGAGTTTTGATGACACTCCTTGCACTTGGGGACAAGAAGTGATGAGACCATGGTGTTTACTTGGTGGACGTAGGACGATGCTCAGTACTCTCCAGGAATGAGGGAGGCGTCTGTGGGTGCTCAGGCAATGCAGGCGTAGTCTGTGCTGGGGCCCTGCTTCATGCTTTCCCCTTCTTTGTCCACGAGCTCATTGCTGGACACTGGCAACTTCTGCAGTGATGCATAGTAAAGCTCTTGCTCTGGGCCCCCAACCTGGCGGGGTTAAGAACAATAATGGTCTGGGGTGGCACCCTCCATCTATCTGCCCCTCTTCCTTACTGTCATGGCAGTCCCCCCTTTTCTTTCAGAATCCCCCTCATCTTTTCTTTTTTTTTTTTTTCAAGGTAGGTCTCACTCTAGCCCAGGCTGACCTGGAACTCACTATGGAGTCTCAGGGTGCCTTGAACTCACAGCGATCCTCCTACCTCTGCCTCCCGAGTGCTGGGATTAAAGGTGTGCGCCACCACGCCCATCTTCCTCATCTGTTCTTCCTCCTCCACCCACCAGCTCCCATTTTTCTCTCTCACTGCTATTTCTTTGTCTCAGTCTCTCACTTTCTCCCCTTCTATCACTCTATTCCTTTTAAAAATATTTTAAATGTTTTATTTGTTTATTGAGAGAAATAAAAAGAGAACAAGTGGCAGACAAAGAGAATTGGTGTACCAAGGCTTCCAGCCTCTGCAGTGAAACCCCAGATGCATGTGACTCTGTGCATCTGGCTTTACACCAGTGCTGGGGAATTGAACCCGGGTCATTAGGCTTCACAGACAAGTGCCTTAACTGCTGAGCCATCTCTCTCGCTCTACATATATATACATATTTACGTGTGTGTGTGTGTGTAAGCAAACTCCAGATGCATGTGCCTCTTTGTGCATCTGGCTTCATACGAGTGCTGGGGAATTGAACCAGGTTCATTAGTTTTGTAGGCAAGTGCCTTAACTGCTGAGCCATCTCTCCAGTCCCTCTGGTTTTTTTGAGACATGGTCTCATGTATGCTAGTCTGGCTGGCCTCAAACTCACTATGACTGAAGAAAACCTTGAACTTCCTCCTGCTGGCATCTTGTAAGTGCTGGGATTACCAAGCTTGCACCACCATGCCCAC
Organism: Jaculus jaculus; assembly: GCF_020740685.1. Classification (NCBI taxonomy): domain Eukaryota; kingdom Metazoa; phylum Chordata; class Mammalia; order Rodentia; family Dipodidae; genus Jaculus; species Jaculus jaculus. Next base: position 349,078 of record NC_059109.1, read on the forward strand.
AGGATTCGTGTGGCATTGGAATGGAACCTGACCTGGTGCATCCTAGTCAACCACTCTGCCAACTGAGCTTTCATTTTCTCACATATTCCCTGAATCTCTCATCTCCTCCTTTCTCTTCTTCTGGTTTTTTTTTTTTTTTTTTAATGTATTATTATTTGAAAGCAGGGAGAAAGAGAGAAAGGCAGACCAGGGCCTCTTGCCACTGTAAATGAACTTCAGATGCATACCTCGTGGACAGAGAAGGGGAAAGTATGGCTTGATGTGGGTACTGGGAAATTGAACCTGGGCTGTCAGGCTTGCAAGCAAGTGCCTTAACCTCTAAGCCATCTCTCTATCCCCTGATATCTATTCTTATCACCATACCATTTCTTTTCTTTCTTTTTTCTTACTGTCTTATTTCTGTTTTTTATTTTCTCCATCTCTCTGATTCTCTCACGGCCCTACTTCCTCTTCCCTTTTCTCTTGACCCCCACCCCCACCCCAGGCCACATCCTCATGGGCTTTCTGAAGCCCTTCCCCACCACCAGCAGACTCACCTTGCCCCTCTCCAGCCTCCTCACTGTAAAGAAAGCAGCAGTTTGACACAGCCTTCCACACCCGCCCCAGGGGGCTCCCTCACCCGCCCCGCCCTCCCCTCCCCCTCCCCCTCCCCCTCTCCCTCCCCCTCCCCCCTCCCCTCCCTCTCCCCCTCCCCCTCCCCCCCTCCGCGGGAAATACAACCAATGCTTAGGCCCTGTCTCTCCCCTGGTCTACCCAGCCCCCATGCCCACGGAGTAGCCTGCTCTGCGAGAGCTGACAGGACTTCTGCCCCAGCAGTAGGCAGGGCATGGGAGGGCAGCCTTGGGCCCCTGCTGGAAGTGAGGATGAGGCACACCTCTTCGATGGAGCCAGCACAGGCAGCTGGACAGAATGACCACGAGCAGGAGCAGCAGCCCTCCCAGCCCCAAGCTCCCGAAGAAGTAAGGTTCTATATCTGTGGGAAAGAGAGGGAACATAGAGGGACCACTGTCGAAAAACAAAAAACAAAAGAAAGAAGAAAGAAAGAAAGAAAGAAAGAAAGAAAGAAAGAAAGAAAGAAAGAAAGAAAGAAAGAAAGAAAGAAAATTCCTTAAATCTCAGCACTCGGGAGGCAAAAGTAGGTGGATCGCCATGAGTTTGAGGCTGCCCTGAGAATACAGAGTAAATTCCAGGTCAGCCTGGGGTAGAGTGAGATCCTATCTCAACCCCCCCCAAAAAAAATAGAGGGACCATTCCTTCTTTCAGCTTCCCATCCTCCTGGTTGGGTGTAATTATCTCATTTCCCCTAATGGTTTTCCAGGCAGAAAAATCAGGGTGCTCAGAGAGATTTCAGGCTGGCCTCAAGCGTGTCTATAGCTGAGGATGACATTGAACTCCTGATCCTCCTGCCTCCACCTCCCAAGGGTTGGGATTCTAGGCCTGTACCACCACGTCTGTTTTCTGAAGTGCTGGGGATCAAACCCAGGGTTTTACACAGGCTAGGCAAGCTCTCTGCCCACTGACCTACATCCACAGCCCCTCAGAGGCTTCTCACTTCCTGCCAGAGATTCACATCCTCTGTAGTTTGCTTGCAGCCCTGTCACCCCTCATGGCTTTGCGCACACAATCCCAGCTGTTTCTGGGCCTCTCAAGACGTTCTGTTCGCATCTGCACTAGCTTGTCCTGAGCAGGGCACACTACCCTTCACAAACTCTCAGAGCCCACATTCCTCCTGGTGCAGAACCGAGGGGCTCCCTGCTTACCTTTACCATCATGTTTAGAAGGCATTGCAACCTCACGCTCCACTCCCGAGACTGAGAACCGGCCTGGAGGTCAGGATGTCTGGCACTTGCTCTGCTGGGCTTAGTGGCCTGGACTAATCACATGCTCCGGGTTCCTCATTTGTGAAGTGAGGTGCCCTGTTGTAGAACTTTGCCCTCACTGAGCTGAGCACCTTCCACTGTCATGGCAACTCCCCGTGACACTTCAGTGTTTTGGTACCCCATGTATTTTGGTACCCCACTCCCAGGCAAGGAGCCCAGCTACCAAGCTTGGGCTTTAACAAGGGCCAGTTCAGAAGTGGGAGTGCTGGGGGGGAGCTCCAGAGCCCCCCTTTCTTCTGCCCAAGGCTGACCAGGTGGTTCAGGGATTTCTCCAGCACACTGCATAGCTCTTGGTGCTGGTGAAACAACAGACAAAGGGGGGGAGCCAGGGTCTAGAGTGGGTGTCTTTTGTAGGTGGAAATATACAGAGGAACGTGTTCAGGGTTTCCAGGAGAACAGGACCCTATTTGGCTGATAGATAGAAGCAAGGCTAAGGAGGAGTGTCTGGGGCCTTGAACTTCCCCTCACAAACTTCCTGCCCTTCAGCCAGTTGTTCCTGTTTCAGGGCAAAATAGTTGCTGCTAACTTTGCCCAGAACTAGAAACACTGACTACAGTTTGAAACCAAGATCCTCCTGGGTGTAAGAGGAAGGCTGTGGTGCATGGAGGGGCTGACACAGAGGGAGGGGGCAGGCACAGGGGAGGGGGCAGGGAGAACCTGAGGCAGCTATGATGACAATGGAAAGGAGTCTTCCTTTTCTGCCTGAATAGGCCTGTGTGGTATGTGTGTGAGTACTCACATGTGTGTGAGCACAGCTGAGTGCATGTGTGTGAGTGCTCACATGTGTGTGAGTACTCACACGTGTGTGAGCACAGCTGAGTGCACGTGGAGGCCAGAGCTTGACAGCAGGCATCTTCCTTGATCTCTACTTTGTTTACTGAGGAGCGTCTCACATGAACATGAACCAGAGCACTCTGATTTGGTTTAGTAGCTAGCTTGTCTCAGGGATTCCATCCCTGTCCATGGAGCTCTGGGCCATGGCCCAGCATTTATATGGATGTTGGGAATCTGAACTCCAGTTCAAATCATAAACACTTTACCCAAGCAACCATCTCTCCTCAGCCCCCCCCCCTTTTTTGTCTTTGTTTTTGGAGGTAGGGTCTCACTCTAGCCCAGGCTGACCTGGAATTCACTATGTAGTCTCAGGGTAGCCTTGAACTCACAGCGATCCTCTCCTAGTGCTGGGATTATATACCAGCACTAGGGAGGCAGAGGTAGGAGGATCACTGTGAATAAATAAATAAATATATATACAAATAAATAAATAAATAAACACACACACACACACACACACACACATATATATATATGTTTATGTATATATATATATATATATTTGCAAGCAGAAAGAGAGGGTGTGTTCGGTGCACCAGGACCTTCAGCCACTATAAACCAACTCCAGATGTGTCCTGGCCAGCAGGGAGTTGAACAAGGACCCGAGGAGAAGCTAACCTGGGTGAGAAAAGGCACACAGACACAAGAAGGAGACCATACTAGATGTTTGTCAAGGCCTCAGAGTCTTTATTTTTTTATACAGTGGTTATATAGGGGAAGAAAAAGTGGGGGAATAAGCTGGCTGATGTGACTTAGGGCTTTGGAATTGTCAGGAAACCTAGAGGGGATGTAATCAGGTGTTCATCTAATCTTGCCTCAATGGCTTAAATCCTGACTGCACCAGGCTTCACATCTTGACCATAAACTGGCCTTTTGAAAAAGATAAGATTCTGTAAGTAGTCTGATGACCGACATTCCAGAAGTACCTAACAGAAAGCTGGATGGACCAACTTTCTGAATAATGAGTCAGCTTATGAGCAGGCCCAGGCAAAATGGAGAGGCTTTTGCTCTATGGCTCCCAACATCTCCTCCCTTCTTTTATACAAAAAGAGGGGGAGGCCCGCTTTGCAGCGGTGGACATTAACCAACTGGGGGAGTAGGGACCTGACTCCTCCTGTGGGATTTTTTTTCCCACAATCTTTGGCCCTTGGTACCTTTTGGGGAGGCAGGGATAAGTGGCTGGAGAGCGAGGCATGGCCTTAGTGATAACGGTTATGGTACCAACCTCCATGTAAGCCAGGTATACCTCTCAGGGAATCCAGAAGCGGTCAGATAAGGACCTTCCCCTGCAGTGTTTTGCTTCGCACCCACGCTGGTGCCCATATCACACTCACTTCATTGTGGGCCGACATGCATAGGTCTGGATCCTCATGCAGCTCCCGTAGGAGGGTTAGCTACTTGGCCATGACAGGTAGACTGCAGCGATAGCACAGGTGTAGAGGACAGCGGTATAGTAAATGAGTACAGAATGTGAGATCAAGGGAGAGTGACAACTGCAGGTGGTAGGTCTTCAGTGGCAATGCCTTGATCCTCCAGCTCCAGTCTGTGATAATGGACCTGTAAAGGCTGCATCTTAATGGCTTCAATCTGTTACAAAAGACATGATTTTATTTATAATAACGGGTCTGACTGTGAGTAAGAGGATTAAGATAAGTAGAGGTCCTTCCAGCTTTGTCCTGTTAGGAAAAAAGGGAGATTTTCTCAGGGAAGTTTTTCTTCCCTGGATAGGTGAGAAGTCATTGGAGGATCATCAGCCTGTTTTACAAGTCTCTCTGGCAGCCATCTCGCAGCATTTTCTTTGGTGTCAGACAAGCATATTGATCCTCAGCCCCAAATGAGTATTGGGTCTGGGCCATTCCATTTTAAAGTTAAAGGATCTTTCCACATGGCTTTGGCAAAGGTACTTTTTGTATTTGTGTGCCAAAAGCGATCAGCAGCTGAATTTCCCTGAGTATCAAGGGTTAAAAAGTTTAGGACAAACAAGGCATGATGAAGGGTATTTCTTGGAGAGCCTTTTATGGGATATAAATCCTTCGTTTTTAACTTTTGGAGGTATGTTTAATAGTATATATATACATATATATATATATATATATATATATATATATATATATATAGTTTGTTTGTTTTTGTTTGTTTGTTTGTTTGTTTTTCAGATAAGGACCATTGTTTGAGCATGAGGCTGTACCGTAAAGTAGGGAATATGTCTTAAGAGTTAATTTTAGCTGGGCATGGTGGCACACGCCTTTAATCCCAGCACTCGGGAGGCAGAGGTAGGAGGATCACCGTGAGTTCGAGGCCACCCTGAGACTACATAGTGAATTCCAGGTCAGCCTGAGCCAGAGTGAGACCCTACCTCGAAAAACCAAAAAAAAAAAGAGTTAATTTTGTCATAAGCTCTGGACTTAAGATGCAAAAATTGAGAGTTCCTCTACATACAATAGAGTAGAATCTGGTCTTTTCTGAGCCAAAATAGTTAATTAAATATTAATATAACCCTTGATAAAAATTTTTTGAAAGAAAAAACATTAATTGACAATCAATGATTTTGGCTTAAACTTGATAGCTATTGATTTTATGTACCACCGAAATTTTTATTAATATAAAACAATTTTATGTTTTACCCATGACTTAAATTTAATAAAACCTAAGCAAGCTATCCCAACATATTTTAGCCTGGAAATTAGTTTTTTTGTTTCTTAAAGTTTGTAAACAGTTTAAAAACCTTTAACTTTAGGCATGTTGTTTAGGTTTAGCCTGAAAATTTCTTTCTTTCTTTTTTTTTTTTACATCCACACACCTTTATTTAAATACTTTAACATTCTGATCTAAGTACCACTCAAAAGGCATTTTTAACAAATAATCATTGAAAAATTCCTTCCCAGTTCCTGTAATCAATTCATCTCACCCCATCATTAATTATCTTTTTTTTTTTTATTCCCCTGAGGGGGTGCACCATTCCTAGAGGTACTGCAATACCAGGTTGATGCGTGTAGTGGATGGAGCAAGCTCCTATTCCAACTCCGAGTTCTAAAAATCCATTTAATATATTGTCCTCAGATAGAGGGCGTATCAGATATTAAACTGATAAGAAAGGATACTATACTTGATCTTAGCCAAAAGGCCAAGAAGCGATCATCTTTCTTATAAGGCTATTAAAAAATTACACCAAATTGATTAATCCTATTACTAACAAGAAAGTAGTCTTAATACAATTTTATGTCATTAATACCAATAACACACTTGGAAATGATTTTTTTTTCTGTTTTAAGTATTTTATTTATTTATTTGAGAGAGAGGCAGATAGATAGATAGAGAACAGGCATTCTAGGGCCTCTAACCACTGCAACCTCCAGATGCGTGCACCACCTGGTGCTTACATGGGTACTGGGGAATTGAACCTGGGTTCTTAGGCTCTGCAGGCAAGTTCCTTAACCGCTAAGCCATCTCCAGTTCCCCACACCCCCTTTTTTTTGTTGTTGTTTTTCGACATAGGGTCTCACCCTAGCTCAGGCTGACCTGGGATTCACTGTGGAGTCTCAGAGTGGCCTTGAACTCAATGAAATCCTCCTACCTCTGCCTCCCAAGTGCTGGGATTAAAGGCGTGCACCACCACGCCTGGCCCCAGGAAAAAGTAAGGCAAATTGTATTGTTATCTTGAGGCAGGTATGCTTAGCAGTCAGATCAGTTGCCTCCACCTTTTAAGTAACAGGACATTGCAATCTGTTTTAAAATATCTGACAAATTATAAGTTACCTCTTTAGAGGAAGTTTTGTTGTTTTTAATAATCCTCTATGTAAGGTGAACTTGACCTAGAACAAATATCTGGCAAATTCACTCCTGTAAAAGACATTTAGCTTTTCATTTTTAATTTCTATGGTTAGGTCTTTGATTTTCTTGAAATCGTTCTCTAGAAGAGAAAGGGGTGTCACCTGTATCCGTCTCGTCTCTTTATTCTTTTATTTATTTATTTATTTATTTAATATTTTTGTTTATTTTTATTTATTTATTTGAGAGCAACAGAGAGAGAAAGAAGGAGAGAGAGAGAATGGGCACACCAGGGCCTCCAGCCACTGCAAACAAACTCCAGATGTGTGCACCTCCTTGGGCATCTGGCTAATGTGGGTCTTGGGGAATCGAGCCTCGAACTGGGGTCCTTAGGCTTCATAGGTAAGCGCTTAACCACTAAGCCATCTCTCCAGCACCTGTCTCATCTCTTTAGTCACAGTCATAAACATGATACGACAAGCAAGCACAATGAGCACACATACACACACATACACATACATATAAAAAGAACATATCCTCCTGATAAAATTTTAAAAAATTGCTTAAAGAACTTGAAGCAATTTCAATGCCTTGTGCTTTTAAAATATCTTTTACTATGGTGTGGTGGTTTGATACAGGTGTCCCCCATAAACTTGAGTGTTTTGAATACTAGGTTCCCAGCTGATAGATATTTGGGAATTAATGCCTCCTGGAGGGAGTGTATTGTTGGGGGCAGGCTTATGGGCTTTATAGCCAGTTTCCCCATGCCAGTGCTTGGCACACCCTCCTGTTGCTGTGGTTCACCTTATGTTGGCCAGAGGGTGATGTCCACCCTCTGCTCATGCTATCATTTTCCCCTGCCATTGTGGAGCTTCCCCTCGAGCCTGTAAGCCAAAATAAATCTCTTTCCCAGAAGCTGCTCTTTGTTGGGTGATTTCTACCAGCAATGCGAACCAGACTGCAACATATGGCAATTAGCTCCTTAGTAAATCCTAGTAAATCTTTGTTAAATCTTTTTTTTTCCTTAACCCGTGTTCCTTGTGTCTCGAGAGAAGTTTTAAGCCCTTTAACAATTTATGCTTACTTAGGGTCTGTCCCATGATAGAAAAGGAAAGAGGAGAAACGGCAAGACCAGAGGGCAATGTTCCTGGTTGGAGAACCAGCATGGGAGATTCCCCAGTGAACTTGACGTGAGCCTGTCCACAATTTTAAGAGCCGGCAGCCACTCTAAGAGCATTTACTGGCTGTTGCATAACCAGGTTGGTTGGTAGGAAGAGAGGCTAGATAGGAGGTCTTTGCCAACACCCGAACGGGCTGTTGGGATTCTCACAGGGAGCTAGGGGGCCTCCAGCCAATGCTGGAGGGTCGCCCTGGCCAAGAGGCTTCAGTTGTCCTGTCGCTATGTTGCAATTCCACGCAATGGCGCCAACTGAAAGTAAAAGGAGGAAAAGAAGTGCAAAAAGAAAACCCCACAGTTTTTGTGTCTTGCAAATCTGACTAAATAGTCTTTAGATGGTTTGCCTAGAAGTCTGCATCGTTTGTCTTACTTTAGTGGGTCTGTATCACAGGTGGGTTTCTTCTGTGGTGACCATGGAGCAGATCTGTATTTTCGGCGTATTGCCTGTAGTGATCTATGCGGATCTTCACTCACCCTGGTGGGGTGGCGATCCAATGGCGAGGACGGCCATCCACTTGAACAACGCCCAGGTCACACATCTAATCTTGCCTCAATGGCTTAACATCCTGACTGCACCAGGCTTCACATCCTGACCATAAACTGGCCTTTTACAAAAGATAAGATTCTGTAAGCAGTCTGCTGGTCAATGCTCCAGAAGTACCTAACAGAAAGCTGGATAGGCCAGCTTTCTGAGTAATGAGTCAGTTTATGAGCAGGCCCAGGCAAAATGGAGAGGCTTTTGTTCTATGGCTCCTGACACAGATGCATGTGCCACTTTGTGGAACTGGCTTTACATGGGTTTTAAGGAATCAGACATGTCTTGTTAGGTTTTCCAGGCAAGCACCTTAACCTCTGGGCCATCTCTCCAGCACTAGATGGTTTTAAAATTTTTTGGAGAACTGAGGCTCAGAGGATATGATCACAGGGAGCCTTCCATGCCTTTCCCTTCCTTTTAGCCTCACCTCACTCTGGGGTGTCTCTTTCAAGGTCTCTCCATTCAGAGTCCCTGACCACTCCAAGCTTACTCAAGAGTTTGTGGCCTGCAGGGGGCATGCTCACCTGTCCAGAGCCACCTGGGGGAAAGAAGTGTTCCAGCTCAGACGTTCCTGCCCTTCTTCCGGTTGTAACTTCCCTTTCCTGCCTTTATGCTTCCCTAGCATCTGGGAGAGGAAGTGCCACTCTGAGCGCCAGGGCCCCACTTTTTGTTGGAGGCTCCTATGTATCACTAGAATGGTTACCTTCTCAACTCCATCCATCCTGTAGTAGTCAGGGAATGCTTATCTCCTCTAGGGACCTCTCCTGCTGAACATGTCCCCCAAACCCTCCGACCCTGTGTCTTCTGAGACTCCTGCTGTGTGTGTGTGTGTGTGTGTGTGTGTGTGTGTGTGTGTGTGTGTAAGACACGCTCACCCCAGCAGGTCCCACGTCAGACAGTGCTGGGTGTCTGCAGTGACTTTACTGCTAGTCAGAAAGCTGATTAACAAGCCAAAGAAGCCTGGTGGGTAGTGGCACACCCCTGTAATCCCAGCACTTGGAGCAGAAGTAGGAGAATCAGAGAGAGTTTGAGGCCACAATGAGACTCCATAGTGAATTCCAGTTCAGCCTGGGTTAGAGTGAGACTGTACCTCGAAAAACAAATGAACAACAAAAAGAAGAAGAAGGAGAAGCAGAAGAGTCACAAGTCAGTCTAGATCAATGGACAGGAAAGAAAGTGGATGACAGGTTAGTGCTGGCAAAGGAGAAGTTCCTGCAGGAAGCAGCATTCTAGCATTGTAGTGTTGAGTTTAGAACTAAGGGCAATGGACCAAGGCCCTCTGAACAGAGACCTCTCAGGACACTGTGATGGAAAGGAACGAATGCTTAGAGGACCTTACCCCAAGTCGCTGAGGAGTTCTAGTGGAAGCAGAGGCTGAGATCAGGTATATATATGCATATGTGTTTTGTCCAAATTCAGGAACTTTCTGCCACTCCCTTCCCTGTGACCTCCATCCTCAATATACTCCTCTGCCAGAACAACTGAACAAAATTTAGGTGTTTGAAAATATATTTATAGGGGCTGGGAAGATGGCTAGGTGGTTAAAGGCTCTTGCTTGCAAAGCCTAGCTGGCATGGATTCAATTCCCCAACCACCCACATAAATCAGTCACAAAAGTGGTGCAAGTGTCTGGTTGTTTGTTGCAGCTGCAAGTGTCCTTGGCATGCCCATACATGCACACACATATGGAAATACATAAAAACAAATATTTTATCATTAAAAGTTACAGTATATTATTCTTATTTTTTGTTGGTGGTTTTGTTTCCAAGGTAGGGTCTCCAGCTCAGACTGATCTGAAGATCTGAAATTCACTATGTAGTCTCAGGTAGAAGGAAGAGGAAGGAGGATCACCATGAGTTCCAGGTTACCCTGAGACTACCTAGTGAATTCCAGGTCAGCCTGGGCTAGAGTGAGACCTTACCTCAAAGAAAAAAAGTTCAAAACATATAGACAAGTGAAAGAACCATACATCAGTATATCCCTACCACCTGTATCCTCAAACAACATTTTTTTTTTGCTTTAGTATTTTATTATTATTTATTTATTTGAAAGAGACAGAGAATGGGCATGGCAGGATCTCCAGCCACTGGAAACTAACTCCAGACCCATGAGCCACCTTGTGCATTTGGCTTAAGTGGGTCCTGGGGAATCAAACCTGGGTCCTTTGGCTTTGCAGGCAAACACCGTAACCGCTAAGTCATCTCTCCAGCCCTGTTTGTTTGTTTGTTTTAATTTTTATTAACATTTTCCATGATTATAAAATATATCCCATGGTTATTCCCTCCCTCCCCACCCCCACACTTTCCCATTTGAAATTCCATTCTCCATCATATTACCTCCCCATTACAATCATTGGGTTTTGGTTTTTTTTGAGGTAGGGTTTCACTCTAGCCTAGCTGACCTGGAATTCACTATGTAGTCTCAGGCTGGCCTGAAACTCACAGCAGTTCTCCTACCTCTGCTTCCTGAGTGCTGGGATTAAAGACATGCGCCACCACACCTGGCTAATTTAAAAAATATATATTTTTAAAAATATATATTTAAGCCGGGTGTGGTGGCGCATGCCTTTAATCCCAGCACTCGGGAGGGAGAGGTAGGAGGATTGCCATGAGTTCTAGGCCACTCTGAGATTACATAGTGAATTCCAGGTCAGCCTGGGTTAGAGTGAGACCCTACCTAGAAAAAAAAAAAAAAAAAATATATATATATATACACATATATATATAATATTTATTTATTTATTTATTTATTTGAGAGAAAGAGGGAGAGAGAGAATGAGAGAATGGGCTTGCCAGGGCCTCCAGCCACTGCAAATGAACTCTAATGAATGACCCCCCACCCTTGTGCTCTGGTTTATGTGGGTTCTGGAGAATCTAACCTGGATCCTTTGGCTTATAGGCAAATAAATGCCTTAAAAGCTAAGCCATCTCTCCAGTCCCTGTTTATTTGTTTTTAAAAATGTTATTTATGTGGCAGAGAGGAAGAGACAGATAGAGAATGGGCCTACAAACTCCAGACACATGCACCACCTTGTGCAGCTGACTTACATGGGTACTGGAGAATTAAACCTGGGTCCTTAGGCTTCACAGGCAAGCACCTTAACTGCTAAGACATCTCTCCAGCCCTGTTTGTTTTATCAAGGCAGGATCTCACTCTATCCCAGGCTGACCTGGAATTCACTATCTAGTCTCAGGCTAGCCTCAAAGCACAGTGATCTACCTACCTCTGCCTCCTGAGTACTGGGATTAAAGGTGTGTGCTACCATGCCCAGAAGCAACATTTTTTATACAATTTTATTTATTTGAGAGAGAGAGAGAGAGAGAGAGAGAGGCAGATAGAGAAAGAAAGAGAATGGTTTTTCGAGGCAGACCTGGAATTCACTATGAAATCTCAGGGTGGCCTTGAACTCATTACAATCCTCCTACCTCTGCCTCCTGAGTGCAGGGATTAAAGGTGTGCAACACCATGCCCGGCTGAAGCAGCAACATCTTTAATATGTGTTTGTGCATGTGTATTTGTGTATAGGTGCACATGTGTGTGGAGATCAGAAAACAAACCTCAATTGTCACCATCAAGGACACTGTCCCACCGTTAGACAGGGTCTCCACTGGCCTGGAGGTCATGAATTAGGCTAGACTAGCTGGCCAGTGAGCCCCAGGCATCCTCCTATCTCCACCTCCCCAGCACTGGGGTGACAGGTGAGCACCTCCATGCCCAGATTTGTTGTGTAGGTTCTGGGGAAAGAATTCAGGCCCTCAAGCTTGTGAGACAAGCACTTCACCAAGTGAGCCCTCTCCCCAGACCCTACAAGCAACATCTGCTCAGCCACACACCTATATTACTTTTTTAAAATTTATTTATTTATGTAGTTATGTATTTATTTATTTAGTTAGTTAGTTATTTTTGAGGTAAAGTCTCACTCTAGGCTGACTGGAACTCACTCTATAGACCCAGAATGGCCTTGAATTCACATTGATCCTCCTACCTCTGCCTCCCAAATGCTAGGATTAAAGGCATGTGCAACCACCCCTGGCCCTCTATTATTATTATTTCTTTTATATTTTGGGTTTTCAAGGTAGGGTCTCATTCCAGCTTAGGCGGACCTGGAATTCACTATGTAGTCTCAGGGTGGCCTCAAACTCATGGCAATTCTCCTACCTCTGCCTCCTGAGTGCTGGGATTAAAGGTTTAAAGGCATGCACCACCACACTCAGCCTATATTACTTTTTCACCCTTTTAAAAAAGTTTTTTGTTTATTTTTATTTATTTATTTGAAAGCGATGGTCAGAGAGAGAGAGAAAGAGGCAGAGAGAGAGAGAGAGAGAATGGGCACGCCAGGGCCTCCAACCACTGCAAATGAACTCCAGACGCATGGGCCCCCTTGTGCATCTGGCTAACGTGGGTCCTGGAGAATCGAGCTTCGAATGGGGGTCCTTAGGCTTCACAGGCAAACACTTAACCGCTAAGCCATCTCTCCAGCCCTTCACCCTTTTTTTTTATTGACAACTTCCATAATTATAGACCATGGTAATTCCCTGACTTTCCCCTTCACAACTCCACTCTCCATCATATCCCCTCCCCCTCTCAATCAGTATCTTATTTTATTTTGGTTTTTCGAGGTAGGATCTTGCTCTAGCCCAGGCTGACCTGCAATTCACTATGTAGTCTCAGGATGGCCTTGAACTCATGCCGATCCTCCTATCTCTGCCTCACAAGTGCTGGGATTAAAAGCATGTAACACTGCGCCTGGTTCCCGCTTTTATTTTGATATCACCATCTTCTTTTTTTTTTTTTTAATTTTTATTTATTTATTTGAGAGCGACAGACACAGAGAGAAAGACAGATAGAGGGAGAGAGAGAATGGGTGCGCCAGGGCTTCCAGCCTCTGCAAATGAACTCCAGACGCGTGCGCCCCCTTGTGCATCTGGCTAACGTGGGACCTGGGGAACCGAGCCTCGAACCGGGGTCCTTAGGCTTCACAGGCAAGCGCTTAACCGCTAAGCCATCTCTCCAGCCCCATCTTTTCTTTTTTTGAGGCAAGGTCTCATATATATCAAACAGGCTTCAGAATCACTTCAGTATAGGATGACCTTGAATTTCTGGTGTTCCTGCTTCTACCTTAGTGTTTGGATTACAGGCCTGCACCATCACACCCAATTAATGCAGTTCTGGGGATCAAACCCAGGCCTTCATGAATGCTAGGCAAGTACTTTACCCACTGAGCTACAACCCCAGCCTACAATTTATATCATTCCAACCTCAAAACATCCTTACTTATCACCTCTAAACTTAGCGTGGTGGTCTCTCGCCTGAGTTCAGTATTTGTTTCCCCGTTTCTTTTCTTACCTGAAGAAGATAAAATTTACATATAGTAAAATATACAAATCTGAAAATAGCACTCATTTTGGCGGGGATGGGGGAGAATTAAACCCAGGACCTCACCTACACTGGCTAAGCATTCTAGCAATGAGGTACCCCATCCCTACACTTCATGTACAAATTTATAAGTTCCTTTCCTATTCTTTTTTAAATTTTTAAAAAATATTTTATTTTTGGGGGTGGAGAGATGGCTTAGCGGTTAAGTGCTTGCCTGTGAAGCCTAAGGACCCTGGTTCGAGGCTTGGTTCCCCAGGTCCCACGTTAGCCAGATGCACAAGGGGGCACACGCGTCTGGAGTTCGTTTGCAGAGGCTGGAAGCCCTGGCGCGCCCATTCTCTCTCTCTCCCTCTATCTGTCTTTCTCTCTGTGTCTGTCGCTCTCAAATAAATAAATAAATAATTAAAAAATATTTTATTTTTACTTATTTATTTGACAAAGAGAGAGAGAATGGGCGTGCCAGGGCCTCCAGCCACTGCAAACGAGCTTCAAACACGTGCATCCCCTTGTGCATCTGGCTAACATGGGTCCTGGGGAATCAACCTGGGTCCTTTGGCTTTGCAGGCAAACGCCTTAAACACTAAGGCATCCCTCCAGCCCCCACTCCCATTTTTTTGTTTGTTTTTCAAGGTAGAGTTTCATTCTAGCCCAAGCTGACCTGGAATTCACAATGTAGTCTCAGGGTGGCCTCAAACTCTGGGCGATCCAACTGCCTCTGCCTCCCAAGTGTTGAGATTAAAGGTGTGTGACACCATGCCCGGCATATATTATTATTTTTTTAATTTTAATTTTTATTATTTATGAGAGAGACCGAGAGAGTGAGAAAGAAACAGAGAGTTGGGAAGCTGGGTGTGGTGGCACACACTTTTAATCCCAGCACTTGGGAAGCAGAGGTAGGAGGATCGCCGTGAGTTTGAGGCCACCCAGAGTCTTTGTAGTGAATCCCAGCTCAGTCTGGGTTAGAGCAAGACCCTACCTCAAATCCCACCCCCTAAAAAAAGAGAGAATTGGTGCTCCAGGGCCTTAGCCACTGCAAACTGCAAAGGAACGCCAGAAGTGTGCATTACCTTGTGCACATGTGCAATCTGTGTGCATGCATCCCTTTGTGCATCTGGTTTAAGTGGGTTCTGGGAGTTGAACCTGGGTCCTTAGGCTTTGCAGACAAGCGCCTTAACCACTAAGCCAGTTCTATATTGTCATTTTTATTGTTAAGTGTTATTACCCAACACATGTGCTCTCCATCCAGAAGGGGAGAGAACCTGAGACCTCGTCTGGCTTCCTTGGACCTAGTCTTCTTTGAACTCTCCCCACTGCTTTGCTTTGCTTACTCATCCATTCGTCCTTCCATTCATTTACCCACCCAGTGAACACCTCTGGGCTGAGGCTCATTCTAGACTGAAGCTCTTTTGGGTGGGGAAGCACCTTCACGTTGTCTTGCCTGTTAGGTGTAGCAAGGGAGGCCAGACCCAACTTCTCTGCTTCCTTAGCCAGTCAGCAGTGAGTCAGCCGCAGGACAGGACAGAGGCGCCCTGCATGCAGCTGCCATCCCTGTGGACTGGCTCAATTCTGCCTTTGCCCCCAGCACCAGATGGGAAGAGGGCAGCCCGGTGTGGGGAAAGACTCTTCTCAGGGACACAGACCTCCAGCCCCTAGAACTCCCAGCCCTTGTCCCCAGGGAGGTGTTGGCAGTGTTCCCTCTAGCACCCACCTCTGTGGAAGAATGCAGCCATACTGGAGACCCGGAGTCTGGCATGGTCATTTCTGCCTTGATGCCTGTGTTTCTGCAAGCTATCTTCCCTGGACCTCAGTCTCCTCCCTGCTAAACACCCATCCAGCTCTACTCTTTCTCCTTCCCCAGTTTAGAGAACCCAAGCATCCAGCTGCCTCACCCCAGCTCTGGGTAAACAGGAAGCTGGGTGAGGGGAGCAGGGGTGTTCGGAAAGTCCCAGGCAGGTGTGTGGTTCTATTGGGAGGGGGTGGCCCCACCCCTGAGGTATGAAAGCCCCTGCCCTGGCCCTGGTTCAGAGTCTGATGGGGACACCGGGGCTGCAGGACCTGGGTGGGAGGCCCCAGGGGAGGGGCTGCCTCCTGTTGGTGGTGGCAGGAGTCACTTCACTGGTGACCCTGCTATTGACAGTGCCTATCACTGTCCTGGCTGTGCTGGCCTTGGTGCCCCAGGAGCAGGGAGGACGGGTGAGTGGCTGCAACAGGCCCGCTGAGGGTTGCATGGTGTGGATGCTCACTGACCTCTGGCCGGGCTTGGGCTCTTTGCCTGCCTGGCTCAGCAGCTGGCTGTCCCTGGAGGAAATGTCTCTGCTCTCTCTCTTTTCTCATGTTGCAGTGGTCCTGATGTCTCCAAGCCCCTTCCTGAATGTCTGTCTGACTTCTGTCCAGGTTTCTTGGCCCAAGCGCATATGCCTTCCCTTGCTCTCCATGCCTGGGACCTGGTCCATGGTGGGAGGGGTGAGTTGGTGGAATTCATTAGAATTTGAATTCTAGGCATTGTGACCCCATCCAAACAGGTAACAGAGACCACTGGCCACGGAGCACAGGCCCAGCTAGGACTGGAAGAGAGAAGACCATCTTGCCTCCTGCCTTCGCCCACCAGCCTCTCAGGGACTCCTGACTCCCATCCAGGTCCCCGGACAGCCCCTTCCTCCAACAGTCCAGATTCCCCAGCCCCAAGCCCTGCTGCTCAGTCCTCCCAGCCTTCATATGTGGGGGTGGCCACCCTGCCCCCAACCATAGATTCTTCACCAGTTCCACGGTTTCAACAGCTGCCAGAGGAGGAGGAGGAGCCTGAAACACATGTCAGCCCCACGCTCCCACTCCCTGCTGCCCACCTCATAGGTAAGGCTCTCCAGGCCCCGAACAAGTGTTTCAACAGCATGACAGTACCAGCTATTTCTGCTCTGTCATGTCGGATTCGTGTCTCTGCTATGACAGTACGGGTTTACCATCCCTTCCACCACCCTTCTCCCCTAAAGAGCCCACCTTCCCAATCTAGCTTCTTCCCTGCAGGAACAAGCAAAAGCAAAACAAAGAAAAAAACAAGACAAAAAAAAAAAAAAACGGACTGGATCGCCCTACCCCAGCTCCCAAATGGTACTGATTCCAGAGCGTAGCATCATTTTTTATTTTATTTTTTTAATTTTTATTATCATTTTCCAAGATGTAGCATCAGTTTTTGTTGTTGTTTTGTTTTGTTTTTCGAGGTAAGGTTTTTTTGCTCTAGCCCAGGCTGGCCTCGAACTCATGGTGATGCCTCTTACCGCATCCTCCCGGAGGAGAGCATCGTTACCCACCCCCTCTCCGGGCCAGGGACCACCATCCTCCCTCCCCCAGGGCCCGCGAGCCCCACGCGCACCTTTCTCCGCAGGCGCTCGCATGCAGGGGCTCGGGCTCGGCTGGGAGGCGCAGGAAGAGGAGGCGTTCCTGCGGAGCGGCGCGCGGTTCTCCGAGGCCGCGGGGCTGGCGCTGCCCCGCGACGGCCTCTACTACCTGTACTGCCACGTCGGGTACCGGGGCCGCGCGCCCCCTGCCGGCCGGGGCCGCTCCGTCACGCTGCGCAGCTCGCTGTACCGCGCGGGCGGCGCCTACGGGCCGGGCTCCGCGCAGCTGCTGCTCGAGGGCGCCGAGACGGTCACCCCGCTGCTGGACCGGGCCGGCCACGGGCGGCTCTGGTACACGAGCGTGGGCTTCGGTGGCCTGGTGCAGCTCCGGAGAGGAGAGAGGTTGCACGTCAACGTCAGTCACCCTGACTTGGTGGACTGCCGCCGAGGGAAGACCTTCTTCGGGGCGGTGATGGTGGGGTGACCAGGCCAGCTTACTCTAGAGGACAAAGACTGCGTGCGTGCGTGGTGCGAGTGGGTGACTCGGCCTGATGGATGTTGGGGACCCAGGCGCTTGGGAATCCATAGCAGTGGGGGGAAAGGTAGGGTTACTGCATGGAAACTGCTGTTGAGTCTTACGGAAATAAAAGACTATGAAGTTAGAGGTGTGGTCAGCCATCCCTGTGCTTTTCTGGTTGCGCAAAAACCTTAACAGTTCCTGTGGCCTTTGCTGTCAAGAAAGGCGAGCCCATGGGAGTGTCACTCAGTGGTTAGCGTGCCTGCCGAACATACAAGAACCTTTGGGCTGCATCCCCAGCACCTCATAACCCAGGTGTGGTGATGCACACTTGTATTTCCAGCAGAAAGTGGAGGCAGGAGGATCAGAAGGTGGCCTGGACTACAGTGAGAACCTGCCTTGAAAAATAAAAAGAAGTTTAAGGTCATCCTTGGTTACACAGTGAATTTGACACTAGTCTAGTATACATGAGACCCTGTCTCAAAAACAGGCTGGAGGGATGACTTAGCTGTTAAGACGTTTGCCTGCAAAGCCAAAGGACCCAGGTTTAATTCCCCAGGACCCACGTTAGCCAGATGCACAACAGGGCGCTCGCGTCTGGAGTTTGTTTGCAGTGGCTGGAGGCCCTGGCCTACCCATTCTCTCTCTTTCCCTCTTTCTCTGTCAAATAAATAAAAATAATTTAAAAGAGCAGAAAGCATATATAAAAATTTGCATCTCTTAGAAAGGAAGGAAGGAAGAAAAGAAAAGAAAAAAAAAAAGAAAAGGAGAAAGATGGTCCACCTGCTGCACTCATCCCTGGCACTGAATGCCCGGCCCCAGGACTAGAAGAGTCCAACTGAAGAATAAGAAGGAAGGGCCCTCCCCCAACACTGAAGTTTCCCTAAGCACACTGACTTCTCAGGAACACCAATCCCCTTCACTTTGCTCCTTGGTCCTGCCCGCTGTGAAAAGGGTCACGTCTGGGGAAAGTCGATACCATTGGAGAAAAACTAGAACGGCTGAAGAACCGAGCCCTGGGGACCTAGCAGCTCCACGGTGCTTGACCGCCGGCCAGCTATTCTCCAAAGAAGCTCACCAGGCACACAAGGGAAGGGGGCTGTGGAAGCAAAGGGAAGGGAGGGGCACCGCCCCAGGACGCAGGGGAGAGTTAGGGGAGAAGGAGGTGGAGAAACTGATGCTATGGGGTCCCCTTGAAGAATGGAAAACCCTCACCCCTTGTTCACACTTTAGGTTCTCCTTCCCCAAAGTGAGTAAGTGTTGAGAGTGTCCACAATGAGTAACAAACTGTCCTCCTCCTCCCGCCCTCCACACTGTGACCAGCTTTCAGGCCCAGCCTGCAGGAGGAAGGGGGGGCCCAAGGCCCTATCTAGGTAACCCCAGTGGGTCACCCTACATCTGCACAGTTGCTTTGCCCGTCCCTGGTAACCACGTTGAAGGAAAGCCCAACTTATGATTCCCAGGGGGGCTGCTCTCTTGGACCCCAATTCTGACTCCACTTCTGTGTGTGCACAAGAGCATTCCTGTGGGGTAGACTGTTATCTAGACTTTTCAGACTTCTGAGTCTCCTATGCCTATTTGTATCTTTCCTTGTAAAATCCACTTTTGTGAAGATCCCTGCTACGCTTGTTTAGTTCCGTCTCGCTATTTGATCTCCATATTTGATTGCCCTTAGGATCTGGTTGGATTTCTCTCTGCCACACCCCCAGGTGATGTCTGAACACCTTGGCCTGTGTCGACAAGTGTCTGTCAGATGTGTTTAGACAGAGTCTCCTACCCCTGATTCTTCTTTCTTAGTCATTTGCCATGGCATGACCGCTGCCCCGTCAAACCCCACTGCCCTTGCTGTGTTTGGAGTTGAGTCCAGCCTCTCTCTCACTGCAAGACCATGAGGCAGTTGGTTGTACCAGTCACCATGGTTCTGAATAATGTCTTATCCAGGGGTGGTAGTGCATGCCTGATTCCAGCATTTGAGAGGTGAAGGCAGGAGGATCAAGAGTTCAAGGTCAGGGGCCTGGAAAGATGGCTTAGCAGTTAAGGCACTTGCCTGCAAAGTCAAAGGACCTAGGTTTGATTCCCCAGGACCCACGTAAGCCAGATGCACAAGGCAGCATGCACATCTGGAGTTTGCAGTGGCTGGAAGCTCTGGTATGCCCATTCCCTCTCTCCCTCCCTCTCTCTCTCTCTCTCCCTCTCTCAAATAAATAAATAAAAATGTTATTTTTAAAAAGAGTTCAAGGTCAGGGCTTGAGAGTGGGCTCAGTGGTTAAGAGCTTCCTGTGCAAGCCTGAGGAGGCGTGAGCTCCCCAATACCCATGTAAGCAGATAGGTGCGGCTCTGTTCAGCAGTAACCTCAGTTCTGTAGGGAGTAGAGAGCTCAAGAAAAAGCAGCAAGCTGAGATCAGTAAGAGACTCTGGCTCAAATAAGAACAGGTGGAAGAGATGCAGTGGGAACCTGATGTTTCATCCTGGTCACCACAGTCAAGTGCATCCCGATAAGGTGAGTGCATGAGGTGCAGCATGGAACATGTACATACATATACCATATACCACGCACTCATGCACACCACATTACACACAAACACACAAAAAAGGGTTCAGCCTGGCATGGTGACACATGCCTTTAATACCAGGGAGGCAGAGGTAGGATGATCGCCATGATTTCGAGGCCACCTTGAGACTACATAATGAATTCCAGGTCAGCCTAGGCTAGAGTGAGACCCTACCTCAAAAAAAAATAAAAAATAAAAAATAAAAATAGAGTTCAAGTTCAGCCTCAGTAATATAGTGCATTTGAAGCCAGCCTAAGCAACATAATACCCTGTTTCAAAGAAACAAACAAAAATCTTTGTTGTGCTTCAAACAAGAACTGCTGAGTTTAAAAATATTTATTTCCTAGCTACAGATGATTGGGCTTCTGCTTGAGAATGAAAATACTTAGTAGCAGAGGCCAGTAAGTTAAAAAGGAGATATAAAGGGAAGAAAAAGGAAGGGAGGAGGGTACTTAATAGGTTGATATTGTATATTTTAAGTACAATTATTGAGATGGGGAGGTAATATGATGGAGAATGGAATTTCAAAGGGGAAAGTGTGTGGGGGGAGGGAATTGCCATGGATATTTTTTTATAATCATGGAAAATGTTAATAAAAATTAAAAATAATAAATAATAAAAAGGAAAGAAAAAAAAAGAGCTAAGAGATTAACTTGATCAAAGGATTTCAAGTAATGGTTTAACCAGAGTACTTAAAATTGGATAAAGAATAATCCTTGGTTATGTTTTAGTGAGGCACAGAGAGTGAGATCTGATAGAGTCAGACTATAGATTATAACATTGTCTATCCTTTGGCTGGCTACAAATTTTTTAACTTCAA
Source organism: Jaculus jaculus (assembly GCF_020740685.1). Lineage (NCBI taxonomy): Eukaryota > Metazoa > Chordata > Mammalia > Rodentia > Dipodidae > Jaculus > Jaculus jaculus. Next base: position 369,869 of record NC_059109.1, read on the forward strand.
TAAAATATGCATTTTAAATGGGAAAAAAACCATTTATTTGTTTATTTATTTATTTAAGAGAAAGAAAGAGCCAGATAGTGACAAAGAAAATGGGCATACTAGGGGCTCCAGCCTCTGAAAATGAACTCCAGACACATGCCCCACCTTGTGCATTTGGCTTACATGAGTCCTGGGGAATCAAACCTGGATCCTTTGGCTTTGCAGGCAAGCACCTTAACCACTAAGCTATCTTTCTAGCCCCTTGAGTTGTCTTTTTGTTGCTTTTTTTAATGAGAGTGAGAGAGAGAGAGACTTGAAGCACCAGGGCCTCTAGCCACTGCCATCAAATTCCAGACACATGTGCCACTTGGTGCGCATGTGTCACCTTGTGTGTCTGGCTTACATGGGTTCTGGAGAGTCAACCCTTGGTCCTTAGGCTTCACAGGCAAACACTAACCACTAAGCAAATCTCTCCAGCCCTTTTACTATTTTTTTAATTTTTTTGTTTGTTTGCTTTTTCAAGGTAGGGTTTCACTCTAGACAGGCTGACCTGGAATTCACTATGGAGTCTCAGGGTGGCCTTGAACTCATGGCAATCCTCCTACCTCTGCCTCCTGAGTGCTGGGATTAAAGGCATGTGCCACCATGCCTGGCTTATTTTTTTAATTTTTAAATTTATGTATTAGAGAGAGGCAGATACAGAAAATGGGCATGCCAGGGCCTCTAGCCACTGCAAACGAACTCCAGATGCATAAGCCAGCCACCTTCTGCATTTGGCTTTACATAGGTACTTGGAATGGAGTCCAGGTCCTTAGGCTTTGCAGGCATACATCTTAACCACTGAGCCATCTTTCGACCTTTGTTTTTTGTTTTCGTGGTAGGGTCTCACTCTAGCTCAGGCAGACTTGGAATTCACTATGTAGTCTCAGGGTGGCCTTGAACTCATGGTAATCCTCCTATTTCTACTTCCCGAGTGCTGCGCCAACACGCCCAGCTTTGTTTTGTTTTATAACCCCAGCTGACCTGGAACCCATTCTATAGTCCTAGGCTGACCTGGAACTCACAGTGATCCTCCTACTCCAGTTTCCTGTGTTGAGATTAAAGGTGTAAACCACCATACTTAGCAAGTAATTAAAAAAAAATAGGAGAGTATTGACATATTTTTGTCTGTTTTTTAATTTTTTTTATTGTTCTGTTTGTTTGTTTGGTTGGTTGGGTTTTGGTTGTTGTTGTTGTTGTTGTTTTTCCAGGTAGGGTTTCATTCTAGGTCAGACTGACCTGGAGTTCACTATGTAGTTTCAGGGTGGCCTTGAACTCATGGCTATCCTTCTACCTCTGCCTCCCTAGTGCTGGGATTAAAGGCATGTGCCACCATGCCCAGCTCGAGGGTTTTTTTTTTTTAACTTTTTGTTGGCAACTTCCATAAATATAGACAATATACCATGATCATAATCCCCTCTCAACACTTGCTTTTTCCTCTCCCAAATCCTCCTCCACTGAATTCCTTCTTCTTTCCAACTACTCTCCTATTTCGATGCCATAATTTTCTTTCGTCTGTTATGCAGGTCTTGGGTAGGTTGCATCAGCCACTGCAAGGTCATAAATACCAAGGCCACTTTGTGTCTGGATGACAGCACTGTAAGCATTCCTTCCCTCTGGCTCTGACATTCTTTCCTCCACCTCTTCTGCAATGGTCCCTGAGCCTTGGAGGTGTGATAGAGATGTCTTAGTGCTGAGCCCCCCACTGTCACTTTTTCTCAGCACTGTGGCTATTTTTGAGTCATCCCAGGGGTCACTGCCATCTGAAAAGAGAAGCTTCTCTAACCAAAAGTAAGACTGATATTAATATATGTGTATAAACATAAGTGTTTAGAGGACAATTTGGTAGTCATAATATACCCATTTAGCCAGACAACAGTAGTAGTTTCCCCCTAGGGATAATCACCTCCTCTGCCATAGGCTTTTTTTTTTCTTTTTTCTAGGTAGACTCTCACTCTAGTTTAGGCTGACCTGGAATTCACTATGTAGCCTCAGGGTGGCCTTGAACTCACAGCGATCCTCCTACCTCTGCCTCCTTAGTGCTGGGATTAAAGGTGTGCGCCACCATACCTGGCTTTGCCATAGGCTTTTGACTAGATTTTCAGTACTAGGCATGAATTCCCTCCTGTGGAGTGGGTCTCGAATCCAGAGACCAATTGATTTTCTCCAAAATGGACATGCCACCATTGCACTACTTGGTACATTTTACCTGGCTTATCAGTTGTAAAGCTTGCAGGGTCCACTGCTGGTTAAGACTGTTGATGACAGGCTAGAGTGATGGTTTAGTGGTTAAGAAAGACCCAGGTTCTATTCCCCAGTACCCATGTAAGCTAGATACAAAAGATGACATATGAGTCTGGAGTTTGTTTGCAGTGGATAGGGGCCCTAGTGTACCCATTCCCCCACTGCCCGCTCTCTCTCTCTCTCAAATAAATAAATAAATAAATAAATAAATAAATAAATAAAATATTTTTACAAAAAGACCATTGGTGCCAGGCGTGGTGGCACACACCTTTAATCTCAGCACTCGGGAGGCAGAGGTAGGAGGATTGCCATGAGTTCAAGGCCACCCTGAGACTACATAGTAAATTCCAGGTCAGCCTAAACTAGAGTGAGACTCTACCTCGTAAAACAAAACAAACAAAAACAAACAAACAAAAGATTGTAGGTGACTTTTCTCCTCTCAAAGTCTGTGTGCTGCATAGCTCTTTCTAACATCCTGACAGCTACTTAATAGGGAAGGGGCTTCTGGTTAGCTCCAGCTTGATTTCTTTTTTTTTTTTTTTTCTTTTTCTCTTTCTTCTCTTTTCTTTCTTTCTTAAAAAAAAATTTTTTTTTTTGAAGTAGGATCTCACTCTATCGCAGGCTAGACTGGAATTCACTATGTTGTTTCAGGGTGACCTCAAACTCATGGTAATCCTTCTAACTCTGCTTCCTTCATGCTGGGAATTAAAGGCATGTGCCACCACGTCCAGCACATTAGTGCAAATATTTATATTTATTTTATGCACATGTTTATTTATTTGCAAGCAGAGAGAAATAGAAGAGAGACAGAGAGAATAGGTATGCAAGGGCTTCCAGCCACTGCAAATGAATTCCAGATGCATTTGCCACTTTGTACATCTGGTTTTATGTGGGTCCTGGGGAATTGAACCCTGGTTGTTAGGCTTTTCAGGCAAGTGCCTTAACCACTGAGCCATCTCTACAACCCCCTTTCTTTATTGTTTTAAAGGTGAGGTTTCTTTTTGTATTTTTATTTATTTATTTGCAAGCAGAGAGAAGCAAAGAGAAGAAAGGCAGAGAGAATGGGTGCGATAGGGCCTCCAGCCATTGCAAATGAACTCCAGACTCATGCGCCACTCTGTGCATCTAGCTTTGGGGGGTGGGTATTGGGGAATTGAACTTGGGTTGCTAGGCTTTGCAGGTAAGCACCTTAATTACTGAGCCATCTCTTCAGCCCCTTCTTTTTTTTTTTTTTTTATTTTCGAGGTAGGGTCTCGAGACTCTACCTCGAAAAACCAAAAATAAATAAATAAATAAATCAATAAATTTGCAAGCAGAGAGAGAGAGAGAGAGAACAGAAACAGAGAGAATGATCACGCTAGGGCCTCCAGCCACTGCAAACTAATTCCAAATGTATGTGACCATTTGTGCATCTATCTGGCTTTATGTAGGTAACTGGGGAATTGAATTTGGGTCATTAGGCTTTGCAGGCAAGTGCCTTAACCATTGAGCAATCTCTCCAGCACCCTACCCCTTTTTTTCATTTTGCTTCTAGGGATTGGGCCCATGGTATGGCACACGCCTTATTCTTTTTCTTTCTTTTTTTTTTTTTTACTTTCCTCTGATAGTCAGTTTTATCCATTGAGTGGATGGAAAGGATAGGGCAACTTGTGGCTGAAGAAAGGAAGAAAGGCAGAATTCATTAGGAGCCTACTCTGTCAAGCACTAAGATAGGTGCTGGTGGAGGTTGGGTCTTCTCATCCCAGTGCCTGGTAGATAGTGGGCATTCCTATCTCTGTTTGGTGAATGAGGCTGAATGCTTCAGGTCTCAGTTTGCATTTGGAACCCAGACACCTGAATCTCTGAAGTTCCTTGGCTATGATTCAGGTACCTGAGAATGTGGCTCCTCCCCAGCTCTGCTCAGGCCACAAAAGCCGGAAAGAACTGCAGTACTTTCCCAACAAGGATTTGGAATTCCCAGAGTGGGAAATTCCCATGCCTGGAGGATAGGTAATTAGGTTCAGGCTTCAGTTTCCGGGGAGAGGGAGACTTGGGCTGGGCTTTGTTCTCTAGGGTCTTTCTGGCACAAGGGCCTAATCCAAAGTCTGAACCCAGAGCCCTTAAGCACCCTGGAGAGAAGACTTCAGGGGATGGTTTTCCACAGCCATCTAGAGACAGAATTCCAAGAAAGAAACCAAGTTTCTTTTCCAAGCAATGTTTATTTTTCGCCACTGACCAGTAGGGCGATTACAGACACAGCTCCCCTAGGGAGCAGAGGTTAAGCGATGCAGTGACATTGTGGTCACCAAATCAACATTATTAAGACAACTGGTAGATAAATATTTTGTTTGAACATAAGCAAAAGGAGGCACTGAGGCCAGGAGGCCAAATGGGAACATCTGGTAGTTCAAATCCATTTTCACAGAAAACACCTATGGCCCAAGAAAGTTCCCAACACTGGATCCTCCAGGACACCCTGACCTTCCAAATAAATACATTCATCAGCAAATAAATAAATAAATAAATAAATAAGAAATAGTAGTCATAAGTGCAGTCATAAATAGAGGAGGTTGGCCCTGTGAGGAGGGCTGGGTTCCACATCTCAGGGAAGCTTCTAGAAACATCTGAGAGAGAAAGACATGGTGGTCGTCTCTGAGAAATGACCTCCACATTCCAGATGTCCCTTGTTGAATTCAGGAATCAAAACCTGTGGCCCCAGTGAGTTCTGGAAGCCCCAGTTTGAATTCTCAGTACCGGGTAGTGAATGTCTCACTGTCCAAGCCACATATCCCCACATTCTAGGTTTCTGAGTGTTGTCATTAAGAGTTCTAAGCTTAGGGTATGGCCCTGAGCCATAATCGCTTTCCTAAATCAGGAGATGAAGACATCTGAAGGAGCAGGTAACAGAGGGATGACAGTGAGGGAGAGGGAGACAAAGAGGGTGTGGACATCTATCCCTCTCACAGAGCAATGACCCCAAAGTAGACCTGCCCGGATTCGGCAAAGTCTAGATAGTCGGGTAGGTTGACCTCGGCACTGAGTCGGTCACCTTTCTCCAGCTGGAAGACCCCTCCCAGGTAGACAGGCTCATACCAGGGCTTGGACTCAGTCCCCTCTGAGGTCTCCTTGGGGCAAGGGCTCTTGATGGCCGAGAGGAGGTTGACTTTGTCTGGGTAGGAAGCAGCGAAGCGGCTGACAGTGTGGGTGAGGAGCACGTAGGTGGAGCAGCCTTGACCCTTGAAGAGGACTTGCGAGTAGACGAGGTATAGTCCATCTGATGGCACCACCAGCTGGTTGTCTATGAGCTGCATGCCATTGGCCAGGAGTGCATTGGCACGTTGGCTCAGCCACTCCAGCTGCTCCTCTGCCTGTTGGTTTGCTGAGGAAGGAAGGGTGAAGGAGTTAATGTGACCCTGTGAATTCACTCTTCACACCCTGAACCTCATGTTCTGCCCACCCCACTTCCAGCTCCTGTCTCCTATGTCTTCCCACATCCCACTTTGCCACAAGGTCTAGTCTCCTCTTTAGAAGGTCTTGTTCCTCTGCCTCTGCTTGACTCCTCGCACTGTCTCGAAGATCAGTCTACTCTCAACCCAGTTTGGTCCACAAGTCCTATCCCTCTGTGACCCCGGTGCTCCTTTAGCCCCAAGGTGCCTGCTTAGAGCTCTTACCTACAACATGGGCTACAGGCTTGTCACTTGTGTTTTGAGAAGATGATCCTGCAGAGGAAAGGGAAAGAGAAGATGAGGCCCTTACACTTCCCAGAGATACCCATTTTGACTTCCCCCAAACCAGCTCTAAATTCCCCTCACTGCTTTCATCTCAGGACCAACCGCCTCACTCCATCCCTGAATTAGGAAAGAGGCTTTAAGACACTTACTGAGCGAGAGCGTCTGAGCCAAAGGGCTGACGAGAGGAAGGCCATTCAGAAACTGTTGGGTAGGAAGAGAAAGTGAAGATTGGCATCTGAGGACTCACCCCAGAGGAGAAGCATCCACCTGCCTCTACAGTTTAGGTTCTCTGCCCACTCTTGTCTGGCTTTCTCTCCCTTCACTCATCCAGATATCCACCCATCCAGGCGTTCAACAACACTTCCATAAAGTGTCTTCCACAGGCAGACACCCTCTCTCATCTCCCCTTTTCTCCCTTTCCCTCCTCCCTCTCCTTATCTCTCAGAGCTCCTAAATCTTTTGTGTTTCACCATCTTTATCACTTGTTTCATCCCCACCCCTCTGCCCACACCCCACATCTCTCTCCACACCTCTATACATATACATCTGCTTGATCATTCATTCATCCATTCATTCATTGACACATGTTCCATGGGTCACTCTCCATTTTCTCCACACCTCCTACTGCCTTCCCTCCTTCCTCCTCTTCCCGTCACCCTGTCCTCTCTCCCCATTTCTGTCTGGCTGAGAGTGAAGATTGCCGAGGCACTCACCTCTTCCCTCTGGGGGCCGATCACCCCAAAGTGCAGCAGGCAGAAGAGGGTGGTGGCTCCTGCTACGAGCAGGAAGGAGAAGAGGCTGAGGCACAGGCAGTGCCTGGAGCCCTGGGGGCCCCCCGCCTTCTTGGGGAGCGCCTCCTCGGCCAGCTCCACGTCGCGGATCATGCTTTCCGTGCTCATGGTGTCCTTTCCGGAGGCTGAGCTGGAACTCTGGGCCAGTGCACGGGAGGGACAGAGCCTGCGCAGCTGCCTGACCGCCGGTCTGGGAGTTAGGTCCGGGGGCTCTGGGGTGGCTTCCCTTGCTCCTGGCGGTTGCCCTGATGTTGCTGAGGGAGCTGTTTGCTGGCCGGGTGTGCAGACGGCTGCCTTTATAGCCCTTGGGGCAACAGGAGGGCGGGGGGAAGGCTCTCATTCAACGGGCGGCGGGCGGAAAACTTCCTTGGTGGAGAAACCCATGAGCTCATCTGGAGGAAGCGGTCGTGGGCCCTGCGCCTTCGGTCTCGGTTTCTTCTTTGTTGCGGGGGCAGGGGTTTGGAAAGTTGGGGACACCCAGGCATCAAGGGATCTCCTCCCCTTCCCCACCAGGATCCTGAGACAATGTTTTTGGACCAATGGCCAACGAGTGCGGGACCCTGAGAGCTGGGCCCCATTTCCTTCCTGTTCCCCAGTGCTAATTATCGGTTCCGGTAGGGAGAGCATGCCTGGGCGCTTCTTATTCCCTTCAATTCCAGACAGGACTCACAGGGGACATGGGGAGGGACTTCAGAAAGCCGGGTCCTCGGGAGGAGGAAACCCCGTGGGGTGGGGAGGAGAAGTAACTGACTGAGCGCCGCATAACGTGACCTTGGGGTGTGCATGAGCCCTCTGGAAGGGCTGGTTGGGAGCCGCAGGGGCAAGCCTGGGACAGCCCCAGAGGGAGTGAACCCAGCCCTGGGAATTCACGGACCCCACGAGGCGAGCCTTCTCTCATTCTGACCCTCTGCTCACACTGCTGCTTTCAGTCTTGGCTTCCTCTGAGTTTTGCATGAAGCCTCCACTCCACAGTAGGGGCGTGGGGCTGTTTCCTCTCGTGTCCGCTGTCCTCTCCCCCCACCCCCACCCGGCCCCAGCTCCCAAGTCTCTGCTACTCCTATAAGGAATTCACATCTTCCGACGATTCCCTTGTGCCACTTTCACAGTCCTGGACATCCCCCCCACCCTTTGATGTGGTCACTTCTACTCAGAATCTTTCTGGAAGCCTCATTCCTTAGTCTTCACCTGTGGTCATATCTCCCAGAAGCCCTCTGACCCAAAACACTCCAGACCTCTCCCTGGGTTTCCATAGCTTTTCCTTCAGGTCCCTGCACCAGCGAGGCTGTCTGGCCCCCATGAAGCCACTATGTGTCCCTCGGCCTTCTTAGCCCCTGACCCACCTGAGGCCTCTGTCTCTTTTTCCATTCCTGTAGTGAGACTTGGAAAATCCTTCCTGTCCCCATCCCAGGCAGACAGACATGAACAGAAAGTGTTTTAGAGAAAAGAGGTTTATTTGGGCTTCATAGAAGGTTCAGATGGCTCCTTGTGGGTGTGTCATCAAGCCGTGGTTGGTTCCTAGTGCCCCTTGGTCTGTCATCTAACTCTCTTCTCTCTCTCCCTGGTGAGCCCCAGGAAGATGCTGCTACCTAACTCCATTTTGTCTGGGGCCTTTCTGTTGCTCCCTCTTTCCATCCTCCATAAATAAATAATTTAATCTTTCCCTTCATAAATAGTCTCCCTTCCCTGCTTGTCTCCCTCCCCCATTGTGTGCTCTTAGTCCAGGTCAGGTCTTGGCCCCGCAGAGACCACAAGCCAGACAAAAAGCTCTGTGTAGGAAATTTCTGGGCAGGCTTGAGCTCCTCAGATGAGCTTCTGGAGTGGCTCTGGGAAGTGTGCTCCTGGAGTGCCTGGAATTCCTTCTTTGAAAGATCTAGTGGGGAAGGCTTGAGACTATGGGGATGGGCAAAGGAGAGGGGGAGTGACTTAAAATGGTCAGAAAAGAGCAAAATGGTGAGGCCATGAAACCAATCTCTTTGTCCTTTCTGGATTTTTCCAAGTTCTACAGAGCAAAAGCTCCGAAGAATACACTACTGGGGCTAAAGTGTAGATGGAAGACACCTTCCGTGTGAGTGGACAGCTGGTCTCCCTTGCTGAGCAGAAACACAGCCCCCTGGTACATGGAGCGCACCCACGGTCCATGTAGCCCCGGGCACACTGACTTCTGGGCGCTGAGGAGAGGCACGTGGGAGGGATACTGGGAGGAGAAGAGCTGGACCTCGTGGGCCAGGTACACAGGGGCAGGGGAGCAACCTTCGCCAGAGAAGACCACCTGGGAGTAGACAAAGTAAAGGCCACTGGTTGGGACCAGGAGGGAATTGTTGTTCAAAGAGAAGCCATGGCGAAGGAAGGCACGATCTGTGTTCGCTCTCCAGCTCAGTGATTTTGGTATGCTGGGGTCTCCTAGGAAAGGTCATGAGGATAGGTGCATAAGAGGTCTCCACACTTGAGGAAGCAGTCACCAGGTCACTGAGTTCCTGGGGTGTTGTTAAGGGGAAGATGGGAGTGGGCTGTCTGTCTATAGGGCTAGGGGAGGTTAGGGGTGGGTGGGATGGCCACTTGGGTCCCTGGTCAGTCAGGTAGGAGGAGAGTTAGGGACCGTGGAGGTGGGAGTTTACCAACAAGGTGAGCAGCAGGCTTGAGGGTGCCATGGGCAAAATGCTTCTGTGGATGTTGATGGACCCTCTGGGCAGCTGAGGGTGACAGGTGAAGGCCAGGGAGTCCCTAGGGGAGAACAGAGTTGAGAAGCTCTAGCGCTGGAGGTCGGCTGGGTCACCCCAGCAGCCCCATTCATTTGCTGCCTCACCTCTTTCCCTGGAGGCAGGGCCAGCAGCAACCCCAGGAAGAAAAGAAGGGGGGTGCCATGCACCCTCAGGAGGTAGAGATGTCCCGGTGGGGTCATGGAGAGTATCTGCACGGAGAAAGAGAGAGAGAGAGACAGTGCTCTGTGAGCGCCCCGTAGTAAGCTGGGCGGGGCACACAGCAGAAGACAGACCTCCCACCAGCCTGCTAGAGACAGCCACCCGAGAGGGACAGGGCGACAAGCTGCAGGCAGGGAAGCCCTGAGGTGAGCAGGGGTAGACAAAGAGAAAGAGATGGGAAGAGAAAAGGATCACAGAGGAGACAAGGACAGAGAGAAAGTGACTGACAGAGGGAGTAGAAGCGACAGGGACAAAACCACTAAGGCCCAGCCAGGCCCAGTGAGGTTGGGGAGCCAGGCAGGGGTACAGGAGGCACTGGGGCTCAATAGGAGGGGTAGGTGCCCATTGCCAGGGGAAGCCCAAGGAGATGGATGGGAGAATCTCACCTGCTGTGCTGGGCCCTTGGGCACAGGCAGCCTGGGTCCCTTTATAAAGGAAGCGGCAGTGGCAGTGTGGCAGGCGCGGGCGGTTCTAGGTCGGGCTGGGGCCTGGGGAAGCCCCCAGGGCTGAAGAGATGCTTCTGTCTCAGTGGAGGCAGGAAAGGCTGAGGCCTAGGAGAGAACCGCAGGCTGGGGGCTCAAGCAGATGAGTTCTGGGAAAAGGAGTTGGGTCAGGGGAACTGTGGGTCTGGACTGCCAGGGAACAGGGTCAGGCCTAGAAGTTCCAGAGAAGGGGCAGGCGATTCGTGGAGATGGAGGGGCACAGCCCGCTGCGGCTGGCGGCCCAGTTCCCTGAAGAGCCATTGCTTGTAACACTTGTTCACCCTTGGCTGACTGCAGGCCTCTCTCAGTTTGTTGCCTTCTCTTCTTCACTCTCACGGGCTGTATTTTAAGGGTTCTACAGCCACATGTGGCTATTGAATACTTTTTTTGTTTGTTTGTTTGTTTTCAAGGTAGGGTCTCATTCTAGCCCAGGCTGACCTCAAACTCTCTGGGAGTGCTGGGATTAAAGGTGTGCACCACCATACCTGGCTTGCCTTTTTTACATTTTTAGAAAGAATTTTCTTTTTAGTGTTGGGCACTGAGCCCAAGGCCTCATGTAAGCACCCCACTACCAAGCTACACCTCCAGACTCTCCTATTCCTTTCTCATATCATCTGGCTTCATGATAGGCTAGACATGGGCTTATGCCTGTAACCCTAGCACTTGGGAGGTAGAGGCCGGAGGATCTAGAATTCAAGATCATCTTTAACTTCTGTAGAGAGTTTGAAGTCAGCCTGGGCAACATAAGATCCTGTCTCAAAAACTAAAAATAATTAAAATAAAAAGTTCCATTCCAGAACCCCTTGTGTGGGACATCCTGTTGTGTGCCTTTGTCCCGGTGAAAACATGAAGTCTCCAGTATCTAGACTTTTTGAGGTTTCCTCACTCAGAAGCAATGCCACGCTCTCATGCATGAGTTCTCATTCTACTCCCAAAGGAGACCCCAGAAACAGTCCAGCCTTCCAAAGTTCTGTACGGTGGGGTCTTCAGAATCCACACAGGAAGGTTTAAAGGTGGTGACACAAGGTGAATTGAGGACATGAAGGAACTTGTCTTGAAGCTGCATTTGTAGAACCAATTACACTGTTTTGAGGGGCCAGGGCTGGTGCTCAGCGGTGCTTGCTAGGCACATGTGAGGACCTAGTTCCATTCCCACACAACAAGAAAGGAAACAATAGTATGTATGTTAGCATTGCTTTTTTTCTTATTTCTTCTTTCTTTCTCTCTCCTTTACACACACACACACACACACACACACACACACAGTTGTTGTTGTTTGTTTGTCATTTTATTTTGTTTTTTGAGGTAGGGTCTCATGATAGCCCAGGCTGACCTGGAATTCACTATGTAGTCTTAGGGTGGCCTTAAACTCTCAGCAATCCTCCTACCTCTGCCTCCTGAGTGCTGGGCTTTTTAGTATTTTAATCATTTACAAGGAGAGAGAGAATAGGCACACTAGGGCCTCCTGCCACTGCAAATGAACTCCAACTGCATGTGCCACAGTGTACAACTAGCTTCATATGGGTCCTGGGGAATCGAACCCTATCCATCAGGTTTTCCAAGCAAGTACCATCTCCCCAATCCTCTTTCTTTCTTTTCCTCTTTTCTGAGTTTTTTAAAGACCAGGTCTTAGGTAGCTCAAAGTTGCCGCAAAACCTCTGTATTACTTACTTACCTTTCTTATTGCTGGGACAAAATACTTGACAAAAAATTGTGAGGGAGGAAAGGTTTATTTCAGATCACAGTTTCGAGCCAGGTGTGGTGGCTCACACCTTTAATCCAAGCACTCGGGAGGCTGAGGTAGGAGGATTGCTATGAGTTCGAGGCCACCCTGAGACTACATAGTGAAATCCAGGTCATCCTGGGCTAGTGTAAGACCTTACCTTGAAAAAAAAAGATAATCTTTCATAGGCATGACCAGAGGCTATATTCCTAGGTGATTCTAGGTCCTGGCAAGTTGGCAACATAATCCATCACACTCACTATGTAACAGAGAATGACGTTGAGTTTCTGCTCTTCTTGCCTCTACCTCCTGAGGGTTGGGATTACAGGTGAGTACTAACTCCTATGCTATTGCTGGATATTAAACCCAGGACACTGTCCATGCTAGATAAGCACTCTACCAACTGAGCTACACTCCCAGCTCTCTCTATCTACCTACCTACCTACCTATCTGTCTATCTACTCATCTATCGATCTATCCATTCACCCATCCCTGGGATCCCACACATGCTGAGAATATACTCTACCACTGAGTCACACCCCAGCTGTTTCTCTCACTCTAGTTTAGGCTGCCCTGGAATTCACTATGTAGTTTCAGGCTGGCCTCAAACTCACTGCATTTAAATATATATATATTTTCATTTATTTATTTGCAAGCAGAGAGAGAGAGATAGAAAAGAGACAGAGAGAATGGGCACCCCAGGATCTCCAGCCACTGCACATGAACTCCAGATGCATGTACCACTTTGTGCACCTAGCTTAACATGAATACTGGGGAATTGAACTCCAGCTATCAGGCTTTGCAAACAAGTGTCTTTAACTGCTGAGCCATAGATCCAGCCATGGTTTTTAAAATTATTTATCTATTTATTAGTATTTTTCTTTGAGACAGAGTCTCACTGTAGTCCAGGCTGACCTGGAATTCACTATGTAGTCTCAGGGTGGCCTTGAACTCACAGCGATCCTCCTATCCCAGCCTCCCTCCCAAGTACTGGGATCAAAGGCATGTGCCACCACTTTTTGTTTAAGTTGTAATTTATAAGCTGAGTGAAAACTGACTGATGTACAAGAATATTCAATTAATGTTTTTCACATCAGACAAAAAAAAAAAACAACACATATACACATAAGTCAGGTATGGTGGCACATGCCTTTAATCACAGCACTTCAGGGGGAGGCTGGGATAGGAGGATCACTGTGAGTTCAAGGCCATCGTGAGACTACATAGTGAATTCCAGGTCATCCTGGACTAGAGTGAGACCCTACCTCGAAAAAAAAAAAAGTTTAGACTCTAAATATGATAAACACACACATACAATTACACAAGGGAGACCTGCCCAGATTGGTATGTCAGAGAAAGAAGACAGCCTGGATGCTCGGAACAGTGGAGTGTGGTAAGAGATGAGTGGCAGGAGGGGAACCACAAGCAGGGGCAGCAATGAGATTTTACAGCAACCTAAGGAGATGACAGATCTAAGCTGCTATAGAGGGAGCTGCCAGAGAGTGAAGAGTGTGTCTGGACAAAACCTACACATCCTGGGGAGTGTACAGCTCTAATGGAGGAAGAAAAGCCATAATAAAGGCCTCTTTCAGGACTGGAATATAGCTCTATTGGTAGAGTGCTTGCTTAGCATTTATGAAGCCCTGGGTTTGAGTCCTAACATACCACACACACTAGATGTGTTAGCAAGTGCCTATAATCCCAGCTCGAGGCTATTCTTGGATATATGAGACCCTGTGTCAAAAAGGGGGGCTGGAGGGATGGGATGGCTTAGAAGTTAAGGTGCTAAAAGCCCTAGTATGCCCTATGCCCATTCTCTCTCTCTCCCACTTTTTCTCTTAAATATAAATAAAAATTATATATATATATGACAAAGAAATATATATATATATATATATAGTTTATTTATTTATTAGCAAGCAGAAAGAGTGAGAGAAGAGATACCAAGAAAAAGAGAGAATGGCAATGTCAGGGCCTCTAGCCACTGCAAACAAACTCCAGATGTATGTGACACTTTGTGCATCTTGCTTATGTGGGTACTAGGTTATTGACCTCAGGTTGTTAGACTTTGTACGCAAGTGCCTTAGCCTCTGAGCTATTTCTCCAGCCCAAAATAAATAAATAAATTTTATTTGAGAGAGGGAGGGAAAGAGAATTGGTGCACCGAGGCCTCAGCCACTGAGATCGAACTCCATATGCTTGCACCACCTAGTGGGCATGTGTGACCTTACACTTGACTCACCTTTGTGTGTCTGGCTTACATGGGATCTAGAGGGTCAAATATGGGTCCTTAGGCTTCACAGGTAAGCACCTTAAGTACAAAGCCATCTTTCTAGCCCCCAAAATCAATATATTTTTTTTGTTTTTTTAAATTTATTATTATTATTATTATTATTGTTTTGTTTTGTTTTTCGAGGTAGGGTCTCACTCTAGCCCAGGCTGACCTGGAATTCACTATGTAGTCTCAGGGTGGTCTTGAACTCACGGCAATCCTCCTACCTCTGCCTCCCAAGTGCTGGGATTAAAGGCGTGTGCCACCACGCCAGGCTTAATTTTTTTTTTAATTTTTATTAACATTTTTCATGATTATAAAATATATCCCATGGTAATTCCCTCCCTTCCCACCCCCACACTTTTCAATATATTTTTTAACATCTCTTCCACACTTCTTGGTCTGAATCTTCTTGTCTTCCCATCTCTTTGCATTGATAGCAGTGGAATCCAGGACCTTGAGCACACTTGGTAAGCATGCTCCTACTAAGATATATCTCCATACCCACATTTTCAGTCGTGTCATACTTGTGTCATTGTTGGTTTCTGTTTTGGCCCCTGCTCCTTTCCTCTCCCATGTTCCTCTTTTTTCTAAGTGTCATCTATTTCCTGTTATTCTGCTGATGGACTGAGAACCCATTAAGCTGTGTCAAAATGTAAGAGTGGGCTAGAGAGATGGCTTAATGGTTAAGGCACTGCCTTCAAACCCAAAGGATCCTGGTTTGATTCCCCAGGACCCACGTAATCCAGATTCACAAGGTGGTATGTGTGTCTGGAGTTTGTTTGCAGTAGCTGGATGCTCTGGCGCACCCATTCTATCTGCATCTTTCTTTCTGTCACTCAAATAAATTAATAAATAAGTGGTCTTAAAAAAAAAAAATAAGGGCCGGGCGTGGTGGCGCACGCCTCTAATCCCAGCACTTGGGAGGCAGAGGTAGGAGGATCACTGTGAGTTTGAGGCCACCCTGAAACTCCATAGTGAATTCCAGGTCAGCCTGGGCTACAGTGAAACCTTACCTCGAAAAATAAAAAAATAAAAATAAAAAATAAGGGACTGAAGAGGTGGATTAATGGTTAAGGTGTTTGCCTACAAAGCCAAAGAACCGAGGTTCGATTCCCCAGGACCCACTAAAGCCAGATGCACAAGGTGGCGCATGCAACTGGAGTTTATTTTCAGTGGCCAAAAGCCCTGGTGTGCCTATTCTCCCTATCTGCCTCTTTCTCTCTCAAATTTATAAAAAACATTAAAAAAATAAAATAAACTTCACAGTGCCTGACACTACCTATAGAAGACCATCATAATAGGAGGCAAAGATCATGATACCAAAATAAAAGAGAGACTGATTGAGAGGAGGAGGGGATATGGTGGAGAGTGGAGTTTCAAAGGGGAAAGTGGCCGGGCGTGGTGACACACACCTTTAATCCTAACAGTTGGGAGGCAGAGGTAGGAGTGTCATCATGAGTTCAAGGCCAACCCATGTAAAGTCAGCTGCACAGGGTGGTGCATGCATCAGAGTTTGTTTGCAGTGGTTGGAGGCTGTGGTGCACCCATTCTTTCTGTATGTCTCTCTTATCTCCATCTCTCTTTGCTTGCCAAAAAGAAAGAAAGAAAGAAAGAAAGAAAGAAAGAAAGAAAGAAAGAAAGAAAGAAAGAAAGAAAGAAAGAGCAAGATTTAGGTCAGAGACTGGCACACAGAGAAACAGATAGGGATGGCAAGAAGTGGTACAGGAGACGGAAGAAGAGGAAGGAAGGGCACAAACTGGCCATCATGAGAACTTGCAGTGTGCTGAAGGGTGCTGCTGGCGAGGACCAATCTTGGTTTCAATCTCAGTCTCAGGGGTTGTGTGAAATTCTGTTTCTGTCTTGGGGAGGCCAGCAGCTGTTTGGGATTTTCCGTGGGTGGAGAGCTGGTGACTAGAGGGAGACTTGTGCCCAAACTCAGGGGGATGCAATGTCTATAGGAGTCTCTGGAGAACCAGTGAAGCCTCTGCAGGCCCCAAGTGAGGCTGAAATGACATTAGCTTTAAACTTAATTCAAGTTTCACCTCAGTGCAAATAACAACTCAACACACCCCCATCAGAGAATCCCCCCAAATCCTTTGTACCAACCCAGCCCTGCTTCTAGTGCTTGTCTTGAAACCTTCTTTTTCTCCTTCTTTCTCTTCTCCTCCTCTTCCTCCTTTTTCTTCTTCTTTTTTTGTTTTGTTTTTTGAGGTAGGGTCTCAGTCTAGCCCAGGCTGACATGGAATTCACTATGTAGTCTCAGGGTGGCCTTGAACTCATGGGGATCCTCCTACCTCTGCCTCCCAAGTGCTGGAATTAAAGGCGTGTACTACCACACCCAGCTCAAACTTCAACCTGACACTAAATGGCAGTTCTGTCGGAGCCACAAACGTAGTTGAACTTTGCCCTGCTTTACCTCAATATTCATGACTCCTTCTACTTAGTAAGTATTGAATGAGTGTCCACTTGGAACTGGGCATGGTTGTACCCAGGAGGGAAGCAAATAATGGCAAATGGGCAAGACAAGGAATCCACACTCCTGGGAGTTTTTCATTACTTATTTATGTATTTGAGAGATCAAGAGAGAGAGAGAGAGTTGGTGTGCTAGGGCCTCCACCCTCTGCAAATGAACTCCAGACAATTGTGCCACCTTGTGCATCTGGCTTATGTGGGTCCTGGGGAATTGAGCCTGGGTCCTTTGTTTCGTAGGCAAGCACCGCTAAGCCATCTTTCCAGTCCCTTATTTTTTTAAATTTTTTTATTAACAACTTCCATGATTATAAAAAATACCCCATGGTGATACCCTCCCTCCCCCCACTTACACCTTTGAAACTCCACTCTCCATCATACCTCCTCCCCATCTCAATCAGTCTCTCTTTTACTTTTGATGTCTTGATCTTTTCCTCCTCTTATGATGGTCTTATGCAGGTAGTGTCAGGCACTGTGAGGCCATGGATATCCAGGCCGTTTTGTGTCTGGAGGGAGCATGTTGTATGGAGTCCTGCCCTTCTTTTGGCTCTTACATTCTTTCCGCCACCTCTTCCACATTAGACCCTGAGCCTTGGAAGGTGTGATAGAGGTATTGCAGTACTGAGTAGTGCAGTCATTTCTTTCCATCACCATGATACCTTCTGAGTCGTCCTAAGGTCACTGCCATCTGAAAAGAGAAGATTCTCAACCAAAAGTGAGAGTAGCATTAATATAAGGGTGTGGGGCTGGAGAGATGGCTTAGTGGTTAAGCTCTTTCCTGTGAAGCCTAAGGACCCCGGTTCGAGGCTCGATTCCCCAGAACCCACGTTAGCCAGATGCACAAGGGGGCGCACGCATCTGGAGCTCATTTGCAGTGGCTGGAGGCCCTGGCTTGCCCATTCTTTCTCTCTCTCTCTCTCTCTCTCTCTCTCTCTGCCTCTTTCTGTCTGACACTCTCAAATAAATAAATAAAAATGAATTAAAAATTAAAAAAAATATATACATAAGGGTGTGAACATTAACAGAAGTGCTTACTGGGCAGTTTGATAAGCATAGTATATACATTTGGCCAGACAACAGCAGACGTTATACCACTAGGGTTCATAACTACCCCTGTTTTGTTTTGTTTTGTTTTGTTTTAATTTATTTATTTGAGAGTGACAGACACAGAGAGAAAGACAGGTAGAGGGAGAGAGAGAAAATGGGCGCTCCAGGGCCTCCAGCCTCTGCAAACGAACTCTAGACGCGTGTGCCCCCTTGTGCATCTAGCTAACGTGGGACCTGGGGAACCGAGCCTCGAACCAGGGTCCTTAGGCTTCACAGGCAAGTGCTTAACCGCTAAGCCATCTCTCCAGCCCGACTACCCCTGTTTTAAGTTTTCAATATCAGGGATGTATTCCCTTCCCATGGAGCGTGCCTCCAGTTCAACTGGAGGGCAGTTGGTTTCCCCCATAACAGACATGCCACTATTGCACCTGTTGGCTCATTTGGCCTGGCTGGCCAATTATAAGGCTTGCAGTGTCCACTGATGAGTATCTTCACTGGTGATTTCTCTTTCTCCCATTGAACTGCATGCAGAATGGCTTCTTCCAGCTTTCTGTCAGTTGGTCTACATGGAGGAGGCTATCAGCTCAGATCCAGCAAGATTTCTCCGTGACCTTGTAACCCAAGTATATGGAGTCTTCAGCAATAGGGTCTTACCATCTATTCCTGGTGGGAAATCAAGGGCCTCGGCAATGGCCTATAATGTTTGGGGGGCATCAGGGATCTCCCTGGCCAACAATTCACTGGAAGATATCCCATCCCTGGCACTGAAAATTTTCTACCAACAATCTATGGCTCCTGAGTGTTCCATTGTCCAAAAAAGTAGGATTATATATGTTTTATTTATATCCTCTTAGATTTTGATTAGCTGTCCCTCCCCCTTTCCTTTACTCAATCTCTTCCCCAGACCTCATTTTGGGCCTTTTCACCCCCATTAATCTATTCTTCTACTTGCATATATACAATACCATCCTATTAAGTACCCCCCTCCCTTCCTTTCTCTTCCCTTTCTATCTCTTTTCTAGCTTACTGGCTTCTGCTACTGAGTTTTTTCCTTCTCACACAGAAGCCTCATCATCTGTAGCTAGGATCCACATATGAGAGAGAACATGTGACGCTTGGCTTTCTGGGCCTGGGTTACCTCACTTAGTATAATCCTTATTTTTTTTAAAGAGACCATTTATTTACTTATTTATTTATTTGAGAGAGTGACAGGAGAAACAGCTGGGGAGTGTCTTGGTAGGCAGGTAGAGGGCTAGGAGAGCAGCTCAGTTGGTAGAGTGCTTGTCTAGCATGGGCCGTGTTCTGGGTTTAATCTTCAGCAATGGCATGGTAGTACTCACCAGTAATCCCAACCCTCAGAAGGTAGAGGCAGGAAGAGCAGAAACTCAACGTCAGCTTCTACTACACAGTGTGTGATGGATTATGCTGTCGTCAACTTGCCAGGACCTAGAATCCTGCCTACCATGCTTGTTTAGACGTTTTTTGTTTTGTTTTGTTTTTTCCAGGTATGGTTTTACTGTAGCTCAGGCTGACCTGGAATTCACTATGTAGTCTCAGTGTGGCCTCACACCCACAGTGATCCTCCTATCTCTGCCTCCCAAATGCTAGGGGATTAAAGGTATTAAAGGTGTGTGCCACCACACCTGGCAGCTTGTTTAAACTTTTATTGTGTGTATGCATGTTCCTAAGTGTGTAGGCACATGTGTGCATGCAGGCCAAAAAGCAACCTTGGGTGTTATCCTCAGGAAGTCCATTCCCCTAATTTTGAGAAAGGATCTCAGGCCTGGAGCTCATCAATTAGACTAGACTGGCTGACCCAGAAGCTACAGGAAACCTTTCTCCTCCCAAACACTGGGATTACTGGCATATGTCACCATGCCTTTTTTTTTTTTTTCTCTTTATTTTTTATTTATTTTATTTTGTTTTTTGGTTTTTCGAGGTAGGGTTTCAGTCTAGTCTAGGCTGACCTGGAATTCACTCTATATTCTCAGGGACCTAGAATCCTGCCTAGCATGCTTGTTTAGACTTTTTTTTTTTTTTTTTTTTTTTAACTCGCTGCGATCCTCCTACCTCTGCCTTCCGAGTTCTGAGATTAAAGCATGCGCTACCACACCCGGTTTTCTCTTTATTTTTTTAAGATATGTTTTATTTATTTATTTGAGAGAGAGAGAAAGAAGTTGAGAGCGAGAGAGAATGGGCACACCAGGGCCTCTAGCCACTGCAAACGAATTCCAGACACATGCACCCCCTAGTGCATCTGGCTTATGTGGGGCCTGGGGAATCGAACCAGGGTACTTTGGCTATGTAGGCAAATACCTTAATCACCAAGCCATCTTCTCCAGCCTTTTTCTTTCTTTGAAGCCTAAGGACCCCAGTTTGATGCTGGATTCCCCAAGACCCACGTTAGCCAGATGCACAAGGGGGCGCATGCGTCTGGAGTTCGTTTGCAGTGGCTGGAAGCCCTGGTGCGCCCATTCTTGCTTTCTCTCTATCTGCCTCTTTCTCTCTTTCTGTCACTCTCAAATAAATAAATAAAAATGAACAAAAAGGGAGAGAGAGAGAGAAGGAATGGAAGGAAGGAAGGAAGGAAGGAAGGAAGGAGGGAGGGAGGGAGGGAGGGAGGGAGGGAGGGAGGGAGGGAAGGAAGGAAGGAAGGAAGGAAGGAAGGAAGGAAGGAAGGAAGGAAGGAAGGCGTTTGACTGCAGTGCCTGGAGGCCCTGACACACCAATTCTCTCTCTCTCAAAAAAAAAAAAAAAAAGAACAAGAACAAGAACAAGAACAAGAACAAAAAGAAGCTTGGGCTGGAGAGACAGCTTAGCGCTTAAGGCATTTGCCTGCAAAGCCAAAGGACCTAGGTTCGATTCACTAGGACCCACATTAGGCAGATGCACAAGGGGCACATGCGTCTGGAGTTCGTTGGCAGTGGCTACAGGCCCTGGTGTGCCCATTCTCTCTCTGTCTGTGTCTCTCATCTCTTATCTCTCTCTCTGTGCTTGCAAACAAATAATTTTTTTTTTTTTTTAAGGTAGGGTCTCACTCTAGCCCAGGCTGACCTGGAACTCAATATGTAGTCTAAAGGTGGCCTCAAACTCATGGTCATCCTTCTACCTCCCGAGTGCTGGGATTAAAGGTGTGTGCCACCATGCCTGGCAATAAATTTTTAAAAATAAAAAAATAAGTAGCTTACTGTGGGGACTGGAGAGATGGCTTAGCAGTTAAGGTGTTTGCTTGCAAAGCCTGGGGCCTCAGGTTCAGTTCTCCAGTACCTACTTAAGCTAGATACACAAAATGGCACGTGTCTGGCATTTGTTTGCAGTGGCTGGAGGCTCTTGTGTGTCCATTCTCTCTATATCTCTCTCTCTTTCTCTCTCTCATAAATAAATAAAATAAGCCAGGCATGGTGGCACACGCCTTTAATCTCAGCACTTGGGAGGCAGAGGTACGAGGATTGCCATGAGTTCAATGCCAGCCTGGTACTACAGAGTGAGTTCCACATCAACCTGTGCTAGAGTGAGACCCTACCTCACAAAAACCAAAAAAATAAATATTTTTGTTAAAATGCTTACTGTGGTTCACGAGCTTGTAGGAGACAAGAAGGAAAACAGGGACACCAGGAGGATGGGCATGCTGAAGAGAAGGCGAGAACTTGGAACTCACCATGGAGTCTCAGGGTGGCCTCAAATTCACAGCGACCCTTCTACCTCTGCCTCCCAAGTGCTGGGATCAAAGGCATGTACCACCATGCTTGGCTGAGAAAGATTACGTTTTTTAAACTTTTTTTTGTTTTTTTTTTTCGAGGTAGGGTCTCACTCTAGCCCAGGCTGACCTGGAATTCACTATGGAGTCTCAGGGTGGCATCAAACTCACAGCGACCCTTCTACCTCTGCTTCCCAAGTGCTGGGATCAAAGGCATGCGCCACCATTCCCGGCTCAACAAAGACCTTTCTATGGATCTGGTTCTATAGAATTCCTCAACGGTTCACATATTTGGTTTCATTCCCAGAAGCATCTCCTTCAGGCACCAGGAGACTTGGTTTTCTTCTAATGATGTGTCTGCCCTCTTTGGGGAAGAAGGCTTCTTTGAGTGGCAGGAGAATGAGAATGGAACAGAGGACACAGGTCACTGCTCTGTTTCCTCTTCAACTTGCTCTCTTGAAACCCATGCTTCTGCGTTGGCCTCGCGCTTCCTGTCTTCATAGCCTTATCTTCCCCATCAGCTTCTGTACCGTGTTCATTTTTTTTAAATTTATTTTTATTTGTTTATTTGAGAGTGACAGACAGACACAGAGAGAGACAGAGCCAGAAAGAGAGAGAGAGAGAATGGGCACACCAGGTCCTCCAGCCACTGCAAACGAACTCCAGATGCATGCACCCCCTTGTGCATCTGGCTAACTTGGGTCCTGGGGAATCGAGCCTCAAACTGAGGTCCTTAGGCTTCATAGGCAAGTACTTAGCCACTAAACCATCTCTCCAGCTCTTGTACCATGTTCTTAACTCATACATTTAGCTCAATTTTAATATATTTTTATTAATTTATTCAAGAGGAGAAAGAAGGAGAGAGAGAGCAGGCCAGGGCCTCCATACACTGTAAACAAACTACAGATGCATGCACCCCCTTCTGCGTCTGGCTTACATGGGTCCTGGAGAGTTCAACTGGGATCCTCTGGCTTTGCAGGCAAGTGCGTAAACCTCCAAGCCATCTCTCCAGCCCTAGCTCAGTTTTTCTTCACCTCTCATCCTTATCTCCATCTCTAGTGACTTCAAAACCATGCAGAGGACTGGAGAGATGGCTTAGTGGTTAAGCGTTTGCCTGTGAAGCCTTAAGGACCCCGGTTCGAGGCTTAATTCCCCCAGGACCCACATTAGCCAGATACACAAGGGGGCGCATGTGTCTGGAGTTCGTTTGCAGTGGGTGGAAGCCCTGGTGCGCCCATTCTCATTCTCTCTTTCTCCTTCCTCCTCTTTCTCTCTTAAAAAAAAAAAAAAAAAAAAAGCAGACTCAATGAATCTTATGCTCTGGTTCTCTTCAGCATTTTCAACTCTGAAAGCTTTACAGCCTCTCTCTGCTCATTAGCCAACCCTAGAAACCTTCCTCCAACTCAGACTCATTTGGAGCAGGACTGCCCTTGCACATGACATTAGTCCAAGCACTGGGGAAGCTGAGGTAGGAGGATCATTGTGAGTTCAAGGCCAGCCTGTGCTACAGAGTGAGTTTCATGTTAGCCTGGGTTAGAGTGAGACCCTGCCTCCCTAAATGATCCTGAACTCCAGCTTTTTCACGTCATCATAATCACCCATTATCCCTCTCTCAGGTTCTCTCCTCTCTGTCAAATTAGTTCTTCTGTCTCACTCCAGCTTCTTTCTCCTCTTTCTTCCTGATTTTTTCTTTTCTTTCTTTCTTTTTTTTTTTTTTTCAAATTAGGGCCTCATTCTACCTCAGGTTAACCTAGAATTCACTATGTAGTCTCAGGGTGGCCCAGAACACACAGCAATCCTCCTACCTCTGCCTCCCAAGTATTGGGATTAAAAGCGTGCACCACCATGCCTGACTTGAATTTTTAAAAATTTATTTATTTATTTATTTGAGAGAGAGAGAGAATGGGCTCAACAGGGCCTCCAGCCACTGTAAACAAACTCAAGATGCACACATCACCTTGTGCTTTTGGCTTTACGTGGGTACTAGGGAATTGAAGCCAGGTCTTTGTAGGCAAGTGTCTTAACTGCTGAGCCATCTCTCCAGCCCTCTTATTGAATTTTTGTTTTGCTTTTTTTTTTTTTTTTGGTTTTTCGAGGTAGGGTCTCACTCTGGCCCAGACTGACCTGGAATTCACTACGGAGTCTCAGGGTGGCCTTGAACTCATGGCATCCTCCTACCTCTGCCTCCCAAATGCTGGGATTAAAGGCGTGCGCCACCATGACCGGCTGTTTTGCTTTTTCTTGGCGGGGGGAGTAGGAGATGAGACAGGGCTTTATGTAGCCTAGGTTGGACTTGAACTTTTTCATGTAGCTGAGAATGACCTTGAATTGAACTCCTCATCCTTCTGCCTCTAGCTCTCAAGATCTGTGTGTACTACACAGTTCATGTTGATTTTACTTTACACATGCTACAGCTCAATTATTTTTTTCTTTTTTGAGGTAGGGTCTCACTCTAGTTTAGGCTGACCTAGAATTTACTCTGTAGTCTCAGGGTGGCCTGGAACTCATGGCAATCCTCCTACCTCTGCCTCCCACGTGCTGGGATTAAAGGCATGTGCCACCATGCCTGGCTTTCAAATTAATAAAACCCTAAAAACATTTTTATTTATTTATTTGCAAGCAAGGAGAGAAAGAGATTGAGAGAGAGAATATGGTGCACCAGGGCTTCCTGCTGCTACAAATAAACTCCACATGCATGCACCACTTTGCATCTGGCTTTACATGAGTGCTGGGGAATGCAACCCAAGCCAGTAAGCACCTCCAGCCACTGAGCCATCTCCCCAGCCCCAGGCCCAACAACTGAAGCCATATTCTGTTTAGAATCTCTTACCAGCTGACGTTCTACCGAGAGGATCTTAGTTTGGGTAAACCAAAGGCCTCATTCTGAGAATTTTCTCCATGGCTGCCAAGAATTGCTGGAGAATGACCTCCCTGATAGGGAGCTACTCTCTTGGCACCTACTTAGAAGGTTCCAGTGGGTCTTCACAAAGTTTTTCATCATTTTTTAATTTTTGGAGACTTCCTATTGCTCCTCAGGCAACACCCAAGCCCCCGTGCCCCTCACCTGACCACTTTCCTCTTACTTGATGCTGTTATCTACTTCCATGACCTGAAGCCCATCCCAGAGGGACTTCCGGTCCTTCTTCCTTCTCCTTCACCTGAAGTATGTCTCCTCTTCACTTCCTTCTCAGCTCAAAGAAACACTTTCTTACCTTTATCAGTATTTTACTCATTTACGTATTTGAGAGACAGGAGCAGATAGAGGGGGAAAAATGGGTGCACCAGGGTCTCTAGTCTCTGCAAACAAACTCCAGTCACATGTACCACCCTGCACATCTATCTGGCTTTATGTGTGCTGGTACTGGGGAATCAACCCTGGGTCTTTTGGCTTTACAGGCAAACACCTTAACCACGAAGCCATCTCTCCAGTCCTTATTTTATTTATTTATTTTTGTCTTTTTGTTATTGTTTTTTTCAAGGTAAGGTCTCATTCTAGCTGAGGCTAACCTGGAAATCACTATGTAGTCTCAGGGTGGCCTCAAACTCACTGCAATTCATGTGCTACCACACCTGGTTATTTTTTTTAATGTTGTTTATTTATTCATTTGAGACACAGAGAGACAGAGAGAATAGGTGCACCAGGGCCTCCTGCCACTGCAAATAAACCCCAAACACATGTGCTATTTTGTGCATCTGGTTTTTATATGGGTACTGGGAATCAAACCTGGGCCATCGGGGTTTGCAAGAAAGTGCCTTTAACCAGTGAGCCATCCTCAGCCCTTCAAAGAGATGCTTTATTTCCAAGTCTAACCCTTTCATCTGTACTCATTCCACTTCCTCGTTGACTATATTCTTCCTTTACTTTCTTTTTTTAAAAATATTTTTATTTGGGGCTAATCAAAATCTAAGAGGATATAAATAAGTCACATGGAAACCTACTGTTTTGGACAATGGAACACTCAGGAGCCATAAATTGTTACGAGAAAATTTTCAGTGCCAGGGGATACCTTCCAGTGAGTTGTTAGGCAGGGAGGTCCCTGATACCCCCAAAACATTACAGTCCATTGCCAAGACCCTTGGTTTCCCACCAGGAATACATGGTAAGACTGTTGCTGAAGACTCCACATACTTGGGTTGCAAGGTCACTGAGAAATCCTGCTAGAGCTGAGCTGATAACCTCCTCCATGTAGACCAGCTGACAGAAAGCTGGAAAAAGCCATTCTGCATGCAGTTCAATGGGAGAGAGAGAAATCACCAGTGAAGATACTCATCAGTGGACACTTCAAGCCTTATATTTGGCCAGCCAGGCCAAATGAGCCAACAGGTGCAATAGTGGCACATCTGTTATGAGGGAAACCAACTGCCCTATAATTTGACTGAAACCCCACTCCATAGGAGGGAATACATCCCTGATACTGAAAACCTACAACAGGGGTGGTCATGAGCCCTAGGGATATAATGTATGCTGGTATCTGGCTAAATGCGTATACTATGCTCACCAAACTGCCCAGTAAGCACGTCTCTTAACATTCATACCCATATATTAATGCTACTCTCAGTTTTGGTTAGAGAACCTTCTCTTTTCAGATGGCAATGACCTTGGGATGACTCAGAAGGCACCATGGTGCTGAGAAGAAGTGACACAGAAGTGTTTAGCATGAAATATCTCTATCACACCTTCCAAGGCTCACGGTCCATTGCAGAAGAGGTGGCGGAAAGAACACAAGGCCAAAGGAAGGGTAGGGCTCCTGACAAAGTGCTCCTCCAGATACAAAATGGCCTGGAGAGGAAAAGATTATGGCATCAAAATAAAAGAAAGACTGCCAGGCGTGGTGACACATGCCTTTAATCCCAGCACTCAGGAGGCAGAGGTAGGAGGATTGCCGTGAGTTTGAGGCCATCCTGAGACTACATAGTGAATTCCAGGTCAGCCTGAGCTAGAGTGAAACTACCTTGAAAAACCAAAAATTAAATAAATAAATAAAAGAGAGACTGATTGAGGGGGGAGGGGATATGGTGGAGAGGGGAAAGTGGGGGAGGGAGGGTGTTGCAGTCTGGTTCGCATTGCTGGTAGAAATCACCCAACCAAGAGCAGCTTCTGGGAAAAAGAGGTTTATTTTGGCTTACAGGCTCGAGGGGAAGCTCCACGATGGCAGGGGAAAACGATGGCATGAGCAGAGGGTGGACATCACCCCCTGGCCAACAGAAGGTGGACCACAGCAACAGGAGGGTGTGCCAGACACTGGCATGGGGAAACTGGCTATAAAGCCTATACGCCTGCCCCCAACAATATACTCCCTCCAGGAGGCATTAATTCCCAACTCTCCATCAGCTGGGGACCTAGCATTCCGAACACCTAAGTTTATGGGGGACACCTGAATCAAACCACCACAGAGGGCATTGCCATGTGATATTTTTAAAAAATATAATATTTTTTATTAACAACTTCTATGATTATAAAAAATACCCTATGGTAATACCTTCCCTCCCCCCACTTACACCTTTGAAACTCCATTCTCTATTATTATACCCCATCCCCATCTCTTTTTTTTTTCTTTTTCTTTTACTCTTTTCTTTTCTTCATTTTCTTTTTTATCTTTTTTTAAATTTTATTTTCTTTTACAAACCCTTGTGTCAAGGGCTGACTATCAACAGATCACAGCGAGGGAGCTGCTCTGCGTCTACAAATGGCTTAGTGCCAGGTTCCACACAAACATGCGTTTAAGGGGCCAGAGGGCGGGCCCTCTTTCCAGCCATGCCCCATTTCCCAGGAGGAAGGGCTCTCCGTGCCAGACCCCAGTCCCAGCTCACTATCCGAGGCCAACCTAGGCTCCTTGGGTGCTGCCATATCATTCTGCCTCGGTGGCATTCTGACTTAGAGGCGTTCAGTCATAATCCCACAAATGGTAGTTTCGCCCCATTGGCTCCTCAGCCAAGCACATACACCAAATGTCTGAACCTGCACCCCCTCCCCATCTCAACTAGTCTCTCTTTACTTTTGATGTCTTGATCTTTTCCTCCTCTTATGATGGTCTTATGCAGGTAGTGTCAGGCACTGTGAGGCCATGGATATTCAAGCCATTGTGTGTCTGGAGGGAGCATGTTGTATAGAGTCCTGCCCTTTGGCTCTTACATTCTTTCTGCCACCTCTTCCGCATTAGACCCCGAGTCTTGGAAGATGTGATAGAGGTATTGCAGTACTGAGCACTGCCATCATTTCTTTCCATCACCATGATACCTTCTGAGTCGCTCCAAGGTCACTGCCATCTGAAAAGAGAAGATTCTCAACCAAAAGTGAGAGTAGCATTAATATAAGGGTGTGAACATTAACAGAAGTGCTTACTGGGCAGTTTGATAAGCATAGTATATACATTTAGCAAGATATCAGCAGACATTACACCCCTAGGGCTCATGACTACCCCTGTTTTAAGTTTTCAGTATCAGGGATGTATTCCCTTCCCATGGAGTGGGCCTCCAGTCCAAGTAGAGGGCAGTTGGTTTCCCCCATAACAGACATGCCACTATTGCACCTGTTGGCTCATTTGGCCTAGCTGGCCAAATATAAGGCTTGCAGTGTCCGCTGTTGAGTATCTTCACTGGTGATTTCTCTTTCTCACCATGGGATATTTTTTTTTATAATCATGGAAGTTGTTAATAAAAAAAATTGAAAAGAAAAAAAAATTGCCTGGATATCCACGACCTCATAGTGCCTGACACTACCTACACAAGACCATCATAATAGACGAAAAAGATCATGACATCAAAATAAGAGAGACTGAGAGGGAGAGGGAATATGATGGAGAGTGGAGTTTCAAAGGGAAAAGTGGCTGGGCATGGTGGCATACACCTTTAATCCCAACCCTTGGGAGACAGAGGTAGGAGTATCATCGTGAGTTCAAGGCCAACCCTGAGACTACATAGTGAATTCCAAGTCAGCCTGAGCTACAGTGAGACCCTACTTAGAAAAACCAAAAAAAGAAAAAAAAAAAGAAAAAAAATCATGAATTTCAAAGGGGAAAGTGCGGGGAGGGAATTACTATGCAATATTGTTTATAATTTTGGAAGTTGTCAATAAAAATAAATAAATAAAAAGAATAAAAAAACTTATTTGGGGCTGGAAGGCTGGCTTGGTAGTTAAGGTGTTTGCCTGCAAAGCCAAAGGATCCCAGTTCGAGTCTCCAGGACCCACATAAAACAGATGCATCTGGAGTTCGTTTGCAGTGGGCGGAGGCCCTGGTGCATCCACTCCCTCTCTCTCTCTGCCTCTTTCTCTCTCTCAAATAAATAAATTAAATATTTAATGTTTTCAAACTTATATTTATTTGGCAGAGAGAGAATGGGTGCTTCATGTCCTCCAGGCACTGCAAATGAACTCCAGACACATCCGTCACATTGTGCATCTGGCTTTATGTGGGTCCTGGGAAATCGAGCCTGTGTCTTTGGCTTTGTAGGCAAGCACCTTAACCATGAAGTTATCCTTCCAGCCCTCCCTTTCCTTTCTTATATTTCTAGTGTCTTTCTTGCTTTGTGTCTTCCCTTCATTTTATAAACTCTTCCCAAGTGCGGGATTAAAAGCATGCACCAACATGCCAGGCTCATTCAGTTGTTTTGTTTTTTCATTCAGTTTTTTAAAAATATTTTTATTTATCCATTTAAGGGGAAGAGAAGGGTATTCTGGAGCTTCTTGCTGTTACCATGAACTTTGTGCATCTGGCTTTACATGTGTACTGGGGAATTGAACCCAGACCAGTAGGCATTATAAGCAAGCAAGCAAACACCTTTAACTGTGAGCTATCTCCCCAGCCTACAAACTCATTCAATTTTATTTCTTGAAAATAAATTAGAATTTTTTTTCTTTTCTTTTTGTTTGTTTGTTTTTGTTTCCTGAGGTAGGGTCTCACTCTAGCTCAGGCTGCCCTGGAATTCATTATGTGGTCTCAGAGTGGCCTCAAACTCGTGGGGATCCTCCTACCTCTGCTTCCCGAGTGTTGGGTTTAAAGGTGTGTATACCCATGCCCGGCCTGAAAATAAATTAGAATCTTTGCCAGGTATGGTAGTGCACGACTTTTATCCCAGAATTTGGGAGACAGAGTAGGAAGATGACTGTGAGTTTGAGTCTAGCCTGAGACTAAAGTATGTTCCAGGTCAGTATGGGATAGAGTGATACCTTACCTTTAAAAAATTAATTGAAGCTGGGCGTGGTGGCACACGCCTTTAATCGCAGCACTCAGGAGGCAGAGGTGGGAGGATCGTCATGAGTTCAAGGCCACCCTGAGACTACATAGTAAATTCCAGGTCAGCCTGGGCCCGAGTGAGACCCTACCTTGAAAAACAAAAAACGAAACAAACAAAAAAAAAATTAATTGAAATAAATTTTAATCCCTCCCTGGATCCAGACAGGGTGTGATAGCTCAAACCTTTAATCCCAGCAGTCAGGAGGGGAAGTAGGAGGAATGCTATGAGTTTAAAGCCAACCTGGGCTCCATAGTGAGACCCTGCTTCAAAGAATAAAAATAAAAATAAAGGGTTGGAGAGATGGCTTAGCAGTTGTTTGCCTGTAAAGCCAAAGGACCTTTGTTTGATTCCATAGGACCCATGTAAACTAGATGCATAAGGTGGTACATGATCCTGAAGTTCGTTTGCAGTGGCTGGTGGCCCTGGCATGCCCATTCTCTCTCTCTCTGTCTGCCTCTTTCTTCTAAAATAAATAAATTAATATTTTTTAAAAATTGAAAAAATAAGCCGGGCGTGGTGGCGCACGCCTTTAATCCCAGCACTCGGGAGGCAGAGGTAGGAGAATCGCCATGAGTTCAAGGCCACCCTGAGACTACAGAGTTAATTCCAGGTCAGCCTGGACCATAGTGAAACCCTACCTCGAAAAACCAAAAAAAAAAAACTTGAAAAAATAAGAATAAGAATAAAACTTCTACCATGCATGGTGGCACTTGCCTTTAATCCTAGCACTTGGGAGGCACAGGTTGGAGGATTGCAGTGAGTTTGAGGCCAGACTGGGACTACAGAATGAGTTTCAGGTCAGCATGGGCTAGAGTGAGACCCTGCCTTGAAAAACCAAAACAAAATAATAATAATAATAATAATGAATATAAATAAAAGTTCCTCCCTGGACTCTCCTTAAAATAAATGCCCATTCTATCTTGCACCTTCCCTTTCTGTGTGATATCTCAAACACTAGGCTCCTTGACTAATTACTTTTTTCAGGAGCTAGTAAAATTTCCCTCATCTATAAATTCGTGGGTAGAGATGATTCTTTCTTAGTTGTTTCTGGCTTCACCATTATATGGCTTTGTACCCACCGGCGCCTTCGCCTCACCTCCTACTCATTCCTCACCCGTGTAAAGTGATTTCTCCCCTCTAGTAAATGGAAACTGTTTCTCTCAAAATTTGTAATTGTCTAGTTCCCAAACCTGAAGGATCTTTCAACCTCCCCCTACCAGACCTCTGTGAGACCTCAGACACGGCTGTTTGCTCTTGCCCCCTTCCCCTGCTTCTCCGCTGCTCCCCAGACCCCTCCCTGGTGGGTTCTTCCTTTGATTGCCTTCAGGGATCTTTGATTCTCTCCTGAGGATCCTGTTCACTCAAAGGCTCAACCTCGACCAAGAAGGCCATGCATGACATGCAAGGCCATCTCTCTAGCCCATGCTCTTGAGTTCCAGTCTTGCTTGCTGGAAGTTTCCACCTGTCATGTCAAGAGGCCTTCTCTGAACATTACTCTAGGCAGGTATCCCTCCATTGCTGTGCAGCTGTGACCTGTGTTTCATCTTACCAGGTTCTAGTTCTATGACAGTGAATTTACGTTAATCCACAGTTTACCAGTGGCCTGCTCTGGGCACAGGAATAGAGGCTTAATAAAAAGGGCTGGAGAAATGGTTAAGGCACTTGCCTGCAAAGGTAAAGACCCATGTTCAATTCTCCAGGAACCACGTAAGCCAGATGTATAAGGTGGTGCATGAATCTGGAGTTCATTTGCAGTGGCTGAAGGCCTGGAGAGCCCATACTCCCTCTTTATTGACCTCTTTCTCTCTCTCATATAAATCAAGTAAAATAAAAAAATAATAAAGGTGTGAGCCACCACATACTATTAAAAAAATAAAAAGCCGGGTATGGTGGTGCATGCCTTTAATCCCAGCACTTGGGAGGCAGAGGTAGGAGGATCACCATGAGTTCAAGGCCACCCTGAGATGACATAGTGAATTCCAGGTCTTCCTGAGCTAGAGTGAGACCCTACCTTGAAACACAAATAAAAAAAATCATTGAAGCCAGGTGCGGTGTTACATGCCTTTTACCTTTGCACTCAGGAGGCAGAGGTGGGAGGATCACCAAGAGATGGAGACCACCCTGAGACTACATAGTGAATTCCAGGTCAGCCTGGGCTAGGGCAAGATCCTACCTCAAAAAAAAAAAAAAAAAAAAAAAAAAAAAAAAAAAAGAGAGAGAGAGAGAGAGAAAGAAAAGAAAAAAAAAAAAAAAAACGTGAGGGCTGGAGAGATTGCTTAGTGGTTAAGGCATTTGCCTGCAAAGCCAAAGGCCCAGGTTCAATTCCCCAGGACTTGCGTAAGCCAGATGCACAGGATGGCGCGTGCATCTGGAGATTGTTTGCAGTGGCTGAAGGCCCTGACATGCCCATTCTCTCTCTCTCTCTCTCTCTCAAAAATATAAATAAATAATAAAATATTTTTTTAAAAAAGATAAAGAAGTGTGAATTGGGAGCTGGGGAGATAGAGCTCAGTTGTTAAAGACACTTGCATACAAACCTGCCAGCCTGGGTTCAGTTCCCCAGGACCCAAGTAAGCCAGATGCACAAGGTGGCGCATGCATCTGGAGTTTGTTTGCAATGGCTGGAGGCCCTGGCGCACCCATTTTCTCTCTTTCTCTCTGCTTCTTTCTCTCTATTGCTCTTAAATAAATAAATAAAAGTGAGCCCAGCATGGTGGCACAGGCCATTAATCCCAGCACTCAGGAGGCAGAGGTAGAAGGATCACTGTGAGTTCAAGGCCACCCTGGGACTTACAGAGTAAATTCCAGGCCAGCCTGGGCTAGAGTGAAACCCTACCTACCTAGAAAAAAAAAAAAAAAAACAGAGCTGGAGGGATGGTTTAGTGGTTAGGATGCTTGCCTGCAAAGCCAAAGGACCCAGGTTCAGTTCCTCAGGACCCACAAAAACCAGATGCACAAGGAGTTTGTTTGCAGTGGCTGGGCTTCAAGCAGAGTTTCTTGATGGCCAGCTCTTACACAGAAAAGTAGGGGGATAAGTAAGTATTTCCAAGCTGGGCATGGTGGTACACGCCTTCATTTAATCCCAGAACTCAGGAGGCAGAGGTAGGAGGATCATTTTGAGTTTGAGGTCACCCTGAGGATACATAGTGAATTCCAAGTCAGCCAGGACTACAGCAAGACTCTACCTTGGGGAAACAACAACAACAACAACAACAAAAAGATCAAGAAGTATTTCCAGGTGTTAGGGCTAGCCTTGTGTTACTATAACTCACTTGGGAGGAGTTCTGGCTTTTGAGTGGCTCTGGGAAAAGAAGGAGGTGGAAGTCCAAAGGATAAGAGAACTAGCAGTGGAATGGAACTGGCCTCTGAGGCTCTTCCGCCTCCTTCACTTCAAAGCACCCCATAGGCAAAGTGCCCAGCCTGAATCCCAGCAAGACTACTGATGGAAGGAAGGGGGATGTCTAGTTGCCTTACTGTGGGTCCTCAGCCTGGGTCCTGAGCACTCTCCTGTCCCTCCTCACAGCTATCCCAGGGTCACTGCCCCAGTACAAATCCCAGATCTCTGGCCATGCCCCCCCCCCTTTTTTTTGAGGTAGGGTCTTGCTCTAGCTCAGGCTGACTTGGAATTCATTATGTAGTCTCAGGCTGGCTTTGAACTCAGAGATACTATTACCTCTGCCTCCGAGTGCTGGGATTAAAAGTGTGTGCCACCATGCCTGGCTTAAAAAAAAAAAAAAGTATTTATTTATCTTAGTGAGACAAAGAAAGAGGCAGAGAAAGAGAATGGGTGCACTAAGGCCTCTAGTTACTGCAAATGAACTCCAGATGCATGAGCCACCTTGTACATTTGGTTTATGTGGGTCCTAAGCAATCAAACCTGGGTTGTCTGGCTTGACAGGCAAGCGCCTTCACCACTAAGCCCTGTCTCCAGCCCCTGTCCCTATCTTTATGTGTGCTCCCTCACGCCTGTATTGCTCCATCTTAAGGTGCTCAGGTTGCCCTGCACAGATTGTTTCTGGCTTCCAGCTGTGTACAAAGCCATTTTACCTGACAAGCCTTTCTGTCCACCTCCACCACGGCTAGCTCTGCCTGTGTGAATGCTTGCTCCTCCGGGAGCCTCCTTTTGATCCATGGGCCCTCCTGAGCAGCTGACTCAGCATGCCGCCAGTTCCTAAGGTATGGGTCTGTGCCCCCCGTGGGCACAAATCTATCTTTGGGTTACCTGGTGCTCCACTGACCTGCATTGAATACACTCTCTCCCAGACTTTTTTTTTTTTTTTTAATTTATTTGAGATAGACAGACACAGAGAGAAAGGCAGATAGAGGGAGAGAGAGAATGGGCGCGCCAGGGCTTCCAGCCTCTGCAAACGAACTCCAGACGCGTGTGCCCCCTTGTGCATCTGGCTAACGTGGGACCTGGGGAACCGAGCCTCGAACCGGGGTCCTTAGGCTTCACAGGCAAGCGCTTAACCGCTAAGCCATCTCTCCAGCCCCACTTTTTTTTTTCCCCAATTTAACCCAAATTTATCCTACTCCGATCCTGGGGGCAACCCTTTTTAATCTGTAGCTTCTTTCCCAACCATTTCTCAAACTGAACCCCAAAGCATTTCCCCACCCAACTCAACTCTTGGGCCCAGCTTGAGAGCAGAGATGCACACACTTCCACAGCTCCACTGTTTCATGGCAGCCACTGAGTCACTCTATGGGAATCCCTGAGCCCTCTCCCCATACACATTGGGGTGGCAGGATGCCTACTGCCTGGCCTCAGGGGGTCAGAGGAAGCCAGGGCCTCTGGGGCTCAGTATTTTTATCAGCCTAGGAAATGAGACACAGAAACGGAAACCATGTGGTCAGAGAAAGTGAACAGCCCTTATCTCAGGGGAACCCCCACCAGAGCTGGGGGCCAGACACCAGGAGGGGATACTGAGGAAGGAGGTCTGGGGGCCTCCATCACAGCTGATCTTACTTTGGATGTAAATAACATTTGCAGAAGAGCAAATCCATTTGCTATGAGAGAAATCTGGGAGGAGGAGCAAGTGTGGGCTTGAGTTTTCTGTTGCTTACACCCCAGCTCAATGATCCTAACTCCAACTCCCCCAGCACCCCAACCCCAACTCCCGGCTCTGGCTCTTTGCATGCCACTTCCGAAACCTTGGGCCTGTGAGAGGAACCGGACGCCTGGGTTGCTCAGTTTGAAGTCTCTTCTCTGAATCACAGCGGTTTCCTCTCACAGGATCTCAGCAGCCCTCCCCCCTGCTGCCCCTGAACATCTGCCTGGTCTTCAAGGCCATCTTCTCCCTGGGTCCCAGACCCACCTCCTGCTCCCAGCAGCTTCCCTTTCCACTGTTGGGACCGCTGGTGTAGCCCTGGGCTCAACACTGGCAATCAGGTTTCAGACCCTGGAGATTCCAAAGTGCACACCTGTATCTCCCCTCCTCCACCTTGCCCTCTTGTACCGAGTTCCCAGTTGTGTCCTAGGTGATGGCAGTGGGTGTTGGCGTAGTTTCCCATTTTCAGGGAGCTGCTGAATTAGAACAGTGTATGGATGGACAATATCCCCCACCACGGTGGCCCTCTTCCATGGGACCCCCAGGCTCTCTCTCTATTCCCTCAGGACCTCAAGAACTGGCACTTAGAAAAGGCCATGTTTGGGGCTGGAGGGATGGATTAGAGGTTAAGGCACTTGCCTGCAAAGCCAAAGGACCCAGTTTGATTCCCCAAAAGCCACATAAAGCAAGATGCACAAGGTGGCATATGTATCTGGAACTCTTTTGCAGTGGCTAGAGGTCCTGGCATACCCTTATTTTTTTTCCCCCCTCTCTCTCTCAAATAAATAAAATATTAAAAAAAGAAAAGGTGGGCTGCAGAGATGGCTTAACGGTTAAGGTGCTTGCCTGCAAAGCCAAAGGACCCAGGTTCAATTTCCCAGGACCCACGTTAGCCAGATGCACAAGGTGGTGAATGTGTATGGAGTCTGTTTGCAGTGGGTGGAGGCCCTGGCGTGCCCATTCTCTCTCTCAAAAAAAAAATTAATTTTTTAAAAAAGGCTATGTTTATGTGGAAAGCCAAGTCTGGGCTGCCCAGGGATAAGTCCAGGCTTGGAATGGGGCAGAAGCTGAACAAGAGATATGACTGTGGCCCCTGAGGAGAGGTGGGGAGAACGGCTGGCCTGGGCGTGGAGCTCTAGTTGCCCAAGAACAGACAACCCAGGTTACATAACTTGCCTCTTTCAGCCTCCTCCTCCTGCTTCTAATTTTAGCAACAGAAATTCCCGCCCCCACAGGGTTCTTCCTCCATCCATTCTGCTACTATTCCTCATCCTAACCCAGCTCATGTTCCCCCCACCCCCCACCCCGGGCCCAGCTGCCCCCAACTCAGCTCATTAAGTGACTCAGCAGAGGGAAAGCCCTGAGTGGGGGTGAGGTGTGGAGGAGGATGTGGTCTGCGAGGGGGTTCGGGGAGGGGATCTGGTGTGGTTCCTTTTTTTGCCTCTGTTCACATCTTCGCTTCAGAATGTAGAGTGGACAGGACCCCATCAGAGAAGGGCGAGGGGGCTGGAGGATGAACTGGGCCTTCAGAGGGCTGACAAGGGAGAGCATGGAGGGGGCTTCTTGGTCTCCAGCTGAGGGCGCACATGGGTGCTTGCATGTGGCAGGCGTGTAGGAGCGGTGGGTTTCGACAGCAGAGGGAAAGGCGCTGTCATGGGTGATGAAAACCACAGCGATGGAAAAAGCAGAGACTCCGGGAGCTGTGGGAGCAGGTCTTATTAGGAAACGCAGAACGGAAAGGAGCAGAAGCGGCCCACGTGCCCCACCCACACCGCCGCTTGGCTCCAGCGCAGCACCTGCTCCTCTGCGTCCATCCCCGAGGCCAACATCCCCGTCCTCCCGCAGCTCGGCTGCGGGGTCCTTTGGTCACTTGAGGGCCTCTGCGTGGCGGTTCAGGGCCTGAGAAAGGGCGGTCACAGTCCCCATCACTCGGCCCAACTCTTGGGTCTCAATCTGGCTTCGGAATCGCTGGAGGAAGCGGTCAGGGTGCCAGCGGACCTGCTGGACCCTCAAGTACCTCCTCAGAGCCCCCTGCTCCTCCAGCGGGGGTCCCCTGGCCACTAAGGCTGCGGCCATGGCCTCGGGGTCCCCTCCGCCAGGGCAGGGCCAGGGCACGTCCCCAAAGCGCCAGAGGCTGCTTCTCCCTGGGTCTCGGGGGCGCTCGGCGCCTGGCCCAGCCCTGATCCCTTGGGCCTCTCCGACTCCTCGGGCTCGGCTCTCCCGGCTGTCCCGCAGTTCTCTCTCCTTGGCCTGGGCTCGCTCTCGGAAGAGCCGCTGCTCCTCCTCCTGCTGTTGCCAGCTGCGCCCCGGGCCCTCAGCCCTCGGGGGTCGGCAGGGTCCTGCAGCCTCCCGCTGCCGCTTCTGCGCGTGCTCCCGGGCCATGCGATCTGACCAGGCAGAGAAGGACTCGGGCTCCTGGGTGTCATCTGCATACAGGTGGGACAGCGGGAGAGAAGCAGTGAGGAGGGCACGGGAAGGGGGTAGAGAAACAGGACACGACCAGGCAGGGTGTGCTCGCGCGGAGCACCCAGGCATTAGACAACGGTTGGGTGGCCATGGCCTCCTCACCTTCGAACCTCCCGATCACCTCTTGCCACTCGTCCTCCAGCTCTCCCTGCAGCTTCTGCCGCCACTCCCACTCCTTGGAAGCCTCATTTTCTTCCTCCTCTTCTGCAGAATCCCAGGGGGGTCCCCAGCCCAGAATCTGCCCAGGGGTCTCTCCATCCTTATTCTTTATGCCCATGGCTGAGGGACAGCGACTCAGCAGTGGCAGGAAGAAGTCCGTGTAAGCTGTGGGAAGACAGCAAGCAGAAATGAGGAAGACTCTAGAACCCAGCTCCATGCTCTGGGGACAGAAAGGATTCAAACGAACTCCAGATGCATGCGCCATTTATGTGGGTCCTGGGGGAACTGAACCTGTGTTCTTTGGATTTGCCACTAAGCCATCTCCCCATTCCCTATCTTTTTATTTTACTTTTGTGAAAGAGAAAGGAAGAAAGAAGAAAGAGAGAGAGAGAGAGAATGGGCAGAACAGGGCCTTTCAGCCACTGGGAGTGGTGTGCCCCTTGTGCGCATGTGTAACATTGACAGCTTGTATCACTGTGCATCTGGCTATGTGGGACCTGGAGATTCGAACATGCATTCTTAGGCTTCATAAGCAAGCACCTTAACTGCTAAGCCCTCCAGCCCATTATTGGTATTATTATTTTTTTTATTATTCAAGGTAGGGTTTTACTTTAGCCAGGCTGACCACACCCAGCAACTGATATCATTATTATCTTTTTTTGGTTTTGTTTTGTTTTTCGAGGTAGAGTCTCACTCTAGCCCAGGCTGACCTGGAATTCACTATGTAGTCTCAGGGTGGCCTCGAACTCATGATGATCCTCCTACCTCTGCCTCCCAAGTGCTGCGATTAAAGGCATGTGCCACCACGCCCAGCTTCTGATATGATTTTTAATATTTTTTAAGGCTGGGTGTGGTAGCACGCACCTTTAATCGCAGCACTTGGGAGGCAGAGGTAGGAGGATCACCATGAGTTCGAAGCCACCCTGAGACTACGTAGTGAATTTCAGGTCAGCTTGGGCTAAAGGACGAGACCCTATCTCAAAAAAATATTTTAATTTATTTTATAAATATTTTAAATATTTATAAAATATTTAAAATGTTTTAAATACATTTATTTGATATATATGTGTGTGCGTGCGTGTATATATGCATATATATAATATATATATATATTATATATATATTTATTTTATTTTATTATTTGAAAGAGAGAGAGGGGCCAAGTGTGATGGCACATGCCTTTAATCCCAGCACTTGGTAGGCCAAGGTAGGAGGACTGCTGTGAGTTTTAGGCCAATCTGAGACTACATAGTGAATAGTGAATTCCAGGTCAGCCTGAGCTACAGCAAGACCCTACCTTGAAGTAAAAAAAAAGAAAGAAAGAAAAAATGAATTATAGAAAGAGAGAGAATGAGTGCACCAGGGCATCTTCCCCTGGCAAATAAACTCAAGAAACACATTCTGCTTCGTGTATCTGGCTTTATGTGGGTATTGTGGAGTTGAACATAGCCCAGCGGGGTTTTTTAAAACAAACAACAGCAAATATATATATATATATATATATATATATATATATATATATATATATATATATGATGCTGGGCATGGTGGCACATGCCTTTAATCCCAGAACTTGGGAGGCAGAGGTAGGAGGATCGCCACAAGTTCAAGGACACCCTGAGTCTACATAGTGAATCCAGGTCAGCCTGAGCTAGGATGAGACCCTACTTTGAGAAAACAAAACAAACAAAAACCCAGAATCAAAAGCCTCTATTAAGTAGATACTGAGGTTCCAAGGTGGAAAAGGTAATAGTGGGTAGAGTGGTTACAGGGGGCTTCAAGAAGGCTGGTCTGGGATGGGAAGGGAGGGTA
This sequence comes from Jaculus jaculus, assembly GCF_020740685.1. Lineage (NCBI taxonomy): Eukaryota > Metazoa > Chordata > Mammalia > Rodentia > Dipodidae > Jaculus > Jaculus jaculus. The sequence goes on from NC_059109.1 coordinate 408,963, forward strand.
ACATAGTAAAATGGAAATCAGGTGGGTGGATGCCATTTTGGAACAAGTGGCTGTGCTGAGCTACTCTAGCCTATTTTGTTTCAAGGTACGTTGAGTTCAGAGCAAGGGCACTCACTGCTGCCTCCAAACAGAACTAGAGAGTTAATGAGCCCTGGCCTCAGTGTACCTCAGAGTATCTGACACCACTGCAGTGAATGCTAATCTTTAATGAGCAGGCTCAGGCTAACAGGAGTCTGACCCCTGGTACCACATGCTGTCTCACACATACAGCCAGGCCCCAGAAGAAAACTCTTCAAAACTTACTCTTTGCCAGGTGTGGTGGCACATGCCTTTAATCTCAGCACTTGGGAAAGAGAGGTAGGAGGATCGCCATGAGTTCGAGGCCACCCTGAGACTACATGGTAAATTCCAGGTCAGCTCTGAGCTTGAGCAAGACCCTACCTCAGAAAAAAACAAAAGAAAACAAAACAAAAACAGAAACAGAAAACAAAAAACAAAAAACAAAACAAACAAACAAACAAAAAACTTACTCTTCAGCAAAACAATGAGCTGTCCACCTAGTCATTGAGAGAGAAGTGGCCAAGATAACCATGGACCTTGGGCAGTGAGTTGTCTTGGTAGAAAGTACACAGAGAACCAAGTCTCTATGGATCCCTGTAACTGCAGCTTTTGGATACAAGCAAGATCTGTTCCCCTAAAGAACAGAAGGAGAAAGCAGCAGATGGTTACTTTCTCCTGGAGGGGAAGGTGGTAGGGAGAGGAAGAAGTAAAGAGGGGAAGGGACATCGGAAAAGAGACCAGTGGTACAGGCTAGACAGGAGACTAACTGTTGGGTCCAGCAATGGCTTGCTGCATGAAGAGCAGTTGTATTTGGGACAGGTCAACAGGGGTGAGGGACATGTCCCAGCACTCAGAAGGCTAAGGTAGGACCGTATAGTGAGTTCAAGGCCAGCCTGGGCTGCAGTGAGGCTCTACCTTGGAAAAACAAAAACAAAACAGGGCTGGAGAAATGGCTTAGCAGTTAAGGCACTTGCCTGAGAAGCTTAAGAACCCAGGTTCAATTTCCCAGGACCCATGTAAGCCAGATGAACATGGTAGCACATGTGTCTGAAGTTCGTTTACAGTGGCTAAAGGCACTAGTGTGCCCATTCTCTCTCTCAAATAAATAAAAAAAATTAAATAATAATAATAACATGAAACCAGGTATGGTGGTACACACCTTTAATCCCATCAGTTGGAAGGAAGAGGTAGAAGGATTGCCATGAGTTTGAGGCCACCCTGAGACTACATAGTGAATTCCAGATCAACCTGGGCTAGAGTGAAACCCTACCTCAAAACAAAACAAAACAAAGAAATTTTATTTTCCTGTAAGCTTTGCCTAAATGCTCTATAAAAGTTAAAACTAAAATTTTCTACTTCCTCTACAGGATAGGAAAAACCATCTTTCTGGGTGTTCAACAACAAAAGTTCAGAGAAGATAGCAGGGGGGGAAAAAGGTCAGCTGGTATTTTAGACCTTGCTCTCCAAGGTCAGTCAGAACCGGGGGGACAATTGGACCCTCTCTAAGAGGGTCTTACCACTCCAGTATGTCACCTGTCCTTGTGGTCCCGAGACCACAGGGCACCAGAGGTTGCATTTTAAGTACTGCACACTCTGCAAAGAGCAGTCATTAAAGAGGGAAAGGTTCCCTAAACCTCCAAGGGAAGTCACATGGTCAGCGAGACCCTCACCCAGCCCTACAAGTGGCACACTGGAATACCAAAATTAAAGGAGCTGAGGGACCCTCACAAGTCCCCCAAAGTAACCCCTAAGAAGTCTCAACTTACTTTTTTATAGGTGCAGGAAAGAGAACCATTAATGTTTGGCCACCTAGATGGTCTTAAGCAGAAAAGTAAAGTCCCTGAAAATAAAATAATCAGTAATATCATGAAACAAAATTCTGCTAGCCCCCATTTGGGACTCTCATCCCAACCTGAATCCACAGGGGACCTGATGCTTTTACAGCCCTTCAGAAACGACCAGCTTCTGAACGGCAAATCCATGCGCTACTTTGTGCATCTGCCTTATGTGGGTACTGGGGAAACTGAATCCAGGCCAACAGGCTGAGCAAGCAAGTGCCTTTAACTGTTAAGCCATGCCCAGCTCCCAACCATGATACACTTTTCAAAGTTCTTCCTCTCTCCTTGATATCCCATATGACCCAGGCCATTTCCAGGAATCCATCCTGAATGTGCTCCTCCAGGGAGACATGTTAGATTCTTTGTATGACCACACTGTCCTCACCCCATCTTTACTCCTTTATCCCAGCACAGGTGGGCCCTGTCCTATGGGTATGTAGGGTCTCTTCTCATCCCAATGGTCAGCCTTCCTGAAGGCGCTCTGTCCTTCCTTCTTTGCCTCATCGAACATCCTTCAAGTCTCCCTATGGGAGAACCAGCGTGGCAATATCCGTATCAAGGACTCCTCACTGTTTTACTGGGCAGGCATTCATTCCTCTGGCCCAAGTAATGCCTCCCCCAGAAAAGTACCTCCTTTGCTCTGGCTTAGTATGAGACATTCAAAACCTCCCACTAGGGAAACCTTGTCTTAACCTAAAACAGTCCCCTCAAGGGACAATTCTCCTGGTGTTCAGAGACGTCCTGTCCTGACAGACTCACCGTATCAAGTCCCTGCTGACAGTCTTGCTTGTGCTTGAGGTGTTTCTCAGCCCCTCTCTCCAGCCAAAAACAAAATAACAGCTCTAGCTTGAGGGCCTTGACCAAGATGTGGTATTGGCCTTTGGGCTGGGACAACTCCTAGGTCGTTTGTCTGGACATCTGGCCCCTCAGTAGCTCCCAAAGCCCCTTGTTTTTAATTCTGCTTTGTGTTTTTGGCCCCAGTTTACTTAACCTGCTAAAACGATCAGTCTTTTCCCAGTTATAGGCCAGGAAGCTCCCAACAGTGCTGTCTCAGGGTCAGCAGCTACAACCACTATGTGGATGCCTGCCTCCCACCCCCCAGAATCTCCTGATCTTGTGCCACCAGATGACTTCAGGCCTCTTCTGACAGCAACTCCTCCTGTGTCTAAAGTGCCTATGGACTACTTTATGCCCCATGGTCCCATGTCTCTAAAGCAGATCAGCAAAGCCAAGTCTCTAGGGGCTCTAGAAAGTGTCCTTGACCTTTTGTGAATAATTCTACTTTGGGACTTTGCCAACCTGTCAGGGGAAGTATGGATGCTGTTCTGGGATAAATGGCTGTACTGAGCTACTCTAATCTCAGAATAAGCCTGTTTTGCCTCAGAATAAACTGGGTTTAGAACAAGGCCTCTGCTCCCTCTGAGCAGAGCAAAGAGATAATGAGCCCTGAATTCGGTCGATCTCAGGGTGTCCAGGCATCACTGTAGCAATTTTTTTCTTCTGTTGTTGTTGTCGTTCATTTTTATCTATTTATTTGAGAGAGAGAGAATGGGGCCTCCAGCCTCTGCAAACAAACTCCAGGTGTGTGTGCCCCCTTGTGCATATGGCTAACGTGGGTCCTGGAGAATCGAGCCTTGAACTGGGGTCCTTAGGCTTCACAGGCAAGCACTTTACCACTAAGCCATCTCTCCAGCCCTTGAGCGAGGGTCTCTCTCTAAACCAGGCAGACCTGGAATCCACTATGTGGTCTCAGACTGGCTTTGAACTCACAGTGATCCTACCTTTGCTTCCTGAGGGCTGGGACAAAAGGCATGCACCACCATGCCCTGCCACTAGCTCAGACCATCAGAAGTATGACTCTTGAGGTCTCACAGAGCCAGTGCCCGGAAGAAAAAACCCTCACTGTAAAACTTATTCCTCAGCAAAACAGTGAGATGGTAGACATCTGGTCATCCAGACAGGAGCCACACACAGGTGTCCCACCCAATAAGACCTAAGCAACCAGGGCACCTGGAACCTTAAAACACTGTGAGTGCTAATATAGAACTGTCCTTTCCTCCAATAAAAGTTCCTCTCCATGTCCTCACCACTGGGGCTTTTAAAAAAATCTTTATTTTGTTTTTTTATATATTTATTTACAAGCAGAGAGAGAAAAGGAGAAGAAAGACAGAGATAATGGGCACACCAGGGCTTCTAGCTGCTGCAAACATTTTCTAGACACATGTGCTACTATTTGCTTCTGGTTTTATGTGGGTACTGAGGAATTGAACTCAGGTTGTCAGATTTTGCAGGCAGGCACCTTAACTGCTGAGCCGTGTCTCCAGCCCTGACCTACCCTGTTCTAATAGACTGTCTACTACTGCCCCTTTGCTGCCTCTGGCAATTTGTTTGTAAGGTTTTGCTCTAACTCGGGCTGACCAGGATCTCACTCTGTAGTTCCAGGCTGGCCTTGAACTCATGGCAATCCTCCTACTTCTGTCTCCTGAGTGCACCACCATGCCTGACTTTTTTTTTTTTTTTTTTTAAGGCACGGTTCCATGTAGCTCATACAGGCTTCAAACTTACTGTGTAGCCAAAGCTAGCCTTGAACTTTGGATCCTCAGCCTTACTGGATGTACTACCACACCCAGCCCTGGTAAATTCTTCCCCACCTGTGCAACACTGGCCTGCCACTGCTATTTCCTGGCATGGCAGGTAGAAGGAAAGACAACAAGAGACAAGCAGGCTTGTGAAACCTGTGCTCAGGGTCACTGCAGACAGGGCTGTGTGGCTGGCTGGTGGGGCTGTGGGTGTGCAGCGTGAGGCGAGGCTGGAAAGGTAAGTGGAACATAAACCGGATGCTCAGTCACTTGAAAATGAGGCCACATCTTCCTATGCAGATGAATGTTGCAATGGATGGTAAATGCCTGGTACCACGATGGCCCAAAGTAGGAGTGCAGTGAATGCTACATTCAGAGACAAAACAAGCCAGCCCTGGTGGTGCAGACCTATCACCCAGCTCCTTAGGAGTCTGAGGCAAGAACATTACAAGTTCAAGGCCTGCCTGGGCTACAAAGTAAGACTGTCTCAAACTAAAAAGGTTTTTTTTTTTATTTTTTAAATTATAAGTTGTTGAATATGTTTAGGGAGAAATCATAAGGTTTATTTAGGGGAAATTGATACCTAGGAAAAGGCTGGGGCAGTTTCACACATATGTGGGAGATAGAACATAGAAGCCCCTTCAAATTACAGACCAGAGAGGATTAAGAAATAGTAAAGTCTGGACATGTGGCACACGCCTTTAATTCCAGCACTCGGGAGGTAGGGTAGGAGGTTTGCTGTGAGTTCAAGGCCAGCCTGAGACTACATAGTGAATTCCAGGTCAGCAAGACCTTATCTCTAAATCAATAATAACAACAACAGTAGTAGTAACTAGGTGCGGTGGTGAACTCTTGTAATCTCAGCACTCAAGTGGTGGAGGAAAGATGATCACGAATTCAAGACCACCCTGGGCTACTGAGACCTTGTCTCAAAGAAGTAAAAACAACAATAACAGGGCTGGAAAGATGACTTAGCAGTTAAGGCACTTGCCTGAGAAACCTAAGGACTAAGGTTCAATTCCCCAGTACCCACATAAGCCAGATACACAAGTGGTGCATGGGTCTGGAGTTTGTTTGCAGTGACTTGAGGGCCTGGCACACCTATTCTCTCTCTCTCTAAATAAGTAAATGAATAAACATTTAAAAAAATCCTCAAATAAAATAACAACAACAAAGATTCTGTCAGCCAGGTGTAGTAGTATGTATCATTAATTCCATCACTCGGGTGGTTGAGGTAAGAGGATCACTGAGTTTGCAGCCAGCCTGAGACTACATAGTTAATGCCAGGTAAGCCTGGGCTAGAGTGCAACCCTACCTCGAAAAGTCAAAATAAAATAAAAGTGATTGATTCTTTTCTTTGCAAATACTGAGTATGGGGTATGAAAACCTTACTCACAACGGGATTGTTAGACCTAACATGAGAACTACACAAAATACTGCCATGGATTCTGACCACTTAACTTGCTCCAAGAAGATTTTTTTTTTTCTCTCTCTCTCTCTCTCTCTCTTTTTTTTTTCCCAGGTTAGGGTTTCACTGTAGCCCAAGCTTACCTGGAACGCACTCTGTGGTCCCAGGCTGGCCTCAAACTCACAGCGATACTTCTACCTCTGCTTCTGAAGTGCTGGGATTAAAGGCTTCATACACAGCTGATATTTTCTTTAAAGATAAATATATTTTTTTTATTTGTGACAGAGATAGAGAAAGAGAGAGCAAGAGATTATGGGTGTACCAGGCCCTCTTTGGCACAGCATGCAGGCTCATGTGACAATTTGTGTATCTGGCTTTACATGGCACTAAGGAATTGAATCCCAACAAGCAGGCTTTGCAAGCAAGTGCCTTTAATCTCTGAGCCATCTCGCCATTACCCAAAGAAGATATTTTCCTATCTTTTTCAAAGCAGGTTACAAAAGCTGGTAGCTGAAGAAGACAGGTTTTCTGACATGGATGTTGCAGCGCCACCTGGTGGCTAGACTAGCAAGTGACCAGGAGGAGTAGAAGTACGGAGGTAGAGGTCCCATTTGGAACCTCTCAACTGACATATTTCAGACAAGTTTCTGAACATTCTAGAAGAGCCCTACTTTATTCATCTGTAAGTAGTTTAATACCATCATGCCTGCTCCTTACAATGAAGGAAGTACCTTCCACACTACGAGGCACATAGCTACTACGCAGAAAGTCTTGAGTCGCATACAGTAACAGTGACAGAGCTCCAACCAATCTGTGTTTATTTACTCATCACAATCTCCATTTTAAAAAGGCAAAACAGGCCCAAGAGGTCAGGGTGCGTGTCTGGTATCTTCAAACAGTTCTGCCTTGGGGCTCTCTGCTTCATTACCTCCCAGGCCCTGCCTCTTGTCAGGAGGCCACTTGGTGGCCTATACCTGGCAAACTTCCCCTCTTCGTTTTTATGAAAATTTATAAAGTTAAAATAGGTCGGGCGTGGTGATGCATGCCTTTAATCCCAGCATTTTGAAGGAAGGCGGAGGTAGGAGTAGTTTGAGGTCGGCCTGGGACTACATACAGAGCAAGGGCTAGCGCAGCCTGACCTAGAGTGAGACCCTACCTCAAAACAACAGTTCAAATAGACAAGCCCACCTCACATCAAGCACAAGTAAAGAAAAGATTTTTGACCATACAGCGAACATTCTGGGGAGAAAGGGTTGCTATATACATGTGGAGAGCCGGAGATGGGAAAAGCAGCTTTCTTCACCCGGACTCAGACACTTTCCTGCAATGTGCTCACCCTAGAAGGAAGACTCCAGATGGGACAGAGCGCTTCACCTCTGGTTTGGGTAAGAGTTGCTATGTTCTATGGAGCTGTTCCCTCTGTCACTGCAAAGCCAACATGAATTCAGATGTTTAGGAAAGTTGGTAGAGCTGGCATAAAAGTACACACCCTGGGGCTGGGGCTGGGGAAGTGGCTCAGTGATTAAAGACACTTGCTTGCAAAGCCTATTAACCAGAGTTCGATTCCCTAACACTCATGCTCAGCTAGACGCAACACACCTACAAAACTGTGAGGCAGGACCAGGAGAATCCAAAGCTGACAGGAAAGCTACACTGGCAGTCCTCTGCAAGAGAACCTGTCTCACTGAAGGTGAAAAAGAGCACAGACACCTTGAGGTTGCTCTCTGACCTCCACATGTGTGCCATGGCACAAGCACACTCCCCCACCACATGCATACTTACACACACAAGCAAATAAATAATAAAAAAAATTGCTGGACATGGTGGCGCACACTTTTAATCTCAGCATTTGGGAGGCAGAGGTAAGAAGATTGCCATGGTTCAAGGACACCCTGAATTCCAGGTCAGCCTGGGCTAGAGTGAGATCCTATCTTGAAAAACAAAACAAACAAACAACAGAAAAAAACTGATGATAGAGCTGGACATGGTAGGGCATGCCTTTAATCCCTGCACTCAAGAGGCAGAGGTAGGAGGATCACCATGAGTTCAAAGCCATCCTGAGGCCACAAAGTGAATTCCAAGTCTGCCTGAGCTATAGGGAGACTCGACTTTGAAAAACAAAACAACATGCTGGAGAGATGGCTTAGCAGTTAAGGGGCTTGCCTGTGAAGCTTAAGGACCCAGGTTCAATTCCCCAGGACCCACGTAAGGCAGACGCACAGTGCATGTGACTGGAGTGCGAGTGCGTTTGCAGCGGCTGAGGCCCTGGAGCACCCATTCTCTCTCCCTCTGCCTCTTTCTCTCTTAAATAAATAAATTAATTATTTAAAATATTAAAAAGAAAGAAAGATGCCGGGCATGGTGGCGCACGCCTTTAATCCCAGCACTCAGGAGGCAGAGGTAGGAGGGTTGCCATGAGTTTGCGGCCACCCTGAGAATACAGAGTGAGTTCCAGGTCAGCCTGGGCTAGAGTGAGACCCTACCTGGAAAAACCAAAAAAAAAAAAGAACACAACAGCTAGTTAGAATGCTTGGACTCTGCCAGTGAATAGCTATGTGACTGACAAATGACTTCTGTGCCCAGTTTCCTTATATAGGTAACTGGAGATCATATCAACATTTACCTCACAGGGTTTCTGTGAGGACTAAACAAGTTACTTTGTACCAAGTCTGTGGCATTCTTGCAAAGATTGTTTTAATTCTGTACAGTGAGGGATATACTAAGCCTGGGAAAGTTTAGTGTCTCTGGGATCTGAATCCAGGCAACCCAACCAAGTGCACAGCCTATCTTCTACTTCCTATTTGTGCAATGGGCCAAGAAACAACATAGCTATCAATCTAAGATGTGAAATTCAGACAGCAATTGCAAACTGTAGGTATAGTGACACATACCTGTAATTCCAGTACTTGGGAGACAAGCAAAATTGTGTTTGTGGTCAGCCTGGGACATACAGTAAAACCCTGAACTCAAAAAAAAAAACAAAAAAAAAAAAAAAAAAAACAAAACCCTGGAGAAATGGTTTGGTGGTTAAAGGTACTTGCTTGCAAAGCCTGACTGCCCAGGTTAGATTCCCAGGTACCCATATAAAGCCAGTTGCACAAAGTAGCACATGCATCAAGATTTTGTTTGCAGTAACAAGAGGCACTGGTGTGCCAATTCTCTTTCTCTCTCTGCTTGCAAATAAATAAATAAATTTTTAGCCATGCATTCTGGCGCATGCCTTTACTCCCAGTGCTTGGGAGGCAGAGGTAGAGGATCACCATGAGTTCGAGGCTACCCTGAGACTACATAGTGAATTCTAGGTCAGCCTAAACAGGGCTGGAGAGATGGCTTAGTGGTTAAGCGCTTGCCTATGAAGCCTAAGGACCCCGGTTCCAGGCTCGGTTCCCCAGGTCCCACGTTAGCCAGATGCACAAGGGGGCGCACGCATCTGGAGTTTGCAGTGGCTGGAAGCCCTGGCGCACCCATTCTCTCTCTCTCCCTCTATCTGCCTTTCTCTCTGTGTCTTTCGCTCTCAAATAAATAAATTAAAAAAAAAAACAACCATAGTCTGGAAATATAGTTTAGCAGTTAAGGCCAAACGAATCAGGTTCAATTCCCCATTACCCACAGAAACCAGATACACAAGGTGGCGCATGTGTCTGGAGTTTGTCTGAGGTGGCTAGAGGCCCAGGCACACCCATTTTCTGTGTCTGTCTCTCAAATAATTAAATAAATAGAATATAAAAAATAAAATACAACACTCAACCAAACCAAAAGCCAACAAAACAAAATCTCCAATTGTTTTTTTTTTTTTGGGGGGGGGTATCTGGCCTCTTCAGATAACAGCATCTTAGTAATATAATATAAAGGTCCCAACAATACAGATGGACGTGAAGTTGGTCAACTGCTTCAGAAGGTCCCATTGACCAAACAACTATAGCTTATGCCTCAACTATTAATTGATTTTCATTTCAGGATCTGCTGAACTTCTCATGAGCCTCACTCCCCGTTGGCCCACTCACCATCTGGGCCCTGGCGGGCAGCAGCGTGCAGCGCCGTATCGCCATGGCGGTCCTGGTGGGCAGGGTCAGCCCCAAGACGCAGCAGCAGGCACAGGGCAGGGGCGTCATGGCGGGCACAGGCCCGGTGGAGAGGTGGGGGCTGCCCAGCATCCACATCAAGGCCTGGGTGTCGCTGGAGGAGGGCCTGGGCCCGGACCAGCCGTCCTGCAGACAGGTAGCGACGGAAGCGACGCTCTCTGCGTCGCCTGCGTGCAGTGGAGGCCATGAAACTCTTGGGCTGAGGAAGGAGTACAAAAGGCAGCATCAGGCCCCCGCTGTTGCTCTTCCCCGCAGCTCCATCTCTGACATCCTTCTTGCCTTTCCCTTTTCCCTTCCCTACCTCTTTGCCTCTCACATCTCCAGCCAAAGATGAAGCCTAACCCAACCCATCCCTTTCCAGGTAACAGGTTGGGTGGTGGGGGGGAGGGTTACAGTGAAGCTGGAAATCACATGCTTAATTGTTCTCCAAGTGAAATTTGAGTAAAGAATACACAATTGTTTTAGGAGTCAAGAGCCCAGGAGACATTATAAAAAAAAATTATGAACTCTGTAAAAAAAAAAAAAAAAGTTGGGGCTGGAGAGATGGCTTAGCGGTTAAGGCGTTTGCCTGCAAAGCCAAAGGACCTCAGTTCGATTCTCTAGGACCCATGTAAGCCAGCTGTACAAGGTGGCGCAAGTGTGTGAAGTTCGTTTGCAGTGGCTGGAGGCCCTGGAGTGCCCATTCTCTCTTTCTTTCTCTCTCCCTCTCTCTATCCCTCTCTCAAATTTAAAAAAAAAAAAAAAAATAGAACAGGGCCCTTGATGGGAGAAATTTTCATCAACCAAAATTTGAATTAAAAAAAGTCACGATTTCAAATAATGATCTAGAAATGTAATATAATGTACCCGGCACATAGACGTAGAGGCTTCTCCCTCCGGGAGCTGGGGGGAGGGGTCACTCATCAGATCTGCACCCCGCCCCCCCAAGGACCCTCAGAGCTGAAGGCCCGAGGCCTGAGTTTGAGCCGCTCGGAGGAGGGAGGCGGGAAAGAAGACGCTCCAGACTGGCGGAAATTGCGCAAACTCAGTCGCAGGTTTCGGGCGGAAATAAACTACGAGACACATTATAGGAAGTCTTTCTGCCCCGACCGGGTGGTTCCTAGTTAGGCTTCCGGTGGGAAAACTAGGGAACTTGTAATATAGGGTCCGCCCCAAACCGGAAGACAGGATAAGAAGGCAAAGCCGGGCTGGGGCTGTGAGAAAGGAGGTTTGTCTCGGTCTCCGCCAACTGGGAGGAGGACAGGCGACAGCGACGATGGAAAAGAGAAAACAGAGAAGATAAAGAAAATATAAACCTGGGATGGAGAGAAGGCTTAGCGGTTAAGCGCTTGCCTGTGAAGTTTAAGGACCCTGGTTCGAGGCTTGATTCCCCTGGACCCACGTTAGCCAGATGCACAAGGGGGTGCACGCGTTTGGAGTTGTTTGCATTGGCTGGAGGCCCTGTCTTGCCCATTCTCTCTCTCTTTATCTGCCTCTGTCTCTGTCTGTTGCTCTCAAATAAATAAATAGAAATTTAAAAAAGAAAATATAAACCTTTACAGTGAAACGTAAAACGAAAACCACAGTGAGGTCAAGAATATGGAATAGATTTAAAAATAGAAGAAAAGAGAAGGGGCTGGAAAGATAGCTTAGCGGTTAAGGCGCTTGCTTGCAAAGCCAAAGGACCCAGGTTCAACTCCCCAGGACCCACGTAAGCCAGATATATCTCTCTCTCTCAAATATCAATAAAATATATTTTTTAAAAAAGAAGAAAAGAGGGGATGGCAAAGCCAAAGGACCCAGGTTTGATTTCTCAGGACCCATGTAAGCCAGATGCACAAGGTCTGGAGTTTGCAGTGGCTCGAGGCCTTGGCATGACCATTCTCTCTGTCTCTGTTTTTCTCTCTCTTAAAAAGAAAAAAAAAAAAACAAAAACAAAAACGCCACGCGTGTTGGTGCACACCTTTAATCCCAGGACTTAGGAGGCAGAGGTAGGAGGATTGCCATAAATTTGAGGCTGTCCTGAGACTGCATAATGAATTCCAGGTCATCCTGAGTTAGAGTGAGCCCCTACCTCGAAAAACCAAAATAAAATAAAGGGACTGGAGAAATGGCTTGCCTGTGAAGCCTAAGGACCTAGGTTCATATGCACAAGGTGGTACATGCATCTGGCATTCGTTTGCAGTGGCTCAAGGCCCTGGTGTGCCCATTCTCTCTCTCTGCCTCTTTTTCCTCTCTTAATAAATAAATAAATATTTTTTTTAAAAAAAAGGAAAACAGCGACCTTTTAATCCCAGCACTCGGGAGGCTGAGCTAAGAGGATCGTTGGGAATTCAAGGCCAACCTGGGCTACAGAATGAGTTCCAGGCCAGCCTGGGCTACAGTGAGACTACCTGCCTCTAAAGAGAAAGAGAGACAAAATAACAAAAACATTAAGAAGACAACCCTAGGGCTGGAGGGATGGCTTAGCAGTTAAGGCACTAGCCTGCAAAGCTAAAGGACCCAGGTTTGATTCCCCAGGACCCATGTAAGCCAGATGCACAAGGTGGCACATGTATCTGGAGTTCATTCGCTGCAGTTGAAGGCCCTGGCACATGCATTTTCTCTCTTTCTCTCTCAAATACAAATAAAAATAAAATATAGAATCTTTAAAAATAAAAAGCTGGGTGTGGTGGCGCATGCCTTTAATCCCATCACTTGGGAGGCAGAGGTAGGAGGATTGCCATAAATTCGAGGCCACCCTGAGACTACTTAGTTAATTTCAGGTCAGCCTGGACCAGAGTGAGACCCTACCTCAAAAAAAAAAGAAAAAGAAAAAGAAAAGAAAAAAGACAACCTTAGAATAGGACAAGTCAGATGTGTGCAGAAATTTGGCTTTGGGAAGCCTGTAGGGAGAGAGGGGGAGAAGAGCTGGAGTATTGAGAGAAGCCCACGTGGCATGATGCATCCCTTCCACACAATACCTCCTCTGAGACCACTTCCCATCCAAATACTCCTCCCTCCTAGGTCCCGTGGTCCCATCCCTACACCCTGATGACTTGGAGAAACCCTACAGGGTTAGACAGCAGCTTAGGGCCTGGTCTCTGCTGCTCCCAAATGGTCCTTTTGGGTACTGCTTTAGGGAGAGGTGAGGGAGGAGGAGCAGTCATCAGTGGAAGGATGAGATTTGGGGAGACACCGGTGCAGGATGCTGAACGAGAAGGGGAGCGCTAAGACCCAGTGGTAGTGGAGGACTGCAGCAACTGGCTGGAGGGGAAGTAGGTGCTGGGAGGAGGGGAGAGAGCCATCTGTTACCTTGGTCGCCTTAGGAACAGCATTAGCTCTAACACTAGAAATGGCTAGTCAGTCTCAGGGTATCCAGCAGCTCCTCCAAGCTGAGAAGCGGGCAGCCGAGAAGGTGGCAGATGCCCGAAAGAGTGAGCCTCCTTTTTTCCCCCCTCTGTCTTAGAAGTCTGGACAGAAAATTGAGAATGAGGATTAGCAAGTATTTGAGTCCTCAGAGAAACCCAAGACTGATTTGTGCGGTTGGATGGGGGAGTTGGGGCTGATTAAGGTGGAAGAAATGGGTGAGCTTTAGAATTCAGCACTTGGTTGGCTGACTGAGGCTGAATAACTTTCTGCAGGGAAATGACCTCTACTAACACACCTTGCTGGGGGGCTCCATCCCCACCCACTGGCCTTCTGTCTCTAGGGAAGGCTCGGAGGCTGAAGCAGGCTAAAGAGGAGGCACAGACGGAGGTGGAGCAGTACCGCAGGGAGAGGGAGCTGGAGTTCCAGAGCAAGCAGCAGGCGGTGAGTGGAGGGGAAGAGGGGGGTCCCACCGGTGCAAGATGGTGGTGTGCATAGACATCTAGTGAGGTGTATCCAGGTGACTCAACGGAACTGAGGTGGCAGAGTCCTGCGGGGAGGCTGACAAGGGCTACAACATTCATAAAGCTTTGCCAGGGACTGGAGATTTGAAGGGGATGGACAGCTTGTGGGGGCAGACTCCATAGACTGTGTGTAGTCTGATAAATCAGGGTGGGGGCAGTCTTATGGTCAGGGTGGTGAGATGGGGAGTTTACAGTCTCTTTTAGGATGAGGTTGCATGCCAGGTTTTAGAGAACAGGATTACGTTGATCTCTTTGCTATCCGGATATATGGGATTTGAAAAGGTTTTTTTTCTTCCTGGTCTTGTTGAAGATCTTTCCCTCTACATGCTGGGATCTTTCTTTTTCTATTTCTGCTCCCCCCCCCCTTTCTCTTCTGCACTCCTTTCTCCACCCCTCAGGCCATGGGCTCTCAGGGAAACCTGTCTGCTGAAGTGGAGCAGGCAACGAGGCGCCAGGTGCAGGGCATGCAGAGCTCCCAGCAGAGGAATCGGGAGCGCATCCTGGCCCAGCTTCTTGGCATGGTCTGCGATGTCAGGCCCCAGGTTCATCCTAACTACCGGATCACGGCCTAGGATTGCTGTGGAAGAACCACCATAGAAACTGATTTCCCCTGCCAGGCCCTTCTACAAAGAAATCTCAAAACCACTTCCTTTGTTTCCCTTTCCCAGCATGCATGAAGCCCTGGGTTTAATCCCCAATATCACTACCAAAAGAAAGAAAGGAAGGAAGGAAGGAAGGAAGGAAGGAAGGAAGGAAGGAAGGAAGGGAGGGAGGGAGGGAGGGAGGGAAGAAAGAAAGAAAGAAAGAAAGAAAGAAAGAAAGAAAGAAAGAAAGAAAGGCAAGCAGGCAAGGCAAGGCAAATTATGGCCGGGTGTAGTGGTGCATGCCTTTAATCCCAGCACTTGGGAGGCAGAGGTGGGAGGATCACCGTTAGTTCAAGGCCACCTTGAGACTACATTGTGAATTCCAGGTCAGCCTGAGCTACAGTGAAACTCTACCTCAAAAAAACAAAAAAGGAAAGAAAAGAAAAAGAAAAATTCAGGAATTTTAGAGGCATGATCCAACATTCTCCTGTGGGTCTTTTAGAAATCTTCTGTTTAAACCGGAATCTCTGTTCTTTAACAATCATCAGAACCTAGATTGTAACACAGGGACATAGGGGTGTGGGAAGCACCCTGATCTCAGAGCCTGGCAAATGTGAATCCCTCTCCTAACTCTGTCCCTTGCTGGCATGCATCTGGGACAAACTCTTGAACCTGGAGACCTCAGTGTGCTCCTCTGCAGAGCTGGAATGATAACGCTACTTTCCTGCTGAGGTTGTGGTAGTTGACAGGGAATCAGTCTGTGCTCCCAGCAGGTCATAGTGTTGATTCAGTAAATAGCAACTCCATAATAGTATAACCACCTTCTGCTCACCTGCCAAGGCCCAAGTACTATGTTCCCTGACTTTGGCAAATGGCTCTTTAGTTCTTCTATTCATTGTGACTTTAGTGAGTCCTTGAAGAACCTGTTTTCTCCATCTTTCTTTTCCCAGACACATTATAACCCCTGAAAAGATGAAATGTTGATTTCATTTGCACCCCCCCATGTTATATCACTTCTCTTAGCTTCTCTTTTTGTCTCTCATAAGCTAGTCTTTCTCTCTGCACATTTTCTGTTTTCCCAAGGACCTACTAGATGCTCGCTGCTCACTGAGTTCTGAAGTGATGCTGTGGCTTACATATGCATGGCCTTCCTTTCTCTATCCTCTCTGCCTTGCTTTCCCTTTGTACAAAAAAAAAAAAAGTCAATAAAATAACGATGGAACAATCAGTGGGTGTGTGGAAACATCCTCCTTGTTTTTTTATTATGTTTTTGTTTGTTCAAGGTAGGGTCCCATTCTACCTCAGACTGACCTGGAACTCTCACTCTGTAGTCCCAGGTTGGCCTTGAACCCTCACGTGGATCCTCCTACCTCAGCTTCCTGAGTACTGGGATTAAAGGCATGTGCCACCATGCCAAGCAACATCCTCCTTTTGCCTCTTCACTTCAGTCATTCTTGAGAGTTCTGCATTTACGTAATTTCCAAACATTGCAAAAGATGTCCTTTGAAGCTAGTTGGGGGGGGGGGGAAGCAAATAGTACTCTCTGGTTTCTCTCAGATGGGGAACATGTATGGCTTGAGGATTACACATGGCCACTGTAAGAGAACAGCTGGACTGTAAGAAAAAATGTGGTTTTTCAAAATATATTTTAATTTATTTATTTGCAAGCAGACAGAGAGAGAGGAGAGAGACAAAGAACCTTTAGCCACAGCAAACGAACTCCAGACACATGTGTCACCATGTGCATCTGGCTTATGCAGATGCTGGGTCATCAAACCTGGGTCCTTAGGCTTCGCCAGTGAGTTCCTTAACCACTAAGCTGTGTCTCCAGCCCTTAACTAGCTTTTTGAAGCAGGGAGTTAGGATTTTGTTGGATTAGGAGTGTTTGCTGTCACCTTAGTAGCTATACTGCTTCGGGCATGTTGCTTTACTATTTGTTAATATCTATGGGAATAGTGGAGCTGGGTGTGATGGCCAGTGCCTTGAATCCCAGCACTCAAAGGTGGAGGTGGGAGGACTGAGTGTGTGAGACCAGCCTGGGCTATAAGACAAAGAAAGGAAAAGTAGTGAAACAGATAAGGGGGACCTGCCTTTCCCTGGGCCACCGGGCAGGTTTGAAGCATTGCTAAAGTACAGTTAAAATCAAGAGATTGTGTAGTGCTTAAAGCACTTGCCTGCAAAGCCAAAGGACTCAGATTCAATTCCCCAAGACCCGTGTAAGCCAGATGCACAAAGTGGCACATGCATCTGGAATTCATTTGCAGTGGCTGGTGTACCCATTCTTGCTTGCTTTCTCTCTCTCTCTCTCAAATAAATAAATAAATAAATAAATATTTTTTTTTAAAGCCAGGTGTGGCACACACCTTTAATTCCAGCACTTGGGAGGCAGAGGTAGGAGGATTGCTGTGAGTTCAAAGCCAGCCTGAAGGTACATAGTTGTCACAGTCAGCTTCATGTTGTTAGGATGAACCTTCAGACCAGACACAGTTTACAGAAGAAATGGAATTTATTGAAGGCTATAGATCCAGGGGAAGTTCCATAATGGCAGGAGAAGCTGGTCCCCTTTCACAGATCCACAGAAAGAAAAAAGCAACCAACGGCAGCACACAAGGAACAAATACCGTAGGGCTGGACCCCAGGATCTGCCCGGTGATCCAGGCTCCAGCCAGGTGACTGGACATCCAAGAACCTTTAATAAAACTCTTGAATCTGCTGGGTATGGTGGCGCACACCTTTGATCCCAGCACTCTGGAGGCAGAGGTGGGAGGATTGCTGTGAGTTCAAAGCCACCCTGAGAATACATAGTGAATTCCAGGTCAGCTTGGGCTTTTTTTTAAGTAGGGCTAGACCCTACTTAAAAAAAAAAAATCAGGGTGGAGAGATGGCTTAGCAGTTAAGGCACTAGCCTGCAAATCTAAAGGACCTAGGTTCAATTCTCCAGGACCCACATGGGCCAAATACACAAGTGGGGCTGGCAGGCTTTGCAAGCAAGCGTCTTTAACTACTGAGCCATCTTTCCAGTCCCTTCTGTGACCTTTTAGTACAGAGGGCTGAGCTGGTAGCAAAAGGAAGAAAGAAATGGTAGAGACAGTGGCCCAAGAATAAGAAGGGTGGTGAGATTGGAGAGTTGTAAATAGACAGAGACAAGAAATCGCAGGTCCTGAACACTAGAAGAGTTTCAGGGAGCCATCAAGTCTTTAAGGACAGGAGCCTGAGACTCTGGATACCGGGGAGCTGTAACACTTATGAAGGGCCAAAGAGGAAGCCCCCCACTTCCTAGACCTATCTACACAAGAGCTAAAACACTCTTAGAACTAAGGATTTGAACCCTGAATGAGAATGCTAACACTAGAGGGAGCCTCTTGCCGCTGTAATTCCTGCCTGCTGTTCACTGCAAGATACAAAAGCTACCCAAGACCAGCATTTGGAAGAGCTTCTTGCCCACCTATGGTTCCCAGCGGATTAGTCAAAAGACTCAGCCAGCTGATTGGTAATGATGGTATGTGTTTCTTATTAAGTGTACTAACAGAGGAAGTACCAAACACTTGTTCTCATTTTAAAAAATATATTTTTATTTACTTGAAGGGGCGGCATGAATTGAACCTGGGTTCTTAGGCTTCACAGGCAAATGCCTTAATCGCTAAGCTATCTCTCCAAGAGCTTCTTCTTCTTCTTTTTTTTTTTTTTTTTTTTTTTTTATCTTTTGGTTTTTTGAGGTAGGGTTTCACTCTAGCCCAGGCTGACCTGGAATAATTCAGTATATAGTCTCAGGGTGGCCTCAAACTCATGGCAATCCTCCTACCTCTGCCTTCCCAGTGCTGGGATTAAAGGCATGCTACCACCACGCCTGGCTCTTCTCCAGCAGCGTTTAAGCATTTATTTATATTTATTTATTTGAGATAGAGAGAGAATGGGTACACCAGGGCCTCCAGCCACTGCAAATGAACAAATGTGTGCACCACCTTGTGCATTTGGCTTATTTGGGTCCTGGGGAATCACACTTGGGTCCTTTGGCTTTTCAGGCAAGTGCCTTAACCACTGAGTCATCTCTCCAGCCCTGTTCTCATTTTTATTAAGCAACAAGTCATCACACACATCTGGTGTTGGGAGCTATGAATCAAACCTCGGCCATGTTAACAGAAACCGCCATATAGCAAGTTAAGTTTCTACTTTCTCACCTAATATTCAACTACCAAGGGATTGTACGCTTAGCTGAATACTCCCCCATGCTGCCGATAGCTGATGAAGAAACCAAAGCATTGCAGCCCACCACTGAATAGCGGGCCTCCCCTCTTTTGTATAAAAGAAAGGAGATGTCAGGAGCCACAGAGCAAAAGCCTCTCCATTTTGCTTGGGCCTGCTCATAAGCTGACTCATTACTCAGAAAGCTGGTCCATCCATCTTTCTATTAGGTACTTCTGGAACATCGGTCAGCAGACTGCTTACAGAATCTTATCTTTTGCAAAAGGCCGGTTTATGGTCAGGATGTGAAGCCTGGTGCAATCAGGATGTTAAGCCATTGAGGCAAGCTTAGATGAACACCTGATTACATCCCCTCTAGGTTTCCTGACAATTCCAAAGCCCTTAAATCACATCAGCCAGCTTACTCCCACCCCCTTTTTCTTCCTCTATATAACCACTGTGTAAAAAATAAAGACTCTGAGGCCTTGACAAACATCTAGCATGGTCTCCTTCTTGTGTCTGTTTGCCTTTTATCATTCAGGTTAACTTCCCCTCCGGTCCCTGTTCAACTCCCCGCTGGCCCGGGCAACCTGGGTACTGAAGAGATGGCTCAGCGGTTAAAGGTGCTTGTTTGCAAAGCCAGATGGCCCCTATTCAATTCTCCAGTACCCATGTAAAGCCAGATGCACAAAGTGGTATCATGCACCTGGAATTCATTTACAGTGGCAGAGACCCTGGCGTGCCCACTCTCTATCAAATAGGCGTTTGCCTGCAAAGCCAAAGGATCTTGGTTCAACTATCCAGGACCCATATAAGCTAGATGCACAAGGTGGCACGTGCATCTGGAGTTCGTTTGCAGTGGCTGGTAACCTTAGCACACCCATTCTTTCCCTCTCTCTGCCTCTTTCTCTCTTTCAAACAAACAAACAAACATTTAATATATATATACATACATACATACATATATTTATTTATTTATTTATTTAAAGACATCACAGCTGATTTGTGTAGCATCTCAGAGAAAGGGTTGTCAAATCTTTCATTCAGGGGAGAAAACTATCCAGGCTGAACAATGGGGCTGTTGGGGACAGGACTAAGAACGTTCTGCTCCAGTTAACAATAATTATAGAAATCATAGCCCTCGGGCCATTTGTTTTGAACACTTTGGGCAGAATCGAAGCCCCGTCGGCCATGGTGCATTCAGAACATTATACCTGACTCGCAGTCCTTAAGGGCAGACTTGCTACATTAGCCAACATCATTTTGGTCAAATAACCCTCATTCTCCCCAAAGGGTGCGGTCTGGAGCGCCCTCAGCACTACTCAGCAGCCTGGCTCCTGAGCCTGGCGCGCCTCCCCAGATGAAGCCTTGATACCGCAAACCCAGCGGCCCTCAGGTCACCTTGACTACCCGGGGCCAGGACCCCGTGAGAATTCGTAGCCCGCCTACCCCGTTGCCACGCGCGTTCCTCTGGCGTCCACGGGGGACTGCCCAGAAGAAAGGCCTTTATGAAAAAACCCTGAAGATTGAGTTCTAGAGGAGTAACCCCCCCGAAAAAACTACAGGAAGAGATGTTAGTTCCACTCATATCTTTTGTTACTGGCAGCAGCAGCGGAATTAGAAATGGTTTTAACTTTTCTTTTTCTGGACAGGCAATTTTCATAGACAACTCAGAAGTGCGCGGGACTACAGATCTGCCGCAGGTCCTTTTTTCTGCGCTTGCGCTCTGGCGGTTGCGAAGGTGGGACGCTAGGGTAGAGAGCCTGGAACCGGAAGTGAAGGCAGTTTCCCTCCCTCGTCCCTGTCGCTGCCGCCATACACGCTCCTCTTGCTCAGGTAAGCTTTGGCCTTTAGTACCATCCGCCTCCATCTACCCTTTCTTTCGCCCATCCTGCCCCGTGAGTTGCTGATACCCCTTCCTCAGGCGGCGGGCTGGTTGGTAAGACCTCATTAGCCAATTATTTCCCTTGCTTTCATCCCTTTGGAGTGCAAATCTCGGGGCGAGGCAGGGAAACAAGGGGGGCCGGGCGGGCTAGTCCAAGATGGTGGCCTCGGCCGCCATTGTATTCTCTTTACTCGTGGTTCTTGGAGGCCCCAGCGGCGAGAGGCGGCTCTAGGTGTCCCTCGGTCCGCAGACTGGTGGAGGGCGGGGCTTTTCTCTTGCATCCATCTCTCGGCCTGGTAAGCCGGCTTGCTGTAGGAGGGCCCACTTGAACTTGGTGTCTTACCTGAGTAGTGCGTAGTGCAGTCGTGTTGTGAGACCATTTGGTAAATGTTGTTAAGATGGATTGGGGTTTCCGTTATTCTCAATTTTTATTTATTTTTTCGAGGTAGAGTTTCACTGTAGCCCAGATTGACCAGGAATTCACTATGTAGTCTCAGGGTGGCCTCGAACTCTCTGCCTCCTGAGTGCTGGGATTAAAAGTGTGCGCCACCACGCCCGGCAGTTATTACTTTTTAATTGTGGTTTTTAATTTTATTCTTGCAGCGCTAGGCCAAATCAAGGGCCACCTGAGTGCTAGGCAAGCAGTCTACCACTTAATCATATCCAAGCACGTTTCGTGGGTCAGGGGTGATGGAGTCATTTTCTTAACCCATACACTAATATTAATTACGTAGACCTAACTTTTCCCGCCCGCCTCCGCCTCCGCCCCCGCCTCCCCAGAATTGGGGTTACAGGTGTTCCTTGACTAGTGGAGGAAGGGCGAGGAGGGGAGGCTCGGGGCCTGCGAAAGGTGATGAGCAGCCACATGATGTTTGTATTTTCAGAAGTGAGCGCTTTGCGCAGTGCTGACCTTTATCTATCACCCTTGACTGATGGCTGCTGTTAGGGATCAACGCTAAGATGATAGGGAAAGCAGTCTTCCTTTGAGGATTTTTCAGGACTTTGTTCATCTTGTCATCTCTGTCTTCCCCCTCCTGGTGACGTTAGCAGTACTCACTCTTTGGAATCTTGCTGTTCTGGCCACAAACTACTTGGTTTCTGCTGGTGTGAACCTAAATCTTGTCCCCGAGATTTTCTACTTGCTGTTCATGTTAAGTTGTATATCGTTGTTACTTATCTTTAGAGGTAAAGGTTCAGTTTAGGGACAGTATGACCAGTGTGGGGATGGGAAAGTGGTCAAAGTCTGATCATGGCTGATGTTTTTGTCTCTCTCCCCCTACCCCAGCTCTTCTATCAGAAACTGCCTTTTCCTTTGCTGTTCTTCAAGCCCCCCCTTCTCTCTGCCATTTTCATTATTCTGGGAACCCTCCTTCCGAGACACCTCCCCTTCTCCCCCTGCCAGCCCAGTTATGGCGGAGAATGATGTGGACAATGAGCTCTTGGACTATGAAGATGATGACGTAGAGACGGCAGCTGGGGGAGATGGGGCTGAAGCCCCTGCCAAGAAAGATGTCAAAGGCTCCTACGTGTCCATCCACAGCTCTGGCTTTCGAGATTTCCTGCTCAAGCCAGAGTTGCTCCGGGCCATTGTTGACTGTGGCTTTGAGCATCCATCAGAAGGTAAGTTTGTGTTGGGTATAGTGACCTTGTTAGGTACTTTAGGTGTAGGTATAAGAAAAGGATGTGTCTGTCATTCACTCGGGTGACAACAATTGATATTTAGGACAGATGAGCAACAAGTGGCAAAAACTCTAACAAAAGAGGCTTGTATAGGTCAGTCTCTGGCGGCACAAGAGTGCTAGTGATGAGGACTGGGAGAAGACCACCATTTTATTCTTTCTGCCTGCCACCTCTCGATGGCTCATTTTTAATTATTTTAATTTTGAGTTTTTGAAGCTTTGGCTTCTGAGTCAGGTACCAAGTCCTTCATTTTGTTCAAGGTTGCAGGGTTACGTGACCCAAAAACACAACCCATGTAGCAGGAAATGGGCTGTGGCAGGCATTCAAATGTCATGGACTGTTAACAGTTTAAGGAAAATTAAGGACAGAGCCAGGAGCACTGGAGGTGAGCTGTTGGTAGGTGCAGGAGGGCTCTAGCAACACTGGGGAGGCCTCTGCCTGGAGGAAGCAAAAACCAGAGGGAACTAGGAGGCTCTGATAGGATAAATGTGATTAAGGGGGCAGAGGGATAGAAAGGGTCTGAAAGTTGGTGAGAGCCAGGTAAATAAAACCTGGAGGGTTGACTGGAAGAAGAGTTTGGCATAGTAAAAAGTCGCTTGGCGACTGAAGTGTAATTTACCTTCTTTTAGTCCAGCATGAATGCATCCCTCAGGCCATTCTGGGAATGGATGTCCTATGCCAGGCAAAGTCAGGCATGGGAAAGACAGCAGTGTTTGTCTTAGCTACGTTGCAACAGCTGGAGCCAATTACTGGGCAGGTATGTTTGGGGAAATGGCTGGGACTTTTGGCTTTCCAAGTCAGGAGTGCTTGTTACTCTGGCTTCTGTCTTCCTTGGGGGTGGAGGGATGTTCAATAGTAGCCCTGGCTTAATGATTGATTCTTAGAATGGAAGTCATTTGTCATCTGGCAGGTATTCCCCAGAGGGGATCACAAGGGGAGCCATATTTACATGTTCATCTTCATCTACTTCCCTTCCAAGGTGTCTGTGCTGGTAATGTGTCACACTAGGGAGTTGGCTTTTCAGATCAGCAAGGAATATGAGCGTTTCTCAAAATACATGCCGAATGTCAAGGTAAGTCCTGGTTTAAAAAAAAAAAAAAAACTTGAAAAGGGGGTGTGGGGAGGAGTTAGTTGAAGGCACCAGAAACTTGAGGGTCTACCGTGATGTCCAGGTGTTCCTATAGCGCCTCAGTGTGCACGCACCCTGCAGATCAAGGGTGCAGGAGAGATGTTACTGCAGTGCAGGACTCTTCTGAATTTGCTCTTGCTCACTCAGAGATGCTTGCTGTATTTTAGTTTGGGAAGAGCTTTAATTTGCTTGGTTTATTAGAGTTTTCATGAGAATTCATGATTGGGCTCAAATAGCTTCAGTGTAGTTGGTTGATTTTGAGGATTTATTTGTTTTTTTTTTTTTTTTTTTTTTTTGGTTTTTCGAGGTAGGGTCTCACTATGGTCCATGCTAACCTGGAATTCACTATGTAGTCTCAGGGTGGCCTTGAACTCATGGCAATCCTCCTACCTCTGCCTCCCGAGTACTGGGATTAAAGGCGTGCGCCACCACGCCTGGCAAGTTTTGAGATAGGGTCTTACAATAGCCCAGGCTGGCCTGGAACTTCTCCTATCTTATCCCAGTGCTGGAATTAAAGGCTTTCATCCTTTCTCATTAAAAGAATTTATTATTATTATTTTTGGTTTTCTGAGGTAGGGTCTCACTCTAGCTCTGGGTGACCTAGAATTCACTGTATAGTCTCAGGGTGGCCTCAAACTCAATGTACTTCTACCTCTCCCTCCCAAGTGCTGGGATTAAAGGTGCACGTCACTATGCCCAGCTTAGATTTTTTTTTAGAAATATACTTAGCCGGGCATGGTGGCACACACACTTAATCCCAGTACTGGGGAGGCAGAGGGAGGAGAATCGCCATGAGTTTGAGGCCACCCTGAGACTACATAGTGAATTCCAGGTCATCCTGAGCTACAGTGAGACCCTACCTCAGGAAAAAAAAAAATTGTATATATAATATACATATGCACACACACATATACTTATTTATTTCAAAGAGAGGAAGGCAGGGGTCTGGAGAGATGGCTTAGTAGTTAAGCACTTGCCTGTGGGGCCTAGGGACCCCAGTTCAAGGCTCCATTCAGCAGGATCCACATGAGCCAGATGCACAAGGTGGCACACACATCTGGAGTTTGCAGTGTCTGGAGGCCCTGGCACACCCATATTTTTCTCCCTCACTTTGTGTCTCACATAAATAAAAGTGTGCGTCACTATGCCTGGCAATTCATTCTTTATGCACTGAACATAGTGTTTGTGTAATGCACTTATCTGCTGTGTCCTTCTGCTAAGTTAGCCACACAGTTTTACCTAGTTTATTTAAAAATATGAAGCTGGTATGTTGGCGAACATCTTGGATCTCAGCACTGGAAAGGCTGTGAGGTAGGAGGGTTACTGAGTTAAGGTCAGCCTGGGATAGAGTGGAATCCTGTCAACAAAACAAAAAATAACTGAGTGTGATGGTGTGTACCTTTAATACCAGGGGTCAGAGGTAAGAGTATCACTGAGTTCGAGGTCACCCAGAGAGAGAATGGGAGCAACAGGTCCTCTAGACACATGTACCATTTTGTGCATCTGGCTTACATGGGTCCTGGGGAACTAAATCTGGGATCCTTAGGCTTCATGGGCAAGCACCTTAACCACTAAGCAATTCTCTCCAGCCCCAAAATAATACAATCTTTGAAAAGTGAGGTCCTGGACTGGAGAGATGGCTTAGTGGTTAAGGCACTTGCCTGCAAAGCCAAACAAAGGCCCTTGGTTTCATTCCCCAGGACCCACGTAAGCCAGATGCACAAGGTGGCACATGCATCTGGAGTCAGTTTGTAGTGGCTGGAAAAGGTATGAGTATGATAGCATGCACCTATAATCCCAGCTAGTTTGTAGGCTAAGGCATATGGATTACTTGAGCTCAAGAGTTAACCGTTAGTCTGGGCAGCGTAGCAAAGCCTTTCTCCAAAATGAATCATCTAGCTATACAGTCATAAAACAGTAATTGTCAGGTGGGCTTGGCACATGTCTTTAATGGGGACTGCCAGAGGTAACAGGATTACTGAGTTCCAGGCCATCCTGAGCTAAGGCAAGAGCTACCTTGAAAAATGAAAGAAAGAAAGAAAGAACTGCTTTTCTTTTATTTGAGAGTGATAGAGAATGGGCATGCCAGGGCCTCTAGCCACTGCAAACAATGCGTGCACCCTCTTGTGCATCTGGCTAATGTGGGTCATTGGGAATCGAGCTTCAAACCGGATCTTTAGGTTTCACAGGCAAGCGCTTAACCTCTGAATCATCTCTCCAGCCCAGAACTGCTTTTCTTTATTTGACTGTAGTAGAGAGAAAAGATATGCTCTCTATGGATTATTCTTAGGTTTAACTTGTTCTTGGCATTAAACTGAAATTTTATTTGAAAGCTTAACTCATTGGAGCTAAAGCATTCAGGGCAAGAATACTTCATAGGTAATGGTATATCTTTTACTTTACCTCAAACCTTGTTTTCCCCTCAGTGACCTAAAACATGGGGGGTAAAATTTACCCCAGAATTTGGGTTATGACATCTGATTCCTTGATTATTCCTAGACTGCTTAAAACTAGAAAACAGTTTCGGATATTCTTTGATAATGATACTAAGGCCCAGATCCCAACAACCATTCGCCTTGTGGTTTGAATGGGTACTTCAAGTCTATTCACTGGCGTAATTGTGTGGGGGCTTACATGTCAGGAAGCTTGAGTGGTGAGCTTTTTGTAGAACATGACACTTGTGGTCTCATTTTATTTTTGAGGTAGTGTTTCACTAGTCTGTAGTCTAGGCTGAACTAGAATTCACTTTGTTAGTTTCAGGGTGGCCTCAAACTCACGGTGATCCTCCTGCCTTTGCTTCCCTCCTGAGTGCTGGGATTAAAGGTGTGGGTCACTAAACCCTAGTCTTTTTTCTTAGAAGTCTGAACGGTCAGTTTAGCTCAAAGTGGAAGAATGGGGACTGGGTGGCAGGGTCAGTGTTTCTTTTTTCTTTCTTGTGAGACTTTTCCCTTGCTGTGCAGGTTGCCGTGTTTTTTGGTGGTCTGTCTATCAAGAAGGATGAAGAGGTGCTGAAGAAGAACTGCCCGCATATCGTCGTGGGGACTCCTGGTCGCATCCTAGCCCTGGCTCGAAATAAGAGCCTCAACCTCAAACACATTAAACACTTTATCTTGGACGAATGCGACAAGATGCTTGAACAGCTCGGTGAGTGGCAGGCCTGAGATGAACTCTAGTGGTTTGGGAAGTTGCCTTGTGGAGCCAAATGATGCTTATTTGATAAAGGAGCACTTGAGTGCAAGGACGACTCTTACCTATCACCCATGACTGATGGCTCTGAGGTCCCTGGGCCACACGGTGTCCCTGAGCTGTACCCTTCAGTGCTTTGATGTTCTTCCTCTCTCTAACCTATGCTCTTTATCTTTGAGAGTGACACACTCTGATAATCTTAGAATGTTGCTGTCCCCACCCTTTGTCCTCTGGCACCCTAGTGCAGCATGGATGATAAGGTTTCTAGAGTTAAGTTCTAGGAGTATTTATTTGGTGAATGTTCATGAGAGATGGGTAGTCTAGTTGTGCTAAGTGGGACTAATAACATTTTCACTAAGAACTGATTGTTTTGTTTTTTTCTAGTTAGGGTCTTGGCTCTAGTCCAGTCTGGCCTTGAACTCATGATACTTCTGTCTCCCTAGTGCTGGGATTAGAGGTATGCACCACCATGTTTGACTAAGAACTAAATTTTTAGTGGATATGAGAATGCATGTAGCCCCAGTGTTGTCATACCAAGTCTGTGGCTTGGGTAGAACAGTTGAAAGAAGAGTCTTAATTTTAAAAGGTTTTATCCTGGAGAGCCCCTGGTGGGCTTTGTCCCTATTTTATAGACTGTAGTTGTATTTCTTGTCTAAACCATGGAGCTGAGACCTGATTCCAAATCTAATCTGATGTTCATTTTTGTGCCACTGGCCTGTGCATGGACCAGACTTTTGCTGGGTTGGCAGGCTTAGCTAGCAAGTGCCTTTAACTGCTGGGCCATTTCTATAGTTCTATTTGTTTTTTTTTTTATTTTGGTTCTTTGAGGTAGGCTCTCAGTCTAGCCCAGGCTGACCTGGAATTCACTATATGGAGTCTCAGGGTGGCCTCACATTCATGGCGATCCTCCTTCCTCTGCCTCCCAAGTGCTGGGATTAAAGGTGTGCACCACCACACCCGGCCTCTTGGAGTAACTACCTTTTTTGTGGATGTGATGTGTGTGGTATATACACATGTATATATGCCCATGCTACATCCTATGTGCTTCACTGTGGCAGAGTGTACTTGACTGCAGGGATGTGACGGAGTAGGTGTCCTCCATGGCCTATTGAGCCAGAGTAGTATCTTACTGATCCCAGTATTTGCCATTTTTCACGGTCCCCAGCAGTTTTCTGGTCTCTGTTCCCCTACAAGACTGGATTGCAGATAATGTGTGGCCATGCCTAGCTGTTGCTATGGGTTCTAGGGATCAAACTCAAGCCATCTCTTCAGCCCTGGGATGGCTACTTACCCATTTCCATTAGAAAGTAGTATTTTGAGAGTAAGAATGAATTGAGTATGAAAATGAGGTGTCTATGGTATTTTCCTACTGCAAACGAACTCCAGACATGTGCACCACTTGGTGTGTCTGGCTTTATGTGGGTACTGAGGAATTGAACCCTGAGCCGGAAGGCTTTGCAAACAAGCACCTTTAACAGGTGAGCCATCTCCCCTATTTTCGATGTTAGTTGAAAACACGGGTGGTCATTTTCTTCTGTAATTTTTGTTCTTCTAGACATGCGTCGGGATGTCCAGGAAATTTTTCGCATGACCCCCCATGAGAAGCAGGTCATGATGTTCAGTGCTACCTTGAGCAAAGAGATCCGGCCAGTCTGCCGCAAGTTCATGCAAGATGTAAATACCCTTCTACCTTCTCTCCCTCCACTCCCTGCCCGCTGCCTCCTCCCCTTCCTCGCCCTCTTCCTTCAGACTCCCTTGTCCTTCAAGCACCAAGAAGTGGGCCTGAGCCCGTCTGGGAGTGATGGCTCCTTGAAGAGAAAGAAACACAGAGGCAGAGACAGCTAGCCTTAGGGTCTGCGCGTTTGCCAGGGAAACTCCGGAAGACTTGGTCGGGTTAACATGAGATCGGGTAGTGTTCGACACTTTTTTTAACTCAGAATTTTTGAACCTCTTCTCCCTTTTGGGGGAGGGCAAGATTTTCTGCCCTACCACCCACCCATCGTCTCGTACATACCCCCTGCTGCCACACACGCTCAAGATGGCTTCAAGCATACAGCTGGAGCCTTCTGCTCACCAAAGCTCATAACTCACGGTGGCAGGAGAGCAAGAGAGGGACAGTCAGATGGCAGGGCATGTCCAAAAGAAGAGCAAACAGCACCGATGAATCTGCTCGTTCCACATCTCCAGGGGTGAGGGCCTTTGGCACCTCAGTCCCAGTCCCCTACTCCTCCCCACCCATACTTCCTTGCACCCATCGGAACCTCGGTTGATGTGAGCTCGCAGCAGAGAAGCGCTGGTACGACGGGGGATGCAGACCTCACAAGCGATGGATGGCGGCGGCAGAGGCCACGTGAAAGCTGACCAGGACGCTGAGGACCAAGCCAGCCTCTTTTTCTGTTCCCGGTTTTTTTCCTGAACCTAAAGTGCTGTGCTTCATTTCCCCCATATGTGTTTGGGGAGGGGTATCCTGAATGGGGTGGTGGCTTTTTACATTTTTTTTTCTTAAAGATTTTTTTTTTTTTTAAATCTTGATGGGTATAGGAAAGGTAAAAGTGGGAGGCTCCACTTAGATGTGATCAAGTGGGTGTTAGCACACTGGGTGTTAGTGTCTTACTGGGTGGAGCCCATGGTGGCCAGTGGAGTGTTCCTTCTCCCTGCAGTGCTCATCCCATGGGAGGATGACTCTTGGGCTGTGGGTGGGACAGGAGTTAGGTTCGAAGGAGGCCAGGGGGACTTTGCAAGGCCTTGAGTAACTGTCTCAGTATGGAGAGTTAGGAAAGTCTGGCTTTGGGCTGCCTTATGTCAGTTTGTCATCTTCTGTTACTTTCCTCCCCTTCAAGGGTTGTATGGGTTTAAAAGAAAGTGTATCAGTCTCAAAGGTGAATTCCTATCCATCTTCTGCTGTGTTTGTTTTAGGACCATTTGTTGTTTTCCTGTAAACCTGTTTGGTGATTTGATTTTTTTTTTTTTTTTTTAGTTTAGACTGATCTCACCTAAAACAGTTACAGTGGTCTGAAACCAAGCAAGGTGTTTATCCTCTTGAGTAACTTTTACTGCTCTTGAAATAACATTTTTAATAATAAAGAAAAAAATCCTGCCTCAGCCACCTGAGTGCTGGGATATAGGTGTGCTCCAGCATGTCATTTTGACCATGTCAGTTGCAGCATCCTCATGAGATTACATTCATGATACTGCCGTGTATGGCTCTCCTAGTTGGCAAAACTCAAGTGGAGTAGTCCTTCCCTGCTCCTGCTATAAGAGTTACCCTGTCACTGTCTCCTTACTCCCAAGGTGGTGTGTCAGGCTCTCCCTTTAAGCACCATCTCCCATTGCTTGCTTTCTTGACTCCACTACCTCCAATTGAGGTAATAGCACTTTGCCATTGGGTGGCTTCACTGCCCTGTTATTTAGTAAAGGTTCTTTATCCTGTGACAGTTTTCAGTTGGGCAGCCTTAAACTCGATGATATAAAGGATATCAAATCTAATGTTAAAGGAGCCATAGTTAAATGGGTATTTTTCATGGTGGGGAGGGGTTTTCAGTCTTCTCTCTCCTCCCCATCCCCCCATGGGGTGCATTGGAGATCAGCTTCCTCCACCCCCCCAGGTTTAACCCCCCCACTCTGCCCTCCTCCCGCTCCCTACCCCTTCCTCCCCCTCAGCCAATGGAGATCTTCGTGGATGATGAGACCAAGTTGACGCTGCATGGATTGCAGCAGTACTACGTGAAACTGAAGGACAACGAGAAGAATCGCAAGCTCTTTGACCTTCTAGATGTTCTTGAGTTCAACCAGGTCAGTAGTTCAAGGAGCAATAGGGGATGAGCATGTGTCTCCAGCCTTTTATTGAGGAAGCGATGAAGATGGTAAGGGGAAGATGGTAGAGAAGTTCTAAATGAAAGCCGGGGCTAGAGAGGGGTGCTCAGTGTGATTAAGATACTTCCTTTCAAAGCATGACCTTCTAGGTTTTGATTCTCCAGTATCCATGCAAAGCCAGATGTGCAAAGTGATTGATAGTTCATATGAAGTTCATATGCAGTAGCAGGAATCCCTGCTGTACCCAGCACTCAGGAGGCAGAGGTAGGATTGTTGAGTTGAGCCCGAGACTACATAGTGGATTCCAGATCAGTCTGGATGACAGTAAGACCCTACTTGGAGTGGGGAAAGATGAAAATATATGTCTCTTAGATCTGTTTCTGATTGAGAAGCAGTCCAACTTACCTGAGCTGGCCTCTACTAAAACAGACTCTGGATTTTGGATGGGTCCCTTAGGGTGGTTTTTCAGTGAGTGGAATTATCACCCATTTTCTTGCTGCACCTTAGTTCTAATTTTTCATGAAGAAGCCTCATCCTTGTTGATCGTGTCTGGCAGTTTGCGATATAGCAGTCCACTTGCGAGAGAGGCCGAGGCTCTTAAAAAAATTGCTGGCCTATTTGATTTCCCCATTACCCATGGAAAGCCAGATGCACAAAATCATGTGCATCTGGAGTTTGGATTGTAGGGGCAAGAGGCCCTGGCTTTAAAAATGGAAAGCCAGGAGTGGTAACACACGCCCTTTAATCCCAGTACTTGGGAGGCAGGTAGGAGGGTTGCTGTGAGTTCAAGGCCACCTTGAGACTACATAGTGAATACCTCAAAAACTTAAAAACCTTTCCCATACCTTACCTCTTGCTTACATGGCCCATCTGCCACGCCCACCCCCAGGTGGTGATCTTTGTGAAGTCTGTGCAGCGCTGCATTGCCCTGGCCCAGCTCCTTGTGGAGCAGAACTTCCCAGCCATTGCCATCCATCGTGGAATGCCTCAGGAGGAGCGGTGAGTTTGGACATGGAGACAGGATTTGTAGCCTTGGAAGGAAGGAAAAGGGACCACAGAAAAGCATCTCAACATTTTTCTAATCTTTCTCACAAAGGCTTTCTCGGTATCAGCAGTTTAAAGACTTTCAACGACGGATTCTTGTGGCTACCAACCTGTTTGGCCGAGGCATGGACATCGAGCGGGTGAACATTGCCTTCAACTACGACATGCCCGAGGATTCAGACACCTACCTGCACCGAGTAAGCTCCCACCCAGGACACTCCTCCCTTCTCCCATGTCCTTGTGTGCATAGTATGTCTCCTCTAGGCGTCTTGAGTTGTACAGTCTTAATGCTTATCTTCTCCAGGTGGCCAGAGCAGGCCGGTTTGGCACCAAGGGTTTGGCCATCACCTTTGTGTCAGATGAGAATGATGCCAAGATCCTTAATGATGTTCAGGACCGTTTTGAGGTCAACATCAGTGAGCTACCAGATGAGATAGACATCTCCTCCTACAGTGAGTGTTGGCCTCATGACCCTGGCTCCCCTAACAGTGTTACTTGCTACTCCTTAGTATCTTACATGAGATCCCTTTCTGTAGGTAGTGGGCATCCAATGCATGATGTCCACTAGCTGACTTCTTTCACTGAAGTTGAGTGCTGTGTTGGGTGGCTCTGTTGACCTGTGTGCAGTCTCTTTGATCAGATGAAGTAATGCACCTGTGTTTGTATATGTAACTTTCCCTTCCTACTGTATTCTATTACTGTATTCTAACTCTGTTTTTTCTTCAGTTGAACAGACCCGGTAGAGGAGACATCCATTCTGGATTGTGGCGGTCTCTCTTCAGAAGAGGACACTACTGCCACCTGCCCCCAACAACGATTCTTAGCCCTACCCATGCTTTGTTTTGCATCACCACCAGTCCCAAACCCATTCCTGGTTTATCAGAATTTTTTTAACAAAACTAAAAATGAAACACAAATGTGTTTGTGGTCTATAGTCTCCATCCTTTACCGCATTTTGGTGTCTAGGAGGGCAGTGGACTTGTGGGGTTGGGCCCAGGTCTGTAGACGCTATAGGTCTCTATTACCTTCCAGTCTTTGGCTTCCTGGGGGAGGCTGGGCTGGTTGTAGAAAAGTTGGGGTGGGACCAAGGTTGGTGTTGGGAGGCCACTGGGAATCCTAGGCATCTCCTCCTAGGGTGTGTTGGTGTCTTCTCAACTGTACCTCTCAGGCCCTTTCATGTCCTTCCAGCAGGGCCTGATACATCTCCAGCATCTCCTTCTTGTGGGCCAGCTCAGTCTGGGGGCATTAGGAACCCATCATCAATCTGGCAGAGGACTGAAGCCCCCTGGAAGCCTGTCAGTTCTATTAAGTCCCGTTGGCTTAATGTTGAAGCCCAGGGGAGGCAGTGCTCAGGCACACATCATTGACCCTAGGGACTGGAACTTCCTTGTACAGACTGATGGTGCCATATGGAAGGGGATTGGGCAACCCTCCCCCCTTTAAATAATTAACTGGCCAAGTGTGGCACACACCTTTCTTTTTTGAGGTAGGGTCTCACTCTAGCCCAGGCTGCCTTGTAACTCAGCAATCCTACTTCTGCCTCCCACATGATGGGATGAAAGAGGTGTACCATGCTGGGCTATTTTTCCCCCATCTTCCTAGGGTCTCACTCTAGCTCAGGCTGGCCTTGAATTCAGCAGTTTTACCTCTGCTGGATTTAAAGCATGGGTCACCATGCCCAGCCAGCAAGACTTACCCTCAGCTCCCTTGGTAGTGCATACTCAGAGGTGGGCTCATCTTCCCGCTACCTGTAGAGCTGGTCTGTTCTTCCTTGCTTGACTTGGGGCTCTGGGGAGCCCCATGGCAGTCTGAGCTACCCAGCAGCCGCCTGGAACTGGCTCCATTCAGGCCTTGACCTCTGCCCCATTCTACCCTGCTTCAACCTGACTTGACAGTCCAGGAGCTTCAGTTCCGGGTGTGAAGCAGGGGCCCGCTACTTCAGATTGGAGTGCCAGTGTGCAGTCAGTCTACTCCAGCCCAGGAAGTCAGTCACTGGTTTGCAGATAGGGAAACTGGCTCATGAGCATTCTGTCCACATACCATCTGTGAGCTTTCTGTGCAGATGGCAAGTGACGTGCGGTGAGCTCTGAGGGAGCGTCTTGGCCAGAGGGAGGATCCAAGGAAAATGCCTCTGAAGGTAGGCTTCCTAAAGACTGGACAGCTGCGAAACCACTTGGCAGGCGTCCTTGTGACTTGCTCTGGCTTAGCAGGGAAAATGGCTTCTGCCATGGAGGGGCCCTCTAAGAGAGGTAGGGCAGCCTATCCTGAGGTCAGCACCTGTCAGTGAAGTACCTTTAGGTAAGGCCTTACAATCAGACTTACCCCTTCGCGCCCAAGAACCAATCCCTTTAAAAGATATGGGAGAGCTGGAGAGATACCTTAGCAGTTAAGGTGCTTTCCTGTGGAGCCCAAGGACCCACATTTGATTCTCTAGAACCCAAATAAACCAGATGTACAACATGGTACATGTGTCTCTGCTTTTTAAAAAAAAAAAATTGAAGCTGGATGTGGTGGCACACCCCTTTAATCTCAGCATTTGGGAGGCAGAAAGAGGATTTCCATGAATTGGCCACCCTGGGACTACATAGTGAATTCCAGGCAGAGCAGGACCGGAAAAAGTATTTTAAGCCCAGCATTCAGGAGACAGAGGTAGGAGGATAGTGAATTCCAGGTCAGCCTAGGCTAGAGTGAGACCTACCTTGAAAAACCAAAAAAATAAGAATGTAAGAGATGCTTCCTTGCAAAATCTGCTGGTCTAGGTTCAATTTCCCGGTTCCCATGTGTTACAATCAGTCCCTGTTCATTGCCGGGACAAACATAATCAGACACAGTTTATGAGAGGGTTTATTGGCTTACACATCACAGGGGACCACCATGAATGGCAGAAGAAGCTGGCTCCCTTCCATAGGTCAATAGAGAGACACCCATCAAATACCCAGCATGAATAGCCAGAGCCCAACACTGCTGTCCACACACCTTAGGGCTGGACTCCAGGATCCACCCTCAGTGAAATAACCTCTTCCCCAGTAGGGCTCTGCCCACTGGAGACTCACGATTCTAGCCTGAGGGCTGGAGAAATGATTTAGCGATTAAGGCATTTGCCTGCAAAACCTAAGGACCCAGGTTTGATTCCCCAGGACCCACCTAAGCCAGGTGCACAAAGTGACACATGCTTTTGGAGTTCATTTGCAGTGGCTGGAGGCCCTGCCATACCCATTTTCTCCCTTTCTCTCCCTCTTTTTTTTTCAAGTTTTTGAGGTAGGGTCTCACTCTGGCCCAGGCTGACCTGGAATTCACTGTGTAGTCTCAGAGTGGCCTCAAACTCACCATGATCCTCTTACCTCTGCCTCCTGAGTGCTGGGATTAAAGGCGTGAGCCACCACACAAAAAAAGATTTAAGCCTGAGTCCATAGGGCCATACAATTAAACCACTGCACAAAGTGGTGCATATGTCTGGAGTTTGTTTGCAGTGACAAGAGGGCTTGGCGTGCCCATATTCTCTCTCCGAAGTAAATAAATAAAGAATGCCAGTCGTGGTGGCACATACCTTTAATCCCAGCACTTGGGAGGCAGAGATAGGAGGATCTCTGTGAGTTCAAGACCAGCCTGGAACTACAGTGTGAGTTCCAGGTCATCATGGGCTAGAGCGAGACACTACTTTAAAGAAAATTTTTTTATTATTATTATTTGAGAAATACTGCATGCACCACTTTGTACATCTGGCTTTTTGTGGGTACTGGGAAATTGAACCCTGGGTCAGCAGGCTTCACAGGCAAATGCGTTACAGCTGAGCCATCTCTCCAGCCCCTCCAATATTTAATTTTAATTTTGTGTACTAGTTACTTTTTTGTTGTTACCACTTTAGTTACTTTTTTGTTGTTAACCATAAAATGACACCAACAGGGAAAACCTTGGCCCAAGTTTTCTGAGAGACTTGTTCGTTATGATGGAGAATTCATAGTGAAGCAGCCTCTATGGCCGTGGGAGCATGGGACAGAGGAATCTCACACCTTATACCAGAAGATACCAGGCCAGGACCATAACAGGGCTCTTGCCTGCTTCTAGTGAGGTACCAGCTTGGCTTCAAAATAAAACAACCTTCAAAGTAGCACTATCTGCTGGAGACCAGGTGTTCAAACACATGAGCCCATGAAGGACAGGGCCAACTGAAGCCATAGCAACACGCATGTGCAGGCAAATTACTTGCTGCTCCTCCCTTGTAGAGATGCTCTCCGCTCTCTAGAGTACGCTGGTCCTGCTCATCCTCTACAGAAAGAAGCCCTCCTGTGTGCGGCTGGAGAGATAGTTCCGCACTTAAAGGAACTTGTTTGCAAAAGCCTGACAGCTCCAATTCAGTTCCCCAGCACCCACATAAAGCCAGATGCACAAAGTGGTGCATGAATCTAGAGTTTGTGGTGGCAGGAAGCCCTGGCATTCTCATAAATATATATATACATATATATATATATATATATATATTGGTCTTTTCACGGTAGGGTCTCACTGTAACAGAAACTGACCTGAAACTCTCACTCTGTAGTTCCTCTGACTTCAAACTCACAGTGAACCTCCTACTCCTGAGTGCTGGGATTAAAGGTGTGCACCATCATGTAGGTTTAAGATATTAAAAAAGAGAGAAAGAGAGGGATGGGGAGATGGCTCAGTTTGATTCCCCAGTGCCCAGGTAAAGCCAGATGCACAGAGTAGTGCCCATAGTCTCTCACTCATTCTGTTAGCAATTAAATATTTGAAAGCATTTGTTGAGAAAGCGAAAAGGATCAGGGCATGGTTGTGCACACTTTTAATCCCACCACTCAGAAGGTAAAGGTAGTAGGATCACCATGAGTTAAAGGCCAGCCTGAGACTACATAGTGAATTCTAGGTCAGCCTGAGCTAGTGTGAGACCCTACCTTCAAAAAAAAGAAAAGAAAAAGAAAGAAAATAGAGGCCGGGCGTGGTGGTGCATGCCTTTGATCCCAGCACTTGGAAGGCAGAAATGGGAGGACCACCTTGAGTTCAGGCCACCCTGAGACTACACAGTGAATTCCAGGTCAGCCTGGGCTAGAGTGAAACCCTACCTCAAAAAACACAAAAACAAGAATGGCTGGAGAGGTGGTTTAGCAGTTAAGGCACTTGCCTGCAAAGCCTAAGAACCCAGGCTTGATTCTTCAGGTCCCACATAAGCCAGAAGCACAGGTGGTACATGCGTCTGGAGTGTATTTGCAGTGGCTAGAGGCCCTGGCATGCCCATTCTCTCTATCTCTCTCTGTCTCGCTCGCTCTTTCATTCTCTGTATCTAATTTATTTATTTAAAATAAAAATAAGTTAAAAAACAAAACAAAAAAATCCTATTAAGGGATTGAAGAGTTGGCTTAGTAGTTAAGGTACTTGCCTGCAAAGCCTAAGGACCCATATTGGACTCTCCAGATCCCATGTAAGCCAGACACATAGAGGTGAGGCAAGGTTGCACATGCCCACAAGTGTCTAAAGTTGCAGTGGCTAAGGCCCTTGCATTCCAATTCTTTCTCTAATTAAAAAGTAAATAAATAAATTCTGTTAAAAAAAAAAAGAAAGAGGGCTAGGGAAATGAATGGCTAGGCATTTGTCTGCGAAGCCTAAGGACCCTGGTTCGATTCCCCAGGACCCACATAAACCAGATGCATAGGAGGTACATGCATCTGGAGTTTGTTTGCAGTGGCTGAAGGCCCTGGTGTGCCCATTCTCTTTCTCTGCCTCTTCCTCTATCTTTCTCTCAAATAAATAAGTAAATATATTTAAAAAAGAAGAAAAAGAGGGCTGGAGAGGTGGCTTAGCGGTTAAGTGCTTGCTTGTGAAGCCTAAGGACCCCGGTTCAAGGCTTGATTCCCCATGACCCATGTTAGCCCGATGCACAAGGGGCATATGCGTCTGGAGTTTGTTTGTAGTGGCTGGAGGCCCTGGCGCACGCATTGTCTCTCTCCCTCTCTCTCTCCCTCTGTTGCTCTCAAATAAAGAAAGAAAAATAAAGAAAAAAGAGCCAGGCGTGGTGGTGCACGCCTTTAATTCCAGCACTTGGGAGACAGAGGCAGGAGGATTGCCATGAGTTCGAGGTCACCCTGAGACCACATTTTCACATCAGCCTGAGCATGAGTGAGGCCCCACCTTGAAAAACCAAAAAAAAAAAAAAATATATATATATATATATATATATATATATATGTAGCTGACCTTCATAATCTGACTGTGACCCAGTTACACAGAAGAACCAAGCTGTGTTCGGCTGGTTCTATGATGGGTACGATAGTTATCTGCTTTCTCCCCATTAGTCAGTCACATGCTAAGGGAGGTGCTACTGTGGAAGGATTTGGTCAGAGTAACTGAAGCCTTAAATCAGGTGCTGTTAATTCGTGGGGTTTCTCTTGGAGTGGTGTAATCAAAGGACTAGTCTTCCCAAACAAGAACCTTAGTATGAAAATTTAAGAGGACATAAATAAATCAAATGGAATCCTCCGATTTTGGACAATGGAACATTCAAGAGCCGTACAGAAATTTTTCAGTGCCAGGGATGGGATATCTTCCAGTGAGTTGTTGGCCAGGGAGGTCCCTGATACCCCCAAAACATCATAGGCCATTGCCAAGGCCCTTGGTTTCCCACCAGGAATCAATGGTAAGACCCTATTGCTGAAGACTCCACATACTTGGGCTACAAGGCTACTGAAAAATCCTGCTGGAACTGGGCTGATAACCTCCTCCATGTAGACCAGCTGACAGAAAGCTGGAAGAAGCCATTCTACATGCAGTTCAATGGGAGAAAGAGATACCACCAGTGAAGATACTCAACAGTGGACACTGCAAGCCTTATAATTGGCCAGCCAGGCCAAATGAGCCAAAGGGTGCAATAGTGGCATGTCTGTCATGGTGGAAACCAACTGCCCTACAATTGGACTGGAGGCCCACTCCAAGGGAGGGAATACATCCCTCATACTGAAAACTTAAAACGGGTAGTTATGAGCCCTAGGGGTGTAACGTCTGCTAATGTCTGGATAAGTGTATATACTATGCTTATCAAACTGCCCAGTAAGTATGTCTCTTAATATTTATACCCTTATATTAATGCTACTCTCACTTTGGGTAGAGAATCTTTTCAGATGGCAGTGACCTTGGGATGACTCAGAAAGTATCATAGTGCTGGAAAGAAGTGACTGGAGTACTGAGTAACATCTCGATCATACCTTCCAAGGCTCAGGGTCTAATGCGGAAGAGGTGGCAGAAAGAATGTAAGAGCCAAAGGAAGGGTAGGACTCCTTACAAGGTGCTCCCTCCAGACATAAAATGGCCTCGATGTCCATGACCTCATAGTGCCTGACACTACCTACACAAGACTACCGCAGAGGAGGGAAAGATCACGACATCAGAATAAAAGAGAGACTGATTGAGATGGGGAGGGGATATGATGGAGAATGGGATTTCAAAGGGGAAAAGTGGGGGAGGGAGGGTATTACCATGGGATATTTTTTATAATCATGGAAAATGTTTTAAAAAAATTGAGAAAAAATAAGATTAAAAAAAAAGAACCTTAGTATGAGAGGATTTTACTGTGGGAGAATTTTCTCTGAAATTATTATTATTATTATTATTATTATTATTTTGGGTTTTTTGTTTGTTTTTTCGAGGTAGGGTCTCACTCTAGCCCAGGCTGACCTGGAATTCATTATGGAGTCTCAGAGTGGCCTTGAACTCATGGCAATCCTCCTACCTCTGCTTCCCGAATGCTGGGATTAAAGGCGTGCGCCACCACACCCAGTATTATTTTGGTTTTTCAAGGTAAGGTCTCACTCTAATCCAGGTTGACCTGACCTGGAATCCACTATGTTGTCTCAGGGTGGCCTGGCACTCATGATTAAAGGCGTGTACCACCACACCCAGCTTTTAATCTTTTTTTTTTTTTTTTTACACCTGGAATTTTTTTTAATTATTTATTTATTTATTTGAGAGCGACAGACACAGAGAGAAAGACAGATAGAGGGAGAGAGAGAGGATGGGCGCGCCAGGGCTTCCAGCCTCTGCAAACGAACTCCAGACGCGTGTGCCCCCTTGTGCATCTGGCTAACGTGGGACCTGGGGAACCGAGCCTCGAACTGGGGTCCTTAGGCTTCACAGGCAAGCGCTTAACCGCTAAGCCATCTCTCCAGCCCTACACCCGGAATTTTGACTAAGGAAATGTAGGTAAATAAAATGGTGTTTTTCTGAGCGCACATGCCTTTAGTCCAGTACTCAAGGGGCTGAGGTAGGAGGATCTCTATGAGTTTGAGGCCATCCTGGAGCTACAGACTGAGGACAGCCTGGGCTACAGGGAGATCCTTCCTTAAAACAAACAAGCAAAACAACATGTTTGGGCTGGAAAAACTCAACAGTTAAAGGCAGTTGTTTGCAAAGCTTATTGGCTTGGGTTCAATTCCCCAGTACCCACATAAAGCCAGATGCACAAAGTGGAGCACGTTTCTGGAGTTCCTTTGCACTAGCCATGTCTAGCCCATCCTAGAAAGTTCTCCACCTCAAGAGTTTCCTGGGGGCATCAACCCAGGACCCACATAAGCCAGAGGCACAAGGCGGCACACGTATCTTGAAATTCGTTTGCAGTGGCTGGAAGCCCTGGTGCTCCCATTCTCACTCCCTCTGTTCTGTCTGTCGCTCGCAAATAAATAAATAAAAATTAAAACTAAAAAAAAAAAAAAAAAAATAGAATAGAACACCCATGCCAGGCATGGTGGCGCACGCCTTTAATCCCAGCACTTGAGAGGCAGAGGTAGGAGGATCACCGTGAGTTCGAGGCCACCCTGAGATTACATAGTAAATTCCAGGTCAGCCTGGGAAAACTTACAGGGCTGACAGAATGGGTCACAATGACTGAAAATTTGACAACTTGCAAAAGGTACTTGAGCACAACCGGCAAGCTTTTCTACTTATGATAGGATACAACGCACTCGGCACTAGAGGGCGCCCTGAGCTCGCCAGAGCCATGAGCATTCCAAGGCCACTTACAATCCCTTAATGACCAGACTTGCCCAAGGTGTGGTCAAATTTTCCTTTGTTTAAAAAAAGGGGGGGACGGGAGTACCCGGGCGTGGTGGCGCACGCTTTTAATCCCAGCACTCGGGAGACAAAGGTAGGAGGATCGATGAGAGTTCAAGGCCACCCTGAGACTACATACACCAGAGTGTGACCTTACCTCGAAAAATTAAGGGGCGGGGTGGGGGGGGGGTGGGGGAGAGATGGCTTTCCGGTCAAGGTGCTGGCCTGCAAAGCCAAAAGATCCTGGCTTGATTCTCCTGGACCACACATGCATCTGGAATGCATTTGCAATGGCTGGAGGCCCTGGCGCACCCATTCTGTCTTTGCCTCTTTCTCTCAAATAAGACATAAAATATACCAGGCTGGAGAGATGGCTTAGTGATCAAGTGCTTGCCTGTGAAGCCTAAGGACCCTGGTTCGAGGCTTGATTCCCCAGTACCCACGTTAACCAGATGCACAAGGGGGCGCATATGTCTGGAGTTCGTTTGCAGTGTCTGGAGGCCCTGGCGCACCCATTCTCTCTTCCTCTCTCTCTCTGCCTCTTTCTCTCTCTCTGTTGCTCTCAGATAAATAATAAACAAAAAAAGAAATCAAATATACCATGGGATATTGTAAAATTTATTTATTTTATTAATTAGTTTTGTATTCAGTAAATACAGTCAGTTTGGTACCATTATTAGGCTCGTCCGTGACCTACTCCATCCCCTTGGCCCCTCCTTGTATATGGGTCATGCATTGTGGAGTTAGCCCACAGTTACGGGTAAGATAAATGTCTCTGCATATCATGACCCAACATGTGGCTCTGTCATTCTTTCCGTCCCCTCTTCCGCAAAATTTCCCTGAGCCATGTTGGGTTCACTTTTGGTCTGCCTCAGTGATGAGGTGTTGGGGGCCTCTGGCTCTCTGATTTGGTAGGCGTTGATATTTCTCTGTGGTGATCTCCTTCCCCCTTGTGCTGGTATACGGTTCACCAGGAAAACATCACCCTTGCTGTTTCGCCAATTTTTCTTAGTTTCAGTCAGGGCCCTTTTGAGGTATGATGGGGTGGCTCTCTCCTTAGGATCTACATCTATCTGAAAAAGAGAAGCAGAGTCTCCAACAGAGAGTAAGTTAGCACCAGGACAAATGAGATAACCCTTACTTTTTTTTATAGAGAATTTAATAGGAGTAGGCCCAATAAAAATTTTTTTAATAAATAAAATACAGGTGTGAGCCACTATGCGCAGCAATAAAGATTAAAAATATTCTTTTTCTTTCCTAAACAAATTAAATTTGTTAATCATGTCTTTATTTACTTACTTTTTTGTTTTGTTTTTCGAGGTAGGGTCTCAGTCTAGCTCAGGCTGACCTGGAATTCATTATGTAGTCACAGGGTGGCCTCGAACTCAAGGCCATCCTACCTCTGCCTCCCAAGTGCTGGGATTAAGGGCATGTACTGTGACCATACCCAGCTATTTACTTTCTTTTTATTTTTTAATTTTA
This sequence comes from Jaculus jaculus, assembly GCF_020740685.1. NCBI lineage: Eukaryota > Metazoa > Chordata > Mammalia > Rodentia > Dipodidae > Jaculus > Jaculus jaculus. The sequence continues at coordinate 450,817 of NC_059109.1, forward strand.
TTTTATTTGAGAGAGAATGGGTGCTCCAGGAACTCAGCCACTGTAATTGAACTCCAGATGCTTGGGTCACCTAATGGGCATTGCCTCACCTTTGTGCATCTGGCTAATGTGGGATCTGGAGAGTTGAACATGGGTCCTTAGACTTTGCAGGTAAGCACCTTAACCACGAAACCATCTTCCCAGCCTATTTTTATTTGTTTATTATTATTATTTTTATTTTTTTACTTTTATTTATTTTATTTGTTTATTTATTTACTTTTTAAAATTTGGGTTATCTATTTATTTGAGAGCGACAGACAGAGAATGAGGCAGAGAGGATGGGCCAGGGCTTCCAGCCACTGCAGACGAATTCCAGACGTGTGCACCCCCTTGTGCATCTGGCTAACGTGGGTCCTGGGGAATCGAGCCTCGAACCGGGGTCCTTAGTCTTCACAGGCAAGCGCTGAACTGCTAAGCCATCTCTCCAGCTCTATTTATTTTATTAAAAAAAATTTTTTTTTTCCATGGTAGGGTCTCACTCTAGCCCAGGCTGACCCAGAATTCACTATGTATATGCAGGGTTGCCTCAAACTCATGGCGATCTTCCTACCTCTGCCTCCTGAGTGCTGGGATTAAAGGTGTGCACCACCATGCCCAGTTTCTTACTTTTTTAAAATTGACAACTTCCATAATTATTGACAATAAACCATAATAATTCCTTCCCCCCTCACTTTACCCTTCATAACTCCATTCTCCATCATTTCCCCTCCCTCTCTCAATCAGTCTCTCTTTTATTTTGATCCTTTTCCTCCTACTATACTGGTCTTCTGCATAGGTAGTGCCAGGAACTGCAAGGTCATGGATATCCAGGCCATTTTGTTCTGGAAGAGCTTATTGTAAGCAGTCTTACCCTTCCTTTGGCTCTTACATTCTTTCTACTACCTCTTTGGCAATGGACCCTGAGCTTTGAAGGTGTGATAGAGATATTGCAGTGCTGAACACTTCTCTGTCACTTCTTCTCAGCACTATGGTGCCTTCTGAGTCATCCCAAGGTCACTGCCATCTGAAAAGAGTACCTTTTCTAACCAAAAGTGAGACTAGCATTAATATATGGGTATGAACATTAAGAACTACTTTCTTTCTTTTTTTTTTTTTTTTTGACTTTTTAAGACATCCTTTATTGTTATTGCCAAGAACATATTTAAAGGGGCCAATTATATTTCTCACTTAGTTGTCTATTCAATTCATTCTTAAGCACATCTTTTCATAATCTCCTAATTATATAAAACAAATCACATCTGTGAAAATATCAGTTAATACTTATCATTTTAATGTTTCTGTTCCATGATGTAAAAATGAAGCACTCAATTGGTGTATCAAATGTCCAATTTTGCCAAGCAACATGTTTTACAATTCATTTAAGACAATCAACTTAAAACAGTTTTTCAAATTAAGGGGTGGTCCAGATGTTTGTCACTTAAGAGTCTTAATTGGTCAAAATGTAAAATCCAAGAACCTTGATTTAACAAATATGTTCAATTTCTTTAATGTTAAAAAGTATCATTTTTGAGAAATACTTTGCTGTTCCCTGCACATTACCTTCTGTCATTGCATTCAAGACTTATAATAATGAAGGTAGCCAGGTTTCCTATATTTATTAGTATGTTTTATGGGTCAAAGCATTTAATAAATTATCCATTCACTTACTATAAACCAAATGTGCTTGTACTTAATTTCACCTTTCCCAGTATTTTTGAAGCTCTGATGTGTTGATTTGGTGTTTCAATATAAAATTTATGACACTTGTGAAGTTAACACTACAACTAAATTTAATGACACTTTCAGGGCAAAGCAGTACTAGTCAGTTCCTTAAGAGTGCCCACTGACCTCCTGACTTTTACTGCTGTCACACTGGCTGAAAACACTGACATTCCTTAGTTTACAAGTATAAAGATAACTACCTACATGAGTTTAAAAATTGATCTGCACAAAAAGAAATAAAAAACATTCTATACAACAAATTGTTTTTAAAAAATATAAAAATAACATCTGTCACTTCTGTCATGGTGACAATTCTGACATATGTACACATGCGGAATTCCAATGCCATCATCTGGATAGGCACAGTTTGTGTCATCTAGTGTGATAACACCGTCACTCATTTTCCACACTTGACAGAAGAGGGGTGTATTCAAAATATTTCATATACTAAATACTGCAGTAGTCTCTCTGCATGTATAAATGCCAGTTATAGTTTTGTATTAAACAAGCTAATGTTAAGTGTGCTAAGCCTCACAATAGTTCAGGAATTTATACTGTATATAAAGAAATCCAAAATGTACAAAATACAACTATAAAAGCAAAGGACAATTAACTCCCATGCAAGACTTCAAAAATGGCATAGAAATGCAAAACAGCAAGGTCACATAACACTCAAGGTCAGCAGTGAGTTCTATCACCACAATGGATTTGGAAATTACATTCTCTTTGCTGGTATAATGGGATAAATCAGAGCTTCAAATATGAGAACACTCCATCTCAAGAAATAAGCTCTTTCACAGTTGCTTTAATGAAATCTTTTCTCTCAGTTAAATCATAAGCAGGATAGTTTTCATATACCTCTTTACAGATCTGCTTCATTGTCACTTCCTCCAGGTTGGCATTGGCCAGTAACTTTTTTACTGTCTCCTTTAACTCTTCATCTGTAGGAGGTTTCTTCAACTTTTTAATTAAAGGCTCATCATCTGAACTGTCTTCAGATTCAGTTTCTTTTTTGGAACTGTTTTGATTCTTCTTGGTGGTGCTGCTATCTGCCTTCTTAACATTAGCACTTTTTACAGACTTTTAACTTTTAGGAGTAGCTTTCTGCTTAGTTTTTTCTCTTTTAGTTGTCTTTTTTGGTGGCTGCTCCTCTTCACTTTCCTTATCTTCATCATCTGAAGACTCTTCCTTATTTTTCTTGTCATCTTCATCACTACTAGATTCATCTGACAGAATTTCAGGACACTTGGTTTGCTTTGCCTTCCTTGCCATTCCAGAACTATTCTGTTCCTTTTTATTGCTTTTGCTCTGAGATTTTTTAGATTTTGGCAATGGTTTTCCAGAAGGCTTTGGATACATTAAAAAATTCAAGATACGTTTCACTAGCTCACTATTTACAACAGATCTCTCCACATCAAGAACTTCACAGATGCTCTTTAACATGGCGTTTCTGAATTTTTTCAACATTTCTTCCTTCTTTTTATATTGTGTACTTCCTTTTTCAAATGGAAAGCCACTGAATTGACCCACATTCTTCTTTAATGAGGACATTGTGCCTGGTCTGTTGTAAAGCAGTTTGTGTAGATTTCTAAATTCATCCGTTTTTTTCTTACTTAGAAAGAAATGTATCCTTTCAATTTCACCGTTTTTGACCCTCCCTTGTGCAATTGTAAATGGTTCTCTTTGTAAGGAGGACACTTGCATTGTCAACCTTTCTACTTTTTCTTTTCTCTTTTGCCTTCCACGATGAGACTCTTTTCTTTCTCTTCCTCTTCGTCGTCGTTGTCCTCCTCGTCCTCTTCCTTGTCGTCGCTGTCGTCCCTGCGGCCGAGCATTTCAGGGTCCTGGTCGGACGCGGGCTGGGCGGTGGCGTCCTTCCGCGGCGGGGGCGGAGAACGTCGTGCTGGGGACCGCGAGCTCAGGACCAGGCCCACGCCGAGGAGAAGGCGCCGGAGAAATCAACAAGATTCTTTCTTTCTTTCTCTCTTTCTCTGTCTCTTTCTCTTTCTCTTTCTCTTTCTCTTTCTCTTTCTCTTTCTCTTTCTCTTTCTCTTTCTTTCTCTTTCTCTTTCTCTCTTTCTCTTTCTCTTTCTCTCTCTCTCTCTCTTTCTCTCTTTCTTTCTTTCTCTCCCTCCCTTCTTTCTTCTTTCTCTTTCTTTCTTTCTTTCTTTCTTTCTTTCTTTCTTTCTTTCTTTCTTTCTTTCTTTCTTTCTTTCTCTCTCTCTCTTTCTTTCTTTCTCTCTCTGTCTCTTCCTCCCTCCCTCTTTCTTTCCTTCTCTCTCTCTTTCTCTCTCCCTCTCTCTCTCTCTCTCTCTCTCTTTCTTTCTTTTTCAAGGTAGAGTCTTACTTTTGCCCAGGTTGACCTGAGATTCACTATGTAGTCTCAGGGTGGCCTTGAACTCACGGCGATCCTCCTACCCCTGCCTCCGGAGTGCTGGGATTAAAAGTGTGCCCCACCACACCAAGCTAAGTATTTTTATTTATTTATTGGAGAAAGGGAGAGAGAGAATGAGTGCACCAGAGCCTCTGCAAATGAACTCCAGATGCATGTACCACATTGTGCATCTGGCTTATGTGGGACCTGCTAAGCCATCTCTCCAGCCCCCAAGTTTTTTTTGTTTTTGTTTTTGTTTTTTTCTTTCCTTTTCCAGGCAGGGTCTCACTCTAGCCCAGACTGACCTGGAACTTACTCTGTAGGCTCAGGATGACCATGATCTTCCTACCTCAGCTTCAGGAGGTGCACCACCATGCCTTGCTCCATTTTTGTTTTTCCTCAAGGTAGAGTCCCAATCTTGCTTCTACCTCCTGAGTGCTGGGATTAAAAGTATACACAGGGCTGGAGAGAAGGCTTAGTGGTTAAGTGCTTGCCTGTGAAGCCTAAGGACCCAGGTTCGAAGCTCATCTTCCCCAGGACCCACATAAGCCAGATGCACAAGGTGGCACATGCATCTGGAGTTTGTTTGCAGTGGCTGGAGACCCTGGTGCGCCCATTCTCACTTGATCTGCCTCTTTCTTTCTATCGCTCTCAAATTTTAAAAAAAAATTGTACACATCTAGTTGCCCAGTTTATTTCTATTATTTGCTATATATAATATGTATTCTGTTCTCTTACTTTCTGTTATATACTAGAGACAGCTAATAATATAAAAATGCTGCACATTGGCCAATAGGTGGTGGTGTCAGAGCTCTGTCTCACAAGCAAATTTTTTTGTTGGGAGTAGGGTCTCACAAGTGTTCTAGGCTGCCTTCACGGGGAAGGTCTTCCAGCCTCTCCCTCCCGAGTGCTGGGATTTCAGGCCTGTACTCCCACACCTATCATACAGCTTTCTTAAAATTCTCCATTCTTCTGACTAGAAGAACTTCCCAATTAAATCAGTCAATAACTGGTCTGTCTCTCATGGTGGCACATGCCTTTAATCCCAGCGCTTGGGATGCAGAAGAGGTAGGAGGACAGCTATGAGTTCAAGGGCAACCTGGAACTCAGGACAGCCTGAGCTAGAGTGAGACTCTAACTCTGGGGGAAAAAAAATCAGTAAATCCATAGGGACTGAGCCAACTAAACAAAATCGTAGTGGTGGGGGCTGGGGAGATGGCTCATCAATTAAGGTGCTTGCCTGCAAAGCATAACAACCTGGCTTCCATTCCCTAGTAGCCATGTAAAAGCCAGATGCGGCAGCGATAGGCCCTCTCTCTGTCTCTCTCTTCGTGCAAATAAAAAACAAAGATAGTGTGCAGAAAGCTGCTGGGGGTAAAGAAAAAGGAAGAGCCAGGCATGGTGGTGCTCGCCTTTAATCCCAGAATTTGGGAGGCAGAGGTATGAGGATAGCAATGAGTTCGAGGCCACCCTGAGATTACATAGTGAATTCCATCCAGGTCAGCCTGAGCTAAAGTGAGACCCTATCTCGAAAAACCAAACAAATAAAAAAAATTTTTTTAATTATAAATAAATAAATAAATAAATAAGGGAAGAATGGATCTTGCAGAGCATTGCTTGACCTTGAACTTGATCTTGAGGGCAGGTTACTGGGAGGAATATGGGCTGCAGCCAGAACCAGAACATAAGGGCCAGACTGTAAAAGAGGATGAAGTATGGCCTTCTGGGAGCTGGGATTCCTCTTTAGTTTTTTGTTTTGTTTTGTTTCATTTGTTTGTTTGGCTTTTTGAGGTAGGGTCTCACACTAGTCCAGGCTGACCTAGAATTCACTATGTAGTCTCAGGGTGGCCTTGAACTCATGGTGATCCTCCTACCTCTGCCTCCTGAGTGCTGGGATTAAAGGTGTGCGCCACCACATCCAGCTTCTTCTTCTTTTTTTAAAAAATATTTTATTTATTTACTTACTTTATATAGAGAAAGAGGAAGTGAGAGAGAAAGAATGAGAATGGGCACACCAGGGCCTTCAGCCACTGTCAACGAACTCCAGAAGCATGTGTCCCCTTGTGTATCTGGCTTACGTGGGTCCTGGCGAGTCGAACAGGGATCCTTTGGCTTTGCAGGCAAATGCCTTATTTGCTAAGCCATCCCTCCAGCCCTCTTCTTCTTTTTATTTTTATTTTTTTAAATTTTTTTAATTTATTTATTTGAGAGCGACAGACAGAGAGAGAAAGACAGATAGAGGGAGAGAGAGAGAATGGGCGCACCAGGGCTTCCAGCCTCTGCAAACGAACTCCAGACGCGTGCGCCCCCTTGTGCATCTGGCTAACGTGGGAACTGGGGAACCGAGCCTCGAACCAGGGTCCTTAGGCTTCACAGGCAAGCACTTAACGGCTAAGCCATCTCTATAGCCTGCTCTTCTTCTTTCTAATATACGTGTGTGTGTGTGTGTGTGTGTGTGTGTGTGTGTGTGTATTTATAAGCAGAGGGTGACAGAGAAGAGAGAGAAGAGAGAGAATGTGCACTTCAGGACATCTAGCAAATGAACTCCAGTTGTATGCAGGACTTTTTGCATCTGGCTTTATGTGGATACTGGGAAATTGAGCCCTGGTCATTAAGCTTTGCAGGCCAGCACCTTAACAGCTGAGTCATCTCATACATCAGTTTATTCATCTGGCTTTAAGCAGGTATGTGAGAATTGTACCCAGGCCAACAGACATTGCAAGCCAGCGCCTTTCACCATTAAGCACTCTCCCCAGCCCCCAAAGTATGTTTTTTAAATTAGAATTCAGAAAAGCAAGCAGGTTAGCCGGGCATGGTGGTGCACGCCTTTAATTCCAGCATTTGGGAGGCAGAGGTAGGAGGATTGCCATGAGTTTGAGGCCACCCTGAGACTACATACTGAATTCCAGGTCAGTCTGGTCTAGAGAGAGACCCTACCTTCAACCCCCCCCCCAAAAAAAAGCAAGCAGGTTTACTAATCTAAGCTTCACTTGTGGGGTCATGACTATGACCTCCAGCACCCCATGAAGAAAGTGAGGCTTAGAAAGGGTTAGCTACATTTACTGTGGGCGGAGAGCTTGTGGATGGCATTCACATCTGGGATTTATACAAGGTGCCAGCTGGGCACAGGTCTCTGCCTTCAAGAGGCTATTGATCAGGGATAGTCATGAGCCCTAGGGGTGTAATGTCTGCTGCTGTCTGGCTAAATATGTACACTATGCTCACTTACCAAACTGCCCAGTGAGCACTTCTCTTGATGTTCATACTTTGGTTAGAGAAGCTTCTCTTTTCAGATGGCAGTGACCTTGGGATGACTCAGAAGGCACCATGGTGCTAAGAAGTGACAGAGGAGTGCTCAGCACTGCAATATCTCTATCACACCTTCCAAGGCTCAGAGTCCATTGTGGAAGAGATGGTGGAAAGAAAGTAAGAGCCAAAGGAAGGGTAGGACTCCTTACAACATGCTCCCCCCAGACACAAAATGGCCTGGATATCCATGACCTCACAGCGCCTGACACTACCTACACAAGACCTTCATAATAGGAGGAAAAGATCATGACATCAAAATAAAAGAGACTGATTGAGGGGGGGAAGTGATATGATGTAGAGTGGAGTGTCAAAGGGAAAAGTCGGGGGAGGGTGGGAATTACCATGGGATATTGTTTGTCAATTTAAAAAAATTAAAGGAAAAATGGCTGTTGGTAAGGGAGTTGCTAGTAGGACAGTGTGGACAAGCCCCATAGCATGCCAGCAAGGATGCTTGCTGGGGACACAGGAGGGAGCCTCTGGCTATAGGGTAGGGGCAGATGGTGGGCTACAGCAAAGCTTTGCTGGGCACATGCCCGATACAGAAGTTCTATCTTAGAGAATGAGTGTGGGTTTATCAGTGGAGATGGGAATTCCAGGAATCTGGGGGAGGTGGATGGAGTCACTGTTTTATTTATTTATTTATTTTGGGTTTTTTTGAGGTAGGGTCTCCCTGTAGCCCAGGCCAACCTGGAATTCACTGTGTAGTTTCAGGGTGGCCTTAAACTCACAGTGATCCTCCTACCTTGTGCCTCTGCCTCTCAAGTGCTGGGATTAAAGGCATGTCACCATGCCCAGCTTGTTTTACATCTTTCTTTCTTTCCTTCTTTCCCTCTTTCTTTCCTTCTCTCTCTCTCTCTTTCTTTCTTTCCTTCCTTCCTTCCTTCCTTCCTTCCTTCCTTCCTTCCTTCCTTCCTTCTTTCTTTCTTTCTTTCTTTCTTTCTTTCTTTCTTTCTTTTTACAAAAGTTACCATGTGGGAGTTCGGGGGTTTTGGCATGTCACACACAGAGTCACACACCCTCCAGAACACCTTCGTCTGTGAGGCACTGGGAATGCGAGAGTACCAGGGCATGCTGGCCATGTATCTGTGCCCCAGGATGCCCTTCTGTGTTTCCAATCAGAAACAAGCTGGATTGTGGAGGCAGAGAAGGGAAGAGAGGCGGCTTTCCTGGCCCAGGGCTGTACCTCCCAGCTCTGGAGATGTTTGTGGCCCAGGTCCCTAATACATATGATGGTAGCGAACTCTAGATCAAGTGAAAGAAAGGTGGAGTAGTTGAGGACATTTTGAAGAAGTCTCAGCCAACCTTAGAAACTCCAGTCCAGGGCTGGAGAGATTGTTCAGCTGTTAATGGACTGCTATGCAAAACCTAATGACCTAGGTTCCATTCTCCAGTACCCATGTAGAGCCTGATGCACAAAATGGCACATGTGTCTGAAGTTCCTTTGCAGTGGCTAGAAGCCCTGGTGCATTCATTCTCTCTCTGTGTCTGTCTCTTTTCTTTCTGACTCTTTTTGCTTGCAAGTAAATAAATAAATATCCTAGTGTGGTTGTGCATGCCTTTAATCCCAGCACTTGGGAGGCAAAGGTAAGGAGGCATGTCATGAGTTTGAGGCCACTCTGAGACTACAGAGTGGATCCCAGGTCAACCTGGGCTAGAGCGACACCCTACCTTGAAAAAAGAATTTTTTTTTTTTTTACTGGGCTTGGTGGCACATGCCTTTAATCTCGGCACTTGAAAGGCCAAAGTTGGAGGATCACTGTGAGTTTGAGGCCACCCTGTGACTACGTAGTAAGTTCCATGTCAGCCTGGGCTAGAGTAAGACCCTACCTTGAAAAACCAAAATAAAAAAAAAAAAAATTGTTTTGTTTTGTTTTTGGAGACAGACTTTCAATTTGCAGTCTTGGCTGCTCTGGAACTTGTAGCTAACCTCCTGCTTGTACTTTCTGCCAAAATCATAGGTCTGCTCCTGGGCTGGAGAGATGGCTTAGCCATTAGGTGCTTGCCTGTGCAGTGTAGGACCCCAGTTTGAGGCTCAATTCCCCAAGATCCTTGTAAACCAGGTGCACAAGGTGACACATGCATCTGGAGTTCATTTGCAGTGGCTAGAAGCCCTGGTGCATCCCTTTTCTCTCTATCTGCCTCTTTCTCTCTCTGTCTGTCATTCTCAAATAAATAAATATATATATACTAATAATAAACATAGGTCTGCTCCTATCTTTATTTGTTTTATCTTTATTTATTTTTATTTTTTATTTTCAATGAAGAGTCTCACTCTAAATCAGGCTGACCTGGAATTTACTCTGTAGTCTTAGGGTGGCCTTGAACTTGTGGCGATCCTTCTACCTCTGCCTCCCAGTGCTGGGATTAAAGGCCCACACCACCATGCCTGCTTTATTTTATTTATTTTTTAAATTATTTAATTAAATTTATTTATTTTTGTTTGTTTATTTAAGTGAGAGAGTCATAAAGAGAGAGAATGGGCATGCCAGGGTCTCCAGCCACTGAAAATAAACTCCAGATGCTTGTGCCACTTTTTTTTAATTGACAGCTTTCATAATTGTAAACAATATCCCATGGTAATTCCCTCTCTCTCCCCACTTTCCCTTTGAAACTCCACTCTCCATCATATCCCCTCCCCCATCAATCAGTCTCTCTCTCTCTCTCTCTCTTTTTTTTTTTTTTTTTTCGAGGTAGGGTCTCACTCTGGTCCAGGGTGGCCTCGAACTCACGGTGATCCTCCTACCTCTCCCTCCTGAGTGCTGCTGGGATTAAAGGCATGCACCACCATGCCTGGCTCAGTCTTTTATTTTGATAACATGATCTTTTCTTCCTATTATGAGGGTCTTGTGTAGGTAGTGTCAGGTACTGCAAAGTCATGGATAGTCAGGCCATTTTGTGTCTAGAGGAGCATATTGTAAGGAGTCCTACCCTTTCTTTAGCATTTACATTCTTTCCGCCACCTCTTCTGCAATGGACTCTTAGCCATGTAGATGTGATAGAGATATTTCAGTGCTGAACACTCCTCTGTCACTTCTTAGCACTTCTGAGTCAGCCCAAGGTCACTGTCATCTGAAAAGAGAAGGTTCTCTAACCAAAAGTGAGAGTAATATTAATATATGGGTATGAACATTAAGAGAAGTGCTTACTGGGCAGTTTATACTTAGTATATACTTACTATATACTATAGTATATACTTTTAGCCAGACAGTAGCAGACGTTACACTCCTAGGGCTCATGATTACCCCTATTATAGGATGTACTCCCTCCCATGGAGCAGGCCTCCAGCCAAATTTGAGGGTGGTTGGTTACCCCCATAACAGATGTGCCACTATTGCACCCATTGGCTCATTTGGCCTAGCTGGCCAAATATAAGGCTTGTAGTGTCCACTGTTGAGTATCTTCACTGATGATTTCTCTCTCTCCCATTGAACTGCATGCAACATAGCTTTTCCCAGCTTTATGTCAGCTGGCCTACATAGAGGAGTTGTTTTTTTTTTGTATTTATAACACCCAGTTTATTGAAAATGCAATTTTCTCTGACATATATCCACATGAATTTGAGGTCAGCTATGTTAAGTGCACTGAAATTACCTATGCTTGCCTGCAGTTTTTTAGCTGATGAAAAGAAGCTTAAGAATGTTGTCAGTATTTAAGCACTTTAACATAATGGGACTTTTTCCAACTTTTTAAACTACTTTTTCATATGGAAGCCAACTTTTGTACATTATGTGTGTTAATGTGCACATAATACACATGTCCTTCTAACCACAGATAAAACACAGTTGTCCTTTTTGGAAGTCATTCCACTTTTACAGCAAAGTTGGATAAGATGGGAACAAGTAAGCTGAGTAAATTAAGGGTGCTAAAGACTAATTCTACATCTATAGCTCCTTCTTTCATTTTTTAAAAATATTTTTGTTCATTTATTTATTTATTTATTTGAGAGCGACAGACACAGAGAGAAAGACAGATAGAGAGAGAGAGAGAGAATGGGTGCGCCAGGGCCTCCAGACACTGCAAACGAACTCCAGACGTGTGTGCCCCCTTGTGCATCTGGCTAACGTGGGATCTGGGGAACCGAGCCTTGAACAGGGGTCCTTAGGCTTCACAGGCAAGTGCTTAACCACTAAGCCATCTCTCCAGCCCTCCTTCTTTCATTTTTGAGACAGGTTCTCACTACATAGTGCAGGGTGGCCTATAACTCATGATCCTCCTGCCTCATCTTCCCCAGTGCTGGAATTGTAGGCATGCCCTACCATGCCCAATTTCCCTCTTCTTTTGAATATACAAGTGTGCACCCTGAGTGTCTGAGCTAAAACTTTTCTAATGTTAAGCTGATGGTTGCTATAGATAGGGCTGCTATGACTGACTGTTAAAAGCCCAGGAGAGGTATAAGGCAAGCAGAGGGCATCGTCTGGGCTGGCCATGCCCCACTTTAGGTAGACTACGCTACCCAGGTCTTGCTGGGCTCAGAGGCTGGCCTGGGCCTGCAGGCCATTCCTACTTTATGGTGTTCAATATTTGCTAGTTTTACTATTTTGTAATTAGGGAAAGTGAGAGAGAGGTTCAACTTGTCTAAGAATGCTGTACCTCAGACTGACTCAAATATTTTTATTCTTCTGCAAATACAACTAATTCCTACCTACAATTATTTCTAAGATAAACAATAAATCAGCTGAAGAGACATATGGGGTCCAGGGCTTAGGAACACCACCATCCTTAGGGCACAAGACTAGTGGGAGAGTTGCCAGCTGCTGAGGAAAGATTCAGCTAGGAAGACTTCTCCAGGAAGGCCCAGCAGCACCTGAGGCACTGCTGGTACACCAGCTCAAAGTCTGAGTCGTTGCCATAATAGGGATCTTCAATAGTGATTTTGTTGCTGTGGATCATAGCTTCCAAGTAGCTCAATTTTAGCTTTGCAGTTTTTAGCTTGATTACTTTTTCTATTCAAATCTCTCAGATTGCTTTGATCCATACACAGTATATAATCAAATGTGGCAAAGTCTTCTTTGGTAACCTGCTGGGCAAGGTGATTCATAGGGATGCCATGCTTCCTCATGCAGCTCTGCCCTTGATAGTCAGGGGGGTTCCCCACACAATAGGTGGACGTAGCCGCACTGTCTATCCTCCAGTTATCTGAAACATTTGCATCAGTTACTAGTTTTCTGAAAACTGCTTCTGCAATAAGTGACCGGCAAATGTTACCTCAGCCATTTTCCCAGGCCGACCACGGCGCGCAGAGATGGCGTTGGCTCGTCCTCACACAGCGCATTCGTACCACTATCCAGAGGAGGTTTTCAGCTCAGCTCCAGCAGGGTTTCTCAGTGGCCTTGCAGCCCAGGCATGTGGAGTCTTCAGCAATAAGGTCTTACCATCTATTCCTGGTGGGAAACCAAGTGCTTCAGCAATGGCCTGTAATGTTTTGGGGGTATCAGGGACCTCCCTGGCCAACAACTCATTGGAATGTATCCCATCCCTGGCACTGAAAATTCTCTAGTAACATCCTCTTAGATTTTGATTATCCCTTCCTCCACCTTTCTTTTACTCAATCTCTTCCCCTGACCTCACTTAGGCTTGTACCACTTTGTGCATCTGTGTTACATGGCTCCTAGGGAATCAAACCTGGGTTCTTTGGCTTTGCTGAGCCATCTCTCTGGCCCTATTTTTATTTTTTTTTTTTTTTTATTTTTTTTGGTTTTTCGAGGTAGGGTCTCACTCTGGTCCAGGGTGACCTGGAATTAACTCTGTAGTCTCAGGGTGGCCTTGAACTCACGGTGATCCTCCTACCTCTGCCTCCCGAGTGCTGGGATTAAAGGCGTGCACCACCACGCCCGGCCCTATTTTTATTTTTTTGAAGTAGGGTCTTGCTCTAACCCAGGACGACCTGAACTTCAGCATGTAGTCTCAGGGTAGCCTCAGACTCATGGTGGTCATCCTACCTCTGCCTCCCAAAAGCTGGAATTAAAGACATGTGCCACAACTCCCAGGTTTTTCGTTTTTATTTATTTTTTTTACATGGGTCCTAGGGAACTGAACCTGGGTCCTTTGGCTCTGTAGATAAGTGCCTTAACCACTAAGTCATCTCTCCATCTTTTTAGATTATTTATTTTATTATTTTTCTTTCTTTCTTTCCTTCCTTCCTTCCTTCCTTCCCTCCCTCTCTCTCTCTCTCTCTCTCTCTCTCTTTCTTTCTTTCTTTCTTTCTTTCTTTCTTTGAGATAGGATCTCACTATAGCCCAGGCTGACCTGGAATTCACCATGTAGTCTCAGGGTGGCCTCGAACTCATGTGATTCTCCTTCCTCTGCCTCCCAAGTGCTGGGATTGCAGGCATGCACCACTATGCTTGGCAATTATTTTTATTTTTAAAAAATATTTAATTAATTTATTTATTTGACAGAGAAAGAGGGAGAGAGAGAGAGAATGTGCCATCTGATGGACCATACCTTGTTGGGTGTGCTGGGGGGAACTCATCGGACCTCCCTGTGTCTTCAGGGAGAGAGCTTTTGTACTAACCTTGACATAGCCCTACAATCCAGGTATATGTGGAGAATTTTCCAGCCATGTCTCATATTAGTTTGGGGGGTCTTGAGGATTTCAGTGACTCTTGTCCCAGGCAAGAAGCCTGGTTGGTTGATTCAAGATAAGAGCTGACTGGGCAGAAGGGTCTCTTCAGACCTAAAGGAGGGCAGGGTGAGGAGAGGGAGAAAGTCTCTGTCCCAGGGCAGGCCTGAACCCCCCAGGAGGAGATCCACTCGGACTGTAGACACTTTTAACTTGCCTTCAAGACCCCATATCAGCACACCTTTAAGGTAGGAGGATTGCAGTGAGTTCAAGGCCACCCTGAGACTACATAGTGAATTCCAGGTCAGTGTCTGGCTAGAATGAGACCCTACTTCGGAAAAAAAAAAAAAAAATCCCTCATCAGATTTCAGCAAGTCCCTTAGTTAACCTGGCTGATGCTCCGTTACAAGGCAGCCAGAGACCTGGGCATACTTGTCCCTTTCCAGACAAAGGTGGTGTGGGGGTGGGCAGCTGGGAAAACAATAGCAAAGACATTGTTGATGACAAGGGGGTTTCTGTAAGGGAGTTGGGGATTCCAGCTTGTACCTCCCCTTCCCCCGTCCCCCTCCAGGAGGCTGTCTTCTGGGCAGACTGCAGGTAAATGCATGACAAAGGTGCCCTGAAGGCTCTGTCCCAGGGCTGAGGAGATGGTTGGGGTGGGGCCCCACCTGTCCTCCCCTTCCTTAATCTATTTTCTAGTGGGGGCTGCTTATGGCTTCTGCGTGAATAGTGCCCCTACCCCACTTTAGAACTTTGTTTTTCCTTCCAGGGTCTCACTGTTGCCCAGACTGACCTAGAACTCATTCTGTAGTTCCAGGCTGGCCTTGAACTCACAGCACTTCTCCTAACACCTGGCTCACTATATATCTTTAAACTGACCTGTGGGACGTTCTGAAATTTATGCATGCCACTCTAGTTGCCTCATAAGTGTGTGGGGGTGGGAGATAGGCTGGGACTGAGGCCCTGTGACACAGATGGGGGGTGCAGTGAGGTGGCTCACCTCTAACTGTAGCAATCAGAAGGATGAAGCAAGAGGAATAACATGAGTTTGAGGCTAGCCTGAGCTATATAGTGAGTTCCAGACTAGCTTAGGCTAGAGTGAGAGTGTCTCAAGTCAAAAAAAAAATGTATATTACCAAAATGAAGAGCAGCGTTCAGGCTCAGAGTTCTGGCTGGGCTGCCCTTGTTGCTGTCTACTCTGGCCCTGAGCCTGATTTACCCTGAAGCTGTCATTTAGGGCAAATTGTGGGAGCAGACAAAGATCACCCCATGCAGACAGGGCCATTCTCTTGCAACCAGAACCAGCCATGTTAGCCTCCCAACCCTCGGACCCGGCTCTGAGAAACTGACCCTCGGGGAAAGTCTGGGGTAGGCTTCCTGCACCCCTCCTCCAAACCGCCACCTCCTCTGCATCTTTCCGCCAGCCAACCTCCTAAACAAAGGTGTCCCTGGGGGGCTGGGGGAGGGGTGCGTGACTAGGCTGGATGGAGTCCCCAGAGGAAGGGGAGCTGGATACACAGGTTCCCGCAGGAGCTGTCTGAGGCTCAGACTTTGAGGGGACTGGGGAGGACAGTTTGCAGGAGAGCTCAGAGAGGGATTCTGTGTGAGGAGATTGGGGCTGAGGGGGTTGGGGAGCAGGAAGTTGTCCCCAGGGGAGCCTTGCAGGCCCATTCAAGGGTTGAGCACTTGTTTAGGGTTAGAGCTGCCCCCCTCAGGGGACTGGGATTGTCCAGCCAAGGCCATTGTCCTGCCCCTTCCCCCCAGTCCCTCCCAGGCCTCTTTGAACCTGAAGTCAGATTTTTTTTTTTTCTCCAGAACACCTCCTACCCTTTGGGTTTCTCCACCCAGGAACTAGGGCTGAAGGCCTGGGGTGGGGAGTTGGGGGAGGGAGACCTGGGCCTGCTGTGGTTTGAGATGTGGTGGTCCTGACCCAGGTGATCTGGTTAGGTATGTCGGTCTTGCAATGGGGCCCCTTGACTGCCTTGTTGCCCGCCCCTGGATATAAGTTGGAAAACCCATAGTCTTGTCAATGCAGAGCCTGGACCTCTACTATATGTGTGGCTGTTGGGGGCCCACTTAGTTGAGTATCGAGCCCCCAAAACGGCAAACTAGTGGCGGCATTGTCCAGCAGTCTGCCACCTAGAAATAGGGTAGAGCTTGACAGGTGGATCAGTGGCTGACTAGATTTGGGCAGTATCTGGATGGGATTACTCTTGAGATTCTGGATGGGCAGGGAAGCTAAAGGGCGCCAGCCCACGAACTCCCAGCTCCTAGTGAAGTGAGGGGAGGCCGCAGAAGTACGTGGAGCACATTCAGTAAGAGCTTGAGTATTTGAGGATGGCTTGGTGGGCCCCAGTGAGGGGACAGAGCCAAGTGTCTGAGGAATGTGGAGTTGTGGAAAGGATCCCCGACAGCTCTGAGGTGTACTAGGCCCAAGGGAGGCCTGTGCAGTCTTAGGGGGTTGAGAGTGAAGGCTCCCCCTGGGGTCCAGCACGTAGTGACTACCCAAGGGGACATTCCCTGCTGTCTCCTTCCAGACACCACTGCTACTCTGGGGCTAACACCCTCCGCCTCAGTTTCTCCACCCGCCCCCAGCGCCTGCTCCTCCACCCATCCAGGGGGCGGGGCCAAAGGTCAAGGCTAGTGGGTGGGATTGGGGAGGGAGGGTGAGAGGTGCGGAGCAGTCTCTTGGTGAGCCCTCCTACCAGCAGGCCCCCGGCTTGGGGTGCCCGTCTTCCCCATGGCCGGACACCTGGCTTCGGACTTTGCCTTCTCGCCCCCGCCGGGTGGTGGTAGTGGTGGGTCAGGAGGGCTGGAGCCGGGCTGGGTGGACCCTCGGACCTGGCTAAGCTTCCAAGGCCCTCCTGGTGGGCCAGGAATCGGGCCCGGGGTTGGACCAGGCCCGGAGGTATGGGGGCTCTCCCCATGCCCTTCTCCTTATGAGTTCTGTGGCGGGATGGCATACTGTGGACCTCAGGTTGGAGTGGGCCTGATGCCCCAGGTTGGCTTGGAAAACTTGCAGCCCGAGGGCGAGGCAGGAGCCGGGGTGGAGAGCAACTCAGAGGGGGCCTCCCCGGGGCCCTGCCCTCCCCACCCCGGTGCGGTGAAGGTGGAGGTGGAGAACCTGGAGTCAAACCCGGAGGAGGTGAGTGAGTGAGATGACACAAGGTCTAAGTATTGGAAATGGTTGGATTGGCAGAGGCCGCAGTGAGGGGAAAGTGGTCACCTGTACTCTAGTTCCTTACCCAAGTCTGGAACCTGAGGGCAGCCTGCCCGATAGTTTCCCTAGCAGAGAAGGTGGGTTTGATTGATGGCTGGGAGGCCGGGACAAGGTGGGAACTCAAAATTGGAATTCTAAGAATCGGAAGCTGGCCCAGATTGTCCCTCAGGCCTGGCCTTGGTGGAGCAATTCTCCTGCACTTCCTAGGTCTCTCTGCCTGGGCACTGGCTTAGCACCAGGCAAGTTCCAGCTCCAGCCTGTGGCAGGACTGGGTCCCTCCTTCCACCTCTCCCTTTTCAGGCAGATTTGATCTTTATCACACACTCTGGATCTTGGCCTGAGGGGTTAAGCATGGAGGGGAGGGCAAAACAGTTCTTATCCCAGGGTTATTGTTCCTGAAAAGCTTGGTTGGGTGTGACGGGTTTCTGATAGCTGCTTTTGTTGGGACTGCGTGAGTATGGAGTGGGGTTCATCTCCAGTCAAATTTAGGGTCTGTCTGCCCTCAACCAGAGTCAACCAATTTTAGCTTCGCTTCTTAAGATTATAAACAAGAAAAAGACACGGTTGGGAGAAATTATCTCCAGTTTTGCTGAGCAGCTGATGGCCTATAGCTCTTCCCATGGCCACTGCTCCCCTAGGCAAGCGTGAACAGCTCTAGTAGTGAGTGAGGGGGTGAGTGGATACAGTTCTGGAACAGTTGTCTCAGCCTCTTGGAAGCAGGTGTTAGGAATAACAATGCTGCAGTCGGGGTTCCCTTCCTAAGTGCCTGACTGTGCTCGTTCCAGCATTCTCTCATACATCTCGATAACAACCCCAGTCTCCTAGGAAGGCATTAGATGCTTATTTCACAGGTTTTAATGGCTTAACCAGGGCTTGGAGTGCCGCTTACCTTATTCCAAATCCCCAAAATAGGATTTAGAAAAGCTAACAAGGGTTGGGGACACATAGAGAATTGAGTC
Organism: Jaculus jaculus; assembly: GCF_020740685.1. Lineage (NCBI taxonomy): Eukaryota > Metazoa > Chordata > Mammalia > Rodentia > Dipodidae > Jaculus > Jaculus jaculus. The sequence continues at coordinate 468,981 of NC_059109.1, forward strand.
TGGTGAGGAGCTGGGTGAAGCTGGTAGGACTGTCGGCCTTCTGGGACCACTTTGAGGCTGTATACTCACAGCTTGTGTCTCTTGTCCCCAGGGCTGGCCCACCTTCACTGAAGTGCCCAAGGGCTCAGTCCTGCAACTTCTGCTCTATCTGGGGTCCCTTTTCATCCTCCTCAAGACTCACGTGCACATTTTTTTTTTTTTTGTCTTCTGAGTGGGTGGCCTTGAATTGTCCCCACCCCTTGACAGCCAACCATTTTTGTTCCTCTTACATCCTGTGTCCGTCCAGTTTGTAGGAAGCTCTGCTATCTTTACCTACTGCAGTCATGCCCTGTCCCCTCCCCCCACCGCCGCCGCCGCCACCACCACCTGTGCTGGAATGGAGGCCACATCCTCCTTATTACACCTCTGCCTCCTCCCTCTGTTCTGTGGCCTCCACATCTACAGGAATCTGCTTGGGAATGTGAGTCAGATGGTTTCACTCAGCGTCTTCTCACTCTACCCACTTCATCTGGCCTTATTAAATGTCATTTTATTTAAAAGTGACAGCCTCACCGGGCGTGGTGGCGCACACCTTTACTCCCAGCATTCAGGAGGCAGGGGTAGGAGGATCACCGTGAGTTTGAGGCCACCCTGAGACTCCATAGTGAATTCCAGGTCAGCCTGAGCTAGAGTGAGACCCTACCTCGAAAAACCAAAATAAAAAAATAAAAGTGCCAGCCTCCACAATCTTGTACCCTGTCCTGCCTTACTTTTCTTCATGCCTCTTTTATCCTGTGGTATAGCAGGAATTTGTCTCTCACATTTGAATGGCAGCTCCATAAGGTCAGGGCTTTTGTCTGTTTTGTGTAGCTGCTGTTTTAAAGGTGTGCAGTGAGAACCAAGCTGGCTCTGTGATGCCAGCACTTGAATGGCTGAGGCAGGAGGATTCTGCAGTCCGAGGCTAGCTACCTAGGAGGACCCTGTCTTAACCTCACAAAATTGCATAACGGCTGCTGTACTTTATGTGTGCATGCCAAGGCATAGTTCAGGACCCTCAAAACAAAATGGAGAGTATAGTGAATTTAGAATCAAACACACATGGACACAATGATCCTTATTTCTCTAGTTTTTAAATTTGTTTTTCAAGTTAGGCTTTTACTCTAGCCCAGGCTGACCTGGAACTCTATGTAGTCTCAGGGTGGCCTCGAACTCAGTGATTCTCCTCCCTCTGCCTCCTGAGTGCTGGGATTAAAGGTGTGCTCCCTAGCTCTAGAAACAAAATAAAGGGAGAATTTCTTTTTAGCTGTGGCTACCTGCTACCCTTACCTATGGATTCTAACTCTTCTTAAATAACCCTTATAATTCATAATTTTAAATATTTTATTTATTTGACAGAGAGAAAGAAGGAGAATGGGCATGCCAGGGCCTACAACCAATGCAAAGGAAGTCTGGGTGCATGAACCACCTTGTGCATCTGGCTAACGTGGGTCCTGGGGAATTGAACCTGGGCCCTTTGGCTTTGCAGGCAAGCGCATTAACTGCTAAGCCATCCTTCCAGCCCTCATAAATTTAAATATTGTGACTGGAGCTGGTGGTGTGGTGGCATACACCTTTAATCCCAGCAGTTAGGGAGGCAGAGGTAAGAGGATTGTTATGAGTTCGAGGCCAGCCTGAGACTACCTAGTGAATTTGAGGTCAGCCTGGGCTAGAACAAGACCCTACCTTGAAAAAACAAAACAAAAATTGGGACCGGAGAGATGGCTCAGTGGTTAAGGTAGTTGCCTGCAAATCCTACTGGGTTTGATTCCCAGCGACCACATAAAGCTGGGTGCACAACGTGGAGCATATTTCTGGAGCTTGTTTGCAGCAGATACAAGGCCCTCGTGTGCCCCTTCTTTCTCTGTGCTTTGGATGTTAAAACCCATTTTTTAAAAATTTTTATTTATTTATTTATTTGAGAGCGACAGACACAGAGAGAAAGACAGAGGGAGAGAGAGAAAGAGAATGGGCGCGCCAGGGCTTCCAGCCTCTGCAAACGAACTCCAGATGTGTGCGCCCCCTTGTTCATGTGGCTAACGTGGGACCTGGGGAACCGAGCCTTGAACCGGGGTCCTTAGGCTTCACAGGCAAGCGCTTAACCACTAAGCCATCTCTCCAGCCCAAAACCCATTTTTTTTAAGGGGTCTGGAAGACACATGCCTTTAATCCCAGCACTCAGGAGGCAGAGGTAGGAGGATCACTGAGTTCTAGGCCACCCTGAAACTACATATGATTTCCAGGTCAGGCTACAGTGAAACCCTACCTTTTAAAAAAAAAAAAAAAAGTTGGGGTGGGGGCTGGAAAGATGGCTGAGTGGTTAAGCGCCTGCTTGTGAAGCTTAAGGACCCCGTTTGAGGTTCAATTCCCCAGGACCCGTGTTAGCCAGATGCACAAGAGGGTGCATGTGTCTGGGAGTTCATTTGCAGTGGCTGAAGACCCTGGCATGCCCATTCTCTCTGTATCTGCCTCTTTCTTTCTCTGTCTGTCCATTCTCAAATAAATAAATAAAAATTAACAAAAAAAAATTAAAAAAACCCAAGGACCCATGTTCGACTCTCCAGATCCCACATAAACCAGACAAGGTGACTCCAGTGTGCAGTCGCACATGTGTGCAAGGTGGTGCATGCCTCTGGAGTTAAGATTGCAGTGGCTGGAGGCCCTGGCATGCCAATTCTATCCCTCAAAGAAATTACAAAAAGCTAGGCGTGGTGGTGCATGCCTTTAATCCCAGCACTGGGGAGGTAGAGGTAGGAGGAGCTCTGTGAGTTCAAGACCACCAAGACTACATAGTGAATTCCAGGTTACCTTGGATTATCGCGAGACCCTACCTCAAGAACAACAACAAATACTTTGGCAGGGCATGGTGGTACACACCTTTAATCACAGCAGAGGGAGGATTACCATGAGTTCAAGGCCACCCCATACTACAGAGTGAATTCCAGGTCAGCCTGGGCTGGAGGGAGACCCTACCTCAAAAAAAAAAACAACAAAAAAAAACAAAAACAAAAACAAAAACAAAGAAAAGATAAAAAGAAAAGCTGGGCATGGTGGCACATGCCTTTAATTCCAGCACATGGGAGGCAGATGTAGGAGGATCACAGTGACTTTGCGGCCATCCTGAGACTAATTCCAGGTCAGCCTGGACTAGAGTGAGACCCTACCTCAAAAAAAAAAACAAAACAAAACAGCTAGAGAGATGGCTTAGCGGTTAAGGTGTTTGCTTGCAAAGCCAAAGGAACAAGGTTCGACTCCCTAGTACCCATGTAAGTTTGTTTGCAGTGGCTAGAGACCCTTGAGGGCCCATTCTCAAATAATAAAATAAGTTTAAAATAAAAACAAATAGTAATAAGTTTTCTCAAACTGAGGGTAACACTTAGAGAACCTGGTTTTATTTACTTTTTTTGTTTATTTATTTATTTGAAAGTGACAGAGAAAGGCAGAGAGAGAATGGGCACGCCAGGGCCTCCAGCCACTGCAAACGAACTCCAGACACATGCGCCCCCTTGTGCATCTGGCTAACGTGGGTCCTGGGGAATCGGGCCTTGAACCGGGGTTCTTAGGCTTTACAGGCAAGCGCTTAACCACTAAGCCATCTCTTCAGCCCTTTTTTTTTTTATTTTAAGTTTTTCGAGATAGTGTCTTGCTCTAGCCCAGGCTGATCTGAAATTCACTTTGTAGTCTCAGGCTGGCCTCAAACTCAAAGTGATCTTCCTGCCTCTGCTTCCCGAATGCTGTGATCAAAGGCGTGTGCCACCACACCCTGCTTATTTACCTTTTTTCAAGGTAGGGTCTCACTCTAGGCCAAGCTGACTTGGAACTCTCTGTAGTTCCAGGCTGGTCTTCAATTCATGGAGATTCTCCTACCTCTGCCTCCCTAGTGCTGGGATTAAAGGCATGCGCCACTGCACCTGGCCAGAAAGCCTGTTAATAGATGGAAGCTTGCCAAGGTAGCTGACAGGTGTTCTCATGGAGGCCAGGTCCTGTTTTCCATCGCATACATGCTTCTGGGGAGAGATCTATCCCTTGTCACACTAGGCAGCAAATCAGTGAGTGAGGTTTGTAAATCCTGGCAGGCTGAGACATTCCCACAGACTGATCAGGAAGCTGAGGTTGATGCAGGTGTGTCCTTATTCTTACGAGTCCTCTGCCTTTCTTGATGCAGTCCCAGGATGTGAAAGCTCTTCAGAAAGAACTGGAACAATTTGCCAAGCTTCTGAAGCAGAAGAGGATCACACTGGGGTACACCCAGGCCGATGTGGGGCTCACCCTGGGGGTTCTTTTTGGTGGGTCTCCATCAGCATGTTCTGACTCCAGCTCAGGATGTAGGGGAGAGGGGTGGGCTTTTCAGGGGTCAACAACCCCTAAACCTGTGGAGAGGGAGAAGGCATTTGGGGCTTGAGCTGCCCCTGGGAATGGTTGGCACTTGTGAGGAGGGGGAAGCCTCAGAGAGGCCTGGGGCTGGACATCACCAGGTCTGCACACTGCCTCACTGGCTGCTTTTTCAACTGTCCTCCCTTAGGAAAGGTGTTCAGCCAGACGACCATCTGCCGCTTTGAGGCTCTGCAGCTCAGTTTCAAGAACATGTGTAAGCTACGACCCCTGCTGCAAAAGTGGGTGGAGGAAGCTGACAACAATGAAAACCTTCAGGAGGTGAGGGTGGGAGGGGTGCATGGGATCCCTGGCTTGAAGCTTTTGCTCCCACCAGGGCTCTGTATGTGGTGGTGGTGGTGGGCAGCTGGTACTGGGTATTGGAACCTCAAGACCTTGCTATCTGCTAAGCACATGCTATCCCAGTGAGCCACCCCCCAGCCCAGGGCAGTAGAGTGAGTAAGGTACTGAGAAGGTTCCAAGTGTGGGGCTGAGGAGGTGTTTTAGTGGTTAGGGCACTTGTTTGCAAAGCCTGTTAGCCAGGTTCTATTTTCTAGCACTCACATGAAGCCAGGCACAGTGGTACATTCATCTTTAGGTCGTTTACAGCAGCAAGAGACCCTGGTGCACCTATCCACACATACATACAGGCACACACGTGTGCAAATAAAACCAAAGCTGGTTTTAATGCTTTTAATCCTAGCTAAGGTAGGAGAAGTTCTAGGCTGTGAATTCTAGGCCAACCTGAGACTGCATAGTGAATTCCAGAACAAGGCCCTATCTGGATGTGGAGAGAGGACAAAAATAAGGCTTGGTATATTATGCATGCCTTTAATCCCAGCACTTGGGAGGCAGAGGTAGGAGGATCACTGAGTTTGAGGCCAGCCTAGGACCTGGAGTAAGACCCTTTCTGGAGAAAAAACAAACAAAAGGTTCCAAAGCTCCCATCTTAACTCCACCCCTTCCCTTTCTGCAAGTGTCTTTTGTCATGTTCCCTGGCTCTGGCTTGGACACATCCAGTGATGCTCTCTTAGCATTTGTTCTGAGTCACTGACAATTCAGTGTGCTCAGCAAGTCCAAAGCCTTGTCAACTCACCCCTCCTGCCCAGATATGCAAGGCGGAGACCCTGGTACAGGCCCGGAAGAGAAAGAGAACAAGTATCGAGAACCGAGTCAAAGGAAACCTGGAGAGCATGTTCCTGCAGTGCCCGAAGCCCACCCTGCAGCAGATCAGCCTCATAGCTGAGCAGCTGGGGCTGGAGAAGGATGTGAGTGCCTGGAGCCCTGTCCCCCTGTGACTCAGCTTCCTCCCCTCTCCAGGGCTGCTGGTTTTGGTTGACATGACCAGAGTTAGACTCCTCTCCTTCCCCCAAGCCTAAGGTCTAATGTCCCTTCCTTATGCTGTTCATTCCCAGGTGGTCCGAGTGTGGTTCTGCAACCGGCGCCAGAAGGGCAAGCGCTCAAGCAGTGACTATGCCCAGCGAGAAGAGTTCGAGGCTGCAGGGTCTCCTTTCCCAGGGGGGCCTGTATCCTTCCCTCTGGCCCCAGGGCCCCATTTTGGTACTCCTGGCTATGGGTACCCCACACTCTACTCCTCTGTCCCTTTCCCAGAGGGTGAAGCTTTACCCTCTGTTCCTGTTACTGCTCTGGGTTCTCCCATGCATTCAAACTGAGGTGTCTGCCCTGCCCACGGATGGGGAAGCAGGGGTAGGAGGGTGGGGAAGCCAACCTGGGCTTTTAAAGGGAATGGAAGGGTGGGGACAGGAAGTTTAGGGATGGTGGTTGGAGGAAAGATGAAGTTTAAGGATGCTCTTGATTTTTAAATCCCCGAGTCACTCATTACTTTGTTTTAAAATAAAGTAGCCTGGGACACAGTAGATAATTTTGTATTTGGTTTTTCTTTAGTTAAAGAGGAGGTAGGCCAAAGAAATGGGTAATAGACAGTGACTGCTTTCCTATCTATGACCCTGAAAGTGTGGTGCTGTTTAAATAAAATGCCCAAGGTATGGCCAGATTATTTGCAAAGAGCCTTGCACACATACACACTAGTTTAGGGTCCTGGAAATTGAGGGCCATAGCTCTGTTCATAGATGTAGTCCCCACATAGCCATTGCCCATCTGGAGCTCACTTTCTGTTTTCCTTGTTTTTTTTTTCTGAGGTAGGGTTTTGCTGTAGCCCAGGCTGACCTAGAATTCACTATGTAGTCTCAGGGTGGCCTCAAACTCATGGCAATCCTCCTACCTTGCCTCCCAAGTGCTGGGATTGAAGTCATGCGCCACCACACCCTGCTCTTGTTCTTTTCAAGGTAGGGTCTCAATCTAGCCCAGGCTGACCTGGAACTCACTTTGTAGTTCTAGGCTGGCTGTGAATTTACAGCGACCCTACCTCTCCTGAGACTAAAGGCATGCGTACCATCACTCCTATGTAGTCTCAGGGTGGTCTTTAACTCATTGTAATCCTACCTCTGCTTCCAACAATAGCCACATTTTAAGTGAACAAGTTTGGTTTTTCTCTTGCCTGCCCTTCCTGTACAAATCTGAACATGAACTCTAGACTTCCTTAGTCTAGTCTCCCATGGTTTGAAAAGCAGTCAGACCCACAGGAAGAGGGAACACACAGGTGAAGCTGTTCTTTATTTGGAAATAAAAAGCAAAGGTCTGAAAAAAGCCAGGACACTGAGATCATGGTCAACTGCAGGGACAGGACTAGCCACGGCGGTGTGAGGATGTCTGGGGGCTGTGCTGTGTTTTCCCAGGATGCTTCAGGTGATGCCATTCAAGATCATGACTAGAGGTGCAGGTGTAACTCAGTGGCTTAACATGTTGGTTTCAGCAAAAACAAAAAAACCATTAGGACTCCCTCTAATATCTTCCTAGGCATGGCTTCTGGCCACAGATTTCTATGGCAACAAGAATTTATAACTTGTAATTGGGAATTTCCAGCTCACTGGTAACTTGCTGGCAATGGCAACATCTTCGGTAGAAAACCATCTTCTATCATCTTTGCCATGAGGGCTCCAGTCCTGAGTCAGTGTCCACAGGAGTGGACCTTTCCCTGTGGTCATTACCTCCTGTGGAGAGTAGAAAAGGAGGAAGTATTTAGGAATCTGTTCATAACTACTGTCCAGTCCTGGTTTGGAGGGGCCAGGTCTGTTCTCTGGTGATCAAAAAGCCTTAGGTCTGAATGCTGCAGCCAGCACAGGCCACATGGTACCAGATGTCACAACCCTAACACTGATTGGGGCTACAGCAATGAGCTGCACGGGGCTTCCTGCCACCAACTGCAGGGGAAGCTCTGGGAATACTCACTGGGTGCTTAGGGTTACGGGGGGCGGGGGTCTCTGAAAGAAACTGGGCTCACTGAAAATCCACAAGTCTACACTTTACCCCTGGATAATTGGACAACCTAGCTAGATTTGCCAGATTATACACCAGTGTGTAAATTACCCCTTAAGTACTAGGAGGGGGGCAAAGTCTTCAGACTGGAAAGTAAGGACACAGGGAAGTTGTGTATCTTAGGAGTAGAACATCTGCCTATCCAACAAGATGCCTTGGGTTTAGCATGGGCATGGTGACATACCTGTCATACTGACACTTAGAAAGCATTGAAAGTAAGTCTGAGTCCAGTGTAGTGGCACACGTATTTAATCCCAGCATTGGGGGAGGCAGAGGTAGGAGGACTGCTGTGAGTTTGAGGTCACTCAGACTACATAGTGAATTCCAGGTCAGCCTGAGCTAGAGTGAAACCCTACCTTGAAAAACCAAAAAAACAAAAAAGTGAGAGGGGCTGGAGAGAGATGGCTTAGCACTTGCAAAGCCTGTTACAGGTTTGATTCCCCAGTACCTGTGTAAAGCCAGACGCACAAAGTGGCATATGCATCTGGAGTTTGTGTGCAGTGGTAAGAGGCCCCGGTGTGCCCATTCTCTATCTACCTCTCAAATAAGTACTTGGCTGCTGGAGACAATCCATAGCAGTTAAGGTGCTTGCCTGCAAAGACTAAGTACCCATGGGATCAGCCTGTCTCTGCCCCATCCCAAGTATCACCATACCTGGCATTTTTATGTGAGTTCTGGGGGACTGGACTCAGGTCTTTATGCTTACGAGGCAAGCACTCTACCTTGTGAGCTATTTCCCCAGACCTATATTCTGTCTTTAAAATTAAGAAAAATAGCCGCCATGGTGGTGCATGTCTTTAATCTCAGCACTGGGGGGTAGAAGTAGGAGTTCTAGGCTGCCCTGAGACTATACAGTGAACTCCAGGTCAGCCTGGGCTAGAGTGAGACCCTACCTCAAAAAAGCAAAACAAAACAAAATTCTACTTGTAGTCACTGCTCCCTCCTCTGCCTTACTTCTTGTGTATGTCTCCCCCCCCTCAAGGTAGGGTCTGGCTATGTAGCCCAGGCTGACCTGGAATTACTGTAGTCTCAGTGTGGCCTCAAGCTCATGGCAAATGCTATCTCTGCCTCCCAAGTGCTGGGATTAAAGGCGTGCACCACCACACCCAGTTCTTCCTGTATACATTTATCAGTGAGAACCCAGACCCCTTGACATTCTCATACCTACTGTGGACCTTCCATGTTCACAACCTGAGGCGCTACAAAGGAGTCAGGGCACTGAGGTACTGAGAGGGCTGACAGCAGACTTACGCACTGGGTGTCAGTGGGGTTTTCATGCGAAGTTTCTTCCTGGGCTCCATGAGGACTGGAAGGGGGCCCATGGGAGCCTCACTCTCATCATCCAGTTCTGCCAGCACTCGGTGAGCAGATTTCCTTCGGTTTCTTGAGGGTGGGGTAGGTACAGCTCCCACTTCTCCAGGTGGGGTGGGACCAGGCAGGCTCTGTGGCTTAACCCCACTGCGGGAGAAGGTGAGGGGCTGGGGCCGGAGCTTGCTGAGGCTGCCAATGGAGTTGAGGATCAGTGTGGCCTTGGGGGCTGGGGAGAGGGTGCTGAGGGGCCGCTGAGGCGCCCCCTGTGGGGGCAGCATAGGCTGAAAACCAGCCCCAGCTTCTCTAGACCTAGGGACAGTAATGGCAGCGAAGTCCTGAGGTTTGACCCGGACTTGTTGAAACATGAAGTAAAACTCCGAGGAGCTGGCTCCTGCAGGCCCTTCAGGGCCAAAGGTCAAGAGATCACCATCACTCAACTCCAGTCTGTGTCCCCTTGGGAGTCGGACATTATTGACCAAAGTCCCTGTTGACAGTGGGTGCACAAGGCAAATAATGACAAGAACAGAAACAGAAATGACTGGTTAGGAGTAGAGAATCTGGCTGTTTGGTTCTTCTTCAGAATACAGAGAACACTGAATATTAGTTTAGAACACTAAGCTCTGTGTTAGCTGGTTTGCTTTTCTTGGATTTTCCCATGGGTGGACAGACACCTCTCTTGCTATGCTTGGGCCCAGCACCAAGAGACCCGGTGTTCTTTTTTTGTTTTGTTTTTAAGGTACTGGGGCCTGAACCCAGACCCTCATGCATGAAAGGCAAGTGTTTTACCACTGAGCTATAGCCCCAGCCCTACATTTTTTTTGGTGTGTGGTGGGGAGACAAGGTCTCAATATATAGCCTTGCCTGTCTTGGAATTCATGATCCTTCTGCCTTAGCTTCTCAAGTGCTGGAATTACTGGCATATTACTACCATATTTGGTTCCTGCTTTTATTTCAACAATCAAAAGAATGCAGCTAATGATGGATCATACTTATAATCCTAGTACTAGGCAGGCTGATGTAGGAGGATCACTGTGAATTCAAGGCCAGCCTGAGCTACAGTGTAAATTCCAGGTCAGCTTGGACTAAAGTGAGACCCTGCCTCAAAAATGCAGTTAATAAAATTTGTAAATGACTGAGCAATTACAACAGTGCCTTAGCTCATAAGTAGTAAGAACTTACAGTCCCTTTTATATATAGCCTAATGCTCACAATACCCCAGGTCACAAGCCTTGTGTCTGACCTGAGTTTGGCCCTTGAATACCCCTACATTGCTAATCCCAACCCCCAGGACCTAAACTGGACAAATGTGTGTCCTGCAGACAGCTGTCTGTACACAGTACTGATGGGTGACAGGACTACTCACCTAACTTGACAGGGATTCTGGGAGGTGGGAGGCAGCATCTCATTTCAGTGGATCCCCCTTCAACCTGGAGCTACCCAGAAGTAAGGCTGCCCTACTCAGTGCTTACCATGGCTGCTGTGGTCCTCCAGGCTGACCCTCCAGTCATCACCTTGGCGCTCAGCATGCAGCTCTGCATGGACCCCAGAGATGAAGCCAGGCTCCTGCTGAGGCCTTAGGGCTACATCGCACAAATCAGCCCGGCATCCCAACCGATAGGTGCAGCCAGCTCCAGTTGGGGGATGGAAGGTGTAGAGATCACCGCCCCGGCCTCCCCCTATACGCAGCAGCTGGAAGCAGGGCAGCATGGGGGGGTGTCCCACCTCTTCCACTTCAAGGGTTCATCACTTTCCACTCCTGAGCCATGCACCTCTCTGGCTCTACTGTGTTCAATTCCAGCTTTGAGCACTGCCCAAGTAGTCAAAATTCAGAACGCAGGCAGCCTCTACTAGAAATGGCAAGGTTGGCTGTTCAACAAATTTGCATCTACAGTTTCTGGAAGGCCCTGAAGCGATGCAAAAACTGGAACACACCCTGTCTTAATTGAGCTGGACAGTCATGCCACGGAGCATCCTAGGAGCCTCCAATAATCTGCAAGGCAAAGTTATCCATTAGGCAGTTTCTGGGAATATGCAGACAGGTTAGTCCTGCTATATAAACGTGACCGTGACAGGCACGCAGTAGCACATCAGTGTCATTGGGGGAAAAAGGAGCTGGCAGCCAAATCTGGCTTATCTAAATGACACATGCTTCCCGCGCCTCGTTTTCTGGTCAACTCTTCACTCACAGCCTGTTTGGCTCTCTAAGGGAAGTGACTCCATCCCCAAAGAGCAGGGCAGACAGGTCCCTAAGTGCTCCATCCAACAAAGCAGATCTAGTCCCCAGCCCTCCCGGCTTCGCTGGGTAGTTGTTTGGGGGCGGGAAGGCAAGTCCAGGGCTGCAGTGTTCTGCAAATAAACGTCCTTACTTGCAAAGCCTGCTAGACTGGGTTCAATTTTCTTTCCAGTACCCACGTAAAGCCAGATGCACAAAGTGGTGCAGGTGTCTGGCGTTTGTTTGCAGTGATGGGAGGCTCTGATGTGCCTACTCCCCCTCTCTCCCCTTGCAAATGAATAGATGCTAATTTTTTAAGAAAGGCAAACCTGGCTTTCTCCCTCCCAGTTTCAGATCTACCCGCTCAGCATCGTCTTCGAGAAGTCTCCCTCCCGGAAGGCTGCATCCCGGAGTTTCTCCGTCTGCACCCGCGCCCGCGCCACCGTTTGACAGCCAGGAAGCCTGGCCGGGAGGGCGCGCCAACCCCGCCTCCGCGATTCCCGGGTTAGACTTCGCGCCCAACGAGCCCGCCCCTGAGCTGCTCCTGATTGGCCATCTAGTTTACCCTGCTCCTCCCTATTGGGCTGTGAGCAAGGTTGATCCCGAAGTTCCCGCCTTCCGCCTTTTCTTATTGGGTCCCATATTTTCCCGGGTTCCCGAGGTGGGGAGGAGTCGTCAGGGCGCGGAGATGCAGGGATCTGCTTAATTGGGCCCAGCCTTACACGTCAGTGCGCCTGCGTGTGTTTTCTCCCTCTACGGAGGAGAAATGAGATTTTTTAGAGTAGCCCTCCAACCTGCCCGCCTTGCGCATGCGCCTTAGGGGGCGGAGCCTGGTTGAGGACGTGTGGGGGCGTGGCCAAAGAGCGGAGCCAGGGTCGCGCGCTGGGTGAGGGGCGTTCCGGGAGAGTCGGTTGGGGGTGGGAAGGGTCCTGAGGGTGTTGGGGTGGGTGGAGGAGGTCCGTAGGGGAAGAGGAGTGCAGGAATCGGGTCAGGGAACGGATGAAGTGGTCAAAACAACCTTAACACAGAGGGAGGGTCCCCAGGGGGCAGAGCCAGGGGTGTCTGTGGGGAGTAGATAGGGCTAGCTGTTAGCGGAGGTGAGGATGCCCACGAAGACAAAAGCCGGTTAGGACGCGGGAAGGGAAGGGGGTAGAAATCTTAGGTGTGGGTGAGAAGTAGACGGGCTCGGGAGGGAGGGAAGAGGTCAGGGCTTAAGGAGCGCACTGTGCCCTGTGGGACTCTTGAGAGAGGAGGGTATCCACAATGGAAGCTGAGAGCGCAGCGCGGTAGAGAGAAACTGAGGCACGAGGCGGAGAGGATCAGATGAGATGGCAGGGAGTTGTCCGGATTCTTAGGGCTCTCAGGGAGACACTTGCCTCCCGTGCAGCCACATTCTTCTGGGACCAAGCCTTGGCCCAGTGCTTTAATAGGGAGTGAGCCAAGAGCCATGGCTTGGTGGAGCCTAGATGGGCTTCCCCAAGGCCCTGTTGCAACATGGAGAGAACTCGGGAGACTGAGCTCCTTGTATCGTATGCCTCCTTTCCCATCTCCAGCCCCGAGCCACAGGGTTCGTAGAAATTTGAGGAGGAAGGTAAAGGCACCCCTCCCCCCCCATTCGCTGCTAGAACCTATAAGTAGGAGCAGTTGGCCACCAGCGTCCCCTGGGCCTGTCTCAGTTAATTCTCTCCCTGTCATCACTGTCTAGTTCTATCAGGAGCCAGGTGGGATCAAGCAAGTGGTTTGGGGTTTATCTCCTGCCTCTTGGGGAAATAGGTAAAGGAGCTGAGAGTTGGGTGGACCTGTCTGTAATTTAAGGATTATGACTTTGTTATTGTAGGGCCTTTCTCTTTGGAAGGTGGCCTGAAAATTGAACTGGAGTGTCCTTGTTTCTCCTATTGTCCAGGGGAGCATAAATGGCTGGAGACAGAATCTAGAGCCTTCAAATTTTATAGAGATGTTGCCACCTTCAGGTCAGTAGGCCAGTCAAGGGGACTGATGATGGTCCCTCTTTGAGAAACTGACCTTCATTATGCTTGTGATTCCACAGGTTTCACTGGTTTGATTCCCCCCTCTCACTTCCAAGCCCGGCCCCTCCCAACTGTGCCAAGAATGGCCCCAACCTGGGCTTCAGACATCCACCTGGTCCCACCCACAGCAAATCAAGATGTCTTAGAAAGGCCTCGAGTGACCATGTGGAGACAGAATGTTTCTGGAGATGCACAGGGACCAGGAATGCAAAGCAGGTAGGGATCCCTCATGGCTGTTTTCTCAGACTGGCTAGTGACTTCACTAACCAGGTTCCTCACCGTTTTGTACCCCTTCGTTTCATAGCATGGCATTCGTTCATGAGCAGTTATCGGTACCTACAATGCATAAACAAAAAAATGCGCCAGGCCTAGGGATGGGGATAACAAAAGGGAGATCCTGAAAATAATAATAATAATAATTATTATTTTTTATTAATTATTGTTTTTTGGTTTTTAAGGTAGGGTCCCACTCTAGCCCAGGCTGACCTGGAATGCACTATATAGTTTCAGGATGGCCTCGAACTCACAGTGATCCTTCTACATCTGCCTCCTGAGTGCTGGGATTAGAGGAGTGCACTACCATGCCCGGCCTGATGTTTTGTTTTGTTTTTTTCCGAGGTAGGGTCTCACTCTAGCCCAGGCTGACCTGGAATTCACTATGGAGTCTCAGGGTGGCCTCGAACTCATGGCGATCCTCCTACCTCTGCCTCCCGAGTGCTGGGATTAGAGGCGTGTGCCACCACACCAGGCGACTGAAAATTCTTTAAATTCTCAACTAATAAAGAGTTTAACTACCCAAGGAGGAAATAGGTTTGCCAGTGCTATCATAAAGCTCTGTATTAAGCAAGAAGTTCACATTAAACGTATAGACCCGTACAGTGATGTGCTGGTTCATTCTGATGGAGTCGCTGCAAAGGGTCTTTACAGAAACATGCCACCAAAGCTGGCCATGCTGTGAATGTGTTTTCTTGAGAGTTGTTGTTTTTGTTGCTTTATGTGTGTCTTTCCCTGAATATACTACAGTGTCATTCTGCTGCTCTCCAAGAAAGGAGCATCCTGAAGAAGGGGGTTGGGTGGAGAGACTAGACCTGTGTCCGGGACAGAAATTCTATTTCTGGTTTAGCTGTCAGCTAGGGAACTTGTAACAAGTCATTTAATTTCCCTAGCCTACAAATTGCTGAAAAGAAAAAGAAAAGAAAAGAAAAAGCCAAGAGTGGTGGTGTACACTTTTAATCCCAGTATTCTGGAGGATTGCTATGAGTTCAAGGCCAGTTTGGGACTACAGAGTGAGTGCCAGGTCAGGCTGTGCTAAAGTGAGGCACTGCCTGGGGGTTGGGGGAGAGAATCCTATGGGTCTCAATGAGGGAGCTATCTTAGGAGCCTTGTAACATACTAAGTAGAGACTTTCATGACTCCAGTAGGCTGTTCTGCAAAGGTTGTGAATATGTCATTTATTGAAGTGTCCTCAGATTCCTTGTATGGTGTACCAAACACTCCATAAAAGCCTCTGTCTATGACCTGAGTGTGGTGGTGCACATCTGCAATCCTAGTGTTTGGGAGGTTGAGGCAGTAGCATTAGGAGTTCATGGCTAGTCTTTTTCAAAGAAATGAAAACAGGGTCTGGAGAGATGGCTCAGCATTTAAAGGTACGTACTTGAAAAGCATGCTGGCCTGGCTTCAATTTCCCAGTACCCACGAAAAGCCAGATGCACAAAGAGGTGCATGCATCTAGAGCTCATTTCCAGTAGCAGGAAGCCCTGGTACATCATCATCATCATCATTATTATTATTATTATTTTTGTTTTCGAGGTAGGGTTTCACTCTAGCCCAGGCTAACCTGGAATTTACTATGTAGTCTCAAGGTGGCCTTGAACTCATGGCTATCTTCTTACCTCTGCCTCCTGAGTGCTGGGATTAAAGGCGTGTGCTACCACGCCTAGCTCATATTCATTTTCCCCCCTCTCTTCTTTTAAATAAATAAAATAAAACCTAAAATGAAACAAAACAAAAAGAGAGTCTGTAGCTAGCACTTGGCCTTGCTATGTTGATACCAGAAGTTCATGTCCTGTAATTCCTGTCCTTCTCTTGCTCTTTCTTCCCCTTAAATTATAGTTCACAAGTTCTTGGATGTTCTTCAGTGTTTTTTTTTGGGGGGGGGTTAGTTTCAAGGTAGGTTCTCACTTCAGCTCAGGCTGACCTGGAATTCACTATGTAGTCTCAGGGTGGCCTCGAACTCGCAGTAATCCTCCTACCTCTGCCTCCCCAGTGCTGGGATTAAACGTGTGTGCCACCACACCTGGCTGTTCTTCCAATCTTTACTCTCAGAATATGTGGGCAGCATTCCGGAGGCTGAGGTAGGAGGATCACTGTGGGTTCAAGGCCAGCGTGGGGCTATAGTGTGAGTGCCACCTCAGTTTGGGCTAGAGTGAGACGCTGCCTTGAAAACAAAACAAAACAAAACAAAACAAAATATATGGTCTCTTGATGTGCATATTCGATGTTTAATGTATTTGCTTATGTATAGATATCTGGAGAGATGGATCATGTTTGCTGGTCTCATTAGCCGTAGGTCCTCTGAGCCCAGACAGTGAACCTAGGAGGTTTAGCAGGGACCTGATGAATGATATATGAATGTGGAGACCTTTCTGCCTCAGCTCTATCCCCTGCTTCCCAACATAAAAGCAGGGGTACTCTTTTATTTTTTATTCTTTTGGTTTTTCCAAAGTAGGGTCTTGCTCTAGCCCAGGCTGACTTGGAATTCACTATGTAGTCTTAGGTTGGCCTCGGACTCATGGTAATCCTCCTACCTTTGCCTCTCAAGTGCTGCGATTAAAGGTGTGCGCTACCATGCCTGACTCTTTTACCTGTCTCCATGAATGTTCTTAGCCACTCTCCCAGCAGCACGTGAGACACATCTCACCTGTGCCCTTGTCTTTGAAGGTTCTTGGAACTGGGGGACTCTCATGCCCTGAGCCAGCAGGCTGAGCTGATCTCTCGGCAGTTGCAAGATCTGCGGCGGCTGGAAGACGAGGCCCGGGTCCTGCGGGAGACCTCACTGCAGCAGAAGATGAAGCTGGACGCCCAGGCCATGGAGCTGGAGGCTCTTACACTGGCAGAGAAGGCTGGCCGGGCGGAGGCTGAGGGCCTGCGTGCTGCCTTGGCTGGGGCTGAATTGGTCCGGAAAAACCTGGAAGAGGGGAACAAAAGGGAGCTGGAGGAGTTTCAGAGGCTGCACCAGGAGCAGGTGAACATGGGGTATGGCTGGGTAGGAGCTTCCCAGCAAATTGCAGGACTTTTTTGCCATCACTGATACAGGAGCTAGGGACTCCATGACCAAATTGCCAGTCAGTACTGATGTAGACTGGGGCTGAGGAGAGACCACCTCAGCCAGCTGAGATGTCAGAAAGGAAACCATAAAGGTACCAGTAGAAGACAGGACACACTGCTGGTGTAGGGAAGCCTTTCCTGCCTGTGAGTCATCACAAGAGAAGTTTCTCTGCAGATGTACTGTACCATCACTCAACAAGCTTTGTAGTTTGTCTACAGTTTGGTGACCTGTGACCCTATAAACCATGTTAAAAAATCTGCCCCAGGACTGGAGAGATTGCTTAGTGGTTAAGGTACTTGCCTGAGAAGCCTAAGCACCTAGGTTCAATTTCCCAGTAGCCATGTAAGCTAGATGCACAGAATGGCATATGCATCTGGAGTTCATTTGCAGTGGCTAGAGGCCCTGGCAATACCGTTCTCTCTCTACCTCTTTCTCTCAAATAAATAAGTGAATAAAATAATGTTTAAAAGAATCTAGACAGTGATTGGAATTTTTTTTTTTTTTTTTTTCGAGGTAGGGTCTCACTCTGGTCCAGGCTGACCTGGAATTAACTCTGTCATCTCAGGGTGGCCTTGAACTCATGGCAATCCTCCTACCTCTGCCTCCCGAGTGCTGGGATTAAAGGCGTGCGCCACCACGCCCGGCTTGGAATTTTTTTTTTTTTTGAGGTAGGGTCTTGCCTAGGCTGACCTATGTAATTTCAGGGTGACCTCAAACTCACAGCAACCCTCCTGCTACTGTCTCCTGAGTGTTGGGATTAAAGGCATATTCCACCACCCCTGGCTTGTATTTTTTTATTATTATTACGTTTTTAGGGTAAGTGTAGCCTAGGCTGACTGGAATTCACTATGTAGTCTCAGACTGGCCTCCAACTCACAGTGATCCTCTTATCTCTGCCTCCCATGTGCTAGGATTAAAGGTGTGTGCCATCACGCCTGGCCTTTAATTTTTTTTTTTAGTGAGGGGTTTGAACCTATCACATGCAAGACAAGTTTCTACCATTGAGCTATATTCCCAGTCCTTAGATAGTAAGTCATTGTGGATGAGGCTAGCTGTTGATTGTTAAAAAAGGTTATAAAACTGCTCCCCCCAAATCATTGAAAGCTTTTTTTTTTTTTTTTTTTGTTTTTTGAGATAGGGTTTCACTTTAGCCCAGGCTGATCTGGAATTTACTATGGAGTCTCAGGGTGGCCTCGAATTCACAGAGATCCTCCTACCTCTGCCTCTCGAGTGCTGGGATTAAAGGCGTGCACCACCACACCCGGCTTTGTTTTTTGAGGTAGGGTATCACTCTAGCTCAGGCTGACTTGGAATTCACTATGTAGTCTCAGGGTGGCTTTGAACTCATGGTGGTCCTACCTCTGCCTCCTTAGTGCTGAGACTAAAGGCGTGTGCCACCACACCTGGCTAAACTTTTGTTTTTTTGCGGCAGGGTCTCATTTTATTTATTTATTTATTATTTGAGAGAGAGAAAGAGGCAGGTAGATAAAGAGAGAGCTAATAGGCATGCCAGGATCTCAAGCCACTGCAAATAAACTATCCCAGACACATGTGCCACCATGTGCATGTGGCTTTTAATCCCAGCACTTGGGAGGCAGAAGTAGGAGGATCACCATGAGTTCGAGGCCACCCTGGGAGACTACATAGTGAATTCCAGGTCAACCTGGGCTAGAGTGAGACCTTACCTCGAAAAACCAAACAACAACAAAAGAACAGTTATTTGCCAGCTGGGGAGAGAATGAGCATGTCAGGGCCACTCCCCACTGTAAATGAAACTCTGCATTTGTCTTTATGTGGGTACTGGGAAATTGAACCCAGGCCATTAGGCTTTGCCAGCAAGTGCTTTAGCTGCTGAGCCATCTCTACAGCCCAAGTTTTGGGCTTTATATGAAAAATTCACTGTGGTGTGGAGAAAAGGCTGGGGCGAGGTAGATTAAGCAGTAGGGCAGAGCAGATGGCTTGGAGGACACAGTGATTTCTGTGCAAGCATGAGGGCCTGAGTTTGAATCCCTAGGACCCATGTAAAATGTCATCATGGTGGTACATCCCTGTGTTCCCAGTACTGAGGAGGTGGAGACAGGAGGCTTCTTGGAGCTTGCGCACGCCTTTAATCCCAGCTCTCAGGAGGCAGAGGTAGGAGGATCGCCGTAAGTTTGAGGCCACCCTGAGATAACATAGTGAATTCCAGGTCAGCCTGAGCTAGAGTGAGACTCTACCTTGAAAAACCGAAAAAAAAAAAAATATATATATATATATATATATATATGTACATATATGTATATATGTATATATGTATATGTAAAACCAATAGGGTCCTCTTAAGAAAAGGATGAAAAAGCATGGTGACCTTCATCCACCTCACTCGTCCATCTCACAGCTCTTAAGTCACTCTGGTGTCCATGGCACTGCTTGAGAGGTAGTGAGAGGGGACATGCCCACAGTATGTTTTCCACATAGGGAAGAAGGATGACAGGTCCTTGTTCAGAAAGCTGCAGTGATAGCCAGGCATGGTGGCACACGCTGTTAATCCCAGAACTCGGAAGGCAGAGGTAGGAGGATCACCATGAGTTCAAGGCCACCCTGAGACTACATAGTGAATTCCAGGTCAGCCTGAGCTGGTATGAGACCCTACCTTGGAAAATGAAACAAAAATAAAAAATGAAAAGAAAGCTGCAGTGATAGGCCAGAGCAGCGTGGTGGGGGGAATGGAGGCTTTCATGACAAGGGCCTGTCATCTGCACTCTAGAGCAGGTGACTTGTGCCTGGAACAAGGGAGCCGGGGACAGACACAGGAGAGACCTTGAAGAAGTGGGCTGGTCTGTCACAGGCAGGGGAAGATACCTGGGCTTGGTTCTGAGTGTCATGGATAAGCCACTGGTTAGAAGATGGATGCCATTACCTAGCCAAGAGGCAAGGTTGTCAGGTTGTTGTCATGGAGAGACAGAGAAGTGACAAGATCTGATAGGAAGCAGGTCCTTGTTGCTTGAGAGCAACTGGGGAGAACAAGGTGCCCAAGACTGTCTTGGTTTGCATTATGGTGAGTGACCTGCGGGGTGGCTCTTTGAGGTCACAAGACAGTGGGAGTGGAGGGCTAAAGCCCTAAAGTGGGGTGAACTGGTCCTTGCTGAAGCCCACTCTCTTCCCTACAGCTGTTGTCCTTGACCCAGGCTCACCAGGGGGCTCTTTCCAGTTTGATCAGCAAGGCCGAGGGCTTGGAGAAGTCTCTGAGTAGTTTGGAAATGAGGAGAGCAGGGGAAGCCAAGGAGCTGGCTCTGGCCCAGAAGGAGGGCGAGCTGCTGCGGAGACAGCTGAGGTCAGTGGGTAGGGCTGAACAGGGCCTGGCAGTCAGTGGTATGGGTGCCTCTAGGCCGTCCCACTGAGGGCTTTTCCATTCTGTCTTAACCCCAGTAAGACCCAAGAAGAGTTGGAAGCTCAGGTGACCTTGGTGGAGAATCTGAGGAACTATGTGGGGGAACAAGTCCCTCCTGAGGCCCACAGCCAGGCATGGGAACCGGAGCGGCGGGAGCTTCTGGACACTGTGCAGGTTGGAGAAGGTGGAGGGGTTCCTTGTGGAGGGCCAAGAAAGATTAGGCCAGGGGGTGGTACAGTCCCCGGGAAGGGAGGCCCAGCTGTCACAGGGCCCAGACTTGCCGCAGGCTCAAAGACCCTTAATGATGGAGCCGTCTTTTGTGTCAGCACTTGCAGGAGGACCGGGATGGCCTGCAGGCCACTGTAGAGCTGCTGGAGGTGCGTGTGCAGAGCCTCACACACATGCTTACCCTGCAGGAGGAGGAGCTGATCAGGAAGGTAGGGCTCTTCTTGGGTAGCCCTCACCCTCTGGACTGAACCTCTGCCACCAGGCTTCCTCCCTGTGGATGGCAGGAGTCAGTGTGCTGCCAAGATCTTTGTTCCCCTAACTCTTTGCCGTGGCCTATGTTGCTCCGGCAGGATGGAAAAAGCAAAGAGGGTACCTCCTTCCTGCTTCCTCGGGAGCCACCTGTCCCTCCTTTTCCCACACTCAGGCCCAATCTTCAGACGCTCTGGAGCCCGAGCTTGCTAAGAAGTGTCAGTCCCTGCTGGGCTGTTGGCGGGAGAAGGTGTTCGTGCTCATGGTGCAGCTCAAGTCCCAGCAGCTGGAGCACAGGGGCTCCACGGAGCAGCTGAAGGGCCAGGTCAGGGCTCTGTCCTCACCGAGCCTAAGTGCTTCAGTGCAGATGCACAGATAAGCAAGGACACAGACGGGTAATGCCGGACACTTACATGTACTAGTCAGAAAACTTACACCTGGTGACACACACACAGGATGGTCAGGGACAGCCTCTCTGAGAGGTGACATCATCGGCCTTGGCATGGTCCCAGGGAGGCTCGGGAGAGTTGCTCAGCGTGGGTCCATGGAATGTGCTCCTAAAAGGTGAAGTGGACTCAGACTGCACCCTCAGGAGCCCAGGCTGCTTGTCTGCCTCTGTGTCCCCCACAGCCTTCTCCTCTAGACTTCCCCCGCCTAGCTCCCACTCCTTCCCAGGTAGCAGAACTCCAGGAGCGACTGACAGCCCAGAGCCAGGAGCTGGCCATCCTGCAGCGAGCCTTGCAGGACAAAGCCGCGGAGGTGGAGGTGGAGCGGATGGGTGCTAAGGTCTGAGACTGGAAGACTGGGGGGGGGGGGTGTGAAGCCTCTGGCCAGATACCAGGGAGGAACACCAGTTTTTTTTTTTTTTTTTTAATAATTTATTTGAGAGAGAATGAGGCAGATAGAGAGAAAGCAAGAATGGGCACACCAGGGCCTCTAGCCACTGCAAACGAACTCCAGATGCATGAGCCCCCTTGTGCATCTGGTTGACATGGGTCCTGGGGAATTGAACTGGGGTCCTTAGACTTTTCAGGCAAACGCCTTAATCGCTAAGCCATTTCCCCAGCACTAGTTTAGTTTGTTTACTTATTTATTTATTTATTTATTTATTTTTTCCCCAGAGGTAGGGTCTCGCTCCAGCCCAGGCTGACCTGGAATCTAGAATTCACTCTGTAGTCTCATGGTATTCTCTAACTCATGGCAATCCTCCTATCTTGGCCTCCCAGGTGCTGGGATTAAAGATGTGTGCTACCACACCCAGCAACCACTTTTTTTTTTTTTTTTTTTTTTTTTTAAACTGCATCCTTGAGCCTGGCGTGATGGTGCAGGCTTTAGTCCCGGCACTCGGGAGGCAGAGGTAGGAGAGGATTGCCTTGAGTTTGAGGCCACCCTGAGACTACATAGTGAATTCCTGGTCAGCCTGGGCTAGAGTGAGACCCTACCTCAGAAAACTGCATCCTTGCCAGGCTCTGCGGATGGAGCTGAACCGTACTCAGGAGGCCAAGCGAAGGCAACAGGAGCTGACAGCCTCTACTGAGGAGCAGCTGGAGCGCCTGGCCAGTGCCGTGAGCAGGTATCTGCAGGAGCATGCTGTGTCCCCTGCTTCCTGGCCACCAAGAGCCTCAGGAAAGGTGTGGTTGGAGGGGAATGAGAGCATGGGATTCACTTAGGCCTCAGAAAGCTTTTGTTTGATTTCTCCCTCAACGTCCCACCATCACTTGCCATGCACTCTTACTGTGCAGCTGGCCTGGAGCGAGGGCTCTCCGCCTCCTGAATTCAGTAGCAGCTGCAGCTGCGAAGAAGAGCTGGGAGGCACCCCACCTTCAGAACTACCCGGCAGACATGATCGTGGTCTCTGCCTTCCTATCGCCTCCCTCCTCTCCCTCCCTCTCTTCATGATTTGTTTAGTTGGAAAAAAAAGTTTACTTTTTCTTTTTGGTTTTTTGAGGTAGGGTTTCATTGTAGCTCAGGCTGTCCTGGAATTCACTATGTATTCTCAGAGAGGCCTCAAACTCATTGCGATCCTCTTACCTCTGCCTCCCTAGTGCTGGGATTAAAAGTATGCGCCACCACGCCTGGCTCTTTTTTTTTTTTAATTGTTTGAGAGAGAGGGAAGGGGGTACAGATAGAGAATGGGTGCACCAGGGTCTCCAGCCACTGCAAACGAACTCCAGACACATGCGGCACTTGTACATTTGGCTTATGTGGGTCCTGGGAAATTGAACCTAGGTCCTTTGGCTTTGCAGGCAAGTGCCTAACCACTAAGACATCTCTCCAGCCCTGCTGTATTAATTTAATGGTAGTCCCTACTTGCTTATTAGATACTGTCTAAATGTATGCCAAGACTATGGTGTAGCTCAGTGGTAGAGCATTTGTCTAGCATAAACGGTTTCAGTCCCCTGCACCAGTGAAACATTTCAAGCCTGTGGGAGGAACCACTCACTGTCCAGACCCAACACAGGATGTGTATCTCCTGCCCCTAGAATAGAAAGGTGTGCCAGGGCGGGGTTTTACTTTGCTACCAGGGAGGTCCCAGGAATTTTTGCTGATGATTTATCACCAAAAAGTCACTTGGCTGTTGTTGCCAGGTGTGTTAGTGAGTCTCAAGATGACCTGAAGACTTTATCAGAAAGTGGTTTAATAAGAGCCATGCTGGGTGTTGGCTGCACCTTCTCCAGTGATTTCTAAAGAAAGTGATCTGTGCTGCTAGCTTGTCCTGAAGAGGTGTCACCCTGCTTCTAGGTACTGCCCAGTCCCTCTGTGCAGGCCTTTTACTTCTCCATTTTCTGAGCTAATGTGGGTTTTGCTTTGGCACAGCTGTTGATAAGCACCTGGTGCTGTCCTTAAATCTGTGCTCTGGGTTCCAGTGCCAGAAGGTAACTTTGGTCTCATGCATACTAGTGATCAAAAAACAGGTTGTGGGCCTGGAGAGATGGCTTACTGGTTGAGGTGCTTGTCTATGAAGCCTAAGAACTTACGTTGAATTCCCCACTACCCATGTAAGCCAAATACACAAGGTGGCACATGCATCTGGAGTTTGTTTGCAGTGGGTGGAGGCCCTGGTGAGCCCATTCTCTCTATCTGCCTCTTTTTCTCTCTCTCAAATAAATAAATAAAAATTTAAAAAGGCAGGGGGCTGGTGAAATGGCTTAGCAGTTAAGGGATTTGCCTGTGAAGTCTAAGGACCCCAGTTCAATTCCCTAGGACCCACGTAACCAGATGCACAAGGGGGCGCATGTGTCTGGAGTTCGTTTGTACTGGCTAAAAGCCCTGGCACACCCAATTCTCTCTTTTTCTCTATCTGCCCCCCCCCAATTAAAAAAAAAAAAAAAAGCTGGGCCGGGTGTGGTGGTGCACGCCTTTAATCAAGTGCTGGGGCACTCAGGAGGCAGAGGTAGGAGGATTGCCATGAGTTTGAAGCCACCCTTGAGACTACATAGTGAATTCCAGGAGAGCCTGAGCTAGCATGAAACCCTACCTCAAAAAACAAAAACAAAAACAGAAAAAGCTGGGCATGGTGGTGCATGCCTTTAATCCCAGCACAAGGGGAGGCAGAGGTAGGAGGATAGCTGTGTTCTGTTTTGCTTGTTTGAACTGGATTTTTTTTTTTTTAGGGTCTCATACTATCCCTGGCTGGCAAAAATTTAAAAAAAAAAATATATATATATATATGTGTGTGTATGTGGATATATATATATATAGAATGTAATTATATAAATATAAATAATAAATATAATATATATAATAAATATAAGTAAATAATAATTTATTTACTTGAGAGAGAGAGAATAGGCACACACCAGGGACTGTAGCCACTGCAGCTGAACTCCAGATGCATGTGCCACCTTGTGCATCTGGGTTTTATATGGATACTGGGAAATTGAACCTACATCCTTAAGCTTTGTGTCTTAACCACTGAGCTTTCTCTCTAGATCCCCACAATTAAAAAATATATATATTTATATATTTGAGAGAAAGAGGCAGATAGAGGATGGGTGTGCCAGGTCCTCCAGCCACTGGAAACAAACTCCAGATGCATGTGCCACCTTGTGCATCTGGCTTACGTGGGTAGTGGGGAATCAAACCTGGGTCCTTATGTTTTTTCAGGCAAATGCCTTAACCACTAAGCCATCTCTCCAGCCCCCAGTTTTTTGTTTTTTTTTTTTCGAGGTAGGGTCTCTCTCTAGTTCAGGCTGACCTGGAATTTACTCTGTAGTCTCAGGGTGGCCTTGAACTCACGGCAGTTGTCCTACCTCTGTCTCCCAAGTAACCCCCCTTTTTTGTGTTTGCTTTTTTGTTTTTTTTCTAGGTAGGGTCTCACTCTAGCCCAGGCTGACTTGGAATTCATTATGTAGTCTCAGGGTGGCCTTGAATTCCCAGTGATCCTTCTCCTACCTCTGCCTCCTAAGTGCTGGTATTAAAGGTGTGCATCACCATACTTGGCTTTGAATTTCTTAAAATATTTTTATTTATTTATTTGAGACACAGAGAGAGTATAGGCACACCAGGGCCCCTTGCTACTGCAAATGAAATCCAGCTGCAGATGCCACTTTTTGCATTTGGCTTTATGTGGGTACCAGAGAATTGAACCCAGGCATCAGGCTTTGCCTGTAAGCACCTTTAACCATTGAGCTATCACGGCAGCCTGCCTCTTCTTTAATTCTTCTTTGAGAAGCTTGAGTATGACTTACACACAGGCAGCTCCAGCACTAGGCTTTCTGCCAGGGTCCTGACCTCTTCCCTGCTTCCTGCACTGTGTAGCAATGCAGGGTAGGTGGTGTCCTCCGTACCAGGCCCTGAAAGTCCTTTAGAGATGGGGAGGGGAGGGTTCATGACCTCACCTGCCTTCCTCCAGCTCTGAGATCAGCTTCCAGAACACAGTGACCAAGTTGGACCGGGCTGTAGCCCGGCTTCCCAGCCTCAGCAACCGACTCAGCTATGCTGTCCGCCAGGTCCACACCATCCAGGGTAGGTAGAGCAGTCGTAGGTACCTCCCGCCCTTCTCTTCCTAGCCCTGGTCTCTGACTTCATGTTCATCCTCCTTTCTCTTGCTAACCAGTCCTTGCATCACTTTACTCTTTACATCTGTGTCCCCTTTTGTCCTCATGTGCTCATCTCTGTTTTTCTGTTTCTTCACTCCCAGGCCTGATGGCTCGAAAACTGGCTGTCGCTCAGCTGCGGCTGGAGAGGTAAAGTTCAGGCACTTGAGGGGCAGGCATGAGTGCCTGTGTTGGCTGCTGGGACCCAAAACAGAACCAGTGGGAGGTCAGGGGTCCAGCAGCTGAGTGAATTACCTGGATCCTTTTCTCTGTCCCAGCTGTCCGCTACTTCCAGCCCCACCCCCGTTGGACTTGGACCTGAACCTTGAGTTGCAACAGCTGCGGGAAGAGCGGAACCGCCTGGATGCAGAGCTACAGCTAAGCGCCCACCTTATCCAACAGGAGGTGGGCCGGGCCCGAGAGCAAGGTATGCTTGGGGGCCGAAGAGGAGGAGGGAAGAGCTGGGGTCTGGAGCGTGGTGCTGGGAGAGTCCTGAGCGAGCACTGTGTCCTCCTCCCAGGGGAGGCAGAGAGGAGGCAGCTGAGTGAGGTTGCCCAGCAGCTGGAGCAGGAGCTGCAGTGTGCCCAGGAATCCCTGGTCAGTGTGGGCCAGCAGCTGGAGGCAGCTCGCCGGGGCCAGCAGGAGAGCACTGAGGAGGCAGCCAGTCTCCGGAAGGAGCTGACCCAGCAGCAGGAGATCTACGGGCAAGGTGCGGGCACCATGGGGGCTGGGGGCACCGCTCTGCCTGCGAGGGGCTCCTCCTGACACTGAGCATTGCACCTTCACTCCAGCCCTGCAAGAGAAGGTGGCGGAGGTGGAGACTCGGCTGCGGGAACAGCTCTCAGACACGGAGAGGAGGCTGAACGAGGCTAAGAGGGAGCAGGCCAAGGCTGGTGAGAGGTGCCCAGGTGGAGGTGGGCCTTGAGACAAGGTTATTATTCCCATCCAGCCCCAAGCTTGTTTTAAAGCTTTTTATTGACACATGCACACGATGAAGTAATGGAGGAATGGCACAGATGAGTCTCGAGATGCTTGGTGAACACACTGTATCAGCTCCGGCTGCTGCAGAGGCCACCAGTGCCCTCAACACTAACCATTGCTCCCACCAGAAACTTAGAGACCTGGAGGAGTCAGAGTTATGTGATTCATACTCAGCTCCTCCAGCAGGTGTCAGTCATTACCTTTACTCTGATGTTGGCAGCATTTACACATGCAGGTATTTTGTGATTGC
Source organism: Jaculus jaculus (assembly GCF_020740685.1). Taxonomy (NCBI): domain Eukaryota; kingdom Metazoa; phylum Chordata; class Mammalia; order Rodentia; family Dipodidae; genus Jaculus; species Jaculus jaculus. The sequence continues at coordinate 495,758 of NC_059109.1, forward strand.
TCAGCCGCGTGTTCCACAAATAGGAAATTCTCCTACCTAATCACAATATCATTATCACACTTTAAGAACATGCCCTAGCCAGGCATGGTGGCACATACCTGTAATCCCAGCTTGTGGGAGGAAGAAACAGAAGGAACAAAAGTTCGGGGCTAGCTGGGCTTCATAGCGAGATTCAGTCTCCAAAGCACAAAAGCTCAGGAGCACTAGCTGCATGGGATCTGGTTTCTAGCCTGTTGAGGTCTTCCTCAGCTGGCTCGATGGAGGAAGAGGAGAGCACGTGGGGCTCAGGATCCTGTAGCATTGCCTCATCCCTCCCACTGTCTGAAAGAGATCCTGAGGGATGGAGAGGTGGCTTAGAGGTTAAGGTGCTTGCCTGCAAAGCCTAGAGATGCAAGTTCAGCTCCCCAGAACCCACATAAGATAGATGCACATGGTGACACATGTGCACAATGTTGCACATGTCCACAAGATGGCTTGCAGTGGCTAGAGGCCATGGCATGTTAATTCTCTCACTCATTCTCATAAAGTAATGAAATTTAAAAAAAAAAAAAAAGAGGGCTGAAGAGATGGCTTAGTGGTTAAGGCACTTGCCTGCAAAGCCAAGAGACCTTGGTTTGATTCTCCAGGACCCACAAACCAGATATGCAAGCATTTGGAATTCGTTTGTAGTGGCTGGAGGCCCCAGTGCACCCATTTTTTTCTCTTCTGCCTCGTTCTTTCTCTAAAATAAATAAATAAATAAATAAAAATTTTTTAAAAGTGAGAGCCAGGTGTGGTGGCGCACACCTTGAATCCCAGCACTTGGGAGGCAGAGGTAGGAGGATCGTTGTGAGTTTGAGGCCACCCCAGACTACAGAATGAGATCTAGGTTAGCCTGAGCTACAGTGAGACCCTACCTGGAAAAAAAAAAAAAGGAGAGACCCTGAGAGTCCAGAGCTGGAGACCCAGTGTCGTTTCTTCAAGGGGCCTGGCTGCTCCAGCTGACACCCTGCTGAGCACACTTCTCCGCTTCTCCATAGTGGTTTCCCTGCGCCAGATCCAGCGCAAGGCCACCCGGGAGAAGGAGCGGAACCAGGAGCTTAGGCGACTGCAGGAGGAGGCCAGAAAGGAGGAAGGGCAGCGGCTGACCCTACGCCTGCAGGAGTTGGAGAAGGACAAGAACCTCCTGCTGGTAGGGGCAGCAGGAAGCAGCCCTCCCCTCCCAGGTGGACTGGTTAGTAGGCTAAAATGTGGAGGTGGGGGAGGATCTGGGGCTAGGTGGCATTTAACCCTCTCCTTCCCAGGCCACCTTGCAGCAGGAGGGTCTCCTCTCCCATTACAAGCAGCAGCGACTGCTGGCAGTTCTTCCCTCCCCCCTGGATGAGGAGAAGTCTGTGGAGTCAGGCCCCAGGCCTCCAGGATCCTCAATCCCTATATCTCCTCCAGCAGCTGCTCGGTCCACTAGGGGTTCCATAAAAGGTAATGATACCTCAGAGGCCCTCACCCTCTTACATGCCTACCATAGACCCTAGAGCCTTCTCCCTCAGGCCCTCCCATCTGGCACTGGCCCCACCCCTACCCACAGCCTACCCTTTGGTGTCTTGTGTCCTAGCGTCCCTGTCTGTCCTGCTTGACAATCTGCAGGGCCTCAGTGAGGCCATTTCCAAAGAGGAAGCTGTTTGTCAAGGAGACAATCAAAACACTCCTGCATTAGCCTGCACCTGAGCAGCTGGGAACTGGAGGGGAAGCCAGCCTGGGTCGGATCCCAGGAAGGTCTGGAAGAGAGCCCATGGGGGAGGGACCAGCCCAACCCTCCTCCCCATCCCAGTTTCCACCAAGTCTGAATTCTGCACTTAATAAATATGAGCACGCTGAGCTGTTGCTTAGGAATATCTGAAGTGTAGCATCCCCCTTCCTGGGGCTGAGATGTGCCGCTGCCAGCTCTGCCTCTGAGTGGCACCTTTTCCAAACCCCTTTTCTGGCTGCTTTGAGAGTGTTTGGGAAGCTCCCAGCTTTCTTTATTCTCACTTAAACGTTTTTTAAATTTATTTTTGTATTTGTATGTGTGTGTTTGTGGTGTGTATGCATATGCATGTTTGTATATGGGTGGACACACACATATGTGTGCATAGGCTAGAGGTCAACATCAAGTACCTTTCACAATCATTCTCCACAGGGTCTTACTGAAACTTGATCTCACCATTTTGGCTAGAAGCCAGCAAGTTCAAGGAATTCTCCATTTCCCTAGGACTGGGGTTATAGGCCCACAACTGACTTATGCAGGGTGCTGGCGATTCAAACTCAAGTACTCATGCTTACACAGTATATACCTTACCCACTGAGCCACCTCCCTTCCCCCCAAATATTTTCATTTGGTGCTGGGTATAGTGTCATAGGCCTTCACTCTCTACACTCAGAAGAAGTAGGAGGATCACTGTGAGTTTGAGGCTAGCCTGGGACTAAGAAGTAAGTTCCAGGTCAGCCTGGGCTAGAGTGAGACCTTGCTCCAAAAATAAAATAAATTGTATGAATGTATTTAATTTGGATGATTGATGCCAGGAACAGGAAGTAAACATTCCCTTTTATTTGTTTTGCTTTTTAAAAAGACTATTTATGAATGTACATGTGTCATGGTGCATGTATGGAGTTCTAAGGACAACATTTGTGTGTTTGTTCTGTCCCTTTACCTTTCTTGAGCCAGTCTTCCTTGTCACTTTGTTTTGGCCGCTTGCTTCTAGGTGGCTCACAAGCTTCCATATTCTCCTGGCTCCACTTCCCATTGCCAGTAAGCACATGATGGTCACAGATGCATGTGCCGCTTTGTACCTGGTGTTGTGTGGGTTCAGGGAGTTGAACTCAGGCCAGTAGGCTTGCAAGCAAGGATCTTTAGCCACTGAGCCATCTCTCCAAGCTTCATTTGTTTAAGAAGAGTCTGGGGGTGGGGGAGGGGAGACCAGGGCTGCAGAGATTGCTTAGTGGTTAAGGCGTTTGCCTGAAAAGTCAAAGGGCCCAGGTTCCATTCCCCAGGACCCATGTAAGCAAGCTGCACATGGTGGTGCATGCAACTGGAGTTCGTTTGCAGTGGCGGAAGGTCCTGGTGTGTCCATTCTCTATCTGCCTCTTTCTCTCTAATAAATAAATAAAAATATTAAAAACACACAAAAAATTCAACATTGTCTCATGGTGGGCTTGGTGAACAAGACCTCTGTGGCTAAGCACCTGCATGCTAATGAAAAACACAGACAAGGACCTCAGGGCTGTGGTCAGGATGGAGAGTGTTGGGGAGGCCGGTACCCCAGAGAGTCTGGATCTTACTCTCAAGTCCACAGAAAGCCTCATGACTGATTCAAGATGATTGGAACCTTTTTTGTTATTTTTCGATGCAGGGTCTCACTCTAGCTGAGGCTAGTCTAAGTGGCCTCCAAGTCACAGCGATCCTCCTACCTCTTCCTCTGCTGGGATTAAAGGTGTGTGCCACCACACCCGGCTGATTGGACCAATTTTTAGGAGATCTTTGGGTGTGGGGAGGAAGAGGAATAGAAGTGGGTTAGAGCCTGTGGGGAGCTGGGTGGGATGGCGGGCTAAATTGGAATACATTGCAAGCAGGCTTTTGGGTAGAGGAGGAATGAGGTTTCATTCACAGAGCAATGGGGAGGGAGTGCCAATTTGGACACTGGAGAGTTGTCAAAGATCTCTCAGAAGTGAAATGGGTATAGAGCTGGGGCCATTCCTGCAGGGCAGGGGCCTGAGCGAGGAAGAGGTCAGGGTTACCCAACAGGCCGCTTCCTCCTGAGTGTTGGATTAATGTAATCAGTCCAGGTGGGGACCTACAGGACATCCTTCTGTCTCCTTCCTCTTCCAGTCACCCCAGGTGGTTCCTGATGGAATTCCTTGGATGTTACTGCTTGGGAGGGCCCCTGAGTACCTATTAAAGGATGTGCTAGAAAACAGCCTGCCTGGATCTGAGAGAGAGGAGGAGCCAGGAAAAGAAGTGGGGATTAGGCTGGGGTGCTGGCTCACCCTGGCATATATGCCCCCCGCCAGCCTGGGCGTCCTGCCTCGCCTCTAATTACTGTGCTTCCCCACGCGAGGCCTGCTCCCATTCTGTGGCTTCCATAGCTAGCAAGGATGAAAGGTGTCCTTCCTTGAGACTGGAGAGGACAGGTGGGTGCTGACGGCTCCAGGGTGTGGATGGAGGAGGTGGGTAAACGGGTGGGGCCACCCAGGGTCTGGGTCTCTGATGAGAAAGAAGAGCTGGCAGCTGGGGACTAAAATGAGAGACGCTACCAGGCTCCATGTTAGCCTTGCAAACGGGTTTGACCAGTTAGGTTCTGATGGGATTCTTTGTGTGGCTGGGCCGGCCCCTCCCCACAGATTGGCCGCCACCTCTGCCTCCTCCCCTATAAAGCCTCTTGGGGCTCCCGGGCACCCAGACTCAGAGCACCCCACTTTTGGGGGCCAGCAGACAGCCATGCTGCTCAACCGGAAGCTGCTGGGGATCCTGGTCCTGTGCCTGTGTGCTGGAGGTAAGCAGGAAAGACACTATCCACGTGGGGTGACTAGACATGGTAGAAATGACTCGGGTCTTACAGAGGTTGACAATCTGAGGAAGCAAAGGAGAGGTGGTAGGCACAGAGTGGTGGTGGTGGGGGTGCTCAGAACTCACTTGGTAGCAGCGTTTGGTCCTCATTGTCTGGTTCAGGTGGAGGAATGTGGCAAGGAAGTGAACATCGCTGGTGGTAGGTGTTAAGGACAGTGAGGCCTTCGTGAAGGTGGAGTCTGTGTGCCGCATGGGACGAAGATCACATTGGGTGCAGATCAGTCAGGGGCAGTGCCAGTGGGTGTCCCAATCAGGGCTGGGTGGAGCATATTTCAGGGGTTCTGGGTATGTATAGTTGGTCATGTGATTAATTGAGATTAGGGGTTGCATGTCACACATGAATGAGATTGTATGAGAAGCATGAGATTGTTTCAGTATCTGGGGAACTTGTGGAGAGCACTTTTGAGGTCCAGTTCGGGGCCAGAGGTTAGGGGTGGATAGAGCTCTAGGTCTGAAGATGGGTGGGTGGGGCAATTTCTCTCACCTTTCCTCTTTCTCTGTAGGCATCTCAGGCACTGGGGACCACCCCTCTCCCCAACTCACGGAAGCTCAAGAGGAGGAGAGCTCTTCAGCATTGCCGCAGGGTCCCCCAATCCCTGGTGACCCCTGGCCAGGGACACCTCCTCTATTTGATGACCCCCCACCTCCAGGTCCCAACCGTCCCTGGAGAGATCTGCCTGAAAGTAGCTTCTGGCCTCCTGAGCCCCCTAGCACTGATCCTCCACGGCCTGATGACCCCTGGCCAGCAGGACCTCAGCCCCCAGAAAACCCTTGGCCACCTGCCCCAGAGGTAGGCCATGACTCTCAGGAGGAGCCCGACCTTGACCCACCAAGGGAAGAATACAGATAGCTTGAAGCTTTTCCAGGGGATTTCAGCAGAGGGCATCCAGTCCCACTTCTACCATCTAATGCCCCTTAGAATCTGTTTCACCCAGGTCTTGAACTCCCTTCCTCATTCCTTCAGAAGGTGTCTCCATTGTTTTCTGCCCCCTCTTGAGATCTGTGTTTAGGCCCAACATTATCCCTCAGCTAGTCTCTGACATTGTAAGTGCACACGCCTACCTCTTCCAGCCTTTGCCTCCCCTCACTGGGGACTTGGATGCTCCCTGCTGCCACCTGGTGGCCCTCAGCTGGGAACCAGCACTTGACAGTGATGGTGTGTCCCCACAAGAAAAAATAAAAGCCACATTTTCTTGGTTCTAAATCTGTGCTCCTTAAAACACACACACACACACAGCACAGAGATTCGAGGTTTTTAAATTATTTATGAGAGAAAGAGGCAGATAAAGAGAACTCCAGATGTATGCATGATTTTGTGCATCTGGCTTAAGTGGTCCTGGGGAATTGAACCTGGGTCCTAAGGCTTTGCAGGCAAGCACATTAACTGCTAAGCCATCTCTCTAGCCCCTAGGTTTTTTGAATATTCTGCCCAAGAACCCTACTAGAACAGAGGTCCACAAGTGACTTGAGTTCTAGTCTTGCCCACAGGTAGAGCCAAAGGCTGTGGCACTCTGCTGGAGGAGGTCTAGAAATGTGACTTTGAGAGTCACAAGGACACAGAGACCCACGTGCCTTCCTTTCTGGGAGCTGGTACTGAAGATGGAGAAAACCAGTTTGTCTTTAACGGCCCTGTTTTGCATCCCTGGGACATGTGGGTGGCATCAAGAGAATCCATTGCCGATGCATGATGCATGCATGCCCCTTCCTGAAACCAGTCTCTCAGGCCTATCGTGGGCCTAGCCAGGGTGCTCTTCTGGGAGCTGCCAAGCACAGGTTGACAGGAGACATAAATCAGTCCTTCCCAGCCTCTTAGGAGATGCGTTTTCTGTTATTTATTTATCTTATTTTATTTATTATTTTGGTTTTCTAAGGTAGGGTCTCACTTAGCCCAGGCTGACCTGGAATTCACTCTGTAGTCTCAAGGTGGCCTTGAACTCATGGCGATCCTCTTACCTCTGCCTTCTGAGGGCTAGGATTAAAGGTGTGCACTACCATGCCCAGCCATTCTCTTATTTACTTATTTGCAAGGAGAGAGAGAAGGAATGGATGCACCATGGCTTCTCACACTGCAAACAAACTCCAGATTCATGTGCCACTTTGTGCATCAGGCTTTACATGGGTATTGGGGAATTGAACCCTGGTCATTGTGGCACCTCTCCAGACCCCCAATTTTTTTTTCCTCTTTCTTTGGTTTTTCAAGAAAGGGTCTTATTCTAGCCCAGGCTGACCTAGAATTCACTATGTAGTCTCAGGGTGGCCTTGAACTCACAGTGATCCTTCTACCTCTGCCTCCAAAGTGTTGGGATTAAAGATGTGTGCCACTATGCCCAGTCCAATTTAAAAAATTTTAATTTTATTCCTTGATTTGAGAGAGAGAGAATGGGTGTGCCAGGGCCTCCAGCCACTGCAGATGAACTCCAGAAGGGAGTGCCACCTAGTGATTTGGCTTTACGTAGGTCCTGGGGAATCACACCTGGGTCCTTTGGATTTGTAGGCAAGTGCCTTAACCACTAAACCATCTCTCCAGCCCTCAACTTTTTTTCTTTTTTCGAGGTAGGGTCTCTCACTCTATCTCAGGCTGACCTGGAACTCACTATGTAGTTTAGGGTGGCCTCAAATTCCTGGTGATCCTCCTACCTCTGCCTCCCTAGTGCTGGGATTAAAGGCGTGTGCCACATGCCTGGCAGTACTCAACTTTTAAAAAATATTTTTATTTATTTATTTGAGAGAGAGAACGGACACGCTAGGTCCTCTAGCCACTGCAAACAAACTCCAGACACATAAGCCACAATGTGCTTCTGGCTTATTTTGGTATTGGGGAAATCAAACGTGGGTCCTTAGGCTTCTCAGGCAAGTGCCTTAACTACAAAGCCATTTCTCCAGCCGACTCCCCCATATATTCTTTAAATTGTTGAGGCTCATGACAGTGAGCACTTTTCACCTCTAGGGTGCCCATCTTGCTTATGTTCTAATTCTCATTAAGCCCTTAGATGAAAGCACAAAAGAAAATTATGATTTGGGTTTAGGAATATTCTTTAGAATACACAAGAAATGTAGGAGTAAGTCTAGTGGGACTTACTATGCCACCAAAGTAGATTAAGTTCACCCATTCATTCAATCATTATCTTACACCATTAATTTGTCCATCAATGTGGGGAGTCATGACAAAGCATTAAAATAAAGAAGAACTGGGCGTGGTTGGTGCATGCCTTTAATCCCAGCACTCAGGAGGCAGAGATAGGAGGATAGCCATGAGTTCAAGGCCACCCTGAGACTACATAGTGAATTTCGGGGTCAGCCTGGGCTAGAGCGAGACCTTACCTTGGAAAAATAAAGAAGTGAAGAAGAAACTTTTGTTTCCCCTGGAAGGAATCTGAACATCAAGGCAGGGGAGACAGGACGTGCATGCAAGGCTAGGGCATAGTACAGACAAGGGGAAGGATGTGTGTAAGGAAATGGCCACAGGAGAAAGCACCGGCCAGTAGCCTTGGCAGTGAACTCAATGAGTTCAGAGCTGTCATGGTGAGTTGGAGCAGTCCCATGAGGAGGGCCATGCAAAACCTGGACAAAGATCCTGGAGCTCAGGGAGCCTTGCACACAGTGCCAGAGTAGAAACCTCCATGTGCCTTCAATCCCGGCACTCCAGAGGCTAAGATAAGAGGAGTGAGACCCTACTCGAAAAACCAGAAATAAAAAAGGTGGAACTAGAGAGATGGCTTAGTTGTTAAGGCACTTGCCTGCAAAACCTAATAACCAGATTAGATTTTTTTTTTTTTTTTTTTTCGAGTGACCTGGGATTTATTGTTTAGTCTCAAGATGGCTTCAAACTCATGGTGATCCCCCTACGTCAGCCTTCCAGGTGTTGGTGTTAAAGGCATGTGCTGGGTTGGAGAGGTGACTTAGCAGTTAAAATGCTTGCCTACAAAGCATAAAGACCCAAGTTCAGTACCCCAGTACCCATGTAAGCCAGATACAAATGGTGGCACATGCATCTGGAATTTGTTTGCAGTGGTTGGAGGCCCTGGAGTGCCCATTCTTGTTTCTCCCTACTTGCAAATAAGTTTGAAAAAAGGGGGTGGTGCTAGAGGGATGGCTTAGCGGTTAAGGCAGTTGCTTACAAAGCCAAAGGACCCTGGCTTGATCCCCTAGGACCGATGTTAGCCAGCTGCACAAGGGGGTGCACGCGTCTGGAGTTCGTTTGCAGTGGTTGGAGGACCTGCGGTGCCCATTCTCTCTCTTTCTTTCCCTCGTTCTCTGTCAAATAAAAAGAAAAAAAAGGCATGTGCTACCATGCCTGGCTGTCCACTTTTTTTTTTTGTTTTTTTGTTTTTTTGTTTTTCCAGGTAGGGTCTCATTCTAGCTCAAGCTGACCTGGAATTCACTTTGTAGTCTCAAGAGTGGCCTTGAACTCACAGTGATCCTCTTACCTCAGCCTCTCCAATGCTGGGCTCAAAGGCATTCATCACCATGCCAGTCCACTTGGAAGGAAGGAAGGAAGGAAAGAAGGAAGAAAAACAAAGAGTTGGGTGTGGTGGTGCATGCCTTTATTCCCAGCACTTGGGAGGCAGAGGTAGGAGGATCACCATGAGTTCAAGGCCACCCTGAGACTACATAGTGACTTCCAGGTCAGCCTGGGCCAGAGTGAGACCCTACCTCGAAAACAAAAAAACAAAAAAAACCAAAAGTCTTTCACTTGAATCTTTACCCCAAGGTCTGTTTCCGGATCTCTTCCAGAGAGCCAGTATTGCTCACTGCATACCACTGCAGCTGCACTCCTGGCTCCTGGGCTGAGGAGCTGTCAATTCTGTAGATTCATCTCTAGCTTAGCTGGCACAATCGCCCTATCCTTATCATCATCCCACAGCAAAGAGGAACAGGGGCTGGGAGAGGAATGGTAGTGACTCATGAAGGTTAGGCAAGGGCCAGTTAAGTACAGGACCAGGCTCTGAGCTCTGCTTGGTCCCATGCTAAGAACTTTGACTACTGCCTTTCCCCACCCCTCCCCAGGCACTGTCTGGCTCTAGCCCAGGGTGACCTGGAATTCACTATGTATTCTCAGGCTGGCCTCAAACTCACAGCGATCCTCCTACCTTAACCTCCTAAATGCTGGGAGTAAATGTGTTTGCCACTACACCTGAGAGAGGGTGAAAGAGAAAGAGACAAAGAGAGCAAGCTTCTTCTTCATTTTTTTTTTTTCGAGGTAGGGTCTCACTCTAGTCCAGGCTGACCTGGGATTAACTCTGTCATCTCAGGGTGGCCTTGAACTCATGGCAATCCTCCTACCTCTGCCTCCCGAGTGCTGGGATTAAAGGCATGTGCCACCACGCCCAGCGAGAGCAAGCTTCTTGCATGCGTTACTTTGTGCATCTGGCTTTACATGGGTACAGGGCAATTGAACTCCAGTCATTACGTTTTGCAGGCAAGCCCTTAACTGCTGATCTGTCTCTCCAGTCCCAGTTGTTCAGTTGTTGCTGTTGTTTTCCTTCCTTTCTTTCTTTTCTTTTGTTTTTTTTGAGGTAGGGTTTCACTCTAGCTCAGGCTGACCATGAACTCATGGCAATCCTCCTGCTTCTGCCTCCTAAGTGCTGGGACTAAAGGTGTATACCATCATGCCCAGTCTCTTGTTTATTATTTATTTATTTTGGTTTTTAGAGGTAGGATCTCATTCTACCCCAGGACGACTTGCAATTCACCATGTAGTCTCAGGGTGGCCTTGAATTTACAGCAATCCTCCTACCTCTGCCTCCCAAATGCTGGGATTAAAGGCGTGCACCACCATACCAGGCTATTTTTTTATTTTTAATTTTTGTTTTTTGAGGTCAGGTCTCACTCTAGCTCAAGCTGACCTGGAATTCACTATGTAGTCTCAGGGTGGCCTTGAGCTCATGGCAATCCTCCTACCTCTGCCTCCCAAATGTTGGGATCAAAGGCATGCGCCACCATGCCCAGCTAGAAACTTTTTTTTTTTAGGTAGAGTCTCATTTTGTCCAGGATTGGTCTTTTTTTTTTTTTTTTTCATTTTCTTTTTTTTTAAATTTTTTATTTACCTATTTGAGAGTGACAGACACAGAGAGATAGACAGATAGAGGGAGAGAGAGAGAATGGGCGCGCCAGGGCTTCCAGCCTCTGCAAATGAACTCCAGACGCGTGCGCCCCCTTGTGCATCTGGCTAACGTGGGACCTGGGGAACCGAGCCTCGAACCTGAGTCCTTAGGCTTCACAGGCAAGTGCTTAACCGCTAAGCCAGCTCTCCAGCCCCCAGGATTGGTCTTGAACTCTCTATGTAATGTAGGCTGACCTTTAATTCCTGATCCTCCTGCATCCACATCCCAATTGTAGGGATCATAAGCACGCACCTGGCTTCAGACCTGGGAATTCATATCTGAAATCCTTCTCTGTTAGAACTAAGTCCTGGGTGGGGAAGGACCCACACGTTGGGGTATTTCATAGCAGGGCAGTATGGGAGCGTGGACTAGAAGGGAAGAAGTAAGATTGCGTCCCTCACACTAATCATTCCAAACTTCCAAACCAGTAGTATGGACTTAGGTGGAACAGGGTCTCATATAGCCTAGGCTGGCTTCATCCTTGATATATAGTCAAGGGTAGTCTTGAATTCCTGATCCTCCTACCGCCCTTTCCCCTACCCCTGCACAAAAGCTGCGATTACGGGAGCTGGCCACCATCTGCAGTTTATACAGTGCTGGTGATTGAACCCAGGGCTTTGCACATATAAGGCAAGTACTCCATTGGGTGAGCTACACCCCTAGCCCCACAGGAAAGAAAAGTATCTTAAAAGAGAAGGTCAGGGCTGGAGAGATTGCTTAGTGGTTAAGCACTTGCCTGTGAAGCCTAAGGACCCCGGTTCAAGGCTCAATTCCCTAGGACTCACGTTAACCAGATGCACAAGGGAGCGCACACATCTGGAGTTCCTTTGCACAGGCTGGAAGCCCTGGTGCACCCATTCTCTCTCTCTATCTTCCCCCCCTCTCTCTGTCACTCTCAAATAAATAACTAAAAATGAACAAAAAAAAAAAATTAAAAGAAAGCGAGAGAGAGAGAGAGAGAGAGGTGGTCAGTGAGAAAATATCCCTGGTAAGGCTCAGGCAAGGAGTGAGGGCTTTGACATCATGGTCCTATTTAATCCCACTTTAGGCAGGGTTTTCTCTTTGTAAAGTATGACCTTCTGAAGGGCAGGGGCTGGTCTGGTCCTTCTCTGCCTTCATATCTCTTTCTTGTATCCTAGAATCTGTCTGAGAAGTGTACAATAAAGCAAATTCTTAGCTACATTTGAAAGGTTAAGAAGCTATGTTGAGGAACTGGAGAGATGGCTTAGGAGTCAAGTCCTTACCCACAAAGTCAAAGGACCCAGGTTCAATTCCTCAGGACCCATGTAAGCCAGATGCACAAAGTGATGCATGCATCTGGAGTTCGCCTGCAGCAGCTGGCCACCCTGTCATGCCCATTTTTTTCTCTCTATATGCACATATGCCTTTTTTTCTCTCTCTCAAATAAATAAACAAAAATTTAAAAACAAAAGGATTGGGGAGATGGCTTACCAGTTAAGGCGCTTGCCTGCAAAGCCAAAGGACCTAGGTTCAATTCTCCAGGACCCACTTAAGCCAGGGCACAAGGTGGTGCTTGTGTCTGGAGTTTGTTTGCTGAGGCTGGAAGACCTAGCACACCATTCTCTCTCTGTCTGTCTCCCTCTGCTTCTCTCTCTCTCTCTCTCAAGTAAATTTTTTTTTTTTTAAAGAAACTATAGCCGGGCATGGTATCACACAACTTTAATGCCAGCACTTGGAGTCAGAGTTAGGAGGATTGCTAAAAGTTTGAAGCCACCCTGAGACTACATAGTGAATTCCAGGTCATCCTGAGCTAGAGTGAGATCCTACCTCAAACAAAACAAAACAAAAAGAAGCTATGTTGGAGCCAGGTGTTGCATGATAGCTGCCTGGGAGGCTGAGGCAAGAGGAAAAAAGAAAAGAAGAAAGAAACTCACTTGGCCAAGATGTATCCCAAGCACCAGAGTGAAGGTGGCTTGTCCAGCTCCCATCCAGTCTCAGTTCCATACAACAGGTGGCTGAGTGGGAGCCAGGAGGCGGCATGAGGTAATTGGGGGTTTCAGTACCTATTAATAGGTTGTTGGCATTGGCAGTGACACACAGCATGCTTTACTACCTGGGAAGAGACTGAGTGTGACTGGGTGGTGAGGAGTAGTGACACAGGGAGACCCATTGTGCTAGACAAGGTCCCTTCCCCCGTGTTCTTGGCTTGTCTCACCAAGGAGCGAACAAAGAAGTGGGGACACTCACGTCTTGTGTCAACAGAGAGTCATGGAAATAAATGATACACTGGGATCACAGGTTACAGGACCATAGCAGAATGGGCATGCCAGCCATCCAATAAATGCTTGGCCAAGGAAACAAAAGAACCTACAACTAATTTCAAGCTATAATCTAGTTACAGAAAGCATGGCACAGCCCTCAGCCTTTGGGCGGGAGAAGGATGAACCTGGATGAGAGATGGTTGTCAGGCTGGCTTTGAAGACCTCAGGCAGGTTCCTCCAAACCACTCATTTGTTTCTGTTTGCCCACATAGCCAGCGTTTATTGAGTTTCTACCTTGCGGGGTGCTGGGCGCTGGTGACAGTCCCAGGAGGCAGTTTCTGTCCTCCCCAGGCTCAAGGAGCTTCGTGTCTAGTGAGGAAACAAACACGTCAGTCACAGCAATGAGACATGATAAACGTAAAGGAGAGAAGGACCCTTCCCCCACCCTATTCCTCTCTGCCAGCATCGCATCACCAAAAGTTTGCTCTGGAGTGTGCTGTGGTGGTGCATTTAATCCCAGCACTCAGGATGCTGAGGTAGGAGGATCACAGTGAGTTCAAAGCCGGTCTGGGCTACATATAAGCGAGTCTGGCCTTGAATTCCTGATCCTCCTGCCTCTACATCTGAAGAGTGTGCCACCATCCTGGCCATATCTTCATTGTCTCTCTAAATTGCAGTGTAGAGCCCTCCTTTCTTCTGTATGGGTATTTCTCATTCTGCCAGCAGAGGGTAGCATAGAATCTCCTCACAGATGGTTTTCTCTAGAACCCTCTTTGCTTCTGGCCTCACTAAAGTCAGCCTCTTCCTGAGTCCCTGTCTCATACATACAAGAGAATCACCTTGGTGACCACTCTAATGACATCCAGGTGGTGATGTGATCTGAGGTGATATGAGAGAAGCTCTGGAGACTTCCGGAAAATTCTGATACAGACTGGACTGCTTGGCTATTGAGCCAGCAGCCATTCTTTACTTTTTCACTCATATATTGAATTCCTTCAGAAGCCAGCTGTAGAGGTGTGGTGACAGCAGCTAGGCAAAAGGTTGAGGCCTTGCCCCCTGCAGCTCACCTCTGGGTGGGGAAGTGGTTGCTGAGGAGGGCACGCGATCACTGGTAACAGGTGCCATGCGGGATTAAAGGCCACAGAGGAACCAGAGTGATGGTCCCTTGGGCCGGTTTGGATATACTTTGTATATGTATATATGTGTGGGTACATGTGTGTAGGGTGTGCATACACATGGAGGCCAGAAGTCGATATTATGTGTCACCCTCCTCCTTACTGTTTTGAGGCAGGATCTCCCACTGAACCTAGACCTCTCCAATTCAATGAGATTGACTAGCCAGCAGGCCCTAGGGATCCTGTTGTCTCCTCCTCCCCGGGCACTGAGATTATAGGAGCATGTCACCATCACCATGCTCAGCTTTAAAAAAAATTATTTATTTATTTGAGAGAGAGGCAGATAGAGAGAGAGAGAGAGAGAGACAGTGGGTGTGACAGGACCTCTAGCCACTGCAAACAAACTCCAGAGTCTTGTACCACCTTGTGCATTTGGCTTTACATGGGTACTGGCTGTGCAGGGAAGTGTCTTAACCACTGAGCCATCTCTCCAAACTACACGTGGTCTCATGGTCTCCAGTGAGTCTGGAAGGACTTGTTCCTGGAGGGACATCTAGGTCAGCTCCTGAGGACAGATCCCTGTAGGCCCCATTCTCTCCTCTCTTCAAATTGGCTCCTGTCCTTTTTTTTTTTTTTTTTTAGGTAGAGTCTCACTATAGCCTAGGCTGACCTGGAATTCACTATGTCATCTCAGGGTGGCCTTGAACTCATGGCGATCCACCTACCTCTGTCTCCCAAGTGCTGGGATTGAAGGCATGCATCACCACACCCGGCTGGTGGTGTACACTTTTAATCCCAGCCCTCTGGAGGCTGAGGTAGGAGGATTTCTGTGAATTTGTGTCCAGCCTGGGGCTACAGAGTGAATTTCAAGTCAGCCTGGTCTAGTGTGAGACCCTACCTAGAGAAAAAACAACTTTTCTTTTCAGGATAAAGGGGACTAGGGAGATGGCTCAGTGGTTAAAGGTGCTTGCTTGCAAAGCCTGCTGGCCTGGGTTTGACTCCCCATTATTCATGTAAAGCCAGATGCAAAAGCAAAAAGTGAGCATGTGTCTGGCACTCGTTTGCAAGAGACTCTATCATACATACACACGCACACACACGCACACACACACACACACATCATTTTAAAAAGAATTCAGGATAAAGTCCCTGGCTATAAGTCGTAGGCATTGTGCTGAGCTTATGTTTGTCATTCTAGAGTCAAATAATAGCTCATTTCCATTGTCAGCGAGAGTCTAGGGAAGCCTTGCATGTACTTCCAGAGGTTTCCAGTGAACTGAATATTACAAGCTGTCCAGGGACTGGATACATTCTCTGGTGGAAATGATATAGCTCTGGGGGTCATCGCTCCAGTCACCTTGTTACCAGGCACCAGTGAGAACTTGGGAGACCAGGCAAAGCTGCCTGCCTGCCTGTGAGGAGCCCTCAGCCAGAGGCTGTCAGATGGGAGAGAATGGGGCCTACAGGGATCTGTTCTCAGGAGCTGACCTAGATGTCCCTCCAGGAACAAGTCCTTCCAGATTCACTGGAGACCATGAGACCACGTGTAGACTGTGCTCTACTGTACCATACCTGCCTGCCCACCTGCCCATCCTCCAGCCTCTGGTGCATGTCCCTCCTGGGTGGGAGGTGCCTCAATCCCTAATTCTGGGTGACCAATAAAAAGCACTAATGGCCACAGGGGAAGATTGACTATTTAATAGGTATACTAATGAGCAGACAATGAGTGCTGGTTTCCCTGGCATTTGCTATACAGAACTGACAAAGGAAAAATATTTTGTTACTCCAAGAGCTGATCACACCCTCTGCCTGCCTGTGTCTCCTCACAGGACAAGAGGAGTGGTGGCTAAATTAGATGTCACTTAAACAGAGCCATGGGGGAGCGTGACTGTCCCTCAGCTGACAATGCTGCTTAGGGCAATAGGAGTGGGTGAAAAGATAAGGCTGGGGGTTTAGGTAGCCTTGTACGTAGGGCCCCCACCTATCAATTCTTCCTCTTTCAGAATTCAAGTCTGGGTTCAGACCCCAGTTCTCTCTTCCAGGGGCCAGCTGCCATTATCCGGGTCTCCTGGAAAGGGTCAATAGGCTTCTAAGAGGGTAAGGATTGGGCACGGGCAGTATGGAAAATGGGGGTGGACCTGGACAAGCTTGGTGGGGCAGTTTTGCAGGACAGAGCCACTGGAAGGAATTGGCAGGGATAAGAAAGAAAGGGGAGCTGGGCATGGTGGCACACACACCTTTAATCTGAGCACTCTGGAAACAGAGGTAGGAAGATCACTGTGAGTTCGAGGCCACCCTGAGACTGCATAGTGAATTCCAGATTCCAGGTCAGCCTGGGCTAGATGGAGACCCTACCTCGAAAACAACAACAACAACAACAAAAAGGGGTGGGGGAGAGCTGACAAAGACCATACAAAGGGACATTCTATGGCAGCAGGACAGGCAGAGTGGTGACTCCCAGTCAGGGCTCACATGTTAGTCAGAGAGGGGGCACCTAACAAAACCCCTAGGTTTTTGTTTTTGTTTTTTTTTCCTGAGGTAGGGTCTCATTCTAGTCCAGGCTGACCTGGAATTCACTATGTAGTCTCAGGGTGGCCTTGAACTCACAGCGATCCTCCTACTTCTATGGCCTGAGTGCTGAGATTAAAGACGTGCACCACCACACTGGGCTTCCCTAGGAGGTTTTAAAGTACACTGAGCCTAGCTCAATTGGTAGAGCATGAGACTCTTAAAACATGTGACACTCTTCTACCTCACCCCAGCATGGGATTCATATCCAAGGGGACAGGCCCACACTTCCTCATTACAGCCGCATGAACTCTGCTGTGTTAATGGAAGTGTGTCGTATCCCTTGGGGAAACAATATAATCTGGTAAGAGAGGAGAGTGGCTCAGAGGAGTCAGTCACTCCGGAGGAACGAGGGTGGGACCATAGAGAGTAGTCAGTGGCCAGACACGCATGTTGGGCCTGCTCCCTGCTATGTAGCCCAGCGCCTCTGGTGTCTGGTTGCTGGCCATTGTCTCAGTGGACCCCTTTTTCCAGCAAGGACGGGGTAGCACATGGGGGGAAGTGGAGGAGGGGTCAGAGCCAGAGTGGAGGGCCCTGTGCTCCGCAGGGTGGCAGCGTGGCTTGGACACATCCCTTCATTTGAAGATGTCACCAAGTACCAAATGCTAGGAGCTCAGTGGGCATACGCGGACACTGCCCACTGTCCTAAAGCCCAAGGCCAGAGGGAAATGGTACGGCTGCATTTGGAAGCCCAGAGGACATGCTGCGGGGTCTGTGTGAGAAGAGAACAAAGGAGGAAAGAAGCAAACTGGGAGCTCCCACCAGGGACACAGTGGCGATGAAGAGTCAGGAGTCATTTTCCAGTCACAAGGTCTCAGCTGGGGGGGCACTCCACATATACACAGGCCTTACCCTCCTGTGCTCTTGGTCTTGGGAGCCACCGGTGAAGAGTGTGGCTGACTCAGGGCCACCCATCCCCACCACAGGACAGACAGTTCAAACAGAGGACATGCTGGGTGGGAGTGGGCCAGGAGTGTCAACTTCCACTTCAGGGAGAGGAGGGTGTGTGTGAGAGGAGATGAATCCGCACGGGCAGAGTGGATGATGGAGAAAGAAAGGGTGGGGAAGAGATGGCCTTCTATGAGAGCTGGGGGAGAGAGGAGCCTGAGGGGCCTAGCCCCCACAGAGGCGCCAGGCGGCCTTAGTCCAACTCTCCTGCCACAGATGAGTATCTCTCTTTTATCTTTGCCCATCCTATTTCCTTCTCCGCCCTGGGTCTACAAAGTCCTTCATGGAATTCTTGACTTCTAGGTTTACATTTGAGCAGGCTAGACTGTTGCTTAACTGTTGAGACTTTGGGAGAAGCAGGAACCTTCTCTTTCTAGAAGGCAACACACACCTGCTGGAGGGCCTTGTCTCACATTCTTACAGGCTGTAGAGGAGCTGTGAGGCCTGAGTCACAGGGTCCCCATGGGCTTGCATATCCCATGGGCCTGAGTTTTACTTGTGAACATCTGGTTCTGACATTTATTTAAACTCAGTCACTTCTGCTATGAAAATAAAAACATTTAGCTGGGGCTGGAAAGACGGCTCAACGATTAAGGTGCTTGCTTGCAAAACCTAATGGTCTGGGTTCAATTCCTCAGTACCCATGTAAAGCCAGATGCATCAAGTGGCACATGTGTCTGGAGTTTGCACTGGCAGGAAGCCCTGATGAGCTCATACTCTGTATGTCTCTTTCTGTCTCTCAAATAAATAAATAAAATAAAATATTATAACCCCCCCCCCCACTTAGCTGGTAGGAACAGTGTGAAGACTAAACAAGATAACACGGGCATGGTGTCTGAGCAGTGGACTGCCAATGAAAGGGGCTTCTCTTGGCTGTCTTTGACCAGACTGTTCTTCCATTCACATCTCCCTGTCCCCTCCCACCTTCACTCCATTCCTTCTAGCCCTCAAAGTCCTTCAGCCTGCTCTTCCGTCCAGCCCCACTGTCCCCTCACGTGTCTCTTCACCCCTACAGCTGGACCCAGGCTAGGGACTGCCTGCCCCCTGCTCTTTTCATTCCTCACAGCCTAGGGAAAGTTCTGCCACCCCCTCAAAGCCAAGTGCCTGCCCTGTCTCCACCGCGGGCTTCTCTCTGTGCTGTGGGTCCCCAGCTGGCTGCAGCACCTGCGAGGCAAGCAGTGGCTCATCTTCCTTTTCTTAGCAGCTTTCGCAGTGCAGCGTATGGTGAGCCAGCACCCACTGCAGGACGCACACCGCGCTGGGCTGCTGAGTGGACAGAGGCGCCTTTCTCACAAATGCAGTGCAGGACCCTGGGTTTCCTGCCTGCCAAGGACATAAGCTTTCAGCCTGGCTTGGCTATGCACCATCCACATGGTCTCATCCAGTCTGTCTGTTGCGCTGGCCACTCTCTGGTGAGGTCAGGGTGGACTCTTGTGTGGAACCCAGGAGATCTACAAGTGTTGCAGTTACCTTCTTTTTCTTTTAAAGATTTATTTATTTATTTATTAGAGACAGAGAGAAAGAGAGAGAGAGAGAGACAATGGGCATGCCAGGGCCTCTAGCCACTTCAAACAAACTCCAGACGCATATGCCACCATGTGCATCTGGCTTATGTGGGACCTGGAGAATTGAACCTGGATCCTTAGGCTTTGCAGGCAAGCACCTTAACCACTAAGCCATCTCTCCAGCCCCTGCAGTTATCCTTTTGTTGCTGGGACAAAATACCCAAGCAAAAGCAGTTTATG
Organism: Jaculus jaculus; assembly: GCF_020740685.1. Classification (NCBI taxonomy): domain Eukaryota; kingdom Metazoa; phylum Chordata; class Mammalia; order Rodentia; family Dipodidae; genus Jaculus; species Jaculus jaculus. Next base: position 515,039 of record NC_059109.1, read on the forward strand.
GAAGAAAGGGTTTATTATAGTTTACAGTTTATTTATTTATTTGGGAGGTAAATAGAGGGAATGGATGTGCCAGGGCCTCCAGCCACTGCAAACGAACTCCAGATGCATGTGCCACCTTATACATCTGGCCTACATGGATCCTGGGGAATCAAATGTGGGTGCTTAGGCTTCGTAGGCAAATGCCTCAACTGTTAAGCCATTTCTTCAGCCCTTAATGGGATATATATATATATACATATATATATATAATATATATAATAATAATATAATATATATATTAATATATTTATTTATTTGAGAGAGAAATAGAATGGACACTCCAGGACCTCTAGCCACTGCATATGAACTCCAGACGCATGTGCCCCTTTGTGCATCTGGCTTAAGTGGGTCCTGGAGAGTCAAACTGAGATCCTTTGGCTTTGCAGACAAACGCCTTAACCACTAAGCCATCTCTCTAGCCCCAGTTTTTATTTTATTTTATATCATTTATTTATTTATAAGCAAGAAAGAGACAGATAGAAAGAAAGAATGGGCATACCAGGGCCTCTAGTCACTGCATACAAACTCCAGACACATGTGCCCCTGTGCATCTGGCTTACATGGGTCCTGGGGAATGGAACCCAGGTCCTTAGACTTCACAGGCAAATGCTGTAACCACTAAGCATTTTCCCCAGCGCCACCCCCCAGTTTTATTTATTTATTTAATTTGTGATTTTTTGAGATAGAGTCTCTAGTCCAGGCTGACCTGGAATTCACTATGTACTCTCAGGGTGGCCTTGAGCTCATGGTGATCCTCCTACCCCAACCTCCAGAGTGTTGGGATTAAAGGCGTGTGCCACCACACCCGGCTCCAGTTATAGGTTTTTATTTTAAAATATTTTATTTATTTATTTATTGAAGAGAGAGAAAGAGGCAGATATATAGAAAGAATGGGCAGAATGGCCGCACTGCAAATGAACTCCAGATACTTGCACCACCTTGTGCATCTGGTTTATGTGGGCCCTGGGGAATGGAACCTGGGTCCTTAGGCTTCCCAGGCAAGTGTTTTAACCAGTAAGCCATCCCTCCAGCCCTCCAGTTATAGTTTTAAGGGACAGTTTCATTATGGTGAGAAAGCATGACAGCCCTGAGCCAGAAGTCTGTGTCACATGTCCACATCAACAGGAAGGAAGTAGTTTGAGCGAGCTAGCTCTGAACACCCACAGGGCTGGATTAGTAAACCACAAGGTCTGCTCTCAGCCACACCTCCTCCAGCAGGGCCACAACTTTCCCAAACTGCCACCAGCTGGGGACCAAGCATTGAAAATGCACAAGCTGAAGGAGGTGGTTTCATTCATACCACCATAGCCAGCCTTCCAGAAGGTGACTCTGGCCTGTGTACATACTTGGCTAGTGTCCTTCCCCTCCCCTCCCCTCCCCTGGCCTGTGTACATACTTGGCTAGTGTCCCTCCCCTCCCCTCCCCTCCCCTCCCCTTCTCTTCCCTTCCCTCCTTTGTCCTGTTAACTTCAGGGTTTCACTGCCCAAACTGAGAAGAAGGTTAACAGTGACCAAGAGGGACCCAGCAGCCTGTAGCAGCCCCTATCTGCAGGGGGTACAATCCAAAACCCCATGATGCCAGAGGTCATAGATAGTACCAAGCCCTGTATTGTGCTATATTGTGACTCTCCTATATGTGAGTGTAGGATAAACAATGCTAAATTAGGCACAGTATGAAATTAATAAAACAGAATGATCACACCAGGCGTAGTGGCACAAGCCTTTAATCCCAGCACTTGGGAGACAGAGGTCACTGTAGGACCTCTTGGCAGGATCACTGTGAGTTCAAGGGCAGCCTGAGACTACACAGTGAATTCCAGCTCAGCCTGGGCTGGAATGAGACCCTACTTCGAAAAAACAAACAACTCAACCAAACAAATAAAATAGGATAATCACAACAATATACTGTAATAAGTGATTTAAGATGTATGAATTGCTTATTTCTGGAATTTTCTTCTTATTCATTTCAGACTGTGGAAAATTGACATGATGGGAAGGCAACTGTGGATGGGGCCGGGGGCGGGCACTGTACAGCAGAGGGGATAGGATTTCAGGGTTGGAGAGATGGCTCAGCAGTTAAAGGCGCTTGCTTGCAAAGCTTGTTGGCCCATGTTCGATTCCCCAGTACTCACATAAAGCCAGATGCACAAAGTGATGCATGCATCTCAGAGTTTGCAGCAACAAGAAGTCCTGGCAAGTCCACATTCTCTCTGTCTCTCTCTCTCTCTGCTTACAAGTAAATAAATAACAAAGATAGGATTTTAATAAGAACAGAGAGGGCCACATGTGGTCAGGGCAGCTGAGGACCAGCTTAGCCCTGGGTGGCTGATTGGGAGCCGAGTGGACGAGTAGATGGGAGGAGAGGCGGTGGAGGAATGTGACTGTGTAGGTGCTGGGAGCTGGCTGGAGGCCGAGAGAGACTGGGCCTCCTCCAGCCTGGCTTTCTTGGCCAAGGTCTGACTGCAGCAGGAAGGAATGTGAGGAAAACAAGGGAGATGAATGAACCATCACCACCTCTAGTTACTCAGGGGAAGCTTTGCTGGAAAGAGTTCTGCCTCCCCTGCCCACCTGGGGGTGCTTGCATTCTCTAGCCCACAGGGTTTCTTTCCCCTTGGTCTTCCTGGCTCCAGCCTCCTCCTTCTCCAAGATCTAGATGGGGCCTGAGAGTCTAGGGAGAGGCACCGAAAGACAGTGCTATTCTAGGATCCCTGTCTGGGCTCTGCCGGAGGCCGGCCGGCGGGCAGCAGAGGACAGAGGGTGAAAGTCTGCCTTTCTGACCCCCAGAGGGAGGGTGCAGGCAGGAGTGACTGGGGAGCCTCTGGGCCAGAAGGCCACACCTTCCTCTCATTTAGTTCGTTCTTTCTGATAATTTCCTATTTGATCTTTTTTAAAATAAAGTTTTAAAAATGTATTTATTTTATTTATTTATTAGAGACAGAGAGAGGGAGAGAGAGAGCGAGAATGGGAGCACCAGGGCCTCTAGCCACGGCAAACAAACTCCAGACACATACGCCACCATGTGCATTTGGCTTATGTGGGACCTGGAGAATCAAACCTGGGTCCTTAGGCTTCGCAGGCATGCTCCTTAACCGTTAAGCCATCTCTCCAGCCCTCCTGTTTGATCTTTACAAAAACCTTCCAAAGTACATATTTTTTTAAACTTTATTTTTATTTATTTATTTGAGAGAGAGAGAGAGGGGCAGAGAGAGGGAGAGAGAGAGAAAGAGAATTGGGCACATCAGGGCTTCCAGCCACTGCAAACGAACTCCAGACATATGCGCCCCTTATGCATCTGGCTTACGTGGGTCCTGGGGAATTGAACAGAGGTCCTTTGACTTTGCAGGCAAATGCCTTAACGGCTAAGCCATCTCTTCAGCCTTATTATTATTTAAAAATCCTCATTTTTCTGGGGTTGTAGCTCAGTGACAGAGCACTTGCCCAGCATGTACAAGGCCCTGGGTTTCACCTCTAGCACCACAAATATGTATGAAGCTCAAAAAGGTTTGGTGGAAAAAAAGAAAGAAAGGAAGAAAACAAGGTTTGGTGAGCCGCTCAAAGCCGGGGGATTAGCTGGGATTAAAACCCAGGGTTCTGCCTGCTCTGTCTCCCCATCCGCCCGCCCGTCCTCCTCAGAGTTGGTTCCTTGGACTGCCCTCTGCACAGCTCCTCGGACCCTTTTCCTGGCAGCTCCTGTGCTAGGTTCTGGCCAGAAGTCGGGGTACAGAAGATGGTGCCCAGTAGTTGCATGCAGCTATACTTTTTCTTTTTTTTTTTTTTTAGAGAGGCCTCATATAGCCCAGACTGGCCTTGAACTGGCTTTGTAGCTGAGGATGACCTTGAACTTCTGATCTTCCTTGCACACACCCCATGCCCAGTTCATGTGGTGCTGGAGATTGAACTCAGGGCTTCATGCATGCTAGGCAAAGTACTCTGCCAACTGAGCCATATTCTTCACAGCCCTGCATTTAAATTAATTAAACTTAGAGAAAGTGAAAAAATTTATCTCCACAACGGGTCACACCAGTCCCATTTTAAACTTTTGAGTGCGTGTGCATGCGTGCGTGTGTGCGTGCCTGTGTGTGTGTGTGTAGGCTGTGGTTTGAAACAGCACAGGAGGCACGAGGCCATCACAATCATCAGTTCCATGGAGCCAGAGCTCAGGGCAGGACCGGAAAGAAAACGGGAGAGACCAGCCCAAGGGCTGGAGGCATAGAGATACTTTTGTGAGATGGACTCCGGGTGAGAGGAGGAAGGGCTCCACCTGGCAGGTCAGGCGGGCGGTCATCCCAGGGGAGACTTGGGCCCTCCCTCCGATACTGATACTCTGGCAATGCCAGTGAGCAATCAGGGGCGGGGCCAGGGCCACAGAAGGAGAGAGGGCCCTCAGTGGAGGGAAATCACTCTGTTGAAGGATCCTAGGGCTCTGGTCCTAGGTCCTTTGGGGACTCAGGAGCAGGCCTGGCTTTTCTTTATTTTACGTGGACAGGAAGAGCCACCATTCTTCCTGTTTGCCCATCCAGGCCAGGGAGCTTGCTAATGGGTGTCCTGCCGCCACCTTGTCAATTAGCCTCTTCGCCTCTTGCTCACCCTCCAAGTCTGGGTCACCACCATGGGGGAGGGGCTGTGAGTGGCCTGTGAGTCACAGAGACCCAGCTATGACAGGGGTCCCAGCCCAGGCCCCTCCCTAGGTCGAGCCCTGGCTCCCAATGCCTCAGCCTATCCCAGGATTTCCTAGAAGAGAATGGTCAGGGGGCTGGTTTTCATTATGTGGATGTCTAGTTTTTTTTTTATTATTATTATTTTGGATTACTAAGGTAGGTTCTTGCCCTAGCCCAGGCTGACCTGGAATTCATGATGTAGTCTCAGGCTGGCCTCAAACTCACAGTGATCTTCCTACTTCTGCCTCCCGAGTGCCGGAATTAAAGGCATGCACACCACGCCTGTGGATGTCTAGTTTTATAGAAGGGAAAACTTTCGTTCAGGGATGTGATACATCTAGGCTTTTGGAAGTGGTTGCAGGCGGGTCCGGGACAAGGAAGATCTCATATCTGAAGGAGGGGCGTGGGGGCTAAGTGATGGAACCCTAAGAAAATGGCCAGATAGGGGCTGCAATGGGAGCTGATCCATGCAGTGGGGTGGGAATTTTCCAAGAGCAGCAGGAAAAGATGAAATGCTCACATATGCTGGTGGTGTTGAGTGTGACTAGGGAGTAGAGCAGGTCAGGTGGGGAAGAGCCAGAGACTGGGTCCTACCGTGAGAGTGGCCACCCCCAAGGGATGGTCCTGGGGCAGAGCACCTGGCTCTGGGTTTGACAATGAGGAGCCAGGGGAAGCCAGCCAGGCAGGGTCTAGGGCCCTGTGGCCTGGGTCCCCTGCACTGCAGCCACCTCTGCTGCTGAGTAGGCAGATGCAATGGCTGATTGCTTCAGCTCCTCCCGCCACACCAACTTCCCCCAGGCACCCACCCCCTCCGTCCCTCCTCCCTCCCCACAATGACTCCTGCCCAGAGAATGTCCAGCCCTGGCATAAAGGCCCTGGTGTCCACGAGCGGCTGTCACTGGAGGCCACGCCATCGAGATGGGTTCCTCTTGGGTACCTGGGATGGGGTGTGTGGGTGGGCCCGGGCTGATGGCATTGCTGCTAGTTGGTCTTCTGACAGGTAGGAGACTGGGGCCCTGAAGGGGCAAGTGGGAGGTGCAGACCCCACAGGGAAGCTGGGAGGTGGGGGCAGTGCAGGGAGAAGGGAGGGGATGTGGAGCCTGAGGGACAGGGCCCAGAAGAGCATCCAGCAAGGGACATAGGCTGGATGTTGAGCCCAGGGACTGCTCCTCACCTCTGCTTGTCACCTCAGGCAAATACCTTTTTCTTTTATTCTTAAAATATTGTATTTATGTATTTATTGAGGGGAGAGAGAGAGAGAGACAGAGAGAGAGAGAGAGAGAGAGAGAGAGAGAGAGAGAGAGAGAGAGAGAGAATGGGCGCATCAGGGCCTCCAGCCACTGCAAATGAACTCCAGAAGTATGTGCTACCTTGTGCATCTGGCTTACGTGGGTCCTGGAGAATTGAACCTGGGTCCTTAGGCTTCACAGGCAAGTACCTTAACCACTAAGCCATCTCTTCAGCCCTCTTTTTATTTTTATTTTTTGTTTTGTTTTTTGAGGTAGGGTCTCACTCTAGCCCAGGATGACCTGGAATTCACTCTATTCTGAGGGTGACCTCGAACTCAGTGCAATCCTCCTACCCCTGCCTCTTGAGTGCTAGGATTAAAGGCATGTGCCACTACACCCAGCTTATTTTTATTTTTTAAACAAATGCTGGGCAAATGCTTTGACACTGAGCTACCCTCCAAGCCCCTACTTTAATCTTCTGAGCTTCTTTCTGAAATGCTAAACATGGGTTAACAACACAAGTCTCTTGGCACATCATAAACAGATGTATATAGCATGAGCTTTGGAAGCTCTAGAAGGTTGTATAAATGGTGGGATGAAGGCTGGAGATTTCTTAGCAACAATAATTGTTACCATTTGGAGTTTCTTTTGTTTTTAATATTTTGGCATTAATAGGTTAGTCTTTTTTCCTCCTTTCCCCTTCCTTCCTTCTTTTTTAAACATTATATTTATTTATTTGAGAGAGGGAAAGAGGCAGGCAGAGAGAGAGAAAGAAAGGGCATGCCAGGGCTTCTAGTCACTGCAAACAAACTCCAGATGCATACCCCACCTTGTGCATCTGGCTTATGTGGGTCCTGGGGAATTGAACCTGTGTCCTTTGGCTTTGTAGGTAAGCACCTTAACAGCTAAGCCATCTCTCCAGTCCCCTTTCTTCTTTTTAAAAATATTTAATTAATTTATTTATTTGAGAAGGAGAGAACAACAATGGATGTTCCCGGGTGTCCAGCTACTGCAAACTCCAGATACATGTGCCACCATGTGCATCTGGCTTATGTGGGAGCTGAGTAATCAAGCCTGGGTCCTCAGGCTGCACAGGCAAGTGCCTTAACCTCTGAGGAATTTCTCCACCCCCTGTTTTTTTATCTTTTTCTCTCTTTCTTTCTTTTTTTTGAGGTAGGGTCTCACTGTAGCCCAGGCTGACTTGGAATTCACTATGTAGTCTCAGGGTGGCCTTGAACTCACAGTGATCCTCCTACCTTGGGCTCCTGAGTGCTGGGATTAAAGGTGTGTGTCACCACACCTGGCTGGAGTCTTTCTTTTTAATATTAATATTTTAGCATTAATAGGTTACAGGTTAGTCTTTTTTCCTCCTTTCCTCCCTTCCCTGCCTTTTTTTTTTTTTTTGAGGTAGGGTCTCACTCTAGCCCAAGCTGACCTGGAATTCACTATGTAGTCTCAGAGTGGCCTCAAACGTATACACTGATCCTCCTACCTCTGCCTCCTGAGTGCTGGGACTAAAGGCGTGTGCCACCACACCCAGCCTCATCTTAAACACATGGTGACCACCCCCTCTCCTCAGATTCCTGAATACTGTGCACTACCCTTCTTAAATTGCTACACTTATTCTGAAGCACTTTAAGTTAGTTAATTAGCAGCTTTGATCACTGAGAGAACTTTATGATAGGTTATTCCCACTCTATAGCTGAGGACCCCACGGTTAGGAAATTGGCTTTAAGTTGCAGTTAGAAGCAGGACAGCAAGGATTCTGGGCTCAGGCTGGGTGGCACCTGGCCGCTGTCACCACAGGAGTGAAGGGGCAGTGTGAGGGTAGGGTGCATCAGTGACTTTGTAGTTGAGGAAAGGAAGATGGGGGAGGTCTGGCTATTGATGGACGGCACCAGCACGAGGGTCAAGCATGAGTGATGCCTGGTGGTGCTGTGGTTGGAAGCACTGTCTAGAGACATGATCTGTCTCACCTCATCATGGAAGCTCTGTGGAGAAAGCAAGGGCAGCCTTTACCTCTCCAAGTCAGCCTTTACCTCTCCAAGTGTCAGGGCTAGTCACGTGCTCTGTCCATGCTACCTGGGACTTGAAGGGACTGAGGTGGGCATAGGAAACTCAAGTGAGGGGGCCGTGCAGGCAGGCTGTGGTGACAGAAGCCCGGGGATAAGGAGCAGAGAGTCAGTGAAGGAAAGAAGTGGGTCTATGCCTGTGGGAGGCAGAGGTCATAGAAGTCACATGTGGGTAGAGTGGGCATGGCAGATGTGTGTGTGTGCAATGGCTGGTTGATGATGGTCACACGCCTTCGAGGAGGGTTTTTAGCCTTATGTCCCTGGGCTGGGTTAGTGAGAACAGAAGTGGCTCAGGGTGCGGTGTCCTGTCGCACTGGTACCAGCAGGTTCTGAAGCAACAGGTGAGTGCCCCTACACCCTGGCTCCCACCTAGCTTTACTGGCATGGCCGGTGCTGGGACAGGAAGTAGGATTTCCAGCCTGGACCTTCAAACAGGACCCGGAGACCAAATGTTAGCCCTCTCCTCTAGGCCATTCTCTTTGCAATGCTGCGGATTGAAGCCAGGGCCTTGTCTGTTAGGCCTGCGCTCTGCTGCTGAGTCCCAGCCCAGCCCAGGCGTTGCTTTTCATCTTCTGTTTGGTTCCACAGTCTGACTCAGGATTTTCCCTGGGATTTCTCTACCTTGAGATTTCAGCCTCTGCACTCTGTCTTCTTTTAGACATGTTTGTTCCTGGAACTATTTGTCCCCCTTCTCCACTATCCACAGCTTATCCTTTCAGTGCCTCCCTCTTTGGAGTTTTACCGTCTGTTTTCCTTGTAAATGTTTTACCTCATCCCCACTCAGCCTCCAGCTCCTGGAACAACACGACTGCCCATATCTGTGCCACCTCAATTTCCCGCACAAGCAGCCATTTCTTCATTTTCTAGCCCTGATTGTAGCCGATGACTGGGAATGGGCTAATCCAAACTCCTTTCTGGTCCTTACTGACCAGTGCTTTCTATCCCAAGGAACCTTGGCTAAGAGCATCGGGACCCTCTCAGATCCATGTAAGGACCCCACACGGATCACCTCCCCCAACAGTCCTTGTCTCATTGGAAAGACTGGCTCCAACAGCGTCAGCAGCCACAGTGGTTCCAGCGGCCAAGGTGGCCTCAGCTTCACCAGCCACACTGGCTACAGTGGTCAGAGTGGCTCCAGTGGCCAGGGTGGCTCCAGCTTCAGCACCTATGGTGGCTCCAGTGGCCAGGGTGGCTCCAGCAGCTTCACCAGCCACACTGGCTCCAATGGTCAGAGTGGCTCCAGTGGCCAGGGTGGCTCCAGCAGCTTCACCAGCCACACTGGCTCCAGCAGCTCCGTTTCGGGTCCCAGTGGTCCCAGCAGTGGCTCCAGCGTCTTCCAGGGTGGCTCAGGGTCTGCACTATTTAAGCCAGGAACCGGGTATTCCCAGATCAGCTACTCTCAGTCATCAAGCAGCCGGGAAGGACCAGGGCAAGGCTCCGCTCTACCAACCAACGACAGAAGTTCCTCTCTGGCTGGAGGCTCTTACACTTCGGGGATGTCCAGCAGCAGCTCCAACCTGCGCCCCTGTAGCTCAAATGTGCCAGACTCTCCCTGCAGTGGGGGGCCCATCGTCTCACACTCCGGCCCCTATATCTCTAGCTCCCACTCCGTGTCAGGTGGGCAGAGGCCTGTGGTGGTGGTGGTTGAGCAGCACGGCTCTGGGGGCCCTGGAGTGGTTCAAGGTATGCCTTGTAGCAATGGCGGCCTCTCAGGCAAGCCCTGCCCCCCCATCACCTCTGTACAGCAGCCCTATGGCGGCTATGAGGTAGTGGGTGGCTCTGCTAACAGTTATCTGGTCCCAGGTATGACCTACAGCGGCGGTAAGATCTACCCTGTGGGCTACTTCACCAAAGATAACCCTGTCAAGGGCTCTCCAGGGGCCCCTTCCTTTGCAGCTGGCCCCCCCATCTCTGAAGGCAAATACTTCTCTAGCAATCCCATCATCCCCAGCTACAGCTCTCCCAGTTCCAATGGCTACCCATCTGGAGCTTCCTCGGCTATTGTGTTCCAGCCTGTGGGCGCTGGTGGAGTCCAGCCCTGTGGAGTTGGCTCCATGAGCTCTAAGGGGCCCTGCAATCTCTCCAGTTCGAAAGTGCACATCGCCTCGAGCATTTCCAGCAGCTCCAGCTCCTCCTACCAACCCTGTGGAGGTGGTGTTTCCCAGGGGCCCTGCTCCCCACCAGGCCCTGGCTCCCTCTCCATCAGTGCTGGTGGAAGCCACAGCCCATCCTCCATCTCCAGTGCCAAGATCATCTTGCAGCCCTGCAGCAAGTCCAGCTCCCCTGGCCACCCCTGCCTTTCTGTTTCCTCCTCCCCACTGAGTGGGGGTCCTGATGGCTCTCCTCAGCCTGACCCCTCTGCTGGGGCCAAGCCCTGTGGCCCCAACAGCATCAGTAGGGTGCCTTGTCGCTCCATCCGGAACATCCTGGCACGAGTGAAGCCTCTGGGACCTCAGTTAGCTGACCCTGAAGTTTTCCTGCCCCAGAGAGAGCCCATTGACAGCCCATAAGTCGGTTTTTGTAAGTGCGTCCATGGGCGCATGTGCTTGCACACTGGTCATCTCCCAGCTGGGAGGCGTCCAGGGACTCAGGAATGGGGTTAGCTCAGTTTCCCACCTCCAGCCTAGGAGAGCTGCTTCACTTGTCCTTCCAGCCCAGAGTTGTCTGCTCTCTTTGTACTTAGGCTCCTGCCCAGTAGTGGACTCCAGTCACCTTTCTCATTCTCACCTACTGCTTTGATCCCCTATCACCATGGTGCCCACTCTGCTCTGTCACCACCCTTAAAGCTCCCTTTGCGGTTTCTTTGAGATGGGCCATTGTCCAAGCACACTTAATTCAGGTTCAAGACCAGGAAGCCCCTGAGTCGTCCTCAACCTCCCATGTCTAGACAATTGACCCTTTTCTCTCCCCAATTACCAGAAAACCATCCCTACTCTTCCAGACATGTCTTGATTTATCCAACCAACCCCTAGATCACTGGGTTCTCCCTCCTGAATCCACCTACCGTCCATCACAACTCTCACCACAACCAGCACACCCTTGTCTCCCAAGCTGTCTTCTCAACCTCTCCCTGGCTGCTTGCTCTCTGAAAGCATGGGGCCTGCCCACGGTGCCTGTGGACACCAGGGTCATCTGCAGAGCCTGGCACAGATACTGCCTGGTGTTCCTGTGGACACCAGGGCATCTGCAGATGGCATAGACTATCAGCTCTCTTTGGATCTTGATCACAGCTCAATAAATGGTGTGAACTCTGAACTTAGTGCAGACTTTGCTTTCTTGGAGTCTCCTCCCAGGAGCTGGGTACTACTCCCCCTGCGCCTCTAGAGGGCCATGTCTCCGGTTTCCATTCCTAAATTGGCCCCGTGTCTCTCTCATACCTTACACCTCCTCTCACGAAGAAAGAAAACAATAAGCATTTGTTGAACTGAAAGCCTCTCAGATCTTTCCTCATGTTACTGTCTTATTGCCCCAGGAAATGCGCTCTCTCTGGACTTCCCATCCACGCCTCCCTTCGCCCAGTCCTCCTGACCTTCCTCCCTCCCCACCCAGGCTGCTTCTCACTCTGCCATTAGCGTGCCTCACCTCGTGGTCGTGGTCCTCTCTTGGAGTCCTGCAGCACAGTTTCTGGGACACAACCCAGACAAGATTCCTGGATCCTGAGTAGGTGTCAGTTGTTCTGGGAGCTGGGGGCGGAAAGAGTGAGGCAGGATTGCAGCATGATGACTCACTCAACAAGGTTGCAGAACCTGGTGGACAGAACCAATAGAGAGAGCCACGTACCCTTTCTATTGCCTCACTCCCTAGATGGCCTTGGGGAGAAGATGTTGCTCTCTGACGAGAGGGCAGAGCACTTCCTTGGAGAAAGAAAGTGGAGTGGGTCATGAAGGCCACGTGGAAGCTCTCATGACTTGGGGATGGCAGGTAGCATGTGTGTCCCAGCAGGAAGAGTCTCACCACTGTAAAGAAACTCACTGCCACCCTAGGATCTGACCCACTGTCTACTGGTATGGAGATGGTTGGTGCTGAGTTCACAAGTACTGAAGTTCCAAGTCCAGACTAGAGCTGGAGAGATGGCTTAGCGGTTAAGGTGCTGGCCTGCAAAGCCAAAGGACCCAGGTTTGATTCCCCAGGACCCGTGTAAACCAGATGCACAAGTCCATTGCACTGACTTAACAGCTGAACCAACCTGACCTTCAGGGCTGACTAGAAACAGAGCAGGGCTCCCAAAGAGTACTGTTGCAACATCACTTAGAGTCACCTTTGGTTCAGCTTCTGGCCAATGGCAGAAATCAAGGCCCCAGAGGCCCCATGGATAGAACTGCAGAGAAGCAGGTCCTCCACTAGGGACCCCTCTAGTCTGTGGTGTGGTCAAGGTTAAAAGCTCCAGAAAAATTTTCTGGTGTTGGGTTTGATTCCCCAGCACCCACATAAAGCCAGATGCACAAAGTAGTGCATGCATCTGGAGTTTATTTGCAGCGCCTGGAGGCCCTAGCATGCCCATTTCCTCTGTCGATTTCTCTTCTATTTCTGTTTGCTTATAAGTAAATAAAATGATTATTTTTTAATTGGTGGGAAGGTGAAAGGTTACGCTCCTTTTGGAAGCCATTCCTCTCATTGTTCAGTGGTTCGGCCCTGCAGGAGCAGCTGCAGGTCATGGGGGAATGAACGGTGGCAAATGGTTGGAAGGGGGTAGCCTGAAGGGGTCACTTGAATTCATGGTGAGTTTACCCCTTTCCTCAGTGGGATAACAGGAAAGCCAGTGATGATGAAGCTTAAGTGGGGAATGGAGTACCAGGGCTACCTCGTGTCTGTAGATAGCTGCATGAACATGCAGAAGAATACATAGATGGGGCCTTGTCTGGACATCTCGCTCTAACACAGGCAGACCTGGAATTCACTATGGAGTCTCAGGGTGGCCTCAAACTCACAGATATCCTCTTACCTCTGCCTCCCAAGGGCTGGGATTAAAGGTGTGTGCCACCACCCCAGGCCATTTCTTGACATAAAGATTGTTTTTTTAAAATTTATTTTTGGTTTACTTTTATTTATTTGAGTGTCACAGATACACAGAAAGGGACAAAGAGAGAGAGAGAAAGAGAGGGAGAGAGAATGGGCGCACCAGGGCTCCAGCCACTGCAAACAAACTCCAGATGTGTGCACCTCCTTGTGCAACTGGCTAACGTGGGTCCTGGGGAATCGAACCTTGAACCAGGGTCCCTAGGCTTCACTGGCAAGTGCTTAACCACTAAGCCATCTCTCCAGCCCAATAAAGATTGTTTTTGTCAAAAAAAAAAAAGGTATTATCCCGAAACGCTACCAATCTCCCCTACTGGTCAGTTCAGGAATGGAGCTTGCCACTGTTCCAGTAGCTAGCAGGCAGGGGCAGATGATGAATGAGAGATCAGCTCACAGACCATTTCCTCAGGCAGCCAGGAAATGCTCTCTGAGGTCTTTCTAGAAGAAATGGAGAGGAAGAAGGCAGTTAAGTACTTTTTATTAGGCTTGTGATCACAGCTACTTGGGAGGCTGAGGCAGGAGGATGAAAGGTACATGGCCAGCCTAAGCCACTTAGAAAGATCCTGCCTCCAACAACAAAATGAAACAAAGCAAACAAACAAACAAACAAAGAACATTAAAAGAGGGCTGGGTATGTGCAGCTGAGCAGTAGAGTGCCTGTCTAGCATTATAGGCCTCAGGTACAACCCCAGCATTACAAAATAGAAACAATGAAAATAATTTTATTGTAAAAATTTTAGGGCTGGGGAGAGGGTTCAACAGTGAAAGGCACCTGTTTGCAAAACCTGAGGGCTTGGGTTCAATTCCCCAGTACCCATGTAAAGCCACATGCCCAAAGTGGCACATGAGTCTGGAGTTCATTTGCAGTGGCAAGAAGCCCTGGAGCACCCATTCTCTCTCCTCCCCTCTTCTCTCTGCTTGCAAATAAATGAATAAAAATATTTTCAAAATTTCAGCTACATTATTTGTCCATTTTCTGTTGCTGTAACAAAACAATAAGGACTGGATAATGTATAAAGATGAGACTAATTTAGCTCATGGTTTTGAAGGTTCAGGAGCATGCCATCAACATCTGAGCATCACAGAGGAACTGTGTGTGAGAGGGGAGGTCACATGAAAAGACAGGATGGGGTTCAGTGTTATTGCTTGATTGTTTGTTAACTTATTTATTTTGCAGTGAACCTAGGACCTCTGGTATGCTAGGCACATTTTTAATTACCCTTTCTTTCTTTCTTTCTTTCTTTCTTTCTTTCTTTCTTTCTTTCTTTCTTTCTTTCTTTCTTCTTCTTCCTCCTCCTTCTTCTTCTTATTGTTGTTGTTATTTAAAATAATTTTTATTGACAATTTCCATAATAATAAACAATATCCCTTGGTAATTCCCTCCCTCTCCCTACTTTCCCCTTTGAAACTCCACTCTCCATCATATCCCCTCCCCCTCTCAATCAGTCTCTGTTTTATTTTGATGTCATCATGTTTTCCTCCTATTATGATAGTCTTGTGCAGGTAGTGTCAGTCACTGTGAGGTCATGGATATCCAGGCCATTTTGTGTCTGGAGGAGCACGTTGTAAGGAGTCCTACCCTTCCTTTGGCTCTTACATTCTTTTAGTCCCCTCTTCTGCAATGGACCCTGAGCCATGGAAGAAGTGATAGAGATATTTCAGTGCTGAGCACTCCTTTGTCACTTCTTCCTTGCACCATGGTGGCTAGGCACATTTACAAAAAATATTTTTATCTATTTGCAAGGAGAGAGAGAGAGATGGAGACAGAGAGAGAAAGTATGGGTTCATGAGGGTCTCTTGCCACTGCAAAGGAACTCCAGATGCATGTGCCACTTTGTGCAACTGGCTCTATGTGAGTATGGAGAATGGAATTTAGGCCATTAGACTTTGCAAGCAAGCACCTTTAACCACTGAGAAAATTTCCCAGAACACACACACACACACACACACACACACACACACACACATATATTTGAAACTTTTTTTTTTTTAAATTTTTATTTATTTGAGAGCGACAGACACAGAGAGAAAGACAGATAGAGGGAGAGAGAGAGAATGGGCGCGCCAGGGCTTCCAGCCTCTGCAAACGAACTCCAGACGCGTGCGCCCCCTTGTGCATCTGGCTAACGTGGGACCTGGGGAACCGAGCCTTGAACCGGGTTCCTTAGGCTTCACAGGCAAGCGCTTAACCGCTAAGCCATCTCTCCAGCCCCACATATATATTTGAGGTAGGATTTCACTCTAGCTCAGGCTGACCTGGAATTCACTATGGTGTCTCAGGGTAGCCTTGGACTCATGGCAATTCTCTTACTTCTGCCACCTGAGTGCTGGGATTAAAGGTGTGCACCACCACACCCAGCTTCCCTATAATTTTTTTTTTTGAGGTAGTGTCTCACTGTAGTCCAGGCTGGCCTGGAATTCACTCTATATTCTCAGGGTGGCTTTGAACTCACGGCGATCCACCTAGCTCTGCCTCCTGAGTGCTGGGACTAAAGGTGTGTGTCACCATGCCTGGCTCCTGTAAGGTTTTTTTTTTTTATTTAAATTTTTTTTTTATTATTTATTTGAGAGCGACAGACACAGAGAGAAAGGCAGATAGAGGGAGAGAGAGAGAATGGGCGCGCCAGGGCTTCCAGCCTCTGCAAACGAACTCCAGACGCATGCGCCCCCTTGTGCATCTGGCTAACGTGGGACCTGGGGAACCGAGCCTCGAACCGGGGTCCTTAGGTTTCACAGGCAAGCGCTTAACCGCTAAGCCATCTCTCCAGCCCTCCTGTAAGGTTTTTGAAGGAGGGCCTTACTCTAGCCCAGTCTAGTGACCTAGAACTCACTCTGTAATATTAGATGGGTTTTGAGGATTGAATTTAGGACCTCATACTTGCAAGGCAAGCACTGTCCAGGTTGAACTATCTATGGAGCCAATTCTCCTACCTCAACTTCCTGAGTGCTGGGATTAAAATTGTGTCACCATGCCAACTTCCCCTCTTCCTCCTTTTTAACTTAAAAAAAAATATTTATTTTTTTTAAGAGAGAGAGACAGGGGCTGGAGAGATGGCTTAGCAGTTAAGTGCTTGCTTATGAAGCCTAAGGACCCTGGTTCAAGGCTTGATTCCCCAGTAGCCATGTAAACCAGATGCACAAGGGGGTGCATGCATCTGGAGTTCATTTGCAATGGCTGGAGCCCCTAGTGCACCCATTCTTCCTCCCTCTCTCTCTCTCTCTTTCTCTGCCTCTTTCTCTGTCTGTTGCTCTCAAATAAATAAATAAATAAAAATAAAACAAAATAAAAGAGAGAGGGAGAGAGAGAGAAAGGCAGAATGGGTGAGCCAGGGCCTCTAGCCAGTGCAAACGAACTGCAGACGCAAGTGCCACTTTGTGCATCTGGCTTTACGTGGGTACTGGGGAGTTGAACATGTGTTGTAGGCAAGTACCTTAATTACTGAGCCGTCTCCCAGTCTGTTGGCATTTATATTCAAAGGTAGATAACTCATTAGGAAGTTCCATGCTCCCAACACCCGGCCGCAGCAGTGATGATGTCATGGCCAGCAGAGGCTGAGCATCTTTCTCTGTTGTTACTTGGGCACAGCCATTGCCTCTCAGTGTTTGCTATATTCTATGGGTACATATGACCATCTGTGTTAGACAGAACGGTGCCTCCAACCCATACCAACAACAAGGCTGCCATCCTAATCCCTGGCATTAGTAAATGTTCAATTACATGCCAAAGGAAAACAAGGTTCCAGATGGAATCAAGATTGTTAGTTACCTGACCTTAGCATAAAGGGATTACCTGGGATTATCTAGGTGGGTCCAATATGATCACAGTATTTTAAAACGTGGACACGGGAAACAGAAGAGGAAGCAGATGGTACCATGTGAGAAGAACCTACTGTTTGGGACTTACAAGGTGAGGGATGGGAGCATGAGCCCAGGAATGCAGGCGGTTTCTGAAAACCAGAAAACACGAGTAAGTAGATTGTCTCTCAGAGCTTCCATAAGGGGACACCCTGCTGACCCCTAGATTTTAAGCCAGAAAAACCCATTTTAGACTTTACATATATATGAGAAAGAGGAAGAGAGAGGAGAATGGGGAATGCCAAGGCCTCCAGCCCCTGAAAACAGACTTCAGACACATGCGCTACCTTGTGTATTTGGTTTATGTGGGTCCTGGGAAATTGAACCTGGGTCGTTTGGCTTTGCAGCAAGTGCCTTAACCACTAAGCAATCTCTCCAAACCACATCTTAGAGTTTTTTTTTTTTAATTTTTATTTATTTATTTATTTATTTGAGAGCGACAGACACAGAGAGAAAGACAGATAGAGGGAGAGAGAGAGAATGGGCGCGCCAGGGCTTCCAGCCTCTGCAAACGAACTCCAGACGCATGCGCCCCCTTGTGCATCTGGCTAACGTGGGACCTGGGGAACCGAGCCTCGAACCGGGGTCCTTAGGCTTCACAGGCAAGCGCTTAACCGCTAAACCATCTCTCCAGCCCGAGTTTTTTTTTTTTTGACTTAATAAAATTTTATTTTTTCCAAATGTATATGTACTAGTTGAGTTGAACCTGTTCATGCATCTTCACCAGCAGTGGGGGCATCTCCACCCTTGGTATTTCTAGTGTAAGTCACTTGATCTCTGTGCTTTGAAATCGGTTTGATAAATCCTTTACTAAGGAGCTCCTGAAGGGCTGCTCTGGTCTCTCAGAGACCACAGCAGGGGTAATAAGCTTATAGCTGGGAACTTCTTTACAGAGTTTGTTGTACATAGCTTTGTCAAACAGGACGAGGTTGTTGAGCTTGTCCCGAGCTTTGCCTTTGGACCACTTCTTTTTGGCCTTGCCCCCAGACTTGTTGACTGGATCATTGTCTTTCTCAGCCGACTTCCCAATGTCTTTCTTCTTCTTGTCGCCCTTGGGCAGCATGGCGAAGCTCAGAGAGCCACTGCGACCACTGCGGCTTTGCTAAGATATTGGAGAAAAAGACATCTTAGGCTTTTGATCTCTAAAATTATAACAGATTTGGCATGGTGGCACATGCCTGTAGTTCCAGCACTGAGCAGGCTGAGGCAGGAAGATTAGAAGTTTGAGACCAACTGGATTACCTGGTGAGATCTTGTTTCTGAAGTCACAAAACAAAAACAAAACAAAAAACAAAATAAAAATCTCTAACATGGGTCTGGGAAGATGGCTCAGAGGTTAAAGATGTCTGCCTGCAAAGCCTGCTAGCCAGAGTTCAATTCTCAAGCCACCAATATGAGCCAGATGCAAAATGTGGCTCAAGTATCTGGTATTCATTGGCAGTGTCAAGAGACCTGACTTGCCTCCACTCCCTGACACACACAAATAAATAAATTAAAAAAAATTTAAAAGCTGGGTGTGGTGGCACATGCCTTTGATCCCAGCACTTAGGAGGCAGAGATCACTGTGAGTTCGAGGCCACCGTGAGATTACATAGTGAATTCCAGGTCAGCCTAGGCTAGAGTGAGACCATACCTCGAAAAAAACCTAAAATCCAAAACCAAAAACAAATTTAAATCTCTAACATAATAAATGTATGATGCAAACCATTAAGTTTATGGTACTTGGCTATAAGAACAAAAGGAAATAAGGATAGAAGCCAGCCCTATTTTCCTAGACACGGAGCTTTGTGTAGGAGCATCACCTCAGATGGGGCAACTTGTGCACCCTAGATCCTTTTGCATGCTGGGGTCAAGGTGAAGGAGACATGGTGACACATGAGGTAGGGAGGGCTGAACAGTACTGCTTCCCAAAGAAGAGAACCCCGAGTGGCTATTGCCGAGAGAGTGAAGACACTGGGACCCAGAGGTGAAGGTCCTCTGCTTGGCATAAGGACAAGAGAGGAGAGGTCTGTTAAGGAAGGGTGACCTGTGGACCAGGACGCCTAGGAGCACAAGGAAGGGAGACAGGTGGGGAAACACCCAGTTCCTCTGGGACATTCAAGTGACACCTGTTACCACAGACCGAATCAAGGAGTGTGTACAGACCCATTGTCCCCACAACCACTGGCCCAGCCTGTTCCTGGCGTCCCCCGCCCCTCCGACAGGATAAAGCTCCGGTCCAGGGAGTCAAGGAGATGCTGGAGCCAAGCAGGATGCGGGGCGGCACGGCAGGGAGCCGGGCTCCTCTGGGCCTGCTCCTGCTCTGTCTGCATCTCCCAGGTATGGAGGGCATGGAAGTAAGGGAAAGGGTAAAGACAGGAGGGTACACACTTGGGCCCTTAAGGTAGTGCGAAGCGGCACTGGGGAAGCGCAGGGACTTCACCACAGTGAAGGGGTCAGGACGGGAGGAGCTGGTACCAACATCTGCCTCCCCTGTCTGTTTTATCTTCCCCTCCCCCCGCAGGCCTGTTTGCACGGAGTATTGGCGCAGCGGAGGAGAAGGTCTCCCCTCACTTGGGGACCAACTTGCCTCCAGTGGGACGACCTTCCTTCTCTAGCCTCTCTGACTCTGGACAGCCTCAGTCCAAGCCAGATCCCGTGTCTAATAGCTTGGGGGGATTCCCTCCAAAGCTCAATGTGTCTCCACCCGATAGCCCCCAACCTGCAGGAGGCTTTGAGGTGCAGAGTTGGCCTCCATCCTGGGGACCACCTCCCGCGGAGCCCTGGCCCTTTGGAGATCCTTGGCAGGTGATGGCTGCTGCTGAGGACTACTTGGGACAAGTGCCACCTGAAGACCTGTCCTACCTTTTTGGAGCTGGTGCCGTCCCTCCGCGTGGCAGTCCCTCGTTTGCAGCGTCCCCTGCACACCCCAAGGAACCTTCGCCCGAGGCTTCCAGCCCCCAGGGTTCGGAGCCAAGGCGGCTGCCCAGTTCCAGTCAGCTAGGAGCCCAGGGAGAAGTCTTTGCCCCCAACCCAATCTGGTCCCTCATCCACAGGCTTCTACCCGGTCTCCCCTGGGGATTTGGAAATGGATGGGGAACAAGGCCCATGCCCCTCCCTTCTGGAACTTGGGGTAGCAGTAGTCAAGTTCCAGGTACCAGCTGGGGAGGTAGTGGTCGGTATCCTGGTGCCAGCTGGGGGGGTAGTGGTCGGTATCCTGGTGCCAGCTGGGGGGGTAGTGGTCGGTATCCAGGTACTAGCTGGGGGGGTAGTGGTCGGTATCCTGGTGCCAGCTGGGGGGGTAGTGGTCGGTATCCAGGTACTAGCTGGGGGGGTAGTGGTTGGTATCCTGGTGCCAGCTGGGGGGGTAGTGGTCGGTATCCAGGTACTAACTGGGGGGGTAGTGGTCGGTATCCTGGAGGTGTCCGCCCTCCTGGTTCTTCTTGGAGCATCCCAGCTAGCTTTGCTAACCCTCAGAACCCTGGGCTGCAGTGGGGTTAGAACTCAACAGAGGCTTCAGGAAGGGGAGGAGGGAGTGCTGCCCCTGTTCCTGTCCCCCCAAACTCACTCAAGTGTAGTTTTCAGAATGCTCCCCATTTCCACCACTTCCCCTTGCTCCATGCTAGGCTCCAATAAACACAAGCAGTTCTTGAATTCTGTGTGTGTGTGTGTGTTTGTTTCTAAATTATGGTGAATTTTGACCCTCTCTGTTTTCTAACCATCCCTAGGTCTCTCCAGGGTCCCTTGTGGTCCCTCTCTTGCTGTCTCTGTCTTTTTTGTTTTCAAGGTAGGGTCTTGCTGTAGCCCAGGCTGACCTGAAACTAGTCTCAGGCTGGCCTTGAACTCACAGCAATCCTCGTACCTCAGCCTCCCGAATGCTGGGACTAAAGGCGTGCGCCATCACAGCTGATGCCCCAGTCTTTGAGGAAGATCAAAGACCAGGTGTTTAAGGGTGGAGGCCCACCCATGCTCTCACCCTATATGGGTGAGAGAGCTGATTCCAGAATGGTCCTAGACTCTGAAGAAGGGAGTGGGATGGTTACAGGGAGGGAGGGGGAATTTCATGAAGCTGGCACCAGGGCCAGGAAGAACAACAGCCCTTTCGTTCATGGAACACAGCCATTGAAGCTCACACTTCTATGCTTATCTTTTATTCCCCAGACAGCCAAGCTTCTTGGAGGTGGAGGAGGCAGGGATCTCCTCCCTGATGCGCATCACTTAGCGCTTTATGCGAACAGAGCCACAGGCTTTGAATGCTTGCTGAATAAACAGCAGCCCTTGATAAAGGAAAAGAGAAAAGGGAGAAGGGCAAATCTTGGAGCCAATAGTCCCGCCTGTGGCCACATCGGAAGCTTTATTCTAGGGGACCACGTAGCCCTTTCCTTCGGTTTTCCCAGGAGCAGCCGGGCACAGAGGGGGCAGCGCAGTATAGGGCTGCAGATGCACAAGGTGGCACATGCAGTGGCTAGAGGCCCTGGTGTGCCATTTTCTGTCTATCCTCCCCTCTCTGTCAAATAAACAAACAAACAAACAAACAAACAAACAAACAAACAAATAAATAAATTTAAAGAATCCCATTTTGGGGCTGGAGAGATGGTTTAGTGGTTAAGGTGATTGCTTGCAAAGCTAAAGGACCCAGGTTCAATTCCCCAGGACCCACATAAGCCAGATGCACAAGGGGGCACACACATCTGGAGTTCTTTTGCAGTGGCTGAAGGCCCTGGAGCACCTATTCTCTCTCTACTTGCCTATTTTTCCTCTCTCTCAATTAAATAAATAACAATAAAATATTTTTTAAATGCTGGGTTTGGTGGCACACACCTTTAATCCCAGCAACTCAGGAGGCACAGGTAGGAGGATCGTTCTGAGTCTGAGGCCACCCTGAGACTAAATAGTGAATTCTAGGTCAGACTGGGCTAGAGTGAGACCCTACCTCGAAAAACAAAAACAAACAAACAAATTCCATTTGGGGCTGGAGAGATGGCTCTGTGGTTAAGGTACTTCCTGCAAAGCCTAATGACATGTTTGATTCCTTAGAACCCATATAAAGCCAGATGCATGAGGTGGCTCATGTGCCTGGAATTTATTTGTAGTGGCTAGAGGCTCTGGTGCCCCCATTCTCTCTCTGTCTCTGTCTCTCTGTCTCCCTCTCTCTCTGCCAGGTATGGCATGATTGAGGCCAGCCTGAGACTGAATAGTGAATTCCAGATTAGCCTGGGACAGAGCAAGACTCTACCTACTTCAAAAAAACAAAAAAGAGCCGGGCATGGTGGCACACACCTTTAATCCCAGCACTTGGAGGCAGAGGTAGGAGGATCTCGGTGAGCTCGAGGCCACCCTAAGACTACATAGTGAATTCTGGGCTAATGTGAGACCCTACCTTGAAATCCAACCCCCCCCACAAAAAAAGAATTCCATTTTGCTGACCATGATAGCCCATACCTTTAATAATACCATCACTCAGGAGGCAGAGGTAGAAGGATTGCCATGAGTTCGAGGCCAGCCTGAGACTACTTAGTGAATTCCAGGTCAGCCTGGGCTAGAGCGAGACCCTACTTCAAAAAACCAAAATCCAAATCCAAAAAGCAAATGACTAAACAAAAGAATTCCTTTTGCAAGCAAATGTCTTTAACCAGTGAGCCGGCTCCCTAGTCCGTTGAGAATTCCTTTTTGGAATGCTTCCCTATGAGCCCTCTCCTCATCTACAGCCTTTCTGCTATTGTCCCACTTCAACCAATTCTCTCTCATTTTTGAACTCTCAGTTTTTCCAAGTTCTGGGGTGAAGGCAGGAGGCTACTGTCTGCTCTTGTCTCTTCCTCAGGGTCCGCTTCTCTTTTCTTCCACTCTATTCTTGAGCCGCTCAGCAGAGAACAAAATCTAGCCTAGACTCATGCTGTGGTCACCACAGAGGTTGCTGACTTCCTCAAGAACCTCACCAAGCCCTTCTTGGCTCAAACATTTCATCATTTACCCCTCATTATGATCTGTGATGAAGGTATTTTAAGATCCTTTTTACCCACAGGGAAACTGAGACTCAGAGTGATGAAGCAACTTCCACAGTGCTATGCGTGACGGAGGAAGTGGCTCCAACCTAATTTCTCTCATCTGTCCAGGGAGTGTTCAAGTACGATGTACAATTAGCAGAGATGCCAATGAACTTCTATCATGTGTGTCAGATCCTGGACAAGGCATTTTCACACACACCCTTCTAGCTAATCCTTCCAACAACCCCTCCGGGAGGCTCTAAAGTACCCCTTGTCCTTGTCCAAGGGGAACGCTGAGATCCAGACAGGACTGGGGGTGGCTTTACATGGGCAACTCCGAGCTGAGGGAGAAGTTCATCTGGCACTCAGTGATGATGACTCAGAAGCTAGGCCTTCAACAGTGAGTAGCTGTGGCCAATCATGTCAGAGCGGTCTTTGACTTAAGGTTAATTGTTATTTAAAATGAGGTGTGAGGCCAGGAATCTGTGTTATTGCAAAGATTCTGATATTTGAAATGGGAATTACTTGCTGATGTACTGTATCTTTTCTTTCTTTCTTTCTTTCTTTCTTTCTTTCTTTCTTTCTTTCTTTTCTGTCTTTTTGAGGTAGGGTCTCACTCTAGCAGGCTGACCTGGAATTTACTATGTTACAAGTCTCAGGGTGCCTCAAACTCTTGGTGATCCTTCTGCCTCTGTCTCCTGAGTGCTGGAATTAAAGGCATGTACCACTATGCCTGGCATTATTCCACATACTTAATCCATAGGTATTTTTATTTATTTATTTATTTATTTTTCTGCTCTTTTTTATAGACAGCTTCCATACTTACAGTCAATAAACCATGATAATTCCTTCCTTTCCCCATTTTCCCCTTCACAAATCCACACTACATCTTATCCTCTCCCTCTCTTATTTATTTTATTTGAGAGAGAGAAAGAGGCAGATATATATAGAGATACGTAATAGATAGAGAGAGAGAGAGAGAGAGAGAGAATGGCTACATCAGGGCCTTTGGCTACTGCAAACGAACTCTAGATGCATGTACCACCTTGTGCATCTGGCTTACGTGGGTCCTGGGGAATTGAATCTAGGTTCTTTGGTGTTTTCAGGCAAGTGCCTTAAGTACTAAGCCATCTCTCCAGCCCCACAGTTTTTTTTTTTCTTTTCTTTTCTTTATTTTTTTTTTTTGCTTCTTGTTTTGATGTGGCAATGGCTTATGCCATGTTTTATTTTTTTTGGTTTTGCGAGGTAGGGTTTCACTCTAGCCCAGGTTGACCTGGAATTCACTCTGTAGTCTCAGGCTGGCCTCAGATTCACGGAGATCTTCCTACCTCTGCCTCCCGAGTGCTGGGATTAAAGGTGTGCGTCACCATTCCTGGCTCATACCAATTTTTTCTGTTGGCAGAAGGTCCTCCTGGAGCCTGTACTTTCCTTCTGGCCAGGGCAGTGGCCAGGGCTCGGTCAGCCTCAGGGCCTGGCTTGGTTAGCCTCAGTGGCCTAGGCTTGGTTAGTCTCAGTGGCCAGGGCCCAGTCAGCCTCAGTGGCCAGGGCCCGGTCAGCCTCAGTGGCCAGGGCTCGGTCAGCCTCAGTGGCCAGGGCTTGGTCAGCCTCAGTGGCCAGGGCTTGGTCAGCCGCCTGGTGCAGGTCGTGCTGAATGAGTATTTGCTTCTCTCAGCACTCAGTGAGTGTCCACCTCTTGGCCAGCAAGCAGGGACATCTGACAGCTAGGGCCACAGGAGCCTGGCAGAAATGGCCACCCTTGGGGATGGGAACCTGTAGGAGCTTGGTGGAAGATGGGGTAGGGATTGTGTTGGATGTTTGTCTGATTCTCTGCAGATGTGGCAATGGTGTCTGCAAGGTGCAGCCTTTCATGTCTTCTAGTCTGTGTCATGAGGGGTCTGGACAGTGCACTGTTCCCTTCTTTCATCCAGAATTTACTGAGTGCTAGGTCTTCAGACAGTTTGCTTTTAATTTTTAAAATTTTGTTTGTTTCTGTTTATTTATTTGAGAGAGAGAGAGGGAGAGGGAGAACTGGCACACTAGGGCCGCTGGCCACTGCAAATGAACTCCAGATGCATGTGCCCCCTTGTATACTTGGCCTATGTGGGGATACTGGGGACTTGAGCCTTGAACCGGGGTCTTTAGGCTTCACAAGCAAGCACTTAACTGCTAAGCCATCTCTCTAGCCCCGGTTTTGAATTTTTTTAATTGTTACTTATTTGCAAGCAGAGAGGGGGTGGGGGAATGAGTGTGCAGGGCTTCCAGGTATGCGCACCTCTGTGTGTATCTGGCTTTTTTTTTTAAAGGTTTCTTTTTTTTAAATATTTTTTTTTGTTCATTCATTTATTTATTTATTTGAGAGCAACAGACACAGGGAGAAAGACAGATAGAGAGAGAGAGAGAGAGAGAGAGAGAGAGAATGGGCGCGCCAGGGCTTCCAACCACTGCAAACGAACTCCAGACGCGTGCGCCCCCTATGCATCGGGCTAACGTGGGACCTGGGGAACCGAGCCTCCAACCCGGGTCCTTAGGCTTCACAGGCAAGCGCTTAACCGCTAAGCCATCTCTCCAGTCCTGTATCTGGCTTTTACATGGGTGCTGGGAAATTGAACCCTGGATGTTAAGCTCTTCAGGGAAGTGCCTTAACCACTAAGACATCCCTGCAGCCCTTCAGACAGTTGTGTTCACTGCTGGGGCAGCTTTGAGCTGAGTTTTCCTGAGCTGCTGACCGCACTTCCCAGTGACTCGGCTCAGGCCTGTGCTGCTGTTCTGAAGTGATCCCTCAGTTCAGGCACCACTTCCTAAAAGGTGCTCAGAGAACTACACACCCAGCATCACACTCACCCACCCTGCGCAGCCTTTGAACAGCCATGGCCTTCTGGTCTGGTGTGGCCTTCCACATGGGCTTTACCATCTTGGTGAGCTGGAAGGACCCCACAAGAGCTGTCCCCTGAACACCTGTGTGGGTGATGACGAGTTAGAGACCTCTTGGGGTCCGAAGTCTGCTTTGCCTTCTGTTGTGGACACCTCCACTTTGCTGGGATGAACATCCAAGCCAGGCACATTTTAGGGAAGGAAGGGATTTGTTTCAGCTTACAGATCCCGGGGAAGTTCCATAATAGCAGAAGAAGCTGGCTCCCATTCACACATCTAAGCAGAGAGAAATAACCGAATAGCCCCTAAAAACCAAAAATAGCAAGCACAAATGGGCAGCAAGCATCAAGCGGCAAGGACCCAGTTCAAACCGCTCCTTATACCTTTGGGTTGGAAATTAGATCCTCCCCCAAACATACCTTAAGGCTAGATCCCAGGTTCTACTCCCAGAGACACCTTATCCAGCAAGGGTGCTTGAAACCCAAGTGAGAAGCTTTAATAACATACCTGAAGCCAGGCATGGTGGCACATGCCTTTAATCCTAGCACTCGGGAGGCAGAGGTAGGAGGATCACCATGAGTTCGAGGCCCCCTTGAGACTACATAGTGAATTCCAGGTCAGCCTGAGCTAGAGTGAGACCCTACCTCGAAAAACCAAAACCAAAACCACAAACAAAAACAAACAAACAAAAACCCCTGAGTTTGAGTCTATGAGGCGCATACATTCAAACCACCACCCATTCCTTTGGCCTACACATTTGAGTCTCTTTCTCTGGGGTCCCAAAGGAAAAGCCCAAAGCATATGCCCATCCTCCCGACATCCAAATGGTCACCAGTGTCTGGGACAAGCTTCAAAGTCAGTGGTCACTAGTCAGATGTTTTTCACTCACATTCTTGGGCGAAGGAAGGAGTTAGCAAACAGATCCTGGACAGACGCCAGGGGATTTGCCCGGAGACTGCAGACTTGCAAACAAGCTTCAGCCACAGTCTGCCTAGAGATAACCAACTGCCTATCTTAGGCAACAAGAAGCTGCTTGCTCACTTGTTGACTCTGGGAAACGAAAATAATTGTTCAGACAACTTACAGCTCCCCTTCTTAATTTTGCAGCCAGAATGCCCCTACCCTCCCATCCTAGGCACACACTATCCAGTGCACACTTTTTAAAAAAAATTATTTTTGTTTATTTGAGAGAGGGAAAGAGACAGAGAGAGAAAGAGAGAGAGAGAGAGAGAGAGAGAGAAAGAGAGAGATTCTTCAGCCTTCTCAGCTTAATCACCCCTCAGTCCTCCTGCAGTGAGTCCATTTGCACCCATCTGTTTTGTCAACTGAAGGTCAACAGTCTAGGCCAACAGCCTACCTCTGACTATCTTATTCTGCTAAGAGAATGTCCTCTGTCTGCTTTCGGTGTCCTTCTATTTTTTATTTTTTGGTTTTTTTGAAGTAAGATTTCACTCTAGCTCGGGCTGACCTGGAATTCATGATGTAGTCTCAGGGTGGCCTTGAACTCACAGGGATCCCCCTACTTCTGCCTCCTTAGTGCTGGGATTAAAGGTGCGTGCCACCACGCCCAGCTTATTATTATTATTTTTTTTAGAAAGAGAGAGAACTGGCATGCCAGGGCCTCAGCCACTGCAATTGAACTCTTGATGCTTGAGCCACCTAGTAGGCATATGCGACCTTGTGCTTGCCTCACCTTTGTGCGTCTGGCTTACATGATATCTGGAGAATAGAACATGGATCCTTAGGCTTCGTAGGCAAATGCCTCAACTGCTAAGCCATCTCTCCAGCCCTCTGTGTAAGCTTCCAGGGAGCTGGTGAAAACACTGAGTGTTAACCGGTGTTTCCATGTGAGACCCCACATGAGCTCTTAGGAAGATCTGTCAGGTTAGTGTGTCATCCCAGTCCTGGAGGCCTACTGAGTGCAAGAGTTGGGGTAGCAGAAGGATAACAAGGTCTTCAGGTTCCATTTAAAGTGTACAATTTGGGCTGGGGAGATGGCTTTGTGGTTACGTGCTTGCCTGTGAAGCTTGCGGACCTTGGTTAGAGGCTCAATTCCCCAGTACCCACGTTAGCCAGATGCACAAGGGGGCACACGTGTCTGGAGTTAGTTTGCAGTGGCTGGAGGCCCTAGAGCGCCCATTCTCTCTCTCTATCTGCTTCTTTCTCTCTCTCTCTGTTGTTCTGAAATAAATAAATAAATAAAGCAAAAAAATTAAAAAAAAAATAAAGTGTACAATTTAAGCCGGGCATGATAGTGCACATGCTTAATCCCAGCACTCTGGAGGGGGAGGTAGGAGGATCGCTGTGAGTTCGAGGCCACCCTGAGACTACATAGTGAATTCCAGGTTGGCCTGAGCTAGAATGAGACCCTACCTCTTAAAATCATCCGAACAAAAAAATGCACAGTTAGGGGGAGGATTAGTATGCTCACAGAACCGTGACACCACTACTGTAATCTATCTTAGAATATCTCCATCCAGCTCAAAAGAAAGTCCATGTCCATAGCAGCACTCATTCGCCTCTCCTGATCCAATTAATCCCCTGCCCAGGCAACCTGCTTTCTGTCCCTATGAATTTGTTGGTTGTAGCTAATTTATGTAAATTAAACTGTACAATGAGCTCTTCTGTTAGCAGTGCTTTCTAGGTTCACTCATTGTTGGAGCATATCTGTACTTCATTCCTTTTGTTTTTGTTCTTGTTTTTCGAGGTAGGGTCTCACTCTAGCTCAGGCTGACCTGGAATTCACTATGGAGCCTCAGGGTGGCCTTGAACTCTCAGAGATCCTCCTACCTCTGTCTCTGGAGTGCTGGGATTAAAGGAATTTGCCAACAGGCCTGGCTCTCATTCCTTTTTTTATTTTTTATTTTTTTAAATGTTTTTGGTTTTTCAAGGTAGGGTCTTACTCTAGCCCAGGCTGACCTGGGATTCACTACGGAGTCTCAGGGTGGCCTCAAACTCACAGTGATCCTCCTACCTCTGCCTCCTGAGTGCTGGGATTAAAGGCATACGCCACCACGCCCAGCTTCATTCCTTTTATAAATAAATATTTCATTTATTTATTTGAGAGAGAGGCAGGTAGAGAGAAAGAATGGGTGTACCAGGGCAATCAGTCACTACAAACTCCAGACACATGCATCACGGTGTGCATGTGGCTTACATGGGTTCTGGTGAATCAAACCTGGGTCCTTACGTTTTGCAGGCAAGTGACTTAACTGCTGAGCTATCTCCCCAGCTTGAATTCATTCCTTTTTATTATCCAATTATTATCTTCTGAGACTGGGTTTTATGTAGCTGAAGATGACCTTGAACTTCTGGTCCTCTTGTCTCCACCTCCCAAATTCTGGGATTGCAGGTATGCACTACCACTGGGGGTTTACACTGTGCTAGAAATGGAACCCAGGACCTTATGCATGCTAGGCAAGCACTGTACCAACTAAAATACATTCTTAGCCCCTTTGTGTGTGTATTTAATATTTTTATTTATTTGTGAACAGAGAGAGAGAGAGTGTGTGTGTGTGCAAGGGTCTGTTGCTGCTACAAACAAGCTCCAATTTGTTTGTCAAATAAGTAAATAAATATTAAAAATAAAATTGTGGGGCTGGAGAGATGGCTTAGCGGTTAAATGCTTGCCTGTGAAGCCTAAGGACCCTGGTTTGAGGCTCGATTCTTCAGGACCCACGTTAGCCAGATGCAGAAGGGGGCACACACGTCAGGAGTTCATTTGCAGTGGCTGGAGGCCCTGGTGCGCCCATTCTCTCTCTGTCTCTCTATCTCTCTCTGCCTCTTTCTCTCTCTGTCTGTCACTTTCAAATAAATAAATAAAAATAACAACAAAAAAATTTTTTTAAATTGTGTTTATTTATTTAGAGTCAGGTGTCATGTAGCCCAGGCTGGCTTTGAACTTGTGGTAGTTCTCTAGCCTCTGTCTTCTGAGTCAGGGTGTGCACTACCATTCCAGACTGGCACAAGACTTTCTAAGCAAAATGTTTATGAGAGAGAGAGAGAGCCATGCCAGAGCTTCCCATCACTGCTACTAAACTCCAGATGCACGCATCACTCTGTGCATCTGGATTTATGTGGGTACTAGGGAATTAAACCTGGGCCACACCAGTCTGAACCAGCAGACCTTGCAAGTAAGGGCCTTTAACTGCTGAGCAATTTCTCCAGCCTTCGAGTTAGTGTATCTTTGAATTGAATTGTAGTATTTTAAAAAATATATTTTATTTATTTAAGAGAGAGAGAGAGAGAGAGAGAGAGAGAATGGGTGCACCAGGGCCTCCAGCCTCTGCAAATGAACTCCAGATGCATGTGCCCCCTTGTGCATCTGGTTTACATAGGTCCTGGAGAATAGAACTAGGATTCTTTGGCTTTGCAAGCAAATGTCTTAACTGCTAAATGTATTTAATGTTTTTAATATTTAAATGTATTTATTTATTTATTTATTACATACAGAGGGAGAGAGAGAGAGAGAGAGGGAGAATGGGCACACCAGGGCCTCTAGCCACTGCAAACAAACTTCAGATGCATGCGCCACCTTGTGCATCTGGCTTATGTGGGTACTGGGGAATTGAACCTGGGCCCTTAGGCATCACAGGCTAACTGCAGGTTAACTGCTAAGCCATCTCTCCAGTCCTAGACAGAGTTTTCTAGTGATTTCTGAAATGGCCTTAACATACAACTGCCATTTAAAAAAATTTTGTTTTTGCCATTTTGTACTACATATTTATATGAAGCAACATCTCTCAGCACGGATGATTATAAAAATCAAAATATCAATCAATTCTGAAAAATTGATTGGAAAAACTATGTGTCCTATAATATTAAATATTCAGCCAAGATTTTATTATTATTATTATTATTTTGGTTTTTCGAGGTAGGGTCTCACTTGGGCTCAGGCTGAGCAGGAATTCGCTATGGAGTCTTAGGCTGCCCTTGAACCCACAGTGCTCCTCCTACTTCTGCCTCCCAAGTGCTGGGATTAAAGATGTGGTGTATCACCTGGCTTATGTGGGTACTGGGAAATCAAACTTGGGTCCATAGGCAAGTGCCCTAACTGCTAAACCATATTTCCAGCCCCCCTTTTTATTTTTATTTTTTGATTTTTAATCCCCCCTTTTTTGTGTAGTATGTGTGATATAACGTGTGTAGTATGTGTGATGTAATATGTGTGTGTGGTGTAGTGAATGCACACGTATGTGCAGATGCTCGTGCACTGCGCACAGGTTTGTGGAGGCAGGAGAAACGCATCAAGTGTCCCCATCCATTGATGCTCTCCGACCTGAAGGCGGGATGGGTGCTCCCTGTGTTAATGACAGTTGAGGTGCTTCTTGCTGGCCGTGCGAGTCACAGGGAGGAAATGACTCCCCAGATGTTTCTGCAGGGCCTGGCGAGAGAGGTGCTGCTGTTATTAATTGTTAAGTTCACTTCCTGTTTATGTGCTTCTCCCTCTCATGACAATCCTCATGGTCTTGTGGTCAGGACAATGTCCTAATTGTCCCCATGTCCACAGGCCCTGCCATCTCCAGCCCATCCTCTAAGTCAGCTGCCACATACCGCCCCTGCTTAGAGGTCACTTACTCTAAGGTCATTCCTGGGCGCCACCTCCCCCTGGGCTGTTTGCCTCCTCTCCTAACACTCGCCCTGTCCAGCCACGGCTGCTGGGGCTCCCAGTGAATGAAGGGTTCATTCCCAAGGATGACTGCAGGTCCCTGCCACCAACCCATCATCGGGGTTGGTTGACTGACTGTTGGAGCCTGGGTCTCTCTGAGCCCTGCTCTGTCATCCCACTACCTTCTCTTCATCTGCCTCCTAAGTGATCCGTTCGCTCACCTGATTCCACTTCCAGGGGACATTAACAAAACCTGGGGACCCAGAGGAGTAGAGGAAGAGGAAGAGGGTGGAAGTGAGTTTGGTCCAGGGGAAAGACTAAAGGAATTGACTTATTCCTTTTAAAATATATTTTTTAAATTTATTTATTTATTTGAGAGAGAAAACAGGTGTACTAGGGCCTCTAGCAACTGCAAACAAACTCCAGATGCATGCACCACCTTGTGCATCTGGCTTACTTGGGTCCTGAGGAATTGAACTCGGGTCCTTTGGCTTTGCAGGCAAGCGCCCCAACTGCTAAGCCATACCTTCAGTCCCAAATTGGCTACTACCACTTCTTCCTTTTCTTCTTCTTCTTTTAATAGTCTTATTTATTTATTTGAGAGAGAGAGGAGAGAGAATGAGGTAGATAGACAATGGGTGCTGAGGGTTTCCAGCCACTGCAAACTAATTTCAGATGCATGTGCCACCTTGTGCATCTGGCTTACGTGGGTCTTGGGGAGTTGAACCTGGGTCCTTTGGCTTTGCAGGCAAATGCCTTAACTACTAAGCCATCTCTCCAGCCCAAAATTGACTTATTCTTGATGCTAGAAAACAATAGCTTTGGGTACAGGCACATGGTGGTGCACATCTTTAATCACAGAACTTGGGAGTTCAAGGCTACCCTGAGACTACATAGTGAATTCCACATCAACCTGAGCTAGAGTAAGACCCTACCTCCAAAAAACAGACAAACAAGCCAACAAACAAAAACTTTGGGACTGGAAATAATGGCTCAGTGGTTAAAGGTGTTTGATGGCCTAAATTTGATCCCCCAGTATGCATGTCAAGTTAAATGTACAAAGTGGCACATGCCCCTGGAGTTTGTTTGCAGGGGCAGGAGGCCCTGGTGCACCTATTCTCTCTTTCTTAAATAAATAAGTAAATACATACACACATACATAAATAAGATATTTAAAACTTTAAATATATTTAATATATAACTTTAATTAGCTTTATTAAAAAGGCAAGTGATTACTAATTAGATGAGAATAAAAGGTCTATGTTTGAAGGGGCTATAATGATCTCACATTGAAAATCAGAAAAGTAAGCTGGATGTGGTGGCACACGCCTTTAATCCCAGCACTTGGGAGGCAGAGGTAGGAGGAGCACCATGAGTTTGAGGCCACCCTGAGACTACACAGTGAATTCCAGGTCAGCCTGGGCTAGAGTGAAACCCTACCTGGAAACCCCCCCCAAAAAAAAAAATAAAAAATAAAGAAAGAAAACCAGAAAAGTAAAAAAAAAATCTAGGGCTGGAGGGATGGCTTAGGGGTTAAGGTGTTGGCCCAAAGGACCCGGTTGGATTTCCCAGGACCCACTTTAGCCAGATGTACAAGGGGGCGCACACATCTGGAGTTTGTTTGTAGTGGCTGGAGGTCCTGGTGTGCCCATTCTCTCCCTCTCTCTCTTTTTCTTTCTCTCTCTCTCTCCTCTCCCTCCCTCTTTCACTGTCAAATAAATAAATATATAAAAATAAAATATTAAGAAAACAATCTAGATAAACAAATTGATCTCCTTTTTACAAAAGAGCATTCAGAGGACATCCAAGATGCTATTCAGGGCTTTTTCTTTGGTGAAGGAAACTTTTTCCACTTTGTACTTTTTCAGGGACCAGAGAGTGCTAGCTAGGTTTACAATGACAAAACACCAAGCAGACAAGCACATCCATTTGCAGCTGACTCATGCTTGAGTCCTTCCTGACCCTAGATTCCTCCCCATGCTCATGGTGCCTTTCTCATGGCATTGAGTAATTATAGTTGTGGCTAATATAACTAATGGGCCAGACAGAAGCTCTCTAAGCCTCAGTTTCCTTATCTATGCAATGGGGATAATCAAGTCCTACATGACAGAGCTATTGACACAACTCCAAGTGTCTACATCTTAAAATACTTATGTGTCTGCACAATATGAACTCAATAAGCTTTTGTTGCTGTTACTATTGTTATAATTTAATGCCCAATAACTCCCCAGGCCAGCATTATTAATTTAATAGATGATGGAAAATATAGTTCAAAGAGAGCAAGTAACTTGCCCAAAGTTACACAGCTAACACAGGACTTCCTAAGAGGCAAGGTGGAACCTCATCACTGTAGGTGACAGTGTGAGGAACCTCAACACAGCCATGTAGAGGTGCCATTTGGGAAGGAGTTGCAAATGGAGGAAGAGATGGGCAAGTGGAAACAAATCAAAGGATGACCCTGGTAAGCATGCCTGGATAACTGAAAAGACAAAAATCTAACCTGACCCAGCACTCAGGAGGTAGAGGTAGGAGGATCACCATGAGTCTGAGGCCACCCTGAAATTACATAGTAAATATAGAGCAAAACACTACCTTGAAAAACAAAACAAAAAACCTAATCTGAGCTTAGTGATGGCCTATATCTGTGATCCCAGCACTCAGCAACTCTAGAAAACCAGGAGTTCAAGACCAACCTAGATATATAGCAGGACTCTGGCTCAACTTAACCTCCAAAATCTAATCTGTGGTATTGGCCCCATCTGAAGAAAGAAGGTGACTGTAAAAGAGCAGGGCTCAGTTAAGGTGCTTGTCTGCAAGGCCTAAGGACCCAGGTTTGATTCCCCAGTACCCACATAAAGCCAGATGCCCAGTGGTGCATGCATTTGGTGTTTCTCTGTAGCGCTGGGGATCCTGGCATGCTCATTCTCTGTCTCTCTCAGCTTGCAAATAAATACATAACATATTTTTAAAATGAGGGGGATTTTATGGACTCAAGGCAAAGGAGGTCCGGAGGACAAGAATCATGCTACTTGAGGTCACTGCTTCTTACAAGAATAGGCATAGTCTATATTCTGGGCAGGAGTACAGTGTTCTATTGTAACCTACTGTTTTTCCCCTGAGGAAGGGTCTCACTCTAGTCTAGGCTGACTTAGAGTAATTTCAGGGTGGCCTTGAACTCAAGGCACTCCTCCTACCACTGTTTCTGGTATGCTGGGGTCTCATTCTAGCCCAGGCTGACCTGGAATTCACTATGTACTCTCAGGGTGGCCTTAAACTCACAGCCATCCTCCTACCTCTGCCTCCCAAGTGCCACTGCACCCAGCAATTTTTTAAAAATATAAAATAGGAAGGTTGGAGAAATGGCTTAGTCATTAAAGTGCTTGCCTGCAAAGCCAAAGGACCCAGGTTCAATTCCCCAGGATCCACATAAGCCAGATGCACAAGGTGGTGCATGTGTCTGGAGTTCGTTTGCAGTGGCTGAAAAGCCCTGGCATGCCTATTCTTTCTCTCTCTCTACACACACACACACACACACACACACACATATATATATATAAAACAGTGGACCCTGCAAGCCTTATAATTGGCCAGCCAGGCCAAATGAGCCAACGGGTGCAATAGTGGCACGTCTATCATGGTGGAAACCAACTGCCCTCTAATTGGACTGGAGGCCCGCTCCATGGGAGGGAATACAACCCTGATATTGAAAACTTAAAACAGGGGTAGTCATGAGCCCTCAGGGTGTAACATCTGCTGATGCCTGGATAAATGTATATACTGTGCTTATCAAAATGTCCAGTAAGCGCTTCTCTTAATATTCATACCCTTATATTAATGCTACTCTCACTTTGGGTACAGAATCTTCTTTTCAGATGGCAGTGACCTTGGGATGACTCAGAAGGTATCATAGTGCTGGAAAGAAGTGACTGGAGTACTGAGTAACATCTCGATCACACCTTCTAAGGCTCAGGGTCTAATGTGGGAGAGGTGGCAGAAAGAATGTAAAAGCCAAAGGAAGGGTAAGACTCCTTAGAGCGTGCTTCCTCCAGACATAAACTGGCTTGGATATCCATGACCTCACAGTGCCTGATACTACCTACACAAGACCATCATAAGAGGAGGAAAAGACCATGATGTCAAAATAAAAGAGAGACTGATTGAGATGGGGAGGGGATATGATGGAGAATGGGATTTCAAAGGGGAAAGTGGGGGGGGGGGAGGGTATTACCATGGGATATTTTTTTATAATCATAGAAGTTAATAGAAATTGAGAAAAATAAAATAAAAAAAGAAAAAGAAATAAAATAAGATAGGATGTCTTGTGTGACTCACATGGTACAGCTGCCATTCTCATCAGTGACCCACGCCACGCCACGCGGAGATCGTCCACTAGAGGGCATGCACTGTGCGCAGTGGTGCCCACAGGGAACATGCAGTTAGTTGTCCACACTGTGGACACGCGTGGGCCCAGAGCTGCACAGCGCCGGCCACCTTGTCCCCTTCCTCTGCTCCCTGTCTCACAAATCCACAGTGCTGCACGCGTCTCGTGGATGTGGTTTCTTCACAAAGACCTACATCCACTTGTGGACATCCCCGGGACACCACTTGAACAGATAAAAAGACTGCAAATAAAACGGTGGCCTAGGGGCTTCCTCTTTACTTGCTTCTTTTGAGATAGCATTATGCTGTGTAGCCCAGGGTGACCTCAGCCTCCTGGGATGACACTAGTGTGCCGCCATGTCCAGTTTCCTGCTGGTTTAGACCCTGACCTCATCTGCTTTTCATAGGGTAGTTCTGGGGATGGACTACCACAAGCACTATGAGCACCTACTGGGGTCGTTGGAGATGCGGGGGTTGGGGGGGGTTCAGCCATTATCCTCAGGGGTCAAGCCCGAGCCCAGAGAGGCAAAATGTACATACAGCCCACTGGTGTCTCCTTCTTCCCCAAGGAATGATGGCCTCCAGAACTCCAGAAGCAGTGACAACAGCAATGGCTGCTGCTCTGGGAGGACATCATACTGTCTCTTCTGGGCTCCGGATAGAGTTTTGGGACCCGGCCTGGGCTGCCTAGGAGGGCAAGACCAGGCAGTCCAACCCTATTGAGTCGATTTTTGTTTGTTTGTTTCACTGCAGAGTCTCGCACTAGCCCAGGCTGACCTGGAATTCACTATATATTCCAGGGTGGCCTCGAACTCACAACGATCCTGCTCCCTCTGCCTCCTGAGTGTTGGGATTAAAGGTATACACCACCATGCCTGGCTTCCTCTTCTTTATTTTATTTATTTATTTATTTGCAAGCAGAGAAAGAGAAAGAGAGAGGGAGAGAGAGAGAGGAGACATTCCAGGACCACTGCAAACGATCCCCAGATACATGCATTACCTTGTACATCTGGCTTTACATGGGTACTTGGGGAATCCAACTGGGGTCATTAGGCTTTGCAAGCGGGTGCCTTGACTG
Source organism: Jaculus jaculus (assembly GCF_020740685.1). Lineage (NCBI taxonomy): Eukaryota > Metazoa > Chordata > Mammalia > Rodentia > Dipodidae > Jaculus > Jaculus jaculus. The sequence goes on from NC_059109.1 coordinate 551,807, forward strand.
CTGATCTATCTCTCCAGCCCTTGGGCTAAATGAGGTAGCCAGCAAGACTGGGAATCATCTCTGCTTCCCCAGGGCTGGGATTAAGGGCACATGCTGCCCTGCCTGGCATATGTGGTGACGCTGGGGATCCAAACCCAAGTCTGCACATTTGTGCAACAAGCACTTTGCTCACTGATGAAGTTACCTTATCATGGCTGGCTCAAAACACCCAACCAAAAGCAGCTTATGGGAAGAAAAGGTTTATTTTGGCTTACAGATTTATACTGTACCATGAGAATGAACCAACTAGCACTGGCAAACTGAGGGTTAATAAAACTCAAGGTCCACCTCTGGTGACACACCTCCTCCTGCAAAGATTCAATTCTGAAATTGCCATCAGAGTACTAAGCATTCAAAACATGCGTTTATGGGGAACACTTAATTCAAGCCGCCACACCCAACATCAAAAAATTTATCTTAAAATAGTTCTTTGGTATACATAAAATTTTACCATTTCTTAAAGACAAAATAAATATGCATACTAATGAGGTGGATGTGCTTCATGTAACAATTCATGTAAACAATCCAAAGACACCCTAATTTAGTACTTACAGCCTGTGGAATGACAGTTGGAAAATATTAAAAATCTTTGTTTTCTGTCATTAAGCCATAATGTTTTGATAAGAGCACAAAACCTGTAAGTACAATAAAACTCTACAGTTCCTGTCTACAGTTGTCTCAGATCTGAGCTGAGGCGCTTCAGGCCAAAAGGCACGTGCAGTGCAAAGGGTGCATGTCGTGAGTTCACAACCAACCTGCATGTGAAGTCTCAGGGTGCAACATGGGTGAGTGTGGCCAGAAGCGCCTGATTCATTCCGTGCTTGATTTTAAATTAATTATTGCCGATTGTGTGTTCTTTTTTTTTTTAAATTATTTATTTATTTATTTGAGAGCGACAGACACAGAGAGAAGGACAGATAGAGGGAGAGAGAGAGAATGGGCGCGCCAGGGCTTCCAGCCTCTGCAAACGAACTCCAGACGCGTGCGCCCCCTTGTGCATCTGGCTAACGTGGGACCTGGGGAACCGAGCCTCGAACCGGGGTCCTTAGGCTTCACAGGCAAGCTATTAACCGCTAAGCCATCTCTCCCGCCCCGATTGTGTGTTCTGAAATTTCTACTGTGCCAAATTTTCCTTGACCCCTCCTCACATTTAGCGGAGACCAACAGTTTCTGAAGCTTTGAGCAAGCGCCATGGAAATAGCATCCTCCCAAACAAGGGAGTTTGGACGCTAGATGGCGCTGTAGCACGCTTCAACGATCAGGACCTCATTGCCATCCACCTTCAACTCTAAACCCTACACATCTCCACCTCCACATTCTCTTCGGCTAAGGCTAACAATTTAAAAAAAAAGATTTATTTTTATTTATTTACTAGATACAGAGAGAGAGAGAGAGAGAGAGAGAGAGAGAGAGAGAGAGAGAGAGAGAGAAAATGGGCACACCAGGGCCTCTAGCCACTGCAAACAAACTCCAGACACAGGCACCACCATGTGCATCTGGCTTACTTAGGACCTGCAGAATCAAACCTGGGTCCTTAGGCTTTGCAGACAAGTGCCTTAACCTCTAAACCATTTCTCTACATGTTAACGTATGTGACCTTGAGGGGCAATTGTAAAATAAATTTTATTATTAAAAAAAATCAAACTTGTAGCACCCAAGAAGTATTCTCTCCAATACTTGTACCTCTCCAAGAGTGTAGGATGTCCAGGTGCCACTGTGAAAGAGCCCAGGCAGTTTTCACGAGCTAGAATGTTCTATTTTTCTTTTCTTTTCTCTCTCCCTCTCTCTCTCTCTTTTTTTTTTTTTTTTGGTCTTTCGAGGTAGGGTCTCACTTTAGCCCAGGCTGACCTGGAATTCATCTGTATTCTCAGGGTAGTCTTGAACTCACAGCGATCCTCCTACCTCTGCCTCCTGAGTTCTGGGATTAAAGGCATGTGCCACCATGCCTGGCCTGTTTTTCTTTTTATATACAGTTCAAGTATTGGTGTTTTAATGTATATTAACTCCTAAATGATTTTGTTTTTGTTTTATAAGAGGTAGGGTTTCACTCTAGCTCAGGCTGACCTGGAATTCACTATGTAGTCACAGAATAGCCTTGAACTCATGGCAATCCTCCTACCTCTACCTCCTGAGTGCTGGGATTAAAGGTGTGTGCCACCACACCCGGCTTTTTTGGTGTTTTTTTTTTTTTTTTTTTTGATGTAGGGTCTCACTCTAGCTCAGGCTGACCTGGAATTCACTATGTAGTGTAAGAGTGGCCTCAAACTCACAGTAATCCTCCTACTTCTGCCCCCTGCATGCTGGGATTAAAGGCATCCTCCATAATACCTACTGTAAATGATTTTTAAGATACATATGGATATATATTTAATATTTTATTATTTATTTTCAAGCAAAGAGAGATAGAAAAGAGACAGATAGGATGGACACACCAGGGTCTCCAGCTGCTGCAAACTACTTCCAATTCATGTGCCATTTTGTGCATCTGGCTTTATGTGGGTACTAAGGAATCGAATCCAGGTCATTAGGCTTTGAAAGCAAGTGCCTTAACTGCTGAGCCACCTCTCCAGATCCCTAAATGACTTTTATTAAACTATTTAAAAATTTACAAAATCTATGCATGTAATCTGTATGTGCATCTACATGTATGTTCATATGTGAGTGTGGGTGCATGTGTGGAGGTCAGAGGACAACTTTTGGGTCCCACTCTGTCCTGTCCACCTTGTTTGAGACAGGGACTCTAACTGTCTACTGCTCTGTTCTCCAGGCTAGCTGGCCCATGTGCTTCTCTGGGGATTTCTCCTGCCTCTGCCTCTCATCTTGCCATTGGTGTGCTGGGGTAACAAAAGGTTACCACAGCTTTCAGCTTTATGTGGAGTCTGGGGAGCTAAATGCAGATATTTGTGCTTGAGTGGCAAACACATTATCCACTGAGCCATCTTCCCAAGTCCCATGCACATACTTTTTTTTTGTTTTACAAAAATGCATATTTATTGTGTTTCAATGTTCTTATATTATACAGAGACCAAGACACACATAGGCTTACTCTTTATGTCAAATATAAATTAAGTAAGAAAATTATAAACAAACCAGGAAAACTTCCAGAAAATCCTTCCAAGCTTGAGTCCTTACTTAAACTGTATATGGTGGAGTGGGGGTGGTGAATTTGTCTTAGATCTCTATACTCAGAAAACTGTAACTTGCTGCCATAGGCAAATGTTGAAGGCAGCAACAGAAAGGAAAACAAGATAGAGTAAAGCCATGGTATGGACTGAGCATGGTGGCTTAGGCCTATAATCATGCCATGCACATACTTTTAAAGGGCAACAAGTTCTATAAGGCATATAGCAAAAATCCTACACATCACACATGTGAGGCCATGCTCCTCCACTAGCTATTTTCCTAGTTTGAGACTGTTTGCATCAGTGTTCAGTGCCTCAAATAGAGTTTAGCCTAAGAATGTGAACCAGGAAAGTATTCTGTAAAGGGAACTAGGAGCTTCTGAAGTGCTTCGAGGGCTGAAGGGGCAGGGGCAACACCCGCAGAGCGGCACCTGCAGCTGTGAGCCCTGCTGTGCTTCCCTTTGGTCGCTTGTTTCGGGGCTCATCACTCATTCTTCTTTACATCCTCCCCAGCGGTGTAGTTTTTTCTTTCCATTCAGATAAGTGGCAGTCAATTTCATTTTTTTTCAACTTTATCTTTATTTATTTATTTGAGAGAGAGAGAGGGAGAATGGGCACACCAGGGCCTCCAGTCACTGCAAATGAACTCCAGATGCACGTGCCCCCTTGTGCAGCTGGCTTACGTGGGTCTTGGGGAATCAAATTAATGTCCTTTGGCTTTCAGGCAAACGCCTTAACTGCTAAGCCATCTCTCCAGCCCCAATTTCATATTAATTATTACTATTATTTTTTTTTTGGCTGGGCATGGTGGTATACACCTTTAATTACATCACTCAGGAGGCAGAGGTAGGAGGATGACTATGAGTTCAAGGCCACTCTGAGATTACATAGTGAATTCCAGGTCAGTCTGGGCTAGAGTGAGACCTTACCTCGAAAATTAAAAAAAAAAAAAAATTAAGCACTTGTAATGCTGAAGCAGGAAAATTGTAAGTTTGAGTTAAGTCTGGTCTCCATATCAAGACCTTGTCTCAAACAAACAAAACAAACAGCATGCTTTTACCTACCAATTTCTTTCTTTGCCTTTTTTTTTTTTTCTTTCTCCTAGGCAGGGTCTCACTTTAGCTTAGTGTACTCGAGACTCAACTCACTCTGTAGTCCCAGGCTGGTCTCAAACACACTCAAATCCTCCTACCTCTGTTTCTCAAGAGCTGGGATTCAAGGCATGCACCACCACACCCAGCAAAAAAGCATGTTCCTCATCCATGGGCGCTCCCACACGCTCTTCTACACTCCCATTGCCCATGGCCATTGCTGAGGACCCCTGACCAGAACCACAACTCCTGCTCCTTCACCCTTTCTTCCTCCCACAGCCCCAGGAGTGGAGGATCACTTTGGCTTCTCATTGTCTAGGCTTGTTCCCACCTGCAGATGGCCATATCAGACAAGATTAACTGAGCCCTTAAGGGCTTGCTTTTAACCTGGCCCCCAGCTAGTTAACCAAAAAACACTCATACAGCCTTTCTTCTGAAAATCTGGGGCCTATAGGTCCCCAACCGTCTCCTCTCCCCCACTCCCACACCCTGGGCCAATAACCAGCCCATCTCCTATAGTTAGGTTTGCAGGCACATGGCCCAGCCCACTGCCATCCACTAGGAGTGAGAAGAAACCAGACTGGAAGTACCCTCTCCCCGAGGCAGGGTCATGCTCTAGCCCAGGCTGTATTGAAATTCACTCTGTCATCCCAGGCTGGCCTCAAACTCACAGTGATTCTCCTACCTCTGCCTCCCAAGTGCTGGGATTAAAGATGTCCATCACTACACCTGGCTGAAATTTTTAGAGAGAGAAAAGGGGCAGATAAAGGGAGAAAGAATGGGCACGCCAGGGCCCCCAGTCACTACAAACAAACTTTGGACGCATGTGCCACCTTGTGCAACTGGCTTATATGGGTCCTGGGGAATCGAAGTTGGGTCCTTTGGCTTTGCAGGCAAGTGCTTTAACGACTAAGCCATTTCTCTAGCCCTGAAACTTTTTTTTAGCCTTTCTTTCTTTCTGGGGGAGGGGGGATGGGCACATTAGGGCCTCTTGCCACTGCAAACAAATTCTAGACACATGTGCCACTTTGTGTACCTGGCTTCATGTGGGCACTGGGAAGTCGAATCAAGGCCATCAGGCTCTGCAAGCAAGCACTTCTTCGCCATCTCTCCAACCCCTGGAATTGTTTTTAATAATCTTATTCTTAGTGAGATGTTTATATACCAGAAACAGTACTGCTTAACACATGAAGGTGTTAAGAAACATTCTAAAATCTTCTTGATCCAGGGGAAAGAAAGAAGATAGGACCCTTGCCATGGAGACCATATCTACAACTTGGCTGTTTGAAGGACTACACTATGAGGAAAATATAGCCATTTCTTTCTTTTTTCTTTTTCTTTTTTTTTTTTTTTTTTGGTTTTTCGAGGTAGGGTCTCACTCTAGCCCAGGCTGACCTGGAATTCACTACAGAGTCTCAGGGTGGCCTTGAACTCATGGCAATCCTTCTACCTCTGCCTCCCAAGTGCTGGGATTAAAGGCATGCACCACCACGCTGGCTGATTTCTTGATTTAACTATAAGCAAGGCAGAGCAGGTAATAAATACATTAACAAATGAATAAACTAAGTCAGGTGAAGCCAGGAGTGATCAAAGACTTTACTAGGAAACAGATCTCGAGCATAGCAGTAAAAAGTGCTTGTTTTCAAAGCCTGACTGCTGGAGTTCAAGTCCCCAGTGCCCATGTAAAGCCAGATCCACAGAATGGGCCAATGTGTCTAGAGTTTGTTTCCTGTGGCAGAAGGCCCTGGAGCACCCATATTCTCTCTCTCTCTCTGTCTGTCTGCCAATCATATAAATAAACTTAAAAAAGAGAAACAGATTTAGATAAGAACCTAGAGTGGTGACATCCTATCAGGTATCTGTTTTCACCCTGTGACTCATTCAGGGTCACAGAACCACTGACTCAGGATGACACTGTGGCAGGGTTCCTCAGAAGTCCTCAGTCAGGGACTGGGGAGATGGTTCAGTAGTTAAAGGCACTTGCTTGGATGCCTGTCTGCCCACGTAAGTGTTGTGTCTGCAAGCCCAATGCACCTGTGGCGATGGGTGCTGGAGCCAGGAGAATGGAACAGCTTGTCAGCAGCAGCCAAAGAACCTGTCTCAAAAGGTGAAAGGAAGCTGGATGTGGTCACGCACGCCTTTAGTCCCAGCACTTGGGAGGCAGAGGTAGGAAGATCACTGTGAGCTTGAGCAACTTAGAAAGGATGGGAACAAGAATCTTCTAGTGTCAATCTGACATTTTTTTGAGCCAAAATCCAACTTGGGTTAAAAGATTAACAATTACTAAACAAACAAAAAGAAAGAAAGAAAGAAAGAAAGGAAGGAAGGAAGGAAGGAAGGAAGGAAGGAAGGAAGGAAGGAAGGAAGGAAAAGAAAAAGAAGTGCCAGGCACTTTGAAGGTGGCAACTATTGATGCAGCCCTCCACTGTGTCCTCCAAGCCAGTTATGTCCTCAGGAAAGACCATGGGAGGATGAGGTGAATCTTCACGCCAGGGCCTCCAGCCGCTGCAAACAAACTCCTGATGCATGTGCCCCTTGTGCATCTGGCTCATGTGGGTTCTGGGGAATCAAACTGGGGTCCTTAGGCTTTGCAGGCAAATGCCTTAACCACTAAGCCATCTCTCCAGCCTGGAAATCTTAATTTCTTTGCACTTCCACCGAGCCCCAAAACAGAAGAAATAGTTCTGAAAGAAAGCATGCTCACATTCATGTGTTCAAAAAATGTTTTTCTTTAAGCCCAAGAGTATGTTGGGTACAAAGTGCACCTTTATTTATATTCCACTAGGGAAGGAAGAGGTGCTGCCCACTAAACCATGACATGCCATCAATGGTAAGGCGTGTCCCGTTTCCACCCGTAGTACATGGCAGAACATCCCCCATCTCCACCCACAATACTTGGTAAGTTGTGCCTGTAGCTTAACCTACAAGGCAAGGTAAGACGTTTCCCTATCTTAGCCCACAATACACAGTAGGACGTCCTCCATCTCCACCCACAATAGCTGGTAAAATACTCTGAGGTGGTTTGAATCAGATGCCCCCTCATAGACTCATGTGTTTTGAATGCTTGGTCCCCAGCAGATCACAATTTGGGAGGTGGAGTTGTGCTCGAGGAAATATATTCCTAGGTGTGGGCTTTGGGGTGCTTTGTTAGCTTCCCCTTGCCAGAACTTGGTTCAGTTTCCTATTGCTGTTTTTCACCTGCTGTGGCAGAAGTGATACCCAACCTCTGCTCATGCCATGCTTTCCCCTGCCATCATGGAGCATCCCCTCAAGACTGTAAGCCAGAATAAACCCTTTCCTCCTATCAGCTATTTTTGGCCAGGTATTTGTTTTATTCCAGCAATAAGACTGGAAGGTCACACGTGATTCCATCTTAATCCACAGTAGATGGATTTGAAATGTTCACCTAGGCTGGATGAAGTATGATTATTGCTACTGTTGCCAATGCAAACACACAGCTCTCACTTCAAAGGGAATAAGAGGTAGTTTATTCTGGTACCAAACAGGAGTGACCAGGGCCTAAGAACCCAACTTTACAACAAATCCCACATTCCAAAGCTATATCATTTTCATGAGGTAGTTTTTTTTTTTTTTTTAATTTTTTGAGGTAGGGTCTTGCTCTAGCTCAGGTTGACCTGGAATTCACTATGTAGTCTCAGGGTGGCCTCAAACTCATGGCAAGCCACTTACCTCTGCCTCCCAAGTGCTGAGATTAAAGGTGTGCACCACACACACACACAGCTATGAAGTTATTTTTAAATTTTTATTTATTTGCAAGAAGAGAGAGAGAGAGAAAATGGATGGGTGTGCAAGGGCCTCTAGCCACTGCAAATGAACTCCAGATGCATGCACTGGCATTATGTGGGTACTGGGCAATCGAGTTGGGGTTGTTAGGCTTTGCAGGTAAATACTGAGCATCTCTCCAGCCCTCATGAGGTTTTTATAGTAACAGAACAAAGTCATGGGGGGGGGGGGTCGCAAGGGAATGGAAAGTCTTGTTATGGGGGGAAGGCTTAGCTGGGTGTTGTTGTATGCCTCCAATCCCGGCATTCCAGGAGGCAGAGGTAGGAGGACCGCCAAAAGTTTGAGGCTGCCCTGAGAATACATACTGAGCTCTAGGTCAGACTGGGCTAGATTGAGATTCTACTTCAAAAAACCAAAACAAACAAACAACAGTAAACACAAAGTCATTGATCAAGACACTTTTCATATATATTGTTAGATTATAAAAAAGCGGGGAAACTTTGTTACAGGTTTTAGCTGCTATCCAATAACAGTCTTAGCTTTGGGATGCTGGAAACTAGTGGTCTGTTAAGAATACATTTGCAAGGTTTTTGATAGTCACAAGGGTGTGGAACAGGTCAGACACAAGTGGGCAATGAATGACTTTCAAAGGGACTGAAAATAGCCCCAGATAATTTGGCTCTGGTCTGAATTTTAACTCTCCATAATTGGGAAATTCAGTCACTTTAGCCTTGTAGAATCTTTAACACAGAAGTGTCTCCTTTTGTACTTTTATTTTTCTTTCTGGGAACTTCAGTTAATATTCACTACAAAGAGCCGGGTGTGGTGGTGCACACCTTTAATCCCTCCACTCGGGAGACAGAGGTAGGAGGATTGCCATGAGTTCTAGGCCACCCTGAGAATACATAGTGAATTCCAGGTCAGCCTGAGCTAGAGTGAGACCCTACCTTGAAAAACTATATACACACACACACACACACACACACACACACACACACACACACACACACATACATTCACTACATATCTGTCCCATAAATTGTCCTTACGGCCTCTGTTCTTGAGGAATTGACATCCCAGTAGCAGGAGACAGACAGCAAGCAAGTAACCAAGTCTGGCTCTTGACCTGCTCCATAGAGGAAATAAATATGGTGCTAGAGACCAAACAGAGGGGTGTGCTTAGATAAACCATGGATTAGGTCCTCAGCAGGTCTGGGTTCAGAACAGCTGTGATCACTAAGGGGCAAACCTTCCAGAGGGAAGGTGGTGAGCCACCATGGCCAGAAACATCCCAGCATGGTCACTGGTAATGATGGGGGACTGGATTCGAAGGTGCATACGTAGGCATTTTTGTGAGGAGTAACACACCCAAGCAGGCACAATCCAGTTTGGGCACAGTTCTGTCTGGGTATGCTTTGCTGGTCTCCTTGGTCTGGGCAGCACAGTGTCAGCACATGGTATAGCATGCCTTAGTTAGGCCTACCAAAGGCCTTTAAATGCTGGACTTACAAAGAGAAAAGGAGACCAGCTGAATTTATATGGTGGAATGAGCCGGGGATGCCCAGTAAAGAGAAGGTATGCACAGATAGAGTGATAAATCACAAATGTCAGTGAGTGAGAGTATATGGCTATCTGAGACCAATCACCAAATCTTGCAGCTCAATGTGGCAGTGGAAATGTTTTTCTCTGGACTGGAGAGATGGCTTAGTGGTTAAGGCACATGCCTGCAAAGCCCAAGGACTCAGGTTCACTCTCTAGATTCCATGTTAGCCAGATGCACAAGGGTAAGGCAAGCGCAAGGTCACACATGCCCGCTAAATGGTGCAAAGCATCTGGAGTTTGAGTGCACTGGCTAGGGCCCTAGCACACCAAGTTTCTCTCTCTGTGTCTCTTTTTCTCTAAAATAAAAAAATAAAAAATAAACAACAACAACAAACCCACAAAAAGACCACTTGTGTGTGACAGGCAAGGTCTAGAAGCTCCCCCTCTAAGGCATTTTTAAGGTGCTGGGGATTGAAACCAAGGCGCATGAAACCAAGGCTTCAAGCATGCTAAGCACGCATGCTACACTGAGCCCTCAGGGGCGAGTATTGACCGTGACTCCCGTGTGAGTCAAGTACAGATGGCTGCTCTGCCTCCCATTTTTGTCCTGCCAGCCATCCTTCAGAAGGCTCTAGTTTCAAGGTGTCGTCTCCGTGGAATTAACACAAACAACTTAACCATAGGATGCATCATGTTGGCTTTACTCACTGTGTTAATGGATCGAAAGCCAAGGCCCACCCCTGGGGCAGAGGTCAGTGCACAATGGTCTCAGCGATCCACAGGTATTGACAAGCTTTTAATGACCTGCATGATTGGCTTGGCACACAAGCTGTCACTTGCTCCCAATTCTTAGGCTGAGACAGCTGGCAGGAGAGGGGCAGACCTTCTGTGTTGAGCAGCAGAGCAGAGAGAGAAGACTGGGGCTTCAGACCAAAGGAAGAAAGAGGAAGCCACAGGGCAGTCACAGGAGCCTTTGGCCAGCTCTTGCAGAAATGAGGAGGACTCCAAGACAGAAAATACACCAGCAGTGCATCTCTGAGAGCTGTTGCAAACCGCATCTGTGGACAGAAGAGGTGTACTCATAACACCTGCTCCGGTCTGGCTTGAAAAGTCTTGCAGAATTCTGGAGTGGGTACCAAGGTGCACAAAAAGCATGATTTGTGACACTAATGGACTATTCAACATGTCAATGTTCTTTCCACTCCTTTTGCCCTCAGTTCCTGTCTTATGTAAATGTCTAATCTTTTATACCACCTTCACCTAGTGGCATGTAGCCTCTCCAGTCTTATTGAAAGTTGTTTTTATTTTTCATGTCCTGGGTTTTTGTTTTTGCTTTTTTGAGGTAGAGTCTCACTCTAGCCCAGGCTGACCTGGAATTCACTATGTAGTCTCAGGGTGGCCTTTAACTCATGGCAATCCTCTTATCTCTGTCTCCCAAGTGCTGGGATTAAAGGCATTTGCCACCACACCTGGCATTTAAAAAAATATTTTATTTATTTATTTATTTGACAGAGAAAGAGGGAGGGAGGGGGAGAGAGAGAGAGAGAAAGAAAGAATGGGTATGCCAGGGCCTCCAGCCATTGCAAACAAACTCCAGAGGCAGGTGCCCCCTTGTGCATCTGGCTAACGTGGGCCCTGGAGAATTGAACCAGGGTCCTTTGGCTTCGCAGACTAATGCCTTACCTGCTAAGCCATCCCTGCAGCCCACCTGGCTTTTTTCTTTTTAATATTTTTTGTTCATTATTTATTTATTTATTTGAGAGCTACAGACACAGAGAGAAAGACACATAGAGGGAGAGAGAGAGAGAATGGGCGTGCCAGGGCTTCCAGCCACTGCAAACGAACTCCAGACGCGTGCGCCCCCTTGTGCATCTGGCTAACGTGGGACCTGGGGAACCGAGCCTCGAACCGGGATCCTTAGGCTTCACAGGCAAGCGCTTAACCGCTAATCCATCTCTCCAGCCCAACCACCTGGCTTTTTTTTTGTTTTTAAACACATGGTCTCATGTAGCCCAGGCCTTGCTATGTACTTGCTGTTTTGAGACAGTCTCATGTCACCTAGCGGGCCTTGAGCTGCCGGCCCTCCTGCCATGCTCAGATCTCAGGCAGTGTCACCAATCCCTCTTTTTCTTTTCTTTTCTCTCTCTCTTTCTTATTTATTTATTTAAAATTTTTTCCATACTGGAACTTGAAACCAGGTCATCACACTTGTGCTCTGCCACTGAGCTAAAGTCAGGCAAGCCTTGAAGTCACAGTGACACTCCTGTTTCAGCATTAAAAAAAAAAATTAGAGAGGCTGTGTATATGTGTGAAAAAGAGACAGAGAGAGACAGAGAGAGAGAATGAGAATGAATGGGCACACCAGACCCTCTAGCCACTACAAACAAATTGCAGATACATGTGGCACTTTGTGCATCTGGTTTACATGGGTCCTGGGGAATTGAACCCAGTCCTTAGGCAAATGCCTTAACCACTGAGCAAACTCCCCAACCCTACCACATTCTTTTTTTTTTTTTTTTTTTTTTGAGGTAGGGTCTCACTGTAGCTCAGGCTAACCTGGAATTCACTATGTCATCTCAGGGTGGCCTGGAACTCATAGCGATCCTCCTACCTCTGCCTCCAGAGTGCTGGGATTAAAGGCGTGCGCCACCACACTGGCTTTTAACCACACTCTTTTTTTTTTTTAAATTTATTTAAGAGCGACAGACACAGAGAGAAAGACAGATAAAGGAAGAGAGAATGGGCGCGCCAGGGCTTCCAGCCTCTGCAAACAAACTCCAGACGCATGAGCCCCCTTGTGCATCTGGCTAACGTGGGACCTGGGGAACCGAGCCTCGAACCGGGGTCCTTAGGCTTCACAGGCAAGCACTTAACCGCTAAGCCATCTCTCCAGCCCTTAACCACACTCTTGAAGTATTACACACCCAGCCTCTAATTCTATTCTTACCAGGTCTGGTCTCTTCCCAGGGAACAGTCTGCCTGGATCTACCCTCATGGTCTTTGGCTTTTCTACAGTTGAGGGAGAGATTGGATGTATCTCTTTGCCATGCGGTTATACCTGGTAAACATGCGAGACAGGGACCTGATTCATTAGAGATTAAATTCAGGTCATGGTTTGGTTTCTGATTTGGAATGAGACAGCTTGTGGCTCAGACCTGGGGCTGAAGAGACCAGACTGGAGGGGGGTTAGTTCATGGTGACTGGGGTAGGGTTGGGAGAGGAATCCCAGATGGTGGTGGGTATGGTCCAGTTGGGGCTGACAGCAGCAATGAGTTGAGCAGATGCAAGAAGGATGGCTCCCCCCCCCACCCCTCACACTGCCAGCAGGTGCCAGGACAAGTACTATTTATTCTTAGGGTTAGGTATAACTTACACTATTGTACAATTTAAAGTTTGAGCTGGGCGTGGTGGCGCACGCCTTTAATCCCAGCACTCGGAGGCAGAGGTAGGAGGATCGCCGAGAGTTCAAGGCCACCCTGAGACTACATAGTGAATTCCAGGTCAGCCTGAGCCAGAGTGAGACCCTACCTCAAAAAACCAAAAAAAAAAAAAAAATTTAAAGTTTGAGGTCCTGCTACCCTAAACTATTCCTCCCAACTTTCTGTGATTCCTAGAAGTTCTCTAACAGGACTCAAATCTTTCCTTTCCCAACGATAGCTGAAATATAGAAACTGACTAAAATCAAAAGTAATCAGAAGCTGAGTGCTTCCTCTAAGGAGAGCAGGAAAGGGTGGCAGGTAGTTGGGGATGCAGCTTCCTGGAGGCGCATCGTGGGGTCTGGAACCTACCAAGTTTCCCTCTCCATGTCCACACTTGTGCTCAGGACCTGCCCTGCCAGTCCCAAAGGATCATTCTCCTGGGATTCTGACCCATCTATCCAGGGTCTGGGCATGTCATTCCACATCTTTTCATCTCAGAGACTCCACAGGGATGAAAGCCGGAACATCTTTTCCTCCTCCTAACCTGTCCTTCGGTCTTTTGTGCACAGCCCCAGTGTCTGTGTGACTTGTACGCACTACTCTCCTGTGCTCCGGGTCTTCCTTCCTACAGGGAGGAGCCGCCTTCTTGGTCACTGCGGAAGTGAGGCAGAGGGGTCAGGCACACTCAAGTGGCAGGCCAGGGAGGACAGAGGGACCACGGGGGCAAGTAGGGCTCTTGGCTTTGTACCAGAGTCCAGAGCTAAGCAGTAATGAGATCACATTCGTCACTGTGAGGGGCATCACTGATTGTCCTAGCAAAAAGCTGTTCTCAAAGGGCTGAGGAGATGGCTCAGTTTGTAAAGTGCTTGCCACTCAAGCCTGAGGACCTGAGTTCCAATCCCTAATCTGCAAGGCCTAGTGGCACAAGCAATTCTAGTGCTGGGGAGGCAGAGACAGGGGCATCCTCTGAGCTTGCTGACTAGCAAGATTAGGCCAATCTGTGTGCTTTCAGTTCGGTTAGGGATCTTGTCACTGGCTCCTCTTGAGCCCTCAGGTTGATCTCCTACCACTTGGGGCCCTCAGCCAGCTTCCCCAGAAACCCCAAAGTCCTGTCAGGCCAGGTGAGGGTATCTGTCTTTCCTCTCTCCTTCTCTGACTTCATCCCTACCTCAGAATACTGTCCAGGAAATGATGGTGGGGTCTTGTTTTCCTTCAGAGGTATTTAATCTTCAAAAGGTCTTGTGTTAGTTCCTTTTTCATTACTAGGGCAAAGTACTCAACTAGAAGCAGTTTATGGAAGGAAAGAATCTATTGCAGCTTACAGTTTTGAGCGGAAGTTTCCTTATCAAGTGTAGCCGAGCAGACAGCTGATGTCACATCTTTACACAGCATGAAGGAAGTAGAGAGAGAGCCAGATGAATATGGCAAGTGGGGCCCGGCTATCACATCCACAGGGCTTGTCCCCAGTCTCCTTCAGCAAGGCTCCACTTCCCAAAGTCTCCACAGCCTTCCTAAACAGCGCCACCACTGGAGAATAAGCATAAAAGCATGAGGTGATGGGAGACCTTTACATTCAGACCACCACAGTCCTCCTAAGGAGAGAGGGCTCAGGAAGGACAGGGTCCTGGCTGCCGCTCAGACTGCAGCCAGCTGATCCAGTCTGATGAATCATTGGTTCACCTAATTTAATTACCTCAACTGCTCCTGTTAGTCAGTCACTTAGTTTGTTTTCAGACACAGTCTGATGCTCATGCTGGCCTCAAACTTCCAGCAATCTTCCTGTGTAAACCTACCCAGTACCGGGACTATAGGCGTGAGCTACCACACACAGCTTCTTTATTTTGTCCATTTTGTTTTTTGGATTTTTCCAGGTAGGGTCTCACTCTAGCCCAGGCTGACCTGGAATTCACTCTGTGGTCCCAGGTTGGCCTTAAACTGACAGCCATCCACCTACCTCTGCCTCCCGAGCGCTGGGATAAAGATGACGATGACCACCATTCCCTGCTTGTTCATTTCTTTTTTTTTTTTTTTGTTTTTGGTGGTAGGGTCTCTCACTCTAGCTCAGGCTGACCTGGAATTCACTGTGTAGTCTCAGGGTGGCCTTGAACTCTCAGCGATCCTCCTATCTCTGCCTCCTAAGTGCTAGGATAAAGACAACAATGACCACCATGCCCTGTTCCTTTCTTAACTTTTGAGATAATGTTAGGCTTACAGAAGAATTGTAGAAACAAAGGGATCCTTCCCCAACTTTCCCTCCTGCCCTGACTTCTAACAAGATAAGGTAGTGCAAATATACTTATCTAAACTAAGAAATCATATAGTTTATACAAATGTAGACACTAAGAAATTATAAACACTACTGATGAAACTGCAAAAATCATTCAAATTTGGGCTGGAGAGATGGCGCAGCCAATTAAGGCGCTTGCCTTCACACACACACACACACACACACACACACACACATTCTCTCTCTCCCTCTCTCTGCCTTTCTTTCTGTCTCTCAAATAAATAAAAGTAAAGTTAAAAGTTTTATTTGTTTGCATGAGTACATGTAACTGTGTTTATGTGTATGTGCTGGGGTTTCTTTGCTGTTGCAAATGAACAACAGATATGTGCAGTTTTGCATCTGGCTTTACATAGGTGCTGGGGAACTGAATCCAGGCTGGAAGGCTTTGAAAGCAAGTGCCTTCAACTGGTCAGCCATCTCTCAGCCCTAAAACAAGAACTTTTTCTAGAGAGAGAAAGAGAGAGAGTGAGAGAGAGAGAGAGAGTGAGAGAGAGAGAGAGAATTGGCATGCCAGGGCCTTCAGCCACTGCAATGTGTCCACCTTGTGCCTTTGGCTTATGTGGGTTCTGGTTGGCCAAACCTGGGTTCTTAGGTTTTGCAGGCAAACAATTTAACTCTTAAGCCATCCCTCTAGCCCTAAAATAGGCCTTTTAATAAAAATTGCCACAGAGTTCAGAGATAAGGTTCTTTTAAAGAGTGCTAGGGGGCTGGAGAGATGGCTTAGTGGTTAAGCGCTTGCCTGTGAAGCCTAAGGACCCCGGTTTGAGGCTCGATTCCCCAGGTCCCACATTAGCCAGATGTACAAGGGGGCCCACGCATCTGGAGTTCGTTTGCAGTGTCTGGAGGCCCTTGTGCGTCCATTCTCTCTCTCTATCTGCCTCTTTCTCTCTGTCTGTCACTTTCAAATAAATCAATAAAAATAAACAAAAAATATTTTAAAGAGTGCTAGGTGTGACTCCTGCTGCAAGAGTCCCTTTTCTTCTGGGTCTGGTCTCCGTGTTCTTTCTTTGCTGGGACATGACAACAGCTTTCTTTCTAGATTCTGTCCCTTGTTTTCTATTCATTCAGGTGGTCAGAGGGTTTTTGCTTGGAAAAATAATTGTCCCACTCCACCCTATGCTGCCCTGTTGGCTTCCTGTTGAACTCTTGACTCCTTGGTGTGGCATTCCTAGCCCTGAATCAACCCCTGCATCTTCTCCCCCTGAGGTGCCATCTAGTTCCACGAGTATTCTACCACTGCTGGCCATGCCCAGGCCTGCACAAGCTGAGGCGTGTCTGGCACTTCCCATCTCCTGTCAGCACCCACTAACTTCATAATCCACATATCTTCTGTTGCATGAGCACCCCTGCCCCACTTGGTCACATTACCTATCTCCACTGGAGACATGTGAATGGGTAGGAGTGGGTCATTGGCTACAATCCATCTCTCTAAAAATCTGTTTTCCTCATAGAATGGTGACCTACAGGTCCTCCTGGTCCCTTCAGCTTCTCAGGCGCTCTGTAAACACAGTGCAAGGATGAATGAAGAGGATGATTATCTGAAGATGAAGGAGTGAGGAACTGTTAAAAATGAAGGGGAGGGGCTGGAGGGATGGCTTAGCAGTTAAGGCATTTGCCTGCAAAGGCAAAGGACCCAGGTTCGATTTCCCAGGACCCATGTTAGCCAGATGCACAAGGGGGCGCATGTGTCTGGAGTTCGCCTGCAGTGGCTAGAGGTTCTCATTTTCTCTCTCCCTCTTTCCCTGTATATATGTGTGTGTATATATGTATATATATACATGAATATATGAATATACATGTATATATGTATATATATATATGAAGAGGAGATTGATGAGGAGGGATATGACATAGCTTTTATTTTAGTTGTGGTAAAATTCACATTGTACACACAGACCTTAATGATTCAGTTAAGTGAGTGGACAAATTTGTTCCCCTGTGCAGTTGATGGCTCATCAACGGATGAAACCTTTGTGTCATGTAGGAAGTCCCTCTTCCTAAAGTCCTTGGTCTCATACAAAACCAGGATCTGGTCTCTGTGACCACAGATTAGTCTAACCTATTCTTGAATTTTCTTTTTCTCTTTTTTTGTTATTTGGGACAGGGTATCACTGTAGCCTAGGCCGACCCACTCTGTAGTTCTAGGCTGGCTGGCATTGATCTCCTATAATCATAGGCTTATAATCAATTCCTCTGGAGGCAGAGGCAGGGGGATCAAAAGTTCAAGGCCAGTCTGAGCTAAGAGTGAATTCAAGACTAGTCTTGGGCAACTTAGTGAGACCTTGTCTCAAAATAAAAAGTAAACTTGTAAAAGGTGTATATAGCTCAGTGGTACAGTATTCAAGACCCTCAGTAGTGGGAAAGGAGAAGAAGGGGAGAGAGAAAAAGGAAGGAAAAGACAAACGAAAAAAAAAAATTGCACCAGGCATGGTGGCATACATCTTTAATTCCAGCACTCAGGATGCAGAGGTAGCAGGATTGCCATGAATTCAAGAACAGCATGGGACTCTATAGAATGAGTTCCAAGTCAACCGGGACTAGTGAGACCCTCCTTAGAAACACTCCACACACAAGAAAGGGGCTAATTTTGTTAATACTATTGTAAACCATACCTCGAGAAACAGCTTTGGTCTTTTAAAACTGGCTGAGATCCCAGGAAGTGAAGAAGTTTGGCGAGGTTAAGTGAAGTAAAAAGGGGGAAGTGATTTGTTTTCGATGAGAGGAGTCAGAGTCAGGCATGGAGGATGAGCCACTTGCACCAGAAGCGGTGACAGGGCAGGGCAGGGCCTTCACCAGGAGAACCCTGCTAGCACCTGGACAGATGGGCTTCGTGTCCCTGTCTCAGGTCTGGCTTTGCAGGGGTTGCTGAGAGCTGAGGTTCTGGTAAGCTGGGTCAGGCCTGCTCAGGACACTGCTGGGGAGGGAAAAGCGGCAGGGCCCTCCTGGAGAGCTCACTCCTGGGGTAGACTGCTGAGAGGGACCGTGGCCATGCCTGGGCAGCTCCATTAGCAAGACACACAGTGCCCATGCCCCCCTCTGCAGGGTCTAACTCATTCACTGTCAACACCAGTCTGTAAAATCAACTCCGGCTCCTCCTCCACATTTCATTTGTGAGGAGGTTTCTGGGTGTCACTCAAGGGATTTGAGACCTGGGAGAATTTAGGGAAAGGGGACCCTGAGAGGTGCGGGCCTCTCTTCCCAGTGATGCACGCACACCCAAACTCTGGCTCCCACGTGCCTTCGATGCATTAATTTAACTGTAAATCACATCTGGCGCTTTCTGTTTCTGGGCTGGAAAACCAAGTGCTGGGCTGTGACGGAACATGGAGAAGGCCTGGCCTTCTGCGGCCCTGGCTGTCCCCATTGCTTGGTTGGCTGGCCGCATCTCTCCTCCTCCTCAGAATAGTGATGCTCTGACTTCAGGGATACTCAGGGACACTGTCTCCCAGTTAGTTCCATGGCTGCATGAGGACAACGGTCCCTAAAACAGGTGTCCGTGGCCCTTGGCCCATTATAGCCTGGAGGGCATGGGCTGCTTCTGGGGCCCTGTGGGTGGTAGAGGTTCCTCAGGCATGGAGAGTTTCTCTAGAAAACAAGATTAATTTCTTCAAAGGGGAGCCCTCCTCCCTTCCCATTCCTTATCCTCAGCACCCCTCACCCCTTGGCTTTAATTTGGTTTCCTTCTCTTCAATGTCCTCTACTGTGGTCCCTGGCTTTTCTGACCCTCTCTCTTATTGGCTCTAACCTGTCCTTTAGTGTAAGCTTCTGTTTACTGCTCTCTGCCCATTGCCTTCCTCACTTTCCTGCATTCCTGTCTCAGAAAATGGGTTTCCAGGGCTGGAGAGATGGCTTAGCAGTTAAGGTGCTTGCCTGCAAAGCCAAAGGACCCACATTTGATTCCCCAGGATCCACATAAGCCACAAGGTGGCACATGTTTCTGGAGGTTGTTTGCATAGGTTGAAGGCCCTGGTGTGCCCTTTCTCTCTTTCTCTCTCAAGTAAATAAATAAATAAAATAAACTTTAAAATATATTTTAAAAAGAAAGAAGATGGGTTTCCACTGTCTAGGTACTCATGAGAGAGAGAGGGCGAGCCCCACGGTGAGGGTAACAGCCATCGCCACCGAAGCCAGGGCAATGAGGGCTACTTCCCACGGCCTCAGCTGGCCCCGCAGGCTCTCCCCATGCCCTGGCATGTCTGGGCTTATGCTGGTGACATTGGAGCTTGTCACTACTGCGCTGGTGACACTGGAGCTTGTCACCGCTGTATTGGTGACACTGGCGGTTGTCTCTGCTGCGTTGGTGGCACTGGAGCTGGATAGCAATGCTGTTGTATTTTGCCCAGATGTGGTGGCTCCAGGAGAGTTGACTGTGGCCAATTCGGGGGCAGAGGTTAGGGCGTTCTCACTGGAACCTGCAGCTGGTGTGGGCACGGCAATTGTGTCACCGTTAGAGGTTATGGCTGATGAAAACAAAAGTGGCTGGTGACTTCTATGGAGAAATTAGTTTGGTTCTGCAAGTACTAACTAGCAGTACAACTCAAGGTGACATTGAAGAGAGCAGTTGCTTGTGAGAGTCTTGTTACATTCCAGTTGTGGTGTGCCACCACATAGGAAATGTGTCTCAGATCCTCACAGCACCTCCATGAGGTGGGAGCTGTTATCACCCACATTCTCTTTTCTTTTTCTTAATTTTTATTTACTTATTTTTGTGTGTGTGCACAGCAGGGTTGTTTGCCACAGCCAATCTGGCTTTATATCACCCACATTTTACAGATAGGGAAACTGAAGGCTACAGAACTGACTCTACACAGCTACTCGAAGACCAGAACTCAACCCAAGGCAACGTGAGTGTGCGCCAGCATGGGACGTGTGACTGGTAGCCATGGCACTGCCGTCAGAGATACTGGGAGTGGACCCTGCCTGCAATGGGCCCTAGATACTAGTGCTCAGATCCTGCCCAACTCTGAGGGGTCCATATTTGGGATTGGCTGATTATAAAGGGATCCATCCAACTTCTGAGCAGGAGTTGCAGGGGGAAGCAGGATGGAGGATGGGTGCTGAGTCGGACGCGGGGAACAGAGAACAAGCGGCCCTACCTCTCATGAGAATGGGGGCCCCAAACGCAGGTGAAGCCCAGGAGTCACTGACATTTCCTCAAAACTCTACTGAAGCCCAAGAGGACCTTCTTGTAAGTAAAACCACTCATCACTCCCCAGAAATAGAAGAAGGTGGAGCAGCCAGCCTGTGAGGGATGCGCTCTTGTCTTCATCTCGAGTGGTCTGCACGGAGGGGCTGGGGGCTGGTGAGGGTCCCAAGACCCAGAAGGAAAAGTGGCCTGGAAAGAAAGAAAAAACTGGAGGGGCCGAGGGTGGAGTCCAGAGGTGGAGATCCTGGGAGCTGGGTCTTCCCAGGCCTCAGTCCGAGAGCAGCGCCAGGAGGGAGCCTAAGGCTGAGGGTGGGGAAGCCGGACACGAGTTGCTTCACTCCCTGCACAGAACGTGGCTCTCCTTTTTCTCTTTCAGGGTCACTTTTATAGCATAACCTAGGCTGGGTAGGAGCGTACCACAGAGCCCGTTACTCTTGCAGCCATAAGGCACCTGAGTTCAGAGGGGAGGGGACAAAGGCCAGGAGGCCCTGAAGATGGAGAATGGCTTGATCCTAGAAAGCAGGTCCTGGGGAGGTGGAGGAAGAGGACAGTTGAAGGGGATCAAGGCTGTCAAAGTGGAAGGGACCCACCCTCTGAGATAGAGACCGGGGTGGAAAACCTGTTCTAGCTGAGCACTACATTTCCTGGATGAGGAGACCAAGTGTTTGGAGCACCCATGGGCAGTAGGGTGTGAGGAAGAGATCCTAATGAACAGAACCTAGGAATCAGGGTGCTTAAAGTAAGGTCTGGGTGAATAGGACTTGGTGACAGGGCCTCTGGGTATCATTGAGTATGGAGCTCACCATATTGTGAATGAGTGAGGAGATTGGGGTTAGGGTTAGGGAATAGACTAGGATGTCTGGGGTCTGGGTGTAGGGTGTGTAATTGTGCAGGAGATGGGAACAGTAGCAGACTGGTGTTAGTACTAACTATTTGCAGAAGCCTACTGTTATATTTTCAGGGCTTTTCCGGTTTTGCAATATTACCATCATTAAAAATTAAATTCTGGGCTGGAGAAATGGCTTAGCTGTTAAGCGCTTGCCTGTGAAGCCTAAGAACCCCGGTTAGAGGCTTGGTTCCCCAGGACCCATGTTAGCCAGATGCACCAGAGGGCGCATGCATCTGGAGTTCGTTTGCAGTGGCTGGAGGCCCTGGTGTGCCCATTATCTCTCTATATATCTGCCTCTTTCTCTCTCTGTCTGTTGCTCTCAAATAAATAAGTAAAGATAAACAAAAAAATTTTTAAAAAGACTCTCCTTTAAAAAAATTAAATTTTGGGGGAGCCAGGCATGCCTTTAATCCTAGCACTCAGGAGGCAGAGGTAGGAGGATTGCCATGAGTTTGAGGCCACCCTGAGAATTCAGAGTGAATTCCAGGCCAGCCTAGACTAGAGTGAAATCCTACTTCGAAAAAACCAAATAAATAAATAAATAAATTCTGGGGTTGGAGAGATGGCTTAGTGGTTAAGGCATTTGCCTGCAAAGCCAAAGGACCCAGGTTCAATTCTCCAGGACCCACATAAGCCAGATGCACAAGGTGGCACATGGGTTTAGAGTTCATTTGTAGTGGCTAGAGGCCCTAGCATGCCTGTTTTCTTTTTCTCTGTCTGCCTCTTTCTCTTCCTCAAATAAATTTTAAAAAATTAAAAAAATAGCTGGATGTGGTGGTGCACTCCTTTAATCCCAGCACTTGGGAGGCAGAAGTAGGCGGATCACCATGAGTTCGAGGCCATCCTGAGACAACATAATAAATTCCAGGTCAGTTTGGGCTGGAGTGAGACCCTACCTCGAAAAACCATAATAATAATAATAATAATAATATAAAAAATAATAAAAACTTAAAAAATTAAATTCTGGAGCCAGGTGTGATGGCTCATACCTTTAATCTCAGCACTCAGGAGGCAGAGGTAGGAGGACCAGTGTATAAATTTGAGGCCACCCTAAGACTACATAGTGAATTCCAGGTCAGCTTAAGGTAGAGTGAGACCCTGCTTTGAAAAAAAAAAAAAGTTAAATTCTGGACAGGCAGCATCATGGCACACTCCTTTAATCCCAGCAAAAACAAAAAAAAACAAAACAAAACAACAACAACAAAAAAAAACCTTGGGAGACAGAGGTAGGAGGATTGCTGTGAGTTTGAGGCCACTCTGAGACTACATAGTGAATTCCAGGTCAGCCTGGACTAGAGTGAAACCCTACCTGGAAAAACAAAAACAAGAAATTATGCTGGGCATGGTGGTGCACGCCTTTAATCCCAGCACTCAGAAGGCAGAGGTAGGGGGATTGCTGTGAGTTCAAGGCCAGCCTGAAACTATGGAATAAGTTCCAGGTTAACTTGGGCTAGAGTGAGACCCTACCTCGAAAAAACAAAACAAAACAAAATTAAATTCTATTAACTTTAAATGACTTAAATGGTGTGTGTGTGTGTGTGTGTGTGTGTGTGCGCGCGCGCGCGTGCGCATGTGCGTGCGTAAGTCAGAGGACAACCTTGGGTGTTATTCCTCAGGCACTGTCCAATTTTTTTTGCATGTGACTGTATGTGTGGAGTGTGGTGTATATACAAAGGGATGTCCTTGTAGCACCCCACTGCTTACCTGTGGAGGGGTGCTCTCGCTTGCCATAGACTGGAGAGGAATATTGGTGTCCTGCTGTATCACTGCTCCATAGCTCTTGTTTGAGCTTTTCTCTTTCTTGCTCTATTTTTTTTTCAAGGTAGAGTCTCACTCACTCTAGTCCAAACTGTCCTGAAATTTTGGAATTCAATTCACTCGGTATTCTCAGGGTGGCCTCGAACTCTCAGAGATCCTCCTACCTCTGCCTCCCGAGTGCTGGGATTCAAGGCGTGTGCCACCATGCCTGGCTATAATCTATATATTTGAGAGAGAGAGAGAGGATGCATCAGGGCCTCTCAGAAGCTCCAGCTGCATGCGACCACCCCTCTGTGCATCTGGCTCCATGTGGATACGGGGTCGGATGTAGTCAGGCTTTCCACGTAAGCACCTTCAACTGTTGGAGTTACCTCCTCAGCCTCGAGCTACAGGCTCTTACTGACCTCAGACTTTGCCATGTTTTTCACAAGTTCTGGCAATTTCTGTGTCTCTGCTCACTTGCGAGACTGGGCTTATAGACCCGTGAAGTCACATACAACTCCTTATATGGGTTCCAGAGGGTTGCACTCAGGCCCACAGGCTTGCGCAATAAATGCACTTAATTGCTGAGCCGTCTTTCACTACTCCCTGTGTTTGGTTTTGTTTTTTTCAAGGTAGGGTCTCACTCTAGCACAGGCTGACCTGGAATTCAATACATAGCCTCATGGTGGCCTTGAACTCACGGTGATCCTCCTACCTCTTCCTCCAGAGTGCTGGGATTAAAGGTGTGCGCCATCACCCTCGGCCTCTATGGTCTTTTAAAAATATTTTATTGATATTTATTTATTTAAGAGAGAGAGAGATCGAGAGAGAGAGAGGTAGAGAGGAAGAGAATGGGCACACCAGGGCATCCAGCTGCTGCAAATGAACGCATGTGCCATCTTGTACATTTGGCTTACGAGGGTCCTGAGGAATTGAACCTGGGTCTTTTGGCTTTGCAGGCAAGCACCTTAAGCACTGAACCATCTCTCCAGCACCCTGTCTATGTTTTAAAAAAAAGATATATTTAATTAATTTATTTATTTGAGAGAGAGAGAGAATGGGCATGCCAGGGCTTCCAGCCACTGTAAACGAACTCCAGATGCATGCATCCTCTTGTGCATCTGGCTTATGTGGGGAATCTAACTGGGATCCTTTGGCTTTGCAAGCAAACTCCTTAACTGTTAAATCATCTCTTTAGCCCTGTTTTTTTTTTAATTTTTATTTATTTATTTATTTGAGAGCGACAGACACAGAGAGAAAGACAGATAGAGGGAGAGAGAGAATGGGCGCGCCAGGGCTTCCAGCCTCTGCAAACGAACTCCAGATGCGTGCGCCCCCTTGTGCATCTGGCTAACGTGGGACCTGGGGAACCGAGCCTCGAACTGGGGTCCTTAGGCTTCACAGGCAAGCGCCTAACCGCCAAGCCATCTCTCCAGCCCCTGTTTTTTTTTTTTTTAAAGACTATTTATTTATTCATTAGAGACAGAGGGAGAGAGAGAATGAGAATGGGCATGCCAATGCCTTTAGCCACTGCAAATGAACTCCAGATGCATGTACCACCATGTGCATATGGCTTTCTGGGACCTGGAGAATTCAACCTGGGTGCTTAGGCTTTTCAGCATGCACCTTAACCACTAAGCCATCTCTCCAGCCCTTGTGTTTTTTAAGACAGGGTTTCTTACTGGCTTAGAAGTTACCAAGTTAGCTAGACTGGCTGGGTAATGCACTTTAGGGATCCTCTTGTTTCTACACCCCAGCCTGGGGTTACAAACATGTGTCATTGTTTCCCTCCATTCTTCCATAAGTTCTGGGGACCAAACTCAGTAAATGTGAGGCAAGCACTTTACTGACTGAGCTAGCTCCCCAGACTACTAAATGATACACTTTTTAAAAAATGTTCATTTATTATTTTATTATTTGAAGATAAAGAGGTGGAGAGAGAAAATGAGTATGCCAGAGCCTCCAATCACTGCAAACGAACTCCAGATGCATGCTCCACCTTGTGCATCTGGCTTATATGGGTCCTGGTCCTGGGGAATCGAACCTGGGTCCTTTGGTTTTGCAGGCAAATGCCTTAACCACTAATCCATCTCTCCAGCCCTATGAAATGATACAATTTTTAATGGTGAAAAATCCCACCAACTCATCACTTACTAGTTGTTTATCCACATTTAACTGATCTCTGTGCCTATGAAGTTACGCATACCAGCACGTCTGCTTGACAGGGATGGCGTGTAAAGCCATGCTGCCCACCTCTTGTCAGCTCCACACCCATGTTGGCAGCAGGAGTGCAGCCACAGGAGACTGGATGTTAGACTCCCCAGACATGCACTGGGTGGGACCTACAAGATCTATGACACCTGCTCCTGCTGCCAGCCTCCTTGGCACTGCACTTCATTTTCCTCCTTGAGGAATCTTTTCATGGCCTGAATAGAGAGCTTTTCTGGCTCATGTTGATGTGCTCTGTGCTGGCCAAGGAGCTGTTGATGCTCAAGGCACTGCTAGGTTGCTGGGGAAGTGAGCACTCACCACCCATCTTGATCAGACATTGGATGAGGCCAGGAGAAGAGGTGCAAAGTCAGATGAATGAATAGGCAGGAGCCAAGGAGGGAATGGGATGGGATGGGGGTTGGCTGTTCCTTCAACAGCTCATGAAAAAGCCTGGCCTAGACTTAATTTGCACCATGTGCCACTCACACAAGCTGTCAGTGTGTCCTCCAGAAACCCAGGGAGGCTTCTTGGCTGAGGAAGCACCTCTGATGTTGAGGTGTCGGGGTGGATGAATACACACATGCAGGAGGCGTGATGGAAGAAGCTGACAAGCAGGTCCTCTGTGAAGAGTGTTTGCTATGTGCTGGACGGTGGCCTCCAGTGAACAAGACAGAGGAGTGTGTGTTCTTTGGAGCTGACATTCTATGATATGAAAGTACCATGAATGAATGACTGCTAGAAGGGGACTCAGGTAGAGAAGAGACCAAGTTAGAAAACGACATGCTGGGTGGAGAGGGAGGCAAGAGTCAAGATTCTGCAATGCTTAGTACTCTGTCTTAGCACAGAATGGACTTGACAGTCTGGAGAGACAGGAGGAGGGAGGAAGTTTTGCACAGACAAAATATCAAACCCCAGAGGGTGCTAGAACAATACAGGAGGAGAACGAAATGTCACTGCCTTGAATGTAGTCACTGGTTCACCCTACCCCTACCCAAGATCCACCACCTTCTTGAACCTGAGGTCCTGTCTGTGGGAAAAAACCCGAGAATGCATTACTTGGGATTATTTCCAGACCCACTAAAGCTGGGGGCTTCTTCCCAAACCACTTTGTTTGTTTGTTTTAGTTTTTCAAGGTAGAGTCTCACTCTAGCCCAGTCTGACCTGGAATTTACTAGGTAGTCTCAGGGTGGCCTCGAACTCACAGTGATCCTCCTACCTCTGCCTTCCAAGTGCTGGAATTAAAGGCGTGTGCCACCACGCATGGCCCAAACCATTTTCTGTTTGGTCAGAATCTGAGAGGCTATCCTTGGTTCTGTGCTTGACCTTGTCCATGACCTATAGTGGTTCTTAGAACCATTTGGACTCATTGACTATTCCCCATTCTTGGCTTTTTTTTTTTTTTTTTTTTTTTTTTGAGGTAGGGTCTCACTCTAGCCCAGGCTGACCTGGAATTCACTATAGAGTCTCAGGGTAGCCTTGAACTCATGGCGATCCTCTTATCTCTGCCTCCCGAGTGCTGGGATTAAAGGCATGCGCCACCACGCCCGGCCTTCGTGGCTCTTTTTAATTTATATATTTATATTAGAGAGAGAGAGAGAGAGAAAGAGAGAGAGAGAGAGAACACCAGAGCCTTTAGCCACTGCAAATGAACTCCAGATGCCTGTGCCACCTTGTTCATCTGGCTTACATGGGTACTGGGGAATTGAACCCAAGTCCTTAGGCTTCCCAGGCAAGTGCCTTAACCACTAAGCCATCTCTCCAGCCCTATTTTATTTTATTGCTTAGTTATTTTATAATATTTTTGTTTTTATTTTATTTATTTGAGAAACAGAGAGAGAGGAAGGGAGAGAGAGGGGGGCAGGTAAATAGAAAGAGAGAGAATGGGTGCACCAGGGCTTCCAGCCACTGCAAATGAACTCCAGAAGCATGCACCACCTTATGAATCTGACCAACGTGGGGCCTGGGGAATTGGACCTGGGTCCTTTGGCTTTACAGGCAAATGCCATAACCACTAAGTCCTAAGAAAATATATATTTTTTAAGAAACTCTATCTTTTTTTTTTTTTTTTTGAGAGTGACAGACACAGAGAGAAAGACAGATAGAGGGAGAGAGAGAGAATGGGTGCGCCAGGTCTTCCAGCCTCTGCAAACGAACTCCAGATGCGTGCGCCCCCTTGTGCATCTGGCTAACGTGGGACCTGGGGAAACCGAGCCTCGAACTGGGGTCCTTAGGCTTCACAGGCAAGCGCTTAACCGCTAAGCCACCTCTCCAGCCTCTAAAAATGTTTTTATTTATTTATTTTCATTCAGAAATAGAGAGAGAATGAGAGAAAGAATGGGAACATCAGGGCCTCTTGCCACTGCAAACAAATTCCAGATGCATGTGCCACTTTGTGTATCTGGCTTTACGTGGGTACTGGGGAATTGAACCCAGGCTGTCAGACTTTGCAAGCAAGCACTCTTAACTACTGTTTTTATATTTTATTTATTTGAGATAGAGAGAGAAAATGGGTACACCAGTGCCTCCACCACTGCAACTGAACTTCAGACGCATGCACCACCTTGTACATCTGGTTTATGTGGGTACTGAGGAATTGAACCTGGGTCCTTAGGATTCACAGGCAAGGATCATAGTTGCTAAGCCATCTCTCCACCTGTCATGGATCTTTAAAAAAACTAAACATTTACTTATTTAGGGAGGGGAAAAAGAGCCACCCAAGCTACATTCCCAGTTGCCATAGCTGTACTCTTGGCAGAGGATTTTTGAGTAGGAAACAAAGATCTGAGCTCAAGGTCCAAAGCCTGCACACACCAGAGCAATCGCTTTTCACATGGCCCAGCCTGGATGTGCAGGAAAAATGTGTGATGTTACCTGATGTCACTGATTTCACACTGGAGCCCCTGTTGTGGGGTCTGGTATCACACAAATAAGACCATTGACTCATGGAATGTGGGGCAAAGTTTTATTGGTTAAAAAAGAAAGAAAAGGAAAAGACAAAAGAAAGAAACTGGTGCACCAGGGCTGCACCCCAGAGGTCCGGGTCTCAGGATGCAGCCCAGAACTACCGGGAGTGTCAGCTTTTACTGGAGAAAACCACAAAATGTTCATTGCAAAACAGGATGGAAGTTAAACCACCTTACCTTAAGTTACCTTAAGTTACTGTTAAACAAAGGGGTCATTACAAAAGAAGTCACAAGGGTGTCAGGTGTAGTGGCGTACGCCTTTCATCCCAACACTCAGGAGGCAGAGGTAGGAGGATTGCCATGAGTTTGAGACTATTTAGTGAATTCTAGGTCAACCTGGGCCAGAGTGAGACCCTACCTCAAAAAACAAAATACCAAACCAAGAAAAATGTCACAAGGTATTCATTACATAGGTCACGGTAGGGCGGAACTGAAGCAAGAACCGTTCTATGCTATGTAATCACAAAGGTATTTAGAAATAGAGAGGTACAGGAAGGTCATGGTACATTGCACAGAGGGAATCATCCCATTCATTCGATAACAGAAAACACTTGCATCTGTGGTAATGGTTCCTGGCACTTCTTTATCTTCTTTATCTGTCAGGAAGATCAGCTTGGGTGGTGGTCTCCATTATGTGTGTTAAAGGCAGAGGCTACACAGGAGGATGTTTAACCAGGTCTGTTGTGTCCTTTCACATTCGATTTTCCACCCCAGTCTTAGGGACAGAAAAGTGTGACAAAGAGAGATGTGGGGGGACTTAACATGGGGGTAATTGAGATTGTGTGTGTGTGTGTGTGTGTGTGTGTGTGTGTGTGTGTGTGTTTTCATGGTAGGGTCTCACTCTATCTCAGGCTGACCTGGTACTCACTCTGTAGTTCCAGGCTGGCCTCAGACTCACAGCCATCCTCCTTCCTCTGCCTCCTGAGTCCTGGGATTAAAGGTGTGCGCTGCCATGCTCTGCCTGGCTGAGATTTTTTATTACAGTGTTAAAGTACTCCTCTGGGTGAATATTCTCTGCAGTAAGTTTCAAGCACTCTTTCTTCTAGGTCATACCCAAAATGCCCTCCACCTCAATATGGAGTTAATGATGTATTCTGTGGTGGAGAAGGACCTCTGTTCCCAAGAGCTGCCGGGTCCTTGATGCTCTTTCCTGGATGTCTCTCAGGGCTGTGTGCGAGGCACAGAGGTCACCTGGTCTTTGGAGGGTAGGGGCGTGGCCAGGGGTTTTAGTTCCTTTACCTGTTGCTGTGAACAAACACCTGACCAGAAGCAGTTTAGGGGAGGAGAGGGATGATTCTGTCTTAGGATGCAAGGGGGCACCTTCTACCACGCCTAGGAAGGCATGGTAGGTTGCGCCCACAGGAGGAAGCAGAGAGGGCGAACAGGAAGTGACCCACTTCCTCCAGCAATGCTCTACCTCCTAAAGGTGCCACAACCTTCCCAAACAAAGCCACCAGCTGGGGTCCGAGCGCTCGTTCAGATGTGTGGCATGGCTAGGGGGATGTTTCGCATTGAATCACAGCACCGGGATCCCTGTGTGGCCTCCAGCGTCAGGTCCCACGACTGCTTTCGCTTTGTTATTACTCAGCATCTCCGTGAGTTATTGGGACCTTGTTGCCACCAGAACCCCACCAGAAGCAGCTTAGGGGTTTATTCTAGGATTCACCATGGCTGAGGCCGCTGGCTTACTTCATCATACATCCACAGCAGAGGGATAACAGCCAGCACCAGCCAGCCGCTGGGATGGACACATAGTGGTGTCCTGGCATGTGTTCTAGGAATGAAGCGACCTGCCTTGCCCATCGCTCATGAACTTTCTAAAGTTCTCTGGTTGTATTCAGTAATGTCCCTTTGGGCTTCAACTTCAAGAGGTTGGTAATCAGATGTCCGTTTGTCAGCCATAGTCTGCTCCTTCTTGCTGGCTGCTTCCTCCTGTCTGGAAAGAAGGATCTGCAGGTCATGCCTGGGCCGCCTGGAGGGCACTTGTCAGGACAGGAGCATTCAGTCTCTGCTCTAGACCTTGGCTAAGTCTGGTTAGAAACTTGCAGCAGAAGTCTAATTTCCAAGAAAAGAAAATACACCAGGATGTGTTCTAACAATGATCCCATCACCTTGAGTTAGAAAGACTCTATGTCTCTGAAAAGGAGCCACAGCTGTGAGAGAGAACTGAAGGCATGTTTGCCTTACTTCCCCCACCTCCATCTGCCCCTGTTGCAGGTACCTTTGCATTACTGGGACAAACATCCAACCAGAAGCAGCTTATGGGAGCAAAGAGTTTGTTCAGGCTTCCAGGTTCCAGGGGAAGCTTCATCATGATGGAACAAGCTAGCTTACTTCCTCTTACATCCATAGCAGAGCCACAAAAGCCAACACCAGCCAGCATGAACAGACAGAGCTTGAGGTGGGTCCTCTTTCCCAGAAGGGGGCAAGCTGCTGTGAGGATGAGGGAGCTCTGAGCAGGTCACCCAAGCCCAGCTCACAGGAAGAGATCTTAGCTGGATGTCTGTTCTGAGAGTTATTCTGAAAACTACTGAGGTCAAGGAGCAGGGCTGAGTGCCTAGCCCTGGTCCTATTTACAGAATAAGGTTAATGGACCCAAGCATTAAAAAAAATTGGATCCAGGCTGTAGAGATGACTTAGTGGTTAAGCGATTGCCTGTGAAGCCTGAGGACCCTGATTGAGGCGCGATTCCCCAGGACCCAGGTTAGCCAGATGCATAAGAGGGCCCATGTGTCTGGAGTTCATTTGCAGTGGCTGGAGGCCCTGACATGCCCATTCTCTCCATATATATCTGTCTCTTTCTCTCTCTGTCTGTCACTCTCAAATAAATAAATAAAAATAAACAAAAAAAATTTTTAAAAACTGGATCTTGCTGGGTGTGGTGGCACACACCTTTAATCCCAGCACTCGGGAAGCAGAGGTAGGAGGATTGCCATGAGTTCAAGGCCACCTTGAGACTACATAGTGAATTACAAGTCAGCCTGGGCTAGAGCAAGACCATATCTCAAAAACAATACAAAATAAAACACCCCCCAAAAAAACCCAAAAAACAAAAAAACACCTTTATTTTTTGAACCCAAATATTTGCATGCAAATAGAAAAATTAGAGTGATATAGCATAATGTTAGCCTTTGTCTTTGCTCAACTCAGGCAAAAGGAAGAGAGAGAGGAAAGGAGGAAAGAAGGGAGAGAGGAGAGAAGGAAGGAAGGCAGGGGGGGGGAATGGGCATGTCAGGTCCTCTAGCCACTGTAAACAAACTCCAAATATATGTATCACTTTGTGCATCTGGCTTGATGTAGGTGCTGGGTAATCAAACCTTAACTGCTAAACCATCTCTCCATCCTCTTTTTTTTTTTTTTTTTAGGTAGGGTCTCACTCTAGTGCAGGCTGACCTGGAATTCACTATGGAGTCTTAGGGTGGCCTTGAACTCACGGTGATCCTCCTACCTCTGCCTCCCGAGTGCTGGGATTAAAGCGTGTGCCACCACGCCTGGCCCCACACTCTTTTCATTTGTTAAAAATTTATTTTTATTTCAGAGAGAGAGGGAGAGAGAAAGAGACAGATAAATGATAAAGAAAGAGAATACCAGAGCCTTCAGCCCTGCAAACGAACTCCAGATGCATGTGCCATCTTCTGCATCTGGAATTAACTATGTAGCTTCAGGGTGGCGATCCTCCTACCTCTGCCTTCTGAATGCTGGGACTAAAGGCATGCGCTAACATGCCTGGCTTCCTCTTTTCATTTTTAAAAATATTTATTTATTTATTTATGAGAGAGACAAAGATAAAGAGGCAGAAAGAGAGAGTGATTGAGTATGGGCATGCCAGGGCTTCCTGCTACTGCAAATGAACTCCAGATGCCTATGCCATTTTTGTGTATCTGGCTCTACATGGTTACTAGGCAATTGAACCCAGACCATCAGACTTTGCAAGCAAGAGCCTTTAACTGCTGAGCCATCTCTCCAGCTCTATTTTCATTTTTATTTATTTATTTAGTTTTAAAATTTTGGTTTATTCAAGTAGAGTCCTATTCAGGTTGACCTGTAATTCACTAAGTAATCTCAGACTTGCCTCAAACTCATGGTGATCTCCTACCTCTGTCACCCAAGTGCTGGGATTAAAGGCATGCACCACCATGCCTGGCATCTTTTCACTTCTTTTTTTTTTTTTTTAATTTAACATTTTGGGCTGGAGAGATGGTTTAACAGTTAAGGCACTTGCCTGAAAAGCCAAAGGACCCAGGTTCAGTTCCCTAGGACCTGCCACATAAAGCCAGCTGCACACAGATGCACAAAGTGGTGCATGTGTCTGGAGTTTGTTAGCAGCAGCTGGAGGCCCTGGTGGCCTTTTCTCTCTTCTATCTGCCTCTTTCTCAAACAAATAAATAAAACTAAAATATTTAAGAAAGAGATAGAGAGAAAGAGGCAGTCAGAGAAAGTGCATATGGGTGCACTAGGGCTTCCTGCCACTGCAAACAAATTCCAGATGCATGGCCCACTTTGTGCATCTGGCTTTATGTGGGTCTTGAGGAATGAACCTAAGCTATTGGGCTGTGCAAGAATGCACCTTTAACCACTGAGCCATCTCTCCAGTCCTTCATTTTTCTTTTTTTTATTTTCTAAAAAATTTATTTGCAAGTAGAGAGAGAGGAGAAAGAGAGAGAGAAAAGGGTGCCCCAGGGCTTCCCGCTGGTACAAACAAATTACAGATGAATGCGCCACTGTGCATCTGAATTGAACTCGGGTTGTTAGGCTTTGTAGGCAAGTGCCTTTAACCACCAAACCATTTCTTCAGCCCATCTTTTCAGTCTTTAAATTGAGGTATAGTGCATTGACTAAAATGCACATGTCATAGATCACATCTCAGTGAAGGGTTATGTATGTATATGCCCATGTAGTCATCACCCAGATAAAAATAGTATATTCTGGGTGCTGCCTGCGGAGGTAGCTGCCATCTTCTGCTTGGCATCATGGCTGCCCTTAGCCTTCTGGTGAAGCCCAAGATTGTCAAAAAGAGGACCAAGAAGTTCATCTGGCACCAGTCAGACCGATATGTCAAAATTAAGTGTAACTGGCTGAAACCCAGAGACATTGACAACAGGGTGTGGAGAAGATTCAAGGCCAAGTTCTGATGCCCAACATTGGTTATGGGAGCAACAAGAAAACAAAGCACGCCCTGCTCAGAGGCTTCCGGAAGTTCCTGGCCCACAGCGTCAAGGAGCTGGAAGTGCTCCCAATGTGCAGCAAATCTTCCTGTGCTGAGATTGCTCACAACGTTTCTTCAAAGAACCGCAAAACCATTGTGGAAAGAGTGGCCCGGCTGGGTATTAGAGTCACCAATGCCAGGCTGCGCAGTGAAGAAAATGAAGAAACAGCTTATGTACATCTTATCTTTGCACTTAAATAAAACCAGGAAACCTGCTGTGTGGGAAGCCATGCTGGCTTTGTCAGGCTTTGCCATGTCAGCTTGTTTACTGCTTTTGTATCCTAATTGTCTGCGCATGAGCACATGATGTTATTCTAATATGGTTGCTCACCCATCCCGATTGGGTGATACAAAATCATCTGATGAGACTTAAGCCAATCAGACGACGCTATACAATCACATGACCATAAGTATATAAGCTTGGCGCTCCGTAGGGTCGGGGTCCTTCTCTCTTTCAGCTTGGAGCTCCCAATAAAGTGTGCTTGAGAAGAATCCTGTTGTTGTCGTTCTTCCTGCTGGCGGAAGGGGCACAACAAGTGGTGCCGAAACCTGGGAAACTTGTCAACAAACGGCCAGTGGAGAGGACCCCTGAGGCTACGTCCGAGGGAGGATTCAGAACTCAGCACACGGAGCGGCGGTACCGGTAAGTTCCCCTGGTGCTATATGATAAGTTTTGGCCTGTAACTGATTTCTAAGTAATGTGCATAAGGTTGCAAAATGGGACACAACCACTCCACCTTTTTGGAGCCACTTCAGGAAGTATTAAAACAACGTAAACTTAAGATTTCAGATAAAACTCTGAAAGGGTTTTTGGAAGAAGTGGATATGATAGCGCCTTGGTTTGAGCTGACTGGAGGTTTAAATTTGACCTGCTGGGATAAGTTAGGCAAAGACATCGACCGTGAGTCAGAAACGCGAAAGTTGCGTGCAGGTACACAGCCCTTATGGCGCTTGGTGCGATCATGCTTGGAGGACAAACGTTGTAAAGAAGTGATCAGGGAAGGTCAACGCATATTAACACATCATCAAGATAGTATGTCAGAGTCTGAAGAAAGTAAAAGGGGAAAACAAAAAAAGGTTAAAATAAAAAGAGAACCTAGGTTTCAGATAAAACAGAATAAAAGTACACAAAATAAAAGTGAATCACAAAAGGAAGGGTCAAATTCAGGTCCTAAGCTATATCCAGATTTAATGGAACTTGCAAATTTATATATAGAAAGTTCTAGTGAATCTGAGGGAGAAGAATTCATTCCAGAGGAAGAACAGGATTTTGAGGAAGTAGAGACTGAATGTGGTCGGGAATGTTCTAGACCCAGACAAGATGGCGTTTTTACTTCTCCTCCAGCTTATGCTTCTATGAGTAAAAAGTGTAAACAACAAGATGGCGGACTTCCGTTCGGGGCGTGTCCTTCGTCCGGATGTAGTTTGATAAAATCAGAGACTTGGAGAAAGTTGGCTAGTGCTTATCCAGTCTTTGAGGACCCTAATACCAATAATAGATATCATGCCGCTATAGGATATAAGGAGCTTAAGGATCTTGCAGAAGCTACTAGAACTTATGGAATAAATGCTTCTTTTACGATGGCTTTGTTGGAACGTCTTGCTAATAATTGTATGACTCCGGCAGATTGGTTTGGCGTATCAAAGGCTTGTTTAAGTTTAGGACAATATTTAGACTGGAAATCTTTATATACTGATGCTGCTCAAAGTCAAGCCAGAATAAATGCAGCAAATAATCAACCAGTATGGAATTATGATATGCTTATGGGACAAGGACAATGGGCTAATAATCAGATTGCCTATCCTCTTCAAGTTTATCAACAAATAAATGCCATTGCTCTCAGAGCCTGGAGGGCATTGCCAAATAGAGGGGAAGTCTCAGGCAACCTTACTAAAATTATTCAGGGAGCTACTGAACCATTTTCAGATTTTGTAGCTCGCATGATGGAAGCCGCTGGTCGTATTTTTGGTGATGCTGATCAAGCCATGCCACTTGTGGAACAACTAATTTATGAGCAATGCACTAAAGATTGTAGACGGGCAATTACGCCCTGGAAAGGGAAAGGACTTCAGGCTTGGATAAAAGCCTGTAGAGAAGTTGGTGGTCCACTTTCTAATGCAGGGCTTGCTGCAGCAGTCTTGGCTGCCACTAGGGGACACAGAGGAACTTCTTCATGCTTTAAATGTGGAAAGACTGGACATTTTAGAAAACAATGTCCTCAAAATAATTCTAGAATACAGGGTCAAGTGCGTTTGCCTGGCGTATGCCCTAAATGTAAAAAGGGAAAGCATTGGGCGAATGAGTGTCGCTCTATTAAAGATATTAATGGACAACCAATTAACCATAAACAACCAATTAACCAGTCAACAGCTAATACAAAAAACGGGGTCAGGGGCCCCCGACCTCAGGGCCCACAAATATATGGGGCACTTCAGAATCCATCTCTCCACCCTCCAGCACAATCAGACGAGCAACTCCAGGTTCCGCAGGATTGGACGTCTGTGCCACCACCAGACTCATATTAACACCACAAATGGGAGTGCAACCTGTGGAGTCAGATTTTCAAGGTCCATTACCCTCTAATACTGTAGGTTTACTGCTTGGTAGATCTTCTTCAGCATTGAGAGGATTGACTATTACTCCAGGAGTCATTGATTCTGATTATACAGGCACCGTAAAAGTGCTTTGTTCATCTCAGAAAGGAATTATTGCTATTTCACCTGGGGATAGGATAGCTCAGTTATTGGTTATTCCTAGCCTCCATAAGCAATTCCCTTCTGGTGAGAAGATTAGAGGGAACAAAGGACTTGGCTCTACAGGAGTTGATTTAACATATTTATCCATGGAATTAGATGAGAGACCAATT
This sequence comes from Jaculus jaculus, assembly GCF_020740685.1. Lineage (NCBI taxonomy): Eukaryota > Metazoa > Chordata > Mammalia > Rodentia > Dipodidae > Jaculus > Jaculus jaculus. The sequence goes on from NC_059109.1 coordinate 588,073, forward strand.
CTACAGCTTACTATTGAGGGAATAAATTTTCAGGGATTGCTGGATACAGGAGCTGACCGAAGTATTATTACAAGTCAGTACTGGCCCAAAAACTGGCCTAAACAATCATCTTCACAAACTTTAGAAGGTTTGGGGTATGCTCATACTCCAGCTATTAGTTCTCGGGAACTTACATGGTCTACCTCTGAGGGACAAAAAGGTAAAGTTAGTCCTTATATAGTAGATATTCCTATTACTTTATGGGGCAGAGATGTTTTGGCACAAATGAATCTAAAATTAACTAATGAGTATTCTCCTCAGAGTCAATCTATTATAAAAATGATGGGTCATATACCAGGTAGAGGACTAGGTAAAAAATTACAGGGGCAAGTGGATCCTCTTGTGGCTTCTAGTAATCCAGGCACACGAGGGTTGGGTTTTTCCTAGGGGCCACTGAGGATGCGATTCCCATTCCGTGGAAAACGGCTGAACCAGTTTGGGTACCTCAGTGGCCCCTTTCCTTAGAAAAACTCCTAGCAGCAAAAGAATTAATACAAGAACAATTGTCATTAGGTCACTTAGAAACCTCTCAATCTCCTTGGAATACTCCTATTTTTGTTATTAAAAAAAAGTCTGGAAAATGGCGTCTACTACATGATCTCCGAGCTGTGAATGCACAAATGCACCTCATGGGACCGATTCAGCGAGGTCTTCCTTTGCTATCTAGTTTACCAGATGGCTGGCCTCTTATTATTATTGACATAAAAGACTGTTTCTTCTCTATTCCTTTGGCTGTGGAAGATTGTAAAAGATTTGCCTTTACTCTACCAACTATCAATCATGAGGAACCTGATCAACGATTTCAATGGAGAGTTCTCCCACAAGGGATGGCCAACAGTCCTACTATCTGCCAACATTATGTCAGCCTAGCAATAGCACCTACTAGAAAGAGATTCCCAAAATTGAGGATTTGCCACTATATGGACGATATTCTCTTGGTAGCTCCCGTGAAAGACATTCTGTCAAAAGCATATCTATCTCTCAAAACGGATCTTGAAGCCTATGGTTTACATATAGCTAGTAAAAAAGTACAGGAAGGAGAGGTAGGTAAGTTCCTTGGAACAACAATTACCACTCATATTATTAGACCTCAAAAATTACAAATTAGAACAGATACATTACAGACATTAAATGATTTTCAAAAGTTATTAGGAGATATAAATTGGATTAGGCCATATCTGAAGATTCCTACTCATGAACTGAGACCCTTATTTCAAATATTGGAAGGTGATTCACATATTTCTTCATTTAGAGCTTTAACTCCAGCTACACGAGTAGCTATTTTTAAAGTAGAGCAAGCTTTACAGTCTGCGCAGTTATGTAGAATAGTCCCTGGACAACCTATTCTATTGTGCATTCTTGCTACACCAGAAACTCCTACAGGGGTTTTATGGCAACATGGTCCTTTACTTTGGATACATTCACATTCTTCTCCTAAAAAATGCATAGAGCATTATCCTACTATGGTAGCCACTCTTGCTCTTCAAGATATAAAGTCATCTTTAATACATTTTGGTGTGGCACCTGATACTCTAATTACCCCTTATAACTCTAAACAGGTACGTATTTTAGCTGCTACTACTGATAATTGGGCTATACTTATGTGTGCTTTCTCTGGCAAATTAGATAATCATTTGCCCAGAGATCCGTTATTACATTTTGTTTCGCTACATCCTATTGTATTTCCAAAGATTACCTCACAATCACCTATTGCTGGTGCTTTAGATATCTATACTGATGGCTCTAAGACAGGTCTTGGAGCTTATGTCATTCAGGGAAACCAACCAGTTACTGTACAATTTAAACCAAATACACCTCAACGAGTAGAATGTCAAATTGTGTGTCATGTATTTGCACTTTTCAGTGAATCCTTTAATATAATTTCTGATTCTCAATATGTAGTTAATGCTGTTAAAAATCTAGAAGTAGCAGGTCTTATTAAGGATACTAGTCCTGTTGCTGTACATTTATCCAAGTTACAACGTTTAATTTGGTCTCGAACTAACCCATTTTTTATTCAACATATTAGAGCTCATTCTATGCTTTCTGGTCCTATGGCTGTTGACAATGATCTTGCTGACAAAGCCACCAGAGCCTTTTTTCTATTCTCTTCTGATACATTGTCTAAGGCTCGTGATTTTCATAATTTGTATCATGTCTCCTCTACAGTGTTACGCAAAAAATTTCATATCTCTCGGGCCATGACACGTGACATTGTAGTTAACTGTCCTGCTTACATCCCTTTCTTACATTCTCCTCATGTTGGTATTAATCCCCGAGGACTACGTTCGGGAGAAATTTGACAAATGGATGTTACTCATATCTCCTCTTTTGGCAAATTACAATATGTACATGTGTCTATTGATACGTGTTCAGAAATTATTCATGCTTCTCCCCTTGCTGGTGAACGTACTCATCATGTTATTACTCATTGTCTGGAGGCCTGGGCAGCTTGGGGTAAGCCCCGGACATTAAAGACGGATAATGGCCCTGCTTATACTACTAAAAGTTTTCGCCACTTTTGTGATGCTATGGGAGTAGTTCATACTACTGGCCTTCCTTATAATCCCCAAGGACAAGACATTATTGAACGAGCCCATCGATCTATTAAAGAATGCTTACAAAAACAAAAAGGGGGAATAGGCCAAGGCCACACCCCAAAGAATAAATTATCTCTAGCACTTTTTACTTTGAATTTTTTGACGATTGATGCTGCGGGTCTGACGGCAGCTGATCGTCATATGACCCAATCCCCTCCTTGTTATGAAGATGCAAAATGGAAGGATGTACTTGAAAATGTCTGGAAAGGCCCGGATCCAGTTATAGCCAGATCCAGGGGAGCTGTTTGTGTTTTTCCACAGGGCCAAGCTGATCCTATCTGGGTGCCAGAGCGGTTGACGCGAATCGTGCGTCATGAGACAACAAGGAATGACAACCTCCGTATTACTACTGATGATCTTGAGCTTGTTCCTGCCGATGATGATAAAGGGAATTAAGATGCAGTTTTGGGCTGTGGCCAGAACATGGCCTGTCCCTATGCCAGTTCATTCATATTCTAGTGTCTTACCTACTCTATTTTCTACATCCTGCCAAGGGGAAATGCCTTGCATCAGGGATCCTATGCAAACACCAACAATTTATAATCAAACTTCTTTTCACCTGAACGGTACTTTGTGTTTTTTCCAAGGTCATAAGAACCTAGCTCCCCCATGTATTGTATTACAAAAACAAAATCTTAGTGCTTGGCAAGACCCATTAGAAAAGTCTAAAGTTGATATGAGTATAATAATTGCAGCTTTAACTCAGATTACGAAGGGAAAACAAAATGGGTCAGGAGAGGGAGGTAATGTTACAAATGTTAATATTACCACTTTATTGATGCAGAGTGAAGTGACCGTTCCTTCTAGACAGCCAAATCTTAAGATAAATGCTAGTAATGTAAAAGGTGCTCCCTGGTGTGAACCTAATTATGCATTTCCTCCGATTTTTACTCCTTGTCAGAGTGCAGATAAAATCCAGAAACAGATCTTACAGGGATTTCAAATGACCCCTCCATTAAGGCGTTATCAATTTAAAAGTAAAGGAGATGATACTCTTAGTAATAGTGCTGGTTGGCCTTGGTATAAATGGCTTCTGTCCAATGAGGCAGGTGCTATGGCAGATGTGTCAGCTTTAGCAGGATTATTGGGAACTAAACATGCATTATGGAATGTTTCAACAATTCGAGTCAATATAAATGATAGAATTTATATTAAAGATATAAAGATATAACTAAAAATCACCAATGGATTAATAATAGCTTTAATCCAGCCTCAATTTGTGTACAAGCTCCATTCTTTTTTCTGACAGCAAATGTTAGCACGAACATCTCTTTGATAGATTGTAGAAATATCACATGTTGGCTTACAGAGTGCTGGAATGCTAACATCAATCTGGCTTTAATAGTAAAATTACCTACTTTTGTCCCCATTCCAGTAGAGGCGGATCCAACTACCTTTCCTTTAGTGGGACTTATTCGTCATAAAAAAGATTTTGGTATTACTACAGCAATCATTTCCGCCATCGTCATTTCAGCTACAGCAGCAACTACTGCTGCTATTGCCATGACATCTCAGGCTCAAACTGTGGAAGTTGTTAACAATATAGTAGAAAAGACTTCTACAACATTAGTAACACAAAAAACAATTAATACACACCTTCTTGCTGGTATTCATCTAGTTAATCAAAGAGTAGATCTGGTACAGAATCAAGTAGAGAAATTATATAAAATAATACAACTTGGATGTGTTTCCCAGTATCAACATTTGTGTATTACTCCTTTACAATTTAACTTTACTGCTTCGTTTAATCAGAGTCACAAGCTAGCTAAATTTTTGACAGGAAACTGAACACTTAAAGGAGAACAACTATCTCGGAAGTTATTGTTCCAGATTGTACAGCTGAATGGAACTCATCTGGAGCCAATCTCTTTGGGAGATTTTACTTCTTGGCTATCTTCTGCATTTTCTTTCTTTAAGGAATGGGTGGAGGTGGCTATGTTTGGAGTAGCCCTTTTGTGTGGTATGGTGTTCTGTCTCTGGCTTATCCGTCGAATCAGACGACAACGTCTACAGGATAACATAAAGATTGTTCAGGCATTCATGGCTTTGGATCAAGGAGCGTCTCCACAGGTGTGGCTGGCAAGTCTGCGAGATGGGTAGTTCCACCCTGTCTACTGTAAGGCCTTTGCACATCAAGTGACCTTGTTGTCATTGCACCTTGGAAGGCTTACATCCCTGCATAAGCAGCCTTTACACCCCGAAGGGATTTTTCTCGTTGCACTCGAGAAGGTGCTTAAGCAGGTTTTTGGTCTTAGGCTCTACCCTCGATCGGACTGGCCATCATGAGGGTTGGTCCTTGATCGGGTATCCTGAGGTTCAAAACAATTTTTTAAAGGGGGAACTGTGGGAAGCCATGCTGGCTTCGTCAGGCTTTGCCATGTCAGCTTGTTTACTGCTTTTGTATCCTAATTGTCTGCACATGAGCACATGATGTTATTCTAATATGGTTGCTCACCCATCCCGATTGGGTGATACAAAATCATCTGATGAGACTTAAGCCAATCAGACGACGCTATACAATCACATGACCATAAGTATATAAGCTTGGCGCTCCGTAGGGTCGGGGTCCTTCTCTCTTTCAGCTTGGAGCTCCCAATAAAGTGTGCTTGAGAAAAATCCTGTTGTTGTTCTTCCTGCTGGCGGGAGGGGCACAACACTGCTGTAAAAAAAAATAGGCTATTTTTCCCTCCACCCACCCTGGCCTATTCCCAGAACGTTCCTCAGGCTTCCTTCAGTGATTTTCCCAAAGGCAACCATAATTCTGAGTTTTGTCATAGTAGTCTGTCTTCACGTGTCTTGAACTGTGTGTGATAGAATTACACAGCTTGTTCCCTTTGCTTTGACTGCCTGTACCTAATATTACATCAATGAACTTTGTCAATGTTATTGCATGATTCAACCCTTTATTCTTTTTCCACTGTTGGGTAGCATTCCTTTGCATGACAGCATCACAATTTATTTAACTCATTCTGATATTAATAGACAGGGGTATTTCCAGCATGCCACTCTTAAGAATAAACTTGCCATGATCCATGTCTTTTGGTAGATGTAAACACTCAAATCTGTTGGGGATATATATCCTCAAGAATGGAACTATTGGGCTGGAGAGATGGCTTAGTGGTTAAGCGCTTGCCTGTGAAGCTAAGGACCCCGGTTCGAGGCTCGGTTCCCCAGGTCCCACGTTAGCCAGATGCACAAGGGGGCACACGCATCTGGAGTTCGTTTGCAGAGGCTGGAGGCCTTGGCGCGCCCATTCTCTCTCTCTCCCTCTATCTGTCTTTCTCTCTGTGTCTGTCGCTCTCAAATAAATAAATAAATAAATAAAATTAAAAAAAAAAGAATGGAACTATTTGCTGGGTGTGGTGGTACATGCCTTTAATCCCAGCACTTGGGAGGCAAAGGTAGGAGGATTGCCATGAGTTTGAGGCCACCATGAGATTACAGGTCAGCTTGTGCTAGAGTGAAACCCTACCTCAAAAAGGACCCCCCCAAAAAGAACGGAAGTGTTGAGTTGAGGGGATGGTAGCTAGGAAGATGGCTCAGCTGTTATTTTTCTTAGTTTTATTTATTTATTCTTTTGGTCTTCTCAAGGTAGAGTCTCACGCTAGCCCGGTGTGACCTGGAGTTGACCATGTGGTCTCAGGCTGGCTTCAAACTCACAGCAGTCCTCCTACACCTCTGCCAGGACTAAAGGCTGTCTCATGCGAGGAATGAAGGTGTGACTGGAGCTAAGTCCTCTTGGCCCATCCAGAGACTATGTCTTTTCCCAACTCTGAGTTCAGAGACCTCAGATGGGAAGCTTAAAATATGTCTTGGGTTCGGGAGGCAGAGGTAGGAGGATCGCCATGAGTTCAAGGCCACCCTGAGACTACAGAGTTAATTCCAGGTCAGCCTGGACCAGAGTGAGACCCTACCTCGAAAAACCAAAAAATATATATATATATATATGTCTTGGGGCTGGAGAGATGGCTCAGGGTTAAGGCACTTGCCTGCAAAACCTAATGACTTGAGTTTGATTCCCCAGTGCCCAGATAGAGCCAGATGTACAAGGTGGTATGTGTGTCTGGAGTTCATCTGCAGTGGCTGGAGGTCCTGGAGTACCCATTCTCTGTCTCTCTTCTATCTCTCCCTGCTTGCAAATTAATAAATATATATATTTTTTGTTTTTTCGAGGTAAGGTCTTACTCTAGCTCATGCTGACCTGGAATTCACAGTCTCAGGATGGCCTTGAACTCATGGCGATCCTACCTCTGCCTCTTGTGTGCTGGGATTAAAGGCGTGTGCCACCATGCCTGGCTAATAAATAAATATTTAAAAAAATATGTTCTCAATGATTGTTATGGGGAGGTAATATGATGGAGAATGGAATTTCAAAGGAGAAAGTGTGGGGGGGGAGGGAGGGAATTAACATGGGATTTTTTTTTTTATAATCATGGAAAATGCTAATAAAAATTAAAAAAAAATATGTTCTGGTCGACCTGGCTGTGGTGGTGGGTTCAGAGGTCGTGGAGAGGGCCACAATGGGCACAGACATTGCTGTGGATGCTGCAGTTCTTTCTGAAGCTGTGAGGAGGGGCTGAGGTGGGGCAGATGTGGTGGACATCATAGCGGAGGCCATGGAGGGCTCAAATTCAGCAGGGGTCCCCAGTGCTGTAGTGGAGATGATACTGGTGGCAGAGCCTGAGGTGGAGGCTGTGATAGGGACAGACGTTACTGTGGAGGACACAGTAGATGCAGAGATTACAGAAGAGGTGACAGTGGACTCAGAGGTTGGGGTAGAGGCTGCCATGGCCCAGACTCTGAGGAGGAGGACCTTCTGCTCTGTGTCTGTTAAGGAGACTAGAGTGGTTTTTGACATTGTGGTGGATGATGTGACCGACAGTGGGTTGCGCTCCTCTCTGAGACTGTGCTGGAGTGGACAAGGGCCACAGAAGCTGTGGTAGATTGTGAGGTGACCTTGGAGGCGATGGCCACAATTGTGGTGGTTTCTGAGCCTATGAAGTTCTCAGGGTCCCCATATTCAGAGGCTGTGGTATTCAGTGGGGACACAGACTCTGAAGTGGTCCTTGGGTCTTCAAGAGAAGCTCTGGGAATTTCAGAGACTTTGGTAAAGCCTGTGGTGGGCACAGAAGCTGTGGAAACAGGGGTGGGTCTGGGAGCTATGGCAGGCAATGGAGTGTTCCTGGTTGTTATCATGGAGGCTGTGGCAGTACCAAAGCCATGAAGATGTTGTGGTGGGGGCAGATGTGGCAGTCTCAGCAGGCCTCTCAGTATTTGTGAAGGGCACAGGTGTCTCCGACAGTGCAGAGGTTTTGAAGGCCATGGGGTCTCAGAGGCTTGGGTAGAAATCACAGTGGTTTCAAAAGTGGTATAATCTCTCTCTCTTTTTTTTTTTTTTGGTGTTTCAAGGCAGAGTCTTCTTCTAGCCCAGCCTGACCTGGAATTCACTATGTAGTATCAGGGAGGCTTCGAACTCACAGCGATCCCTCCTGAGTGCTGGGATTAAAGGTGTGTGCCACCACGCCCGGCTAAGCTACTGCTTTCTTAGAGCCTGAGGTAGAGGTGGAGGTGGGCACAGACATTACAGTAGAGGACACGACGTCACAAGTTTTGAATCCACCACACATTCCACCAACACGTCTAAGGCTGGTCAGAGGGTGCAGCTATGAAGATGAACAGGGAAGAGAGGAGGATGTGGTGGGGAGAGGGACCCACCTTCTGAGCCAGATGTGATCGCTGACTGGTTTTCCTTGGCTACCTAATTTCCAAAGCAGAAGGCCTTTGTAGAAGAAAAGGAAGCTAGCAGGCGTCAAAGGTGCTTGTCTGAAGGATTTGGAAGATGGGACTGAGTAACATGTTCCACTGCCCTGGATTCCCCAAGGAAGTGGCAGTGGGCACTGAATGAGCCTTGCTTCTGGGGCCAAGCCTGAAAGTGACAGAGGTCTTCCAGAGGGGAGTGGCCAGAGGGACATGGAATCACCAGTTTCTCTGGGTCTCTTTCAGTGTGGCTACTCAGCAGGGGCCAGGCTCCTGACTCACCTGGGTGCTTATTTCTAGGCCTCCAACTAGCCATGGGCTACAGTACGTACAAACCCCAAGACAAGGAACAGACAGAACTCATTGGGTGTGGTTTAGCTCTGATGGTGGTGGGGCCCCTGAGAGGGGATTGGGGAGACATAGCTAAGCTCACTAAATATGGGTGTTTCAAGTTCATTCCTGTGAAAACATCTCCTGGAGTGCATATTGTATGGTTCCATTTATCTGAAAGTCAAGTACAGGAAATGTCAACTGATAATGACGACATTATATACATATATGATATTCCATCTGTGGTGAAAGATGGGGAAGGGTGGGAAGGAGCCTTCTGGGGTAAAAAGGACACTGAATGGTGTCCTGCAAGACAGTGTATGTGTGTATACCTTAAAATTCAATGACTTAGAGCCAAGCCTAGTGGCACATGCTTGTTGTAATCCCAGCATTCAAAAACACTGAGGCAGGAGGATTGCTATCAGTTTGAAGATAGCCAGGGGTATATAGCAATATCCTTTCTCAAAAAAAAAAAATCTCACTGGGTGTAGTGGCACATGCCTTGAATCCCAACACTTGGCAGAGGTGGAATTGCTATGAGTTCAAGGCCACCCCGAGACTACATATTGAATTCCAGGTCAGCCTGGACTAGAGCAAGACCCTCTCTGAATCCCCCTCCCCCAAAACACTCAGCCGGGCATAGTGGCGCACACTTTTAATCCCACCACTCAGGAGGCAGAGGTAGGAGGATCGCTGTGCATTCAAGGCTAGCCTGAGACCACATAGTGAATTCCAGGTCAGCCTGGATTAGAGTGAGACCCTGCCTCAAAAAAAACAAAAACAAGGGCTGGAGAGATGGATTAATGGTAAAGGCACTTGCCTGAAAACCCTAAAAACTCATGCTCAAATCTTCAGGTCCCACATAAGTCAGATTCAGTGATGCAAGCTTGCAATGTTGCAATTGTGTACAAGGGGGCACATGCATCTGGAGTTCATTTGCAGCCATTGAAGGCCCTAGAATGCCCATTCCCTCTATTTCTTTCTGCCTCTTTCACTCACTTCCTCAAATAAGTAAAACATTTTTAAAAGATTTCCATAGGACATATGTTTATAATTATATATATATATATATATATATAAAGCCAGGTGTGATGGCACATGCTTTTAATCCTAGCACTTGGGAGGTAGGAGGGTCACCATGAGTTAAAGGCCACCCTGAGACTACATAGTGAATTCCAGGTCAGCCTGAGCTAGAGTGAGACCCTACCTTGAAAAAAACAAAACAAAAGACAAACAACAAAAAAAATTCAATGACTTGAATATATGATATATGCTTCACATACTTTTTTCATATTTGTATATTGGCATTTATTTTAAGAACAATAAAAAATATCCCACCCTTGTTCCAGATAGAATTTCTGGAATGATCTGGTTCTGGTAGAAAGTATCTACAATATAAAACCAGAGAAGCTGAGGAGGCCCAGCTGCCTTGACAAACAGATGTGCGTGTCAAGAAGACAGGTCAGGAAGAGTCATGACAGGAGCAGGTTGACCCAAGGGAGCTGGCAGGTCAGAGGCCTAGTTTCGAATTCCTGTTTGAAGAGTCAGGTCCCATAACTGCAGAGGAAGGAACATGCAGAGGCTTAGAAACTGGGGTGCTTTTTGGAGGAGGAGAGATTGATTCATCATAGAGTAAGGAATTCAGGGACCAAGCATACCCTAAGGAAGACAATTCACAAATTGGAAATTGACTCTGCACGACTTTAGCTAATTGACTTACTTAGGGAATGCCTGAGTTCTTGTTGCATCGGGTTTTCAGCAAGACATCTTTGTTGTCTTTTTAGTTTCAGTATGTTTCCAGCTTCAGCATAGCTCTCCTCATTGCAAGGAGTCCTGAAGGCTGCTTCCTCAGTGTGATGCTTACTGCGTTCAGCTCACCTCACAAGGGATCTCAAATGTACTTTTCAGGCTGGAGAGTTGGCTCAGTCATTAAAGGCACTTGCTTGCAAAGCCTGACAACCCAGGTTCAATTCCCCAGAACCCACATAAACCATAAAATGTGCAGGGTGGCACATGCATTTGGAGTTTGTTTACAGTGCCAAGAGGCCCTGGTGTGCCCATTCCCCCACTCCTTGAAAATAAATAACTAAAATAAAAATATTTTTAAAAGGTACCTTTTGGGCTGGAGATATGACTTTGTGATTAAGGTGCTTGTCTGCAAAGCCAAAGGACCTAGGTTCGATTCCCCAGTAACCACATAAAGCCAGATGCACAAGGTGGTGCATGCATTTGGAGTTCGTTTACAGCAGCTCTCCAGCTGTTGTGCCCATTCTCTCTCTTTCCCTCTCTCACTCACTCTCTGTCTCTCTCAAATAAATACATAAATAAAATATATATTTTAAAAAGATACCTTTCTGTAGGACACAAGTTTATAGGGATTGGGCAGATGGCTTTGTGGATAAACACCTACGTTCAGATTCCCAGGACTTAGGTAAAGCTGGATGTGGCAGCACATGTCTGTGATCCCAGTGCTCCCACAGTGAGGTGGGAGCCGAGACAGCAGCATCCCTGGGAGCTCATGGGCCAGCTAGCCTGGTGTACTCATCATCAACCCACAGGTCGCCCTGGCTCGGCAAGATGGAAGGCAACAACTGACACAGGAGGGGTGCTCTGACCTCCACATGTGTACCATGGCACACGGACACCCAACACACACACACATGAATGCAACACTCACACATATAGGTGCAGTATGTAGAAGATCAAGATCTAGAAAAACATCCCCATGTAACAACTCATACCTGCTTAAATTCTTTACAAACTCTTCATGTAGGGAGGTTGAGGCAGGGGAGATTGTTGAGAGTTTGAGGCTAGTCTGTGATATATAGTGAGTTCCAGGCCAGCCTAGGCTACAGAGAGAGACCCAATCTCAAACAAACAAAACAACAAAAGGGATTTGAGGCTGGCTCCATGGGAGGGAATTCATGCCTGGGAAGGTCATAGGCCCTACAGGAGAAGCTACTACTGTTTGGCTAAATGGATATGTTGTGCCCATCAAGTTGCCCTCTAAATATTGATGGTTATGGCCACAGATGAGTGCTGCTGTCACTTTTGATCACAGAAACTTCTTTTTGCAGCGGGCAGTGACTACTGGGGAGACTCAAAACTTGTCAAAGTACTGAGAAGAAGTGACACTTGGAGTGCTCAGCCCTAAAGGGGATGTTGATATCACCCCCCTCCAAAGCTCAGGAAACATTGTGGAAGAGGGGGTAGAAAGAACGTCAGAGCCACGGGATGAGGAGGAGGGCTGTGGAATGCTGTCTTCCAGATATGGCTGTTACATTCATGACCCCCAGCAGCTGTGGTTACTTACACAAGACCTGCACAGTGCTGGGCCCATTAGTATTCCATCACGGATGACAAAGAGGCTCATGAGGCCCCACCCCTCCCTGAAGAATTATTGGCAGTTAATCATAGCGAGGGGAAGGGAGACGTTTTCTTCAGTCATGCACCCACTGGTGAGTTGCCCATGCTCTGGTAAATCACCCTCACCCATGCTCATGTAGGCAACCCTAAATAAACTCAGTGTAACACACACACACACACACACACACACACACACACACACATCAAAGTAGAGGTGGCATTCATTGGGAAGAAGTGATTCTGTGGGAGGGGGAGGGGTATTAGGAGGTAATGGGGGATGAATATGATCAAAATATATTATATACATGTATAAAATTAGCAAAAAGAAAAACCAAGCCAATTCAAAACTAATGTCTTCATGTATCCCCAAGAATATGGGTCACGTGTGGATGCCATATAAAGATCACAGTGTGATCTGGAGAGATGGCTTGGTGATCAAGGTGTTTGCCTGCAAAACCAAAGGACCAAGGTTCGATTTCCCAGGACCCCACGTAAGCCAGATACACAAGATGGTGTATGTGTCTGGAGTTTGATTGCAGTGGCTAGAGGCCCTGGTGCACACATTCTCTCACTCTCCATCTGCCTCTTTTTCTCTCAAATAAATAAATTAATTAATTGAAAATAAAGATCATGGTGTGAGAGCACTCAGGAGGCAGAGATAGAAGGATTGCCATGAATTTGAGGCCACCCTGTGACTACACAGTGAATTCCAGGTTAGCCTGGGCTAGAGTAAAACTCTACCTTGAAAAGAAACCCAATATTTTATTTATTTATTTATTTGCAAGCAGAAAGGGACAGAGAGTTGACCGAGAGAGAGAGATGGAGAGAGAGAGAGAGAGAGAGAGAGAGAGAGAGAGAGAGAGAGAGAGAGAGAGAATGGTCGTGTAAGGGCATCTAGCCACTGCAAACAAACTCTAGATGCATGTTCCACTTTGTGCATCTGGCTTTATGTGGGTTGTGGGGAATGAAACATGGGTCATTAGACTTTGTAAGCAAGAGCCTTAACTACTGATCCATCTCTCCAGCCTGTGAAAGTCTTTACACAATGTACTTAGCAATGCTGTGATAGCTTCTTCAAGATGTATTTACATACATATCTAGTTCAGTTCCCCCCTTTAAAAATATTTTTATTTTTATTTATTTATTTGAGAGAGAGAAGGGGAGAGAGAGAGAGATAATGGGCTCACCAGGGCTTCTAGCCACTGCAAATGAACTCCAGATGCATGCACCCCCTTGTGCATCTGGCTTACATGGGTCCTGGGTAATTGAATCGAGGTCCTTTAGCTTTGCAGGCAAACACCTTAAGTGGTAAGCCATCTCTCCAGCCCCTAGTCCAGCCTCTTTAAAGCTGGGAGCATAGCTCAGTGACAGAGTGCTGGTCTGGCATGCACAAAGTCCTAGGTCCAATACTCAGCATCACCACAAAATGTGTAAAAAATGGCATATTTCCCATTGTAATTGGTGGATATTTTCAATCTATACTGTGATCTTTCTTCTTTAAATTTTTTAAAAATTTATTTACTTTAAAGGAGAGAAAGAGAAAGGAGCAAGAGAGAAAGAGAGAGAGAATGAGAAAGAGCGAGAATGCACACACCAGGGACTCTTGCCACTGCAAACAAACTCCAGGTGCATCTACCACTTTGTGCATCTGGCTTTAAGTGAGTACTCAGGAATTGAACCCAGGCTGTCAGGCTTTGTAAGCAAGTATCTTTGACCACTGAGTCATCTCTCCAGTCCTCTTCTTTTAAAAAAAAAAATTGTGTGTGTGTGTGTGTGTGTGTGTATAGGTGTGTCAGATCTCTTGCCACTGCAAACACACCCCAAATGCACATACCCCTTTTTGTGTCTGGCTTTACATTGATGCTGGTGACTTGAACCTGGACTGACAGGCTTAGCAAGCGTTTTTAAAAATATTTTATTTTTATTTATTTGACAGAGAAAGAGGGAAAGAGAGTGAGAGAGAGAGAATGGGTGTGCCAGGGCCTCCAGCCACTGCAAATGAACTCTAGATGCATGCACCCCCTTGTGCATCTGGCTAACGTGGGACCTGGGGAATCAAACGTGGGTCCTTTGGTTTTGCAGGCAAGTGCCTTAACCACTAAGCTATCCCTCCAGCCCCAAGCAAGCATTTTTCACTGCTGAGCTGCCTCTCCAATCTGTCTTCCTGATGGCTCTTTTGTGTGTCTGTTTTTCTTAGTCTTGGGTGTCAGCGCTTACATGGGAGTACCCCTGAATCCAGCCTCCATTTGTCTTTTACTTTCTGGGTGATTCCATCCCTCTATTATTGTGTCTAATTGAGTTATATTTTTCTCACTTGATCTTATAGATTATGCATTAATATTCTCAACAGTGGCCTGATTTTCTAATTTTGTTTACCAAAGTGTTAAACTTTAGGCCTAGTGTGGTGGCTGATGCCTGTCATCCCAGCATTTGAGAGACTGTGGCAGAAGGACTGCCACATATTCAAGGTCAACCTGAACTACAGTGTGAGGCCTTGTCTCAAAAACAAAAAACAAAAAACAAAAAACAAACAAACAAACAAACAAAACACCACCAAAATGGGGCTGAAGAGATGTCTCAGTGGTTAAAGGTGCTTGCAAAATCTGACAGCTCAGGTTTGATTTCCTAGTGCCCATGTAAAGTCAGATACACAAAGCAGCAGTACATGCATTTGGAGTTCCTTTGCAATGGCTAGAGGCCCTGGTATACACATTTCCTCCCTTCCTAATTCTCTCTCTTTCTGTTTGCAAATAAATAAAATATCAAACAAAATAATAATGGTTAGGATGATAATAATAATAATAGTGACACAGAGGCCAGTAAGTTAAAAAGAAGACATAAAGGGAAAAGAAAGGAAGGGAGGAGGGTACTTAATAGGTTGATATTGTATATATGTAAGTACAAGGATTGAGATGGGGAGGTAATATGATAGAGAATGGAATTTCAAAGGGGACAGTGTGGGGGGAGAGGGAGGGAATTACCATGGGATTTTTTTTTTTTTTTTTGAGGTAGGGTCTCACTCTGGCTCAGGCTGACCTGGAATCCACTATGTAGTCTCAGGGTGGCCTCGAACTCACGGTGATCCTCCTACCTCTGCCTCCCGAGTGCTGGGATTAAAGGTGTGCGCCACCACGCCCAGCTGGGATATTTTTTTATAATCATGGAAAATGCTAATAAAAATTAAAAAGAGAAAATCAAAACCAAAACAAATAAACAAACAAAAACAATAATAATAGTGACAGGCATTTTAAAAGCAAAATCATAGCAGTCTGGCTTGATGAGAGGCACTGAGTGAGACAAGTTACCCTTTCAGAATTGGAACTCTGCCAGGCGTGGTGGCGCACGCCTTTAATCCCAGCACTCGGGAGGCAGAGGTAGGAGGATCGCCATGAGTTCAAGGCCACCCTGAGATGACAGAATTAATTCCAGGTCAGCCTGGACCAGAGTGAGACCCTACCTCGAAAAAAAAAAAAAAAAAGAATTGGAACTTTATTATGTGATGGAGGAGCACAATGCAGTCTTTGAAGTCAGAGGGAAGGAACTTTGATTTCCAAAGAACAAAAGAAGTGATTTTATTTTTGGTTTTTCTTTTTTAAAAAATATATTTATTTGACAGAGAAAGAGGGAGAGAATGAATGGGCACACCAAGGCCTCCAGACGCATGCACCTCCTTGTGCATCTGGCTAATGTGGGTCCTGGGGAATTGAACCTGGGTCCTCTGGCTTTGCAGACAAATGCCTTAGCCGTTAAGCCATCTCTCCAGCCTGTAGTCCAGGCTGACCTATAATTTACCATATAGTTTCAGGGTGGCCTCGAACTGAAGGTGATCCTCCTACCTCTGCCTCCCAAGTACTGGGATTAAAGGCATGTGCCACCACACCCAGCCCTTGATTTTATTTTATTTTATTATTTTATTTTTTAAATATTTTTTATTCATTTTTATTTATTTGAGAGCAATAGACAGAGAGAGAAAGAGGCAGACAGAGAGAGAGAGAATGGGCGGCCAGGGCCTCCAGCCCCTGCAAACGAACTCCAGATGTGTGTGCCCCCTTGTGCATCTGGCTAACTTGGGTCCTGGGGAATCTAGCCTCAAACCAGGGTCCTTAGGCTTCCCAGGCAAGTGCTTAACCGCTAAGCCATCTCTCCAGCCCTGATTTTATTTTTGTAGAGTTGTTTTGGGTAGGGGAAAGTTCTACATCACATGACTCAGCCCATGTATGGAGAAAGAAAGCCATTAGATAGGCCATAGCTATGGTGGACTTGAGCTTCCTGGCAACAGGGAGCTGATCTTGTTTTGCATTTGGCCTTGAGGCTTCTTAAAGTGACTTCATCTTATGTTCTACCAAATAGGAAATGGAAAAATTCACCTTTTCTATAATTTATCTAATGGGATTCCTTTGCCTGATCTATTTTCACACAATGCTTTCCACAGTTCCGCAGGGTAGGAGGCAGGCACTTTCTCAGGGCATTCAGCTTGGCTTCCATTTCTGGTTGGTTGATGCATCACTTAAAGATGAAGATGACGGAGCCAGGCATGGTGGTGCACACCTTTAATTCCAGCACGGGGGAGGCAGAGGTGGGAGGATCACTGTGAGTTTGAGGCCACCCTGAGACTGTATAATGAATTCTAAGTCAGCCTGAGCTAGAGTGAGACCCTACCTGAAAAAACAGCAAAACAAACAACAACAAAAAAAGATGAAGATGATGTTTGCATATGTCTCAAAATGTCTCAGTATGGCCTCACTGGTAAGATTCAACTATTGGGTTGGCTGACCCTTTACATGGATGGGGGACCCAGTGCAGTAGTGGAAAGCAGAGGGTGGCTTCCATTGCTGTAAGCAAGAGAGAACCTGCCAGCACAAGGCTTTCCTTTCTGGAAGGTTCTGCATCTCACAACTTGTGTTCAAACAATTTTGCCTCTGAAGAAGCTGGCTGGCCTCTGTCCCTCAGGAGCCTGGAGGCTCAGGCCTTTGTACTGTTTTGTTTTAGGCCACGAAAGCCCCTCTGTGAAGACAAACCTAGAGATCTCTAGTTTCCCCTGGTGTGTCTACTAGGGGAAGCCTCCCCTAGGAAACCAAATGCCTTTTCTCTCTGTCCCTGAAGGGATCATGAGGGTGACACATCAGCTGACACCTGCGGGCTGACAGGGCACAGGTCTGAGGCATCTGTAAGTACCTGGAGACTGGGATTTCGAGGACACACACCCTGCATATGTAACTGCACGTCCTCCTCAGCATCCCTCTGCTTCCAAACCCAATTCACTCCTACCAATGCCATTCTTCCTAGTCTTCAGCACACCTGGTCCTGACGGGGGCAAGCAGGAGTAGAAAATGGGGACAATGGATCAGAAGGAGATCTCTGGAGCTCACTGTAGAGATAATGAATGCCTAATGGGCTCCAGCACGGGACTTCTCCCGTGTAACAGAAATTCACCTCAGAGCTGCAGATGGCCACTCATGTGTGTGCACACGTTCTCTCTTCAGACACTGGGGGGGTTTATTTCTTAGCTCCATAGACCATATATTGTCTTCCTACTCATGTCTGGGAAAGGCAGGTGGGGGGAAGGGGGCTTCTTTCTCAAGGATGCTGGGAAGGGATTCCCAGGGGAGAGGTAAGGAAGAAGAAACTCAAGTCTCTGAAGTATGCATCCCTGGGCTTCAAGCTATCTCCTGCTCATTTCCATGGCCCCTGAGACTTTTGGTCTCCTCCAGGACCAACTGGGGCTCCCCAGAGTCCTGTGGGGTTCCCCATGATTCCCTCTGGGACCTGGGCTAAGGTGAGGGCCATGGGGCCAGTAGAGAGCTGTGTCAAAGGCATTTCTTAGGGCCTGGTAGTTTCTCTGAAAAAGAAGAGTCCATGGTTTCAGAACTGTGTCCTCTTCTCCCAAATATTTATCATGGACTATCTTATAACCATCTCCCTCCCCTCATGCCTCCCTCCAGCCTCCATTCCTCCTCAGCATCCCTTTCTCTCAGCTAAGCCCTGCACATGGGTTGCCTGTTCTGGTTACAACTTGCTCTTGCTACTTGTAAGTCTCTTAACCCCATTTCCTTCTCCCGTCCAACCCTTGACTTGGGACTTCTGCTATTCATATATCTCATTTCCCGTGTCCCAGCTACCTCCTCTCTGAGGGAGTTTTCTACGCGCTATGCACTCACCACATAAAAGAAGAGTCCAGCAAAGAGAACGAAGGCTATGACAATGGAGGCCAAGGTGATGAGGGCGATTTCCCACCCCTTCAGGAACCCGCTTGGCTTCGTGTTAGTGCCTGGAGGAGCAACACTTGTTCCAGTTCCATTGGAGACTGTGTGTGTTTCAGGAGAAGCAGGTGTGCTGGAGGTTATGCTGGTGTCGCTGGTGTTCAGGGTAGAAGTAGAGTTGGGGGTTGTGTTGACCCCACTGGTGACTGAAGAGGATGCAGTGTTGGGGGTTGTGTTGACCCCACTGGAGACTGAGGTGGATGCAGTGTTGGGGGTTGTGTTGACCCCACTGGAGACTGAGGTGGATGCAGTGTTGGGGGTTGTGTTGACCCCACTGGAGACTGAGGTGGATGCAGTGTTGGGGGTTGTGTTGACCCCACTGGAGACTGAGGTGGATGCAGTGTTGGGGGTTGTGTTGACCCCACTGGAGACTGAGGTGGATGCAGTGTTGGGGGTTGTGTTGACCCCACTGGAGACTGAGGTGGATGCAGTGTTGGGGGTTGTGTTGACCCCACTGGCGACTGAGGTGGATGCAGTGTTGGGGGTTGTGTTGACCCCACTGGAGACTGAGGTGGATGCAGTGTTGGGGGTTGTGTTGACCCCACTGGAGACTGAGGTGGATGCAGTGTTGGGGGTTGTGTTGACCCCACTGGAGACTGAGGTGGATGCAGTGTTGGGGGTTGTGTTGACCTCACTGGAGACTGAGGAGGATGCAGTGTTGGGGGTTGGGTTGACCCCACTGGAGACTGAGGTGGATGCAGTGTTGGGGGTTGTGTTGACCCCACTGGAGACCAAAGTGGATGCAGTGTTGGGTGTTGTGTTGACCTCACTGGAGACTGAGGTGGATGCAGTGTTGGGGGTTGTGTTGACCTCACTGGAGACTGAGGTGGATGCAGTGTTGGGGGTTGTGGTGACCCCACTGGAGACCGAGGTGGATGCAGTGATGGGGGTTGTGTTGACCCCACTGGCGACTGAGGTGGATGCAGTGTTGGGGATTGTGTTGACCCCACTGGTGACTGAAGAGGATGCAGTGTTGGGGGTTGTGTTGACCCCACTGGAGACTGAGGTGGATGCAGTGTTGGGGGTTGTGTTGACCCCACTGGAGACTGAGGTGGATGCAGTGTTGGGGGTTGTGTTGACCCCACTGGAGACTGAGGTGGATGCAGTGTTGGGGGTTGTGTTGACCTCACTGGAGACTGAGGTGGATGCAGTGTTGGGGGTTGTGTTGACCCCACTGGAGACTGAGGTGGATGCAGTGTTGGGGGTTGTGTTGACCCCACTGGAGACTGAGGTGGATGCAGTGTTGGGTGTTGTGTTGACCCCACTGGAGACTGAGGTGGATGCAGTGTTGGGGGTTGTGTTGACCCCACTGGAGACTGAGGTGGATGCAGTGTTGGGGGTTGTGTTGACCCCACTGGAGACTGAGGTGGATGCAGTGTTGGGGGTTGTGTTGACCCCACTGGAGACCAGAGGTGGATGCAGTGTTGGGT
This sequence comes from Jaculus jaculus, assembly GCF_020740685.1. Lineage (NCBI taxonomy): Eukaryota > Metazoa > Chordata > Mammalia > Rodentia > Dipodidae > Jaculus > Jaculus jaculus. The sequence continues at coordinate 607,855 of NC_059109.1, forward strand.
GTTGTGTTGACCCCACTGGAGACTGAGGTGGATGCAGTGTTGGGGGTTGTGTTGACCTCACTGGAGACTGAGGAGGATGCAGTGTTGGGGGTTGGGGTGACCCCACTGGAGACCGAGGTGGATGCAGTGTTGGGGGTTGTGTTGACCCCACTGGCGACTGAGGTGGATGCAGTGTTGGGGATTGTGTTGACCCCACTGCTGACTGAAGAGGATGCAGTGTTGGGGGTTGTGTTGACCCCACTGGAGACTGAGGTGGATGCAGTGTTGGGGGTTGTGTTGACCCCACTGGAGACTGAGGTGGATGCAGTGTTGGGGGTTGTGTTGACCCCCCTGGCGACTGAGGTGGATGCAGTGTTGGGGGTTGTGTTGACCTCACTGGAGACTGAGGTGGATGCAGTGTTGGGGGTTGTATTGACCCCACTGGAGACTGAGGTGGATGCAGTGTTGGGGGTTGTGTTGACCCCACTGGAGACTGAGGTGGATGCAGTGTTGGGGGTTGTGTTGACCCCACTGGAGACTGAGGTGGATGCAGTGTTGGGGGTTGTGTTGACCCCACTGGAGACTGAGGTGGATGCAGTGTTGGGGGTTGTGTTGACCCCACTGGAGACTGAGGAGGATGCAGTGTTGGGGGTTGTGTTGAACCCACTGGAGACTGAGGTGGATGCAGTGTTGGGGGTTGTGTTGACCTCACTGGAGACTGAGGAGGATGCAGTGTTGGGGGTTGGGTTGACCCCACTGGCGACTGAGGTGGATGTATGGCCGGAAGATGTGCTGGTCCAAGCAGAGGTTTTATTGGATGTAGCTCTGGCTGCAGTGATCTCACTAGAAGGGTGTCTGGGTCCTGTGGATGTACGGGCCTCAGAGGTAATTAATGTTGGACTGGATCCAGTGTTGGCAGATGTGCTGGGATCACTGGAGGTTATTCCTAAATACAGTCATAGAAAATAATAAGTAGATATTATGTATGGGCTGGAGAGATTTCTCAGTGGTTCAAGGTATTTGCTTGTAAAGCCTGACAACTGGAGTTCTATTCCTCAGTACTCATGTAAAGCTAGACACACAAAACAGCTCATGCAGCTGGAATTTGTTTGCAGTGGCATGAGGCCCTGGCCTACCCATATATATTCTAATTCTCTCCATCTCTGTCTGTCTCTCTCTCTCTCTCGTGTGTGTGTTTGTGTGTGTGTGTGTGTGTGTGTGTGTGTGTGTGTTCCCAGGCTGAGTAGATGACTCAGATGATAAAGGTGCTTGCTTGCTTCTCTTTCTTTCTATTTCTCTCACTGCTTGCAAATAGTAATATATATATTACTATTATATATATAATATATATTACTATATATAGTATATATAAAATATATATAATATATACTACATATATATTATATATATATGTAGTTTTTTCAAGGTAGGGTTTCCCTCTAGCTCAGGCTGACCTGGAATTCATTATGTGGCCTTGAGCTCACAGCGATCCTCCTACCTCTGCCTCCTGGGTGCTGGGATTAAAGGTGTGCTCCACCATAGCCAGCCAATTATAATTTTTTTAAATCTTGCTCTTTTTTGTTTGTTTCTCTTTAAAAAAATTTTTTAATGTATATATTTTATTGATTTACTTGAGACAGAGAGAAGGAGAGAGAGAGTGAGTGAGAATGGGCATACCAGGGCCTCCAGCCACTGCAAAAGAACTCCAGATGCATGAGCTTCCACATGCATCTGGCTTAGTGGGACCTGGGGAATCAAACCTGGGTCCTTAGGCTTTGCAGGCATTTGCCTTAACCACTAAGCCATCTCCCCAGCCCAATAATTTTTTTAAGAGAGGGCTGGAGACATAATTCAGTGGTTAAAAGTACTTGCTTGAGCCGGGCGTGGTGGTGCACACCTTCAGTCTCAGCACTCAGGAGGCAGAAGTAGGAGGATGGCCGTGAGTTCAAGGCCACCCTGAGACTACATAGTGAATTCCAGGTCAGCCTGAGCGGGTGAGACTCTACCTTGAAAAACAAAGACAAACAAACAAGCAAACAAACAAAAAACACTTGCTTGCAAAGGCAGATGGCCTGCGTTTGATTCCCTAGTACCCACATAAAGCTAGATGCACAAAGTGGCGCATGCATCTGGAGTTTGTTTACAGTGGAATAACCTTCACCACTGAGCAATCTCTCCTTCCTTCCTTCCTTCCTTCCTTCCTTCCTTCCTTCCTTCCTTCCTTCCTTCCTTTCTTTCCTTCTTTCTTTCTTTCTTTCTTTCTTTCTTTCTTTCTTTCTTTCTTTCTTTCTTTCTTCCTTTCTTCTCTCCCTGTCCTTGCAAATAAATGAAAGGTGTTTGCTTGTATGCATACTGTCCTAAAGTTTGATTCCCAACACCCATGAAAGCTGGATGCAAAGTGATGCATATGCGTATATTCCCAATGCACCAATAGCAATGGGAGTTGGAGCCAGGGGAACCTGGAAGCCCATGGGCCACTAGACTTACGCAAATTCAGCAGCAAAGGACAAGGGAGGCCCTGTCTCAAGCAGGGTGGAAGGAGAGGACAAACACCCTGAGGTTGTCCTCAGACCTCCATAGACACATCACGATATGTGTATATCCATAGACACACATCATGCACACACAGTAATTATAACAAAAAGGATTCCTAGCATGCAGGCTGAGGGAGTCAGAGAGGGGACCCTTCTGTGTGGCTGGATCTTAGAGCCTGGCATTCTACAAGCATTAAAGTTCTAGAGCTCTTGATGACGACAGCAAGGGCTAAAAATGTGGCTCAGGATTGTGAACTGAGGTCTACAGGCACATTCAAGGGTGCCAAGTTCATGGAAGCTTTGCTGGAGTGAAGGCCGTACCTGCTTTCTGTCCCTTGCTATCATGAAGCACAAGGGCACTGGCTTTTGCCAGCCTCATTGTCTCGAACTCACATTGATCCTCCTACCTCAGCCTCCCAAGTGCTAGGATTAAAGGCATGCTTCACCATGCCTGGCCTGAAAGTTAATAGTATAGCAACAGTCTCTTCTTGTTCTGACTATTTAAATCCCCAGCCATACCAGGTTATTACCATTTCACAAATGCATAAACTGAGGCGCAGAGAAGCGGCTCCCCCACAGAACACAGTTAATAAGGGGAGCCATGACTCAGGTCAGCAATGCAAGGCAGAGCCCATAGTGTTAACCGCCGCCTCCTGAGTGGTCCCCTGCTCTGAGGTGATGAGAGTGAGAAGTTCCTCCTCTCGCTGGAGGGCAGCTAGAGTTCAGCCTCATAGATTGCCTTTCCCAACAGAAATCCTCAGACCTTTTAAATAAAATGACTCACCAGCTCCTAAGAGCAGGAGGTGTAAGAGCAGCCAGCACCGGAGAAGAATGCTTCCCTTCCACATCTTCGTCTGCTGCTTGGTGGCTGCAAAGCCAGATACCCAACTCCAGATGTAGCCAAGACCTTGAGAAAGACAGAGAAAGGCAGGTTCGATGTGAGGAGATAAAGGCTGGAGCTCCCAAGAGCTTGGGTCTCCTAAGTAAGCATTTCCAGAAAGAACCTGGGAGCGGGGTCTGGCTGCCTGCGTCCTTAGGCTTCCTCCAAGTGAGGTCGTTGCCTCTCTCTTATGGATGAACTGCAGGGCCTTTATAATTTCCCTTGGGCTGGGGAGGGGCTGGGCGTTTGTCCTGACTGGCTGCCAACCATGAGCAGGTAAGGAAACAATACTGAGCCTGGGAAGGAACAGACCAGAGTCCGATGAGAAATGCACAAGAGAAAATGACATGATCATTGAGGCAGGTCACTGGGCTGGGTTGGAACAGGAAATAGAAAGAAGAACGGAGATCAAAGTTGTCAGACCCACCCTCAGAGGCAGGAATGGGGTCAGAAACTTATGCTAGCTCAAGACTTTGTTTCCTTGTCCAGCAGTTCCGGGATGTGGGGGTCAGGGCTGGCTTTCACATGGAAGAGGTCCCAATGAACTCAGCTGAAGGCAGGACTCTACGCCACCGAAACAAATGACAACATGAGATTCAAGGGATATGGGCTCCTGGGTTCCAGGCAGAGGTGGATGGAGAGTTTCTGGGTGTGCACTCAGCCATGCATGTTGAACCAACAGAAGGAGAGATGCAAGGCTAATGGAATTATCTTTGGGTTCTAAGTATATTTTGCATTGCTACAACAAAATATCTGATGCTAGAAACTTTATGCAGACAAGAAGTTGATTGAGCTTTCAGTTTTGGAGGCTGAAAGTCCAAAATCAGGCAGTCCCCTCGGCTAAGCTCTGGTGAAGACCTCTGCCTTCACCACAATATGGTGGATGGTGTCATGGTGGCAGGGTGACAGAAGATCACACAGGGAGATGTTCAGGGGAGATGCCAGGTTGTCTGGTAACCCCCAGCTCTCTCCAGAACAAGAAAGCCCTCCTGTGAGGAATGCGTTGCTCTCTAACCACCTTCCAGCGGCCTTAACCCTACCAGGCCTGACCACCAGTCAACATTGCCAAATGCAAACTGAGCCTCAGCACATGACCCTTCAGAGACAAACCCCGGCCAAGTCTCTGGGACATGGGAGAGTTGGATCTCTAGGAGTGTCAGACAGGAATGCCATAGAGTCTCCTTGGCCCTCAGACACAGGACTGCTCTTCTTTTCTTCTTGCTTTTTTTTTTTTTTTTTTTTGGTTTTTCGAGGTAGGGTCTCACTCTGGTTCAGGCTGACCTGGAATTCACTATGGAGTCTCAGGGTGGCCTTGAACTCACGGTGATCCTTCTACCTCTGCCTCCCGAATGCTGGGATTAAAGGCGTGCGCCACCACGCCCGGCTTTCTTGCTTTTTTTTGCCTTCAGCTGAGACACTGGAACTTTCCCACCCAAGGATCCTTCAAGCGCATTTTCTTGCCAGTCCAAAGGAGGCATCTCTCAGCAGTGCATACCACAGGGCGAGGACCCACTTTGGGGATTTTGAGTCTAGCTGAAGGAGGGGACAGATAATCTGAGACCTCCAGGAGTGCCATTTGGTCTGGACACATGGAGGTGGCCAGCCAAGAGCACATTCAGCCAGCTAAGAGAGTGTGACTGAGCAGCCCTAAGGAGTAGAGGGTTTGGGGAGCACAAGGAGAAGGCATCATGTGACCAAACTGATGGGAATTCCAGGGACCAGTTGGTGTGACCTATCATGCAAGAGGCAATACTTGTTGACTTAGCATTTCTGTGCAAGGCCTGTTACAAGAAAGCTGGCAGGGGGCTGGCGAAATGGCTTAGCAGTTAAGGTACTTGCCTGCAAAGCCAAAGGACCTAGGTTCAATTTCCCAGGACCCCCATAAGCCAGATGTACAAGGTGGCACATGCATCTGGAGTTTGTTTGCAGTGGTTGGAGGCCATGACGCACCAATTTTCTATCTGCCCCTCTCTCTGCTTCTTTCTTTCTCTCTCTCAAATAAATAAATAAAAATATTTTTAAAAAGAAAGCTGGCAGGGACAGGGCTAGGAAAATTGCTCAGTGGTTAAACTGCTTGCTTGCGAAGCCTCACGACCTGGGCTCAATCCCCCAGTATTCACATAAAGCCAGATACACCGAGTGCAGCATGTGTCCAGATGCCTTGTATGCGGTGTCCTTCAGAAGGAAGAAAGGCTGTTCCTTACATAGCAGGAGAGGGGACCCATGGCAAGAGCCCTATAGCAGCATCTATCCAGTCCTGGGGGAGAGCCCTTATAGCCAGAAACCTCCCACTATGCCGCCTCCCAACACTTTTGCATTAGAGATTGAGTTTCAAGAAGAATTTCAGAAGCACCAAAACATTCAGCCTGTGGCAACTAAGCATGTATGACTAGACACTACAAGCACAGTTGAAGAATGCCAACTAAGTTACAAACTTTTAGGGACTGTGGTTCTTACTCCACTTACATCTGCTCATGGCCAAGCTTGGTGAAGCACACATTTTCCTTATAGTCCCAGTGTGAAGGTGGGCAGCATAGTTTTAGAGTTTAATCAGACATGAAAGCTTAATTCCTTTGGGTCTCAAAAAACTTTAGTTGGGCACCCCATTTGACACCACCCTTGTGCAGACCATGGACTTTGTCTTCTGTATTATGAGCACTAGGAAGCTATGGGACAAGCGTCAGCACCTGTGGCACACAGGCTGGTTCAGGCTCTGTAACCCTGTCAGTACAGTCTCTGCCTTCTCTGGTGTTGATTTAAATTTATTTATTTATTTATTTATTATTTGAGGAAGAGAGAGAATGGGCATGCCAGGGCCTCTAGCCACTGCAAACAAACTCCAGACACATGTGCCACCATGTGCTTATGGTTTATGTGGATACTGTGGAATCAAACCTATGTTCTTTGGCTTTGCAGACAAGTGCCTTAACCACTAAGCCAGCCCCTTTAGTAGTTTTAAAAATATATATTATAAAATATATTTCATTTATTAAGAGGGAGAGAAAGAAGCAGAGAGAGAGAGAGAGAGAGAGAGACAGATAAAGAAAGAATGGGTGCACCAGGGCCTCCAGCCACTGCAAACGAACTGCAGACACATGCACCACCATGTGCACCTGGCTTATGTGGGTCCTGGGGAATGGAACCTAGGTTCTTTGCTTTGCAGGCAAGTGCCTTAATGGCTAAGTTCCCCTTTTGTAGTTTTAATTTTTTTCTTTTTGATTTTTTGAGGTAAGGCCTCACCAGCCCAGGCTGACCTGGAATTCACTATGTAGTCTCAGGGTGGCCTCGAATTCATGGCAATCCTCCTACTTCTGCCTTTCTAGTGCTGGGATTAAAGCATGCACCACCACGCCCAGCTTTGTAGTTTAAATTTTACAATTTACTTATTTGAGATTGAGATAGAGCAGGAGAGGGATTGCCAAGGCCTCTTCCCACTACAAACAAACTCCAGATGCATGTGACACCCATTGCTAACACAACCAGGGAAATGAGGATGATGGTCCAAGGCTGGAAATAGCCATTTGGCTTGACCATATGTGTGGGGGGGTGGCTCACAAAAACTGTGCTGTGCCTATGGACACTGGCTTGGCTGTGTGGGTGGCCGTACTCACTCCAGGAGAGGTGGTTGGATCGTGGACAGATGCTAGGTGGTCCTGATGGCTGAGGGGGAGGTGGTGCTGACTTACTCAGTAGACAAGCTCAGGCCAGACATATTTGAAGCTGTCCCAGTCACAGCAGAGATGTTGAGTCCCTTCCGGGGGTTGTGGTAACAGAGGTCAGGGTGGTTTGTCTGGTTCCAGTGGTCCTGGCACCTGGAAACAACATCTGTGGAAGAGGCTGAAGAGGTCTCGGAGGTTGTGGTGGAACCACAGACACTGTAGTAGAGGGTGTGGTGCTCTCACAGACCATCATGGAGGAACACAAACACTGTGGTAAATAGATCAGGTGTTATAGCTTTTGTGGAGGATACTGTCCTTGAAGTTGTCCCAGGAGCCCTGGTGAAGGCTGTAGTGGTCTCATAGACTGAGTGGAAGCCAGGGTGGACACTGATGTGTCATATGAAAAAGTGATGGCCTCAGAAGTCCAAGGTCAAGGTGCTCTGGTCTGTCTGGCTCCTGGTTAGGGCTCCCTTCCTGGCTTGCAGATGGCGCCTTCTTGCTATGTAACATAGAGAGAGATCTATCTCTTACTCACAATTTTTTTTAATTTAATTTTTTTATTGACAACTTCCATAATTGTAAACACTATCCCATGGTAATTTCCTCTCTCCTCCCACTTTCCCCTTTGACACTCCACTCTCCATCATACCCCTTCCCCCACTCAATCAGTCTCTCTTTTATTTTGATGTCATCATCTTTTCCTCCTACTATGATGGTCTTGTGTAGGTAGCGTCAGGCACTGTGAAGTCACGGATATCCAGGCCATTTTGTGTCTGGAGGAACACGTTGTAAGGAGTCCTACCCTTCCTTTGGCTCTTACATTCTTTCCACCACCTCTTCTGCAATGGAGCCTGAGCCTTGGAAGGTGTGATAGAGATATTGCAGTGCTGAGCACTCCTCTGTCACTTCTTCTCAGCACCATGGTGCCTTCTGAGTCATCCTAAGGTCACTGCCATCTGAAAAGAGAAGGTTCTCTAACCAAAAGTGAGCGTAGCATTAATATATGGGTATGCACATTAAGAGAAGTGCTTACTGGGCAGTTTGGTGAGACTCATTCTTTTTATAAGGCCATCATCCTATGAGGTCAGGGCACAGATTTTAGGATCTTATGTAACTTTGCCTCCTAATAACCTCTCTTCAGATATATCTCATTAGGGGAGGGTTTTAGCATGAGTTTGTGAGGATACAGTTCAGTTCATATCAGATGCAATTAAATTATTTGTTTTTCAGAAGTAAGATTGGGATAGGAAGCAATTTTGAACCTTAAGATTTCATTGAACCCCTCCCCAAAATATGCATTTAAGGTCTTTTCTTTTCTTTTCTTTTCTTTTCTTTTTTTTTTTTTTTTTTGGCTTTACGAGGTAGGGTCTCACTTTAGCTCAGGCTGACCTGGAATTCTCTATTTAGCCTCAGGGTGACCTCAAACTCACAGTGATCCTCCTACCTCTGCCTCCTGAGTGCTGGGATTCAAGGTGTGTGCCACCACGCCCGGCTAGGTCTTTTCATTTTTGAGAGAGGGTCTCATGTAGCCCAGGCTGACCTTGAACTCTATGTAGTCAAGGATGACCTTGAACTTCTGATCTTCTGGATTCCACCTAAGTACTGGGATGACAGTACTGATTAACTGGCAGATCATTACCTATCCAAGGGTTCTGAAGAGAAGGAGCAGCAGCCTGACCCAGGAGGCAAGAGCTAATGTCCCTCTCCTCATCTTAATCCACATGGAAGCTGTTATCCACAGCACCTGGGTCCTGGAGCAGGGGCCACTGCAAAGAGGAAGCTGAGGCCTGGTGTCTCAGTATTGTAAGGATAGCAAGAGGACTGAAAGCTAGGACCAGGGTTTCTGTTACCTTCTCACTGCTGAGACAGACACTTGACCAGAAACAGCTTTTGGGAGGAAAGAGTTTATTTGAGGTTTACAGATTCCAGAGGAAGCTTCATCATGGTGGAAGAAGCCGGCTCACTTCGTCACACACCCGCAGCAGACAACAGCCAGCACCAGGAAGCCTGAGCTGACTCTGTGCACACACCTAGGGCTGGGCTCGAGATCCACCCCCAGTGACACTGCTCCGTCAGCAGGGCTCTACTTGCAGGACACTTAGTAGGAAGCTTAATCAAAAATATCTGAGGTGGGGGCTGGAGAGATGGCTTAGAGGTTAAGCTCTTGCCTGTGAAGCCTAAGGATCCTGGTTTGAGGCTCGATTCCCCAGGACCCACGTTAGCCAGATGCACAAGGGGGGCACATGTGTGTCTGGAGTTCGTTTGTAGTGGCTGGAGGCCCTGGCACACCCATTCTCTCTCTCTCTCTCTCTCTCTCTCTCTCTCTCTCTCTCTCTCTCTCTCCCTCTTTCTCTCTCTGTCTGTCACTCTCAAATAAATAAATAAAAATAAACAAAAAATATATATCTGAGGCAGTTTGGGGAGATGGCTTAGCAGTTAAGCTCTTGCCTGTGAAATCTAAGGACCCTGGTTTAAGGCTCAATTCCCTAGGACCCATGTAAGCCAGATGCACAAGGGGGGGCACATGTGTGTCTGGAGTTCGTTTGTAGTGGCTGGAGGCCCTGGCACACCCATTCTCCCTCTCTCTCTCTTTCTGCCTCTTTCTCTCTCTGCTTATTGCTCTCAAATAAATAAATAAAAATAAACAAAAAATTAAAAAATATATCTGAGGCAGTTTGGGGAGATGGTTTAGTGGTTAAGGCATTTGCCTGCAAAACCAAAGGATCCTGGTTTGATTCTCCAGGACCCACATAAGCCAGATGCACAAGGGGCGCATGCATCTGCAGTTTCTTTACAGTAGCTGGAGGCCCTGGCACTCCCATTCTCTTCCTTTCTCTGTGTCTCTCTGCCTCTTTCTCTCTCTCAAATAAATAAAATAAATAGATAACATATATTTTAAAAAACAGTTAAAAAACATCTGAGGATAGGGGGCCACTTACATTCAAATCACCACAACCAGGATTGCCTGGCACTGACAGATGGACTCCTGGGTTCCAAAGTTGGTCCTCAATATGTCTAGTTAATTTCTCTTCTCACTTGGTCATCTCTGTGGCACTTGTACTTGTGACTGGACCCTCCTGCTCCAGGAAGCAGCATCTCTGAAGCCATGCTTCCTGGCAATATGTGGGGAAGAGAGGGATGGAAAGAGAAAGAGTGTCAAGCCTGTCAGAGGAGAGGAAACCCACACTCTGGGACAGGAGTCAGAAGAAACTTGTTTGCTTTGAGAATCTGGGAATGTCCCATTTTCTGGGACAGAGACCTGGTTACAAGGTGGGGGGTGGAGGGAAGTAAAGATGACTGTGTCCCCAGTCTTTGGGTCTCCAGGGGCAGCTGTGAAGGATGTTGGGCACTAGGAGGGGAAGATGGAGAACGAGACACTAAAAGCCACTTAGTGGGACCCTGAAGCTGACAGATGCTGGTGGGGAAGTCTCTGCCAGGGCCCTGGCCATGGAGTCAGAAGAGCAGGGCTCGGGGAGCTTACAGAACAAGAGGACTCCACTGAAACAGGGACTCTGGAAGAGGCATAGAGCACTCCAGCACATACCTCAGTCACACTCTATTCCTTAGGTGTCATCTAGTGTCCCTGTGACCTCTCACACCAGGGAACCTTGCTCTTCTAAGGGCTACAGTGCAATTGGACAGAGGACAGGAAGCGGCACCTCTGAGCCACAGGGGCCAGTGGATGTACCTGCACAGGCTCCTTTCTGTTATGCCCAGTTCTCAGCACCCCCAGTGACCACCAAGGAGAGCCAAACACGTATGAAAGGACAAGGAGCTTTAATTCAGACTTAAGCTCGGTCTCTTGACTTCACCAACGCAGTGGATCCATACAAGAGCCTCGAGTAATGGGAGGGTAGGGTTTTGATAGGGATTTGAACATAGAAGAAGGGGATGGGTACATGATTGGTTGATTTAAACAGTCTACTCTTCTGGTTGGCTTAGGATTTTGGCGGGCAAAGTTGGCAGGCTGGAGCTAGGGGAATTGAGCTCATCCATGACTATAGGAATGTCTCATGACTTCAGGACTGTATGGCATAATGTATGGCATAACCAGTTTAACTGTTAAGCCTACCCTTACAGCAAGGTCGGCGGGCTGGAGCTAGGGGAATTGAACTTTATGACTTCAGGAATATATGGCATGATCAGTTTCCAGTATCTGTTAAGCCCATCCTTACCAGAAGATTAAAAAAAACTTAGATCTTGCTGGGAAACAGAAACTTAGGCCTACTGAGGACTCTGAAGCCTGCCATGGTGTCCATATGGTTCCTGGGTTCTTCACTTTCCAGCCTGGGTTAGGAAGAACTCCAAGCATGTTGGGAGGGTCGACAGGTGTGATGCCCCTGGAGATAATGGTGGGTAGTTTAACTGTCGATTTGTGGCGGTAGGAGCTAGGCCCAGCTGTTGGTCTGCAACTGGGGCAGAAAGTGACCCAGTAAAGCCCACAGTGGGAGGAGAGGGCTCAGAGCAGGCTTCATGCTGACTGGCAGACATCCACTACTGGAGCCACTAGACAACAGTAATGAACTGCCAAATCCACCAGCCTAGGAGAGCCTTGAGAGAAGGAAGGGGCCTCAGACTCGGGGTCCCATTGCCCAGTACACCCTCGGGTCTTGGGTCCTAGTCCTTAACGTGACCTCCCTGGAAGCCAGCGACACAAGTGTGAGTGTTTTCCCTATAGACATACTCATTCAGTAATTATCCTTAATGCTGGCCCAGCCCAGAGGTCATTAAAGGATTTCCAGTGGATTTCCAGGTGGTAATTAGTGAGGAAAGAAAGAGCTCCTTTTCTGCCCTCTCAGGGGAGCAGTCCTCCGTTGGATATTTAAACTCTAGGGGAAAAGCGTTTGTATTTTGCTTAGTTTTTAAATTTATTACTATTTTTTTGTTTTTTTGTTTTTTTAAGGTAGTGTCTTGCTCTTGCCCAGGCTTACCTGGAATTCACTATGTACTCTCAGAGTTACCTCAAACTGGCAGTAATCCTCCTACCTCAGCCTTCCAAGTGCTAATATTAAAGGCATGTGCTGGGGGTGGGGAGGGAGGGAATTGCCATGGGATATATTTTATAATCATGGAAAATGTTAATAAAAATTTAAAAAAGAAAAGAAAAGAATAAAGGATAAAGAATAAAGAAATAGAAAGAATAAAATGAGATTTTCAGTCTGAAAAAAAAAGAAAAGGCATGTGCCACCACACTAGGCTATTTTTTTGTTTTTCAAGGTAGCATCTTGCTCTAGTCCAGGGCTGACCTAGAATTTACTATGAGGTCTCAGGCTGGCCTTGAACTCACAGCAATCCTCCTACCTCTGTCTCCTGAATGCTGGGATTAAAGGGGTACACCACCATACCCTGATTGCTTTTTTACTGGGGTCCAAACGTCAGGAATACATGGTCAGAGCCTGGGGCTAAGGGGTCTAGCATCCCTTCCAGGGCATGACATTCCTATACATAACAGCTATGCTGGGCCACCATCTGCCCAAACCACTGAAAACCACACATCCATCTCTCAGTGCCCCTGCCACCTTCCAGAGCCCAGGAGCCATTTACTGCTACAAGTTTTCACCAGGAACATAAGTCCAATGTCCCTCTGTCACCTGGGATTACCTCCTTTCTGAGACTCACGTTCTATTCTGCCCTTAGCAAACCTAGTTTGTGGTGGAACTTCCAGAGAAACTTTTGGGCTCTAAAGACAGCTAGGGCCAGATGATTTGGGGACATGCATGTCAGGGTTGGAATTACTGTCCAGCATGCATCCTCTGCTTCTGCATAATGAAGATGCTAAAAGACACAAATAATGACCCGTGGCCCTACTGACTGTATCTGCTGGAGTTGGATCCGTAGGCCCTTGGCACAGTAGGGTGTGAAGGCTACATGGGTAATGAGCAGGGTTCTGGAGACCCAACACAAGGTTTTGGAGCAGATTGTAAAGATGGTCTGCTAGTAAATATTGGCTTTAATTCATTGGAGAAGTATTTCATTCTGCACAGTACTTCATGAGATATGATGTTTGGAATTATTTAATTTTATTTTTTTATTTTTATTTTTTTTCTCAATTTTATTAAACATTTTCCATGATTATAAAAAATATCCCATGGTAATAACTTCCCTCCGCCCTTTGCCCCTTTGAAATTCCATTCTCCATCACATCCACTCCCCATCTCAATAAGTCTCTCCTCTATTTGGATGCCATGATCCTCCCTTCTTCTTATGATGGTCTTGTGTAGGTAGGGTAGTGTCAGGCACTATGAGGTCATGGATATCGAGGCCAATTTTTTGTCTAGAGGGAGAAGGTTGTAAGGAGTCCAACCCTTCCTTTGGCTCTTACATTCTTTCTGCCACCTCTTCTGCATTAGACCCTGAGCCTTGGAAGGTGTGATCGAGATGTTACTCGGTACTCTCGTTACTTCATTCAAGCACCATGATACCTTCTGAGTTGTCACAAGGTCACTGGATCTGAAAAGAAAAGATTCTCTACCCAAAGTGAGAGTAGCTTTAATATAAGTATATGAATATGAAGAGAAGTGCTTACTGGGCAGTTTGATAAGCATAGTATATACACTTATCCAGACATCAGCAGATGTTACAACCCTAGGGCCAAATTATTTAATTTTAATGTTTCTGTATTTGTGTCTCAGATGAGAAATATGCCTTATACTTCTTTATAGCCTTGACAGACTATGTAATGGATATAATGTACCAGATGTTTCAAATGGATGCTCAAAACTTGTTTTGAGGCTGGAAAGATGGCTTAGTTGTTAAGGCCTTCTCCAGGACCCCAGTAAGCCAGATGCACAAGGGGGCACATGCATCTGGAGGTCATTTGCAGTGGCTGGAGGCCCTGGTGTGCCCATTCTCTCTCTGTCTCTCAAATAAATAAATTATAGATAGATAGATAGATAGATAGATAGATAGATAGATAGATAGATAGATAGATAGATAGTTTTTTTGTAGTAGGGTTTTACTCTATTCCAGGTTGACCTGGAATTCACTATATAGTCTCAGGGTGGCCTTGAACTCACGGTGATCCTCCTACCTCTGCCTCCTGAGTGCTGGGATTAAAGAAGTGCGCCACCACGCCCGGCTTAAAATATATTTTTAAAAAGTACTTGTTTATGGAAATGGGGAGATAGCTTAGTCAGTAAAGTGCATACTTTACAAGTATGAGGGACTTGAGTTTGATCCTCAGTACCCACATAAAAATGCCAAGCAGTGAGAAAGAAATGATAAGACCCTGTTGCTGAAGACTTCACATGCCTGAGTGGCAAAGTCACTGAGAAATCAAGTTGGTGCTGAGCAGCAAACCTCCCTATAGCCCAGCCACCTGAAAGCTGGAGAAAGCTGCATTGTATGCAGTTTTATGGGAGACAAAAGTCATCAGTGGTGAAAACAGTGGACACTGTGACCCTCAAGTTTGGCCAAACAGGCCAAATGACTGAACGAGTGAAATAGTGGCATGTCTGCTCTGGAGGCAACCAACTGCTCTCTAATTGCACTGAAGGCCCACTCTATGGGAGGAAATATATGCCTGGTACTGAAAACCTAATCAAAAGCCTATGGCAGGGGAGGTCATGAGCCTTGGGGTATAAATCCTGCACTTGTCAGGATAAATGCATACTCTCAGCAAATTTCCCTGAAAGCACTACACTTAAAGTTCATACTCATATATTAATGCTTTTCTCACTTCTTGTTAGAGAAGCTTCTCTTTTTAGAGGGTCATGACCACTGGGATGACCCAAAAGTCAACATAGTGCTGAGAAGAAGGGATGGAGGAGTGTCCAGCACTGAAACATCTCACAACCTCCAAGGCTCAGGGTCCACTGTGTAAGAGGTGGCAGAAAGAATGTAGGAGCCAAAGGAAGGGTACCACTCCTTACATACAACTGTCTGGACAGAATTTGGCCTCAATATCCATGACCTCACAGTGCCTAGCAATACCCACACAAGACCCTCATAATAGGAGAAAAAGATGATATCAAATTAAAATAGAGACTAATGGAGAGAGGAAGGGGATATGACAGAGAGCAGAGTTATGAAGGGGAAATTGGGGGAGGGGAGGGGAGGGAAGTACCATGGTTTGTTGTCTGTAAGTATAGGAATTGTCAATTAAAAAAAAAATATATATATACACACATATATTTAAAAATGCCAAGCATAGGCTGGAAAGATGGCTTAGCAGTTAAGGCACTTGCCTGAGAAGCCTAAGAACTCATGTTTAAAGCTCCAGGTCCCATGTAGCCAGACACACAGTGATGCAAGCATGCAATGTCACACATGTGCACAGGGGGCGTGTGTGTCTGGAGTTTATTCACAGCAGGCTGAAGGTCCTGACATGTCCATTCTCATTCTTTCTCTCTCTCTCTCTCTCTCTCTCTCTCAAAAAAAAAAAGAAAGAAAGAAAGAAAGAAAGAAAGAAAAACAGAAAAACAAGCTAAGCATGGTAGTATGTGCCTGTAATCCCAGGTGCTGGGAGATGGAAGCAGGCAGATATCTGGGGTTCACCAGCTAACCAGTCTAGCCTAATTGCTGGGTTCTAGGGCAATGAGAAACCCTATCAAAAAGAAAAAAAGAGGTGGGTAGTATTTCTGAGTATGATACTAGAGGTTATCCTCTGGCCACTACATACATATATGTGTTCACACACTGTGGAGGTTTAATTCAGGTGGCCCCATAAACTTAGGTGCTCTGAATGCTAGGTTCCCAGCTGATGGAGATATGGGAATTAATGCCTCCTGGAGGTAGTGTATTGTTGGGGTCGGGCTTATAGGTATTATAGCCAGTTTCCCCCTGCCACTGTTTGGCACACTCTCCTGTTGCTATTGTCCACCTTACGTTGGCCAGGGGGTGATGTCCACCCTTTGCTTATGCCATCATTTTCCCTGCCATCATGGAGCTTCCTCTCGAGCCTGTAAGCCAAAATAAACCTCTTTTTCCAAGAAGCTACTCTTGGTTGGGTGATTTCTACCAGCAATGCGAACTGGACTGCAACACACACCCATACACATATTAACACATATACACATGAACCTGCATGGAAGAAAAAAAACATGCTTTTTAAGGTTATTAATAGTAAGTGTATGCCTGCAATCCCAGAACTCAAGAGGAAAAGGCAAGATGGCTGCAAATTTGAGGTCAGCCTGGTCTACATAATGAGATAAGACCCTGTCTCACACATCTTTAATCCCAGCAGTCAGAGGTAAAAGGATCGCTATGAGTTTGAGGCCACCCTGAGACTACATAGGGAATTCCAGGTCAGCCTGGGCTAGAGAGAAACCCTAACTCAAAACAAACAAACAAACAAAAAACTTGCTTATTAAGCAACACATTGTCCCTCTTTCATTTTGTCACCAGTTATTTTAGAAACAACAAAAATTCTATCTCCCAGGCTGGAGAGATGGCTTAGCAATTAAGGCACTTACATGTGAAGCCTAAAGACCCAGGTTTGATTCTCCAGGTCCCACATAAGCCAGATGCACATAGTGGTGCATGCATCTGGAGTTCATTTGCAGTGGATAGAGGCCCAGGTGCACCCATTTTTACTCTCTGTGTGTCTTAAATAAATGAATAAAAATAACTCTTTAAACAACAAAAATTCTATCTCCCGTCTTACAGCGCTTTAAAGAACTCCTGTCTTGTTTTCCTCCCCACCTGCTCCTGGTCTTCTAGAAGGTCACAGTGTGAGAGAGGAGCCCCAGCCAGTTCTCCCAATGAGAGTCCATGGTGTCCTTACTTTATAAACATGTCGTATTTTATTACCAAAAAATAAAATAAAATAAAAGACCAACAGATATAAGGACACTTCCCACTGCCCCTCCATCAATATGTAACAAGTTGGAGAGACAATTCATTCAGCACCACAGCTTAACTGCCTACAAGGAAGAAAATCAGAACATGGCAGGAGGTATGAGGAAAGAGGATGGGAGGGCATAGAGAAGGTGGGTGACTCATGCAAGACAAAGCTGGGACTCTCTTTTGGCCAAGGGAACAGGAACACAAATGCTGAGTAGGAATGTTGTCAGGGAAGGTCTGAACTGAGGCCAGGTGGGGGAGAGACTGCAGGCCAATGTAAGCCCTTTTATAGACACCAAAAAAAAGTAAGGCAGGAAGAGGGAGATGTTTATGATCCATCTCCAGAAGAGAGGAGAAAACAATGTTTTATAAATCCTCTTCTTCTAAGGTCTTTTTAAAAAAGTTTATTTAAAAACAGAAGAGCAAATAACCTGGATCAGTCTGTACACAAAACTCTTAAATGATGGTGGGTGCAAATACTATAAGTCAGACTTGTAACTTGGGGTTCTGCCTCCATCTCTTCTGCTTCCTGGGACCCACCCCCACAAGTCAGCCTGCAGCATTGCTTTCTGAGGTTTCTGGCCTTGCATGGCCTTCTCAGGACTCAAGTCTCCATCCTAGCTGACCACTAAATACCTTCTCAATTTCAGACCCTCACCTTCTACAGACAACACTTGTATTATTCATTCTTTCTTCTCTCCCCTCAAAGTGTCCATGTTTCTTCCTCATCATCTCATTGTCCAAGTAGTTTCATCTAACACAGTCGATGGAGGGTTAATACTGTTGACCATCAGTATCCGCTGCCCTCTCTGGAGTCCAGGAAATGGGAACTGTGAGTCTAATTCATTGTCTGGAAACCAGGTAGAGCCTGGAAGAGCTAGGGGTGGGTGCCTTCCAAGAGATCATCGTGGGGAGGGGATCTGGCCCATGCCCAAATTCTGCTGTTCCATCAGGTAGACAGGGTAGGAATTATGCCCCATGCTCTCCTCTGGGTCGTTGTCCTCAGTGCTCCGGGTCAGTGCATGGCGTGTTCGAGTGGCACAGAAGACCTAAGATTGACATGAGAAAGGAGTAAGACCCATTGCAATGCCATTGTCTTTCTTCAAAACCACCTCTTGGGTTGTTTTTAACGGTATGTGTGTAAGATGTATATGAATGTGCATATGTGGAGGCCAGAGGGCCAATCTTGCATGTCCACTCCTTGGGAATGTCATCCACCTTTCCTTCCTTTCTTTTTTATTTTGCCTTTTTTTTTTTTTTTTTTTTTCCAGGTAGGGTCTCACTGTAGCTCATGCTGACCTGGAATTCACTACATAATCTCAGGGTGGCCTTGAACCTATGGCTATCCTCCTACCTCTGCTGGGATTAAAAGAGTGCATCACCACGCCAAGCCTCTTTCTCTTTTTTTTCTTTCTTTCTTTCTATTTTTATTTTTTTATTTTATTTTTTTTTGGTAGGGTCTCACTTTAGGCCAGGCTGGAACTCGCTCTGTAGTCCCAAGCTGGCCTCAGACTGACAACAATCTTCCTGCCTCTGCCTCCCAAGTGTTGGGATTAAAGGTGTATGCCACCCCACCTGGCTTTCAGCCACCTTTTCTGAGGCAGGGTTTCTCTGGCCTGGAGCTCACCTAATTAGGATAGACTGGCTGGCCAACAGGCCCCAGGGATCTACCTACCCCTACCCTCCTCCCCTCCCCAGCACTTGGATAACAAGTGCATACCACCGTGCCCGGCTCACCTCTCAGGCTCTTGATTCTTTCCTCACTGACTCCACACCTTCACTTTACTCCTTTCCCAAGATTCCATCCAAGCCTTGATCCTTGTTCCAGCCCCCAACCCATACACCGAGCCTCAGGTTCCATCTCCAACACCCCTACTCCATCCTCCTTATTCTTATAACCCTGATCGTCACACCCAAATCTGCTCTTTCCCACTCTCTCTCTCTCTCTCTCTCTCTCTCTCTCTGTGTGTGTGTGTGTGTGTGTAGTGTGTGCAAGTGTGTTCATATTATATAGGGGTACAGAAGTTGTGTGTGCATATATGTGCATACACATGAAGGCCAAGAATCGCCATTGGATGTCTTCTTCAACTGTTCACCTTTTCTTTTTGTCTTTTTGTTTGTTTGTTTGTTTTTTTGAGGTAGGGTCTCACTCTAGCCCATGCTGACCTGGAACTCACTATGTAATCTCAGGGTGGCCTCGAACTCATGGTAATTCTCCCACCTCTGCCTCCCACGTGCTGGGATTAAAGGCGTGAGCCACCATGTCTGGCTTTTTTTTTTTTTTTTTTTTTTTGAGGCTGGGTTTCTATTCGAACCCAGAGCTCACCAATTCAGCTAGGCTAGCCAGCCAGCAAGTCCCAGGCACCCTCCTGTCTCCTCCTCCCCATCACTGGTGTTACAGGCATGCGCCACCATGGCCAGCTTTTATGTGCATGATGGGGATTGAAATTAGGTCCTCAACTTTGCACAGCAAGCACTTGACTGACAGAGCCATCTCCTCAGCCACAGCCTCCCCGTCTGCAATCCAATTGTTCACATTTTCTGTATTATTGTTTTTTTCCCTCAGTTTTTACCACCACCCCTCCATTACCACACTCCATCCCCACCATGTCTCTTTTCCTAGATCCCTTTATTAGATCCCTCTAACTCTCAGCCTTAAGCTGTCCTCAACTCTCACTGTAAACAGTTCATTTCCTAGGCTGGAGAGATGGCTTAGCAGTTAAGGTGCTTGACTGTAAAGCCTAAGGACCCATGTTCTACTCTCCAGATCCCACATAAGCCAGATGCACAAAAGTGAAGCAAGTGCAAGGTTGCACACATGCCCACTAGATGGCGCAAGCATCTGGAGTTCGATTACCATGGCTAAGGACCCGGCATGCCAATTCCGCCCCCCCTCTCGGGAAGTAAAATAGCCGGGCATGGTGGCACACGTCTTTAATCCCAGCACTTGGCAGGCAGAGGTAGGAGGATCGCCAAGAGTTCAAGGCCACCCTGAGACTACGTAGTGAATTATAGGTCAGCCTGAGCTAGTGTGAGACCCTACCTCAAAAAACCAATACATAAAATAAATAAAAGAGTTGATTTCTCTTACCAAGAAGATCAGGCCAAGGAACACCAGAAGGAGGATCACAGCTACCAGAACCACAATAACTATGGCCCATGCAGGGAACGAGTTGTTCTCTCCTATGGCAGTAGCATGGAGGCCTTCCGGTGATCCATCTGTGTTCTGCTGGGCATGGCTCTTGTTGTCCAGGGCTGTGATGGAATTCATGTCAGCTTTAGATGTGGCGAGTGTCAATGAGCCCATGGGTCTGTGATGTGTACCTTCAGTTTCACTTAATTGTGGAGAGGTCATAGTGGACTTGTGTTCTGTGACCTTTACTAGAGGTGGTACAGTCTCTGGGACTACTGATGTTTGCTCTGAGTTTTCTATGACTTTTGTGGACTCAGTGCCTTGTGTGGTCTTCCTCCAGAAAATTGTAAGATTTTCTGAGGCTGTTGGGGTTTTCCCAGTGGTTGATGTGGTTTCTTCTGGGTGCTCTGTATACTTTGATGAAACTTGTGTCATCGTCTCATAATCTGGTTTGGTCTGTCTCTCAGATCCTGTAGGCATTGATGGAGGTCTTGTGGTCTTCTCGGTGACTGTGGTCTCTGTTTTATTCTCTGTAGGCACTGATGGAGGTCTTGTGGTCTTCTCGGCAAGTATGGTCTGTCTCTCATATCCTGTAGGCATTGATGGAGGTTCTGTGGTCTTCTTGGTGACTATGGTCTCTCTTTCATTCTCTGTAGACATTGATGGAGATCTTGTGGTCTTCTCAGTGATTAGGGTCTCTGTCTCAGCCTCTGTAGACATTGATGGAGGTCTTGTGGTCTTCTCAGCAACTGTGGTCTCTCTCTCATCTTCTGTAGACATTGATGGAGGTCTTGTGGTCTCAGCGACTGTGGTCTCTCTCTCATCCTCTGTAGACATTGATGGAAGTCTTGTGGTCTTCTTGGTGACTATCATCTTTCTCTCATCTTCTGTAGACATTGATGGAGGTCTTGTGGTCTTCTTGGAGACTGTGGTCTCTCTCTCATCCTCTGTAGACACTGATGGAGGTCTTGTGGTCTTCTTGGAGAATGTGGTTTGTCTCTCATCCTCTGTAGACACTGATGGAGGTCTTGTGGTATTCTTGGTGACTATCATCTTTCTCTCATCCTCTGTAGACCTTGATGGAGGTCTTGTGGTCTTCTTGGAGACTGTGGTCTCTCTCTTATCCTCTGTAGACACTGATGGAGGTCTTGTGGTCTTCTTGGAGAATGTGGTTTCTCTCTCATCCTCTGTAGACACTGATGGAGGTCTTGTGGTATTCTTGGTGACTATCGTCTTTCTTTTATCCTCTGTAGTCATTGATGGAGGTCTTGTGGTCTTCTTGGAGACTGTGGTCTCTCTCTCATCCTCTGTAGACACTGATGGAGGTCTTGTGGTCTTCTTGGAGAATGTGGTTTCTCTCTCATCCTCTGTAGACATTGATGGAAGTCTTGTGGTATTCTTGGTGACTGTGGTCTCTCTCTCATCCTCTGTAGACACTGATGGAGGTCTTGAGGTCTTCTTGGTGACTATGGTCTTTCTCTCATCTTCTGTAGACACTGATGGAGGTCTTGTGGTCTTCTTGGTGACTATGGTCTTCCTCTCATCCTCTGTAGACATCGATGGAGGTTTTGTGATCTTCTTGGCGACTGTGGTCTCTCTCTCATCCTCTGTAGACATTGATGGAGGTCTTGTGGTCTTTTTGGTGACTGATGTCGTCTCTTTGATGTGTTTTGTAGTCCTTAGGTGGGGCTTACCTGAGGCAAATGTAGTTCTGTGACTTTCAGCTCCTTCTAATGTTCCCAGGATTCTTGTAGTCTTGTGTGACAGCATTGTAGAAGAAGACGCAGTTGCTCTGCTGATCTCTGAGCTGTGGAAAGGAGTTGTCTTATGTGAAGGGTTACTTTTATCATCTAAAATGGAAGGGCCCTTTTCCATGGGTCTTGAAGTTGGCCCGGAGGTCCTTGTTACCCTGCTTTTGTTTGGTGTGGTCTTACAAGTTGATTTGCCCTTGGGTGCTGAGGTTGTATGATTTTTATCATCTGGTATTTTCTGCCCATTTGTAGAATCATCACCAATTGAGCGTCCATTCCGGACCACTGGGTCTTTTCCTTGGCTGCTGATGTTCTGTCCATGGGGAGCTATGGAGCTGTGTGGCTGTGTGGCGTTGGGGCTGTCTGTGAGTTTGGGGCGGAGCGTGGTGGTGCAAGGATGTTTGGGCTTCTGGGTTCCCACAGACGTAGGGAAATCTGAAGGTTGCTGATCAGAGTGCAGAGCAATGTGGTCTGAGGAAGCACCATGAGCAACACCTGCAGGGACTGGGGACAAACGACCGGATGTTGAGGAGGTGCCAGTTTCCTGAAGTCCTGAAGCACCTGTGGACGGAAAGAGGTTGGAAAAAGCCAATTAGAAATGGAAGCAACTCAAAGAGCCTCCTCCTCTGTGTCCACACCCCCTGGGTCTGCATTGTATGCCCCCAACCAGCCTTGTGAGAACACCATTTCTTTCTTTGTGTGCACATAGTCTAGCCACATGTGTGGGCAGATGTGCATATCCCTTGCACACACTGCAAAGGCCAGAAGAGGACATGGGGTATCCTCTCCTATCACTCTTCTGCCTTATTTCCTGGACAGAGAGAGAGAGACTCTCACTGAATCTGAACCTGCAGCTCCCCACTTTTCAGCCAGACTAGCTGACCAGGGAGCCCAAAGGTATCCACCTATTTCTGCCCTCTTCAGCCATGCCCAGTTTTCTACATGGGTGCTGAAGGACTTAACTCAGGTCTTCATGCTTGTGCTGCCAGCACTCTTACCCACTGAACCATCTCCCTGGCCCCAGAATGCCATGACTTCTAGCCCTCATTCTCACATCTAGATTTGTCTCACATCTGTTCCTCAACTCTGACCTTAGATTCTGGTATCTTTCCCCATTCCCCTGGCAGCTAAGATTTAGTTCAAAAACATCTTTATTAACATACCCTGTTAATTGTTGCTTGTGTGCTTGTTAGCAGCCACTTCCTGCCATCGTATTATGCTATGGGGTTGTGGCAGCAGGGGCTGACTGGCACCTTGTCCCACAGGTGCTCCTTTAGTGTGATGGACTCATCACCTGGAACTCCCTTGGCATGGCAGAGATGAGAAGAAAAGGAGTAAAACACCCAAATCCCCATCTTTTTTTTTTTTTTTTTTGGTTTGTTTTTCGAGGTAGGGTCTCACACTAGTCCTGGCTGACCTGGAATTCACTCTGTAGTCTCAGGGTGGCCTTGAACTCAGGGCAATCCTCCTACCTCTGCCTCCCGAGTGCTGGGATTAAAGGCGTGCGCCACTATGCCCGGCGAATCCCCATCTTTCTAGAGCCCGTCAGCTCCATTCCAAAAACCAGGTGAGAAACTAAGGTCAACCTCCAGAGAACTTCCCAGGTGGACAGAGTGTGAGTGAGAGGAATATAAACATAGATGGAGGGCAGTTAGAGGAGGAAAATGGAAAGCTGTCATCTTGATCAAGTTTGGTCTGGTTGAAGAAAAATGGGCCCAATGGCTCAACCCTTGTTGTCACTCTCCATGGGGTCCTCATTTGGGACCCCTGTTCACACACCTGTCTGGGAATAGATGAAGGTGGTGATTTTGACAGGAAAAGGTTATCTCCTTGCAGGTCTGGGAGGGACTCGCTATGTTTAGGGACAGGGTGGGAAGGAAAGCACGGCTATCAATGGACAGATATGGGATATGTGCCTTGATTCCATGAGAAAACAACTGCACAGGGGCAGAGGACCTATATCTGATTCTGGCCAGGATAATGAAAGCCAGTTCGCCAGGGAGGAATGGGGGCCTGGGGAGATGTGGTTACCTACATAACTGAGATTGCCAGCATTGTTAGCTCAAGGTGGGGACCAGAATCTGGACCCACTCCCAGGCACAGAACACCCCGATCCACCCACCTCTCTACTGACAAAGAGAATTGGTGCTAGGAACTCAGTCCTTGAAGGATGTTGTGGGGGAGAGACCAAAAAGGGAGTGAGGGTAATGGAAAAACCCAAGTCCCACCTGTAATTCTAGCACTCAGAAGGCAGAAATAGAAGATCCTCATGCCCTGGGGATCAATAATCCCTGGGTTCAAGTGAGAGATCCTGCCTCAGTAAATAAGGTGGAAAGTGATGGAAGAACACACCTGACATCAGCCTCTGGTCTCCACATGCACATGTACATGAGCCCACTCAAATACATACATACATATCCATACAAATGTAAACATGTATATACATATACACAAGCACATGCACCCACATAAATATACCTGCCCCATACACATGTGAGCATGTATACACATTTTTATACCATACACACATGCACATAAAAATACATGGTGGACAACATTCTTGAGGATGACCCCTGAGGTGGTCCTCTGGCCTCCACATGCATGTGCACACACATGCACCCACGTACACCCATACACATGTGAGCATGTATACACACATGCATGTATATAAAAAATGGTGGATGACATTCCTGTGAATGACCCTGAAGTCGTCCTCTAGCCTCCATATGCACACAGATACACATGTCCCTACACATGCAGTGAGCCCCCCCACATATATGCAAAATAAAAAATAAATAAAAAGGGCTGGAGAAATGGATCAGTGGTTATGGGCACTTTCTTGTAAAGCTTGCTGTCCTGGTTTGATTTCCTGGTTCCCATGTAAAGCCAGATGCATAGAGTGAGTTCATTTGCAGTGGCCAGATGCCCTGACAAGCCCATTTCTCCTTCCTTCTTTCTCCTCACAAATAAATAATTAAATAAATTAAATGAAAAGTCATTTTGGTCAATGAAGTACTAGCAGGGAATCCAGAGAAGAAACTGGCCTTTAGTCACCACTCAGGACTACTTGGGAATGCAGCAGCTCTATTTTTATCAGAAAGACATGTATGCCACTTGGTGCATCTGGCTTTACATGGGTACTGTGAATTGAACCCAGGCTGGCAGGCTTTGCAAGAAAGTGCCTTTGACCACTAAGCCATCTCTCCAGCCTATGAATAAAAACAAATTCTATAGTGCTCCTCCCTCTGCTTTTGTCAATCTACTGTTGTATGTGTATCTTGTGAAGACACTCCCCGCCATGCTCAGGCCCCCTCCAAAATGCCCGTATTTGACATCTCCACCTGTGGTCAGTCCCAGCACTGCCTGTCAACTATGGAACTGACTTTGCCATGCCACCTCCTCTCCTGCTGTCTGTTTTGCTCAGCAAGCTCTTCCAGGTTTATTTTCTTATCCAAGCTATAGGATGTTTCCCAACTGTCAGATGTGAATAGGACCTCACTGAGCTGCCATGAAGGTTAAATAAATAAATAAACATAGATGAAGCTTCCAGAGCAATGCCTAGTACTGAGTATGTTATGCCCAACTGCTGGCACTGTCTGCCAGCATCCTTCCATTGTACTGGTGATAGGTCAGCCACATGGCTCCGAGTGGGATATGCCACCACACCCAGCTAAAAATGTATGTAGTATTTGGCATTTAATATTTTTTTTTATTTGCAAGCAGAGAGACATAGTGAGAACAGAGACAGAATGGGCGAGCCAGCACCTCTAGCTGCTGCAAACAGACTCCAGATATATCAGCCATTCTGTGCATCTGGACAATGAGGAATTGAACCTGGGTCCTTAGGCTTTGCAGGCAAGCACTTTAACTGATGAGCCAACTCTCCAGCCTTATTTTTATTTATCTGACAGAAAGGGAGGGAGGGAGGGAGGGAGGGAGGGAGAGAGGGAGAGAGAGAGAGAGAGAGAGAGAGAGAGAGAGAGAGAGAGAGAGAGAGAGAGAGAGAGAGAGAGGGAGAATATTAACATGCCAGGGCCTCTTGCAGCTGCAAATACACTTCAGATGTATGCACCACTTTGTGCATGTGGTTTTATGTGGGTACTGAAGAATTGAGCCCAGGCCAGCAGGCTTTGCAGGCAAGCACCTTTAACCACTGAGAAATCTTCCCAGCATCACAATAATTTTTGTTTTGAGACAGGGTTTCTCACTGACCTGGAGCTCACTGATTCAATTAGACTGGCTAACCAGCCAGGCAGCCCTAGTGGAACGTCTACCCCACCTCCTCATTGCCAAGAACACCAGCATGTGCCATCATACTTGGAGAGCATGGGCTAAGGACCCTTCACCTTATAAGCCATGAGGTTTGATATCATGGGGGCTAAGGGTCCCTTGGGACTAATTATTTATTTATTTGAGAGAGCAAGAGAGAAAGAGGCAGAGAGAAATAATGGGTGCACCAGGGCCTCTAACCACTGCAAATGAACTCCAGACGCATGCGCCCCTTTGTGCATCTGGCTTACATGGGTCCTGGGTAATTGAATCGAGGTCCTTTAGCTTTGCAGGCAAACACCTTAAGTGGTAAGCCATCTTTCCAGCACCTCCCTTTTTTTTTTTCTGTTTTTTTCCAGGTAGGGTCTCACTCTAGCCCAGGCTGGCCTGGAATTCACTATGTAGTCTCAGGGTGGCCTCGAACTCTCGGCAGTCCTTCCACCTCTGCTTCCCGAGTGATAGGATTAAAGGTGTACGCCATCATGCCTGGCTCCTTGGCACTAATTTTTATGTGAGTTCTGGGGATCTAAATTCAGTTCCTCATGCTTGCAAGCCAAGCAGTTTACCCCCTGAGCCATTTCCTGGGCCCCCACATCAAGTTTTTATGCAAGCTTCAAGAATACCCCCCCTGATCAGGTGCAGTATAGACTGTCTCAAAAGGAGCCAAGAAGAGGTAAGATTTCTTCTCCTGCATGTCCCTCAGCTGGCAAACTTGTGCACTGAACACCCTAGGCAGCCCTAGGCAGCAGTTCATGCCACCCACCTTTCTGATGGGTCATCAACTCTATCAATACTAAGAGACAAAAACCCTCTGTAACTTCTATCCCCTTGGACTGTGACCCCTTCATGCCCATGGGCATCTTACCTGCCTCCCAAGAAACTAGGAGGAAGAGGAGGTAACACTGGAAGCCAAAGGTGGAACGGAGGTTCCTGGCTGGCTGAGCCATGACGGAGCTGGGCAGCCACTTGGGGACCATGGGCTAGGGACCCTTCGCCTTATAAAGGGACAGGTTTGACGTCATGGGGGCTGGGGCCCCTTGGGACTAAACCTTAAGCAAATGGAGCTGCCCCACCCCACAGGGTGCCCTGATAATGGGAGACCGCAGCTGCTGTGTCATAGAGCTTGGTATCTGGCTAACACCGAAGGAGTGGGATCTGGGGACGGGAAAAGGAACCAGGAGGTGGCAGCCTCTGGTTCAGCTCTGGTGGAGGGAAGGGCTTTGGCATGGTGGCCTGCAGGCTCTGGGGAGCAGATGGGCAGGTTCTGGAAGGACTAAGCTCTGGCTAGTTCAGGACAGGCCAAGGCTCTGGGAGAGGTTCCTGTCACCATCCATCTCCAGTTTTGCTCTCGCCCTCCAGCTTCTCTGGCGTCAACAGCTCCACACCCCTTACTCACACATAGTCACACTTTCTGCCCTGGGTGGAGCTGTCCTCAAGACCAGGTGAAAGAGCAGAGAAGGGGACACACTGTGCAGACAGGTGTTTCCACATATCTGAAACTGTGGGGATAGCAGAGGCAGTGGCAGATAAGTGACACACACAGAGCGAAGGGACATCACTCATCTCACCATGGATGCAGACAGTGGAAGCCTTCAAGCAATTGAGGCCAAGCTCTTTGGCAGAGAGAAGCCCAGCATCTGAGGGCTACGGCCCCAGCTGTACCTTCCTCTCATCTCCTTAGCTGCTTCTGCCTCAAAGCTCTTATCTTCCCAGTTTCAAAAGGTAGACCTCCCTTCCTTCCTATTCCCTGCCTAAGGCAAACATGAGACATACCTATCTGCCAGTGGCAATTCCTGGGGCTGGAGCAGGAGGAAAGGCTCCATGAGACTCTGCATTTGAGGTGTGGGGGAGTGTGCAGGGACAGGTGTGTGGAAGCCATACTACAGCCTTGAGTGTTGTTCCCACCTTTTTTTGAGACAAGGTCTCTCATTGACTTGGAAGTAGGTTACACTGACTAGACAGTGAGCTCCAGGGATCTACTTGACCCCCTGCCTCCCTGGTACTTGCCAGCTTTTTGTCTTATTGAGACAGGGCCTCATGTATCACAGGCTGATCTTGAACTGAATACACTGCTAGATGACCTTACCTTCAACTTCTTTTATTTAAAATCTTTTTTTTTTTTTTTTTTTTTTGAGGTACGGTCTTGCTATAGCTCTAGAATTCACTATGTAGTCTCAGGATGGCCTCAAACTCATTGTACTCCTTCTACCTCTGCCTCCCGAGTGCTAGGATTAAAGGTGTGTGCCACCATGCCCAGCTATTTAAAACTTTTTTTTTTTAAAAAGTGGATTCCTTCTTTTTAAAAACTTATTTATGAGAGAGAGAGAGAGAGAGAGAGGCAGATAGAGAGAATGGACATGCCAGGGCCTCTGTCCTTCTGCAAACAAACCCCAGATGCATGTACCACCTTGTGCATCTGACTTACGTGGGTCCTGGAGAATCGAACCTAGGTCCTTTGGTTTTGCAGGCAAATGCCTTAACCCTAAGCCATTTCTCTAGCCCTAAAACTTTTTATTGATAACTTCCATATAGACATATAAACAATATAACATGATCATAATCCTCTCCTATCACCCTCCCAAATCGCCCCTCCACTGAATCCCTTTTTCTTTCTAATTAGTCTCTCTTCTATAATGATATCATCATTTTTCCCTCCTGCAGGTCTTGTGTAGGTAGTAGCATCAGCCAGGTTGAGTTCATGAATATCATGGCCATTTTGTGTCTGGAAGACAGTATTGTAAGCACTCCTCCCCTTCCTTTGGCTCTTACATTCTTTCCACAGTCTCTTATGCAATGGCCCCACAGCCTTGGAGGGCATGATAGACATGCCTCACTTAGTGCTGAACGCTCTGTCATTTCTTATTAGCACTTTGGTGAATTTTGAGTCTCCCAAGGGGTCACCATCATTTGAAGAGAGAAGCTTTTCTAACCAAAAGTGAGAGTAGCATTGATATGTGAGCATAAGCCTAAATATTTGAAGGGCAGTTTGGTGGCCCACTCTATCCATTTAGCAAGACAATAAGCAGTAGTCATTTCTCCCTTAGGCCTTATGCCCTCCTCAGCCATAGGCTTCTGATTAGATTTTCAGTACCAGGCACAAATTCCCTTCTGAGGAGCAGGTCTCAAGTCCAATTAGAGAACAGTTAGTATTTCCCATAACAGACATTCCACCATTGCATCAATTGGCACATTTAGCCTGGCTGGCCAGCTACTAATCTTTCAGAGTCCACTGCTGGCTAAGACTGATGATGACTTCTCTCCTCCAAAAGGCTGCACACTGCATAGCTCTTTCTAGCACTATGATAACTAGTCAACAGAGAAGAGACTTCTGGGCTGGAGAGATGGCTCAGCAGTTAAGATCTGCAAAGCCTAGTGACCCAGGTTTGATTCTCCAGTACCCACATAAAGCCAGATGCACAAAGCAGCACATACATCTGGACTTTGTTTACAGTGGCTAAAGGCCCTAGTATGCCCATTCTCATTCTCTATCTCTCCTCTATGTCTCTGTGTACAAATAAACAAATTAAATTAAATTTTAAAAAAAGTCTTCCAGCTTAGCTCCAGCTTGATTTTTTTAGTGACCTGCAGCCCAAGCATGTGGTCTCTTCAGCAATAGGCTCTTACCATCTAGTTCCAAAGAAATAAAGAAAGAGAGAGAGAATGGGCACACTGCAAAATGAACTCCAGATGCATGCTCCACTTTGTACACTTGGCTTACATGGGTCCTGGGAAATTGAACCTGGGTCCTTTGGTTTTGCAGGCAAGCACCTTAGCCACCAAACCATCTCTCCAACCCCCATATAGTTCTTGTGGGTAACCAAGACCCTTAGCAACAGCCTGTAATATTTAGTGAGGGAGCATCAAGGACCTTCCTGACCAACAACTCCCTGGGAGGTATCCCACCCCGGCATTGAAATTTTCTTGTAACAACCTATGACTTCTGAGCCCAGCATTATCCATGCCTCCACGACACTTCTGCCTAGATGCTTTCTTATTTATTTATTTGGTTTTTCGGGGTAGGGTCTCACTCTAGCTTAGGCTGACCTGGAATACGCTGTGTAGTCTCAGGGTGGCCTCAAACTCATGGTGATCCTCCTACCTCTGCCTCCCAAGAGCTGGGATTAAAAGCGTGTGCCACCGTACCCAGCTTATTTATTATTTTTTATGAGTGAAGGAAAGACAGTGCACCAGGGCCTCCATCCACTACAGCCGAACTCCAGATGCATGTGCCACTTTGTAAGCTTGTGTGACCTTGTGTGTCTGGCTTACATGGGACCTGGAAAGTCAAACATGGGTCCTTAGGCTTCACAGGCAAGTGTCTGAACCACTAAGCCATCTCTCCAACCCAATGCTCTCTTTTTTAACATACTTATTATTAGCTAGCGAAGAAGTAGGTTTCCACATGGCTTATTCATAACATCTTTAATTTTGATTAACTCTTCTCCCACCCCCTTTCTCTCTTCCAGCCTTGAACTTCTGATTTTCCTGCCTCCAGATCCCAGTGCTGGGATTACAGGTGTGTATCACCTGGCATGGCTTCCCTGGGGCTCTTGGGAGGAGTCACGGTCCATCACTGTTGCTGGTTTGTTTGCTGTCTGTAGGCATCCTGGGACGTGAGCATTCTGTGGACAAGGTCCTTGCCACATCACTACAGTATCCCCAACTCTGAGGGCAGTGCCTGGTGAACAGAGACAGTCATGTACATTGATTTATGGAAAGCACTTGCCTAGCTCACATAAGGTCCTGGGTGCTCTCGCCAACACTGTAAGCCATGTGAGTCTTCTGTGTGTACAGGAAGCAGGGTTGGGTAATGCCTCCCTGAAGCAAGTGAGGCAGCAAAGGAAATGGAGAGGCTTGAGGACTCCCAGGACAGAAGCCAGGGCTCAAGGCAGCTGGGGCTCACGAGAAGACTGAACAAGTGGTTTCCTCTCATTGCTTGGTGTGACTGGTCCCTACACCTTATGCAGGGCTGGACCCAGCAATAGGATGAGAACAGACCAATTGCTCATTAACTTGATTGATGGGAGATTAATGAGGTTCCATAGAACTGGACCAAAGAGCAATGGCTCAGAACTTGTCAGCCTGCCTCACAGGCAAATTGTCCTACAGGTCAAGGAAACTGAGGCAGAGGCAGGTCTTTCCCCGTGGCTCCATCAACCATTCTTTGTATTGGTTCCCCCCACTTTCTTATAACAACCCTGGCCTCCAGGATAGTGGTTCTCTGTGGGGAGGAGCACTCTGCCTCCCCAGGGAAGACGTGGGCAGTGTCATGAAATAGTCTTGTCACAGTGTGGAGATGTGACCTGCTGTCACCTAGCGGGAGGATGGAGAGGCTGTTCTTGACGGTCTGTAATACCTGGAACAGCTTCTACCACCAAGAAAGAACAGTCCAGCCCAATATGTCAATAGTGCCATGCCTACGAAATTCTGCTTCAAAATAACCTTGAATCAGTATTTGTGAATGAATGCCTCTCCCTTTTAGTCACAACCCCACCCAGAGGATCCAGGCCTCTGGAGAAGAGGGACATGGGGTAGGTGGAGGCCAAGATGATTTTAACTTTTTTCTTCATTTTATTTCTTCAGTTTTGTTTTTTCTGAAGTTTTTTCTTCTTCTTCGAGTTAGAGTCTCATTCTAGCCCAGGCTGACCTGGAATTCACTATGTAGTCTCAGGCTGGCCTCAAACTCACCAGGATGCTTCTACAAGTGCTGGGATGAAAGGCGTGCACCACCATGGCCGGCTCCTGCTCTGCTCTAAGACTAGATCTCACTCTAGCTCAGGCTGGCCCCAAACTCCTGCTCCTTATGCCTCGGACTCCTTAGTGCTAGGATGATAGGCCTGTGGTATCATGCTCAGCCTATACTATACCTTGTAATCATTATTTTCCAGCCTACTCCTACTTGTTTTTTATTATTTATCATGTGTGTGCACATGCTGGTAGAGGCCAGACATTGACGTCTGAGTGTCTTCTTCAACCATTCTCCATCTCATTTTGTGCAACAGGTTTGCTCACTGAACCCGAGCTCACTGATGGGCTGGACTAGCTAGCCAGTAAGCCCTAGAGCTCCTTCCGTCTGTCTCCGCAGCACGGGGCTCACAGGCATGCACTGCCACACTCAGCTTTTATGAGTGCACGGCAAGCAGTTTACCCACTAAGCCATCTCCCCACCCTCGGTGTTAGGTTTACTCCTCCCAGCTGAAGAAAAAGTTTACCATAAACCATCGAGCTTGGGCTGGCAACAGCCTCACATTTCTTGTTTCCCTTTCTTGCTTTCTCCCCACCCCCTTCCTCCCTTCTTCCTTTCCTTTCTTTCCTCCCTTCCTCCCTCACTCCCTTCCTTCCTCCTATAGTTCTGGGGATGGATAGAACTTTTACATGTTTGAGCTGCACACATAGTCCTAACACAGGAGGCCAGCATGGAGGTGAGCTTTGCCATCTGTGCATGTGCATATGTGTGTGTGTGTGTGTGTGAGAGAGAGAGAGAGAGAGAGAGAGAGAGAGCGCTCTCTCTAGTATGGACAGAATTGCCTTAAGACACATTTTCTACCATCCGCATCAGCGAGCACCTTTGCCAGCGAAAGGACGGTGCACACATGAAATACAGGCTGCGTCAGCCATGGGGGCATGAATGTGGAAGCCTAGCACCACTGGGGTAGTTCCAGGGGTGCCATGAGGGAGACAAATCATAGGAAGACAGAGGGGAAAAGACGCTGGAAGAGATAGGAGGTTTGCAATAACCAAGCAGAACTTGTCTCCAAGGCACTCTCCCTGGAATTCTACCAAATTTTTGGTAAAAATTGAAGTTTCTATTAAAAGCAAAGAACTCAGAATAATAGCCAAGACAGTGTCAGGGAAAAACAGAAGTGGAGGCCCTTCACTGAGATCTCAGGACTTGCTGCAAGGCAGTATGAAACCTTGGTTTCAAGGTAAGAATGGACAAATAGAGCCAGGAAAGAGTCCACAAACAGAGCTTGCCAACATGGCCACTTGACCTTCAACAAAGGGGCTCTTCAAATCTTGGGGCGGCGGGGGGGGGGGGGGACGGGCAGTAAAATAAATGGCTCTGGGATAAATAGATATGCATAAGGAAAAATAAATGAATCATGACCTCTACTTCACTCCATACATAGAAATTCATTTGAGATGATGATAAAACTTCTAGAAGGAAGCATAGGAGGATGTTTTCATGACCTCAGAGTAGGCACAAAAAGATGTCAGGTAGGTACATAGTTACTAACCACCAGGGGAAAAACTGATAAACTGGAAAACAGCAGGCGAGGCCCTTGTCAAGCCACATGGAGAGCTTGCTCTGGAAAATGCGGCTTCCACTTGGAGTACATGTGCTGGTTGAACTCAAGAGCTCTCTGCAGTGGATGAGGGGCAGAAACATCACCTGACCATGTGGAGATTGCTCTAAATGCTCCCAGCAGCAGAGGAGCCAACTTCAGGGAGTTCTAAGGGGTTCCAGAGATAATGGGAGATAGAAACATGAGTATACACACACACACACAATTACATATGTCATATAAATGACAGTGGAGTGATTCCCAGCCTCTGTATTAGAGACCTCCCTCCCATCCAGCTGGAGCCAGGCCAGCTATTGCACAAGGAAGAAAAGCCACAGGGTACAGTTAGAAGAGTTGATATTCTCTGGACCAACATCCATGTTACTGCCCAGGTCTCACTGTGCCCTGCTAAGCCTGCAGGCTTTCTGATTTTTTGCTAGGGTAGGGGCAAGAGATGAAGAAGACTCGTGTCACATTCAGGGACAGTGCAGATACCTGACTCCCAGAAGCTAAGTACTGTGGCTGAGCCTCCTGGGAATCCAGCACTGTTGAGGTGTGCATCCTTGGCAGGTCAGGAGACCTATGTGTGCCCTAGATCCTCCATCCATAACTGGAAGTTATCTAGGTCGTGCCACAGATCACTCGTAAACATTAAAGGAAATCCTGGATGCAGCCAAGTCAGCTGTGACTAGACAGAAAGAGTTGAGGGGCACCAGCTGGGAAAGAGGCAGAGGGCTCCACTCTGCTTATGGAATAACCCAGGATTCCCAGAGTGTCTCTCTCTGCCCTCCTCTCTCCGCCTGATTTTTCCTCCAGTGTGTGTTTGTTCTGTCCACTTTCCCTCCCACCAGGGTCTTTGTGCTCCCCTGGACAAGCCTGGGTCCCTCCTGCCCACTATGTCTGTAGGCTGCAAGTCATCTGTCTGTCCATTCATTCACTCCCTGGCCTGGTTTCTGGCTTCTCTTTCCCCAATCCTGCCAAGTGCATCACTTCCAGCCTGTCACTCCAATCCCATTGCTTTTAGGGGAACAAAGGGTGATGTATAGAAAAGAAGCAGATAGAACGATAGTCTGGGCTGGAGAGATGGCTTAGCCATTAAGGTGCTTGCCTGCGAAGCCTAAGGACCCAAGTCCAACTCTCCAGGTCCCATGTAAACCAGACGCACAAGGTGACACAAGCGTATGAGGTCACACATGCGCACAAGGTGCCACACACATGCCTGGAGTTTGTTTGACTGCAGTAGCTATAGGCTCTGGTGAGTCGATTCACCGTCTCTCTCATAAAATTAAAAGAAAAAGAAAGATACCAAGCCTGTGCCCTTGTGAATGACAGGGTTTACACACTGGGTGGATCACTGCTGAGCATGCCCCATGTTCCCAGCTGGAACAGGGTCTAATATCTATAGCACTGACCTGTCATCATCCTCTCTGCGCCCTAGTTTTTTTAAAACATATTTTAATTTATTAATTGACAGAGAAAGAGGTGAGAGAATGAGCACACCAGGGCCTCCAGTCACTGCAAATGAACTACAGACATGTGCATCCCCTTGTGCATCTGGCTAACATGAGTCCTGGGGTTTCGAACCTGGGTCTTTTGGCTTTGCAGGCAAATGCCTTAACCACTAAGCCATCCCTCCAGCCCTGTCCCCTGATTTTTTTTTTTTTCGAGGTAGGGTCTCATATTAGTTTAGGCTGACCTGGAATGCACTGTCGTCTCAGGGTGGCCTTGAACTCACACTGATCCTCCTACCTCTGCCTCCCGAGTGCTGGGATTAAAGGCGTGCACCACCACAGCTGGCTGTGCCCTGATTTTTAAAATATTTTCTTTTTTGTTTATTTTTATTTATTTATTTGAGAGCGATAGAGAAAGAGGCAGAGAGAGAGAGAGAGAATGGTTGCGCCAGGGCCTCCGGCCACTGCAAACGAACTCCAGACGCGTGCGCCCCCTTGTGCATCTGGCTAACGTGGGTCCTGGGGAATCGAGCCTCAAACCGGGGTCCTTAGGCTTCATAGGCAAGCGCTTAACCGCTCAGCCATCTCTCCAGCCCTGTGCCCTGATTTTTAAATAAGGCCTCCAGCTCTCCTGAGCTCTGAGTTTGTGGGTATACCCTTTGCATGGATGTGAGGATATGTGAGAAACTCAGACGTTCACCTGAGTCTCTAGGGTGTGTTACTGCCAACACAACAAACCATCCAAAGATGGAAACTCCCCACTACCCAGATTTCCCACTTGGAAAGCCACTGAGTATAGGGTGCAGGGCACCTGGACTGGGAAGGAACTTGGCCTAATCTACCCTCCCCTTTGTGCCCATATTCCAGAGCCCTCAAGTGGCAGGAATGACAAGTAACAGCAGTTAATTATTAATCCCTCAAGAGCCAGGGAGAGACTGAGGCTTGGGTGGGATCCAGACATTGCGGGAGGTGCTCCTCCCCAAGCATGGAGTCGGGGATAGGGGTGGGCACAAGCTGAGGAGCTGGGACCCACCCTCTACTCCAGAGCCAGCGAATGACCCCTCTGATCCCCAGATTCCCAAACACAGGTGCTAAGGACCCAAGGTGAAGAGAGGCCACAGGACTCCTTCCTACATCTCCACCCTATGAGAAGCAAGGTGGCTGAGGTAGCCTCAATGAGGTCACTGCCCCTCTTCCTCCTCCTAGTCCTTCTCAGCAGCTCACAGGCAACAGGTAAGGGGAGGGTGGATACCTGGGTCCTCAGCAAGGAGGGACCAGAGAAGATGGGACTGCTGGGTTCCTGAGAGGGAGGCACCCCTGTCCTGAGCTTCCGACGACCACGGTTGGCCCCTGTTCCAAAAGGCAATGGAGAATACTGAGGAATATCTGTGGGGCAGGAGGGTGCCTACACCCTTGAAGGAATGCAGAGCTGATTGCTGGGTACTGGGGGTCATTTCTGGATTCTCAGGGCCAGGCATAACTTTGCAAGTGAAGCTAAAGGAGATTTTTCAAGCCAAGGCCTCCCACAACTCCGGCTTCCAGGAAGTGCTCACCAAGGTATTTCTTGGGGAAGGGAAGATGGTGCTGAGTGTTTGAATCTGTGTAGGTCTCTCCTAGAGGCTAGGCTGGCTATCTCACCCTCTACTTCTGCTCCCCAGCTATGCCTCCTCCTCCACCTCCCATCAGGAACCAACATCACCCTTCATCACAAAGGACCCCCTCACCACCTCATCTGCTGAGCCGGAGAGCAACCTGGCATTTGGCCCCTGGGAAGAGGAGGTGACTTGATCCCCATCCTCATGTGTCAATAAATGCCCAGAATCCAGTGAGTTGACTTGGTAAATCCATGAGCACAGTAGGCAGGAAAAGGGAGCCAGATGCCTACCTACCTCTCTTGACATTCGGGACAGCTGAGTGGAGGGTTCCAGGATGGGTTCCCCTTAACCCTGTAGTCAGAGGCCCAGGGGCATCTGGGGAGTTGAGTAACTGTGGGGACACACCCATCCAGAGAGAACACTTGGGGATGAAGGACAGTAAGAGTGGTGCTGCTGGCAATCCTGAACACAGCATGAACGTGTTGACTGCGTCATGATACCTTTTACACACAAGGAAACAGAAGCTCAGGGACGGGAGTTGTTCACCTGAGATGCCAGTGCAGCTGAGAAATCACGAGTCAGATTCTTGGCTTAGGCAGGACTTCAGTTTCAACCCCCTCTGCCCAAGTTTTGGGGCTGTGGGTTCTGACACAGCAGCCCCAGGACATGGTGCCTTGACCCCCAGGGGTCTTATGTGCTTGTGTGGCTGTGCAGGGTAGGGGGAAGCGGCCCACAGGCCCCAGTGCTGGGAGAGGGGACAGGTGTCAGAATAGCATGTACCACCTAGTTATGTGGGCTTGTGATCAAATGGGCCAGTAACCCTGAGACTGTTGTGAGGATTACATGGTTAAGCTGTCTAGGGACATACCACAGGGCCCATCACACCATACATAGATGGACATGGAAGGGAGGAACTGATGTCAGACTAGAAACCCAGCCTTCACTTCCAAGTAGGGCCTGACCTTCCTCCTCCAGATCACCTCAGCTTTTTGCCAGTTCTCTACAAGCTTGCAGCCTGGATCTGATCTCTTGGGGATGCTGAAATGTTTGCTCTATCCTTCCCAGTCCCCATCTCTGCCAACTATCCCCACCCACTCAAGTCCTGTTCCCACCTTATGAGGAAAGAACTGACTCAAGGTGGGTAGGATGCTCCAACAGGAAGTACCTTTTAAGTTGTAGCAGTATAGAAAGGGAGGCAAGAAGAGTTCCTCTTCTCTCCTCTCTACACATCCTCCTGGTCACTAACTCCAGAGAGGTAGCCAGAGACCCCCAAAGAAGCCCAGTGGTCCATGACTTGTTCTTGGCTTGCGCCGGTGGGGTGGTGGCTCCCAGGAGACAGGCGTGCAGACCTGAGATCACCCGAGTTCCTAAGAGGCTGAAGGAGTGGACAGGATATTCCTCAGCCTGACTCCTCCATCTCCAGGCTTCGGATCACCAGAAAATGGTCTCCAGATTTTTGCCCTACAGCAGTATAATGGATGCTTTGGGGTTCATCACAGCTTAAGTACCAGAGACCGCTGACTAGCCCCCTACCAGCATTCACCTCCTCTGGAGTCATGTAGTTTAGCTGGAAACAGATTATGCTGCATCCACCAGCCTCCATGCAGCTAGGTGGGCCATGTGATTAGATTCTGTCCAGCAGGATGCAACTTCTTGATGCAATCCTTGAAAGGAGTTTCCCCTTCGGAAGAGGAAAGTACATCCTTCAAACACAGGGTCATAAATCCAGAACCATCTGTAATAATGCAAATGTTTTATACTGTGCTCATCAATGTGGTAATCACTATCATCAAACCCTAAGCAGATAATGTCACATAAACTGAGGTGAGATGAGGGTTTGGGTGGACGTGGTGGCTGTCTGCGTCTGTGAGCATGTCCATCAGACAGTGTGTCTGATGCACAGTTAAGTAAGGGGCACAAGATTTCCCAAACCCCCGAAGCCCTGGGCCTGGCAGAAGTGACTCTGGAAGCAGAGACTCAGGGAAGCTTCTTCCTCTGACGAAGCAGGCCCAGCCCAGCCTCCTGTGCAGCTCACAGCCAGGAGCTAAGAAGCAGGCAGTCAGAACAATGGAGAGGCAAGAAGGGAACTTGGGGAAAAGAAAAGGGGAAAAAAGACCACACACAGATGTGCTGGGATTCTTTAAGTTTATCCGAATCTCTGCCAGTTGGGCCTGCACAGAGGGGGAAGCAGGAACATGTGCAGTGGAGAATGCCACAGTCCTGGTCACCAAGCCATCTGCTTCCTTTTTTTTGGTTTCTCAAGGTAGGGTTCCACTTTAGCTCAGGCTAACCTGGATTTCACTATGTAGTCTCAGGGTAGCCTCGAACTCATGGCAATCCTCCTACCTCTGCCTCCTAAATGCTGGGATTAAAGGTGATTGCCACCATGCCTGGCCTGCTTCTACTATTATGAAATGACAAAGGTGAACCGGGCCACGTCTGAGGTCCCAGTGGCCAGATCCACTGTCCTCAAAGCCAGGTCTGGAATGTGAGTCAGAGCTCAGGGCTCCCTAGTGATGGGCGCCTTGTCTATCAGCTGTTGGAGGTGAGAAGCTGCCTGGTTCAGCCTGGACAACTCCAGGCGGAGGGAGGAAAGCTGCACAAAGAGAGAACGGGGATGGTGAGGACACAGGTCTGCACTTGCCTCCCAGTCCACACCCCCAGGGACTCAGGCTCCCCGAGCTTCACCCTCTGCTGCCGTTCTGCCTCCCCTTCTGATGTGGCCTTGGCCAAGAGGCTGTCAAGCTGCTTCTGCAACTTTTGCCTCTGGGCAGTTAGCCGAGGAAGCTGGCTCTGGGGGTCCACCAGGCCCTGGGAAGAACAAGGAGAGGAGGCTGGAACATCTGCAGCTGGCCCTGGCCGCCACCTAAGGCCCCTTCCCCAGCCCTTCCCTTGTGCTTAGACACCCCCTGGTCACCTGTAGCTCCATGAGGATCTGAACAGAGTCTCCTAGTGAGGCCTGAGCCCAACCAGAGGGAGCAGCTGTGTCTGGGGGCAGG
Organism: Jaculus jaculus; assembly: GCF_020740685.1. NCBI lineage: Eukaryota > Metazoa > Chordata > Mammalia > Rodentia > Dipodidae > Jaculus > Jaculus jaculus. Next base: position 647,174 of record NC_059109.1, read on the forward strand.
AGCCCCACAGCCCCACAGCGGCTCAGGGTACCCAGGGGCTCCAGGAAGGCCTGAAAGAGGCCCTGCTCTGCTGGCTCCGAGATCCGCACCAGCACTGGGGTGGGGAGAAAAAGGGGAAGTCAGGCCCACACCCAGGCATCAGCTCCTGTCCTGCTTGCCATCCTCACCCAGGCTGACCTGCTGACACCCAGGGACCGTCTCACCTTGGGGCCGGGCTTTGGTGAGCTGGTAGGTGGCTCTGAGGGACCGCAGCACCTGCACAGCCTCCTGAACTCGAGAGAAGTGCTGTTCCAGCTCAGGCTGGTGCCAGGGCTCCTGGTGAAGGGGACCCAGAGTCAGCAAAGGAGGCTGAGCCTCAGCACTCCTGGCTCTGTCCTCTACCCAGTCCCCATCTCCCTAGACAACAGTCGAGACTGAGCCTCAGCTCTCCTGGCTCTGACCTTTACCCAGCCACCCATCTCCCAAGGTCTGTCCTCACAAATGTTCCAGCACCAGGAGCAAGGCAACAGATGACGCTGTAGCTAAGGTTTTCATGACCAGTAGGCTGAAGCCTACTGAGTTCCACTGAAGCTGGCAACCACCACAATTAACCTAGAAGGTTTTGTTTGTTTGTTTCTCAAGGCAGGGTCTCACCCTAGCCCAGACTGACCTGAAATTCACTATGTAGTCTCAGGGTGGCCTTGATCTCATGGCGATCCTCCTACCTCTGCTTCCCAAATGCTGGGATTAAAGGCATGTACCACCATGCCCAGCGAAGACTGTTTTGTTTTTGTTTTTTCCCCTAATTAATTTTTGTTGTTGTTGTTGTTATTGCTGCTGTTTTTCAATTTCTTTCTTTTTTTTTTTTTTTTGTGGTAGGGTCTCACTCTAGCCCAGGCTGACCTAGAATTTACTATGTAGTCTCAGGGTGACTTTGAACTCATGGCAATCCTCCTACCTCTATCTCCCAGAGTGCTGGGATTAAAGGCGTGCGCCACCACACCCGTTCTAGCTTTTTTATTTTATTTTACTTTCTGTTGTTGTTCATTATTTATTTATTTATTTGAGAGCAGAAGACAGAGAGAGAAAGGCAGAGAGAGAGAACAGACGCACCAGGGCCTCCAGCCACTGCAAATGAACTCCAGACGCGTGCGTGAGCCCCCTTGTGCTCTGTCTGGCTAATGTGGGTCCTGGGGAATCGAGTCTCGAACCAGGGTCCTTAGGCTTCACAGGTAAGCGCTTAACCATTAAGCCATCTCTCCAGCTCCAGCTTTTATTTTTTATTTGCATGTGCATGTGTGTATATGTATGGGTGCACCAGGGCCTCTGGCCCCAGATACTTGCACTACTTTTTGGATCTACCTTACACGGGTACTAGGGAACTGCACCTGAGCAGGTCAGCTTTATAAGCAAGCACCTTTAACTGCTGAGTCAACTTCCCAGCCCCGAAACCTAAAACATTACCAACCGAAATGCACAAAGGCAAGTAAGCATCAAAAAATTTAATTTTTGGGTTGAGGCAAGAGGATCACATGATTAGCCTACAGAACAAACTGAAAGGCAGCCTAAGCAACTAAGTGATACCATGTCTCAAAATAAAAAGCAGGGCTGGAGAGATGGCTCAACAATGAAAGGTGCTTACTTGTAAAGCCTGTACGCCCAGGTTCAATTCCCCAGTACACAACTAATGCCTAACGTCCTCTGATTTCACCATGCATGCTGTAGCACACATACCCATATACACACAAATAAGCAAACAAAATTAAATAAAAATAAAAAGTAAGCCAGGCATGGTGGCACATGCCTTTAATCCCAGCACTCGGGAGGCAAAGGTAGGAGGATTGCTGTGAGTTCAAGGCCAGCCTGAGACTACAAAGTGAATTCCAGGTCGGCCTGAGCTACAGCAAGACCCTACCTCAACAAGTAAATAAATAAAAAGTAAAAAGAGGGCTGGGAATGGTGTAGCCCAGCATCTGCAAGGCCCCTGGTTCAAGGTTCAATCCCCAGCATCAAAAGTAATGAAATTTGGGCTGGAAAGATAACTCAGCAGCTGCCCCAGGACCCACGGAAGCCAGATGCAGAGTTCGCTGGCAGTGGCAGGTGGCCCTGGTGTGCTCACTGATTCATTCTCTCTCTCTCTGCTTGCAAATAAATAAGTATTTTAAAAATTGAATTAATTAAAAATTTGGGTAAATTTGTAGCCTTTTCCCTCTGAAGTCATTAAAGTTGCCCTGAGATTTTGGGGACACTGTGTTACTGGTTCATCTGACCCTTATCACAGCCATGATGTATACTGTTAATGTCCTGGTTTTAAAGTGGGAGGGGGTGTGTTCCAAGTATGGTAGTGACATCCAGAATCCCTCCACTAGGGACTCAGAGGAACACAGGTCTGAGGCCTGCCTCAGTTATACAGCAATACCCTGTCTACCTCACAGGAAAGAAAAGGATGGGGAACCTGGGCACAGTCACACAGCTAGAAAGAATTAGACAAGCACATGTATCCCAGCCCTTTACCCTGGCAACCCTGCAAGAATAATCCATAAAGTATGAAGCCCAACAGCAGTGACCCCGAAGCCCTGCAGGGCTCTGAGATCCCATGGCCATGACTTACCAGGCTGTGGGCACTGGGGTAGGGGGCCACACAGATGCTGGGTGAAGGGGGACCACCTGGCCTCGGAGGTAGTCTCTGCCAGAGCTCTTCTGCCAGGAAGGGCATCAGTGGGGCAAGGAGGCGCAGACCAACATCTGCACAGGAAAACAGCACTTGAGGGGGATCCGGGGGGCAGGGCCTATGCGACAGCACTGGTTTCACCGCTTCCTAGGGAGAAAGTCAGTGGGTGAGAGAACATGCTCACAGTAAGGACACTGGGCAGGCAGAAGCAGCTGCAGGGACAGCACTGGGCATGGCTGACCTCCACTATCCTTTATGAACTTGCTGGCAGGCAGAGGGGCATGCAAAGCAGCAATCCCCAGAGGTGAGCAAAAGGAAGATCCCAGGAAATGTGCAATAAAAGTCAGGCAGTTTTTCTTGAGTGCTGGGGATGGACCCAAGGTCTTGAGCACGTAAGGCAGACCTCTACCACTGAGCTACATCCTTGGCCCCAGAACCACAGAGCTAGGGAGAGGCATCCAGAGCCATCGGCATCAGTACCTCCAGGCGTGAGAAGTGCACATGCCGACACCTGGCCTATGGGGAAAGACTGCTCAGGGGCAGCTAGGGATCAGTAGGACAAGCCCTCTGGGAAACTGACATAGGACCCCGCATGAGGACCCTGGTCTGAAGACCACATCAGGCTCTCACATGCAGCAGCTGCTCTCAGGCTACTCTGAACGCATCAAGTATGAAGCTTGAAAAAATTCCCTCTCACTTCTGCCCTGACTCATAAATGTTTTCTAGAAGTCGCTCCTCCTTCCTCCAGGACAGACAGGCAATGCATGGTGCCAGGGCTGTGCTGCAGAGCATGGTCTAGAGAAGAGGACTGGTGGAGAATCTGGAACTTTCTTTTTCTCTCTGAGGGAGTAACTGGGCCCCACGGATCAAAAAGTTCTGGCCATGACCCCAACCCCAGGAGGAACCCAGCGTCCTTCAGCCACTTACCAGGTAGACGTCACAGAGATCATGGAGCCAGAAATGGTGCAGCGTGTGGGTGACGAGTGAGAGCTCCTGGTTGAGGAAGCCACGCTCACATTCATGGGCAGCAAAGGCCAGGCGGCTGAGGATCCAAGCATCCATGGGGGAGGAGGGAGACAGCTGTGGAGGGAGGGGATGTCAGGACCTGAATGGCTACACCTGTACTCCCTGCCATCCCTTCTTTCGGTGTTCTTCCAAGCTCTCATTTTGAGTTCAGCTGCCTTCCTTTCACCTCCTTGACTGGTTGGGGTACAAAATTCGCACCCAAGGCATTGAGAACAAAGCGTAGGGCATTCCAGATCTTGTTGCAGAAATGACGGCAGCTCAGGACCTCTGAGACTGACAGGTGCACGTCGCCCCCTGCAGGGGAAGAACAGGAGTCTATGTCCTCATTCAGCCGCTCTATGTGGGCCATGACTGCCTTGGGCTCATCACACCAGGGCTTACCCAGGACTCCGTGAGAGCACAGTGTGAACCTCAGGGCATCTGTGCCACACTCGGGGATTCCATGAGGAAAGTCCTTTTTCTGCAACCGAAGGAAGGAAGAAGAGTGTGGTGAATGGCCATCAGGCTACAGGGCTGCACAGGAAGCCAGCGTACAAGCTAGAGGTCCGGCCAGAGCCATGGCTGTCACCTGTGCTGCTGAGGCTATGGCCAGCTCTCCAGGGTCCAAGTTCCCGTCCCTCAGCTTGGCCTGCAGCTCCTGCGGAGGAATAAGGACATCACTGGCCTAGGTCACAGGTGGGACCCTACCAGCCACACCTAGTGTCCTTCACCCCTCTGTCTCTTCTCAGCCAGGTCCTCTGTCCTCACCTGCAGCTCCACCCCACTGATGATGTCCCGTGGGTCCAGCACATTCCCCAGGGACTTGCTCATCTTCCGGCCCTGCCTGTCCCGAACCATGGAATGAAGAAGCACCTGGAGGCATGGAGGGGTCAGCAGAGGGACCTGGACCTATGGTCTCTGTACTGGAGGGATCAGGATGGGAAGTGAATCTGAAAGCCTACATTAGGGCTGGAAGAAGGGAAGGTGGGTTGGGTATGAGGGATCCTCAAGAAGGGGTGGGCACTGGAATGCTGGTACCTGGTTAAAGGGGAGCTGCCCTGTGAGCTGGGTCCCCAGCATGACCATACGGCCCACCCAGAACAGCAGGAGGTCACTGCCCGTCTCCAAAAGTGACAGTGGGTAGAAACGAGCAAGGTCTGGGGTCTAGGAAGATGAGAGGCGCAAAGATGAAGCCCCCAAGGCCAGCAGTTACCTGCACTATGTCCATTCACACTCTTCCTCTCAACCCACCTCACCTCTCGGGGCCAGCCCAGGGCAGAAAAGGGGAAAAGTGCCGAAGAGAACCACGTGTCCAGGACATCAGGGTCTGGGAAACAGAAAAGGGAATGGGGACAACTAGAACCCTGGTATCTGACTCCTGCTGCCAACCTCACGCAAGACCAGAGACACCTTCTGCTGATTCCAAAGACCTGGCCAAGTGCTCCCCCTGCCCTGCCCTGCCTTGGCACTCACCCCGCTCCAGCACGAGCTCCGCAGCTGGTCTCCCCGTCCGCTCAGCTGCTACTTCTCTGGCCTCGGCCTCCGACCGCCCAACCACCCAACAGTCACCCTACAAAGCCCAGAGACAGGAGTGGAAGCAGTGAGAAGGGATGGATATAAGACTCTCTTCATTCTCCCATTCTGTGAAGGCAGTCCTCTTAGCATGACCAAACCCTCCAGAAGGGGCAGGGAAGGAACCTAGCTAGGGAGCCATCACACAGGTTCCATGGTAGAAACCACAAAGCACGTTCACAGAGAGCAGCACCAGCAGTACCCAAACACCCAGCAGAGGCTCTTGCCACCAACCAACCTCCACATGGTCCCCAACAATCTGGTAGGCTGGTATCTGATGGCCCCACCAAAGCTGACGGGAGATACACCAGTCCCTGCCGAGGGAAGAGGTGGTCAACGTTGTCTTGGTGTGACCAGTGGCTTCCCCTCACCCCTCCACATGGGGCGGTATCTTTACCCAATGTGGGCAAACCAGTGCTGCCAACTCTTGTGGTGGAAGGAGGGACAGAGCTGCAGGGACCCCGACTGCACAGCCTGCGAGAAAGGCCATTAGTCAGTGCATCTCCTCCAACTCTGCGGAGGGTGTAAAACTGAGAAAGGGCACGAGAGCCACCCAAGAGGAGCTGGGCTAAAGTACAACCCACTCTCTCTGGGCCACCTTGTCACCATCCTACACAGTGTTCTCAGTTGCTATAGTGAGAGGGCCTCTGGGACAAGAGGTCTCAATCCCCATTTCTTCACCCCAATTCTCAGGAGCTCCCCCACTCCCAGGCCAGCCCTTCCCTGTACTGCAAATGCACCTGGGCAGCTCGGTCTCCCATTTCCTGGCAGCGGACAAACCACTGGCTCTTCAGCAGGTACTCTACCACATCCCCGGAACGGCTGAAAGGGGAACAGCAGGGTAAGGCCCTCACATACTATGGGACTGGCTGGGACAAAGCTGACACAGAAACCTTTCTTTCAAGGTGGTACATGCTTATAATCCTAACACTTGGGAGCTGAAGCAGGAAGATCCAGAGTTCAAGGACAGCCTGGTCTATATTATCAAGACCATGTTTAGTGAAGAATTTCAACGTGGTTACCTGCAGATGGGAAGCACCATGGGATGCTCCTGGAGGCCCCGGAGCAGGCCCCAGTCCCTCAGAGCACACACTATCTTGTCCCGGGCCACAAATCGGTTAAGTCCCTAGAGGGTGAGAGGAAAGATTCAAGGCCTCTGTTGAAACACTCCAGGAAGAGGTCGGGCAAAGGCCAGCCTCACCTGTAGCCAGTCCCCACAGAGGGAGGTCATGGTCCCATCCTCTGCAATGACACTCAGGGGACTCAAGCCATGCCGCGTCCCCATCTCAGCATCAGCAGCACTGTGAGCTGGTGTCACCTTCACAGCACCTAGGGGAGCAGGACTGTCCTGAGTGCTGACAGACCTTTCCCTTAAGCTTCAGGTCTTACCTCCTGTCACTACCAGTGTCTGTCACTCCCACCACCCACTCTGATGTCTCTACTTTCCTCTTCCTATTGGTCCCCCCACCATCCATGCAGCTCCTAATCCTCTCCATCCCTAACTCACAACCTTTACTCACCTGTGCCCACATGTGGCTGAACAGCGCTGTCTGTGATGAGGGGGAGAAGCTGCCCAGTCAAGGGGTGTTGAAGCTGTCGCCCATGTAGATGCTTAAGATAAAGGTGGAGGGGTCAGTGACACACACAGGATGGGGTGGGGGTCTGAGACACGAGAACACCAGGAACAAGAAGGAGGATGCTAGAAGGTAAAGAGCTACATGAGGCCAGTGGCAGGGGAGATGGCTCAGAGATTAAAGACACTTGCTTGCAAGACCAGAAGACTTTCCCTTTAGGGGTACAGTGTGAAGATTTGAGGCTTTTGAGTGAGTCAAGAAGGCTCACTTAGGGCTGAAGAGATGGCTTAGTGGTTAAGGCACTTGCTTGCAAAGCCAAAGGACCTCAATTCTATACCCCAGGACCCACATAAGCCAGATGCACAGAGTGGCACATGCATCTGGAATTCATTTGCAGGGGCTGGAAACCCTAGTGCACCCATGCTCGCTCGCTCGCTCGCTCCCTCTCTCTCTCCCTCTACCTCCCTCCCTCCCCTTTTTCTCTTTCTCAAATAAATAAATAAAAATAAAATGTTTTTTAAAAAAATGCGAGGGGGCTGGAGAGATGGCATGGCGGTTAAGGAGCTTGCCTGCAAAGCCAAAGGACCCCAGTTCAATTCTCCAGGACCTACATAAGCCAGATGCACAAGGGGGTGCATGCATCTGGAGTTTGCAGTGGCTGGATACCCTGGCATGCCCATTCTCTCTCTTTCTCTCTCTCTATCTCTCTCAAATAAATAAATAAAAGACATATTTTTAAAAATGCTGGGCATGGTGGCACACGCCTTTAATCCCACCACTCAGGAGGCTGAGGCAGGAGGATTGCCGTGAGTTCAAGGCCACCCTGAGACTACATAGTTAATTCCAGATCAGCCTGGACTAGAGTGAAACCTTACCTCAAAAACAAACAAACAAACAAACAAACAAACAAACAAACAAGGCTGGTCATCTGGGCTAGAGTGAGACCCTACCTCGAAAAACCAAAAATAAAGAAGGCTTACTTTGTTTCTGAACAATTCTTCCACTGCTACTGTGGAAGAATTAAAGAAAAAAAAAAAAAGGCAGCCACAGACAATACATAAACCAATGAGTGTGGCTGACACAAAGAGACAATAGCTGGATTTGATCCAGGGACCATGGCTGACCAGCCCAAGCTACAGAAAAAATGTGACACTGAGAAGGGAGCAGTCCGAGCAACCACAGAGCTGAGACATGGCCCAGCAGAAGGGCAGAGCCCACTGAGGGCAGGTGAGCCTGGGGCCATGCACAAGCAGTGCGAGGGGCTACCTACCGCATACCGAGGGTCATCAGGGTGCACTGCCACGGCCACATCTCCAGGCAAAGTCTCTGGCCTTGTGGTTCCCACCACGACCTCTGCATCTGAACACAAACATTCAAGCACTGGGACGGGTCCTCACCTCACCCCTTTCCTCCCACACAGCTGCAGGTAGAGCTGGAAACAGGAGGGGGCAAGGAGCAGCTGTGGTGGAGTGAACAGGCCTCTAGGACCAAGGAATATGGAAAATAAACCCAGGCTTCCTGGAAGGGCATGCTCAGAGGCCCAAGAGTGTGGGCTGAAAGGAACCCCTCCACATTTTCCTTGGAAGAAGCAGGGACAGTATCAGTGACAAAGCCGGCATCCTGCTGGGTGCTTAGATCAGCCTGGTCACTGCTGCGTGTGCTTCAGGTGACTGAAGCCAAGTCCTTGGACTATCCTCGTCTCTTCCCCTTCTGTGAACTTCTCAGAACACTTGTAAACCACGCCATAGATCTGATCTTTTTTGTTTTGTTCTGGGATGGGGCTCATGAACTAGTTTTGCAGAGCAGCTGGCCTCAAACTCTGGGTGTCATCCTCCCACCTCTGCCTACCAAAACAATGGGACTGCAGACGCTCCCCCCCCCCCCCCCCCCCCCCCCCCCGTGCCCAGCTCAGAGCTAATCTTCCGTCTCTACTGAGTGGCAGACTCCTGCAGAATTATACTAACTTCCCAACGGCCATGACATGACTTATCTCCTCCCTTTGTTTCTTTAGTAGAAACAGAGGAAGAAATCGTTACATTTAGACAGGATCTGACTTTCTACGTAGGAGCTGTCTGGAAGACCAGCGTCACCAGGAGCTGAGTCTGAAACTGTCTGTCTCTTGAATTAGCACTAGGACAGGTGGACAGCTAAGGGCGTTTACTGGAAAACCCCTGCTTCACCATGACTAGATTCCGAATGTTATTTACTTGTTGGGATTGTATTTCCTGCTGGGTTGTTTGGCAAATGTGTGGACCTGAGCACAGAAGGACCTCCTAAAATTTCCAGGTTCCTATTTCCTAAGACTAAGGGTTAGACCATAGTATAGAAAAAGAGACAGTCTATTAAGAAAGAGAAGAGCCTGGTGTGGTGGCGCACACCTTTAATCCCAGCACTCAGGAGGCAGAGGTAGGAGGATAATCGTGAGTTTGAGGTCAGCCTGAGACTACATAGTGAATTCCAGGTCAGCCTGAGCTAGAGTGAAACCCTATCTCAGAAAAAGAAAGAGAGAGACAGAGAGAGAGAAGGGTGAGCTGGAGATTGCTCAATGGTTAAGGTGCTTGATTGCAAAGCCTAAGGACCTGGGTTCAATTCCCCAGTACCTATGTAAAGCCAGATTTACAAAGTGGTGCATGTGTCTGGAGTTTGTTTGCGGTGACTAGAGGTCCTGGCATGCTCATTCTCTCTATCTGCCTGCCTCCCTTCCTCCCTCCCTCTCTCAAATAAATAAAATAAAAAGAAAGAGAAGGGAAAGGAACTCCTGAGAATGGGAATAAGCTAAAGAAGTAGGGTAGGTCCAAGGCTCAAAAGCTCCATGGCTCTCCCTCTCCCCACACCCTATCTCAAATAAAAAAATAAAATAGGGGCTGGAAGGGGAAAAAAAGCTACATGGGCTTTTCTTCCCCCAGATTCCACAGGGCTAAGTACCCACAATAATGCAAACCTACTGGGGTCCCAGCAACCCAACATGAACTGTAGAAACTAGCAGAGGTAAGTGAGTAACCCTTTGGGGGACTACACTCACCAGACTCTCCCTCCACAGGAAAAGCGACAGAAACAAGGAGGCCAAAAGACACAGGAGTGGGGCAACCAGGAAGCCGGAGTTCCGTGCGGCCAGTCAGAGGCCGGCTCTCCACCTGAAAGGTTAAAGTTCACACCCAAGATCCCCACGGCCCTCCATCCATGCACTCTCACACCCTTGCCCTCCAATCCCTGCCATTATCTAAATCCCATTCAAAGGACTGGGGGGCCCCTTTCAAGATGGACATTCACTGAGCTCTGAAGCTATGGTGGCACACTGTGCTGAGCTGAGCATGCCAGATTCCGTTATTTTCCTCAAGACCCCCACCAGGCAGTACTCCGTCGTCTGACTGACAGCTGGGGAAGCAGAGGCTTAAAGCCTCAAAGAGCCACTCGGCTGCCAGCAGCAGGGCTCACATCTGGACTCAGGGAGTGTGGCTCACATGAGCCTGTGCTCTGCGCCGCTCAACCAGCCACCTCGGGGCTCCCGACCTGCTTTCTTGACCTCACCTCAATATCTGAGATGGCCGATTTCAAGGCACACGACCAGTTGACAAGCTGACAGTTCCGGTACAACAACCCCGCGTTGTGGAGCCGTACAAAAGCTTCCGTGACAGCTGCTGAGGAGCCCTAGAACGAGCCCAGTGTCCATATCCAACATCCCCTCAGCTGAACCCACCTGCAAGGGACCCGGGGATTCCCTCCTCCCTTTCCCAACATATCCAACAACCCCCCCCCCTGACGCCAGTCTCTAAACACCCTTTCCCAACACCCAGAGGGACTGTAGCACGGCACTCACAGCATCCATGGTAAAGCACTCTCTACCCCAGTCTAGGGAGGCACCCAGAACACGCAGCTGCTCACAGATCTCTCCTCCTTTCCTGCATCAAAGGTTGCTGTCAGCAAATGTGCCCCAAGCCCAGAGTTCCCCAGCAATACCAGATGCTGGGGGGAAACACAGTGCATGTGGCACTGTCCCCACTTCTATAAGCAAACAGAGCCAGACCAGTACACCCGGCACAGATTTGCTGAGATGAGAGCAGCACCCGGGTCTACAGGAACACAGAGGGGGTAGCCCCTTTGTGAAAATGCAACAAAGCAGCATGGAATGTGGGACAGCAGAGCTGGCAGCGGAGCGGAGGGGTAATGACATATAAGCAAGGGAGTGTGGGATAAGTAGGGGAAAATAAACACACACACATACACACATACACAAAGCTTGCACAGCCCAACATATGCTAAAGATTCCAGAGTGCCTGCCCTGAGGCAGTTAGGGCTGTGGTGGAAAGAACTGAGGGCTACAAGTTGGGAGAAGAGGTATACCAAGCAAGAAGTCAGCTGGCCTTCTGGGTGGACACTTGCAGCCCTAGGGAGGTACTCACGCCTCCTTCCACTGCCACACGGCCCGAAGGAAGTCCTCTCGGCTCAGCTCGTGCCTCCTCACTCCCCGCTCCTTCCACAGTTGTTTCTCCACCACAGCCTCAAGTAGGATTAAAAGTCAGGTTGCTTTGGGAAAAGATAACACTTTCCGCCAAAAAGAGTAAAATTAAACAAAAGACCCACTTGTGTAGCAATTCCTGCGTGATCTGTGCCAGGGACCCACAGGACCTGATCCCCACGCATCCGGTGCCTGCAACACAAACACCATCAAGGGAGATCTTGGGCTTCCAAACTTATGCTCACCCAATGCCAAACCTAAGTCCCCTCTGGGAACTGCGGCAACCCCCACGCCCTCTCACCAGCGCACAAGGGCATCCTGTATGGACACTGTGAGGGCATGGCCAATGTGCAGAGAGCCAGTGACATTCGGCGGTGGTATACACATGGAAAAGGTCTTCCCTGTAGCCTGGGGCAGCTTTGCCTAAGGAAAATGAGGAAAACCCATAGGTAAAAGAGGATTGGATGCTACCTGGGAGAACAGCACCCTCTGGTGCCCCCAAGGCAGAAAGACCCATCCAGCCAGCATGGGGAGGGTGTCTGGCGGCTGCAAAGAGAAACCATTACAGAAGCCAGGAGCAAAAAACGTCCAATTCTGCAACATGATCTTGACTCTGAGGCTCACCTACGCCCGCCAACACCAAGGCCTATCCTAGGGAGCGGGTAGCAGCTCTCTGCCAGGCACTAACCTGATATTCTGGCTTGAAGAAGCCCTCTCGCACCCACCACGGGTACCATGCGGCCTCAACAAATCGGGGACTGTAAGCAGGAGGCAGTGGTCGGGAGACATCTGGAGAAGCAGAGGGGAGCTCGGCTAACTACTGAACTTCCTACAGCAGATCGAGAGGGTTAGGGTGAGATGTGAGGTTCCCTGCAGTCACCTTTCTTTTCACCGGGCTCCGTGGGGACTTCATAGAGTACTATCTCCTTAGGACTCCAGACCTTAGAGGGTTCTGCATGTGACTGGGGCAAGAACAGACGGAAGCTTTAATTCCCAGTAGACCACAGCCTTCTGGATCCCAGCCTCCAGCCCCTCCCAAGTCTCAGAGAACCAAGGGCAGCATGACCCCAACCTGGCTCTTCCCGGCCTGCCCAGCCTGCAGCGCCGTCTGCTTCTCCCGCAGGCGCTTCTGTTTAGCTTCGCGGTTCCTCCGCGAAATGGCAGTGCCCGGGATCTCAGACTGCGTAGAAAGGGGCTGGGACCTGGGGCGGCCCCGGGGGCACCTCAGTCCCCAAACTGATGGCCGGAAAGAGGCCAGGGGAAAACGAGGCATCGGGCGTGCTTGGGGAGAGGTCGAGCTCAGTTCGAGGTAGACGGCGACGAGGGGGTGCGGCCCGGTCACAGCTCCACGTCGCGCTGCGGGCTCCAGCCAGCAGGGGTCTCCCGGACCCAGGCGTCATGGAGACCAGCGCGCTCGTGCAGACGGGCCGGGGCGCGCAGGGACGCACGCAGGGGAAGATGCGGGACCACCACCAGCCCAGGCGCCGGCCGCGCCGCCCCACGCCCGGCGCGCTCACCGCCGCGATCCCAGGCAGCCCCGCGGCAGCGGGACCGGAACCAGCGACCAGGACCGGAGCGCGGGCGGAGCTGCGCGCGCATGGGGGCGGGACCCGCGCGGCGCGTGCGCGATGGCCGCCCGGTCACCAAAGGGGCGCGGCGGGTATGTAGCTTATTTCCATAGTTTATTAAACAAAAGTCCCCGCGTGTTTAAAAAAGCATGTGAGTTGAGTTGGGGCCGCGCCCCCGCCGCCCCTTTCGAGGCAGCCCCGCTCAGCTGTGCTTCTGCCGCTTCCAGAAGCGCTTGACGTCGCCGTGGCCGCCCGGGGTCACCACCATCAGCCTCTTGGCCGAGTTCTCGAACACGAGCACGCCCAGCTCCCGCGCGTGGGCCAGCAACAGCTCGAAGTCCACTTGTGACAGGAACTGGTTGTACAGGACGCCTGGGGTCGGGTGACAGATAGGACAGGAGGTGAGGCTGGGCACTCATGGCCCATCCCCGCAGGCCCACCCCAGTTTTATGAACTAATTCTCCATGCTTGCCTGCTCAGGAGCTCACCTTAACACTTGTGTCATCGAGACACGTTCAAAAGCAACAGACTGCCACAAGAAAACCCGGGCAAGCCAACCCACAAAACTGCACTAATTTGGGACAATTAATTGGCTGCTATTAACCCACATCAAATTGAAGTGCTAGCTTTTCCCTCCCGTTCCATGTAGGAAACAGAAAATGAACGGCACAAGAAACTGCCTGTCTTTCCTTTAACATGTGACCAAGATTTGACCACCAGAAGCCACTCACCCTCAGTGAACCGGAGTCTGTCCCTTTCCAGCTCCCACAGTCGAATCTGGTCTGTGATGGTGGGGGGCAGCACAGGGGTCTGCAGGGGCAAGGATGGGGCTGAAGTGACTCAGGATGTTGCCCCAGTCTCAGCCCTCCACTCTTTCTCTTCCATCATCTCACTGTCAGGTGCTGGGGCCTGCCAGCCTCCAGAATGTTGGTACCTGTCCGTACCTGTTTGAGCATCACTGGGTGGGCCCTTGTCCTTAGGAAATGGATTATCTAGGCAGACAGACAAGAACAGCATGAGGGCTCTAGCAGCACAGCGGGAAGGCCATCTGAAACAGCGACTTGCCACGTAGAGGCACAGTCCTGTTGGAACTGGACCCATCCCTGTTCAGTGTTTATCTCAAGTTGCACTTCCCACTGATTAGACTTGATTAAGTCTGCTACTCCATCTCTCTCGATTCTTCTTTCTATAGTCTTGTTTTGTTTTTCTTTTTAAAAAATAGCAGCAGCTGGGTATGGTGGCACATGCCTATAATCCCAGCACTTGGGAGGCCAAGGCAGGATGATCACTTCAAGGCTAGCCTGGAACTACAGAGTGAGTTCCAGTCAGCTTTAGCTAGAGTAAGACCCTACCTTGGAAAACCAAAACATGAAAATAAATAAAAATAAAAATAGCAGCAGCAATAGGGATGGGGAAATGGCTTAGTGGTTAAAGGCATTTGTTTACTTGTAGAACCTGCTGGGTTCAATTCCCCAGCATGCACATAAAGCTAAACACAAAATGGCACATGCACCAGGTGTAGTGGTGCACGCCTTTAATCACAGCACTTGGAAGGCAGAGGTAGGACTGCTGTGAGTTCAAGGCCAGCATGGAACTACAGAGTGAGTTCCACATCAGCCTAAGCTAGAGTGAGACACTACCTCAAAAAAAACAAAACAAAAAAAAAAAACCACATCCATCTGGCATTCATTTGTCAAGACCCTGGCATACCCATACACACACGTGTGCACATGCAAAGAACGAAATAAAATTTTTAAAAATAATAATCAGGGCTGGAGAGATGACTTGGCGGTTAAGGCGCTTGCCTGCAAAGCCTAAGGACCCATGTTCCACTCTCCAGATTCCACATAAGACAGATGCACAAAGGTGAGGCAAGCACAAGGCTGCACATGCACACTAGGTGGCACAGTGTCTGGAGTTCAACTGCAGTGGCTGGGGCCCTGGCATGCCAGTTGTCTCTCTAAAATAAAAATAAAAATAAATAAATAAAAATGAAAGCTGGGTGTGGTGGCACACGCCTTTAATCCCAGCACTCGGGTGGCAGAGGTAGGAGGATTGCCATGAGTTCAAGACTCGTGAGACTAGAGTTCGTTCCAGGTCAGCCTGAGCTGGAGTGAGACCCTACCTCGAAAAAATAAATAAATAAAAATAAAAAACCAAATAACAGCAGCTACATTCTGAGTCCTGTTGCTCAGCAGGCGCTGATCTAAGTGCTTATGTCTAGCTTTCCATTGGATCCTCCCAACAACCCTGTGAGGTGAGAACTCTATTTACCATGTGAGGAGAGAGGAACTTGCGGTTGATACAACTAGAATGGGAGTGAGACACAGATCCAAAGCTAGACCTGCTCTCCTTTCCTCTTCTTCCCCTCCAGGGGCTGCCTAAACCTTTGACTTCTCTTCATGTGCCTACTCATTGCTACTGGGACAGACCTGAGGCTAAGCTGTCCACAACAGGACCACTTTGTTCCCCCAGTCCTAGCACAACCCATTTCACTACCTCCCCCAAATGAGTGTACCTGCTGGGCTGTGATGCCACTGGCGATGGCCTGCTGCACACTCTCCCGAGTCACCTGTGCCACCACCATGTTGGGGAAGCGATAGAGCATCTCGGAGAAGAGGGCGATGAGGGCAATCTGCAGCTCTGACTCTGACCCAGGGATGGAAGAGGAGGAGGTGTCTCCCCATACCCCAGCTCCCCCCAAGCCTTCCCTCCAGTGTGAGAAGAAACCATAAATTTGTGACCTCTCCCGCATCCTCCCACCTCCACCTGCTCTCCCAGGGCCTCTGTCCAAACTCACCAGTGTAGGCATACAGTCTGTAGTTGGTTTCCAGGACAATGAAGCCTGGCTGATGCACAGTGCCCCCAGGCCCAGACACACCAGACGAGAGATTGATGGCCAGGCGTGTGGGATAGTAACGCCGAGATTTCCTCTAGAAAGGACAGAGGGGAAAGACAGAGGTCTCTCAGGTGAACCCACCCTAACATCTTCCTGTCTGGGAGTCAGTGAACAAACCCTCAGCCCTCAACTTCCTCCAGCAAAGACCCAAGTACTCAGTCCTGGCAACTGCTTCCAGCTACTGGCCCCAAACCCCAACTTCCCTATAAGCCTGGTACCTCGGTGCTCATACCTTCCTCTGGAAAACAAGCCCGAACTCACGCAGATGTTGTAGGAAGTTCAACAAAGAATCACTCATCCCCTCCACAGAGTAGTCCTGGGGAAAAGACATGGCTGCTGAGGGTCCACTTGCATCCCATCTGCCCCCCGCAACCCCTCCCATTTGTTCCCCTCTTATCTCTGCCACTGTGTGCATTCTTTTCACTCTACTGTCCCACAGCCCAATTTCCCATCTCTCTGTCCTCCAGCCTGCTGCTTACCTTGCCCAGAGTAGAGAAGCTGAGCTGGAAAAGAAATGACAGTATCTCCACTAGGTCCATGCCCCGGCTCTGGGGAGAGGAGAGACGGGAGAGGGAATCAGGAAACAGCCTGGGGGTGGTCAATTCGCCATGGGATCCGAGATGCGCACAACACCCTGGCATGGGCCCTGACCCCTCACCTGGGCTGTTTGCAGATACTGCAGCATGAAGTACCAGAGCTGGGCAGGCGTGTCCAGTAAGAGGAACTGGAAGCCAGCAGAAGTAATACAGGGTGGCTCTCCAGGCTCAGTACTAGAAACAGAGGGATGGGGATTGAGATCAGCAGAGAACAGCTATGCTTTCTCTGGGTATCTCTGGCCATGTCCTATTCTCCTTTTGAGGGGTCAACTCCTTACAATCCCTGCTCACCCCAGGTACTCAATTTATCTGAGACCCAAGAAGATGACCAAGCACAGAGCAGACATGCCCTGGCTTCCTTACTTTTTCATGAGCCCAGCCTGGCTGAGAAGCTGAGCCAAGTCCTGGCTGACAGCTGCATTGGAGGAGCCCACCATGAAGTGCAAGATCACCTAGAGGAAGAAAGAAGACTGGAGTCTCTGAGGGCAAGGGGAAGGTGGGAGCACAGCAGACACACACACACACACACACACAGAGGCCCAGGCCTCACCTCCCATCGCTCCTCGGCGTACTTGTCAAGTGAGGGAACGTCCCGAGCGTGCTTGTCTGGTCCAAGCTGACTTGTATCATCAGACCAGGCCTTCCCCCTGTGGCCAGGATGGGCCAGAAGTAAGGAGCCCTGTGTCCCTGTTGGCCCTTGGCTCTTCCCACCCTCATTCCATGGGCCATGAGTGGGGAACATTTCCTATAGTCTGCAAACACATCTGGCCCAACTTACTCCCAAAGGAGCTTCTGAGGGTAGGTCCAGGGTTCTGGGAAGCCTTCCCCTTCATCAGTGTAATTAGCAGTTGCCTTGGCCTAACTCAGGAAGCAATGGAAATGACATACCCACCCAGAAGGGCAATGCGGAGATTCTGGCGGAAGATGGGATTGAGAATGAGGCCCTGGAGCCCACCAGGGAGCAACTGCGTATGCCAGATACGAAGGCCACTCAGCAGCCCTGTACTTTCCTCCTGAGCTCTGGAACAGAAGGAGTAAGTGAGGTATCTGGAGCCCTGTAGAGGCCTCCATGTCAGCCTTTTCTGAACTGGTGATACTTGGAACACTTTCCCAGAGTGAGATCATCTGCAGACAAGTGTCTGCTGCATTGCTAAGCACAGTCTTGGCTTTTCTTTTCCTATGAAGTTGCTCATTTTTTTAAAAGCAGAATCTTACTCTAGATCAGGCTTATCTGGAACTCATTCTGTAGCCCAGATTGGCCTTGGAATCATGGCAATCCTCCTACTTCAGCCTTTCAAGTGCTGGGATTAAAGGCATGTGCCACCATACCTGGCTCTTAATTTTTTTTTTTTTTTAAATTTAGCACACAAAGAGCCTTGTTGCAGATATCACATTCTCCAAGGGGGAATCACTGTAAGCATATTTTCCCCAAACTTAACTACGAGTTTTGTAGCACACCCACTGACATTTCCTACAGAGGCTGGAGCCCAGTGGTAGAACACATGATTAAAATGCACTAAAAGACCCAGGTTGATTCCCCAGCACCCCACAATAGGTACATATATATTTCCTGGAAGTGTTCCAATGAACAATTAGGGAGGTCCAGCTGTGGAGACACAGGGATCTGCAAGCCGCAGAGACTCACTTGCTGAACTCCTTCTTCACCCACAGGGCCACGGCAGCTTGCGGCAGAGGCTGCTCCAGAAAGAGCATTCGCATCACCCAGTTCTTAGCCAAGGATGGGAGCTCCCTGTAGGGTCAGAGGCTGAATGCTAGTATCAGAAGCTGAAGCTGCCTCCTAGCGATATCTCTTCCCTCATCTGCCTCTCCAACATCTGATTCCACCACCTACACTTT
Source organism: Jaculus jaculus (assembly GCF_020740685.1). Taxonomy (NCBI): domain Eukaryota; kingdom Metazoa; phylum Chordata; class Mammalia; order Rodentia; family Dipodidae; genus Jaculus; species Jaculus jaculus. Next base: position 665,351 of record NC_059109.1, read on the forward strand.
TACCAGCCCCACATGTCCCCACAAGTGCCATCTGTTTGGGCCTGATACACTTGAGGGGGTAATACCTAGAACTCATCTACACTGGCTGGAATAAGCTTTTCCACCAACACCTAATCCCAGTCTGCAGATTCCAATATGTTTTCCCCATACAGTGCTTGCCATGAAGGAGGCTCCTCACCTGAAGACAGCCAAACAAGTGGCAGGGTGCCCATACAAACGGTCCAGTATCCCAGGGCTCAGGCCCCCTAAGAACTCTTGCAGATTCCTGCATTGTAGGTGTGCTCTGTTCAGTCCACTCCGAACAGGAGTACTCTCCATCACCTGCATGACACACACCCACAATCTAGGCCAATGACATTCCAATTCCAAACCCATCAGCCACAGGGTCTCACTCTATCCCCCAGGTTGGCCCGGAACTTACTCTATAACCATAGACTGGCCTTGAGCTCATGGGGATTCACACCCAGCAATCTCATCTCTGTGGAATTGTCACCGATCACCTCTGATTTCCCAAACCTCACCAACATCCCCTCCACTACTACCTCTTTATATCACTTTGTATTTTTACAGTATTTATTCATATTTATTTGACAGAAAGAGTTATGATGGGCATGTCAGGGCCTTTGCCACTGCAAACGAACTCGAGAGACATGCATTACTTGTATATGCCTGGTTTTACACAGGTACTGGGGAATCAAACCTGGGCCAGCAAACTCCAAGTACCTTTAACTGCTTAGCTCTCTCTCCAGCCCTATTTTTACAGGTTTTTTTTCTATGTCTTCTATTTATTTTTATTTATTTATTTGAGATACAGAGATGGTGAGAGAGAGAGAGAGAGAATGTAAACGCCAGGGCCTTTCAGCCACTGTGTGGCCCCTAGTGCGCGTATACAACAATGCACGCTTTCACCACTTTGCCTCTGGCTACATGGGACCTGGAGATTCAAACATGCGTTCTTAGGCTGCACTGGGAAGTGTCTTAACTGCTAAGCCATCTCTCGAGCCCTGTTTGTTTTGTTGTTGTTTGGTTTTTTTAGGCAGAATTTCCTGCTAACTCAGGGTGACCTGAAATTCACTACGTAGCCTCAGGGCGGCCTTGAACGCAAGGCGATCCATGAGTGCTGGGATTAAAGGCGTGGGTCACCACACCCAGCTCCTTTTGCTTTTAATATGAAATTTACTAAGACAATACTATTAATTCTTGGTCTTGTTTTGTCGAGACAAGGTTGCAGGTCCCAGGTTGGCCTTGAACTCCATATGTAGCTGAGGATAACCTTGAACTCGCTGATCCTTCTGCCTCCACCTCCCTAGTGCTAGGGTTCCAGGCATGTGCCACCACACAGGCTCTTCATCCCTCTCTGGCCTTAAAACTCCAGTCTTCTCTAAAGTTCCAGGTAACAAAGGTAGGTAGGTAGGTAGGTGTGTGTGTGTGTGTGTGTGCGCGTGCACGCGCGTGTCTGTCTGTCTCCTTGAAAAAATCAAACCCAGGACCTCAGGAACGCTGGCAAGTGAGAGAATTATCCATTGCCCCATACTTGCTAAATCATTTTTCATTTCAATGACTTGTCTCATCTTTTAGCTACGCAGTGACAAAGACACTTGTTTAAACTCAGTTCTCCCTTTCTCTTGCCTCTCCTGGTCAGGTCATTCCACAAGCTCCAAATCTGTCAGATCTTCCTGGCCCACTCCCAATCCCGGCCACAAACTACCTCCATGTTTCCCAGTCTAAACCCACCTCTACCCCATGCCCCAAGTCAGCCGCATCCCTCTCACCGACGCTCGTGCCGCGCTAACTTCTTCCTGGCTCCCCCTCGCCCTCCTGGCCCTCACCACTCCAGGTTGACCCCCTCGCGCTCTCCGAGTCTCGAGTCGTCGCTTAGTCAAAGCTAAGGAAAATGGTGCGAGAACGACGACGAACTTCACAAACAGAACGCAGAGCGGAGAATCCACAAGAGAACCGAGCGCAGGGCAACAGCGTGGGGAGTGCGGCGGAAGAGAATAGGCGCTGCACGGCCTGCCGCAAGACTTACTGGGAATTGGAGTCCTCTCCTTGCCTACGGAGCGCGCTAAAGAATTTACGGTAACAACTCCCGCGAGGCACCGCTAGAGTTCCGGGCCGACTTTTAATTGGGACCGCCGGGAACGTCTTAAGATCAACCATTTCGTTCCGCGTCGCTCACCCTCTACGGTGCTAACCGGAAAAGCGGGCGGCCTGCCCAGGCTGGTGGAGGGACGCAGAGTGAAGGAACCCCGAGGGCTTATTGGTGTAGGTGCAGTGAGGCGACTCAGTAGAGAGACAAGCAGCTGAGAAGCCGCAAAACTGGATTCCTTGAGCTCAGGTGTTAAGAAATTGGGATAGTGGGTTGTGGTGGCTCACACCTCTAATGCTGGCACCTAAGAGGCTGAGAGTTCGAGGCCATCCTGAGACTATATAGTGAATTCCAGGTCAGCTCAAGTGAGACCCTACCTCGAAAAAAACAAAATAAATATAAAATGTAATACAATAAAAATAAAGAAATATCCGGGCGTGGTGGCAGCACGCCTTTAATCCCAGCACTCAGGAGGCAGAGGAGGATCGCTGTGAGTTCAAGGCCACCCTGAGACTACATAGTGAATTACAGGTCAGCCTGGGCTAGAGCGAGACCCTACCTCGGAAGTAAATAAATAGATAAATAATTTTTAAAAAGAAAGAAAGACAATGATTGAGATTGGGAGGTAATATGATGGAGAATGGAATTTCAAAGGGGAAAGTGTGTGTGGGGGGGATTACCATGAGATATTTTTTTTATAATAATGGAAAAGGCTAATAAAATTTTTTTAAAAAGAAAGAAAGAGCAAGGTGTGGTGGCACACACCTTTAATCCCAGCCTTCAGGAGGCTGAGTTAGCAGTATTGCTGTGAGACTACAGAGTGAGTTCCAGGTCAGCCTGGGCTAGAGTGAGACCCTACCTGGAAAAAACAAAACAAAACAAAGAACAAAACAGAGGGCTGGAGGGACAGCTTAACGGTTAAGACGCTTGCCTGCAAGGCCAAAGGACCCAGGTTTCATTCCCCGGGACCCACAATAAACCAGACACACAAGGTGGCATATGCATCTAGAGTTTGTTTGCAGTGGCTATAGGTCCTGATGTGCCCTTTTCCTTCTCTCTCTCTTTCATTCTCTCTCCAATCAATTAACTAATTAAATTCATATTTAAGTAAAATAAAATTTTAAATCTAGTTCCTTGTCACACTAGCCATATTTCCTTAAAATTTTTTATTGTTTATTCATTTATTTATTTGAGAAAGAAAGAGAGAGGGTAAGTACAGGCAGACTAGGGCTTCCAACCACTGCAAACTCCAAACATTTGTGCACCTGGCTTACGTGGGTACTGGGGAATCAAACCTGGGCCCTTAGGTTTTTGCAGACAGGTGCCTTAACCTCTAAGCCATCTCTCCAGCCCAACACTAGTGCTATTTCAGCTTCTCAAGAGCTACTGGTGGTGGGGGGAGAATGTGGTAGTGCATGCCTTTAGTCCCAGCGCTGGGGAGGCAGAGATAGGAGGAGCTTTGTGAGTTCAAGCACACCCTGAGACCACAGAGTGAAAACAGAGTGAGTTCCAGGTAAGAAAAAAAAAAAAAAGCTACCATTGGCTGATGGCCACCTAGAAACCTAGAAGATGGTGTAGTTCAGGCCGGCTCCGTTGTAGGCATTTTCTTGGGGAGACCGGCTCAGAGGACTGTGGTGGATGAGATTGTGGTGAATGAGGTGGGGCTGTCTGATGGCAGGCATTGAGCATGGTCCGAGTCCTGGAGCTGTTCTTGATGAGGGAAGTCTGACAAGCCAGCCAGCAGCTGGTCCTGAGTCTTTGTCACAACCCCTTCCAAGCACAGGGCTGTGCAGGAGACCCACCTACTACCTACCAGTGTCACTGTGTACTGGTTATGCTGCCTTGGACAAGATGCATAACCTAACAGAGACACTTTCTTCTCCGTAAAATGGCAATGTATGTGTAAAATTCATTTGTTTTGTTTCAAGGCAGGATCTCACCTGGCATTCATTCTGTAGTCCCAGGCAGGCCTTGAACTCACAGCAGTCCTCCTATCTCTGCCTCCCTAGTGCTGGAATTAAAGGTGTGCACCACCACACCCAGTTTAATGAAAATATTTTTTTGCAGATGTTTTTCTTTTTTGATTTTTTGAGGTGGGGTTTCACTCTACCCAGGCTGGCCTGGAATTCACAATGTAGTCACAGAGTGGCCTTGAATTCATGGCAATCCTCCTACCTCTGCCTCCCAAGTGCTGGGATTAAAGGTGTGCTTCACCAGGCCTGGCCTTACTTTTAAATATTTTTATTTATTTATTTGCAATGAGAAAGAGAGAGGGAGAGGAAGGAGAAAGAATGAGAGAGATGAAATGGGTGTGTCAGGGGTCTCTTGCCACTACAAATGAACTCCAGATACGTGCACTACTTTGTGCATTTGTCTTTACAAGGGTACTGGGGAATTGAACCAGGACTGTCAGGCTTTGCTAGTAAGCACCTTTAACCACTGAACTATCTCTTCAGCCCAATGGCAGAATTTTAAACTACCTCATATGCTGTTTTATTAAATATGACTACCAGGTATATATAGGTACTCAGCATTATTTTTATAACTTTCACTTCTATTTAGTTTTAGTTTAGAGATTATTTTTTGTTTGTTCATTCATTCTTTGGTCTTGGTTTTTTGAAACAGGGTCTGATAGCCCAGGCCAGCATTGAAAATGACCTTGAGCACCTGATACTCCTGCTTCAACTTTCCAAGTTCTGGGATCACAGGAGAATGATCCCACAGCCATTCATAACCTTCATTTATTTTTGTTATTCTCAAGTCAGGGTCTCATTCTAGCCCAGGATGACCTTGATCTCACTATGTACTTCCAGGCTGGCCTTGAACTCACAGTGATCCTCCTACCTCTGCCTCCCAAGTGCTACGATTAAAGGTATGTGCCACCACACTCGGCTCACTTATTTTTTTAAACATTTCTGTATGTATTTAAGAGTGAGTGAGAGAGAGAGGGAGAGAGAGAATAGGCCTGCCAGGGTCTCTAGCCACTGCAAACAAACTCCAGACACATGTGCCACTTTATACATTACTTTACTTGGGTCCTGGGGAATCAAACCCAGGCCATCAGGTTTTGTGGGTTAGTGCCTTTAACTACTGAGCCATCTCTCTAGCCCAACTTTTACTTATTAATTCTAGTTCTCTAAGTTCACAGAATCTCGTATCTTAGCCCTTCAGATACTTGACATTGTGTTCCAGCAGTTTGCTCTTGTACAGTTTATACTCTAGTAGGAGAGGCAAGATCTTTAAAAAAATGGTTTATTTAGCTGGGCATGGTGGCACACACCTTTAGTCCCAGCACTCGGGAGGCAGAGGTAGGGGATCACCATGAGTTTGAGGCCACCCTGAGACTATATAGCGAGACCCTACCTTGGAATTTATTTATCTGAAAGAGAGGCAGGGAGAGAGAAAGAAAAATAAAGAGAGAGGAAGAGAACATACCAGGGCCTCTAGCCACTGCAAACAAACTCCAGATGCATGTACCACCTTATACATCTGGCTTTATGTGGGTACTGGGGAATTGAACTTGGGTCCATTGGCTTTGCAGGCAAGATCCTTAACCACGAAGCCAGCCCAAGATAATTTTTTAGGAAAGATAAGGAAGGTCACTTAATATTGATTAAAGGCACACTCCAACAGGAGGGCATTACAATCCTAAACATCTGTGCATCTAACATGGGGCTCCCAACTTCATCAAACAAACGCTATTAGAACTAAGGTCACGAATGACACCAAACACAGCTGTAGTGGGTGACTTCAACACCCCACTCTCATTAATTGACAGGTCATCCTGGAAAAAAAATTAACAGAGAGGCATCTGGATTAAATGAGGTCATAAAAGAAATGGACCTAACAGATATATACAGGACATTTCATCCAAATGCTGCAGAATACACATTCTTTTCAGCAGCACATGGAACATTCTATCTGATCACAATGGGACCAAACTACAAATCAGCAGAAAAGCTATAGGACATACACAAAATCATGGAAACTAAACAACACACTACTAAATGATGAATGAGTTAATGAAAAAATCAAGAAGGAAATAAAAAATTTCATAGAGTCAAACGATAATGAGAACACAACATACCAAAACCTTTGGGACACAATGAAGGCAGTCCTAAGAGGGAAATTTGTATCTTTAGGTGCCTATATTAAGAAATTAGAAAGGTCACAAGTAAACAACTTAATGCTTCACCTTAAAGCCTTGGAAAAAGAAGAACAAAACAAACTGAAAATCAGTAGATGGGAAGAAATAAAGATTAGGGCAAAAATTAATGAAATAGAAATGAAGAAAAGCAATCCAAAGAATCAATGAAACAAAGAGTTGGTTCTTTGAAAAGATAAACAAGATTGGTAAAATCTTAGCAGATCTAAAACTATTTTGTATATTTTCACTTCTTAATGACAACGTAGCTATTGTCGTTCAATCTTAAGATAATTTAAATGTGTAAGTATCTCTGTTATGTTGTCAATAGGGAGAACTTAAATTTTTTAAATAAAAATTTACATTCTATCTCTGTTATAGAATCCATAGTATATTAAAACTAAAATGTATAAATTAAAAATGTGTATTAAAAATAAAATGTTATACTTGTCTTGAAAAATAAAAAAAGAGAAATCAGAGAAGGGCAAAAGCAGGCCCAGGGTGACCAGCTAGGAGACTCCGCAGGGGAGGCAGTGGAGATGAGAGAGGGAGAGATAATGAGTTCTAGAGAGACTTGGGACTAGGTTTGTGCTTGTTTGGGCTTGCAGGAGGGTGACCCCTTGTGCCACTGAGTTACTTATTTAGGTCAGTGGAGGAGCATGCTTGGAATGCTCAAACTGAAGTTCACATGAACCTCAGGATTACTTAATTCTAGAGCTTAGAGAGTGGGCACAGAGTTTTGCTTTTCGTTTATTTATTTATTTATTTATTTATTTTGAGGTAGGGTCTGGCTCTAGTGCAAACTAACCTGGGATTCATTATGTAGTCTCAGGGTGGCCTCAAACTCAGGGTGATCTTCCTACCTCTGCCTCCTGGGTGGTGGGAGTAAAGGTGTGTGCCACCACGCCCAGTGGTCACAGAGTTTGGGAGCTGTGGACTCATTCCATACCCTTCATTATTCCAACTTCTGGGCTCTGAATTCCATTACATCAGTGCCACTGTCTTATCTGCGAAGCTTCTAGCAGGACTATTTCTAACCATGAGCTGGGCCCCGAGAGCTTATTAATTAAACCTCAGTTGAAATCTTCATCACTATTATGATCCATCTAGTTCACTTGGTGAAAACCCAAAGGACTTTATTCCTCACGAGCTGCTGTGAAGACAGCGTGCATTCTCCAACACCTGCGACTCTTTTCTCTATTTTTTACTTTATTTTTCCATTTTATTTATTTGCAAGCAAAGAGGGACAGACAGAAGAGAGAGAAAGGAAAGAGAGAAAATGGGCACCCCAGAGCCTCTAGCCACTGCAAAGACTCCAGATTCATGTGCCATTCTGGGCTTTTTGTGGGTACTGGGGAATCAAACGCAGGTGGTTAGGATTTGCAGGCAAGTCCCTTAACCATGGAGCTATCTCTCCAGGCTCCGGAGTGTTTCCCCCCCCCCCAATGGGAACAGGTTAAACGTTTGCACACTGGTTGTGGTTTGTCCTGCCTGAGGTAATTTAGGAGCATCACGCTTGCTTGTCACACCCACTGAGTCAGCCCCACACTTGCTCTGCCTAATCCAGGGATTTCCACATGGGCCTTTCCTGACCTCAGGGGATCCAAGAATTTGGGCAAAGAAAAGAGAAAAGCAAGAAAATTTTTTTGCTAATCTCAAACTGAAAGTTATCATTTCCCTCAATTATGAATATAAACAAATCCCCAGTCTCATTAGGGTTACCAGTGACTTGTCACTAATAACAAACACTATCTCTTTATTATCTCTCTCTACCTGCCTATTTCCTCCCCTCCCCCCACCAAAAAAAAAAACAAAACACCACAAGCATTCAGGAGGCAGAGGTAGGAAGATCGCCATGAGTTCGAGGCCACCCTGAGACTGCATCATGAATTCCAGGTCAGCCTGAGCAAGCGTAGACCCTACCTCAAAAAAAGAATAACAAAAATATAATTTATGCAAAAAATATTTTAAAACAACAAAAAACCCACATGGGTTAAGGAGATGTCTCAGTGGTTAAAAGTGCTTGTTTGCAAAGATTGCCGGCCTGAGTTCAATTTCCCAGTCCCCATGTAAAGACAGATACACAAAGTAGCACATTCATCTGTTTATAGCAGCAAGAAGACCTGGTGTGCCCATATACTCTTCCTCCCCCCTCTTGCAAATAGATAAAAGTATTTTGTTTTTTAAAGAAAACAGCTGGACATGGTGGCATATGCCTTGAATCCCAGTACTTGGGTAAATTCAAGGCCAGTCTGGGACTACAGAGTAAATTACATGTTAGTTTGGGCTAGAGTGAGATACTACCTTGAAAATATGAAAATTTTAGTTCTGAAGAATCTGCAGATTTTTCATACTGCCCAAAGGGCCTATGAAGCCAAAAATACATCAGATAAAATCAAAAGGATTCAAAAGCACAGTGGAACATGCCAGCACTCCTAACACTCCGGAGTTAGAGGCAGGAGGAGCAGGAGCTTAAGGCCAGCTTCATCTACGCAGTGAGTTCCAGTCCAGCTTAGGCTACATAAAACCCTGTGTCAAACAAACCAACAAACAGTGCCTCTGGCCTGAGCTCCCTCCCTCCAGGCCTCTTGCAGAGCACACAAGTGAACAGGGCTCCTGAAGGCTCCATAAGCAAAGTGCTGAGACATGAGCCAGCGAGGGGAAGAGATGGAGAGGAGGAAGAAGCAGGAAGCCAACCCAACCTAAACCCCGAGAAACCTGCTCGCAGCGTGGAAAACTCAACCTTTATTATGACCTGCCTAGTGCAGGGGATTAAGTCGCCTCAAGCTAGGTCCATATATTAGTGTAAAAATCTGTGTCTCTCCCCCCAAAAAATGTACAAACCCCAAGTGATTATAGAAAAAACAATGTGGCAGCTACAATAGAGATGTTCACCCTAGGGCCACAAGCCATTGCTCCCTCTTTCCCCGAGTCCCCATATTTATGGCACAGAAATACATGGGCTTAGAGGAGCTCTAGCTACAACATGGCGTGTGGGAAGTCGGAGTGGCTGAGGATTGGGGCAGGGACCATCCCCAGGTCCAGTGTGTCAGGGGATGGAGAAGGAGGAAGCCAGAGCTGACAGTAGCAGGGGTAGGCATAAGGGAACATTTTTCTTCCCTTCTTGTCCTCCTCACCCCCAAATTCTCAGCCAGCCATGTCCAGTGTGTGACAGAAAGGAGGCTGGGGGCACAGCCACCTCCCCAAGAACCAGTGTTGTCCAGTAGGGCCCAGGTGCTTCGGTGGGCCATGTCCAGTGTGTGCCCTGCATCTGCCGCCGCCCTTCCCAAGGGATGCCTGGAAGAAGTCAGAGAGGACGCTGTCCACAGGGGCAGTTCAATGGGCAGCGCTCAGAAGACAGAGGAGACGTGAGCATGTTTCCAGTGACAGGAGGCAGGCCCAGCCCCCGTGCGGTCACACTGCCTCTCGGGGATGGGTAGTCCAGAGAGGGTGGGATGGAAACAGGCTCCTCTTGTTTGATGTCCAGCTTCCCTGGATGTCTTCACATAGGAGGGGGCAGCAGGGTGTCGATCACACTGTGTTGAGAGCATCTTCTGCCAAGAACCGGTGCAGCTGGGCAAAGGGTGGACGTTGCTCAGGCTCCCGGCTCCAACATCGGAGCATTAGCTCATACAGGCTTTGTGGGCAGGCTGGTGGCTGTGACAGGTACACCTGCACAATGCAGTGTGGACGAAGGTCAGGGACAGATGTCTTTAATTCCCCAGACATCATGCTCTGGTCTTCCTCTGCCCCCCACCCCCCACCCCACCATGATCCATGTCCCTCCCCCTGGCTCTAACCTGCCGGCCCTGGTCCCGGAAGAACTCCCCAGCATTCTCGATGACCTGCTCGTCCGTGAGCTGCCCAAAAGGCTGGGCCCTACAGAGCATCAGCACCTCCCACAGGGTCACCCCAAAGGCCCACACATCACTCGCTGTTGTGAACTTCCCCTAGCACAGGAAAAGACAAGAAGGGAAGAGAAGGGTTTCCGATAGTCTTGCTGTGGGGAAGCCCAGTTGCCACCAGCCTGACTCCTCCAAACCCCAGTATGTGGCCCTCCCTAGCTTCATTCCCCTTTCCTCTGTCCCTTGACCCTGCCTTCTGTCCCCATGCTCTGGCCCCCTCTTCCTTCTACTCATTCTTCCTGCCTGCCTAACTCCAGTTTTCTGGTCCTGACCCTCTATCTCCTCCCAGTCCCTTTGATTCCAAATTTCCCCCCAACTATTACCTCTCCAACACCCAGACTCCATCCCCTGTGCCCATGCTTGGCTCCTAACCCATACCTCAAGTCATCACATTAGTGTTCCCTACTTCTCTGGTCCTCTGAGCCAGAGGGATCCTAAATTTCCAGGTGAGACTATAGAAAAGTGTAAAAAGGCAAGTGACGGAGGAGCCACAGGGCTGAGTGGCAGCTGGTGCCCCCTCCACAGCCTGCCCCACCGCTCACCATGAGGATGCATTCCCAGGCCATCCACCGGATAGGCAGCACCGCCCGGCCCTGCACTCGGTAATAATCCCCAGCATAGAGGTTCCGGCTCATGCCAAAGTCGGCGATTTTGATGGTGAAATTTTCCCCAACAAGGCAGTTCCGGGTAGCCAGGTCTCGATGCACAAAGTTGAGTGTGGCTAGATAGCGCATGCCCGAGGCAATCTGGGCGGCCACATGTAATAGCATTGGGTAGCTGAGGAAGAGTCAGTGACAGAGGGAGGGTCACCGTGGGGACCCATGATTCTTGCTTTCACTCATTCCTGTTCACAAGTGGAAGGGAAGCCTACCCCTGGGACAGGGCACCCCAGCTCCCAGTATAAAGGGGTTCAGAATACCCACAAAGCCAGCAACTGGTCCCATTCAACCTATCCAACCCTAAGAAGCTAGTGTTTTTGTTAGGCTCTGGCAAGGAGGAATTCACAACAGAGTCCAAGTCCTTTCATCCCCTCCCCATAAGATTTCACCCTCTCTGGCCAAGTTCCTGGATGACCATGGTCATGAGTTCCCCACCCTAGGCTTCCCCAGCCCATAATTCCCTCTTTCCCTCCAAGCCAGGGTGATGGAGACAGGAGCCCCCTTGTGAGGCCTTGCCTGGGTGAGTGAGTACCTGATGGTGGGCCCCTGGGCAGCCTCCCCATCCCTAGGAGCCCTTTCAGCCGCCTTGTCCTCCAGCTGATGGGCACTGAGGAACTGGTTCAGATCCCCATTCTCCATGTAGTCGGTAATCATGCAGAGGGGGTCATCCTGCACACATACGCCCAAGAGCCGGATGATGTTTGGGTCCTTGAGCCGCGACATGATCTTTACCTCCTTTAAGAAATCATTCCTGCAGGAGCAGCTGGAGGTCAGGGTGCTGCAGGAACAGCCTGCACCTCTCTCCCACCCAGCACACATGCACACCTCTCTCTCTGGACAGTGCCTGTGTGGCTCCCAGCCCTCCACGCCCACCCCTCTTCCAGATGCCATCCCTGGTCCTCACCTGGCATTCTTGGTAGCATCTGGCCGCAGGATCTTGACAGCTACCAACAAGGGCTGTCCCTTGCGCACGCTGATAGGGAAGTCAAGACTGGCCAGATCTTGAGGGTTCTCAACTTCACACAGGTGCACCTGGAGAATGAAGATCACCTGCTAGGTCACAAGGGTCACTGAGGTCACAGGGTCAAATGGGGAATTCATGGCACAGAAGGCAAGGTTCCTGGTCAAGGTGGCTGTGCAGGCATGGCACTAGAGCCCCAGTCTGGGCCAGATGTCACTGATGGCTGGACAGATATCCTCTTACCTCCCCAAACTGACCCTCGCCAAGTTTCTCCTTGAAGCGGAGCTGCGATCGAGGGAAATCCACTCTGGGGGGCCCATCCCCAGCTGTCCCAGGGGGAAGCGCAGGTACAGCATAGGTGTTGCCCCCAGTGACGCCCTGCAGGGTGACAATGTCAGCCTCGGCATAATGGGGAACGCTGTTCTGGGGAGGTGGGGGCAGAAGCGGGACACTCGGCTTCTCTGGCTCCATATAGTCTCCACTGCAGGCTAGGAGAGTGAGGGAAGAGAAGACAGAACGCGGCATCAGGAACAGCCCCACGCATCAGGCTGCTCCATGCCCCAGCCCCCCACAGGTCACAGCCCCCTGGAATCCCCCAGCCTCAAGCCACAGAAGGTGATTGTGAGGTAGCTAGCTGCCCCTCACCAGAGAAGGTGATGTGTGAGGCTTTCAGAGTGGTGCAAAAGCTGAGCAAAAGATGTCAGGGAGTCTGACACGCCGAGGAGCTCCTGGGATAACCCACAAGAGCACGAGTAAGTCTGGGCTGGAGGAGGGATTCCTCTCCCCACCATGTGAAGGGGGGTCCTAGCCATCCAGTCCCTTCCACTTTCCACATCCTTGTTCCACTCAACACCAGTTCCCACTACTGTCAGCCTGGCCCCTCCCTGCCATGGTTTTTCCCCAGCCCAACACACCAAGCTCGAAGACAGGAAGAGACAGGGCACACAGAGTGTGGGGGGGGCAACAGGTCCTCACAGCCCCCAGGACAAGATGTCTGCAGACAGGGGAGAGGCAGAGCTGTCCCCTCTTGGCCCTAGGGACAGGGCTACAATGAGCAGGCAACATGGAGGGGAGGAGGAGCAGACAGTAGGGGCGGTGGGAGCCTTCACCTCAGGGACTGCAGAGAGAGGACACATGGATGGGGAAGGAGGCAAGCGCCTGCCCGGGGACAGGCCCTCCTCCTCGCAGCTCTAGAGAGAGGGGAGAATAAAGGAGGAGTTACAGGACAGCCAGGGCACAGCAGCAACCTCCTCTCTAGCTCAGGAGAGCTGGACCAGAGGTGAGAGGTGGGGACACAGCCCAGATCAGCAGCTCTCTACTTCTGGGCTCCAGGGGCAGCAGTGCTGAGATGGGGCTGAGGAGCTCAGAAGATCAGAGGCAGGGTGGGGAAAGTGGTAAATGCTAGTGAGGGCTTTTCCCTGCCCCAGGAGAGGTAAGGGGAAGCAGGGAATGCAAGGTGTGAGGGCTTTCCCCTGCCCCAGGAGAGGTAAGAGGAAGCAGGGAATGCAAGGTGTGAGGGCTTTCCCTGCCCCAGGAGATGTAAGGGGAAGCAGGGAATGCAAGGTGTGAAGGCTTTTCCTTGCCCTAGTAGAGGTAAGGGGAAGCAGGGAGTGCAAGGTGTGAGGGCTTTTCCCTGCCCCAGGAGAGGTAAGGGGAAGCAGGGAATGCAAGGTGTGAGGGCTTTTCCCTGCCCCAGGAGAGGTAAGGGGAAGCAGGGAATGCAAGGTGTGAAGGCTTTTCCTTGCCCTAGTAGAGGTAAGGGGAAGCAGGGAGTGCAAGGTGTGAGGGCTTTCCCCTGCCCCAGGAGATGTAAGGGGAAGCAGGGAATGCAAGGTGTGAAGGCTTTTCCTTGCCCTAGTAGAGGTAAGGGGAAGCAGGGAGTGCAAGGTGTGAGGGCTTTCCCCTGCCCCAGGAGAGGTAAGGGGAAGCAGGGAATGCAAGGTGTGAGGGCTTTTCCCTGCCCCAGGAGAGGTAAGGGGAAGCAGGGAATGCAAGGTGTGAAGGCTTTTCCTTGCCCTAGTAGAGGTAAGGGGAAGCAGGGAGTGCAAGGTGTGAGGGCTTTCCCCTGCCCCAGGAGAGGTAAGGGGAAGCAGGAAATGCAAGGTGTGAAGGCTTTTCCTTGCCCTAGTAGAGGTAAGGGGAAGCAGGGAGTGCAAGGTGTGAGGGCTTTCCCCTGCCCCAGGAGAGGTAAGGGGAAGCAGGGAATGCAAGGTGTGAGGGCTTTTCCCTGCCCCAGGAGAGGTAAGGGGAAGCAGGGAATGCAAGGTGTGAAGGCTTTTCCTTGCCCTAGTAGAGGTAAGGGGAAGCAGGGAGTGCAAGGTGTGAGGGCTTTCCCCTGCCCCAGGAGAGGTAAGGGGAAGCAGGAAATGCAAGGTGTGAGGGCTTTCCCCTGCCCCAGGAGAGGTAAGGGGAAGCAGGGAATGCAAGGTGTGAGGGCTTTTCCCTGCCCCAGTAGAGGTAAGGGGAAGCAGGGAATGCAAGGTGTGAGGGCTTTTCCCTGCCCCAGGAGAGGTAAGAGGAAGCAGGGAATGCAAGGTGTGAGGGCTTTTCCCTGCCCCAGTAGAGGTAAGGGGAAGCAGGGAATGCAAGGTGTGAGGGCTTTTCCCTGCCCCAGGAGAGGTAAGGGGAAGCAGGGAATGCAAGGTGTGAAGGCTTTTCCTTGCCCTAGTAGAGGTAAGGGGAAGTAGGGAGTGCAAGGTGTGAGGGCTTTCCCCTGCCCCAGGACAGGTAAGAGGAAGCAGGGAATGCAAGGTGTGAGGGCTTTTCCCTGCCCCAGGAGAGGTAAGGGGAAGCAGGGAATGCAAGGTGTGAGGGCTTTCCCCTGCCCCAGGAGAGGTAAGGGGAAGCAGGGAATGCAAGGTGTGAGGGCTTTCCCCTGCCCCAGGAGAGGTAAGGGGAAACAGGGAATGCAAGGTGTGAAGGCTTTTCCTTGCCCTAGTAGAGGTAAGGGGAAGTGGGGAGTGCAAGGTGTGAGGGCTTTTCCCTGCCCCAGTAGAGGTAAGGGGAAGCAGGAAATCCAAGGTGTGAAGGCTTTTGCTTGCCCTAGTAGAGGTAAGGGGAAGTGGGGAGTGCAAGGTGTACGGGCTTTTCCCTGCCCCTGTAGAGGTATGGGGAACCTGGCAGAGCCCAGTGGCAGAGGGGCTTACCCCGGGTGTTGGTGGGTTTGGCCCAGGCGGGTGTGGGGGGGCCAGGGCCTCGAGGGGGACGGGCGTAAGTGGCCAGGAGGAGGCGGTAGGCCGGATTGGAGAGCAGCAACGCTGTCGGGAGAATGAGGGGTGGGGAAGACACAAGGAAGGGATGAGACTCAAGGCTGGACAGACAAGGAGACCTGGAATAGGGCAGGATGGGATAAAACAACAACCTGGAGAGTGCCAGAGCTGCATGGATGGATGAGTTAATGTTGGATGAATGATAAGTCTGATGACTACATGAATGGATGGATGATGGGTAGAAGAATGGATATATGAATATAGGTGGGTAGTGTGATGGACAGATGGCTGGATGGATGAATGGAAGAATGGGTAGAGAGATGGATGCATATAGATGGAAGGATAACAGACGGGCAAGTAGATGGAAATATATATATATATATAAATGGACTGGTGAAAGGATGATAGCTGGATGAGTGGGTAGGTGAATGGATGGATGGAAAAAAACAAATGAGGCAAGTCTAGAAACAGAGAGACTAGGGAAACAATGAGGGTACAACAGAAAATATAGAAGTGGAGGTGGGCATGATGGCACACGCCTTTAATTCCAGCACTCAGGAGGTTGGAAGATCGCCATGAGTTCAAGGCTAGTCTGAGACTACATAGACCAGATCAGCCTGATTTAGAGCAAGACCCTACTTCAAATAAACAAAAACAAAATATAGAAATGTATGTGTGACACAAACAGGATGAGACCATTGGAGACTTGGGAAATCTCTGAGGGAGATTGTTCAGAAAAGACATGTTGTGATTAAGGAAATTAGGAGCACAAAAATAAGAAAATGAATTGAGACTACCATGGACAGGAAAACAGGAAAGATATGATAAGCAAACAGAGGATAGAGGTGGATTTAAACAAGGTGGGCCTTACCAGAACCATTGGGGATACAGGGTGCAGAGTGAGGTGGATTTCCACGAGGCCGGGGCTCCTGGTAAGGGGGTGGCTCTCGGGGCCCTGGACGGTTGTTGATGAGGATGGTGTCCCCAGGAACTGAGAGGTGAACTGTAAGCTCCTCTTCCAAAACCCGGCGCTCCGCCTTGTGACAGGGATGGGTGATGTTAAGCCACTGCATGGGAGCCTGGCTCAATATTGCTCTGCCCTCCCCTTTACTTCTCAGCCCAACATGCCACTTGCTTTCAGGTTTAAAAAAAGCTGAAGCTCACAAGCATTTAAGCGACTTTCCTGATGTCCTTCCATAGGACTCCCACCCAAATATGACCAGGTCCTAATTGTCCATCTTTTTTGTTTGTTTCTGAGGTGGGGTCTCACTCTGGCCCAGGATGACCTGGAACTCACTCTGTACTTCCAGGCTGGCCTCGAATGTACAATGATCCTCCTACCTTTGCCTCCCAAGTGCTGGGATTAAAGGTTCTAATTGTCCATCTTTATTTGTGTGTATGTGTGTGGGGAGGCACACCAGGGCCTCTTGCTACTGCAAAGGAACTCCAGACACATGTGCCACTTTGTGTATCTGGCTTTACGTGGATGTTGGGGAACTGAACATGGGCCAGCAGGCTTTGCAAGCCAAGTGCTTTTAACCTCTGAGCCATCTCCCCAGTCCTCTAATTGTCCATCTTAATGACCATCATTTTCCTGGGCTTAGGAAGTGCGGACATCAATGAGTTGACCCATTTCATTCCACTCTACACCCACTTCTGCCCCAATCTTCTCTGGAGATTGATCGGAGAACAGCCCTGCTGGATTGTCGAGAGGTAGAAAGTGAGACTAGGGGATTTGTTCTCCTGACCCCTTCCTGAGGCCTGGCCTGCCACCTGCTGCATCCTGTACCTGAGGACCCTCTTAAGGTGTCCTATAGGAAATCCATCCTCCTGGGCTCATGTAAAAGCTTCCTCCTTTCACCTAGCAGGGCCAGGAGTGGGAAATGTTGTTCACTGAATCTGGTTGAGTCCAGTGTGCACACACACTGCGCCTGCCCCGCCAGCCCTGCTGGGCCCCACTGAGCAAGCTCTGGCACCACCCACCTTGCTGAGCAGCCTGCGCCAGTGCAGACGCCACAGCATAAGCGCGATGATTAGCAGCAGCAGCAGGATGATGGCCACCAGGCAGCCGATGAGGATGGCAGTCGGGCTCCCCTCTGCCTTGGCCACGGGCTGCTGGCCCCGGGGCTCCAGCTCTGGCAGAAGAAAAAAGTCAGCAACACAGGAGGCATCTTGCCTACCAGGGAGAAGGCCCATGGGAGAGGAACTGTGCCCTGGGGCTCTGCTCACCTAAGCTGCTGAAGTTGGTGGGAGGTGGGCCTGGTGGCCACCAGAGGGCTGGCGGGAGGGTGCCCCCGGGAGTAGAAGAGGAGTCATTCACCACGTCTGGGAGAAGGAAGAGAAGGAGGGTGTCATAGGATAGGACCCAAAGGGAAACCAGTGTGTGAGACCTGGGGAGCTGAGGAGAAGAGGAGATGTGATACAGATCAAGACCAACTAATCCGAGCAGGCAATGACAGTCCTGAAGCCATGGGGAAGTGGGGGCTCTGTGGGGAGCCGAGGAGGAAGGGCTGGGGATCAACAGGGTTAGGGCAGGATCCATCATGAGTGAGGCGCTCACAAAAGAAAGACAACGAAATGTAGAGAACAAGGGAAGAAAGGGTCTCTGGAGCCGGGTGCGGATGGTGCAGCCTTTAGTCTCAGCACCGGGGAAGCTGAGGTAGGAGGATCATCATGAGTTTAAGGCCAGCATGAGGCTATAGAGTGAGTTCCTGGTCAGTCTGGGCTAGAGTGACACCCTGCCTCAAAAACAAAAAAGCCGGGCTTGGTGGTGCACGCCTTTAATGCCAGCACTCAGGAGGCACAGGTAGGAGGATCACTGTGAGTTCAAGGCCAGCCTAGGACTACAGAGCTCCAGGTCAGCCTGAGCTAGAGTGAAACCCTACCTCAAAACACCAAAAAGAGAAAAAAGAAAAGGGCCTCTGAACCAGCATGGTGCGAACCTGTAATTCCAGCACTTGGGGTCAGGATGCTCAGGAGTCTAAGGCCAGCAAATGCTACTACATGGTAATACCTTGTTTCACTAAATAAATAAATATTTTTAAAAATCTATAAAGTAGGGACAGGTTTTTTCTGATTAAAAAAAATTTTTTTTGAGGTAGGGTCTCACCGGGCTGACCTAGATTTCAATATGTAGTCTCAGGGTGCTCAGGGTGGCCTCAACTGAAGGCGATCCTCCTACCTCTGCCTCCTGAGTGCTGGGATTAAAGGCGTGTGCCACCACGCCCACCAGGCTCTGATTATTCTGCCCCTAGCTAAGAAGTCTCACAGCTGTTGGGGTGATATGACACCAGGAATCGATATTCAGTGCTAGGGGTCAGATCAGCGCTAAAGTCCAGGGCTAGGCACTGAGCACCCTATGCTGCAGGAGCTTACCCGAGATGAAGGCGACCTCACTGAAGAGTAACCAGGGTCCAGCAAAGAGGAAGCGGCACTGCAGAAAGCGGCCCACGCGGCCACCCAGTGGCACTGAGATAACTCGGGCTCTGGGATCGCCCAGGCTGCCCCCCAGGCCATGGCGCACAGGCTCCCCTTCCCAGGCCAAGGCAGGACCCCGTTTGAACCGGCATTCCACTCCACCAGGCAGGCGGGCTCCCAGCGTGTGCATGTTATTGCAGTGCACCTACAGGAAAGAGGAGGGGTGCAGGTCAAGGCCAGGAGGGTTCAGCACACCCAGCAGCACCACCCTGGGCACTGGCACCCTCCAGAAAACCTGGCTCACTCACCTGCATGGCCTGGAAGGCCCTCAGCTGGTCAAACTCGAACTCCATCTCCACGTAGCCACTGGGGAAGCTATGGTTACTCCATCCCACGTAGTCATAGCCTGGCCAGACCCGCAGCTCCTGGCTCTGCCTGAAGTCATCCAGCCCTACCACACCATCTGCTAGTTGGCCTAGGCCACCATATTGTAGCCTGAGGGGAGGGGACCAAGGAAGGAGATGTGGAAGGTTGAAGATCTACTCTGGACACGTCCTTGCCACCCGCCCCCCAAGCATGGCTGGTCTGCTTGCTGTCTACTTGTCCCACGCCCAGGCTACCTCAACCTCTCCTGCCTGCACTCCCAGGACTTACCACAGGACGCCTGTGGTCACATACCTGCACTAGAGCACACATTCATCTACGCTGTGTCTGTCTAATGTGGTAATTGCCAACTGGTCTTCTTAGGTTTTTTGTTTTTAAGACAGGGTCACCAGGCGTGGTGGTGCACACCTTTAATTCCAGCACTCGGGAGGCAGAGGTAGGAGGATCACCATGAGTTCGAGGCCACCCTGAGGCTACATAGTGAATTCTAGGTTAGCCTGGACTAGAGTGAGAGCCTACCTTGAAAAAAAAAAGACACAGGGAGTCTCAGGTAGCCCAGGCTGGCCTATAACTTGCTACGTAGTATGACCTGGAGATCCAAATCCTTCTGCCTCCAACATCCAAGTACTGGGTCTGTAGGCTGCCCTGTCCAGCCATTGAGTAACTAATTCACACAAAGTGCCCTGCAGGCTAGCAGTCACCCTACACCCTTCAGTCATGGCCTGTCCCTTGAGGAATCACCTTCCTTATCCCCCTCCTCAGTTCTTCCTCTCTCTCACTGCCCTCATTACTGGCCCATCTGGCTGTCTATTTCACAGGATTTAGAATCACCATGGAAACAAATCTCTGAGCATATCTGTGGGGGATTTCCTAGATTATGTTAACTGAGGTGGGGAGATCCTTCCTAACTGTGGGTGGCATCATTACGTGGGCTGGGATCCTGGACTATATAAAACAGGAGTAGTGGGCATCACTCTGCTTCTTCACTGTGGACTGAACGTGATCAGAGCCCTCAAACTCTGCCACCACGCCTTCCCCACCATAATGGACGGTAACCTTAAATTATAGACCGAAATAAACCCTCCCTTCCTTAAGTTGCTTCTGCTCAGGCATTTGGCCACCGAAGCAGGAAAGTAACTAATATAAACTCCTCCCCACCACCACTACACTCTGGCCTCCCTCACCATCCCAAGCTCCATGTCTGGCAGGGGCACCCCTCTCACCCTCCAGCCGTATATCCATCATAGGTGGAGTCGTTGAGGTGCACGGCCTCAGAAAAGTACATGGTCTGCCCCACGGGGGCTGTGTAAGACAGGAGTCCATCTAGGCAGGGCAGGAAGAGGGGAGTCAGGGGCACAAAGCCTCCACCTGCCACCCTGGCTAGCCTCAGGCCTGCGAGATTCCAGTCCCTTTCTCATATCTACTGGCCCATTGACACGGAGGCAGCAACAGTGGTCAATCCCCTCCTCACTCAGTGGCAGCTTCATGAGAGGGAAAGATCCTAGCTGCCCTTTAGCATCCCACACCCTAGTCCCCAGGCTAGAAAGGGTTCTTGGGGCTGGCCTACTCACCCTTCCAGAGGCAGCCATAGAGCTCCACCCGCAGACAGACACTCATGACCCGGTCAGCCCGGGGATAGAAGCGGACCAGTCGGGCCACCATGGGAGGCCCTAGGTCCTTCAGCACTACTCCTCCAGGATCCTCGTTGCCCGATATCACCTGTGAGCCAGAAGATGGGCGGATGGGTAAGAAGGGTTCCAGGTCTGATGTACCTTCCCGTTTTCAGCTGCTGGCTAGCTCAGCACACGCAGGCCACCATGAGGCCCATGAAGGGTATCTCTCAGCCCAAAGCACCACAGCACAGCTGGGTATTGGTTTTTTATTATGCCTGTGTATGTTTACATGTGTACGTGCTCATGAGCTTGCGGGTTCATGTGTATGTATATGTGTGTGTGTTCATGTGCAGGCCAGAGGATGTTTTCAAATTTTTTATTTTATTTATCAGAGAGAGAAGGAGAGAAAGAGAGAAGAGGCAGAGAGAATGGGTGTGCCAGGGCCTTTAGCCACTGCAAACTCCAGATGCATGTGCCACCTTGAACATCTGGCTTAGGTGGGCCCTGGGGAATCAAATCTGGGTCCTTTGGCTTTGCAGGCAAGTGCCTTAACCACTAAGCCATCTCTCCAGCCCCTGTTCACCTCTTTTGAGTCTTCTATTGACTTTGAGTGTGCCAACTGGCTAGCCTGCAAGTCCCGAGGATCATCCTGCCTCTGCCTTCCCAGCACTGGGTCACAGGTGCAGGTCACCACACTAGGCATTTTACATGGGCACTGGGGACTGGACTCAGGTCCTCATGCTTACAAGGCAAGCACTTTGCCAACTGAGCTAGCCACCTGTGTACGTACATACAGGCATGCCAGGGTCTCTTGTTGCTGTCTAGCTTTGTAAGAGTGGCTGGGGGAACTGAATCCAAGATGGCAGGCTTTGCAAACAAGTGCCTTTAACCTCTGGGCCATCTCCCCAGCCTTGCCACAGTCTTTTTTTTTTTTTTTTTTTTTTCCCCAAGGTAGGGTCTCACTCTAGCCCAAGCTGACCTGGAATTCACTATGTAGTTTCAGGGTGGCCTCGAACTCACATACATCCTCCTACCTCTGACTCCCAAGTGCTAGGATTAAAGGCATGCACTACCACACTTGGTTTCACCACAGCCACTTTTAAATTGAGGATCTACAGTAGAGACCTCTGACACCCCTCACAGCAGAAGTCTGTCCTCAATTCTGTCTCAGCTCTCCCTCTCTCCCAGACCAGTTCCATTCATCTCCAAGCATCTTGTGCCACTGTGCCCAGATCCAATGCAGCCTCTCATATAACCAGCCTGGCAGGATGGCGGAAGATATTCTAAAGAGACATTTGGGTTCTTCCCTTTGGCTATCAGACTATAGAAACAATGAATCCCAAGAAATTGGAATTTCCCCAGGAATCCCATGCTGAGAGAAAGAAAAAGCCTAAGCTT
Organism: Jaculus jaculus; assembly: GCF_020740685.1. Classification (NCBI taxonomy): domain Eukaryota; kingdom Metazoa; phylum Chordata; class Mammalia; order Rodentia; family Dipodidae; genus Jaculus; species Jaculus jaculus. Next base: position 687,130 of record NC_059109.1, read on the forward strand.
GGTGCCAGCCACAGAGGAAACTTGTCTCCCAGAGGAGATATCACACAGTTCTGATGACTTGTCAGGCCCCCTTTCATGAGGGCTTAGAGCCGAGACGGTGATGGGCAGGACCGAAACTTGGCCAGGACTGCTTAGCTATGCATACTTTGACCCTCTATGTAAACCTAACTGCATGTCAGGGCCCTGACCATGGACTCGGGGGGTCACTGGATCTCTCTGTCTCTTTTCCCAATGTGGTCACATTGAATAAACCTCCTTTTTATGTTTTTCACTATTATTTTTGCTCTTATTGTTATTGGCTTACTGAGGATGGGTGCGTGATTGTTCCTGGTATGCTAGGGCTGTTGGGGCTCAGACTCTGACCCTAACTCAGCACCCCGACCTGCTTCCCTCCATCCCCTCTGTTTATTCAGGAACTGGCCAAGGACCCACTCAGAGCCCCCCATGGATGTGGTGAGCATCAGCCCCTCCCACACGGACCCCCACAGGGGAAGCAGCTGTGAGGACAAGAGGCAGTGTGTGTGTGGGAACAGAGCAGTGACTTGCGTAGTCAGAAGTGTCTCCAGGAGGTGACATCTCAGCAGAGCACTGACCAGAGCAAGGAAGAGTCTGTGGGTATGTAGGGGAGGAGCTTGCCAGCCACAACAGCAGCAGGCCAAGCTGCCCTGACTGTGGGGATGGGCTCTCATTTGCTCCAGAAACATCAAGAAAGTTGGTATGACCACAGTGAAGCAAGACCCGGGATGTACGGCCAGGCTAAGTGCTCCACATCCAGCCAAAGAGCTCAGCGTTGTTCTGGCAGAGTGGAACCCAGGGAGGGCTGACTGCCGGACATCATATGGCTTATGGCTCTGAAGGCTGCCAGCACTACCACTTCATGTCAGCTGGAGGGAGGGGTATGTGGCCTAGAGTTGTCAAGAGGACTAGGGAGAAGTAATGGAACTCAGAAAATTCTACGAGGGTGGAATGGACTGACTGTCCCTGCTAATGCTATGGGAAAGGAGGCGAGAGAGAAACCACCATGGGTGTCACCTCACTCATGGTGTTAATTACCAGATAAGGGGAATACCATTCCCTGAGTTGAGAGAACACAGGTTTGGGGTGTGAGGGAACCATAGGAAAAGTAAGTTTGGGACTCCCGTGACATAGATGCCCAGGAGGCAGCTAGGTTTGCAACACTGGGTGGTACTGGGACAGAATCTAGGGCTGGAGATGCTACACCTCGAGTGTTGCCTTGTGTAGGATGCTGTTGAGAATAGGGCTGAGAGAAAAGACCACCAGCGGCCCCCCTCATGCTAACCTTTACCAGCCTCACCTCCTGACCCCAGCGGTCCTTCCAGTCCATCCAGCGGTGGCCATCCCGGGAGTAACGCAGCCGGTAGCTGCGGGAGAATTCCTTGCCCAGGCCCCCAGCATGGCGGCCCTGGGTCCCCACCAGAGCCACCAGGTGAAGCCGCCGCAGGTCCACCTGCAGGTATTCCTCCTCCTTGGGAAACACTGGCCCAGCAGGGCACCACGCCCCATCTCCATCACTGCTCTCCAGCCTGGGAGGAGGAAGGAGGTCACAGGAACACCTGGCCCTGGGTCTATCTCCGTCTCTGGTATTTAAAACCTGCCCCCACTGGACTACAGGAACTTCACTGGCCTAGACCCTCTCAGAAGCCTCTCAGCCTGTGTTGAGGGGCTGGAAGAGCAAGTGGAGATCCCAGACAGGACTCCCTGGAGGAGGCCCCAGGTGTCAGGTACCTGCTGTGGCGGGCAGCAGTGGAGTCCGACCAAGAGCTGGATACAGAGATGTCACTGTCGGGAATGGTGCGGTCCTGCATTCCCAGGGCATAGCGACACTTGGCTGAGGGACACAGGCATAGGATGGATCAGGACCTCTGATTCTCTGACCCAAGCTCTATCCCTTAGAGGCCCAAGAGTCAGTCTCCTCACCAGGGTCAAAGTGTCCCTTCATGTCAGCATGTCCAGTTGCCATCAAGAGCAGCAGCAGCAGTAGAGATGAGAGGGTCCCCGTCCCCATCGCTCCTAGTCCCTGAGGCCTATGGAGGTGGGGACAGCATCTCTGCAGAGGACAAAATGGGGAAGAGGGTCAGTTCACTGGGGAGAGGGGGCTGAGTCACAGCTGACAGCAAGAGACAGGATGGCTGCTTTGGGGATAAGAACAGTAAAATGACAAAAATGGTCATTGTTTAATCAGCACTAACTCTAATTTTAGACTGCTTCACATGTGCCAAACACTGGGCTAACCCTTACACAGTATCCATGAGTTTATCTTCTAAACCATTTCATAAAATTCTATTACTGTCTGTATTTAACACAATCTAGCCAAACTGGTGAGCTCTCAGTTCAGGGACAGACCTTGTCTCAAACAACAAATGTGCAAAAAACATGTTGATATCACATAGGATAGAAAATGGTTGCTTTTAATCCCAGCATTTGGGAGGCAGAGATAGGAGGATCGCTGTGAGTTCAAGGCCAGCCTAGGGCTACAGAGTAAGTTCCAGGACAGCCTGGGCTAGAGTAAGACCCTACCTCAAAAGTAAATTCTAGCTGGGTGTGGTGGTGCATGCCTTTAATCCCAGCACTCGGGAAGCTAAGGACTGCTGTGAGTTTGAGGCCACCCTGAAACTACATAGTGAATTCCAGGTCAGCCTGGGCTAGAGTGAAACTCTACCTTAAAAAACTGAAAAAGAATATATATACAAAACCTGGAGTGCTCCAGGCATTGTGGGGCACACCTTTATTCCCAGCACTCGGGAGGAAGAGGTAGGAGTATTGCTGTGAGTTCAAGGCCACCCTGAGACTACATAGTGAATCCCAGGTCAGCCTGAGCTAGAGTGAGACCCTACCTCAAAAACAAACAAACAAACAAACAAACCCTGGGGTGCCGAGATGACTCAGTGGGTAAAGTGCTTATTGCACAAGCATAAAGACCTGGGTTTGGATCCCCAGTACCCATGTAAAATGCCAGGGATGGTAGTATGTGCCTGCAATCCCAGCACTAGGAAGGCAGAGACAGGCAAACCTGGAAAAACTGGAGTTTGCTGACTAGCTGATCTAGCCAAATTAGTGAGCTCTAGGGTCAATGAGAGACCCTGTCTCAAATATGGTGGATGGAGAAACTAAGGAAGACACTCAGCGTATATCTCTGGCCTCTACATGCAAATGCACAGGTATGCACATACATACATACAAACACACTGCAAAAATAAAAATAGTGAATAATAAAGTTTCAAGCACACACACATATATATAGTCTAATAGAGAAGTAATCAAAGATTCTGAATATTCATTTCATAAAGGAGCAAAGCCAACATTAAGGGAAAAAACATACCTTGGTGACATAAAAAAATCTGATTAAAAGCTGGGTATGGGGCTGGAGAGATTGCTTAATGGTTAAGGCCTTTGCCTGCAAAGGCAGAGGATCCCAGTTCAATTCTCCAGGACCCATGTAAGCCAGATGCAAAAGGGGGCACATGCACCCGGAGTTCGTTTGCAGTGGCTGGAAGCCCTGGCCCATTCTCTTTCTCTCTCTCTCTCCCTTTCTCCCTTTCTCTCTCAAATAAATAAATAAATAAATAATATTTTTTTAAAAGCTGGGTATGATGGTACATGCCTTTAATCCCAGCACTCAGGAGGCTGAAGTAGGATTGCTCTGAGTTCCAGGCTACCCTGAGACTAATTCCAGGTCAGCCTGAGCAGAGCAAAACACTACCTCAAAAAAACAAAAACAAAAAAATCTGATATTCTGTTCTCTTAGTAAAAAAATAAAAATAAGTCAAATTCGAACAGGGCATGATGGTGCATGTCTTTAATCCCAGCACATGATAGGTAGAGGTAGGAGGATTGCCATGAGTTCGAGGCTACCCTCAAGACTACATAGTGCATTCCAAGCCAGAGTGAACTACAGTGAGACCCTACCTCGTAAAACAAACAAACAAAAAAAAAAGTAAAAGAAGTCAAATTCTTTGTCTGAAAAAATACAAATTATATTGACCAAAAAAAAAAAAAAAGTTCTTGAGACAGGCTCTCATATAGCCCAGGCAGGCTTTGAATTTGTAGCAATCCTCTTCCCTCAGCCTCCTAAGTACTGGGAGTATAGGTGCATGCCACCATGCCTATCTTGACAAATTCGTAAAAACTATTTTTTTATTTATTTGCATGTGTGTGTATGTGGAGGTGCATCTGAGTCTCTTGCCCCTACAGACGAATGCTACAGGCTTGCATAGAGCTTTACATGGGTGCTGAGGAATAGAGTCTGGACCAGCAAGCAAGTACCTTTCACTGCTGAGCCATCTCTCCAAGCCATGGTTATAACTACAATGGGACAAGGTCTGGGCAGAGAAGACAAAAAAGAAGCCACCATTCTCAACAACAGGATAATATCATCTAATTGGATCAATTAGCAATATGATCATTACAAATAATCTAATTGTCAGGCATAGTAGCGCACTTCTTTAATCCCAGCACTTGGGAGGCAGAGGTAGGGGATCGCCATGAGGTCAAGACCATTCTGAGACTATATAGTGAGTTCCAAGTCAGCCTGGGCTAGTGTGAACCCCTACCTGGAGAAACCAAAACCAAAGCAAAAGTAACAACAAACAATGTAATCAGACGGAGTGAGAGAAGCACCAGGCAGTGAGAACTCAAAACTGCTCACAGACGTGCACTGTGGCTCCTGTTTGTGAGGCCCCTAGTCCATGAGCTATGTGAATACCCATAGGGGACTAGCTGGAGAAGAATGTAAGGTTCCTGGGCTCTCTCTTCTTTTAAAACACTAATCTATTCACTGTGTATAGGAAGAAGATGGGTGTTATTCTCAGGTACTGTGTTGAGTCCTCCCTCGTGCTTTCATTCTTTCCCTCTTCCTTTCTTTCTTTAGCTCTTCGAGGTAGGGTCTTGCTATAGCTCACGCTGACCTGGAATTTCCTAAGTAGTTTCAGGGTGGCCTCAAACTCATGGTGATCCGTCTCCCAGTGCTGGGATTGAAGGCGTGCACCACCATGCCCGGCCAGTTCTTGTCTCAGGAGGCCAGACCTGGGATTACAGACATGCACTACCACATTCTATGTGGGCTCTGGAGATCGATTGCAGGTTCTCATGCTGGAGAAGTTAGCACTTGACCCACTGAGCTGTCTCCCAAGCCTTGGTTCATGGGCTTCTATGCAGCAATGAAAAGTAACAAAGTTGTGCTCACTTTGGCAGCACATATACTAAAAAAAAAAAAAGAAAGAAAGAAAGAAAAGAAAAGTAACAAAGTAGCCAGGAGTGGTGGTGCACATCTTTAATCCCAGCATTTGGGAGGCAGAGGGAGGAGGATTGTCATGAGTGTGAGGCCACCCTGAGACTACATAGTGAATTCTAGGTTAGCCTGAGCTACAGCAAGTCCCTACCTCAAAACACACACACACACACACACACACACACACAGAGACAAAACAGAAAAGTAACAAAATAGCAATGAATCTATGGCTTAGTATTATTTCCTTCTATCATTGTTGAACAGGAAAAGCAATACATAGAAGAATGAAAATTTATTTCTCTATGAAAGCAAAGAATAAACAAGCCAAGCCTCAGGGGCTGGAGAGATGGCTCAATGCATCAGCCTGACAGCCCAGGTTCAATTCCCCAGTACCCACATGAAGCCAGATGCACAAAATTGCACATGTGTCTGGAGTCTGTTCTGCTGTGCCCATATTTCTTCTTTTCTTGTAAATAAATAAATAAAAAGCCCCTATGTGTGTACATACACTAGCATTAACGTCTAAGGAGGCTGTGAAGCAGACCATGAACAGGGCAAGAAAGGGGAAAAGCAAACAAAACGGGCTGACTGTGCTTTTTTTTTTAACTTGTGACATATGGTAACACTTATGCATTTATGTACAATCATGTGACATACAAACCAATACAAAAGTCAATGATTTTCAAAAAATAAAGGTATCCTAGAAACGTTTGAGAATGTTCTTACTGTAGGCTTAAGCATCGGTGAAATTGGGCCCCTCACACCTAGGAGGCATGGAACCTAAGAGATGGCAGGACGCCAGCACCTTCCAATCTCACTGTTTGTTCTCTGTGACCCCGACCCCTGTGTGGTCACTAGCCCAGCAACCTTGACATCTCCTGAGAGCTTCGCAGAACCACAGGACCCCAGGTTACCTCCCCCAAGACCTGCTCAGTGAGAACCCCCAAACGACCCATCTTCAGTTTAAGAAGGCTACTCTTCATTCTGGAGCCCAGGTGGTTAACCCCACCACACCCCATTCCAACTGACATCTCCTTACAAACCCAGGTCTGTACTGTTCCCTGCCCCAGCTACAGGAAAAACTCTTCCCAATCTGGTGCCTGAGCCCTGCACTGAATCAAGACCCAGGAACCCTGAGGGACACATATGGGTCACCTCTTTCACACTCCTACAAGCAGGTCAAAGCATCCTTATCCCAGCTCTCCCTCCGATATCCTGTCCCCGCAGTTCCCATTTTCTGAAACAGGCTGGAGAGCTAAGGTCTGGGAAAGCTGAGTTGCCTTGGAGATGGGGGCGGGCCTAGCTACAGGGAAGCCAGGTCACCACAGGAGGTAGGAGGAGTGTGTGTGGGGTGGGGGGAGACTCCCCCATCCCTTTGTCCTCCTCCAGCTGCTCCCACAATGCTCTAGGGCAGGAATGTAAAAGGCAGCTGAGACCCCATCTCTGAAGCAGCAGCTGAGGGCGCTGACTGAGTTGCGGGGGGCACTTGGCTATCAAAGAAGTGGTTGGAATCAAAAGGTACCAAGACTCATCACTTGGGGTCCAGCACCATGGTACACAGAAGCAAGCTGCCCAAGTCTGGGGAGACTGGCAGGGAATTCCTGGGTGTCACTCTCCACCCCCAACCTCTGGGAACAGCAGGGCCCTTGTTCCCAAGTAACCTTCATGCCTATCCCAGATGAATCATCGGAGCCAGACGGAGAGGAGAGGAGCCTGGGGCAGAGATACAAAGCCAGGCGGGGACAGAGGCAGGGGAGACAGCAGAAACACAAAGGGAGAGGTAAATAGAGCAGGCTTAGCGCAGGGCGCAGAGCCAAGGAGAGGAGCTGAAGAAGCACAGGGACAAATGTCTGGGGCAATCCCTTCTTCAACACCCCAATCATTGTCTCTTTCTCTCTCTCTCTCTCCTGAGTGTTGAGGCCACAATTAGACACACAGAAGACCCACCTCAATCACACCTCTGCCAACCTCTTTCTACCTCCCACCCCAGCAACTACACCAGAGAGATGTAAACACTGGGGCCAAAGGTAACATGCCACATACATCTAGCTTTTCTCACACATCTTCACCCACTCCATCCACCCCTTGGCTCAAGCAGAGTGTACGTGTGGTTTGTCACTGTTTTTTCTTTTTTTTTTCTTTTTTGGGGGATAAGGCCTCATGTAGCTTAGGCTAGCCTCCTCAAACTCACTCTGTAGCCAAAGCTGACCGTGAACTGTTGATTCCCCTGCCTCTACCTCTCCAGTGTTGGAATTATAGGTGAGTACCACTCTGCCTGGAAGCATTCTTTAAAGTCCAATCCCACCACTTAGGAAACTGCCTGCCACCTTTAGACACCTGTGGACAGGGAATGACAGATATATGCTCCTGTGATTAGAAAACAGGTGAGAGGAGAGACGGCTTAGAGGTGAGGACGCTTGCTGACAAAGCCAAAGGACCCAGGTCCGATTCCCCAGTACCCATGTAAAGTCAGATGCATGAAGTGGCTCATGCATCTGGAGTTCATTTGCAGTGGCTAGAGACCCTGGTGCACCCATTCTGTCTCTCCCTCCCTCCCTCTTTCTAAATTAATTAATTAATTTAAAAAGAAAGAAAAAGAAAACATATGAGACACACACTCAGGACCTCAGACTCAGGATCCCAAGAGAAGTGAGCCCACCCCTAACACATATGAGTAACCAAGCCAGAGGGAAGCCAGTGGGGGCTTGGGGACAGGCGGAACGAGGAAGGAAGAGTGGCAGTAAGAGCTGCTTTCTCTTGTCTGCACACGTTCTGCTCCACCTGTGTGCGCAGTGCCACGGTTCTGACCACTCCTACGTCTCTCGGCAGCCACAACCAGTGCCAGGTCAGCCAGGAGCGGAGGGGAGGTGCTGAACAGAAATGGCCAGCCAGGAGGGGACCGGCACGGCGAAGGCCTGGGCGTGGGACCCTGGGGGTGTTGTTTATTACACAGCGATCTCTCTCAGGGCACAAGCAAGCAACCGTGGAGCGTGGCTGGCCCGGCAGGCTGGGCGTCAGGCCGGTTCTCTCCGAGAAGTGGCTTAACAGAGCACGCCCGCAGGCTCCCCGAGCGGGGAGAGCGCGGGGGACGTGACTTGGCGGACTCCCTATGCGCACCTGTCCTCCCGGGGTTCGGTTCCTCCGCCCGGAGGAAAGAGATATGTGTTGGAGAGTGAGGAGCGGGGGACACGTTCTGGGAAAGCAGGGCCCTCCGGGTCTTACAGGGAGCCGGATCCCGGGGCTCCCCTCCCGCCCCGCGCGCGCGTGGGTGCCCCTCTGCGCTCCCTACCTCTCATGGCGCTTCCCGGACACCCGGGCGTCGGGGCCCCGGCCTTGGGGCCTCTCCTCCTCGCGGGGCCGGCGGGGCGAGGGAGGGGAGCCGAGGCGCCGGCGGGGCTCGGGTGTCGGGAGGCGGCTCCCGCGAGCAGCTGTCGGGGGCCTGTTCCGGGGAGAGCAGCCAGCTCGGAGGCGGCCCGCGCCCAGGCGCCGCCCCCGCGCGCCCCGCTCCCGCCCGCCCGGCGCCCGCCCCGCGCCCAGCTCCCACGCCCACCGCGCGCCCGGGGGAGCTCGGCCCGACCCAGGTAACTGTCCACCCCGCCCATCCCCCCGCCAAGGAGCTGCAGCCGGGGCCCTGGGGCCCTCCACGCGGGGCTGGCGTCCCTTCCTCTGTCCTTCGCTCGCTGTTCTGGGCTCGGTTCCTGGAGACACAGGCTCAGGGGAGCAGCCCGGGGGCGCCGCGGAAGGAGCGGGCTCCCGCAGGCCAGGAGCGCGGGAGCCGGGCGGAGGGGGAAGGGAGGCGGGCTCACCTGTCCGGACCGCCCGGCCGGGTCCCCGCCACCCTCCGCAGCGTCCCTCGGGTCTCCCGACCTGGCCCGCCCCCGAGTCTGATAGCGGGCTGCTCTCTTCCAGCCCCCTCTCCCCAGCTCCGCAGAGGTGTCTGCGCTCTCGGGAACTCTGAGCTTCCCGCGGGGTGATCGCTGCCCTGGGGCTCGGGAGTCCTCCCCAGGCAAAACCTGCCTCAGGCCCCGCCAGCTCGGGCACTGGTGGCGGGGGATGGGGTGGGATAAGTGGGGTGACAGGGTCTGGTCTCTGGCCAGGAGAATGGCCAGCAAAAATGGAGCAGGACAAGGTGGGGGTGGGGAAGAAGAGGAGGATGGAGGCACGCGGCAAATCAGAAGCAAAGCCCATAAAGGATGGGAACGGGAGAAGCAAAGATGCACAGACAGTGAAATGGGAAAGAAGTGCTGAGCGGTGGACGGGAGAAGTGGGGTGCTACGGCGGAGGTGTCCCACCCCCATTCGGCACCACCTGTCAACTGTAACTCTCTCTCCACTCCCACCCCCCCACATCTGCCCAAGTCCCTGGACAGTGTCATGACACAGTAAGGTCTCGGGCAACCTTGCAGACCACCGCCGCCCACTGCACCTCACAGCTGGTAAAACTCGCGCCCCAAATGCCGTTCTCAACTATGCACAAGGAGGAAACACGGAGTCCAAACCCGACAAGTACACAAACCCACGACCAGGAAGAGAGACGGGATCTCGGCCATGGCACAACTGGGCTCAAATTTGCAACTCCAGGGACTCTACAGCTGCGGAGGGACCTGCTAACAGCCTCATGGTCGCAGGCAGAATTGCCTCCAGACTTCCTACCGAATCCCCAGGGGTTCTCCGGAGCACCTACCCCTCGGCGGACAGCGCAGGGAAATCTGGGCTCCGGAGAGGCGGGGCGGGGTGTGGAGCCAGTCGGGGTGGGGCCCAGGCTTGCCAGTAACCTCACCTGCGGTGGCGTCAGCTCCTCCTCCTCCCGGGAACGCGCCGCTGGGGAAGGCCCGGACTGGGACTGGACTGGTGGAGTTTCAGCTCCTCACTCAGGGTGCGATATTCCACGCCCCAGGCGCACGCTAACCCGGGCAGAAGGGTGCATGAGAGGAGTGGAGACAGCCAGTCTTGAAACCTTTGCCCCTCTTCTCACTCTCCCAGGGAGAAATTCCTAGTCGGTGATGCCCACCTCTCCGCCTGAGAGACTAGGGCTGGAGGAGTAGGAGGGATGCAGGGCTGGGGCCCAGCGGAGTCAAGTGACAACAGAAAGGGGGCTGGAGCCGGCTGGAATGCGGGGCTTGGAGCCGAGATTCCCAGGGGCCAGAGAGGGAAATCCCAGCCATCCAGGGGCCCACGGAGTAGAGCCAAGAACCAAGAATGAGCCCACCCAGCCATCTGCAGCCCCTCAGAGCGCATGGCTCATTGCCTTCTCCACTCCCAACCCCAGAAGCCCCCACGCACCCTGGAACCTCCACCCCCACCAAGAATCCTCTACTCCTCCCCCACGCACGTCCTCAGTGCAGGGCTGCCGTGCTCTGTAAGCCCCAGGAAGGAGGGGAAACAGCTGAAAAAATGTGAGCCCAGGCACGTAGGGAAGAGAAGACCTCTACTGGGGGCTCACAGGGGCTTTCGGACCACCCGGACACTGCTGAGAAACCTGACAGGCTCCGTAAGAGGCCAATGGACCAGATGGGCCCACCCTCACCCCCTGCCAGCAGACACTCTAGCTATGGTCCCTGCCCCCAGATGCAGCTGCCTCTGGGGGAAGAAGGTTGGGTTAGCAGCTGGGAAGAGTGGGAAACGACTGGTGTGTGGGGGGAGTAGGTGGAGGGTCTGGAGAAGCCCCTGGGTGTGAGTCATAACAATGCCACTGAATACAAATTGGAAACTGAGGCCCGGAAAGTGAAGGAAGAAGAGATGGCGTAAGTTTGAAAAGTGAACCAGATCAGCTGTGGAGAGCCTGGGGGGGGGGGGCGAAGGGGAGGAGGATCAGAGAGCCCCAGGAGGAAGACAAGGGTGCTGGCTGTCAGATGGGGACAACGATGGTAGAACCCAGAGGCAACAGACCCAGACCCGGGCGGAAGAAAAGGGGAGAAGAGGGGTGAGACTGAGGGTACACATAAAAGGTGGGAAGATAAAGGGGTGTCTGGGGAGTAAAGAGCGGCAAGGAGGGAGGGCGCCTAAGTGGACACCGAAGGAAAGAAGGGGACAACATTCTCAAGAGAAGAGCCTGGGATGAGCAGGCAGACAACGGGGAAGAGAGGCTAGAGTAAAACAGGCTTGGGGACAAGAAGGGATGGACTGTGGTAGAGTTTGAAAAGTGGACATGGACCCTGGAGGCCCACCAGGCCCAGAAAGGAAGGCTCGTTGCAGAATAGACGGTCATCTACGAGACCCAGATATGACTCAAACCTGTCTCAAGGCTACTGGCCACAAAGACTCGGCCCTCCCCTAAACCGTTCTAGCCCCTCAGTCAGTTTCCACACTAATCTCATCCTTTTCCTTCCCCAGCACACCTCGGCCAGCACCACCAAGCCCATCTGGTCCTTGCCCACAAAGCAACCCAGCTCCAAGCTCTGGCCCTCCCGGGGAACTCTGATTTCCTTCCTCTCACCTGCAACTGGAAGTTCTCCTGGGTCTTCCCTGGGCTTGGGCCTTTACGGATCCAAGCTGGAAAGGCTGCCAGGCTTTGTCACAGCCTCAGGCCCAGGCCCAGGAGCAGCTGCCAGGGCCAGCTGCGGCTGGCTTCAAGGTGACCATGGCAACCCAGCCCGCTTCCCTGGCTGAGCCTCTCAGCCCCCGCAGAGAGGGAGGGGAGAGCTTGACCCAAGAGAAAGGGAGGGGAGGCTGAGAACTGTGAAACCGAACCAAAGGGGTCTCCCAGACAAAGAGACCCCAGACAAAAGGAGGTGAAGGAGGCCAAGTGGAAAGTGGAGCCGACTGAGGGGCGAGAGCCAGCTTCAGCAGGGGCAGAATGTGGGGTGTGGGGAGCACAGCATTCATAACTCACTGGGGTGGTCCTTTGGGGACCTCCTTCTGAGTCCTGATGCAGTGCCTCCTCTTTCAGGACTTGAATCTACACCCTGGGGAGAAGAATCCTAGTTTCTTACTTGACTGCACTCAAGGTCCTGTATGGTACTATTTCACAGGAAGCCTCTGGAGCCAAAAAGTACCATCCTAATGTCATCAGTCACCTGTCCATGCAGACAGCGTTGGCTGAGGAAGACTTGTCCAATCCTTGGTTTGAGAACTACGAGCCACAAAGCCAAAGTGAAGTGACTGATTGGGCTCTGAGAGAATGGGGCCAGAAAGAAAAGATGCTTCATCTCAGAGAACAGGAGAGAGAAAGCCCAACTTCAAAAGGGGAGGGGAAGCCAGGCATGGTGGCACACTCCTTTAATCCCAGCACTTGAGAGGCAGAGGTAGGAGGATCGCCGTGAGTTCAAGGCCACCCTGAGACTACATAGTTAATTCCAGGTCAATCTGGGCTAAACCCTAGTCCAAAGAAACAAAATTTAAAAGGGGGGAAGGGAGAAAGACCCCTAGAATTGTGGCTCCCCATCTGACTTCCCTTGGCTGAGTCCTCCAAAGCCTATATACATCCCTCACTAGTAGCATGAGGTGCCCAGAGGTCTATGTGGGTGGAAATTCCATTGTCACAGCCTCCTTTCAGCCTTTCTAAGGTGTCACTTGGGATCCCGGAATGCTATCTCCTAATCTATTCCACAGACAAGTTATTATAATGAGTTTGTGGTGACTGGATTTGACAATCAGAGCTGTGAGAGGTGTGTGAAGAGCATAGCTCACTCCCTCTAAGCCCTTACATGCAGGGGAGAGCTAGGCACGTGTGTGTAGTAGTGACCAAAGGCAGCACTGTAGACAGCTAGGAGGAAAGGGCTGTGGGAGCCAGGGGCTAGGCGGCTGTGAGATCTTCCTGAATGGGGCGCGGGAGCAGACTGAATGGTGCCTCCTGGAAGATGGCAGCTTGAAGTGGGCCTTAGGTCAGGTTAAGATTCCCTGAGGTGAAGCCAAGGCATTGGCTGAGGCCTAGAGGGGGAGGATCAGGGCAGAGAGCTGCCAGCATGGGAGTGTGCCATTGCAGCTGACTGGAATCAAGGGCTGTCCCTATGAGGAGCAGCAGAAAGGCGACTTGTACTTGCATGTTTGTAGTTCGCCTTGTTCTGAGGTGAGGAGGAAGGCTCAGGGCTTTGAGCTGGGAAATGACATGATTAGATTTTTTTTTAAAGTAGTTTCTAGGGCTGGAGAGATGGCTCAGTGGTTGAAGGTACTTGCTTGAGTGGCTTCTAACAGAAGCACATGGGAAGTTCAGGGAAATGGTGGAGGGGAGAAAGGAGTTAATCCTGACTTTATATTCCTATCCACATCACTCTGGTGGCTCACCTCTGGTGATCCACACTGAGAAAACCGGGGTCCTCATAAAAATGAACTCAAAAAGCTATCAAAACAGAAGCTGTAGTTGAAAAGTGAAGGATTTTAATGGAATGGAGAGCGGGGAGGGAGGACTAAAGTAATGGAGAGGATTGTGGCCAAATTACAATATGTGCACCTATGAAAGTTTTTTTAATAAAACCAAACAAACACAGGGCTGGAGAGATGGCTTAGCAGTTAAGGTGCTTGCCTATAAAGCCTGAGGACTCAGGTTTGATTCTCCAGTGCCCACGTAAAGCCAGATGCACAAGGTGGTACATGCATCTGGAGTTTGTTCACAGTGGCAGGAGGCCCTAGAGCGCCCATTCTTATTAATTCTCTGTCTCTCCCTTTCTCAAATAAATAAGCAAAATATTAAAAAAAAAAAAAAAAGATGAGGACTGGAGTGATGGCTCAGTAGTTAAGGGCACTTGCTTGCAAGGCCTGATGGCCTGAGCTCAATTCCCTAGTACTCACATAAAGCCAGATACTAGAGTGGCACATATAACTGCAGTTTGGTTGCAGTGGCAAGAGGCCTGGAGTGCCCATTTCTCTCCCTCTCTCTCTCTCTCTCTCTCTCCTTACAAATGAATAATAAAATACCCAGGCAGGAGGAAAAAACCCAGGTCCAGATAGAACTTACCCTAGATTTAAAGCAACTTGCAGCTTCTTGCCCAGGACTGCTCCTAGATTTCTTCAGATCTCTCTTCCAAAAGTGAGAGGGAGTGTCTAGGATGGCTCCCTGAGCCGTTGGACTGGACACACCCCAGAACCTCTTCAAGCCTGACTTTTGGTGGACTTCGTTTCTTCCGAGCTATTCTCCCAGTCGCTGCAATGATCCGAAACTCCACTGGGGGGCACTCGCTGCGCAAATGACCAAGGCCAACTCTACAGAGGAAAGCAAAAGGCGCCAAAGATGGAGAAACTGGCTGGGTGGAAAAGCCTCAATCCACAGAAATGTCCGCGCCGGAGGGGGCCAGTGCCCACCACATATCAGAGGGCTGTCATTTCTGTACAGAATGAGGATCGTCACTTTCTCTTCTGCTGTCCCTTGCTGGAAGCCTGTAGGAACTCCCAGTAGCCTCTTATGATAAAGAGCCTTGCCTGCCAGGCTCTGGTCTCAGAACTTTCCAGACTCAGCCTTCAACAAGCCTGGGATGGAGCATTTTGAAATATGTCCGCTCAAAAAAAAAAAAATTTTTAAGGGGGAGGGGCTGGAAAGATGGCTCAGCGATTAAGGCACTTGCCTGTAAAGCCTAAAGACCTGGGTTCAATTCTCCAGTACCTACATAAAGCCAGATGCACAAAGTGACACATGCATTTGGAGTTTGTTTGCAGTGGCTGGAGGCCCTGACATGCTCATTCTCTCCCTCCTTCCCTCTGTCTCTCTCTCCTTGCAAGTAAATAAATAATTTTAAAATGCCAACTCTCATAAAACTTTAAAAATATTTTTATTTAGTTATTTGCAAGGAGAGAGAGAATGGGCATGCCAGAGTTTCTAGCCACCACAAGCAAACTCCAGATGCATGTGCCTCTTGTGCATCTGGCTTTATGTAGGTACTGGGGTCATAGACTTTGCAGGCAAGTGCCTTGACCACTGAATCATCTCTCCAGCCCTAATTTTTTTTTTTTTTCTTGGTTTTCTGAGGTAGAGTCTCACTCTAACCCAGGTTGACTTGGAATTAGACTCAAGCCTCAAACTCACAACAATTCTCCTACCTCAACCTCCTGAGTACTGGGATTAAGGGCACGTGCCACCATGCCCAACTAAAAATATTTTTCTTTATTGGCAAGCATAGTGATGGGGAGAAGAGAAACAAATGAGGATGGTTGCACCAGGATCTCTTGTCTCTACAAATGAACTCCAGATATATGCACCACTTTGTGTATCTGGCTTTATCTGGGTACTGGGGAATCGAACCCAGGCTATCAGGATTTACAGGTAAGTGCTTTTAGCTCTTGAGTCATCTCTCCAGTCCCAATATGCCCACTCTTACCAAGTATGGTGGCTCAGGCCTGTAATCCTATTCCTCTGAGAATCTGCCAAAAAAGAAGACAGAGTAAAGAGTTGAATCTGATAGTTCAGGTCTTTGTAATCCCAGGTTACTGCAAAGGCTGATGTAAGAGAATCACAAGTTCAAGGTCTGTTCTAACCTTTGACATCAAATCTCAAAATCTAAAAAGAGCTAGCATGGTTGGTGCAAATCTTTAATCTCAGCACTCAGGAGGTTGAGGTAGGAGGATGACTGTGAGTTCAAGGCCAGTCTGGGACTACAGAGTGAGTTCCAGGTCAGCCTGGACTAGAATGAGACCCTTCTTTGAAAGAAACACATACTCTCTCCCAGAAAAAAAAAAAAAAAAAAAAAAAAAAAACCACCCTAAAAAGTGTCCTGGGGTGTAGCTCAGTGGTAGAACACTTGCCTAGCATGTTGGAGGCCCTGGGTTCGATCCTTGGCACCACAAGAAAACAAAAACCTTGCCTGAGAGTAACTTGCCCACATTGTACACACTCACAGCAATTGGCAGAGTCCTTAACTTGAAAGCCAAGTTAGCAAACACCTTCAACCTCCAAGCTATCTCCCCAGCTGAGACTGGTGGTCTAGGCTCTGTTGTTTCTAGAAGTCTTTTATAAGCTCTTATCTCTTTTGTTAAAGTCCTTGAAGGTCTTCAGACACTGTCTTTAACTCATTTTATTCCTTTCATCGCTCAAGAATACTGGCAGGCATCTTCCTTGCTTGTGTTCAAAGAATGGACAGAGAACCAACAAGAGCCAGCAATTTGCTCAAAGCCATACTGTGAGTTAGGGTCAGTGTAGGCCAGTGTTTCTCAAGCCCAGATCTGGTGAGTCCTTGTGAAAATTACTCAATTCCATGTCTTAAAATTTTAAAATATTTTTATTTATTTATTCTTAAGGAGAAAGAGAGAGAATGTGCGTGCCAGGGCCTCTTGCCACTGGAAATGAACTCCAGATGCATTGCCATTTTGTGCATCTGGCTTTGCATGGGTACTGGGGAATAGAATCCAGGGTTTCAGGCTTTGCAAAAAAGTACCTTTAACTGCTGAGCCATCTCTCCAGCCCCAAAACTTTTTCAAAGGCACATTTGGGTCAAATACAGCTGATACAAGGCCTGCTTGTTAGTGTCTGACTCAATGGTGTTTACCCTTTTACAGCTTTCATCATCTTGGTTGTAATTCATACCAAGTGAAGGCCACAGAACCAGTACTAACATATTTCTTGGTGATTTGAATAGCCTGAAACAAGGAAGAATTGAGTCATCACTGGGCACACAGTGAAATATCATGCTAAGTTCAAAAGAACCTTGCAGTGGACAGAGTGTGCACATGTCGCCAGCAGCAATTTCATGTCAGAAAAACAATACTGTTTATCATGTTAAATTCATGTTAGCTGGTAAATTGCTTTTCTACTTTTGTTTATATTAACTAGTACTTTGTTTTGGTTTTATAATTGCATAAGTACTAAAGCACATAGAATTCACAGCCGATTTTGCAGATGTAGTTTGCCCAGATTTAAAAGGTTAAAAAAAAAAAAATTGGGTGTGGTGGTGCACAGGACTCAGGAGACAGGTAGGAGGATAGAAGTCAACTTGAGGCCAGTCTGAGGTTACAGAGTGAGTTCCAGCTCAGTCTGAGCTAGAGTAAGACTCTACTTTGGAAAAATAAAAAGTAAGGCCAGGTGTGGTGGTGCATGTCTTTAATCCTAGCACTTGGAAGTCTGAGGTAGGATGATTGCCATGAGTCTCAGGCCACCCTGAGATTACAGAGTGAATTCCAGGTCAGCCTGAGCTAAAACAAGACCCTACCTTAAAAAAACAAAAATCAGCTGGGCATGGTGGCGCACACCTTTAATCTCAGCACTCGGGAGGCAGAGGTAAGAGGATCGCCATGAGTTCAAGGCCACCCTGAGACTCCATAGTGAATTCCAGGTCAGCCTGAGCTAGAGTGAGACCCTACCTTGAAAAAAGCAAAAAACAAAACCAAACCAAACCAAACCAAACCAAACAAAACAAAACAAAAAAACAAAAAACAGGGCTGGAGAGATGGCTTAGCGGCTAAGGCTCTTGCCTGGGAAGCCTAAGGATACATGTTCAACTCTCCAAATCCCACATAAGCCAGATGCACAAAGGTGAGGCAAACGCAAGGTCACACATGTCCACTAGGTGGCACAAGCATCTGGAGTTCTATTCAGTGGCTGAGGCCTGGCACACCAATTTTTTTTCCTCTCTCTCTGTCTTAAAAAAAATGTTTTTAAAAAAAAAACAAAACCCTGAGGCTATATAGTGAATTCCAGGTCAGCCTGGGCTAGAATGAGGCCCTACCTCAAAAAAAAAAAAAAGTAGCTTCAGTCAATTCATGGACATTTTTTTCTTCCTTCCAAAGATATCCATACGTCCATGGGTTGTTTAAGTTTTAACTCACACTGTGGCTCAACTAAACCTGGGCCACCAGGAGACCCTATTTGAAACTGACAGTGATAGAATTCCCGTTGAAGGTCAGATATTTCCCCCATCCTCAAGACCAAGTGCAAGGACATTAACACTTGGAGCTGCTGGGTCACCATGCCCAGCTTTATAGAAGGAGGTATTTTTGTTGTTGTTGTTTTAAAACTTTTTTTTTTTTTCAATTTATAACCTCAATCCAGAGAGCTCAGGTTTTGTGAAAGACCCCATCCCAGGTGGAAGAGTGGTTGAGAAGGGTGTCTGATGTCGCTGGCCTTCACAGGAATGCTCAACAGGCACACATATTTGTACATTCACATGCGTACAACACACACAAACATACACACAAAACCTTTTTCTTCCACCTTCCTCTTCTCATTCCTTTGTTTTTTTCTTTTCTTTCTTTCTTTTTTTTTTTTTTCAAGGTAGGGTCTCACTCTAGCCCAGGCTGACCTGGAATTCACTCTCTATTTTCAGGGTGGTCTCGAACTCCTCACTCCTTTTTACCATCTCTCTTAACACCTCTTCAGTCCCTACACAGACCTGGCCAGCAGCATTAACAGGTTCCTGACCTCTTCTTCTTCTTCTTTGGTTGTTGTTATTTTTGTAATTTAAATTTTTTTTTTTTTTTTTTTTTTTTTTTTGGTTTTTCGAGGTAGGGTCTCACTCTGGCTCAGGATGACCTGGAATTCACTATGGAGTCTCAGGGTGACCTCAAACTCACAGTGCTCCTCCTACCTCCGCCTCCTGAGTGCTGGGATTAAAGGTGTGCACCACCACGCCCGCTTAAATTTTTTTTTTTTTCATTTTTGAGAGACAGATAAAAGAGGCAGATAAATAGAGACACACACAGAGAGAATGGACACACTAGAGCCTTTGGCCACTGCAGATGAACTCCAGACTCATGTGCCACCTTGTGTATCTGGCTTACGTGGGTCCTGAGAACAGAACCCGGGTCCTTTGTCTTTGCAGGCAAATGCCTTAACTGCTAAGCCATCTCTCCATCCCTGTAATTTTTCTTATGAGAGAGAGAGAGAATTGACATGCCAGGGTCTCCAGCCACTGCAATTGAACTCCAGCTGCAGGCAAGCACCTTAATGGCTAAGTCATCTCTCCAGCCCCCTGACCTCTTCTGGTATTTGTGAGGTCATCATAGTACCAGGCTACTCTCTTCAGCATCTGCTTTCACTACAGGGAATGAGGGTTTGGGAAACCCTGGTATATGTGGGGAAGGAAGAGCCTTCCTGGAGATAAAGTTGGTATTTTTGTTTGGCAATCACTGACACTTTCCACACTGCAAGAGTTAATCTCTGGTAGGCCCCTGCAGCCCAGCAGTAGTGAGTCGGCTGTCAGGACCTATTTGCTTGAGAGGTGACAGGCCATACATACAATACTTACCCAAGCAGAAGCCCCAGCCATGTGTGGTGAACTTGACCCAGCAACAAAAGCAAAGTTTTGTATATTTAAGTTTAAGTGCTTTTCTTTCTTTATCTCTCTCTCTCTCTCTCTCTCTCTCTCTCTCTCTCTGTGTGTGTGTGTGTATGTGTGTGTGTGTGTGTGTGTGTGTGTGTGTGTGTGTTGTTTTGGGTACTGCACTGATGGACTCTGTGGGTGCCCAGATAATATTTAACATGTGAACTGTGTAGTCACATGGAAGAGGAATTCAGAAGCATTTGTTCAATAGAGGGTAAGAGGCGTGGCTTGTCCCATGCCTCATCCAGTCCTGCCCCCATCTGAAGCAAACAGAAGGCTGAATGTCCACATAGAAGCTGTGTTCTATGCACTCAGCCAGACCCCTAACACACAGCAGTGCTTGGTGGCCATTTAATGAAACACACAGACAAAGACACTGGGCATTGCCACAGCCAGACCAGTGCAGACTTGCTCCGGTCTCTCAGGGCAACATTGAGCAGGGACTGGAGACGGGCCTGCAGCAAGTCTGCCTCGTGACTGGGCCCATAAGCACACCTGAAGATGGGCATGGTGGCACATGCCTATAATGCCAACATGCAGGGTGTGGAGCCAGAAGTATCAAGAGCTCAAGGCCAGATTTAGTTACTTAGCAAATTTAAGGCCAAAAAAAGAAAGAAAAGAAAAAAGAAAAAACTGGAGGAGGAGGAGAAGAAGGTGTACTAAGGACAATAACAGCTCCTGCACACAGCTCACAGTGGGAAGTGACAGGTGATCACATGCCCGAGTTCCCGCCATGGGCAGCTGCTCTGTAAATGGTGTAAAGACAGGAAGAAGCTTCAGGTTAAGTAAAGCGCCCAGTCCTCACCATTCCATCAAGGGAATTTGAGTGACCAGACTATCCACAAATAACCCAAAAGGTCAAGAGACTCGCTGCAAATTTTATCTAGGGTCAGAAGGAGAATTAATCCCCATGAGAAATGAAAGCACAATTACTGCTCTTTTTTTTAATTTTAAACTTTAGGTTTATTTTATGTTGACTTGAAAAGTAATTGCATAGACTTATGGGATGTCACATGATGTTTCAAAAATACTTATGCCAGTCTGAGACTACAAAGTAAATTCCAGGTATCATTTCTTTGTGGTGAGAATATTTAAAATCTTTTAATAGTTTTGAAAATCAAAAATACATCATTATTAGGCTGAAAAAATGGCTCAGCAGTTAAGGCACTTGACTGCAAGCCTAATGACCCGGGTTTGATCCCCAGTACCCACATACAGCCTGATGTACAAAGTGATACATGCTTCCAGAGTTTGTTTGCAGCAGCTGGAGGCCCTGAAGAGCCTCTTCTCATTCTCTCCCTCTCTGTCTCTCCTTGCAAATGTTAAAGAAGACAGTGAACGAGCCCACCATCCTGAGGTTTTCCTATGCTCTTTTTCCTTCCTTGCCTCCTTCCTCCTCATTCCCACCCCCAAACAACCACTGACCTGCTTCTTGTCCCTGTGGACTAGTTTGAATTTTCTAGTGTTCTGGAGATGAAATTATACTGTGCATCATCGTGGCCTGGCTTCCTTCACTCTGGCTGTCAACTGTGTTTTGTTTTGGTTTTGGTTTTTCAAGGTAGGGTCTCGTTCTAGCCCAGGCTGACCCGCAATTCACTATGTAGTCTCAGGGTGGCCTCAAACTCATTGCAGTCCTCCTACCTCTGCCTCCCGAGTGCTGGGATTAAAGGCGTGCGCCACCACGCCCGGCTTGGCTGTCAACTTTGAAGAGACTGTTCAGCTCAGATCTGGCCGGGGAACTCTGCTCTTATAGGTGCAGCAGTTGAGTGTCCCAGATTCTGTGTGTAATTTATGTTCCTATTTTTGCCTAAATATATAACCTTGAATACTAGCCTCTCACCTTTTCCCACCAATTGTCACCTAAAAAATAGTTAAAGGAACTAAAGGGTTCAGAAGATTCCTGAAGGCAATGCAGACAGTGACTCCAGACCGTGAAGTATTCAGCAGCAGACGTCTACAGTACTGAATTTAGACTGTCATGTGTGTGTGTGTCTGTTTTATTCATTCATTTATTTTTTTATATATATATATATATTTTTTTTTTCGAGGTAGGGTCTCACTCTAGCCCAGGCTGACCTGGAATTCACTATGGAGTCTCAGGGTGGCCTTGAATTCACAGTGATCCTCCTACCTCTGCCTCCGAATGCTGGGATTAAAGGCGTGCGCCACCACGCCTGGCTCATTCATTTATTTCGAGATAGGGTTTCACTCTTTAACCCAGGCAGACCTGGAACTGGCTATCTAGCCTGAGCTGGTCCCAAATGTATAGCCATTCTCCTACCTTAGTGGCCTAGTACTGGGATTACTGTGTGAGCCATCAACCTGGCCAGACTGTGTTGTTTCAACCTTTGCAGATTGCTTTAGAGCAAACCCTGCTTTGCCACTGTGCCTTCAGCCTACAAGGAGTCAACAAGAAACAGACGTGATGCTGAAGAATGTATGGGAGAAAGGTAGGGTGTCTGGAGTTTGTTTGAAAAGGTCTCCAGCAAGCAGAGTACCTGGTGTCTGTAATCCCACATCCTGGAGGCTGAAGCATGAGAACTGTCATAGCCAGAGGCCAGCCTAGGCTACAGAAGGAACCTGGGCACCAGAGAGAGACCTGTATCCCCCCCACACACACAAAAAAAAAGAAGAAAAAAAAAAGAAGCCAGGCATGTGGTGGTATACACCTTTAATTCCAGCACTCAAGGATTACTGTGAGTTCAAGACCAGCCTGGTACTACAGAAAGAGTTCCAGATCAGCCTGAGCTAGAGCGAGACCTTACCTGGAAAAAAAAAAAAAATATATATATATATATATGTGTGTGTGTGTGTGTATGTGTGTGTGTGTGTGTGTGTGTACATATATATATATATATATGCACATATATACATAGCAACATATCAACATATATAGCAATCAACTGGGCAGGGTGACACAGCATGCCTTTAATCTCAGCACCTGGGAGGCTGAGGTGGGAGGATCACCCTGAGTTCCAAGTCAGCCTGGGCTAGAGTAAGACTGCTGAGAGGAGAGGAGAGGAGAGGAGAGGAGAGGAGAGGAGAGGAGAGGAGAGGAGAGGAGAGGAGAGGAGAGGAGAGGAGAGGAGAGGAGAGGAGAGGAGAGGAGAGGAGAGGAGAGGAGAGGAGAGGAGAGGAGAGGAGAGGAGAGGAGAAGAAAAGAAAAAGTCTCTAGAAAATAAATGGATAAATGGTGGGTGTAGATTGAGTGAGTCTGGCCACCTTCTGGCAGTGGTTAAAGCTTCATTATGTATACAGGGCTTTTGTGTACAGTAGGAAATTACATCATAAACAGGTTTGCTCAGCACATGTAAGAAACTCCCTATTGTCTTTAGGGTGAGATTTTGCCTTAAATGTTGTTCATACATCAGTTTTCCTTTTCAAACCACTATGTTTTAGTCGAGAACTTAAGGGTAATTTTAAGACTTGAGTAAAATAATACTTATCTTAGTCCTCCTTAATACAGAATTAGCACTTAATAAGCAACATTTGCTTACTGGATAATGACTTCATCAGTGTTGATGTGTGGGTATCAACAGCCAGATCTTCTTGGAACTTGAAGGTTTCAAATAATGGACAAAGAACTAAGAAAAGAAATGTTAAAAGCCAGGCATGATGGCTTATGCTTTGAATCCCAGCAGTCGGGAGGCAGAGGTATAAGGATCCTTGTGAGTTCAAGGCCATCCTGAGACTACATAGTGAATTCCAGGTCAGCCTGGGCTAGAGCAAGACCCTACCTCAAAAAAAAAAAAAAAAAAAAAAAAAAAAGTCTTTCTTCTGAAGGCTTAACTTGAGGAAGTTTCCTAGGAGCATATTGGATTTAGGAAGTTTCTGAAAGAATTTTTGAGATCCCTGGGATCCCCAGAGTCTCAGATGGACATGGTGGCCCACATCTCTGTCAATCCCAGCATTTGGGAGGTAGAGGCAGGAGAATCAGGAGTTCAGTCAAGGTCATCCTCAGCTACATGGTGATTTTTAGACCAGCCAGGATGACATAAGACTCTTAAAAAAAAAAAAAAAAGGAAAAAAGAAAAAGGCCAGGTGCGACTGCACATGCCTAATCCCAGCACTGGAGAGGCAGAGATAGGAGGATCACCATAAATTTATGAGTTTGAGGCCATCCTGAGACTACATAGTGAATTCCAGGTCAGCCTGAGCTAGAGTGAGACCCTACCTCAAAAAACAAAACCAAAAAGGGGGGGGGGGGTAAAAATTGGAAGCTGGAGTAGCAGAGGCCAGTAAGTTAAAAAGGAGACATAAAGGGAAGAGAAAGGAAGGGAGGAGGGTACTTAATAGGTTGATATTGTATATATGTAAGTACAATGATTGTGATGGGGAGGTAATATGATGGAGAATGGAATTTCAAAGGGGAAAGGGGGGGAGGGAATTACCATGGGATTTTTTTTTATAATCATGGAAAATGCTAATAAAAATTTAAAAACAATTGGAAGCTGGGCTAGATGATGCACACCGTTAGTTCCAGCACTCAAGGAGGCTGAAGTAGGAGGATTACGATGAGTTCCAGGTCAGCCTGGGCCAAATGAGAGCCTGCCTCAAAACAAACAAACAAAAAATTGTATATGTAGGGTTAGGGAAGTGGTTCAGTGGTTAGAGGTGCTTGCTTGCCAGCCCCGGTTCAATTCTCCAGCCACTCATGTAAAATCCAATGGCCATTTGTTTGCAGCAGCAAGAGATCCTGGTGCATGCACACACATATACAAACGGATAAATAAAAAAATTTAAATGGATATGAAATATGCAATTGAGTGGTGATCCAAGTATATTGTATGCATATATTAAAATGTCACAGGGCTGGAGAGATAGCATAGTGATTAAGGTGTTTGCCTGCAAAGCCAAAGGACCCTGGATCAATTCTCTAGAACGCACATAAGCCAGATGCACAAGGAGGCGCATGCCTCTGGAGTTTGTCTGCAGTGGCTAGGGACCCTGACGCACTCTTTCTCTCCTTCTCAAATAAAATATGTTTAAAATAAAAATGAATAAATAAAAAGGTCACAATATACCCATTATTTTATACAATTAACACAACCTAATAAAAACAATAGCCACACATAGGGCTGGGGAATGTAGCTTCACTGGTGGAATGCTTGCCTAGCATGTACAAAGCCCTGGATTCAATCCCAACACCACACAACTAGAAAAATGGTCCATCCCTGTAGCCCTAACATTCAGAGGTAAAGGCAGGGAATCAGAAGTTCAAGGGCACCGCAGTTACATATCAAGCCTGAAGCCAGCCTGGGACACATGAGACACTGTCTCAGAAAAAAGTAAGATGGGCTGGAGAGATCACTCAATGTGGCTAAGGCCCTGGCCTACCAAGCCTAACAACCCAGGTTCAGTTCCCTATCATCCACATAAAGCCATGTACACAAAGTACCACATGCATCTGGAGTTTGTTTGCAGTGGCTGGAGGCCCTGGCACAGACATTTCTCTCTCTTTCTCTCCCTCCTTGCAAACTTGCAAATAAATAACAAAATATATTTTTTAAAAAGTAAGATGTGTTGGTACATGTAATAGGAGGGTTTTTTGTTTTGTTTTGTTTTGTTTTGTTATTTTAACACAAGAGCCTATTGGATCACATATGGGTTTATGTTTAAAGAAGACTCACGATGGGGGCTGGTCACCAGAAAGATCACCCATGTAATTAAAGGACTAGGTCAACTTCCATGAAGTAGAAGGAAACCAGAAGTTGGCTCCATCAGTCATGAACACTCTGCACACAGTAGTTTAGTGGCACTTCCAAGTTGATGGACACACCAATGTCCTGAGATGAGAAAGGCATAGGAAGAGATATGGAAGCTCTGTATTTGGGGCTTTGATGGATTCCTGACTATATCAGTTCCTTTCTCACTACTGTGACTAAATAACTGAACATGAACTTAAGAAAGGATGTTTTTAGAGGCTTCTTAAACCCCATCTGGCCTCCCTAGATAAGAGCTCTTCATTTCTTCCTTCTCCTAAGTTCTGAACTTCCCCATTTCTGGGAACCCAGCTCATACCCTATCTCAAAAAAAGGTTGGGGGTAGAGACATGGCTTAGCACTTTCCTGTGAAACCTAAGGACCCATGTTTGACTCTCCAGATCCCACGAAAGCCAGACACACAAAAGTGAGGCAAGTGCAAGATCGCACATGCCCACTAGGTGGCACAATCATCTGGAGTTTGATTGCAGTGGCTGAGGCCCTAGCAATTCTCTCTCTCTCTTTTACTCTCTCTCTCTTTCTCTCTAAAAATGAAATGAAATAAAATAAAATAAAGATGAAGTGTTTATTTTGGCTTCTGGTTTTAATTGCAGTCCATCATGGCAGGCAGTGCATGTGGCAAGAGCCTGAGGCGGCTGGTCACTTGGTGCCTTTGACCAGAAGCAGAGATGATGTCTCACTTTTGTTCAGAGACAGCAGCCCATAGGATGGTTCCACCCACATTCAGGGTTGGTTTTCTCCCTTCAGTTAAACTTTTCTGGGAACACTCTCCCAGACAATTCAAAATCCCTCAACTTGACAATGAAGAAAGACTAACCACTACTCCCTCTGTGTATATCTTTGTTGACTGGCCTTCTGGATGGTGTCTTCGGTAATAAAACTCATCAGAAGGGGAGCAGTCTCCTGAGTTCTGTAAGCCATATACAATATACCTGAAAGGATACCAGGAACCCCCAGATTTGTAACCAGTTGGTCAGAAAAACTAGTAGCCTGGAAACTCCTGCACTTGTGCACTCAGGGACCATGCCCTTCACCTGTGAAGTCAGACCCTGGCTCTGGGAGATTAGTATACCCTTTCCTGTTATTCCCTTGTCAGAGAAGGGTCTTGCCTCATTGGTTCCATTGGGGTAATTTCCTAAAGGTTGGCGTTGGGGAGGGCAGATTTACCTAGCAAAATAATTCCAGTGCCTTTTGACACATACCCTGTATTTTTTTTTTTCCCTGAGGTAGTTGTCTCACTCTACCCCAGGCTGACCTGGAGCATTCTGTAGTTCCAGGCTGGCCTCAAACTCATAGCAATCCCCCTACCTCTGCCTGCTGAGTGCTAGGATGAAAGGTATGTGCCACCATGCCCTGCTAATTGTCAATTTTTCAATAAGGAATTCACTTAGTACTTTCCTTTCTTTAAACTAAATACCCTTAACTAGTTTCTTTGGGGAGGAGTATTCTTGTTGTTTGTGACAGGTCTCATGTACTACAGGTTGGCCTACAACTTGTTATGTAGCTGAGAATGACTCTGAACTCCTCATCCTCCTGCCTCCACCTCCCAAGTGCTGGAATTACAAGCGTGCACCATCATATCTAGCTTAATACATTTAATTTTGGGTGACCATTCCATAGTATCAAAGCACAGCCATATGCAAAGAGCTAAGCTACATCAGCAAGGTCACAGACAACTGGTTAACATTCACCAACTTGGTGGGCAAATGCAGCCATTGACTGCCTATGTGAATCAAAAGAGGATAAGTGGCCTGGCATCATGATAGTTGCCTGTATCCAGCATCGTGGTAGATGCCTGTATACAGTATCATGGTAGATGTCTGCATCCATCATCATGATAGATACCTGATCTCAGCATCATGATAGATGCCTGTATACAGCACCATGGTAGATGTCTGTATACAGCATCATGGTAGATGCCTGATCTCAGCATCATGGTAGATATCTGTATACAGCATCATGGTAGATGTCTGCATCCATCATCATGGTAGATACCTGATCTCAGCATCATGGTAGATGTCTGCACCCCAGCATCATGGTACATGTCTATATCCATCATCATGGTAGATATCTGTATGCAGCATCATGATAGATGTCTGTATACAGCATCATGGTAGATGTCTATATACAGTATCATGGTAGACGCCTGTATACAGCATCGTGGTACCTGCCTGTATACAGCATCATGGTAGATGACTGATCTCAGCATCGTGGTAAATATCTGTACCCCAGCATCATGATAGATGTCTGTATCCATCATCATGGTAGATGTCTGTATACACTATCATGGTATATGCCTGATCTCAGCATCATGGTACATGTCTGTACCCCAGATCATGGTAGATACCTGTACCCCAGAATTGTGGCAGATGCCCGGCATTGTAGTAGATGCCTATATCCAGCATCATGGTAGATGTGTGTACTCCACCACTATTGTGTCGATACCTGTACCCCAGCTCTCTGGAGGAAGAGGTAGCAGGATAGGGAGTGGAAGGCCAACCTGGAGGATGGACCAGGTCAGCTCTTCTCGTCCCATACCTCAGACCCCTTGCCCATCTCTCACTGATGATGCCTGCCCAGGTCCTGCCCTCAGCTCCAAGAGTCATGGATGCTGGCTCCCTATCTCCCCTTGCCCTCTCACTCTTTGTCCAAGGCACCCCCAATTCTCCCCATTTCAGAGAGGGAGTTATCTCAGGCTCCAGCTGCCCCTGAGCAGAGGGCAGCATTGCATTCCACACAAGTGAGGCATGTAAGAGAGAAGTGCAAGGAGCTGGAGAAGAGCAGAACAAGATGCTCACTTAGAAGGAGGAAGGTAGCAAGGTAGGAAGGCCACCTACAGGGGCTGGGCCTGAGACAGCAGCAGAACCCCCTTTGTGACACCAGTGCCCCAAGCCCCTTCCATCTCTTGTTCTCTAAGCACTCCTCCTTACCCTTGCTGTCACTCGTATTTTATATGTATATATAATTTGAAAGAGAGAATGGGGCCCAGCATGATGGCTCACACCTTTAATCCCAGCACTCAGGAGGCAGAGGTAGGAGGATTGCTGTGAGTTCAAGGCCAGCCTGAGACTACATAGTGAATTCCAGGTCAGCCTGGGCTACAGTGAGATCCTACCAAAAAAAAAAAGAAAGAAAGAAAGAAAGAAAGAAAGAAAGAAAGAAAGAAAGAAAGAAAGAAAGGGGGAGAAAGAGAGACAGAATGGTCATGACAGGGCCTCCTGCCACTGCAAACAAAGTCAAGACCTATGGTACAGTATGTGGGTACTGGGGAATAGAATCCAAATTGTCAAACTTTACAAGCAAGCTCATTTCACCACAGAACCATCTCTCCAGCCCTTCTGTTTTTGTTTTTCAAATACGCCACTTCCATCTTCCTTTCCATCTCAGCTTACTAGATTTATTTCATCTGTGTTCTTAAAAATATTTTTTTATTATTTTGCACATGCGCGCGTGTATGTATGTGCTCATTGTCTCTGCAAGTTTGCATCTGGCTTTATGTGGGTGCTGGGAAATTGAACCCAGGGCCAACAGGCTTTGTAAATAACCACTGAGTCATCTCCTCAGTCTCCTTACTAGGTTTTCTTCTTATTTTAGAGAGAGAGAGAGAGAATAGGTGCACCAGGACCTTCAACCTGCTGCGAATGGGCTCCAGATGTGTGCATCCTTTTGCGGTGCATGTGCAACACTGCACGCTTGCGTCAACTGAGCCTGTTGACATAGGACCTGGAGATTTGAACATAAGTTTTTAGGCTTCGCAGGCAAGCACCTTAAACATTAAGCCATCTCCTAAACCCCTTTACTAGGTTTTGATGTTAAAAAATGACCTTAGGGGGCTGGGGATGTGGCTTCGTTGATAGAATACTTGCCTAGCATGCATGAAGCCCTGGGTTTGATCCCCAGTATCACATGAACTGAGTGCAGAAGTGCATGCCTGTAATCCCAGCACTTGAGAGGTGGATGCAGGAGGATCATTTCCATTCCATATGGTTTTTGAGGCCACACTGGGCTACATAAGCTCTTGTCTCATGAAAACAACAAGAGGAGCTTCTCAAACCCCCTCTACCTCCTGAGGCAAGATCTCTGCCTTCTTTCCTTCCCTTAAGTTCAGGGCTTTTCAAACCCTGTCTTGCCTCCTTGAGCAAGAACTATGTATTCCTTCCTTCCATTAAGCCCTCCTTCCCTTCTTCCTCCTAAAGATCTAAGCAACAATAAAACTTTTCTGAAACTTTAAAAGGAAGGAAGGAAGGAAGGAAAGAAGGAAGGAAGGAAGGAAGAAAAGAACTGAACATGGTGGCTCACACCTGTAATACCAGCACTTTGGAGGCAGAGGCAGGAAAATTATTGTGAGTTCAAGGCCAGCTTGGTCAACACAGCATATCCCAGTTCAGTCAGGAGTACTGGTAATAGTAATAGTAAGAACCTGCCTCAAAAAGAAAAAAGAAATGTCTAGGAAATGGAACCAGCCTAGATGCCCCTCAACGGATGAGTAGATAATGAAGATGTTGCACATTTACACAATGGCATTCTACTCAGTGGTAAAGAAAAAGGAAATTATGAAATTTGCAGGAAAATGGATAGATCTGGAAAAGATTATACTTAGTGAGGTAACCCAGGCCCAGAAAGCCAAATGTCGCATGGTTTCTCTCATATGTGGATCCTAGCTACAAATGATTGAACTTCTATGTGAGTAAGAGCAAAACTCAGTAGCAGAGGCCAGTAAGCTAGAAAGGGGCTATAAATGGAATAGAAAGGGAGGTGGGAATTAATAGGATGGTATTGTATATATGTAAGGAGAAGAATATATACATGGGGGTGAAAAGGCCTAAGTGAGGTCAGGGGAAGAGATTGAGTAAAGGAAAGGTAAAGGGAGGGCTAATCAAAATATAAGAGGATATAAATAAGTCATATGGAAACCTACTTATTTTGGACAATGGAACACTCAGAAGCCATAGGTTGTTACTAAAAAATTTTCACTGCCAGGGATTTGATACCTTCCAGTGAGTTGTTGGCCAGGGAGGTCACTGATATCCCCAAAACATTATAGGACATTGCCAAGGCTCCTGGTTTCCCACCAGGAATAGATGGTAAGACCCTATTGCTGAAGACTCCACATACTTGGGCTACAAGGTCACTGAAAAATCCTGCTGGAGCTGAGTTGAAAATCTCCTCCATGTAGACTAGCTGACAGAAAGCTGGAAGAAGCCATTCTGCATGCAGTTGAATGGCAGAGAGAGAAATCACCAGTGGAGATACTCAATAGTAGACACTGCAAGCCTTATATTTGGCCAGCCAGGCCAAATGAGCCAATGAGTGCAATAGTGGCATGTCTGTTATGAGGGAAACAAACTGCTCTCTAATTGGACTGGAGGCCTGCTCCATGGGAGGGAATACATCCCTGATACTGAAAACCTACTACAGGGTATTCATGAGCCCTAGGGGTGTAACGTCTGCTGCTGTCTGGCTAAATGTATATACCGTACTCACCAAACTGCCCAGTAAGCACTTCTCTTAATGTTTATACCCATATATTAATGCTATTCTCACTTTTGGTTAGAAAAGCTTCTCTTTTCAGATGGCAGTGACCTTGGGATGACATGGTGCTGAGAAGAAGTGACAGAGGAGTGCTCAGCACTGCAATATCTCTGTCACACCTTCCAAGGCTCAGGGTCCATTATGGAAGAGGTGGTAGAAAGAATGTAAGAGCCAAAGGCAGGATAAGACTCCTTACAATGTGCTCCTCCAGACACAAAATAGGCTGGATATCCATGACCTCACAGTGCCTGACACTACCTACACAAGACCATCATCATGGGAGGAAAAGATGATGACATCAAAATAAAAGAGGGACTGATTGAGAGGGGGAGGGAATATGATGGAGAGTGGAGTTTCAAAGGGGAAAGTAAGGGAAGCGAGGGTGTTACCATGTCGACAATTATGGAAGTTGTCAATTAAAAAAATAAATTAAAAAAACAGAAATGATATAAGCAGTACTCCAGTGCTTTAATTCCATTACCAAATGCTGGGCACTGTGTCATGTGTATGCTATGATTTTGTATGGCAGCACAGTAGATGTATGTGCACCAGTATCCACAACCAGGCACACACACACACACATGCACTCACACATGCACATGCATCCATGCAGGCATGGCAGAAGGGTGTTGACGGCTGCAGAGCCACCAAGCATAGGAACTCAGCGTCATTATAACCTTTGGAACACCCTGGCTTACCTGCCAATGGTTGATTGGATCTCTTGCTCACATGAAACATTCTGGGGCTCTGAGTCTTATACACTCAGCTTTGTCTTCCATAGGCTTCCTTCCAAAGCAGGTCCAGAGACAGAGCTGACAGCAGAGAGATTGTCTGGGAGGAAACTCTAGGCACAGCTGAGAGAGGAGTGGAGCCCAGGCAGGGAAATGGCAGAGGCCCATCCAGATGCATGGTTGAGCCTGTGGAGGCTGGGCCTGGGCCACTATCCCTCTTGTACTCCTCAGAAGATGGGCAGAGGTAGGAGGGTCGCCTTGAGTTCAAGGCCACCCTGAGACTACAGACTGAATTTCAGGTCAGCCTGAGCTAGAGTGACACCCTACCTCGAAAAAAGATAAAAGTGAAATAAAATAAAATAATGAAAAGATGACTGTGTGGAACACACTCGGAATCCCCCCCACACCCTAACGAAGCTGGGGTATGTGTGCATCAGAGCATCTCCCAGGGCCCGAATCCTCCAGTGGGACTAGGTCCACCCTCCCAAGGATAGGGCGCCAGGCCAGAGTGAGTCTCCAGGCACTGTCAAGTCTTGCAGGAGGAGCCAGCTGATGACAAATGTCCAGAGGATGTAGGCAGAGGACCCACCAAGCACTGTCCTTGCGCCTCGGCACTGAGACACCTCCAAGCTGCCCTTTTCTTAGGATTGGCTCCTCTCCACTGCCACATTCTCTGCTTTCTGCCTCCCCTCCCCGCTCCCCCCCCCCCCCCCCCGTGGATTCCTGCTTCAACACTTACAAAAGAACTTACTTTTCTGGTTCCAACACATGTATTAACAAGAATAATAGCAAACTGGCTTCTTCCACGCCTGCCCAACAGTTCTCCTGACACACAGTGAGGGGTCACCTTCCATTCTTAACAAAGCCATCAGCAGGGAAAATCAGTTGTCTTTGAGGGAAGAACACAGACTCGGGAGGAGAGGCTACATCTGGACAACCCAGTGTGTTAAAGATGAAGTCGTTCTGGTTCTAACACAGCACAGCTAGTGTATGTTTTGCTTTTCCTCACCTAACCCCACCTCCTCTACACACATGGTTGCCAAGCCAAGAAGAAGACTTAGGACTCCCTCTCCCCAGGGAAGCCTGAGCCCCCAACCTTCTTGCAGGCTTCTGTTTGCTAGAACCTGAATCTCCTTGAGAGACTCCCCACCACAGGGTAGGGACCAGGACCTTTGAGGGCAGCCAGGGAGGAGGAGTGCCCTGGCCTGGAAAGCAAGAGTTGGGTGGTTCCTGCTGGGGCTGAGACCTTCTCCCACTCCAAAGTCTCTTGCACCCTGAGGGCCAGCAAGACCTTGGGAGAGACAGACAGGCTTTGGGGCAGGGCAGAATGGGGGATACCTCACGAAGCTGTGCGCTGGCACCCAGACTCCAGAGTTTAAAGGAGACTGTACCTTCAGGACCCCTTGAGATTTTGGCAGCGAGAGCACTATGGACTCCAAATGGGCTGGCTTGGAGAGAGGCCTGAGGCCAGTGAGGACTGCAAGCAAGCCTGAGGGTAGAAGTGGTTCACTAAGATGATGGGATGAAAAGATGGCCGCCTGTTCCATAGGGCTGTTTCCTTCCTTCTTTCTTTTTCATTACTTCCATTCTTTCCCTCCTCCTGTTTTTCCTTCTTCCTTTCTTTTTTTTTTATTTATTTTTTAAATTATTTATTTATTTGAGAGCGACAGACAGACAGAGAGAAAGAGGCAGATAGAGAGAGAGAATGGGCATGCCAGGGCCTCCAGCCACTGCAAACGAACTCCAGATGCATGCACCCCCTTGTGCATCTGGCTAATGTGGGTCCTGGAGAATCGAGCCTTGAACCAGGGTCCTTAGGGTTCATAGGTAAGCGCTTAACCGCTAAGCCATCTCTCCAGCCCCCTTCTTCCTTTTCTTTAGTAAGACCACATCTCACTGTGTAGCCCCTCAAGTCACAGGTACCATGCAGGCTGTCTGAGGCTGCACTGCACAGGGCCTCTCCATGAGGGAAGGGACAAGGCAGATCTGTCTAACCCAAAACTTTTCTGCCGCATGCCACCTCCCCAGGGTCCAGTCCAAGGACCCCTTTCTCTCATAACTACATATGTGTTTGTTGGAGTTTTGAAGAGGGATGGGTGGGGGAGGGTGTTTGTTTGATTTTGTTTTGTTTTTTCCAGATTGGTCTCTTAGCTCAGGCCGACCTAGAATTCACTCTGTAGTCCCAGGCTGGGCTCGAACTCACAGCAATTCTCCTACCTCTGCTTCCTGAGTGCTGGAATAAAAGGCATGTGCCATCACAGCCAGTGTTTGATTTTATTTTTAAAAATATTTTATTTAGCCAGGAGTGGTGGTGCACACCTTTAATCCCAGCACTTGGGAGGCAGAGGTAAGAGGATCGCCATGAGTTCAAGGCCACCCTGAGATGACAGAGTTAATTCCAGGTCAGACTGGACCAGAGTAAGACCCTACCTCGAAAAACCAAAAAAAAAAAATATATATATATATATATATTTTTATTTATTTTATTTAGCCAGGTGTGGTGGCACACGCCTTTAATCCCAGCACTTGGGAGGCAGAGGTAGGAGAATCGGCATGAGTTCAAGGCCACCCAAAGACTACTTATTGATTTCCAGGTCAGCCTGGGCTAGAGTGAAACCCTACCTTAAAAAAACAAAAAAAAAAAATTATTTATTTATTTGCAAGTAGAGAGAGAGAAGAAAGAAGAGAGACAGACAGAATGGGTGCACCAGGGCCTCCTACTGCAGCAAACAAACTAAGTATACATGCCACTTTGTGTATTAAGTGATACTGCAGAATCAAAGCAGGCTTGTTTGGTTTCTCAGGTAAGTACCTTAACTACTGAGCAATCTCTCCAGCCCTGATTGATTTTTTTTTTTTTTTTTTTTTGAGGTAGAGTCTCACTCTAGCACAGCTGACCTGGAATTCACTATGTAGTTTCAGGGTGGCCTTGAACTCATGACAATCCTTCTATCTCTGCCTCTCGAGTGCTGGAAATAAAGGCATGTGCCACCATACCTGGTTTAATTTTTTTAATTAATTAATTTATTTATCTATTTATTTTTGGTTTTTCAAGGTAGGGTCTCACTCTAGTCCTGGCTGACCTGGAATTCACTATGTAGTCTCAGGGTGGCCTCGAACTCACGGCGATCCTCCTACCTCTGCCTCCCGAGTGCTGGGATTAAAGGTGTTTACCACCATAGCTGCCTAATTAATTAATTGATTGATTGATTGATTTTCAGAAAGAGAAGCAGATAGAGAGAATGGGCACACCAGGGCCTCTAGCCACTGCAAATAAACTCCAGATGCATGGCCCACCTTGTACATCTGGCTTATGTGGGTACTAGGGAATTAAACCTGGGTCCTTAGGCTTCCCAGGAAAGCACCTCAACTACTAAGCCATCTCTCCAGCCCCTGATTGAAGTTTTTTGTTGTTGTTGTTGTTTGTTTTTTGCTTTTTTGGTTTTTGGTTTTTTTTGAGGTAAGGTCTCACTTTCTAGCCCAGGCTGACCTGGAATTCACTATGCAGTCTCAGGCTGGCCTTGAACTCACAGTGATCCATCTATCTCTGCCTCTCAAGTACTGGGATTAAAAGCATGTGCCACCATCCCGGCTAAAACTCCCCCGAGGTAGGGTCTCACTCTAGCTCAGGCTGACCTGAATTCACTATGGAGTCTCAGGGTGGCCTTGAACTCACAGTGATCCTCCTACCTCTGTCTCCCTAGTGCTGAGATTAAAGGCGTGCACTACCATGCCCGGCTCTACTCTTGTAGTCTTTAAAGTAAATTTTTTTGTTGTTGGTTTTTGGCCAGGTGTGGTGGCACACACTTTAAATCCCAGCACTTGGAAGGCTGAGGTAGGAGGATGGCTGTAAATTCAAGGCCCTCCAAGACTACATAGTAAATTCCAGGTCAAAAAAGCTGGGCATGGTGGTGCACGCCTTTAATCCCAGCACTTGGGAGGCAGAAGTAGGAGGATCACCGTGAGTTCGAGGCCACCCTGAGACTCCATAGTGAATTCCAGGTCAGCCTGAGCTAGAGTGAGACCCTACCTCAAAAAACAAAAAAAAAAAAAAAAAAAAAAAAAAAAGTGCTAGACTAGCCTGAGCTACCTAGCCAGTTTGAAGCCAGACTGGATAATGCAATGAGACCCCAACTTAAAAAAAAAAAAGTTGGCGACAATAGCCATATGATTGTAATTTCCTCCCCCACCCTCCTGTGTCTCTCCTCTTCTACCTCTCTTCCACTGAATTCCTCCTTTCCAACTAGTCCCTGGTCTAATTCTGTTTTCCCCCTTTATATTAATTGATTGATTAGTTATTATTTTCAAGCAAAGAGATAGAGAGGAATGGCATATAGGGCATCTTGCCGCTGCAAATGAACTCCAGACATGCATCACTTTGAGCATCTGGCTTTACGTGGGTACTGGGGAATGAAATCATGGCTAACCCTGGCTAGCAGGCTTTGCAAGCTAGTGCCTTTAATTGCTAAGCTATCTCTTCAGCATTTCTGATTTATTTTGATGGTGTCATTTTTTTTCTACTATGCAAGTGAGACATCCCCCATCTTTAATTAAAGGTATATACATCTGTGATAAAAGTTTTTTGTTTGTTTGTTTGTTTTTGTTTTTTGGTTTTTTTTTTGGTTTTTGTTCTTTTTGGTTTTTCAAGGTAGGGTCTCACTCTGGTCCAGGCTGACCTGGAATTAACTCTGTAGTCTCAGGGTGGCCTTGAACTCACGGTGATCCTCCTACCTCTGCCTCCCGAGTGCTGGGATTAAAGGCGTGCGCCACCACGCCTGGCGAGTGATAAAAGTTTTAAAGTTTTAAACTTTTAAAGTTTCTTTTCTAAGACACAGTCTTTATGGTTATGCCCATTGTAGTGGTCAACCTTGTGTAGCTGTGAGAAAGACCTGAGCAAGAGCAGCTTGTGGGGGAAAAGGGTTTATTTTGGCTTACAGACTCTAGGGGAAACTCCATGGCAGAGGAAAACGATGGCATGAGCAGAGGATGGACATCACCTCCTGACCAACATCAGGTGGACAACAGCAACAAAAGAGTGTGCCAAACACTGGCAATGGGAAGCTGGCTATAAGCCTGCCCCCAACAATACATCACCTCCAGGAGGTGTTAATTCCCAGACTGCCACCAGCTGGGGATGTAGCATTCAGACCACATAAGTTTATGGGAGACATCTGAATCAAACCACCACACCCAGCGTCTTGAGGGCTCTTGTCTTTTTGTGCTCACACTCATGAAGATGTAGGGGGGAGTTGCTCTTTCTCACAGGATCCAGGAGAGAGGCAACAGCTCCACACAGGGATGTTGGAAGTCCTCTGAGCCTCCAATCTCCATGTCTCCAGACACCCACTGCTAATGCCTGACAGGCCCAGAGCCGCACTGCTGGCTCCAACTTGCAGAGTCCACCTACCTTCTGTCTGGCTCAGCTGGCTACCTTTTGCAAAGGCCACATGGTAAACAGTTAAGTCCAGGCCCCACTAGGGTTGGCCAGGAAACGTCCCTCCTCAGCGATGCCATGGAGGGCCTGGGGATGTGGGGGATGAGCATACCCTTTCTCCTGTCTTTTCTCCCAACTCAGATCCCCCTCCTTCCATCTCTTGCAACCTGGCGGCACTATGTTGAACACAGTACTTTCGAGAAAAGTTTAGCATTTTCTTAGCTGCTCCAGGGGATTTCTCAGCCCCATGACCCCGAAATCCTCTCCATCTGCTTCCTCATGTGCTCCCACACCACCCTGTCTTGCTTTCTGACCCGGCACGTCCCAGGAAGCTGGGAGCACTGTGCTGCCTGCAGCTGCATGTGGGGTTCAAGCTCAGGATGGCCCAGCACCCTCGGAGCCCTGCTCGGCCCTCCACAGCCCTCACGGAGCTGCTGTCTTCCCCTGTCTTAGGTCAGGACAAAATGAAGTCACAGCAGGAGGGTGACAGAGACAGGAAGGGGGTCATCCACATTTCTCGAGAAACCACCCAGCCATTATCCCTTCCTTGCCTAACAATGTTCCCAGGTCTAGGTGTCCTGCCCCCTTATCTCTCAGGTCACCTGGTTACTGTTCTGGTGTCACACCCTGGCTATCTTAGATCTCCCCTAAAGAAACCTTTACTTTCCCTTCCTCACCTTCCCTCACCTGAAGAGCTCTACATAGTCCACTGTCTGCGATCCCCCAAGTCTACTGCTCCGCTCTTGAGGGTCAGTCCTGGCAGCTCGAACCCCCCCCCCCATAAAAGCTTCCATCTTTGCCTCAGAGTGGTCTCCGTGGCCTTGGTCACTCCTGAACCTTACATCCTGTGCCTCCGCCTACAGGTACGTCAGTGGCCAGCCTGCCAGACCTGACCGTGCACCTCCTGCGGCCCAACCCATGGCCTCGGTGGCGTCCAGCAGGATCGGGAAGGGGAATCTGACAGAGTTGTTCGTGCTTCCCAAGGTACTTTCTGGAAGGCAACAGAGTTCATCCTTACACCCCAACCCTCAGTCCATTTTCCACTCCTCTCTCCTCCCACTAGCGGGCCTCAAAGTCTCAGGACGACCTCATGACCTTGGCTACCAGAAGAGACGACGGAGTGGCATTTGGGGAGTGCGTCACCACTCTCCTTTCTTTCCAGTCCCACTTTGTTACAATGTTATAGAACTACAGCCACCATCAATTTGAAGCAATGCAGACCCAAGCCACAAACAGCAGATCGAGTTGAATGCGTTAATTAGGGAAGTTGAGTCACAATTCTGTATTGCAATCATACAAAAATAAAGTCAGATACACGCACATGCACGAAGCTGAGAGTCGTCCTCGGTCCAAAGTGTGGAGCGGGCGCCCCCTGGTGGCTCCGCTGAGGTTCCCAGGAACTGCCCGCCAGCTCGCCTCCGCCCAAACCCAGCAATCTGCTATCTCATGCAGGATTGGAAGGCTTTCCTTCCCTTCGGAGCCAAGTTACACTCCTGGCATTCTCTGTCCTAAACTGATACCCAGTTCCAGGAAGAACTGGCTTCTGGGACAAATTTGCACAGGCGCTCCCAGGAGATAGTCTGGCCCAGCCCGTTGCCCAGTGTGTCTGGTACTTCTCAGCCCCACTGGGCCAGACCTCAGGCCACGCCCTGAAAAGGGGTCCCTGCGACAGGCCCGCAATGCAATGCTCCTGCTCAGGCCCCTGAACTCACAGCACAGAAGAAAACCTTGCTCTGTTTACAGGAATTCCGTACAAACCACCCCCCCCCCCATCATCTGAACATTCAAGTTCCACATTTTCAGATACCCTAGGTCAACCATAGGCTGAAAATTCTAAATAGAAAATTCCAGAAATAAACGATCCATAGTTAAAAAAAAAAAAAAATCATTAACACCAGGCGTGGTGGCGCATGCCTTTAATCCTAGCATTTCAGGAGGCAGAGGCAGGAGGATCGACGTAAATTCAAGGCCAGCCTGGAACTACAGAGTGAATTCCAGGTCAGCTTGGGCTAGCATGAGACCCTGCCTCAAAAAAACAAGAACAAAAGCCGGGTGTGGTGGCGCATGCCTTTAATCCTAGCATTTCAGGAGGCAAAGGTAGGAGGATCACTGTTTTAAGGCCACCCTGAGACTACATAGTGAATTCCAGGTCAGCCTGGGCTAGAGTGAGACCCTAACCCCCTCCAAAAAAAAACAAGAACAAAACAACAAAGAAA
Organism: Jaculus jaculus; assembly: GCF_020740685.1. Classification (NCBI taxonomy): domain Eukaryota; kingdom Metazoa; phylum Chordata; class Mammalia; order Rodentia; family Dipodidae; genus Jaculus; species Jaculus jaculus. The sequence continues at coordinate 726,193 of NC_059109.1, forward strand.
CAACTTTATTTTTTTTTAATATTTTTGGTTCGTTTTTATTTATTTATTTGCGAGTGACAGAGAGAGAGAGAGAAAAAGAGAGGCAGATAGAGAATGGGCACTCCAGGGCTTCCAGCCACTGCAAACGAACTCCAGATGCGTGCGCCCCTTTGTGCATCTGGCTAACATGGGTCCTGGGGAATTGAGCCTTGAACCAGGGTCCTTAGGCTTCACAGGCAAGCGTTTAACTGCTAAGCCATCTCTCCAGCCCAAGAAAACATCTTTAAATTTTGTTTTATTTATTTATACATATGTGTGTGTGTGCCTGCTAGAGCCTTTTGCTGCTTACTTTGAGTTGTTAAGAAATTGAACCCCGGGTCTGGGGAAATGGCTTAGCAGTTTTAAGGCATTTGCCTGTGAAGCCTAAGGACCACTGTTTGATTTCCCAGGACCCACATAAGCAAGAGATGCACAAGGGGGCACATGTGTCTGGAGTTCTTTTGCAGTGGCTAGAGGCCCTGGCATGCCCATTCTCTCTTTCTCTCTGTATGCCTCCTTCTCTCTCAAAAAATAGACAAATAAATAAAAATAGGTTAAAAAAAAAAAAGTTGAACCGGGGCTGGAGAGAAGGTTTAGTGGTTACTGTGCTTGCCTGCAAAGCCAAAGAACCCAGGTTTGACTCCCCAGGACCCCACAAAAGCCAGATGCACAAGGGGACACACGCGTCCGGAGTTCACCCATTCTTTATCTGCTTTTTTTTTTTTTCTCTCTCTCTCAAATAAATAAATGAAAAAATAAAAAAGGGTATTATTTTTTTAAAAATTGAAAGCCAGGCGTGGTGGCACATGCCTTTATCCCAGCACTCAGGAAGCAGAGGTAGGAGGATTGCCATGAGTTCCAGGCCACCCTGAGAATACATAGTGAATTCCAAGTCAGCCTGGGCTAGAGTGAAATTCTACCTTGAAACACCACCCCCACAAAAAAAAATCAGCTGGAGAAATGGCTCAGCAGTTAAGGTGCTTGCATGCAAAACCCAGTGATCCAGGTTCAATTCCTCAGTAACCACATAAGGCAGATCCACAAAGTGGCACATGCATCTGGAGTTCGTTTGCACTGGCTAGAAGCTTTGACATGCCCATTCTTTCTCTTTTTCATCTCTTCTCCCTGTCTCTCTCTCCGCTTTCAAATAAATAAATAAAATATTTTAAAAAACAAAAAGGGCTTTCTGCGACACGGCTGTGGGTGCAGCGGGGGTTCTGTCCGCTCCCGCTCCTGACTCACCGCTGTTCACTCTGGCCCAGGAACAAGTCGGTCAGGAAGCCCGGCCGCAGCCATGGCCTTTAAGGGTACCGGAAAGACACCCGTGGAACCCGAGGTGGCCATCCACAGAATCCGGATCACCCTCACCAGCCATGAAGTCCTTGGAGAAGGTGCATGTTGACTTGATCAGAGGAGCCAAGAACAAGCACCTCAAAGTGAAAGGACCACTTCGCATGCCCACCAAGACACCCAGAATAACTACAAGGAAAACACCTTGTGGTGAGGTGAAGGTTCCAAGACATGGGATGGCTTCCAGATGAGAATCCATCCACAAGCAACTCATTGATTTACACAGTCCCTCTGAGATTGCTAAACGGATTACCTCCATCAGCATTGAGCCAGGCGTGTAGGTTGAAGTCACCATTGCAGATGCCTAAGTCAATTATTTTAATAAACTGACTTATTCAGTAAAAAAAAAATAAATAAAATAAAAATAAGTTTAAAAAAACAAAAAAGGGGGGCTGGAGATATGACTCAATGGTTAGTGGTGCTTGCTTGCAAAACCCGATGGCCTGGATTCAATTCCCCAGTACCCATGGAAAGCTAGATGCACAAAATGACAGGTGGTCCTGGTGTGCCCATTCTTATACAATCTCTCTCTCCCCCTTGCAAATAATAAAAACATTTTAATTATTTATTTATATATTTGCAAGCAGAGAAAGACAGGGAGAAGAGAGAGAAAGAGAATATAGGACGTTATAAAAATATTTTTTAAAATTCCTTAAAAAATTATGCTCAGTATATTTAGTAAGGTAACCCAGGCCCAGAAAGCCAAATGTCACATGGTCTCTCTCATATGTGGATCCTAGCTACAAATGATTGGACTTCTGTGTGAGTAGGAATAAAATTCAGTAGCAGAGGCTAGCAAGCTAGAAAGAAGATATAAAGGGAATAGAAAGTGAGGGAGGGGGGACTTAATAGGATGGTATTGTATATGTTACTAGATAATAGGGATGAGATACCTTCCAGTGAGTTGATGGCCAGAGAGGTCACTGATATACCCAAAACAATACAGGCCATTGCTGAGGCTCTTGGTTTCCCACCAAGAATAGATGGTAATGGGCAGTGTGAAACAGGTTTGCTGGATGCCTGCATGGAGACCCCATGGGGCCATGAGGATGAACTGTGGATTGCAGTGGAGACCCAGTGGAGATGCCGGGAACTGAGATGGCTGCTGAGGAAAGCTGCCAGCCCCGATGAAGTTTTCCAGGACTGAGAGTAGCCTAGCTGGAGGGGCGGAATTGGAATGCCAGAGACTTGTTGCTGGTTAGAATGATCAGACTTGGAGATTTGTCACTGGCTAGAGTTGTTGGACTTGAAGCTATAGAGTTTGATGTTTGTCCTGGCTGTTTTAAATCTTGTATTGATTGAATATTTCTTTGCTATGCCCAATGCCTGATTCTGTGCTATTATGGGTTTTTTGAGGTTATTTTTGGTATTGTGGTTCAGTTAAAAGACATCGGATTATGGGGATATATGAACATCATTGGGATTGATAAAAAAATATGAGGACTTTTAAAGTTGGACTAAATGCATTGCATTTTACATCATGTATGGATATCAGTTTATGGGGGCCAGGGGCAGAATGTGATGGTTTAATTCAGGTGTCCTCCATAAACTTAGGTGTTCTAAATGTTAGTTTCCCAGCTGATAGAGATTTGGGAATTTCCAGGAATGTATTGTTGGGGGCAGGCTTATGGGTGTTATAGCCAGTTTACCCTTGCCAGTGTTTGGCACACTCTCCTGTTGCTATTGTCCACCTTTTGTTGGCTTGGGGATGATGTTCACTCTCTGCTCATGTCGTCGTTTTCCCTGCCATCACGGGGCTTCCCCCTCAAGACTATAAGCCAAAATAAACCTCTTTCCCCTCCCCCCCACCGCCACACACAAAAAAGAATAGATGATAAGACCCTTTGCTAAAGACTCCACATACTTGGGCTGCAAGGTTACTGAGAAATCCTGCAGCAGCTGAGCTGAAAACCTCCTCCATGTAGACCAGCAGACAGAAAGCTGGAAAAAGCTACGCTGCATGCAGTTCAAAGGGACAAAAAGAAATCAACAGTGAGGATACTCAACAGTGGACACTGCAAGCCTTATATTTGGCCAGCCAGGCCAAATGAGCCAACAGGTGCACATAGTGGCACATCTGTCATGGGGGAAATCAACTGTTCTCTAATTGGACTGGAGGCCCGCTCCATGGGAGGGAATATATCCCTGATACTGAAAACCTACAACAGGGTATTCATGAGCCCTGGGGGTGTAACGTCTGCTGGTGTCTGGCTAAATATATGTACTACACTCACCAAACTGCCCAGCAAGCACTTCTCTTAATGTTCATACCCATATAATGCTACTTTCACTTTTGGTTACAGAAGCTTCTCTTTTCAGATGGTGGTGACCTCGGGATGCCTCAGAAGGCACCATGGTGCTGAGAAGAAGTGACAGAGGAGTGCTCAGCACTGGAATATCTCTATCACATCTTCCAAGGCTCAGGGTCCATTGCGGAAGAGGTGGCAGAAAGAATGTAAGAGCCAAAAGAAAGTTAGGACTCCTTACAACATGCTCCTCCAGAAACAAAATGGCCTGACTATCCATGATCTCATAATGCCTGACACTACCTACACAAGACCATCATAATAGGAGGAAAAGATGATGACATCAAAATAAAAGAGACTGATTGAAAGGGGGAGGGGATATGATGGAGATTAGAGTTTCAAAGGGGATAGTGGGGGGGATTACCATGGGTTATTGTCTGTAATTATGGAAGTTGTCAATAAAAATAAATAAATTAAAAAAATTAAACTAGGCATGGTGGCCCACGCCTTTAATCCCAGCACTTGGGAGGCAGAGGTAGGAGGATCGCCTTGAGTTCGAGGCCACCCTGAGACTTCATAGTGAATTCCAGGTCAGCCAGGGCTAGAGTGAGACCCCACCTCGAAAAAAAAAAAAAAAATCATGCTCAAGCCAGTGTGGTGGTGGTGCACACCTTTAATCTCAGTACTCAGGAGGCAGAGGTAAGAGGATCACCATAAATTCAAGGACAGCCTTGAGACCACAGAGTGAATTCCAAATCAGCCTGGGCTAGAGCAAACCTCTACCTCAAAAAAGGAGAGAAGGGGCTGGAGACATGGCTTAGCAGTTAAGCGATTGCCTGTGAAGCCTAAGGACCCCGGTTCGAGGCTCGGTTCCCCAGATCCCACATTAGCCAGATGCACAAGGGGGCGCACGCATCTGGCGTTTGTTTGTAGAGGCTGGAAGCCCTGGCGTGCCCATTCTCTCTCTCTCTCCCTCTATCTGTCTTTCTCTCTATGTCTGTCGCTCTCAAATAAATCAATAAAAAAAAAAATTTAATAAAAAAAAAAAGGATGGGCTGGAGAGGTGGCTTAGCGGTTAAGCACTTGCCTGTGAAGCCTAAGGACCCCGGTTCGAGGCTCGGTTCCCCAGGTCCCACGTTAGCCAGATGCACAAGGGGGCGCACGCGTCTGGAGTTCGTTTGCAGAGGCTGGAAGCCCTGGCGCGCCCATTCTCTCTCTCTCCCTCTATCTGTCTTTCTCTCTGTGTCTGTTGCTCTCAAAATAAATAAATAAATAAAATTTAAAAAAAAAAAAAAAAGGAGAGAAGGCTTAGCAGTTAAGGTGTTTGTCTGTGAAGCCAAAGGACCCAGGTTCGATTCCCCAGGACCCATGTAAGCCAGATGCACAAGTGATTCATGCATCTGGAGTTTGTTTGCAGTGGCTACAGGCCCTGGCGTGCCTATTCTCTCTCTCCAATCTCTCTCTCTCTTTCTCTCTCTCTCTGCTTGAAAATAAGTAAATAGGCCGGGTGTGGTGGCACACGCCTTTAATTCCAGCACTCGGGAGGCAGAGGTAGGAGGAGAGTTTGAGGCCACCCTGAGACTACATAGTGAATTCCAGGTCAGCCTGAGCCAGAGTGAGACCCTACCTCGAAAAAACCAAAAAAAAAAAAAAAAAAAAAAAGAAAGAAAGAAAAAGAAAATAAGTAAATAGAACATCAAAAAAACAAAACAAAACAAAAAAGTTCTACTCAACTAAATGGAATATAAATACAAAGTATGAATACATGGTGGCTCACTCCTGTAATGCCAGCACTGAGATAGGAAGACAGCCACAAGCTTGAACATAGTGAAATCTTATCTCAAAATAAGTTAAGCCATAAAAGAAAATCCCCCAAATAGCTAAAAGAAAATGAGCCAGGCATGGTGGCACACACCTTTAATCCCAGTATTCAGGAGGCAGTGGTAGGATCGCCATGAGTTCAAGGCCACCTTGAGACTACATAGTGACTTCCAGGTCAGCCTGGGCTAGAGTGAGATCCTACTTCCCCCCCCCCAAAAAAATTTATTTTTCATGGACTAGTAGAGAGATGATTTAGCAGTTAAAGCACTTGCCTGTGAAGCCTAAGGACCCAGGTTCGATTCCTCAGGACCCATATAAGCCAGATGCACATGCATCTGGAATTCGTTTGCAGGGGCTAGAGGCTATGGCATGCCCATTCTCTCTTTCCTTCTCTGCCTCTTTCCATCTCTCTCTCAAATAAATGAATATATTTTTAAAAAATTTCAAGCCAGGTGTGGTGGCTCACACCTTTAATCCCAGCACTCAGGAGGCAGAGGTAGGTGGCCATGAGCAAGGCCACTCTGAGACTACATAGTGAATTCCAGGTCAGCCTGGGCTAGAGTGAGACCCTACCTCAAAAAAACAAAAAGCAAAAAACAAAAACAAAACAAAAAATTCAGGCTATACCCCTATTTTATTTTATTACCGCCTGTCAGCAACAATTATGGTGACAACTTTCCCCATCTATACAGACATTGCCATCTAGTGGCAATTTTTTTATTTGTTTCTGTTTTTCAAGGTAGGGTTTTACTCTTGCCCAGGCTGACCTGGAATTCACTATGTAGTCTCAGGGTGGTCTTGAACTCACAGCTGTCTTCCTACCTCTGCCTCATGAGTTCTGGAATCAAAGGCGTGCACCACCACGCTCAGCTAGTGGCAACTTTTTAACAGCCATTTAAAAAGTAGCCAGCAGAGGTAGAGGTAGGAGAATCACTGTGAGTTTGAGGCCACCCTGACACTATATAGTGAATTCCAGGTCAGCCTGGCTAGAGTGAGATCCTACCTCAAAAAAACAAAAATAAAAAAAATTATAAATAGGGCTGAAGAGATGGCTCAGCAGTTAAATTCACTTGCTTGCAAAACCTGATGGCCAAGTTTTTCAATTCCTCAGTACCCATGTAAAGCCAGATGCACAAAGTAGCACATGCATCTGGAATTTGTTTGCAGTGGCAGAAGGCCCTGGTACACTCATATTCTCTCCCTCTCTCTCTCTCTCTCCTTCTTTCTGTCTATCTGAAATAAGTAAATAAAAATATGGGTTTAAATAATATCATTGATAACATTCATGCTTAGAAGTGAAATGTAAAGATTAAGCAAATATTACTTTGAGGTACTATTTGAAGGAAATCACTGGATGTGGTCAAAAGCTAATAGATCTGGCCATGGTAGTGCTTGCCTGTAATCTCATCACTCAAGAAGCAAGTCAGGGGCTGGAGAGATGGCTTCATGGTTAAGGGCTTGTATGTGAAGCCTAAGGACCCCAGTTCGAGACTTAATTCCCCAGGACCCATGTTAGCCAGATGCACAAGGGGGCGCACACGTCTGGAGTTCCTTTGCAGTGGCTGGAGACCCTGGCACACCCATTCTCCCTATCTGCCTCTTTGTCTGTCGCTCTCAAATAAATAAGTTAAAAAAAAAAAAAAAAAGAAGCAAGTCAGGAGGATGAGGCGTTCAAGTTCATCCTGAGGTCAGCCTGAGTTACATGTGACCTGTCTCAAAAATAATCAAGAAAGTGGTTCTGCCTTACATGAAGTGTGGAGCCCTGGTCAAAGGAAACAATGACGCTAGTGACTTCACATATCCAACCAGTAATGGACAGGTCATGCTGACCTCCCCAGTCACTCAGGGAGAAAGCTATCCATCTGAACAGAATGTGCTTGGAGCTGGTAGGCAGCTCTCATAGGCCTGTAGTGCTGGTTCATACAAAAGGGAATGCAGATAGAACAGAACTGGGCCTGGAAAAATAGCTTAGTAATGAAAGCACTTGCCTACAAAGCCAAAGAACCCAGGTTCCATTCCTAAAGACTCACATAACCCGGATGCACAAGGTCGTACATGCATCCGGAGTACATTTGCCACTGCTGGAGGCCCTGAATCGCCCATTTTCTCTCTATCTGCCTCTCTTTGTCTCAAATAAATAAATCAATAAAAATAAAATATATTTTTTAAAAATCCAGGGATGGCAGCACATGCGTTTAATCCCAGTCCTTGGGAGGCAGAGGTAAGAGAATTTCTGTGAGTTCTAGGCTACCCCTAGACTACATAGTGAATTCCAGATCAGTCTGAGCTACAGCAAGACCCTACCTTGAAAAACAAAAAAAAAAAAAAAAAAAAGAGGAGAAAAGAGCCAAAAATGTGCTCCAGTAGAAGCTATCTTTAATAAATAAATGGGAGCTGCAGAGATGGCTCAGCAGTTAAAGGTGCTTGCTTGCAAAGTCTGACAGTTTGGGTTTGATTTCCCAGTACCCACATAAAGCCAAATGCACAAAGTGGTGCATGTGTCTTGAGTCCGTTTGCAGTGGCAGGAGGCCCTGGCATGCCCATTCATATTCTCTCTCTCGGTGTATCTCTTTGCTTATGAGTATATAAATAAATAAAAACCAAAAACCAAGTCCACACACTCCCCTCTCACCACCTTCCTTTGCCCTCCTTCTCATCCTTCCACAGACCCCCACCCTCTTCTTTAGTGCTGTCCTGTCCTTGGTGGATGCAGAGTTTCACTCAAACTTATCATCTTCCTGCCTCAGTCTCCCAAACGATGGGATTTCAGGTGACTGTCACAACCAGCTATCCCAGTTGTGTGTGTGGGGGTGCTCATGAGTATGTGCAGATTCACATGCACATGTGTGTGCATGTGTGTAGAGGCCAGAGGACAACCTCAGGTGTCGTTCCTCAGTCAAAGTCTACCTTTTTTGAGACAAGATCTCTGACCTGGAACTGGCCAAGTAGATTACTCTGGTTGGCCAGTGGGCCCCACTCCAGAGTCTTTTGTTTTTTGAAGTAGGATTTCACTCTAGCCCAGGCTGACCTGGAATTCACTGTATAGTCTCAGGCTGGCCTTGAACTCACAGCAATCCTCCTACCTCTGCATTCTGAGTGCTGAGATTAAAAGTGTGCACCATCATGCCTGTCCAACGATTTTTTTTTTCCAGGTAGGATTTCACTCTAGCTCAGGCTGACCTGGAATTCACTATGTAGTCTCAGGGTGGCCTTGAACTCATGGCGATCCTCCTACCTCTGCTTCCTGAATACTGGGATTAAAGGTGTGCACCACCACGCCCACGATTTTTTTTTTTTTTAACAACTTTGGCTGGTGACTTATTAACCACTGTCATGCAACTACCCCTAGGAGGAAGGGGCCTGAGGAAGTATGTCCAAATGGGCACATTGACACCATCATCCAGGGAGAAGTGGGGAGCTTTGCCATGCCCTGCGGAATGAGAGGGCGGAGGAGGTTGCAAGGAAGTGTGTTGGGAGGAGCAGAGGCGGAGGCGGTGGAAACCCAGGGTTCCTTCTCCAGCAGCCACCTGTAATGGCTTGTTCTGTTCGCGAGGTGTGGGCATAAGAAAGGAAGGAAGGCTGGGGAAGAAAGTGGTTGTTTCATTGCCTCAGGTCACCAGAAAGCAGCAAAGCCACTCAACCATCTCCTAACTCCAGGCTGGGGCTCTTTCTACCACTGCACATACTTGCAAACCAGTTCAACACAGAGACCCTTGTGTGCCTGTGGGAAGATCCCAAAACGGAAAAGGAAGGAGGGCTGCTGATGGGGAGGGTTCCACACAGGGACTGTTTCAGATTTGGGTGTATACAGTGAGCTCCTCTGTGGGACTAATTAGAGTAGAAGTGCAGCTTGTTATTCATTCATTCATTCATTTTTCCTTTGTGTCAGTAAGACAAAGGAGTTGTATTTAGAAAAAGGTAGAAAAACCCCAAAGTGCCAGAGCAAGCATGCTTAGGATTTCAAGCCACATCCAAAGAAGGGAATGAGAAAAAAAGAAGAAGAAAAGTTATACTTTATTTTTGTTGTTGTTTGCTTTTTTTTTTTTTTTTTTTTTTTTTTTTGAGGTAGGGTCTGGCTCTAGCCCAGGCTGACCTGAAATTCACTATGTAATCTCAAGGTGGCCTCCAACTTAAGGCAATCCTCTACCTCTGCCTCCCAAGTGCTGGAATCAAAGGTGTGTGCCACCATGCCTCGCTGTTTTTTGTTTGTTTTAAATTGTGTTTTTTTATTTGAGAGAGAAAGAAATAAGAGATAATGGATGTGTCAGGGCCTTTTGCACGTGCGCCACTTTGTGCATCTGGCTTTATGTGGCTTCTAGGGAATCAAACCAGGGCTGGTCAGCTTTGCAAGCAAACACCTGATCCACTGAGCCATTTCCTCTGCCCTCTTTTCTCCCTCCTTCCCTCACTTCCTCCCTTCTTTCCTTTTTCTTTCTTTCTTTCTTGTTGTTGTTTTTTTTTCTTTAAAAAAATGGGCTGGAGGGCTGGAGAGATGGCTTAGTGGTTAAGGCATTTGCCTGCAAAGCCAAAGGATCCCGGTTCAATTCTCCAGGTCCCACGTAAGCCAGATGCACAAGGTGGCGCACGCATCTGGAGTTTGTTCTCTCCCTTTCTCCCTTTCTCTCTCTGTGCCTCTCTCTCTCAAATAAATAAATAAATAAAATCTTTTTTAAAAATGGGCTGGAGAGATGGCTTAGTGGTTAAAGCGCTTGCCTGCGAAGCCTAAGGACCCAGGTTTGACTCCCCAGAATCCACGTAAGCCACGCACACATGGTGATGCATTGTGTCTGGAGTTCATTTGCAGTGGTTAGAGACCCTAACACTCCTATTCTCTCTCTCTTTCTCTCCCCTATCTCTCTCTCTCTCTCTCTCTCTCTCTCCAGTGCACATTAATAAATAAACTTTTTAAAAAACTTTATTTTATTTGTTTGAGAGAGAAAAAGAGGAAGAAAGGCAGATATATAGAGAGAATAGGAATACCAGGGCCTCTAGCCACTGCAAATGAACTCCAGATGCATGTGCCACCTTGTGCATCTGGTTTACGTGGATCCTGGGGATTCGAACCTGGGTCTTTTAGTTTTACAGACAAGTGCCTTAACCACTAAGCCATCTCTCCAGCCCTTGTTTTTATTTTTTCTTGAGACAGAGTTTCATCATGCAGCCTGGCTGGCCTGGAAATCCTTTATAGACCAGGGTGGCCTGTAATCCCAGCACTTGTGAGGTGGAAGTAGGAGAATTAATAGTTCAAGGCAAGCTTGGAAACATACTGAATTGGAGGGCAGTTTAGGATACATGAAGACGTCTCAAAACAAAATAAATGTGGGCTAGAGGAATGGCTTAGTAGTTAAGGCGTTTGCCTGCAAAGCCGACCCAGGTTCAATTCCCCAAGACCCACATTAGCCAGATGCACTAGGTGGCGCATGCATCTGGAGTTTGTTTGTGGTGGCTGGAGGCCCTGGCACATCCATTCTCTCACTCTCCCTCTTTCTCTGTCAAATAAATAAAAATAAAACTATTAAAAAACAAAACAAGCCGGGCGTGGTGGCGCACGCCTTTAATCCCAGCACTTGGGAGGCAGAGGTAGGAGGATTGCCATGAGTTTGAGGCCACCCTGAGACTCCATAGTGAATTCCAGGTCAGCCTGGGCTAGAGTGAGACCCTACCTCAAAAAAACAAAACAAAACAAAAAAAATGCAATGGCTTGGATCAATCCTGCTGCCTCTGCTTCCTGAGTGCTGGGATTACAGGCATGCACTATCATGTCCTCCTGGACTATAGATCTTGCTGAATGGTTGAGCACTTGTTTATCATATGTGAGGCCCTGGGTTCTATCCCCAAGAGAGAGTGAGGTATCCTCTGAGTGGATTTAATAGACACTTCCTCTGGGCACAGGCAGTTCTCAGGCACACAAACTTGGCAATAAGAGGCCATTTTTGTGCAAAGTGAAAGAGGGGCTGCCTTCCTTCTTCTAGGCAGATGACCATGCCCTATGCCAGGCTGAGGCCAGGAGAGCTGAGTGTAGGCTGGAATTCAGCTCCACTTACCAACCCTGCTGGAGCTCATGGTCAGGGTGGGAGGCGTCCAACCTCCTGGTTGCCTGGGTTGTCTGTTGGGACACATCCTATACATCAAAGCATTTCCAGTTAGGAACACAGCCTTGGAAAATCGGGAGGGTGTGAACAGGCTTCCTCTCTCCTTGTCCTTTTTAAAATGTATTTCATTTTAGGTAGCCCAGGCTGACCTGGAATTCACTATGTAGTCTCAGAGTGACCTTGAACTCACAGTGATCCTCCTACCTCTGCCTGCCAAGTGCTGGGGTTAAAGGCGTGCGCCACCACACCTGGCTTACCTTTTTCTTTTAATGGGTGGGCCCAGGTCCATGTGCACACTCACACTCAGCCCACAGTGCTTCAGAAGGAGTCATGGCATCTAAAAATAGGCAGGTGAAAGGGGTTCTTGCTAACCACAGTTACTGAATTATATGCAAATTACATCTTGGAAACCCAAAATATAAACAGGAAATGGGGAATGAAGTAACCAGAGTTTGGTGGAGTTCAAGGAAGTTTATGTCACCCCCTAAGAGTAAACAGAGGGGAAAGCCTAGGGCTGCATGAAGTTCTCCCCATGTGAATCTGGAGCCAGGAACTTTCCAAGTTTTTGAGACAGGGTCTTAGGTAGTCCAGGCTGGCTTTGAACTCACTATGCAGTGAAAAATGGCCTTGAGGAGTGGAGAGATGGCTTAGTGGTTAAGAGCTTGCCTGTGAAGCCTAAGGACCCCGGTTCAAGGCTCGATTCCCCAGGACCCACATTAGCCAGATGCACAGGGGGTACACGCGTCTGGAGTTTTGCAGTGGCTAGAGGCCCTGGCGCGCCCATTCTCTCTCTCTCTGCTTCTTTCTCTCTCTGTCTGTCGCTAACAAATAAATACATAAAAATAAACAACAAAAACTTTTTAAAAAAAGAAAGAAAGTGAAACTGTCAGAATGAAACCATTATTATATATAATATATGCTAATAAAAACTTTTTACCCCCAAGACACAAAATGGCCTGGATATCCATGACCTCACAGTGCCTGACACTACCTACACAAGACCATCATGAGAGGAGGAAAAGATCATGACATCAAAATAAAAGAGAGACTTATTGAGAGGGGGAGGGGATATGATGGAGAATGGAGTTTCAAAGGGGAAAGTGGGGAGAGGGAGGGCATTGCCATGGGATATTGTTCACAATCATGGAAGTTGTGAATAAAGAAAAAACTTTTTTAAAAATGAAAAAATAAAAGGAAAGAAAGTAGATTCCCCATTGACCCTCCTATGCCAGTAGGAGTGGTCATGTGTCTTGGTAGTAGTCAATAACATGACAACCCCAGTCATTCGAATGGGACTTCCAGAAAAGCTCTCTTCTGGGGATTGACTCAGCTGGCATGGGCCCCCTTTGCCCATTACTCACCCACTTCTTCCTGCCTAAAACAAAGCACAAGGGTCCAAGCTCTAGATACCATCTTCACTGTGTTTATTCATCTGTTCAAGAAATAGCCAAACAAGAAAAAAGAAGAAAAAAAGAAAGAAAGAAGGAAGGAAGGAAGTTAGGAAGGAAGGAAGGACAGGATGTGATGGTGCATGCCTTTATTCCCAGCACTCGTGAGGCAAAGGTAAGATGATTGAGGTCAGCTTGGTCTAGAGTGAGACCCTACCTCAAAAAGCAAAAAACAACAACAAAAAAGAAAGGAAAGGCCAGGCACTCTTTTCCAAAAAACATAAAAACCCGGTCCATGATTGGGCATGGTAATCCCATCACTTGGGAAGTGGAGGCAGGAGGATTGCTGCTGGTTTGAAGCCAGCCTGGTCTATACAATGAGTTCCAGGCCAGCAAGGGCTACATAATGACTCTATCTCAAAAAAAAAAAAAAAAAAAATCCCCTGTCCTCATGAACCTTACAGTCTAGTGAGAAGAGAGAAAGTATGACAAAACAAAGATATAGTATGTCAGGATACATTAAGAGCTAAAGAGAAAAGAGCCAGATGTGATGGCATATGCCTTTAATCCCAGCACTCGAGAGGCAGAGATAGGAGGATCGCTGTGAGTTTGAGGCTACCCTGGGACTGCATAGTGAATTCCAGGTCAGCCTGGGCTAGAGTGAGACCCTACCTCAAAAATAAATAAATAAACAAAATATCAAACAAACAAACAAAACCCCCCTACCATGCCCAGCTTTCTGTCTTGAGCAATGTCTCACTGTGTAGCCTCGGCTGCCCTTGATCGTACCATCCCACTTCTGCCTTCTTCCTTCCACATGCTGGGTTGACAGGAGTATATACTACCACGACCAGCCCAAGCTCACACTTTGTGTGACATGATCACTCAAGGAGTTTCTATTAAGTGGATGCCATTTGTGATGGTTCATATTGTCAACTCGATAGGATGTAAAATCACCTAGAAGCTAAACTTTTGGGCATGTCTGTGAGGAAGTTTCTAGGCTGGGATGGGGAACATGAACTGAGAATTCACCTCCCTCTGCTTCCCATCTGTGGAGGCAACATGGCCAGCAGCAGCCTGTGTTCCCCACTGCGATGGACCCTACCTTCTGACTATAAGCCAAAATAAACTCTTTCTCCTTCTTCTTCCAACTCCTCCTCCTCCTCCTTTTTTTTCAAGGTAGGGTCTCACTCTAGCCCAGGCTGACCTGGAAGTCACTATGTAGTCTCAGGGTGGCTTTGAACTCATAGCAATCCTCCTACCTGTGCTTCCCAAGTGCTGGGATTAGAAGCATGTGCCACCATGCCTGGCTCCTCCACCTTCTTTTTTCTAAAATGTTTTTACAGGGATTGGGGGGGGGGGGTGCTAAAGGCACTTGCTTATGAAGGCCTAGGTTCCATTCCCTAGTACCCATGTAAAGCCAAATGCACAATGTGGTGCCATATTCTCTCTTTCTCTCTCTCCAAATAAATAAACAATATGACAAAATTTTGTTGTTGTTGTTTTGAGGTAGGATCTTACTCTAGCCCAGGTTGATCTATAACCCACTCTGTAGTCCCAGGGTGGCCTCAAACTCACAGCAATCCTCTTACCTCTGCCTCCTTTGTGCCAGTGAATTCCAGGTCAATCTGGGGTAGAATGAGACCTTACCTTTAAAACAAAAAAAAAAAGAATAAAAAGTAAAACAGAAAATACTGAGATGAAGTGAGGAGAGAGAGATGGAGATGAAAGTGAGGAAGGATTCAGGCATTGGATAGAGACTGGAACACAGGTACCCAGAGAGAGGAACAGTGGCTCTATATGATACAAGGGAAGCCACTGGACATCACTTTTTCTTTTGGCAATCAAGTAACTCAGGCCCCTACCTTTGTAAGGTGGCAGGAAGTGCTGGGCTCTGACCCAGAAAGTACTACTATTTTCCTGGTCAGTCTCGGCTCTTCCTTCTGCCTCCCACCACCTCCCTTGCCTCACAAGCTGACACTGTGCTAAGGGGTCAACTCAGGCTGAATGGGAGGTAGTGCATAAGTAGGCCACTCAAGAAAGGGACTTACGGGGGGGAATTAATATGGCATTTTTTTTTATAATCATGGAAAATGCTAATAAAAATTTTTAAAAAAAGGGGGGGACTTACAAGTAGGCCATGGTGGCGCACGCCTTTAATCTCAGCACTAGGGAGGTGGAGGTAGGAGGATCGCCTTGAGTTCCAGGACACCCTGAGACTGCATAGTGAATTTCAGGTCAGCCTGAGCTAGAGTGAGACCCTACCTCAAAAAAAAAAAAGGAAGAGACTTACAACCCAGAAGAGGATCCAGTAGAGTTTTGTGTCAGAGACCACTGTTCCTAAAATGATATCTCCCCAGAGAGCTCCACTCTGCTCAAGGAGGACCCCATTTATCTGCATTGTATTCAGTAATGGATACCTGTTTGACCAGCTCTGCCTTAAATCATGTGACCATAGGACTCATTAAGACATGTTTTTGGGGTTGGAGAGCTGGCTCAGCAGCTAAGAGTGATTGCTGCTTACGCATGAGGAGCTGGGAAGACTAGGACGCAGCCCATCTGTAACCCCATTCTGTAGGTGTTGGGACCAGTGAATCACTGAGGCTCACTGGACAACAGCTGCAGTTTGAGGGAGAGACACCATCTTCAGGAAGTACACTACAGGATGAGCAGAAGAGACGGGCACTTGAAGATTTCCTATGGATGCCTCACACCCACCCATGGCCCACACATCTGCACACACACACACACACATACACACACACACACACACACATACACCACACATAATGCACCATACCACACATACTACACACACCCACACACTTTTTTTTTCACACAAAGGGGCAAGAAAAATTAGAACTATTTCCTGGTGACTGGGAAGGGTACAAAGCCGCACTGCTCTGAGCAACACCCTTGCTGGAGGAGGTGTGCCGTTGGGTGGACTTACGGCTGTTATAACCAGTTCCCTTTACCAGCAGGAGCTCAGCTCACTCTTGCTTTCTGCCAGCTGCTGTGGGAAGATGTGATGCCCAGCCTCTGCCATCCTTTCTCTGGTCATGAGGAAACTTACCCTGTAAGCAGAAATAAACCCTCCCCTGCCCTCACCTGCTTTGGGTTGAGTGTTTTCTCCCAGCAACTCAAAGGTAACTACAACAGAAACTTGGGTGCTTCTTTGAATACCTCCTTCATAATTTTGTTTGCAGGAGGGAATCAATTTGTTTTCAGGCTTATGTTCTGTTTTGTTTTCCTAGTTGAAAGGAGGGGTGGAGAGCATGAGAAAATAAAGGAAAATTACCATGCAGACATTGAAAGAACTTTACAGAAAGGAGTTGGAGGCTCAAGGGAAGATTTGCCTAAGATTCAGCTGCTTAAGGAATGTGGACATTCCTTGCTTTTGTATTGCAAGTGTCTAGAACAGATAATTACATATTGCTCAGAGCACAAGAGGTCTGCCAGGAGAGTGCTGGACTTGTCTGAACATTTTATTAATTGTATGCATTCTTTTCTTTATCTTCTAAAGCCCAGAGCCCCTGTCACACAGCACCTGTCCTGGCTCCAGCAGAAGTTTCCCCACAAAGGAATCTTCACTGTCGATAAACAAACCATAGTGCTTGCTCAGTCTCTCCTCTCCTCTGCCTCCAAAAGGCTGCTGGAAACTGTCTGAGTCTGTTTCTTGGAGGGTATTTTTTTTTTAATATTTTATTTTGTTATTTATTTATTTGAGAGAGAGGGAGAAAATGGGTGCTCCAGGGCTTCCAGCCACTGTGAATGAACTCCAGATGCACGTGCCACATTATGCACCTGGTTTACTTGGGTCTTGGGGGATTGAACCTGGGTCCTTGGGCTTCACAAGCAAGCACCTTAAACACAAAGCCGTCTCTCAAGCCCCAAGGGCCCAGTGACTTAACCTCTCACAGACTGCCTCACTGCCACCCTTTCTCTCCAACTCACATCCCTCTTCCCCTGTTTTGTCTAGTCTGTCACACAGCAGATATGTGAAGAGGTTCCACCATATATGTTCCAGGCACAGTGCTGGCAAAAGAATGTAGGCATGGCGGCACAGGCCTTCTGGGTCAGCCTGGGCTAAAGTGAGGCCCTACCTTGAAAAACCTAAATAAATGAATTAATTAATAAAGATAGGGGCTGGAGAGATGGCTTAGCAGTTAAGTTGCTTGCCTGTTCATTTGCAGTGGCTAGAGGCCCTTGAAGAGTTAATAGTCTTCCCTGAAAACTAAAAGGAACTAAAGAGTTAATAACTATCCCTAAAGCTTACAGGCAATAAAGAAGTTTGGCACCTTCCCTGACTGATGTAGTCCCCTTAGCCTAGATGGCCTTGAAGGACCAGAGACCATCTGGGTATCCTCTCTTAGACAATCCTGGCTGAAGAAGCCTATTCTGAACAAGGGCACACACAGCTACCAGTTCCTTATCAACTGCACCTGGTACAGTCTGTTTTTCTTAGGATCCTCCTTATAAACTTTGCCCCCTAGCCTGGCTCAGGGCTTCAGTCTTCTTCCCACGGGAAGGCTGCTGCCTCTGCTGTTTCTCTCAGTAAACTGTCTGTCTGTAGAAAGCAAGTCTGGTGTTCTCTTTTGCTTTTTTCTTACACTTTCCTTATAGCCCTGGTGTGCCTCTCTCTCTCAAATAAATAAAAAAAAAATTAAAATTTTTAATAAAGAAAAAAAAAAAAGATTTGAGGGCTGGAAAGATGGCTTAGTGGTTAAGTGCTTGCCTGTGAAGCCTAAGGTCTTCGGTTCCAGGCTCAATTCCCTAGGACCCACGCAAGCCAGATGCACAAGGTGGCGCATGCATCTGGAGTTCGTTTGCAGTGTCTGGAAGCCCTGGTGTGCCCATTTGCTCTCTCTCAATCTCTGCCTCTTTCTCTCTCTGTCTGTTGCTCTCAAATAAATAAATAAAAATTAACAAAAAATCTTTTTTGAAGATTCAATGTTAACTTTTATTGACTAAACAAGATCTCAAGCTCTTGATCCTCCTGCCTCCACCTCCCAGACGCTGGCATTACAGCCCAGGCTGCCACACCTGGCTCTGACTTACTTCCTGTAATACATAGTAATTGGCACCCATTACAGAAAGTAGCAACCAAATTGAAACCAATGGTAGTGCCATGTGGCCTGAAAGAGAAGTTATGATTTCTGCCTTGTATGCCTACCCTTCCCCAGCAGCCAGTTTTCTCTGATAAGAAAGGTGACATTTCCTGACTGGAAACCAAGGGGTGGAGGTGGACATAGAAAACATGGAACAAGCCATTTCCAAATGCTCCACACCCATGAGCTACTGGCCCCTCTAAGGTGGCAGCTCTTCAACCCAGCACCTCCACCCCAAAGCAGAGCTAGACCCCCAGGCCTCCTTGGCATCCCCTCCAACTCAAATAACTCTCTGGATAGGTCCTCAGTGGACTTTTCCTCAGGCCCAAAAGGTCAGAGCTCCTCAAATTACTGGAAAAACACGAGGCAGAAATCCCAGAGTCCAGGAAAGAAAAACAGCAACACGAAGCCAAATACAGCCCCTTGGATGTATGTGGGTTTTGGTCCACATCCAGTCTCAGCCAAAGCAGAAAGAAAATTACATGTCCAGGAAAAGTTGGGCTGAAGGGAGGAGGTGGAAAAACGAGCTGCAGTATCAAAGAAGGCTCTATATTTAAAAAAGAAAATTGGGGGACTGGAGAGATGGCTTAGCAGTTAAGGCATTTGCCTGCAAAGCCAAAGGATCCTGGTTCAACTCCCCAGGACCCATGTAAGCCAGATGCACAAGGGGCGCATGCATCTGGAGTTCATTTGCAGTGTCTGGAGGCCCTGGCATGCTCATTCACTCCCTCTCTCTACCTCTTTCACTCTCATAAATAAATAAATAAATAAATATTCTGTCCTCTGCTTGATCCATTCTAGGGTGAGGCTTTCTAGAAAAAATAAAGAAGAGAAGAGAAAAGAAAAGAAAAGAAGGAAAATTGGGCTGGAGAGATGGCTCAGCTGTTAAAGGTACTTACTTGTAAACCCTGATGGTCCAGGTTTGATTCACGACTGTTGACATAAAGCAGATGCACGAAGTACTCATGCATCTGGAGTTTGTTTGCAGGGGCAAGAGGACCTGCTATACCCATGCTCTCTCATGCACAAATAAAGAAGTGTAAAGGGCCAGGCATGGTGGCACAACCCTTTAATCCCAGCACTTGGAAGGCAGAGGTAGGGGTATCGCTGTGAGTTCAAGGTCAGCCTAAGACTACATAATGAATTCCAGGTCAGCCTGGGCTAGAGTGAGACCTCACCTCAAAAAAAAATTAAAATTGAATAACTTTTAATATTTTCCCTTTGTGTGTGTGTGTGTGTGTGTGTGTGTGTGTGTGTGTGTGTGTGTGTGTTTTGAGGTAGGGTATTACCATCTGGCCCAGGCTGACCTGGAATTAATTGTGTAGTCTCAGGGTGGCCTTGAACTCATGGCAATCCCCTACCTCTGCCTCCCAAATGCTGGATTCTTTTTCAAAAAGTTATTTAGGGGATGGAGAGATGGCTTAGATGTTAAGGCATTTGCCTGCAAAGTCAAAGGATCCCAGCTCAATTCCCCAGGATCCACATAAGCGAGATGCACAGGGTGGCACATGTGTCTGGAGTTCGTTTGCTATGACTGGAGGCCCTGGCATGCCCATTCTCTCTCTCTCTCTCTTTCTCTCTCTCTCTCTCTCTCTCTCTCTCTTTCTCTTTCTCTCTCCCCCTCTTTCTCTCTCTCAAATAAATAAATTAACTATTAAAAAATTATTGCTGGACATGGTGATGCCTGCCTTTAATCCAGCACTCAGGAGGCAGAGGTAGGAGGATCGCCATGAGTTCAAGACCACCCTGAGACTACATAGTAAATTCCAGGGTAACCTGGGCTAGAGTGAGACTACACCTCAAAAAAAAAAAAAAAAAAGAAAGAAAAAGAAAAGAAAAACCAAAAACAAAACAAAAAAATTATTTAGGGCTGAAGAGATGGCTTAGTGATTAAAGCATTTGCCTGCAAAGCCAATGGACCCAGGTTCAATTCCCCAGGACCCACATATGCCAAATGCACAAGGTAGCACATGCATCTGGAGTTCATTTGCAGTGGCTGGAGGCCCTGGTGTGTCCATTTTCTCTATCTTTCTTTGTGTCTCATAAATAAATAATATATATATTTTTAAGTGTAAAGGGCCTATGGCATGTAAAAGGATATTGAACCTTCCTTCTGCTCATAAGCAAGCATCCCAGTTTTGTCAAGCTTACCTATCAGATTGGGAAAGACCCAAAAGCTTTGTCAGCCCACTCGGAGTGAGGTTATCCGGAAACAGGTTTCCAAGCACATCACTGTGGGAATGCAAGAGAGAAACAAATGCATGGAGGGGAATTTGGTTGGCAATAATCAGTAAAGTTACATAAGCATTTCCTCTCCAAGCTAGTAATACTACTTCTAGGAATTTATTCCAATAAAAGTTCTGGCAAAAAATGTGAAAAAATATTTGCATATGGTTATTGTATCTCTGTAAGAGCAAAAGGCTAGAAACAACCCGAATATCTAATAACACAGAGTGAGTGAGTTAAATGTGGACATAAAAACAGGAAATAAACCTGGCGTGGTGGCACATACCTTTAATCCCAGCACTTGGGAGGAAGAGGTAGGAGGATCATCATGAGTTCAAGGCCACCCTGAGACTCCATAGTGAATTCCAGGTCAGCCTGTGCTAGAGTGAGACCCTACTTTGAAAAAACAAAACAAAACAACAAAAAGAAAATAGGAAATGGCTGGGCGTGGTGGCACACACCTTTAATCCCAACACTTGGGAGGCAGAGGTAGGAGGATCGCCATGAGTTCAAGGCCACCCTGAGACTACATAGTTAATTCCAGGTCAGCCTGGACCAGAGCGAGACCCTACCTCGAAAAACCAAAAAGAAAGAAAGAAAGAAAGGAGGGAGGGAGGGAGGGAGGGAGGGAGGGAGGGAGGGAGGGAGGGAGGGAAGGAGGGAAGGAAGGAAGGAAGGAAGGAAGGAAGGAAGGAAGGAAGGAAGGAAGGAAGGAAGGAAGGAAGGAAGGAAGGAAGGAAGAAAATAGGAAATAAAGACTACCACTAACCAAATATAGTGACTAATGCCTGTAATGCCAGCATTTGGCGGGGGGGGGGGAGGGGGGACTGAGGCAGTAGGATTGCTTGGACTTCAAAGCCAGCTTGTGCTATAGAGTAAGACCCTGCCTTAAAAGCCAAGAGGAGGACTGAAGAGATGGCTAAGCAGTTAAGGTGCTTCCCTGCAAAGCCAAAGGACCCTTCATTTCCCTAGGACCCATGTGAGACAGATGCACAAGGTGGCACATGCATCTGGAGTTCATTTGCAGTGGCTGAAGGCTTGGTGTGCTCATTGTCTACCTCTCTCTCATAAATAAAATAATATATATATATATATAATATATTTTTTAAAGCCAAAGAAAAAAGCAGGTGTGGTGGCGTAAGCCTTTAATCCCAGCATTCAGGAGGCAGAGGTAGGAGGATCGATGTGAGTTTGAGGCCAGCCTGACACTACATAGTGAATTCTAGGTCAGCCTGGACTAGAGTGAGAGTCTACCTCAAAAAAAGAAAAAGAAAGAGCTGGGCATGGTGGTGTACTCCTTTAATCCCATCACTTGTGAGGCAGAGGTAGGAGGATTACTGTGAGTTCTAGGCCATCCTGAGACTACCTAGTGAACTCCAGGTCAGCCTGGGCTACAGAGAGACCCTACTTTGGAAAAAAAAACAAAAACAAAACACCAAAAACAAGCAGGAAGATGCTAAATACTACCAAGTGCCACCAGCACTTCTAAAGTATAAATTGTGCTATATGAGGCCTTTCTTTCTCCTCTTTTTTCCCCCTTCTGAGGTAGTGTCTCACTATAGCCCAGGCTGACCTGGAATTCACTATGTAGTCTGAGGGTGGTCTCAAACTCACAAGAATCCTCCTACCTCTGCCTCCTTAGTGCTGAGATAGAAGGTGTGTGCCACTACGCTCTGCTCTTTCTCCTTAAAAAAAAGTGGGGGGGGGGCCTGGAGAAATGGCTTAGCCTTTAAGGCACTTGCCTGCAAAGCCTAAGGACCCATGTTTGACTCTCCAGATCCCATGTAATCCAGAAGCACAAAGATGAGGCAAGTGCAAGATCATACATACCCACTAGGTGGTGGAAGTGTCTGGAGTTCAATTTCAGTGGCTAAGGCTCTGATTCACCAATTCTCTCCCTCATTCTCTCTCTCTTTGCTTCTCTTTGTCTCTCTCTCTCTCTGTCTCTAAAATAAAAAAATTAAAATTAAAAATAATTTTAATTTTTAAATTTTATTTCTGAGAGAGAGGAAGACAGAGATTGGGAGAAAGAGGCAGAAAGAGAGAGAGAGAATGGGGGCTCCAGGGCCTTTCAGCCACTGTAAACGAACTCCAGATGTCTGTCCCCCCACTCAGACTGAGCACATGTACAAAGCTTGCATCACTTTTGCATCTGGCTATACATGGGGCCTGGAGATTCGAACAAGTATTCTTAGGCTTTGCAGGCAAGTACCTTAACTGCTAGGCCATCTCTCTAGCTCAAAAATAATTTTTTTAACTTCTTTTATATTTCATATTTATTTATTTATTTGACAGACAAAGAAGGAGAGAGAGCAAGAGAGAATGGTTGTGCCAGGGCTTCCAGCCACTGTAAATAAACTCTAGACGCTTGCTCCCCCTTGTGCATCTGGCTAACGTATGTCCTGGGGAATTGAACCTGGGTCCTTTGGCTTTGCAGGCAAATGCCTTAACTGCTAAGCCATCCCTCCAGCCCCCAAAAGTAATTTTTTTTTTAATTATTTTTATTTATTTATTTGCAAGCAGACAGAAACAGAGAAAAGATAGACATTGAGAGAGAATGGGCATGCTAAGGCCTCCAACCACTGAAAACACACTCCAGCTGCATGTGCCACTTTTTGCATTTGGCTTTATGTGTATATTTGGCAATCAAACCTGGGTTAGCAGGCTTTATAAGCAAATACCTTTAACCACTGAGCCATCTTCAAGGTCACTCTCCTGTCTAAGCAGGTTTCTCTTATCAGCTACAGTAAGAGGACACTCCTTATCTCAAGGAACAGAATTTAAGATAAACAGGACAAGAGGAAAAACAAATATAGACACACCAAGAAGTGTCACATGGAGGCCAGGCTTGGCTATCTGAGACCCTGTCTCAAAATAAAGGTCACTGGACAAATGAAACAAGAGGATGACAGCACATGGGAAGTGGAGACAAGAGAATCAGGAGTTTTAGGCTAACTTAGGCCACATGATTCTCATCTCAAGTGCAAAAATTATAAAAATGAGGTTGGGAAGATGGCTCTGCAGTTAAAGACACTTACTTGTAAGCCTGCCAACCTGGTTCAATTCCCCAGCACCCTCATAAAGTCAGATGCAAAATGTTGCATATGTCCGGAGTTCATTTGCAGTGCCAAGAAACCCTGGGTACTCCTACACACACATACACACAAGCTCACATAAAGAAATAATATTTATTTATTTGCATTCAGAGAGAAAATGGGCACCTCAGGGCCTCTAGCCACTGCAAACAGACTCCAGATGCATGGATCACCTTGTGCATTCGATATACGTGGATCCTGGGGAATTGAACCTGGGTCCTTTGGTTTTGTAGGCAAGTGCCTTAGCCACTAACCCATCTCTTCATCCCCATTTATAATTTTTTTTAAAGAACTGGGCTGGGGCTGGAGAGATGGCTTAGCAGTCAAGCGCTTGCCTGTGAAGCCTAAGGACCCCAGTTCGAGGCTCGATTCCCCAGGACCCACGTTAGCCAGATGCACAAGGAAGTGCATACATCTGGAGTTCGTTTGCAGTAGCTGGAAGCCCTGGCACGCCCATTCTCTCTCTGTGTCTCTATCTGCCTCTTACTCTCTCTGTCTGTCACTCTCAACTAAATAAATAAATAAAAAGAACTGGGCTGGAGAGATGGCTTAGCCATTAGGGCACTTGCCTGTGAAACCTAAGGACCCATGTTCAACTCGCCAGATCCCAGGTAAGCCAGACACAGAAAAGTGAGGCAAGCGCAAGGTTTCACATGCCCACTAGGTGGTGAAAGCATCTGGAGTTCAATTGTAGTGGCTGAAGTCCTGGCACACCAATTCTCTCTCTCTCTGGCTTAGCGGTTAAGGCACTTGTGTACAAAGTCAAAGGACCTAGGTTCAATTCCCCAGGACCCATGTGAGCCAGGTGCACAAGGTGGCACATATTATGGAGTTCATTTTCGGTGGCAGAAGGCCCTGGAGCACCCATTCTCTCTCTCAAATACATAAAGTAAATTAAAAAAAAATTTAAAAATAGCTGGGCATGGTGGCGCAAGCCTTTAATCCCAGCACTCGGGAGGCAGAGATAGGAGGATCACTGTGAGTTCAAGGCCACCCTGAGACTCCATAGTGAATTTCAGGTCAGCCTGGACTAGAGTGAGACCCTACCTCGGAAAACCAAATAAAATAAAATAAAAACATAAGGCAGGGACTGCAGAGGTGGCTCAGCAGTTAAGGTGATTGCCTACAAAGCTAAAGGACTCATGTTCAATTCCTGGTATCCACGTAAAGACGGATGTACAGTTGGCTTGCACAAGGTAGTGCAAGCATCTGGAGTTCATTTGCAGTGGTAGAGGCCCCCCCCCAAAAATAAATAAATAACCAAATAAAACATAAGGCAAAACCAGGTGTGGTGGCACACTCCTTTAATCCCAGCACTTGGGAGGCAGAGATAGGAGGATTATCGTGGTTTTGAGCCTGAGACTACATAGTGAGTTCCAGGTAAGCCTGGACTAGAGTGAGATCCTATCTCAAAAAACAAACAAGTCAGGTGTGGTGGCGCACACCTTTAATCCCAGCACTGGGGAGGCAGAAGTAGGAGGATCGCCATGAATTCGAAGCTACTGTGAGACTACAGGTCAGCCTGGGCCAGAGTGAGACCCTACCTCAAAAAACCAAAAAAAAAAAAAGAAAAAAGCTGTGAAAACTTGTCAAGGGCTAGAGAGATGTCACAATGGTTAAAGAGCTTGCCTGCAAAACTTTATGAACCTGAATTCAATTCCTCGGTACCCACTTAAAGCCAGATGCACAAAATGGTGCATACATCTGGAATTTGTTTGCAGTGGCTAGAGGTCCTGGAGTGCCCATCCTCTCTCTCTCTTCCTCCCGCCCCCCCCTCTCTAAGTAAATAAATACAATATCTTTTTTTTAACTTGTCAAGGTGTTGAGAGTAAGAAGATGATGAGGGGTCAGAGCGAAATAAAACAACTCTACTTCCCGCCTAGGCTCAGGGAACATCATGGAATGTAAGAGCCAGAGGGTGGTGAGGATGCTGTGGTACACGCTCCTCTAGACATGAGTTGCCTGGTGCATTCATGACCTCATAGCTGCTGTCAGCTCCACAAGCCCTTCACAATATTGAGCCATCAGCATTTTGCTGATGGATGATGGAGAAGAGAGAGAGAGATCAAAATAGAAGAAAGAGGGCTGGAGTGATGCTTCTTGGGTAAAGGCACTTCCTTGCAAAGACTGCCAGTCTGGCTTCGAGTCTCCAGTATCCACCCAGTACCCAAACAGACACAGTGCATGCATCTGAAGTTTGTTTGTAGAAGCAAAAGATTCTGGTGTGCTCATTCTCCCTCTCTCAAAGAAATAAAATAAAAACATTTAAAAAAAATATATCCTGAGGAGCCAGGCATGATTGCGTATACCTTTAATCCCAGCACTTGGGAGGCAGAGTTAAAAGGATCAACGTGAGTCTGAGGCCAGCCTGAGACTACATAGTGAATTCTAGGTCAGCCTGGGCTAGAGCGAGACCCTACCTGGAAAAAAAAAAAAGTCCTACTGAATGTAACAGACCACTAGCTTCCACCAATACTAAAACTATGCATGTCTAAGAGAGCTCTGAGAGATTTCCCCATTCTACCTTAATCTGCCAACCTGAGGTTCCCACCAATGTGTTTAGTAAATTCGTGGATTTATGACTTTTTGTTTTGTTTTGTTTTGTTTTGGAGGTAGGGTCTCACTTTGTCTCTAGGCTGCTGACCTGGAATTCACTATGTAGTCTCAGGGTGGCCTCAAACTCAAGGCCATCCTCCTGCCTCTGCCTCCCAGTGCTGGGATTAAAGGCATGTGCCATCATGCCAGATGATCCAGTATTTGGAAAGAGATTTGAGGTACTGTTCAGGAAATGTTCCCCCAATCTCAAACATTTCTCTCAGAGCAAGATGGGAGGCTCAAGTGAAAGGAGAAACTGTGGTTAATTTGTGGTGAGTGAACACAAACAGGAAGCAGCAGCCTGCCCCCAGTCCCATCAAGGGCCTCATCTCACTGGAGGATTTCAGCTTCATCTCACTGGAGGTTTGCTGGGCTCTGGGGCTTTTGCAAGGGTCAATCAAAGTCAGTGCCACTTCCCACAAGGGTGACCCATCCATTGATATGTATCTTCCACCCTTTCATTTCAGGATCCACCCTCCCAGAGGGTACAACTTTAAGGATTGGAAGAGTTTGAATCTTCTGAAACAAAGTAACCTTGTTGGCAATACAAAATTGGGAAGGGAAAGCCAGGAGTGGTAGAGCATGCCATCTGGCTTGTGTGGGTCCTGGGAAATTGAACCTGGGTCCTTTGGCTTTGCAGGCAAGCACCTTAACTATTAAGCCATCTCTCCAGCCCATTAAATAATTAAAAAAAAAAATGGTAAGAAGAGGGCTGGAGAGATGGCTTAGCGGTGAAGGCATTTGTCTGCAAAGCCAAAGGATACTGGTTCAATTCTCCAGGACCCACGTAAGCCAGATGCACATGGAAGCGCATGCACCTGGAGTTCCTTTGCAGTGGCTGGAGGATCTGGCGTGCCCATTCTCCCTCTCTCTCTGTACCTCTTTCTCTCTTTCAAATAAATAAGATATTTTTTATAATTTTTTGTGTCATTTTTTAACTTTATTTATTTGAGAGAGACAGACATAGAGAGAAAGACAGATAGAGGGAGAGAGAGAGAATGGGCACGCCAGGGCTTCCAGCCACTGCAAATGAACTCCAGACGCGTGCGCCCCCTTGTGCATCTGGCTAACGTGGGTCCTGGGGAATCGAGCCTCGAACTGGGGTCCTTAGGCTTCACAGGCAAGCGCTTAACCACTAAGCCATCTCTCCAGCCCAATAAGATATTTTTTTAAAACTTGGTGAGAAGAACTGAAGGCAGTTAACACACTGAGCTCAGAACCTCTCTCCGAAGGCTCCAGATTTATTTCCTCAGAGCTTATCCTCTCTCTACACAAATATCTTTAGTGTCACCCTCCATGCCTTTCCTTCTCCAATTATTAGTTGACTCTAACAATATCCAGATTTGGGCTGGAGAGATGGCTCAGGGAAAGGTGCTTGCTTACAAAGCCTGAAAGTCTGGGTTCGATTCCCCAGTACCCACATAAAGCCATATGCACAAAGTGGCATGTGCATTTGGAGTTTATTTGCAGTGGCAAAAGGACCTGGCATGCCCATTCTCATTAATTCATTATCTCCCTATCCTTGCAAATGAAAAATAAGCCAGGCATGGTGGTGCATGCCTTTAATCCCAGCACTCAGGAGGTAGAGGTAGGAGGATCACTGTGAGTTCAAGGCCCCCCTGAGAATACATACTGAATTCCAGGTCAGCCTGAGCTAGAGCAAGATCTTACCTTGAAACAAAAAAAAAAGGGGGGGCTGGAGAGATGGCTTAGTGGTTAAGGCATTTGCCTGCGAAGCCTAAGGACACAAGTTCAATTCTCCAGTACCCATGTAAGCCAGATGCACAAAGTGGTGCATCCGTTTGGAGTTTGTTTGCAGTGACAATAGGTCTTTCTGCCTTTCTCTGACTCTCTCTCTCTCTCTCTCTCTCTCTCTCTGTCAAATAAATAAATAAAATAGTTTAAAAAATAAATAGAAAATAATATCTGGATTTGTAACTATGAAAGTCCTTTGGAATATAGTTAATTTACATAGCAACAGTGGCTACCAAATGTTAACTATAATTTTTTCTGGCAGGGCTGGGGTTCAGTCCCAGGCTCCCTTGCTCATGCTAGACCCGCGCTCTGCCTGAGCTGCATTCACAGAGCTACTCACAGCCTTGCATCCTCACAAGCACGAGAAACAGTTGCTAGTGAAAGCAAGGGCATGGGAAAGGAAGGTGCGTCACGAGATCCCAGAGCTAGTCCAGGGTGGGCTTATGGCTCAAACCCCACCAGACAGGATCTATGTTAGGGCTTGCTCTATTAGTAAATTCCCTCTGATTATGCGTGTGTGTGTCATCCACATCATTCTAGCCACCTACTTAGACAGAACATTTACAAAATTTTTAAAAAGTAGATATCTATACAAAAACTGTGTAATCAAGCTTAAGTGGGGAGAGTTTTAACACCACACACAGAGGGAATTCAGTTAGATTCCCTGATGCTTTCAACCAAAATATACTAGCTGCTCCACGCCAGCCACTGCCACTAGTAAACAACACCGTCATGGTCCCTACCCTTTTTGGGGGATGTGGGGGATAGAATCTCATATAGCCCAGGCTGGCCTTGAACTCTTGGTCCTCCTGCCTCAGCTTCCTAAATGTTAGGATTATAGGCATGTGCCTCTATGCCCAGTGGTCCCTTCCCTTGTTTTCATTCCTGCCAATTGCTTGAGCATGTTTTGGCATTCAGTAGACATTGCTCACCCCATACTAAATCAGTTCCCTCATTATAGAATCTGCCCTCTCCTTCATGGCACACATTAACTCTTCAATTATTTGTTTCCCAGGGTACTGTTCACTGCCATCTCCAGTGTCTCACATAGCACCTGGCGCCCATCCTGGTTGAGTGAGCAGATGTGAAGGGCGGGGTAGGGTGGTGCCACCTGTATTGATTGAGCTCATAACCACAGAGCTGATTAGCATGGACAGTGATCAGCAGGCACCAACAGCCTCCCCAGAAAGGCCCATCCTGCCCACCTGTCTCAGCCCAGAGGTAGTACCAGCAGGTGGAAACCTGCCCTGCAGAAGGGACAAGTTAATTCTAAATGTCACATCAGCCCACAGCCATTGCACATGCCTCCCATCTGGAGGGTAGCCATCAGCATCTCAGCAGAATTGGCAAGAACTGGGACAGGTGACAGTACTCCACTCCATCTCCACCATATGGAGGTTACCTGGAAACCCCATAGCTTTCCTGTCGCACTCCTAGGAACAAGAGTGTTCTCAGGCCGGGTGTGGTGGTGCACACCTTTAGTCCCAGCACTCAGAGGTAGAGGTAGGAGGATCATCACGAGTTCGAAGCCACCCTGAGGCTACCTAGTGAATTCCAGATCTGCCTGAGCTAGAGTGAGACCCTACATGGAAAAAAACAAAAAATCACAAGACTGTTCTCCGAGGATCACTGTGAGTTCAAGGCCAGCCTGAGACTACAGAATGAATTCCAGGTCAGCCTGGGCTAGAGTGAGACCCTGCCTTAGGAAAAGAAAGAGAGAGAGAAAGAAGAAGAAAAGGAAGAAAGGAAGGAGGGAAGAAGGCAGGGAGGGAGGGAGGGAAAGAAAGAGAGAGAGAGAAAAACAAAGAAACAAAGAAAAAGAAAGGAAGGAAGGAAGGAAGGAAGGAAGGAAGGAAGGAAGGAAGGAAGGAAGGAAGGAAGGAAGGAAGGGGACAAGGAAACCTCTGGTGACCCTGAAGGGCTGGGAAGCCTGGCTTCCCCTCCACTCAGAGATGTTCCCTGTACAGCCCACCACAAAGAGTTTGCTGGAGAGATGGCTTAGCAGTTAAGGCGCTTGCCTGTAAAGCCTAACAACCTGAGTTCAATTCCTCAGTACCCATGTAAAGCCAGATGCACAAAGTGGCATGTATCTGGAATTCGTTTTCTGCAGCTGGAGGGCCAGGCATGCCCATTCTCTCAGTCTGTTTCACTTCTATCTCTCTCTGCTTACAAAGAAACAAACAATCAAAAAAACAAACAAGCAAACAGTGCTTTCTGAGAGAGGTATTAGGGCACCAGGCAAGCACAGGGAAGGTGGTATTTTCAGGAGAACCTGGACCCTTAGGGCAAGGAGCTCCCTGTCTCTCTGACCTACCCAGACTCAGGGAGTCCTGGGAGGGAAAAATGCTTGCCAGGAGCAAGCAGTAATGGCTCCTGCCATGGCCTATGGGCAAAAGATAAACAGGGAGATGGAGAGGGTCCTGTGAACCACAGTATCTGGTTATCACTTTTACTTTCTTAGCCTGGAGCTTTGAAAAAAGTCCTATTCGGTTGTTCTAGAGTGCAGTTCTGTGTTCCTAGGCATGAAGAAAGGAGAATCTGTAATCCTGTAACCTTAAACATTCTGGAGGCACAGGCAGGATGGGGGTCACTCATGAGTTTGAGACCAAGCCTGATCCATATAGTGAGTCCCGGGTTAGCCAGGGCCGCATAGTGAGGTTTAAAAAGGAGGAGGGGGGGGGAGGAGGAGGAGGAGGAAAGAGAAGGGGAGCTGGGCACAGTGCTCACACCTTTGCTCCCAGCACTTGGGAGGCCCAGGCAGGAGGATCATTATGAGTTTGAGGCCAACTAGGGCATACTGGGTATAGTGAATCCCTGCCTTAGGAAAATAAATAAGGAAAGAAAGAAGGGGACAAGGAAACCTCTGGTGACCCCATAAGGGCAGGGAGGCCTGGCTTCCCCTCCACTCAGGTGCTCCCTCCATGGCCCACCATGAAGGGAGAGAGGGCTCTTCTTTTGTTACAGGAGGTCACTGCTTCTTAGTGGTGGCCGAGGAAGCCACTAGAGACAGCAAATCTCCTGTCCCCAAATGGAGACACCCAAAGCACAATGGAGTCAGCTGTCTGGATGGACTCCCCAGGGACTCGGAGCTGCTCTGCTCTTCACAGCACCCACTTGTCCCTGGGAATCTGGGCATCATCTGGCCAGCAAAAAGGATCTCAAATGTGGCCCCAAGATCAGAATATGGTCCACAAGCTGCTTCGTACCCCAAGACTCAGGCTCAGTCCACTGTCCTGCCTCAGAAAATAACGTCCCCCCTCACTGTGTGGTGCAGTCCCCTCCGCCCCCATCCAGGCCTCTTTCCAGTTCCTTCTTGAACTGGCTCCCTCTTCTATTGCTCTGAAGGAAAGCATTCTAATGACAAGGTGCAACTCCTCCGCAGAAATCCCCATGACTAAATCCCTGGTACTTTGTTCTTGTTTAAATAACCAGTATCCTATAACCTGTGTATCTTTCCCACGTGCACACACTTCCTCCCTTCCGAACAGATGTGTCTGTCTTAACGTGGTTAACAACTGCCTGTGTGTGGCCCCAGGGGTAGGTCTGGTCCTCTTCAGGGCTCATGTGGGCCTCAGGGTCAATGCTCTGTAGTGTACTTATGTATAACCTCAGCAAAGAGTTCAGAACAGCCACATGCTGGTCAATCAGAGAGGGATGTGAGTAGCCTCTGCTTACAAGGTCCCAAATTCATTTTCTTTTTTCTTTTTTTCAGGGAGGCCTCGAGCTCATGGCAATTTTTTTTTTTTTTTTTTTGAGGCAGGGTCTCACTTTAGCCCAGGCTGCCCTGGGACTTACTCAGTAGTACAAGGCTGGCCTTAAACTCACAGCAATTCTCCTACCTCTGCCTCTGAGTGCTAGAGTGATGGGATTAAAGGCATGCACCATCACATCTGACAAGGTCACCAATTTCTATGGTACAGACACACTCCCTCATGACCAGTTTTCAACCACCAAGGGACCATGCAGCTAATGAAACTCAAGACAATCTAAAAATACCCTCTCCCCATGGTCTCTGAGCTGGCTCCCTGGGGAACACCCACTGTTTCAGAGTGACCATCTTAGCTATGTTAGGCTTCAAAGTGACTTGATGAAATAAGTAATAGGACCGGGTGTGATGGCACATGCCTTTAATCCTAGCACTTGGGAGGAGAACTGTGAGTTCGAGGCCAGCCTAAGACTACATAGTGAATTCCAGGTCAACCTGGGCTAGAGTGAGACCCTCCACTGAAAAAAAAAACAAAGTAAGAAAAGGATGGAGAGATGACTTAGCAGTTAAGGTGCTTGCCTGTGAAGCCAAAGGACCCAGGTTCAATTCCCCAGGACCCATGTAAGCCAGATGCACAAGGTGGCGCATATGTCTGGAGTTCATTTACAGCAGCTGAAGGTCCTGGTGCACCCATTCTCTCTCTCTCCCTTTCTATCTATCTGCCTCTCTCTCTCTCTCTCTCAAATAAATATTAAAAAAAAAATTTTTTAAGTAAGAGAAGCTGGGTGTGGTGGCACATGCCTTTAATCCCAGCACTTGGTAGACAGAGGTAGGTGGATCGCCATGAGTTCGAGGCCAGCCTGAGACTCCATAGTGAATTCCAGGTCAGCCTGGGCTAGAGTGAGAACCTACCTCAACCCCCCCCCAAAAAAAAAAAGTAAAAGAGCTTTTGGAAGTGAAAAGAGGTGCGCTGCCTCAGGCTCTACTCCTCCTGTGCTGCCTGCCTTAGGAAGAGCAAGTGCTTTGAGGGTTCAAGAAAACTCGGGGCTCAAATCTCTATGACTGAGAGAACGTCAGCAACCTCTACAGAATCAGAGAAAGCTCTGTCTAGGGCACGCTGAAGTGCCGTGAGAGCCAAACCAAGCCAAATACTTAACGTGTACTTGAGCAAGCTCCAAGCAGGCTAGGAATCCTGTCTCTGCCTCCCCAGCACTGGGATTGTAAATGGGCAACCTTGCCCAACATTTTTAGACTTTTTGTTCTTGTTCTGTCTTTCAAGATAGGATCTCACTCTAGCCCAGGGTGAGCTGGAATTCACTATGTAGTCTCAGGCTGGCCTCAAACTCACGGTGATCCTCCTACCTTACCATGGCCTCCCAGTGCTGGGATTAGAGGTGTGTGCCACCACACTCAGTTTATGTCTTTACTTTAAAAAAAAAAAAAAATATCTTGGGCTGGAGAGATGGTTTAGCGGTTAAGTGCTTGCCTGTGAAGCCTAAGGACCCTGGTTCAAGGCTCGATTCCCCAGGACCCACATTAGCCAGCTACACAAAGGGGCACATGGGTCTGGAGTTCATTTGCAGTGGCTGGAGGCCCTGGCGCATCCATTCTTTCTCTCTTCCCCCCTTTCTCTCTCTGTCTGTCGCTCTCAAATAAGTAAATAAAAAGAACAAAAAATAAAAATAAAGAAATAAAAATCTTGCTGGGCGTGGTGGCGCATGCCTTTAATCCCAGCACTCGGGAGGCAGAGGTAGGAGGATCACCGTGAGTTCGAGCCCACCCTGAGATTACCTAGTAAATTCCAGGTCAGCCTGGGCTAGAGTGAGATCCTACCTTGAAAAACCAAATATAATATATTTACTTGAGAGAGAGAGAAAAAAAATAGGTACACCAGGGCCTCTAGCCACTGCAAATGAACTCCAGTTGCATACAGCACCTCGTGCATCTGGTTTACATGAGTACTGGGGTATTGAACCTGGGTCCTTAGGCTTTGCAGGCAAGCACCTTAACCACTAAGCCATCTCTCCAATCCATGCCTTTACTTTTTTTTTTATTAAAATATTTTTTTTCTTTTTCTTTTTTTATTTTTATTTTTATTTTTAATTTTTGTTAACATTTTCCATGATTATAAAATATATCCCATGGTAATTCCCTCCCTCCCCACCCCCACACTTTCCCATTTGAAATTCCATTCTCCATCATATTACCTCCCCATTACAATCATTGTAATTACATATATACAATATCAACCTATTAAGTATCCTCCCCCCTTCCTTTCTCTACCCTTTATGTCTCCTTTTTAACTTACTGGCCTCTGCTACTAAGTATTTTCATTCTCACGCAGAAGCCCAGTCACCTGTAGCTAGGATCCACATCTGAGAGAGAACATGTGGCGCTTGGCTTTCTGGGCCTGGGTTACCTCACTTAGTATAATCCTTTCCAGGTCCATCCATTTTTCTGCAAATTTCATAACTTCATTTTTCTTTACCACTGAGTAGAACTCCATTGTATAAATGTGCATGTCTTTACTTTTTGAATTACAACAGTACACCAGCAGACGGCTAAGTGGACAGAGGGAATTTTTATACATTTGTTTCATGGGTTCTGGGAATCCAACTCAGGTCTTCAGGTTTGTAAGCACTTTATTGAATAAGCTATCCCTCAATGTCCTTTTTTTCTCCCACCTCATTCCAATGTTATTTTCTTTCATTAATTCTTTTTAAATATTTTTTAAACAGTCAGAACCTCTTGCCGGGCGTGGTGGCACACGCCTTTAATCCCAGCACTCGGGAGCAGAGGTAGGAGGATCACCATGAGTTTGAGGCCACCCTGAGACTACATAGTGAATTCCAGGTCAGCCTGAGCTAGAGTGAGACCCTACCTTGAAAAACCAAAAAAATAAAAAAAAAGAACCTCTCCTGGGAGGGAGGTCTTTCATAGGATTTAATATATATATTGAATAAATGCATATATAATATATAAATATATATTAAATTATATATATTTGTATATCCCCCAAGATAGGGTCTCACTCTAGCCCAGGCTGACCTGGAATTCACTAGGTAATCTCAGGGTGGCCTCTAACTCATGGTGATCCTCCTACCTTACCCCTGCCTCCTGAGTGCTGGGATTAAAGGCGTGTGCCACCACGCCCAGCCTAGATTTAATATATTTTACTTATTTATTTGAGAGAGAGAATGGGCATGCCAGGGCCTTCAGCCATTGCAAACAAACTCCAGATGCATGTGCCCCCTTGTGCATCTAGCTTATGTGGATCCTGGAGAATTGAACCTGGATCCTTATGCCTCATAGGCAAACGCTTTAACTGCTAAGCCATCTCTCCAGCCCTTATTTATTTATTTATTTGCAAGCAGATAGCAAGAGAGATAGAGTGAAGAGAGACAGACAGAGAGAGAATAGGCATGCCAGGGCCTGTAGCCACTGCAAACAAACTCCAGACACACGTGCCTTTGTGCATCTGACTTAATTGAACCTGGGTCCTTTGGCTTCACAGGCAAAATGCCTTAACTGCTAAGCCTTCCAGACCTTTTTTTGGTATTTTTATTTATTTATTTGCAAGCAGAGATAGATAAAAGACAGACAGAAGGGCATTCCAGGGCTTCCAGCCACTGCAAATGAATCCCAGATGCATGTGCATATGGCTTTACGTAGGTATTGGGGAATCGAACTTGTGTACTTAGGCTTTGCAAGCAAGACTTTACCTACTGATCAGTCTCACCAGCCCTTTTTTAAA
The DNA here is from genome assembly GCF_020740685.1 of Jaculus jaculus. Taxonomy (NCBI): domain Eukaryota; kingdom Metazoa; phylum Chordata; class Mammalia; order Rodentia; family Dipodidae; genus Jaculus; species Jaculus jaculus. Next base: position 761,347 of record NC_059109.1, read on the forward strand.
TGTTTTATTTATGTATGTATTTATTTATTTAGGAGAAAAAGAGAGAGAGAGAGAGAGAGAGAGAACAAGAGAATTGGGTGCCCCAGGGCCTCTAGTCACCACAGACAAATTCTAGGCACATGTACCAACATGTGCATCTGACTTATGTGGGTTCTGGGAAATCAAAGCTAGGTCCTTAGGCTTTGCAGGCAGGTGCCTTAACCACTAAGTCATCGCTCTAGCCCAATGTACCTGTTTTCAATTAACTTTGGAAGGTCTCTCTCTCTCTCTCTCCTGGGAGTGCTGGATCACAGATATGAATCACCACACCCAGCTTTTGGGAGTACAGCATCTTTCCTTTCAAGGTTAGCCCTCATCCTCATTCCAAGAGGTAGAAGTCAGCAAAATGTTCTTTTCCCTTCCTTTTGCCTGTGTGTGGTGTGCTGTGTGGTATATGGTGTAAGTGTGTGTGTTTGTGTGGCATGATGTGTGCTGTGGTGTGTGATGAGTGGTATACACATGTGTGTGGGGTGTGATGGAAAGTCTACACACATACGTGTGGAAGGATGTGTGGTATGGTGTGAGATGGGTAGTATACACACATGTGTGGTGTGATGTTGTTATGGGGTCCAGTGTCGCACAAGTACGGCCATTCAACTCACAGAATGTGAGGCAAATTTTATTGGGTAAAATAAAGAAAAAGAAGAAAGCTGGTGTACCAGGTCTATATCCCAAAGTTCGGGATCTCAGGATGCAGCCCTAAACTGTTTGGGTGTGTCAGCTTTTATTGGAAATAACCACATGGTATTTATAGTAAAAACAGGATTGGGAGTTAAACCACAAAATTACATAGTTTTTAACAAGGGGGGACTATTGCAAGAAGTCACAAGGTTACATAGGTCACATAGGCGGAACTAAGAAAAGAAACATTCTATGCTATGTGATCACAGAGATATTTAGAAACTGAGAGATACAGGAGGTATGGTACATTGCACAGAGGGATCATCCATTCCTTAGGTGACAGTAAACACCTGCACTGCACAGAGGGATCATCCCCTTCCTTTCATATTCTATTTCCCAATGTGTGGTGTGGTGGGTGGTGGGTGGTATACACACGTATGGTGTGATGATGGTGTGGTGTGTGACAGGTGATATAAACACGTGTGCAGCGTGTTGCGTGTGATGGTGATGTACACATGTGTGTGGTGTGGTGTGCAATGGTGGTGTACATGTGTGTGGTGTGGTGAGCGATGGTGGTGTATGCATGTGTACATGCTGTGGATGGAGAACTTCAGATGTTCTTCTGTACTGCTCACCCCTGTGCTGTCTCAAGACTCTCCTCCAAGCCAGAGCTGCCATTTTCTGTCATGAAGCCCTAGTGATTCCCTCCCAATCCCACCTCACAGACTTTTATGGGCATACCCAACTTTTTTTTTTTTTTTAACGTGTTTCTGGGGGAATTGGTCTCAGGCCCACATGTTTAGACAGCAGGTGCACTTAAGCACTAACTCCAGCCCTTTTTTCTTTAAATAAATAAATAAACTTTTTTTTTGGAGACAAGGCCTCACTTTGTAGCTAAAGTTGACCTGGAACTCACTGCCATGCAACCCAGGAGAGCCGCAAGCCTTCAGTGGCCCTTCCTCCTCTGCTTCCCAAGAGCCTGATGATGGCACATGCTGCCACACCTGGCTGCTCACATTTTTCTGGCTTTGTTCTTCTCTGAGATAACACCCTATTCTCGGAATGAGAAAGCCTATGCTGAACGGGAGCCAATCCAGGGCCATGAGCAGAGCACTGGGCTTGGCCCGGCTTTGCTTTGTGCAGAGCAAAGCACATGAAACCCTCTGTCTGCCCCGATGCTGCCTGCTTCCCACCAGGACCTGGCACAAGCAGTTACACAAACAAAGAGTTCTAGCACATGTGTGCAGCCAGAGGCTCTGGTCAGCTGCCCATAGAACCTTCTGAGGACAAAACCACCACAGACAGAAGCAGAATCTGTGTCCCTGTGGCGGGGGGGTAGGGGGGAAGAGGAGCCAGAGTAAAGCTGGACATGAGAAGTTTTGCTGTTCACCAATGATGGAGTAATTGTCATGATACAGGGAGACAGATGGCTCAGTGGTTAAAGGGACTTGCTTGAAAAGCCTGTTGCATGTGTTTGGTTCCCCAGTTCCCTCATGAAGGCATATGCAGAAAGTGGCACATATGTCTGGGGTTTGTTTGGTTCCTTTGCAGTGACAAGAGTCTCTCTCACTCTCCTTGAAAATAAATTAAAAAATATTTTTTAAGGACTTAGGGGTTAAGGCATTTACCTGTGAAGCCTAAGGATCCAGGTTCAATTCTCCAGAATCCACATAAGCCAGATGCTCATGAAGTTCATTTGCAGTGACTAGAGGTCATGGTGTGTCCATTCTCTCTCTCATAAATAAATAAAAATAAATTTTAGGGCTGGAGAGATGGTTTAGTGCTTAAAATGTTGGCTGGCAAAGCCAAAGGACATAGGTTCAGTTTCCTAGTACCCATGTAAAGCTAGATGCACAAGGTGGTAAATGCATCTGCAGTTCCTTTGCAGTGGCTAGAGGCCCTGGTGTGCCCATTCTCTCTAATAAATAAATGAAATATTAAAAATATATATTAAAGCCGGGCATGGTGGCACACACCTTTAATCCCAGCACTGGGAGGCAGAGGTAGGAGGATCGCCGTGAGTTCAAGGCCACCCTGAGACTACAGAGTTAATTCCAGGTCAGCCTGGACCACAGTGAGACCTTACCTCGAAAAACAATATATATATATATATATATATATTTTTTTTTTTTTTTTTTTGAGGTAGAGTCTCACTCTAGCCCAGGCTGACCTGGAATTCACTTTGGAGCCTCAGGGTGGCCTCGAACTCACGGCAATCCTCCTACCTCTGCCTCCCGAGTGCTGGGATAAAGGCGTGCACCACCACGCCCGACTTATTTTTTTTTTAATATATATATATTAAGCCAGGCATGGTGGCATACACCTTTAATCCAGCACTCAGGAGGCAGAGGTAGGAGGATTGCCATGAGTTCGAGGCCACTATGAGATTATATAATGAATCCCAGGTCAGCCTGGGCTACAGCGGGACCCTACCTCAAAAAAAAAAAAAAAAAAAGAAAAGAAAAGAAAAGAAAAAAGAAAGAGAGAGAGAGGAGAGACAGGAAGGAAGGAAAGAGGAAGGGAAGGAGGGAGGGAGGGTTTGTACATACCTGCTTTGTCTGTTTCTAGACCTCCCTAGCTTCGCTTATCTTTCCTTCCTTCCTTCCACCCCAAATTTACTGAAGTTGGTCAGTGATGAAATCTTTCACTTCCAATGTGGCCTCACTGCTATCTTGCCCCAAGAAAGGCCCCAGGCCTAGCTGGTGGGTTCTGGGCTCCCTTTGATCCAGGACCCTGGACTTCCTCTTTGCCATTTTTACCTGATTTCCTATGGGGTAGTCTTCTCCAAGATTTGTTTTCTCAGTTCCTCTCTTTGCAACTTGAAAATCTTTCTTCCCCAAGGTCTGAGATGGCTGGGAGCCAGACCAGCCGGAAATCTGCTTCCTGGGTCATGAAACCATGGCTAAAGTCCAGGCAGCTGACGTCACCTGTCCAGACAGCAGAGCCATTGCCCAACAATAAGAAATCAATGCCAACAACCTATTTCTCTGTGACCCAGCCTCCCAGATTCTTCTTTTCCTCCCTCCCTCCTCTCTCTCTCCCTCTGCCTCTCCTCCCCTCACCCCCACCCCCACCCGCCAAGCATCTGTCCAGACAGGAATGCAACTGGGCACTTATGGGCAGCACTCTGGCCTTCACCCAAGCCTACATGCAGTGTGGAACCCAAGGTTGCCACAGCATTCATTAACCCCATGAAGTTGAGGGCTGAATGCATAGTAGGAGTTCTGCTTCCAACTCTGATCTTTGACAAATAACTGGACTTCCTCTGATAAAAAATAATAATAATACTTTTTGGGGGCGGGGTTTTCAAGTTAGAGTCTCTCTCTAGCCCAGGCTGACCTGGTATTCACTATGTAGTCTCAGGGTAGTCTCAAACCCACAGTAGTCCATCTACTTCTGCCTCTCAAATGCTGGGATTAAAGGCTTGTGCCACCACACCTGGCTGATCAAACTATTTTTCTTTATTTTTTATTTTTTGGTTTTTCGATTTTTCGAGGTAGGGTCTCACTCTAGCCCAGGCTGACCTGGAACTCAGTATGGAGTCTCAGGGTGGCCTCGAACTCACGGTAATCTTCCTACCTCTGCCTCCCGAGTGCTGGGATTAAAGGCGTGTGCCAGCTTCTTCTTTTTTTTTCTTTAATAGAGGTTCTCGACGGGCATGGTGGTTTATGAATGCTCCCTCATAAATGACCTCATGGGCTGGAGAGATGGCTTAGCAGTTAAGTGCTTGCCTGTGAAGCCTAAGGACCCTGGTTCGAGGCTCGGTTCCCCAGGTCCCACGTTAGCCAGATGCACAAGGGGGCGCACGCGTCTGGAGTTCATTTGCAGAGGCTGGAAGCCCTGGCGCGCCCATTCTCTCTCTCTCCCTCTCACTGTCTTTCTCTCTGTGTCTGTCGCTCTCAAATAAAAAAAAAAAAAAATTTAAATAAAAAAAATAATAAAAAAATAAATGACCTCATTACAGCCTTGCAATACTAGAATCTGTGAGGTAGGTATGACTATACATAGCTTTTAAAAATGTTTGATCTTACAGACTAAATATGTCCATATTTAAAAAAAATTATTAAAAAATAGTTTGAGCCGGGCGTGGTGGCGCACGCCTTTAATCCCAGCATTCGGGAGGCAGAGGTAGGAGGATTGCCATGAGTTTGAAACCACCCTGAGACTCCATAGTGAGTTCCAGGTCAGCCTGGGCTAGAGTGATCCCTATCTCGAAAAAACAAAAAACAAAAAGAAAAGAAAGAAAGAAAAAAAAAAAAAAGAGGTTCTCACTGTGCAGCTCAGACTGGCTTTGAACTTGCTATGTAGCCTAAAATGGACTGGAAGTATCAGTCCTCCTGCCTCTACCTCCTGAGTGCCTAGATCCCAGGCCTATACATCTCTGCTGGACATATTTTTACCATCCCCATTTTGACCATAGGGTAACTGGGCACAAACAGATTAAATCACACCTCCCAGATGCAAAGGGGCTGCCTTGCCTACCCCCCACCCCCGTATCAGCTACTGTCAGGAAAGATCTCACAGTATTTACAGATGTCCCAGGCTTATGAATGCCCCTTGAGTGCTGGGATTAAAGGCATGCACCAAAGACAGAGGTAAAGAGGATCAATGTGAGTTCGAGGCCACCCTGAGACTACATAGTGAATTCCAGGTCAGCCTGGGCTAGAGTGAGACCATACCTTTAAAAAACAAAAATAAATAAAGGCATATGCCTTTAATACATTTTTAAAAAGCCAACTGGAGAGATTGCTCGATGGTTAAAGGCACTTGCTTACAAAACCAGTCTGTTTTGTTCACGCCCATACCCAAGGCCTGCAACACAGGGACCAAACAGGTGCTCCCTGATAGAGTGAAGCAATTCTTTAGCACTGGGCCTTATCAACATACTTCACACACCACCTGGCCTCCTTCCCAGCTGCCTCTAAGACATGGGGACAGGCCACAGGTCTCTGATCCCCCCTGTTTACAGCCCAAACCTGGATCACAAACTCACCTCTCCTGGAAAACCTCCCCAGTTGTCCTGGAAGAATTTAGCAACCTAATGAGTGACTGTTGCTGACCTTTCATTTTTATGTTTTCTGTCTTTGAGAAAGGGTCTCACTTGGTGGCCCAGGCCAGCTTTGAATTTACAGTGGTGCTCTTGCCTCAGCCTTGCAAGTGCTGAGATTACAAGCATGTGCCACAATGCCCAGCTGTCACTTCAATTTTCAAAGAACATTTTTATTACACAAATAACATTTAGTCAATAATCTATATGAATGTGCACGTATGTATGGGCATGCCAGGACTTTGCTTCAGCTTTATGTGGGTGCTGGTAGGATTTGCAAGCAGGGATATGGGCTAAGGTGATGGCTCACTGGTTAAAGGCATTTGTTTGCAAAGCCTGCTGCCTAGGTTCGATTCCCCACTACACATATAAAACCAGGTACACAAAGTGGCACATATGTCTTGTAAAGAGCTGCATGTGATAAGCCACAGTATGGTGGTGTTCTGCACTTATGGAAAAAGTCTTGCACTGGGCAGAGCCACAATAGGAGAAATAGGTAATGCCATGTCTGTCTTCAGCTAAAGTTGGCAGAGTCGCCAGCTGACCTGAAGCAAGGCACAGCCCCTCCTTCACTCCTCCTCTTGGACTGTTTATATGGGCCTGACCTTGTGCAGAGAACAGTCTATAGCTGGCTCATTCCTGTATCAGCTGACCTTGTCACCAGTTCCCATGCTTTTCTATATTTGATAAAAGAAAGTACTTGCCAAGGTTTTTCTGCTTGTGTATAAATAAACCAACACTAGCTAGGTGTCTCCATCAGAGCCTACAGTCCACTGGTCCCAGCTTTACTGTATTACTGTGTCTTTCTTTTATTTATTTATTTATTTATTTATTTATTTTGTTTTTTAGAGGTAGAGTCTCACTCTAGCCCAGGCTGACCAGGAATTCACTATGTAGTCTCAGGATGGCCTTGAACTCTAGGTGATCCTCCTACTTCTACCTCCCAAGGGTTGAGATTAAAGGCATGCACCACCATGCCCAGCTCTTTTCTTTCTTCCTTTTTTTATTTTTTATGTTTTAAATTTATTTATTTGAGAGAGAGATACAGAAATAGGCAGGTAGTGAGAGAGAGAATGGTCGTGCCAGGGCCTCTAGCCACTGCAAACGAACTACAGATGCATGTGCCCCCTTGTGTATCTGACTTACATGGGTCCTGGGGAACTGAATCTGATTCCTTTGGCTTTGCAGACAAGTGCCTTAACCACTAAGCCATCTCTTCAGACCTTTCTTTTTTTTTTTTAGTATTTTTCTTCCTTTTTTAATATTTTTATTTATTTATTTGTCAGCAGAGAGAGATAGAAGAAAGACAGACAGAGAGAATGGGCATGCCAGGGCCTCCAGCCACTGAAAACAGACTCCAGATGCATGTGCCATTTTGTGCATCTGGCCTTATGTGGGTACTGGGGAATTGAATCCAGGTCCTTAGACTCTGCAGACAAAGCCTTAACCATTGAGCCATCTCTCCAGCCATTGTCTTTCTTTCTAATCCTCAAGTCGCCCTGATAGATCAAGGCTACACAGGTTGCAGCAATGTCTGTTATTTGCTTGCAGCTATCTCTCTCTCTCTCAAATAATTTTTTAAAATACTTTAAAAACATTAAATTGCTGGGCATGGTGGCGCACACCTTTAATCCCAGCACTTGGGAGGCAGAGGTAGGAGAATCACTGTGAGTTTGGGGCCAGCCTGAGACTACATAGTGAATTACAGATTTCAGGTCAGCCTGGGCTAGAGTGAGACCCTATCTCGAAAAAAAAAATAAATTAAAATTAAAATAAAATAAAGGGCTAGAAGGATGGCTTAGTGGTTGAGGCATTTGCCTGCAAAGCCAAAGGACCCAGGTTTGATTCCCCTGAACCCACTTTAGCTAGATGCACAAGGTGGTGCATATGTCTGGAGTTTGTTTGCAATGGCTAGAGACCATAACATGACCATTCTCTCTCTCTCTCCCCACTTTCTCTCTGTCAGATAAATAACTAAATAAAACTAAAATCTTTTTTAAAAATAAATAAAAAGCTGTGGGGATCAAGCTTGCATGTTGGCACACACCTTTAATTTCAGCACTTGGGCTATGAAAGTAGGCAGATTGTAATAAGTTCTAGGACAGTCTGGACTAAAGTAAGATCCTAACCAAAAAGAAAGATGGGGCTGGAGAGATGGCTCAATGGTTAAGGTGCTTGCCTGTGAAGCCTAAGGATCCAGGTTTGATTCTCTGGTACCCACATAAGCCAAATGCACAAGTATAATGAGTCACAGTCCAGAAATTAAGTTCAAGGCCACCCAAATAAGGATTTTATTTATTATTATTGGTTTTTGTTTTTTGTTTTTGTTTTTGGAGGTAGGGTCTTGCTCTGGTCCAGGCTGACCTGGAATTAACTCTGTAGTCTCAAAGGAGAATCTTTACTAGCTGGCCAGTGACTGTCCCCTCACAGCAAGCCACTGAGGAGAGCAGCAATGACCCCATTCTCAGTACCAACTTTACTGTTGCAGTCAGGTGCACATTGTTGGCAGAAAACACCTGACTGAGAGCAGCCTGTGAGAAAAAAAAAAAGGATTTATTTTGGCTTACAGGCTTGAGGGGAAGCTCCATGATGGCAGGAGAAAATGATGGCATGAGCAGAAGGTAAACATCACCTCCTGGCCAACCTCAGATGGACAGCAGCAACAAGGGAGTGTGCCAAACACTGGCAAGAGGAAGCTGGCAATAATACCCATAAGCCTGGTCCCAATGATACACTGCCTGCAGGAGGCGTAATCCCCAAATTGCCATCTGGTGGTAACCTAGCATTCAGAATACCTAAGTTTATGGGGGACACCAGAATCAAACCACCACAAATGGCTTTTCTTAGATTAATTCAGGGAAGTTGTTTCACAAGATGGTGCGTGTGTCTGGAGTTGATTGCAGCAGCTAAAGGTCCTGGTGCACCTGTTCTCTCTCTCTCAAAATTAAATAAATAAATAAAATTTAAAAAGAAAAGAAAGATGGATGTGGAAAGAGCAGTGGGGTAAGAGTCTAAAGATCCAGGGTATTTATTTATTTTTACTTTTTTTCAAGTTAAGGTCTCACTCTAGCCCAGGCTCACCTGAAACTCACTCTGTGTAGCCTAGGCCGGGCTGGGTTGAATTTACGGTGATCTTCCTTTTTTCTTTTTCTGTTTTTTGAGGTAGGGTCTCACTCTAGCCCAGGCAGACCTGGAATTCCTTATGTAGTCTCAGGGTGGCCTCGAACTCATAGGGTGATTGTCCTACCTCTGCCTCCAGAGCACCAGAATTAAAGGCGTGCACCACCACGCCTGCATCATACCTTTCTATCTCAGTCTTCCAAGTGCTGGTATTAAAGGCATGCTTCACCACACCTGGCTTGTTTTTGTTTTGTTTTGAGCTTTTGTTTATATTTTTGTGTTTCCAAGGTAGGGTTTTGCTGTAGCCCAGGCTGACCTGAACTCACGTTGTAATCCCAGACTGGCCTTGAACTCACAGCAATTTTCCTACCTCTGCCTCCACTCCGGAGTGCTAAGATTAAAGGCATGCACCACCATGACTGGCTGGTTTATTTTTTTGTTTGTTTGTTTTTTTGAGACAGACTCATGTAGCTCAGGTTGGCATCTAACTCAGTATAAAGACAAGGATGACAGCTGGAGAGATGGCTTAGTGGTTAAGACACTTGCCTGTGAAGCCCAAGAACCCAGATTCAATTCCCCAATACCCATACGAACCAGATGCACAAGATGGTACATGCATCTGGAGTTCATTTGCAATGGCTAAAGGCCCTGTCATGCCCATTCTCTCATACATATCTACTTCCTTCTCTCTCTCTCTCTCTCTCTCTCTCTCTCTCTCTCAAATAAATAAATAAATAAAAAGACAAGAATGACTTTGAGCCAGGAGTGATGGTGCACGCTTTTAATTCCAGCACTAGGGAGGCAGAGGTAGGAGGATCACTCTGAGTTCAAGACCACCCTGAAACTACATAGTGAATTCCAGGTCAGCCTAGAGTGAAAATTCTACCTCGAAAAACTGAAAAAAAAAAAAAAAAAATTAAGAAGAAAAGAATGACTGAGCTCTGATCCTTCTGCCTCCACCTGCCAAATGCTAGGATCACAGGCATGCATCATCATTCCCAGTTTTATGAGGTACTGGCATCAAACCCATGGCTCCATGCATGCTGGGCCAGTACTCTACCAACTAAGTCACATCCCTAGTCCCCATGTATGTGATTTTGGTGAGGTCTGAAGTTATTCTCTTCAAAGAGTTGCTAAAAAACTTAAATAATGTAACAAAGTAGTTCCTGATTTGTATAGATTACAATTGATAAGGTAAAACTTTAAAAAAAAAAAAAAAAGGAATGTGGGGAGCCGGGCATGGTAGTGCACACCTTTAATCCTAGCATTTGGGAGGCAGAAGTAGGAGGATTGCCATGAGCTCAAGGCCACCCTGAGACTACATATTTAATTCCAGGTCAGCCTGGACCAGAGACCCTACCTTGAAAAAAAAAAAAAGAATGTGGGAAAGCAGGATGTCTTCATTGTAAACAAAAGTTAATAGCTTCACACACACACCAGGGTCTCTTGCCACTAAGAAATCACCAGATGCTTAATCCACTTATTTTTTGCATCTGGCCTTATGTGGGTGCTGGGGAATTGAACCCAGGCTGGAAGGTTTTGCAAGCAAGTGCAGCTAGCCACTGAGCTTCTCCATAGCCCTACCTTAATATTCTTTTTGTTTTGTGTGTTTTTTTGGTTTTTTTCCTTTTGGTTTTTCGAGGTAGGGTTTCACTCTAGCTCAGGCTGACCTGGAATTCACTCTGTAGCCTCAGGGTGGCCTAGAACCCACGGCAATCCTTCTACCTCTGCCTCCTAAATCCTGGGATTAAGGGCGTGCACCACCATGCCCAGCTAAGATTCTTATTTAAACATCTCTATTTAGAAGAATGTTGTCTCTATGTCAGCAACCTTCACAACAATTGTTAACTGTGCTGGAATTTTTTCTCTTTGGTGCATGTGTAGCATTGTACTATTGTGCGTAGAGGGTTATGCACATGTGTGCAGAAGTATAGAGGTGCACATGGCCCATGCATATGTGTGTGGAGGCCAGAGAGTTACTTAAGGTGTCCTCTTTCATGCGTCCACTCTATTTCCTTGAAACTGGGTTTCTCCCATGCAACTACTAACCAGGTCCGGCCCTGCTTAGCTGTTGGGAATCAGACAAGATTGGACAAGTTCAAGGTGGTGTGGCTGTAGACAGGACTGGGTTTCTCACTGAACCTGGAACTCCCCATTTTTCAGCTACACAGGCTGACCAGTGAGACCCAGCAACTCTGTCTCTGTCCCAAGGCAGCTTTTTTTTCTCTCTACCCCAGGCTGACCTGTAACTTTGTAGCCCTAGGCTGGCCTTGAATTTGTGGTGATCCTCCTGCCTCAGGCTTAGCCTCCAGAGTGCTGGTACTAAAAGCCCTGTGCCATCATACCTTGCTAGTGTTTTTTTGTTTTGTTTTGTTTTTAGGTAGGGTCTCATTCTAGCCCAGGCTGACTTGGAATTCACTATATAGTTTCAGGCTAGCCTTGAACTCACAGCGAGCCTCCTACCTCTGCCTCCCAAATGCTAGTATTGAAGGTATGCACCACCATGCCAGACTGATTTGTTTCTTTTGAAAGACTGAAGGCTCCTTGGCCAAGAACAGGGGCTTCTCACATGGTGTCCTGCCACAAGAACTGTGTCAGATGCATGACAGTTGAGTGGTAACTGTATTTGTGACACTGATGCTTCCAAAGTGCTAAGAGGAAAGGTTGTGGTAGCTGTGGGAAGACATCTCCATGTGATATGTTGTATGTTTTTTAAAAACAATTTTTCTGCTTTTTCCAGGTAGGGTCTCGCTCTAGTTCAGGCTGACCTGGAATTCACTACGTGGTCTTAGGGTGTTGTCAACTCACAGCGATCTTCCTACTTCTGCCTCCCCAGCACTGGGATTAAAGGAGTGCGCCACCACACCCAGTCTGTTTTCTTTATGCAGGCACTGTGGTGGGGAGGTGGGGCACCGGAGGACCATTCGAGCAAACAGAAGATGCCGGGCATGGTGGCATACACTCATAGTCTAGCATTGGTGAAGCTAAAGCAGGAGGATCTCAAATTCAAGGCCAGCCTAGGCTGCCTAATGAGACCCTGTCTGGGAAAAATAAAATAAAATAAAATAAAATAAAATAAAATAAAATAAAATAAAATAAAATAAAATAAAATAAAATAAAATAAAATAAAATAAACAAGGAAGGCCAGCTGCCTACCTTGTATCAACTAAAGGAGCTTAGATATACATCAGATATAAGGACAATACAGCAATTGCCTTCCAGCTGAGGTGACTGCTATGAAGAAAGGTACTGGGTGCTGTGAGCGTTTACAGGAGACCTGCCTTGCGAGGTGACAAGAACGATGGGATGTACGCGGAGGGAGAGAGAAAACGACAGGCATCTGGGCATGGTGGCTCTGCCTGTAATCCCAATGCTTGAGGCAAGAGGACTGTGAATTTGAAGGCAGCCTGAACTACATACTAACACTCTGTCTCAAGGGAAAAAAAAAAAAAAAAAAGACAAATAGATGTGCCAGGGTAGAAATGCACTCTGAAGGAAAATGCTAATTGGATTGGATCATTGTGGGTATACATTTTGTATAGATTTTTCATTTTTATAGATTTTTCCACAACCAACATGCACTATTTTAACCCCCAGAGGATGGAAAACATGGTTAAACAAAATAGTAAAAGACATGGAGAGACGGCATCCTTGGTGTCCTTCAGGAGAGCTCACATTCCAGAGACATTGGTGACATAAGAGATGAGTAATTCCTGCGTAGGGGTAGCAAGAGGCACATTGGTGGGGCAGAAACAAAGCAGAAAGGGTGACTCACACATGATGCAGTGGAGGCCGGTCCACTAAGGCCCATGACGTCAGGCCGAGGGGTAAGGAGATGTGAGATGTGGTGAGCTTTCAGAGGGAATCCAAGACAGAAGCATTCATATTGGCAGAGAGGAGGAAGGGGAGAATGGGAGCCAGAAACCTCATTTCATCCTAACATGGTGGCCCATTTCTGTGTAATCCCAACACTTGGGAAGCTGAGGCAGGAGTTTGAGGCCAGCCTGGGCAACCTTGTCTCAAAGAAAGGAAGGAAGGAAACAGGGAGGAAGAGAGAGTCAAGCATGCCTTTAGTCCTAGCACTGGGGAGGCAGAGCTAGGAGAATCACTGTGAGTTCCAGGCCAGGTCAGCCTCAGCTAAAAGTGAGACCCTACCTGGAAAAACAATAGAGGAAAAAGAAAGGGAAAAGGAAGTGAAGGGAAGAAGAGAGAAAGGAAGGGAAGAAAAAGGATAAGAAGGAAGTTTAAAGAAGGAAGAAAAACAAGTGTCCCCCAAGAAGTCCCTGTGGGGGCTGGTGATGGGGGGGATGCAGGGACATGGAAGGAGCAGTAGTCCTTCTAGTGACTCACCTGCCCCTCTATGAGCCCTGCTGTCCAGGGTCGGGATTTCCCGAGAAGCTAGAGCACCTTCAGGGCTGAGATGTGTTCAGACACAGAGGCATTGGTGGAGCAGACTTTAGGCACGTAGGCATTGTTGAGAAAGTTTTATCTTCTGTATATAAGCTTGTGCTTGCCTGAAGAAATCTGAGACCTTGATCAGACTCTAGACTTGGTCTCCTTCTTTGTGTCTCTTGTCTCTCATCCAGGTTAATTTCCCCTTGGGTCCTTATTTAACTCCCCGCTGGCTGGGGCAATGGAGGGGATGGAATTGGCTCCCCTCTTCCCTCTGAGCTAGACCTATAGGAACTGCCTGCATCACGGTCCCCTTCCCCAGTACCCTGTGCATGTTAAGTTCTGATGGCTCCACTTGACATGTCCAGGGTAGCAATCATCACTTCCCACCCCAGCCCCCACCTCTACCTCCACCAGTCTGCTCATCACCAGGACAGCAAGATCCAGAACAACTTCCTCCTGGAAGCTGAAAACATAAGGAGCCTGTCCTAGAAATGGAATCCTCGCCGGGCGTGGTAGCGCACGCCTTTAATCCCAGCACTCGGGAGGCAGAGGTAGGAGGATCGCCGTGAGTTCGAGGCCACCCTGAGACTCCATAGTGAATTCCAGGTCAGCCTGGGCTAGAGCAAAGCCCTACCCTGAAAACAAAATAAATACACCCCTTCCCCCCACAAAAAAAAAAACAAAACAGAAATAAAATCCTTATGATATGACCATGTGTCTCAAATGCAGGACCAGTGAGCAAGAGGCCCAGAAACCTGTAAATAGCCCTATGGTGGCCCTGTGCTGTTGTGGGGATAAAGGAAGAGTCATAAAGAAAGGGTCCAGTTCCTAGGTGTGTTATGTGCTATTTGGAGGCAACTCATTCTGTTTTTTTGTTGGCAACTCATTCTTAATGGAAGAAGCACTAGGCTGGGGTTTGAGTTCATGTCATAGCTAAGTTATCTAGGCCAAACCCTTTATCCCTCTAAGTTTCTTTAGCTATGAAATGATACTGATAGTTCAGAATCAAACAATGCCACACATATGAAAAACAGATACCTAGGGTCTGGAGGGATTGCTTAGTGGTTAAGGCATTTGCCTGTAAAGCCAGAGGATCCCAGTTCACCTCTCCAGGACCCACATAAGCCAGATGCACAAGAGGGCGCATGCACCTGGAGTTCATTGGCAGTGGCTGGAGGCCCTGCCATGCCTATTCTCTCTCTTTCTTTCTGCCTCTTCCTCTCTCTCAAATAAATAAAATATTAAAAAATAAAAATGAAATTTTATTATTTAGAAAAAGAAAAGTAGATACCTAGACTTAAAGGAACCCTTCTTGGGCTGGAAATATGGCCCAGTCCTTACAAAGGCACTTGCTTACAAAGGCTGACAGCCCGGGGTTCAAGTCCCTAGTACCCACATCAAGCTAGATGCACAAAGGAATCCTTCATTCCACAGTTATCTATTTGCAGTAATGGCGTCATCCACGGTGTTGCTCACTGTGGCTTCAGTTATCCCTGAACATATTGAATGGAAAGTTCCAGAGATAAACAATTCATAAGTTGCATAAACTGCATGCTGTTCTGAGTGGCAGGACAAAAATCTCACTCTATCCAGCCCAGGATGTGAATCATCTCTTTGCCCAATGTATCCATGCTGTCTACACTACTTGCCCTACATCGTCATGGTCCCATGATCCAAAATCCCCTAAGGCAGAGCGCCCTCCTGACATGGCAAAAGGTCAAAAGTAGTCTAATGCTATGTCACAATGTCTGTCATGCAACTCATCGTTGCATAGGGGACGTCCTCTGATGTCACCAAAAGAACCTATATGAGTATGATATTTCTTCTTTAATAGTTTTTAAAATATTTATTTGTAAGCAGATAGAGAGGAGAGAGACAGAGACTGGGCACGCCAGAGCCTCCAGCCGCTGGGAACAAACGCCCCATGCATGTGTGACTGTGTGTCTGGCTTTAGGTGGGTGCTGTGGAATCAAACACAGGTCATTTCGCCTTGCAGACAAGCACCTTAACTGCTGAGCCATCTCTCCAGCCAGCTCAACAAGGTGCTTCTGTTCTCGCGCTTCATTGCTGTCTTTTTTTTGAAAAGTTTTCATTTATTTGCACATGGGTGTGCTTGCACGTATATGGGTACAGCAGGGTCTCTTGCTGCTGCATACAAATGCACATCTGGCTTTATGTGGGTGTTGGGGAATTGAACCCCTGGCTAACAAGCTTTGCAAACAAGTGTCTTTAACTATTGAGCTATTTCTTAGCCTTTTTCTTTCCTTTTTTTTTTTTTTTTTTTTGAGCATGCCAGCACTGCTTGCCATTGCAAATGTGCCACTCTGTACACCCGGCTTTATGTAGGACTCAGGGCTCAAGCCTAGCCTGGTATAGTTTGCAAGCAAATGGCTTTAATCTCTGAGCCATCTCCTGGCATCACTCCCCCCATTTTTAGGTAGTATCTCACTGTAGCCCAAGCTGACCAGGAACTCACTCTGTAGCCTAGGCTGCCTTGAACTCATAGATTCTTCTACCTCAGTCTCCTCAAGGGCTGGGATTAAAGGCATGTGCTAACATGCTGGCATTTCTTTTTTATTTATTTTCTTTTGGGGGGAGGTGGGAGGGGCTCAAGGTAGAGTTGTGCTCTAGCCCAGGCTGTAGTCTGAAGCTGAGGCTGGCCTTGAACTTGAGGTGATCTTCCTACCTCTGCCTCCAGAGAGCATGTGCCACCATGCCCAGCCCCCTTTTGTTTCTTTTCTTTTTGTCTTTATTTCTTTACTTGTTAAAGTGCTGAGGACCAAACCCAGGGCCTTGAACTTTCTAGGCAAAAAGTCTCCAATCCCATTTTTTTTTTTTTTAACTAAAACAAACAAGATTTATTGAAAACACTGAAAAAGCACAGTGTCACGGCAAGCCTGCTTAGGAACTTGGGCCAGGATGCAGAGATACAAAAGGAGAAAAGCAAGCATGCTTGCCAATGAAGATCTGTAAGCAGTT
Organism: Jaculus jaculus; assembly: GCF_020740685.1. Taxonomy (NCBI): domain Eukaryota; kingdom Metazoa; phylum Chordata; class Mammalia; order Rodentia; family Dipodidae; genus Jaculus; species Jaculus jaculus. The sequence continues at coordinate 777,548 of NC_059109.1, forward strand.
GGCCACAGTACACTATTTCACTTAAAAAAAAAATTTTTTTCTTTTCAAAATTTTTTTTAGCCAGGCATGGTGGCACATGCCTTTAATTCCAGTACTTGGGAGGCAGAGGTAGGAGGATCGCCATGAGCTTGAGGCCACCCTGACACTACATAGTGAATTCCAGGTCAGCCTGAGCTAGAGTGAAACCCTACCTTGAAAAAAAAAAATATCCTTTACTTTATTTTTTTATTTTCTTTAGAAAGCAGCAGATAGACAGAGAGAATGGGCACATCAAACCTGGATCATTTGGCTTCACAAGCAAGCACCTTAATCACTAAGCCATATCTCCAGCCCCCACTATTTCATTTTTGTATTTTTATTTATTTTTTTAATTCATTTATTTATTTATTCTGGTTTTTCGTGGTAGGGTCTCACTCTAGCCCAGGCTGACCTGGAATTCACTGTGTAGTCTCAGGGTGGCCTCGAACTCACTGCAATCCTATCTCTGCCTCCTGAGTGTTGGAATTAAAGGTGTACACCACCATGTCTGACTTGTATTTTTATTTTTGCATGTATGTTACTGTATATGTGATTTTTAAAAATATTTTTATTTTTATTTATTTATTTACTTGGCAGAGAAAGAGCGAGAGAAAGAAAGAATGGGTGCGCCAAGGTCTCTAGTCACTGCAAATGAACTCCAGACACATGTGCCCCCTTGTGCATTTGGCTGATGTGGGTCCTAGGGAATCAAACCTGGGTCCTTTAGCTTTACAGGCAAATGCCTTAACTGCAAAGCCACCCCTTCAGCCCTTTTATTTATTTATTGTCGAAATAGGGTGGCATTCTAGCCCAGGCTGGCCTCAAACTCACATTGATCCTCCTACTTCTGCCTTCTCAATGCTGGGATTAAAGACATGTACCACCATGGACTGGCAGAGAGAGAGAATGGTTGTACCAGGGTCTCTAGCCGCTGCAAACAAACTTCAGATGCATACTCCACTTTGTGCATCTGGGTTTATATGGTACTAGGGAATTGAAGTCTAGTTGTTAGGCTTTTCAGGCAAGCACCTTAACAGATGAGACATCTTTCCAACCGTTGCATGTGTATTTATATAGGTGGGTGAATGTAGGCTTGCATGAGCCACCATGCACATGTGGATATCAAAGGGCCCTTGTCCTCACTGTTCCACGTTATTTGAAGCAGGGTTTCTTTTAATCTCATTCTACTATTATTTTTGCTTAGATAACTAAAATCTTTTAGAAACTTCTGTCTCTATCTCCCATCTCATAGCCAGCATCCGTGTGATGGGATTATAGAAGCCTACCACAGTTTCTGGCATGTGTGTGTATGTGGGAGACACAGAGAGAGACTGGGAGAGAGAGAGAGAAAAAAAATGGGTATGCCAGGACCTCCTGCCATTGTTGTGAAAGAACATCAGATACATGTGCCACATGACATTGTATATCTGGCTTTACTTGGAAATCAAACCCAGACCATCCGGCTTTTCAAGAAAACACCCAAACACCTTTAACCATGGAGCCATCTCTCCAGACCCTTAGCTTTGATTTTTTTTTTTTTTTTTTTTTTTTTTTTTTGAGGTAGGATTTCACTCTAGCTCAGGCTGACCTGGAATTAACTATGTAGTCTCAGGGTGGCCTCAAACTCTGGGCAATCCTTCTACCTCTGCCTCCCGAGTGCTGAGATTAAAGGCATGCGCCACCATGCCTAACTATAATTTTTTTAGTTGTTTTTAAATATTTTGTTTTTATTTATTTATACATTTATGAGAGAGAGAAAGAGAGAGAGAGAGAATAAGTACACCAGGGCCACTAACCACTACAAACTCCAAACGCATGTGTCACCATGTACATCTGGCTTTTGTGGGTTCTGGGGAATCTTACCTGGGTCTTTAGTCTTTGTAGACAAGTGCCTTAACTGCTAGGCCATCTCTCTAGCTCCGTGATTTTTAAATTTTTATTTATTCATTTGCACATGTGTATGTCTGCATGCCAGAGCCTCTTGCCACTGTATATGAATGCCTATCCAGCTTTATGTGGGTGGCTGGGAAATCAAATTTAGGTTGTCAAGCTTTGTAAGCAAGCAACTTTGACCACTGAGTGAGCTCCATAGCCCCAGGCTTCTGGCCCCAGGATCAAACTTGGGTCCTCAGATTTGAGCTGCAAGCGCTTTAGCCACTGAGCCATCACCCCAGGTCCCATAGTACAGTATTTCAAGAGATCACATTCACATAATTTTTTTTTTTTTTTTTTTTTTTTTTGGTTTTTCGAGGTAGGGTCTCACTCTGGTCCAGGCTGACCTGGAATTAACTATGGAGTCTCAGGGTGGCCTCGAACTCATGGCAATCCTCCTACCTCTGCCTCTCAAGTGCTAGGATTAAAGGTGTACACCACCATGCCCAGCTTACACATTCACATAATTTTAAAATATTTTTATTTATTTATTTGTATGTGTGTGTGAGAAAGAGAGACAGAGAGAGAGGATGAGGGCATCAGGGCCTCTTTCTGCTGCAACAAACTCCAGATGCATGTGCCACTTTGTGCATGTGGCTTTACTTAAGTAGTGAGGTTGGACCAGCAAGCTTCGCAAGCAAATGCCTCCTTCAACTGCTAAGCCAACTCAACCCCATTGTTCGACTTTATTGTACTTATTATTAATCTTTTACTATGCCTAATTTATAAACTGAACTTTGTCATAGCTATGCAAACCAACAAACAACTGTGTAGAATTTGACATGACCTAAGGCTTCAGGCAGCCACTGGAGATTGTGGACTGTATCCTCCTAAGGTAAGAAGGGACTGCTGTGTTTTCCAAAAGCAGGTCCCTCCCACATGTTCTCCTTGCCACTCTTCTAAGTAATGAAGTGCAAGAGAAGTGGATTATACAAAGCTGAGCTCAGAGCTGCTGGGGATGTAGCTCAATAGGTAGGGTTCTGATCTAGTATGCATGAAGCCCCCGGCTCAATCTCTAACACCACACCCCATAAACCAGATGTGGTAGCACACACCTGTAATCCCAGCACTTGGGAGGCACAGGTAGGAAGATCACTGTGAGTTTGAGGCCAGCCTGAGACTACATAGTGAATGAATTCCAGATCTGCCTGAACTAAAAAGAGACCCTACCTTGAAAAAACAAACCAAACAAAAAATTTCAGTTTGAGACCAACCCGGGCTACATGAAATCTAGTCTCAAGAAAAGAAAAGACAAGCTGGGCATGATGGGGCACACCTTTAATCCTAGCACTTGGGAGGCAGAGGTAGGAGGATCACCGTGGGTTTGAGGCCACCCTGAGACTCCATAATGAATTCCAGGTCAGCCTGGCCAGAGTGAGACCCTACATTGAAAAATAAAAAAAAAAAAAAAAAGAAAAAAGAAAAGAGGGCTGGAGAGAGATGAGATGGCCCAGTGGTTAAAGGCATTTGCTTGCAAAGCCTAATGGTCCAGGTTCAACTCCCCAGTATCCATACAAAGCCAGTTGCACAGTGATGAGTACGACTAGATTTTGTTTGCAGTGGCAAGAGACCCTGGTATTGCCTTGCTCACACTCTCTGGCTCACTCTCATAAATAAGTAAGAAAGAAAAGGAAAGGAAAGGAAAGGAAAGGAAAGGAAAGGAAAGGAAAGGAAAGAAAAGGAAAGGAAAGGAAAGGAAAGGAAAGGAAAGGAAAGGAAAGGAAAGGAAAGGAAAGGAAAGGAAAGGAAAGGAAAGGAAAGGAAAGGAAAGGAAAGGAAAGGAAAGGAAAGAAAAGAAAAGAAAAGAAAAGAAAAGAAAAGAAAAGAAAAGAAAAGAAAAGAAAAGAAAAGAAAAGAAAAGAAAAGAAAAAAGGGTGAGATCATAAGGAACAATATAATGGCTGGGGTGTGGTTCAATGGTAGAGCACTTGCCTACCATGCATAAGGCCTTGGGTTTAATCCCCAGTGCCAGAGGAAAAATCAACAACAGTTCATGCCTGGTCTCTTAGTAACCTTGCTCACATGCAAGAGAAATTCACACTAGAGCAAACCAGACCAGTTTCTGTTGTGATGCTCCTCCTCAAAAGCCACCAACACCTGACCTGACAAAAACCCAGCATGAAAAACACCTTGATCTTTTCTCCTTACTCATTGCCCTTCAACCTTCCCCAGCAGAAATGAGCACTCCCAACCCCCACCCACCCTGCTGCCAACAGCCAGACATAGGAGTGTAGGGGCTGCATAGAGGTGAATAACCCCAGTGCCTCGGCTCTCTCTGGAGCAGGGACAAGCTGGGCCCACTGTCCTCTGGCCTACATCCTCACCTGCAGGATCCGTGAATTTATTTATTTTTTCTGGTTGTTTTTTTTTTTTGTTGTTGTTGTTGTTTTCTTTTTTTCCAAGGTAGGGTCTCCCTCTAGCCCAGGCTGACTTGGAATTCACTATGGAGTCTCAGGGTGGCCTCGAATTCACAGCTATCCTCCTACCTCTGCCTCCTGAGTGCTGGGATTAAAGCCCTGCCTGGATTTTTCTGGTTTTGTTTTGTTTTGTTTTGTTTTGTTTTGTTTTGTTTTGTTTTGTTTTGTTTTGTTGTAAGATTTCACTGTAACAAGGTTGACATGGAAGTCACTCTATAGTCTCAGGGTGGCCTCAAACTCATGGCGATCCTCCTTCCTCTGCCTCCTGAGTGCTGGGATTAAAGGCGTGCACCACCACACCTGGCAAGGGATCCATGAATTTAATAAAGCCTGTCTCATGCCACTTAGTCTTGGGGCAATTTCCTGTGTTACATTACACAGCCAGGACATAGAGTACTTTATTTAGGTCAAAGTAAATATGCAATGTGTCAAGTAGGGTTGAAATTGCTCTCACTAACAGGCTGGTAGCCCAGGCTGACCTGGAATTCACGATGGAGTCTCAGGGTGGCCTTGAACTCATGGTGATCCTCCTACCTCTGCCTCCTAAGAGCTTGCCTGCAAAGCCAAAGGCCCATCGTTCTGGTTGGTAGTGGAAGGCAAGGTGATGGTTGTAGAGGTTGCAACTGCAGAGACTGGAAGGCAGCTGGTTATGAAAAAAAAAGGAAGAAGTCCCTGGGTCTCCTTCTCCTTCTCTCTCTCTCCCTCCCTCCCTCTCTCTCTATCTATCTATCTATCTCCTTGCAAATAAATTCCACAACTGAGTTCTACTCAGCGGTAAAAAAAAAAAAAAAATGAAGTTATGAAATTTGCAGGAAAATGGATGAATCTGGAAAGGATTATACTAAGTGAGGTAACACAGGCCCAGAAAGGCAAATGTCACATGTTCTCTCTCATATGTGGATCCTAGCTATAAATGACTGGACTTCTGTGTGAGTAGGAAGAAAACTCAGTAGCATAGACCATTAAGCAAGAAAGGAAATAAAAAGGGAATAGAAAGGGAGGGAGGGGTACTTAATAGGAAGGTATTGTATATATGTAAGTAGAAGAATAGATTAATGAGGGTGAAAAGGCCTAAGTGAGGTCAGGGGAAGAGAATGAGTAAAGGAAAGGCAGAGGGAGGGCTAATCAAAATCTAAGAGGATATAAATAAAACATATGTAATCCTACTTTTTTTGGACAATGGAACACACAGGAGCCATAGATTGTTACTAGAAAATTTTCAGTGCCTTAATTGTTTAAAATTATGGAAGTTGTCAATAAAAAATAAGGGATGGGATACCTCCCAGTGAGTTGTTGGCCAGGGAGGTCCCTGATGCCCAAAAAAAACACTACAGGCCATTGCTGAAGCCCTTGGTTTCCCACCACGAATAGATGGTAAGAGCCTATTGCTGAAGACTGCACATACGTGAGCTGCAAGGTCACTGAGAAACCTGCTGCAACTGAGCTAAAAACCTCCTCCATGTAGACCAGCTGACAAAAATCTAGAAAAAGCCATGCTGCATGTAGTTCAATGGGAGAGAAAGGAATCACCAGTGAAGATACCCAACAATGGACCCTGCAAGCCTTATTATATTTGGCCAGCCAACAGCAGGTCTGTTATGGGGAACACCAACTACCCTCTAATTGGATTGGAGGCCCACTCCATGGGAGGAAACATATGCCTGATACTGAAAACTTAAATCAGGGGTAGTCATGAGCCCTAGGGGTGTAATGTCTGCTGGTGTTTGGCTAAATGTATGTACTATGCTCACCAAACTACCTAGTAAACACTTCTCTTAATGTTCATCCCTTATATTAATGCTATTCTCACTTTTGGACAGAGAACCTACTCTTTTCAGATGGCAGTGACCTTGGGATGACTCAGAAGGCACCATGGTGCTGAGAAGAAGGGACAGAGGAGTGTTCAGCACTGAAATATCTCTATCACACCTTTTATGGCTCAGGGTCCATTGCAGAAGAAGTGGCAGAAAGAATGTAAGAGCAAAAGGAAGGGTAGGACTCCTTACAATGTGCTCCTCCAGACACAAAATGGCCTGGATATCTGTGACCTCACAGTGCCTGACACTACCTACACAAGACCATCATACTAGGAAGAAAAGATCATGATCATGACATCAAATAAAACAGAGATTGATTGAGAGGGGGAGGGGATATGATGGAGATTGGAGTTGAAAAGGGAAAAGTGGGGGAGGGAGGGAATTACTATGGGATATTGTTTACAATTATGGAAGTTGTCAATAAAAATAATAAAATAAATAAATATATTTTTTTAAAGTTTAGCCAGGCATGGTGGTGCACGCCTTTAATCACAGCACTTGGGAGGGCAGAGGTAGGCGGATCACCATGTGTTTGAGGCCACCCTGAGAATACAGAGTAGTACATAGTGAATTCCAGGTCAACCTGGGTTAGAGTGAGACCCTATCTCAAACAAACAAACAAACCATTTATATATCAGGATATCAAGGCTGGGGAGATGGCTCAGCAGTTAAAGGTTTTTGTTTGCAAAGCAGCCATACATTCTTTCCATCTCAATTCGTGTCATTTATTTCACCCTCCTCATTCCTGTGTTGCGTCAGCCAGCTCTATCTGCACCATGAAATCAGCCTTCCCAGCTGCTTCCTGTTTCCTCCCTTCTCCAGAGGGTGCTGCACATGTGTGTCAGGTTAGAATTAATAAAGAGCCTCTGATCATGGAGTTCCCTGCTGGGACATTCAGTGCCTCTGGGATCTAACTGGCATGTCATAGAGCTGCTTTGTCTGCTTTCCTGGACCCTGGCTGAGACCTGGCTTCCACTTTGTTTCCTTAACCTCTTTTGATATTTCTAAGTCTCTATCCCTATCAATTCCTTCACAGTGGAAACTCTGATCTTTCCCAACACACCAACAATAGTTTCCCTCTCTGCTGTGCCATCCTAAGAGGAGCTGCCAGCTGTCTTAGCTCCCTCCCAGAACCCTGCCTTCTTCCCAGTTGGCACAGGGCACATGGCCGCCTGCAAACCAACCATCTACAGACTTCTGTTGCAGACATAGCTCAGAACTTCATTCCAGCCCATTCCACATGTGCACAAGTAATAAATCACTTCTGTCACTGGCCTTAATAGGAAAGGAAGGGTTGTGTGTTTCTTCACCCTTCTCTTGCTACTAGCAGGAAGGCAGGCGAGGTCAGTGAGTTGTCAGCTAGAGCAACTGCCCAGGCCCTGAACTGCCTGCCTAGATCTGTACTTTCTCTCTTGCTTTATTTCTTTTCTTTTCCTTTCTTTCTTTCTTTCTTTCTTTCTTTCTTTCTTTCTTTCTTCCTTCCTTCCTTCCTTCCTTCCTTCCTTCCTTCCTTCCTTCCTTCCTTCCTTCCTTTCTTTCTTTCTTTCTTTCTTTCTTTCTTTCTTTCTTTCTTTCTTTCTTTGGTTTTCTGAGGTAGGGTCTCACTCTAGTTCAGGTTGACCTGGAATTCACTATGTAGATTCAGGGTGGCCTTGAACTGACAGCAATCCTCCTACCTCTGCTTCCCAAGTGCTAGGATTAAAGGTATGTGCCACCATGCCCAGCTTATTTTTTATTTTTTAATTTATTTATTTGAGAGAAAGATAGAGGGAGAGAGAGACAGAGAAAATATGAGTCAGGGCCTCCTGCCTCTACAAACGAACTCCAGAAATTTGTGTCACTTTCTGCACCTGGCTTTATGTGGATACTAGGGAATTGAACCTGGCCTGTCAGGCTTTTCCAGCAAGTGGCTTTAAGTACTGAGCCATCTCTCCAGCCCTTTTTAAAAACAATTTTTATTTATTTATTTATGTGTAATATGTACATATGTGTAGGTAGTTTTGATAGGGTCTCTTGAAACCAGCTGACATGGATGGTTTGGGAATTAAATCCCAGCATTTGGGAGGCTAAGGTAGGAGGATCACTGTAAATTGAATTTTTTAAAAAAAGGACTGGAAAAAAAAAAAAAAAAAAAAGGACTGGAGAGATGGCTCAGTAGTTGAAGCACTTGCCTGCAAAGCATAAGGACCTGGGTTTGACTACCCAGTACCTATGTAAAGCCAGATGCACAAGGTGGCACAGACATCTGGAGTTTGTTTGTTGTGGCTAGAGGCCCTGGCTCTCTTGCTCTCTCTCTCTCTACCTCCCTCCCTCACTCACTCTCCTTGCAAATAACTAATTTTTTTTTTTTTTTTTTTTTGGTTTTTCGAGGCAGTGTCTCGCTCTAGCCCAACCTGACCTGGAATTCAGTATGGAGTCTCAGGGTGTCCTCGTACTCATGACGATCCCTACTACCTCTGCCTCCCGAGTGCTGGGATTAAAGGCGTGTGCCACCACACTGGGCTTAAATAAATAAAATTTTAAAAAAGAAGAAATAGCTGGGCATAGTGGCTCACGCCTTTAATCCCAGCACTCCAGGTCAGCCTGGGGTAGATCAAGACCCGACCTCAAAAAAACAGAACCAAGCCGGGCGTGGTGGCGCACACCTTTAATCCCAGCACTCGGGAGGCAGAGGTAGGAGGATTGCCATGAGTTCAAGGCCACCCTGAGATGACAGAGTTAATTCCAGGTCAGCCTGGACCAGAGTGAGACCCTACCTCGAATAACAAAAATAAAAAAATAAAAAAAGAACCAAAAAAGAAAAGCTAAAAACGCTAGAAAAATGAAAGGAAGTGGAGGTAACGTGTACAGGGCTTGAGAACATTTCTAAATCACTATTGGCCAGGAAGTGGGGGCGGTTACGTAAGGATGGCAAGGCAAGCCTGGTCAGAGGGCAAGCCTGAAGCTCTCTTCTTCCTCAAGGCAGGAATCATGGGCAGAACTCAAATTATACAATCCTAACTGTTGGGCTGGATGTTGACATATACCAGTGGTGCTCACCACAGGATTATGAAATAAAGGCAACTGAAACCATTTTACAGATCTGGAATGTCCAAGTTACTCTGTTTCTAGATTCACTGTAAATGGTTTTTGTTGTTGTTGTTGTTTGTTTGTTTTTGTTTTTCGATGTAGGGTTTCACTCTAGTCCAGGCTGACCTGGAATTCACTATGTAGTCTCAGGGTGGCCTTGAACTCACAGCAATCCTCCTACCTCTGCCTCCTGAGTGCTGGAATTAAAGGCATGCGCCACCACACATAGCTTTCTATTTTTTTTATTTTTAGTTTTCATTTTATTATTATTATTTTGGTTTTTCAAGGTAAAGTCTCACTCTAGCCCAGGCTGAGCTGCAATGAGACCCTACCTCCAGAAAATAAAAATAAAGATCTACAAGCAAGGGAGGGGTGAGTGAGTATCTAGTAAGGAGGCCAGGAATTACATGCAGGTTTATCACTGCCAGACATTTTGGCCCATTTTGTGGCTCAGCACAAACTTTCCCCACAGCCCCAACACCACAGTGACCTCATCCTGCTCTGAATTCCCAGCGCTCTTGCTTTCTGTCTCACCATTCCGTTCCTGACTCCATCACGGTCATCCGATTATCTTCTCTGGGGAGTGGAGGCGGGGATTGAGACAGGGACTCACTCTGTAGGGCAGGCTGATCTGGAACTCACTTTGTAGCTCAGACTGACCTCTAACACAGCACTCCTCTTGTAATTACAGTGTGAGCCACCTGGCTCTGTTTTTTGTTTTTTTGTTTTGAGGAAGGGTGTCACTCAAGCCGAGGTTGACCTGGAATTCACTATGGAGTCTCAGGCTGCCCTCAAACTCAGGACAGTCCTCCTACCTCTGCCTCCCAAGTGCTGGGATTAAAGGCGTGTGCCGCCACGCCCGGCTCAAGCTCTATTGCATTTCTTTAAAACTACTATGGTACAGTTAGGAAATATGAAAACAGGCTGGGCATGGTGTTGCATACCTTTCATCCCTGAATTCACTAGGTAAAGGATTCCCGGCCGTCTGTTGCATCTTCATATGAGGAAAACACCACCACCAAAATAACACTTGTATGAGCTGGGCATAGTGGCGCACGCCTTTAATCCAGCACTCAGGAGGCAGAGGTAGGAGGATCGCCGTGAGTTCGTGAGACTCAGGTTAGCCTGGGCCAGAATGAGACTCTGCTTCACAGAAAAAAAAAAAAGTACTTGTGGGCTGAAGAGGTAGTTTAGCAGTTAAGGTGCTAGCTTGCAAAGCCTAAGGATCTGTGTTCAATTCTCCAGTACCCACCTAGACCACATGCATTAAGTGACACATGCATGTGGAGTTTGTTTGCAGTAGCTGGAGGGTCTGTCTCTGTATGCAAATAAATGAATAAAATATTTATTTAAAAAAAACTATTTAGCCAGGTGTGGTGGCGCACACCTTTAATCCCAGCACTCTGGAAGCAGAGGTAGGAGGATCACCATGAGTTCAAGGCCACCCTGAGACTATATAGTTAGTTCCAGGTCAGCCTGGTCCAGAGTGAGACTCTACCTCGAAAAACCAAAATAATAATAATAAAGAAAGAAAGAAAATAGCCAGGCATGGTGGCGCTTGCCTTTAATCCCAGCTCTCGGGAGGCAGAGGTAGAAAGATCGCTGTGAGTTAAAGGCCACCCTGAGGCTACATAGTGAATTCTAGCCTGAGCTAGAGGGAGACCCTACCTCAAAAACCCAAAAATAATAATAATAACAAACAAATAAATAAAATAAAGTCAAAAATACTTGTTAAACTGTAATGTGTAAACAAATTTTATTTATTATGTTTTATATAGATACACAAACAGGTACAATTACAGTTGTAGTTGTATGGCTATTATGTACTTATGTCTTATTTACTTTAACTAGGTCATTGACTTTAAATGACTTTTTTTTGGTTTTTTGAGGTAGGGTTTCACTCTAGTCCAGGCTGACCTGGGACTTTGCCGTGTTGTCTCAGGGTGGCCTCAGACTCAGCAATCCTCCCACCTCTGACGCCCAAGTGCTGGGATTAAAGGTGCATGCGCCACTCCCGGCTTGAAATGACCCATGTTTTTTTTGTGTTTTTTTTTTAATTTTATTTATTTATTTGAGAGCGACAGACACAGAGAGAAAGACAGATAGAGGGAGAGAGAGAGAATGGGCGCGCCAGGGCTTCCAGCCTCTACAAACGAACTCCAGATGCGTGCGCCCCCTTGTGCATCTGGCTAACGTGGGACCTGGGGAACCGAGCCTCGAACCGGGGTCCTTAGGCTTCACAGGCAAGCGCTTAACCGCTAAGCCATCTCTCCAGCCCGACCCATGTTTTTATACATGTTTCCAACTTCCACTTCTCTTTGTTGGGACATGCTCAGCCATCGCCCTGCTGTTGAATCTAAAGAGGCTCATATACAACCTCCGACCCTATCCTATCCTCACCACATCAGTGTCCTGCAGGGCTGCTGGGAGGATTGATGACTCTAGGTTGGTCATTTCCAGGTGACTGATGACAGAAGGAACTCTGGGCCTTAGTTCCTCCTTCCAGCTCCAGGCTTCCTTTTCATAGAATCATGGGTCATGGATGTGATCAGAAACATGTTCTCCTTTCTGCAAACATTTCTCAGGAAGTGGTTTCTAGACTCCTGAATGGGCAGTATGAGACATCTACTTGCAAGAGAACTGATCTTGACTCTTTAAAGTGTCCACAAGGAGCCAGGCCTGGTAGCGTTTGCCTTTAATCCCAGCACTCAGGAGTCAGAGGTAGGAGGATGGCTGTGAGTTCTATGTCACCCGGAGACTACATAGTGAATTCCAGGTCAGCCTGGGCTAGAGCAAGACCCTGGCTTTAATCCTAGTCCTTGGGAGGCAGAAGTAGGAGGATCACTGTGAGCTCAAAGCCACCCTGAGACTACAAAGTGAATTCTAGATCAGGCTGGACTAGAGTGAGACCCTACCTCAAAAAACAAAGCAAACAAACAAACAAACAAAAAACCCACACAAACAAAACAGAACAAAAACAACAACAAAAAGACTGAGCAAGAAAAGAAAACCCAAAAAGTATCCAAAGGACCCAGGCATGGTGGTGCCTGTTTTTAGTCCTAGCACTCAGGAGGCTGGGGTAGGAGGATATCTGTGAGTTCAAAGCCAGCCTGGGCTACAGAGTGAGTTTCAGGTCAGTCTGGGCTAGAGTGAGAACCTACCTCAAAAAGCACACAAACAAGAGTTGGGAAGATGGCTCAGCAGAAAAAGCGTGAGGACCAGAGTTCAGATTTCCAGCACTCAGGTAAATGTTGGGTATCTGTGGCAGCCTTTGAGCCAGCATTTAAGAAAAGAGACAGGCACTAGCCGGTACAAGCGGGCTAGGTATACTAGACAAATCAGTGAGCTCTGAGTTCAAGTAAGAGACTCTAGTAAATAAAGGGGAGAGTGATGGAGCAATATACCTGATATCAACACACACATGAGCCCACATACACACACAAAGAGAAAGTTGGGGATCACTGTGAGTTCGAGGCCACCCTGAGACTACATTCAGGGAGGCCTCGAATTCATGGCGATCTTCCTACCTCTGCCTCCCAAGTGCTAGGATTAAAGGCATGCGCCACCACACCTGGCTTGATGCATGCCTTTAATCACAGCACTCTGGAGGCAGATGTAAGAGGATTGCTGTGAGTTCAAGGTCAGCCTGAGACTACTTAGTGAATTCCAAGTCTGCCTGGACTAAAGCAAGACACTACCTAAAAAAAAAAAAGAGAGAGAGAGAGAAGAAAATCCTAAATCTAGGTATCTTCATTCATTATGTTCTTAGTATTTGCCAGACACAGTACCAAGAATAATGGTCTCTCATCAGAAAGTTCCCAGAATCCTTTTAGAAAAGCAAATTATTGCAACTCCTTTTTCTTTTCCAGTAAACTTCTTCTTGCAAGGACAAACACCTGACCAGATGTAGTTTATGGGAGGAAAGTGTTTATTTTGGCTTACAGTCTCAAAAGGAAACTCTATGATGGCAGAGGAAAGATGGTAAAGCAAAGATTGGATGTCACCTCTGCCACAGCAGCTGGCAAACAGCTCATTGTCTTGTTGCTGTCAACAAGGCTTTTGTTCCCGAATTACCATCAGCTGGGAGCCAATCATTCAAACACATGAGCTGGGCTGGAGAGATGGCTCAGCAAAGGCACTTGCCTGCAAAGCCTAAAAGCACAAATTCGACCGGGCATGGTGGTGCACACCTTTAATCCCAGCACTCAGGAGGCAGAGGTAGGAGGATTGCCATGAGTTCAAGGCCACCATGAGACTCCATAGTGAATTCCAGGTCAGCCTGGGCTAGATCAAAAAAAAAAAAAAAAATACGTTCGATTCTCCAGGTCCCATGTAGCCAGACACACAGTGACTCAAGCATACAATGTCACACATGTGCACAGCAGGGTGCACACATCTGGAATTTATTCACAGAGGCTGAAAGGCCCTGTCACATCCATTCTCTGTGTCTCTCTCAAAAATAAGTAAATAAATAAATAAATATGAGTTTATGGGGGATACCTAATTCAAACCACCACACAAATGATCCCTTTTTGTTTTAATTAGTTTATTTATTTGTTTGTGAGACAGTCTTATGTAGCCCAGGCTGGCCTTGAACTCCTTATCCTCCTGCCTCCACCTCCCAAGTGCTGGGATCATAGGCGTATGCTACTACCAGGTTACAAATAATGCTCTGAGATGACCTCAAGACCTTAGTGTACGTTCTGATGCACATCTATCCTGGGAAAAAGTCAGTGAGGGAGAATACTTAGGCCTGGGACCCCAGAGATAAAGTCACTTCCTGTTTCCTCTGCTAAATCATTATCTTGCCTCCAGGCTGGGGCACTGACTTTTTCCTAGGATCTGACTCTGGTGAGAAGGCCCAGGTAACACACTCTCCTGAGTTTATGTAAACGTCAACCCTTCCAGAGTTTGCATGGGAAACGGAGCAAGGATGCAGACGTCAGAGCATTGTGAACCCTGAAGACACAAAGAGCGAGGGCAGTGAGCTGAATACCGTGGATAATGAGGGCCTTGAGAGGCAGGAAAGCGTAGATGCTGTTAGCTTTGTTTCTGAGCCAAAATTCCTGGACACCAAATTCAGCTTGCTTGCCTTGCCTCTGCTCTTCTTGTCTAACAACTGTGGCTAGCCTGACCTTCCCTCAGAGGCTTATGGGAACATGAGATGGATGAAAGCATGGAAGCAGATCCCAGTGTGTCTGCTCTCCAGTGGACCATGCTCTGAGCAATGTGCCTGCCGTGTGCTTGACTTCTGAATGAGGAAGACTTGGATTCAGACCAGATACCTGGTCTGCATGATTGCATGATCCTGAGAAAGTGAGCTGCTTCCCTGGTGCTCATTTGTCCCATCTGTGAAATAAAGACAGAGATCACAGGGGACGTGAGATTCAAGTTTAGCACTTACAATGGTGCCTCCGTGGGATCTTCGAAGCTCTGAAGCTTAGGTTGGTGTTACTTTGCCTGCCACACAGGCCCAGACACCACAACAGTAGGCAGAGCTCAGCTGCAGACAGGCTGATGTTGGGCCCCAGGGTGGTGGTCTATTTCTGGAGCTGCTGGAGGCTGCGAGTCCCCCTGAGGACACAGTACTTCAGGAGGCAGGTTTCTGGCTACCCAGATGGTAGCATTCCAACCCACTTCTGTGCCCTGAGGTAACCTGAGTGGAAACCTGTTCTTGACTTTCAGATATAAAACACGACTTTACAAGAGGGACCTTTCACCACATTCTCCTAAGAAAGTCCTGTCCAAACTGGGTGTGGTGGTACATGCCTATAATCCCAGCACTAGGAAGGCTGAGACAGGAAAATCATTGAGTTCAACTACAGAGTAAGATCCTATCTCAAAATCCAAAACCAGTGGACTGGGGAGGCAGCTCTGTCAAAAAAAAAAAAAAAGATGGGCTGGAGAGATGACTTAGCGGTTAAGCACTTGCCTGTGAAGCCTTAGGACCCTGGTTCAAGGCTCAATTCCCCAGGACCCACGTTAGTCAGATGCACAAGGGAGTGCATCTGGGGTTTGTTTGCAGTGACTGCAGGCCCTGGTGTGCCCATTCTCACTTTCTCTCTGACTCTTTTTCTCTCTGTCATTCTCAAATAAATAAACAAAAAAATTTTAAGTGAATATGAGCTGGAAGATGGCTTAGTGTTTAATGTGCTTACCTGTGAAGCCTAAGGACCCAGGTTCAATACCCCAGTACCCATGTGAGCCAGCTGCGCAAGGTGGCGAATGCATCTGGAGTTCATTTGCAGTGTCTAGAAGCCCTGTCATGCCCGTTCTCTCTCTCTCCCTCCCTTCCCTCTCCCACTCTCATAAATAAATAAAAATATATACATGTATTTTATTCTTTTTAATTTTTGTTTATGTATTTATTAGAGACAGACAGAGAGAAAGAGACAGATAATGAGCACTCCAGGGCTTCTAGCCACTGCAAACGAACTTTAGACGCATGTGCCACCACGTGCATCTGACTTACATGGGACCTAGAGAATCGAACCTGGGTCCTTAGGCTTCAAAGGCATGCATCTCAACTGCTAAGCCATCCCTATACATATATTTTTTAAAGCTAAACAATGAAAATAACAAAACAACTGGGCATGGTGGTGCGTACCTTTAATTCCAGCACTTGGGAGGTAGAGGTAGGAGGATGTCTGAGAGTTCAAAGCCACCCTGAGACTACATAGTGAATTCCAGGTCAGCATGAGCTAGAGTGAAACCCTACCTAGAAAAAAAAAAAAAGCATCCAATTATGTTATTCCTACGTTCTTCACTTGCTCTTAGCCAAAACACCAACAAGCAATTAGCCCTAGTTTCTCACTCAAGAGGAGAAATGATAAGCATGGTAGTTCATGCCTACAATTCAATTCTAGCACACACTATGCGGCTGATGCTGAGGGATGGTAAGTTCAAGACCAGCTGAGTCAGGCATGGAGGTGCACACATGTAATCTCAGAATTTGGGAGCTGGAGGCAATAGGATCAGTAGTTCAAGGTCATTCATGGCTACCTATGGAGTTCAAGATCTGGGCTACAGAAGAATTTGTCTCAAAGGAAAAAAAGAAGGGGCTGGAGAGATGGATCAGTGGATAAACACACTTGCTTGCAAAACCTGACAGTCTGGGTTCAATTCCCCAGTACTCACATGAAGCCAGGTGCACAAAATGGTGTTTGCATCTGGAGTTCATTTGTAGTGGCAAGAGGTCCCGGGATGTCTATTCTCTCTCTTTTTTTTTTTTTTTGCGAGGGGGTAGGATGTCTATTCTCTTTCTCCCTTCTTCCCAAGCAAATAACAAAACAAAACAAAACAAAAAAATTTTTAAGCAAAAGGAAAAAAGGGCTGGAGAAGTGGCTTAGCGGTTAAGGTGCTTGTCTACAAAGCCTAAGGACCTATGTTTGACTCTCCAGGTCCCACATAAGCCAGACACACAAGGTAACACAAGTGCACAAAGTTGCACATGCGCACAAGGTGGTGCACGTGTCTGGAGTTCGACTGCAGTAGTAGGAGGCCCTGGCGTGACTATCCTCTCTGTCTCTCTCTCTCTCTCTCCCTAACATTAAAAAAAAAAAAAAAAAAAGCACCCGGCATGGTGGCAAACGTCTTTAATCCCAGCACTCAGGAGGCAGAGGTAGGAGGATCACCATGAGTTCGAGGCCACCCTGAGACTACATAGTGAATTCTGGGTCAGCCTGGGCTAGAATGAGACTCTACCTCAAAAAAAAAAAAAGCAGGCCAGTCATGGTGGCACACACCTTTAATCCCAGCACTCTGGAGGCAGAGGTTGAAGGATTACAGTGAGTTCGAGGCCACCCTGAGACTACAGAGTGAATTCCAGGTCAGCCTGGGCTAGAGAGAGTCTACCTCAAAGATAAATAAATAAGGAAGACAGCTGGGTGTGGTGGCTCATGCCTTTAACCTCAGCACGTCAGAGGCAGAGGGAGGATCACTGTGAGTTCGAGGCCACCCTGACACTACATAGTGAACTCCAGGTCAGCCTGGACTAGAGAGAGACCCAACCTCAAAAATTATAAAAAAATTAGAAAAAGAAAGAAAAGGCAGAATACATGTCTGTAAAGAGTCACATATGGGTGTTCATAGCAATTCATAGCTTTATTCATAGCAGTCAAACAAACAAAAAAAAACAACCCACAAATGTCTATTGTCAATGGTGGGTGAGTAATCTAGCTGTACTGTATTTACACAGTGGAATATTATTCAGAAATCACAAAAGAACTGCTGAATCATAAAATAACATAGATGACATTATAAAAATGTTGTGGAAAAAAAGAAAAGACTCCAGCTGGGCATAGTGGCACATTCCTTTAATCCCAGCAGAGGTAGGAAGATTACCATAAATTCGAGGCCAGTCTGAAACTAGGTAGTGAATTCCAGGTCAGCCTGAACTAAAGTGAGACCTTACCTTGGAAAAAAAAAAAAAAAAAGAAAGAAAAGGACTCCAGATACAAGTGTCTACTATGGTACCATTGATAGTAATTTTATTCTAGAATATAAAACTATAAAAACTAGATCAGGGCTTGCCAGGCACCAGAAGTGGGAAAAGGAGACTGACTACAAAGTGGCATGAGGAACATTCTAGGGTAAGAGAACTGTTCTGCATTGAAATTGTTGTGGCATCTACACAACTATATCAAAACTCATTGAGCCGGGCGTGGTGGTGCACGCCTTTAATCCTAGCACTCCGGAGGCAGAGGTAGGAGGATCACTGGGAGTTCGAGGCCACCCTGAGACTACATAGTTAATTCCAGGTCAGCCTGAGCCAGAGTGAGACCTTACCTTGAAAAACCAACAACAACAACAAAAAACTCATTGAAGGGCTGGAGAGATGGCTTAGCTGTTAAGGTGCTTGTCTGCAAAGCCAAAGGAATCAGATTCAGTTTCCCAGGACCCATGTAAGCCAAATGCACAAGAGGGCACATGCATCTGGAGTTTGCATTTTGCAGGGGCTGGAGACCCTGACATGCCCATTCTCTCCTTTCCTCTTTCTCTCTCTCAAATAAATAAAATTAAAATAAAATAAAAAAACTCAGTGAAGCTGGGCGTGGTGGCACACACCTTTAATTCTAGCACTTGGGAGGCAGATGTAGGAGGATCACCATGAGTTCAAGACCACCCTGAGACTACATAGTGAAGTCCAGGTCAGCCTGGGCTAGAGTGAGACCCTACCTCGAAAAACCAAAAAAAAACAACAAAAAAAAAAACTCATTAAGCTGGAGCTCAGTGATGGAGCATGTGTTGTTTAGCATGCCTGGGGCCCTGGGTTCCATCCCCAGAACCTAAAAAAAAAAAAAAACAATAAACGAACAAACTAAAATATTGAATGGTACTCCTGGAAAGAATGGATTTGTGCTGTTGGTTTCTTTTTTTTAATATTTCGTTTATTTGCAAACAGAGAGTTATAGAGAAGAGAGACAGATAGAATGGCAGGTTCTCTAGACACTGCAAACACATGCCAGAAGCGTGGCCCACTCTGCATTTGGTTTTACATGAGTACTGGGGAATCGAACTTGGGTTATCAGTGTGCTGTTGTTTTCTGAGATAAGGTTCTTTCTTTAATTTTTTAAAATTTTTACTTATTTATTAGAGAGAAAGACAAAGAGGCAGATAAAATGGGTGCACCAGGGCTTCCAGCTACTGCAAACAAACTCCAGGCACATGTGCCACCTTACATGGCTTACATGGGTTCTGGAGAATCAAACCTGGGTCCTTTGGCTTAGCAGGCCAGCGCCTTAACTGCTAAGCCATCTCTCCAGCCCCCTTCCTTCCTTCCTTCCTTTCTTTTTAATATTTTATTTATTTATTTATGAGAGAAAGAGAGCAAGAGGCAAATAGAGAGAATGGGTGCACCAGAGCCTCCAGCCATTGCAAACGCACTACAGATGCATGCATCTCCCTGTGCATCTGGCTTCACGTGGGCACTGGGGAATAGAACCCAGGTCCTTAGGCTTTGAAGGACAACACCTTAAGCAATAAGCAATCTCTCCAGCGTAAGATCTTCCTTCCATTTTTACATTAAAAAACTTTTTTGTTTGTTTTTTCACGACAGGGTCTCACTGTAGCGTAGGATGGCCTGAAATTCATTATGTTGTCTCAAACTGGCCTTGAACTCACAGCAATCTTCCTATCTGCCTCCCAAATGCTGGGATTAAAGGAATGCACCACCACACCTAGCTTTTAAGATATTTTTAATTTTTTTTTCGAGGTAGTGTTTCACTCTAGCCCAGGCTAACCTGGAATTCACTATGTAGTCTCAAGGTGGACTTGAATTCACGGCGATCTTCCTACCTCTGCCTCCCGAGTGCTGAGATTAAAGGCGTGCGCTACCACATCCGGCTTCATATTTTTTATTTTTTTAAGAGTATTTATTTATTTATTTGAGACGGAGAGAGAGAGGAAAAGAGAAAGAGAATGAGAATGGGTGCACCAGGGCCTCTAGCCATTGCAAACAATCTCCAAATGCATGTACCACTTTGTGTTTCTGGCTTTAAGTGGGTACTGTGGAATCAAACTGTGGTCACTAGGTTTTGTGGGCAAGCACCTTAACTGCTGAGCCATCTCTCCAGCTGCCAGTTAGGTGTTTTGTTTTTTTTTTTTTTTTTTTTTTTTTTGGTTGTTCCCTATAGCCGAGACTGACCTGAAATTCACTATATAGAGTCTCAGGATGGCTTTGAACTCACAACGATCCTCCTACCTCTGCCTCCCAAGTGCTGGGATTAAAGGTGTGCGCTACTACACCCAACTCCCTGTTAGGTTTTTTTTGTTTTGTTTTGTTTTGTTTTATTTATTTGAGAGAGACAGACACAGAGAGAAAGACAGCTAGAGAGAGAGAATGGGCGCGCCAGGGCTTCCAGCCTCTGCAAACGAACTCCAGACGCGTGCGCCCCCTTGTGCATCTGGCTAACGTGGGACCTGAGGAACCGAGCCTCGAACCTGGGTCCTTAGGCTTCACAGGCAAGCGCTTAACCGCTAAGCCATCTCTCCAGCCCCCCTGTTAGGTTTTTAAAGACAGATATCTCACTACATAGTCTCGGCTGGTCTGGAATTTGCTAGATTATGCTGGCTGTAATTGCATAGTGTTTGTTCCTCTTGCCTCAGCCTCCCAAATGCTGTAATTACAGGCATAGGCCAGCATTTTTTAATACCTTTTTCCTTTCTTTCTTTCCTTTTTTTTTTTTTTGTTACTTTGTTTTGGAGGGAGTTTGTATGTTTTGGGGGTGGCAGGGTTCAGGGTAGGGTCTCACTCTAGTCCAGGCTGGCCTGAGATTCACTCTGTACTCTCAGGCTGGCCTCAAAACAGCGATCTTCCTACCTCTGCCTCCAGTTTGCTAGAATTAAAGGTATGTACCACCACCATACCCAGCTTTTGTTTATATTTTTTTTTTGTTGTTGTTGTTTGTTTGTTTTTTTGTCCATTTTTTATTTATTTATTTGAGAGTGACAGAGAGAGAGAAAGAGAGAGAGAGAGAGAGAGAGAGATTGAGAACAGGCGTGCCAGGGCCTCCAGCCACTGCAAATGAACTCCAGATGTGTGCGCCCCTTGTGCATCTGGCTAACGTGGGTCCTGGGGAACCGAGCCTCGAACCGGGGTCCTTAGGCTTCACAGGCAAGCGCTTAACCGCTAAGCCATCTCTCCAGCCCTGTTGTTTGTTTTTTAAATCAGGATCTCACTCTAGCCTAGGCTAACATGGAACCCTATAGTCCAGGCAGTCCTCAAACTGACAGCATTCCTCCTGCCTCAGCCTCTCCAGTTCTGGGATGAGAGGCGTGCACCACCATGCTTAGCTTTGAAGGTTATTTAAGGCTCATCATTGTTGCCATTTCTGCTCAAATAAAATGTGCCTTTTAAAAATGTACATTTCTATTACTGAACTGTTCTGAATACCAAACATGTTAGGTAAGTTGGTCCCAACTGGGATACACAGCTCCAAGGGCAGCTAGGCTGCCCAGGAATGTGAGAGCCCCTGTGTCTTTCCTGAACTGGGGCACCTAGCGATGAAATAACCCTTCATTCAGGGTTAGCAGCATTGGTCTATTGCAGGGATGTTGCAGGCAGAGAAGCAACCTAAAATAGACATAGTCTGTAAAGGAGTCAACAAAACAAAAACTCATTTCACTCCTCCCCTTGGGAGCCATCCACTTTCTGCTGGGTGGGATTTCTAACCTGAGGAAACAACTCCACAACTGTCTGGGTCAGGAAACTGTCATCAGCCAGCCAGAGCTCCTCAGGAGCCCGGATGCCAGCAGCATAGGCCGAGACATTCCAGGGAATCTATGAGACAGCAGAGAGAGAATCTGAGGAAAGAAGAGCTCATCGTCCAGGCCCAGCTTCCTCTTTCATGAGCTCATGAGCATAGACAGGCTGGGCGGCAGGGTGCCAACGATTGAGTGAACTTGCTTTTTCCCTAACTTGGTTCTGAGTCACATGGCATCTATCCACCCTTCCCAGAAAACCACCGCAGGGCTCACCCTTGGCAGCTGATCAAGCCTAGTCCTTACACGCGATCCCCACTGGGCATCAAGCCAGCCCAGAAGCACCGCCCTCACCCCAAAGGCCTGTCTGGGAGGGGGCATCCCCTCCCAACCTTTCAAGAAAAATACCTAAGGCCACCAAAGAGGGAAGCACGTCTAATTCTGGGTACCCATGAGAAATGTAGCTGAATCATGGGCCATCAGAAGTGGAAGCATGGTGGCCCTTTCTTTGATCTAAGCCCTTCACTTTATAGATCAAGTCATTCAGAAATACAGGGTGTCTGCAGAGGCAGCACAAAAGGGTAACTAACCACTTTACTCATCGTTCCTTTCCCCCTGTGATTATGCCTAGACTTAAAGCTCAGTCACACTCTCCAAATGATGACACTAGAGTAATGGACAGGCTACCAGACAGCCTCCCACATGATCAGGTCTACATGAGAAACCTTTTATTTCTATCCTTTTCAGTCAACCTGTATTAATCAAGTGGCATAGTTCTAAGCCTCAATATATATGGCTCAGTGGTTAGAGTGCTTTGCCAACCATGTACAAGGCCCTGAGTTAAATCTGCATTGAAGAAAAAAAAAAGTGGTTATGGGCTGGAGAGATGGCTTAGTGGTTAAGGCGTTTGCCTGCAAAGTCAAAGGACCCAGGTTCAACTCCACAGGACCCCACATAAGCCAGATGCACAAGGTGGTGTATGCACTTGGAGTTCATTTTAAGTGTCTGAACCCATTCTCTCTCCCTCTCTCTCTCTCTCTCTCTCTCTCTCTCTCTCTCTCTCCATCTCTCTCGCAAATAAATACATAAAAATAAAATAAAACTTAAAAAATTAAGTGGTTCTGGTGGTCCACACCTACAAGCCTATTAACATGAGAATCACCATGAGTGCAAGGCCAGCCTGAGATACAGATTAAGTTTTAGGTCAGCCTGAGCTGGAGACTCTACCTCAAAAGCAGCAGTGTTGGGGCTGGAGAGATGGCTCAGAAGTTAAGGTGTTTGCCTGCAAAGCCTAACGACCTGGGTTTGATTCCCCAGTGCCCAGTACATAAAGCCAGATGCACAAAGTGGTGCATGCATTTGGAGTTGTTTGCAGCATCTGGAGGCCCTTGTATGCCCATTTTCTCTGTTTCTAAAGGGCTAATAGCCTTCCCTGAAAACTAAAGGGAATTAAAGTGTTAATAACTATCTCTAAAGCTTGCAGAGCAATAAAGAAGTTTGGCACCTTCCTTGATTGATGTAGTCCCCTTAGCCTAGATGGCCTTGAAGGACCAGAGACCATCTGAGTATCCTCCCTTAGACAATCCTGGCTGAAGAAGCCTATTCTGAACCAGGACACACACAGCTATAATTTCTTTTATCAACTGTACCTGGTCCAGTCTGTTTTTCTTAGGATTCTCTTTATAAACTTGCACCCCAGCCTGTCTCAATGCTTCAGCCTTCATCCCTAGGGAAAGCTGAGGCCCCTGGCTGTTTCTCTCAATAAAAAGTCTGTCTGTAGAGATCAAGTCCAGTGTTCTCTTTTGCTTTTCTCTTACACTTTCCTTACATTTCTGGTGCCATGACTCGGATACCCCTCTGGGGCTTTCGGAAAGCACGTCCCCTCCTTCCTCTCTCCTTCTATCTACTTCCCTGCCAATGTTTCTCTCTCTCAGGAATAGAAAAACTCTCTCTGCTCACTACTCTGGACTAACCAGCCACCTGTGACCTGAAACCTTCAGTCTTTCCAGCCTGATACCTGGGGGTCCTTCCTTTTCTTCTTTTCACCCTCTCCCACTGGACTTCTGAACAACAGATTAGAGGCCTCTCACCACGTGATCCACTGCATCCATACTTCATCAAATTACAACTTCAGGACAAGGTATTTGTTCTCGGTCTGTGGCGGAGGTGACCTGTCCCAGACTTAGAAACTCTGGGAGTTTCTCACTTTTCGGTCCGTTGACAATCGAAGACTCCAGGAGCCTTCCACATGTCGTTCCTTCAGACACCTCAAGCCTTATGAGTGTGAGGATGCTCCCTCCTAAACCTTGGGTTTCGGTTGCTCACCTTAAGCCTGGGAGATGTCCCTGGTGGTGGGATTGGCCACTCTAGTCCTTGTCCTCCAAAATGGGCTCTAAATTATCTGTTCCAAAAAATACTTCATTAGCATGTCTCACAGCTAATATAAAGGAGCTCGAACCTTCTGAGTTCCTGCTTGCCAAATTACTCTGACTTTCTATTCAAATTTGGCCACAATATTCCTTAGATAATGGCCACCGCTGGCCTAAATTTGGTACTCTTGACTTTAATATTCTTTTTTTTTTGTTTTTTAGAGGTAGGGTCTCACTCTGGTCCAGGCTGACCTGGAATTCACTATGTAGCTTCAGGGTGACCTCGAACTCACAGCAATCCTCCTACCTGCCTCCTGAGTGCTGGGATTAAAGGCATGCATCACCACGCCCATCAGGCTCAACTTTAATATTCTTATTGATCTTGATAACTTCCTTAGAAGACAAGGCACATGGTCCAAGGTTCCTACCTTCAGGGCTTCTTTGTCCCCTGTTCCCGCCCTTCCCTTTGGACTTCTTGTTCTCCCTACCAAGTTCTCCTGTCACCAGAACCCGCTAAAATCCTGCCCCTTCTAAAACTCTGCCTCTCACACACAGTTCTGCCATCTGGCTATAGCTTTCCAGAGTGTCTCCTTCTCACTTCACATTCACACCATCTCATTAAATCACATACAAGCTCCACTCTCCTAAAGAAACTCCTGTCCTTATTCGGCCTCTTTAACTTCTACATATGGATATCTAATTTTTCTCTCCTTGCTAAAAGTTAAAATCATTAAGCAGCTTCTAGGGTTTTTCCTTTCTTTTCCCTTTCCCCCTTATTTTCATTACAAGCCACACAAACACACACACACACACACACACACACACATCAACTTAAAATTCAAACCACTGGCTGTTGCCCTGTTAAGATTAACTCCTCATCAATTTAAAATATAACTAAAATCTTAAAAGGATGTCTCTCCATGTTTCATGTTGTCATGTCTAATGTTGACCAACCATGTCATGTCATGTGTTCTGTGTTTCATGTAGTCTGTCCTTATGTATGAATAAATTTATGATTATTAATTGTTCCAATTATGGACATTAAATGTTCTGATGCTCGTATATTTTAAGATAACGTTAAATTATTAAAACCAGGTTTACAATATATTTAAAATAATTAACCTCTATTTTTTTTTTTTTGTTAGTTTGTTTTTTGTTGTTTTGAGGTAGGGTTTCACTCTAGCCCAAGCTGACCTGGAATTCACTACGTAGTCTCAGGGCAGCTTTGAACTCACAGTGATCCTCATACCTCTGCCCCTGAGTGCTGGGATTAAAGGTGTGTGCCACCACGCCTGGCTACTTAACCTCTTTGTTTTTGTCAATGTGCTTGTTCATACTTATTGCAATAATATTTGTATACAAAATTCTAATCTTGCTTCTACAGAAAGAAATGTGTTTTTGGATCAGAAAAGACTTTATAAGGTAAAAGATTGTTGTAAGTTATCTTATTAAAAGGATATGAAAATGATATGAAAAGGTGATGAGACTTAAGCTAAAAAAGGATTGGGTTCCCTGTGATAAAATGGATTAATTTAAAAGTTTTCATTCTCATTAAAAGAAAGACTAATGGAGAAAGGGAGGGGCAAAGTTATGAAGGGGAAAGTGGGGGAGGGAAATACAATGGTTTGTTGTCTGTAAGTATAGAAGTTGTCAATAAAAATATGCTAAAAAAGCCGAGTGTGGTGGCACTCCCAGCACTCAGGAGGCAGAGGTAGGTAGATCGCCATGAATTCGAGGCCACCCTGAGACTGTATTAGCGAGTTCCAGGTCAGCCTGGACTAGTGTGAGACCCTACCTCAAAAAACCAAAAACATAAAAATAAAAACAAAAAAAAGTTTTCGTTCTTCATATTTTTTCTCACCTTAATTGTTCATATAATTCAGACTTTTGTAATAAGTTGATAAATTTATTTATATTGTCATGTCTCAAATGAAAATTAAACTAACTATACCTATATTTACTACTGTTAAAACTCTACTGAAAAATATCTAAACATTTAACAAAAGCAAGAGTCGTTTTTAATGAGTTTATTTAAACCTCATCTAAATGTAGCATAAAAATCAGAAATATAAAATTACTATAACTGACCTTCTAAATATTAAAAAAACAAGAGAGGAGCCGAGGGGGAGGGAGACTACTTACCCAGGGAAGTGGAAAGACTGACAATCAGAAACCAGTCAGTCTATTTATAATTAACCATAGGACAATAAAAACCAAACATACAAGCAGAAGTTAGAAAAACTTAAGAAGCAGAAGTTAGAATAAAAAACTTAGATGGTCATATTAAAAGTCTTGTGGGGGCTGGAGAGATGGCTTAGTGGTTAAGCACTTGCCTATGAAGCTGAAGGACCCTGGTTCAAGGCTTGGCTCCCCAGGACCCACGTTAGCCAGATGCACAAGGGGGCGCCACGCATCTGGAGTTCGTTTGCAGTGGTTGGAGGCCCTGGTGCACCCATCCTCTCTCTCCCTCTCTCTCCCTCTTTCTCTCTCTGTCTGTCGCTCTCAAATAAATAAATAAAAATAAAATATTTTTTAAAAAAAGTCTTATGGTAAGAAAGTTTTTGTTAGTAGTTATGAGATGAAATGATTAAGTAAAATAAACTGGAGAGGAAACTAAATGTTTGATGAAAAAGATTGTTACAGAGTGATTACATAGATTGTAAGGTAAAAGTATGTAGATGTAGGTATGAGTAAAGTATGTAGATGAAGGTGTGAGTAAACTTAAACAGAAAGTTAAAGACAAAGTTAAACTGGGTGTGGTGGCACACGCCTTTAATCCCAGCACTTGGGAGGCAGAGGTAGGAGGATCCCAGTGAGTTCGAGGCCACCCTGAGACTCCATAGTGAATTCCAGGTCAGCCTGGGCTACAGTGAGACCCTACCTCAAGAAAAAAAAAAAAAAGTTAAAGACAAAGTTGATTGAATCTTAAAGTACTTGATCAGATTATAGACTCTGAGATACATAAGATGACTATTAACCTAGAGCTTATATCAGACTAGTACAGGATGGCCCTGGCTGGTAACAGGATGCTATAATATTCAGGTGGTAAATTTAAAAACTTTAACTCATTGTGCCGGGCGTGGTGGTGCACGCCTTTAATCCCAGCACTCAGGAGGCAGAGGTAGGAGGATTGCCAGTAGTGCGAGGCCACCCTGAGACTATGTAGTTAATTCCAGGTCAGCCTGGACCAGAGTGAGACCCTACCTTGAAAAAGAAAAAAAAAAAAAAAACTTTAACTCATTGATATTAATCTGGTCATGATAATGGTTGTAAAAAAACTGACTTTTAAAGTCCCCAACCAAGTTTACTATGTTCCTCTATTTGTCAACCTTTTACTGTTTAATAAGATTATTATATTTAAACAAACAAACAACTATAACCTTAAGATGTTTCCTGTCTTGTTCATGCTGTTTTACTGGGTGATTATCACTGAGATTATTGTCTAAATCTTATAAAAGGCAATTTAGTCATTGTGATTTAGTCATTGTGACTTTGTTCTTAGAGGAAACTCCTCCTGTCCTAGGAAAGCCTACAGTATACAAACAATGTTAATATAGTTTGCCTACGTGTCATATATTCTACCATTTGTAAATGTTGCCTTATGTTAAACCTAAAAAATGGCTCAATGATTAAAGATAGTTGATGAAAAAAATCACTTTATGTCTATCATAATGTCTCTAATGTATGTTAAAATCAGACTAATTTAGCTCGACAATGACCCGGTTTGGCTCTATTCTTAAGCTATGTATACTCAGTCTCAATTAAGGTTTTACTTAAGTAATTGTCTCCTTTCTTGTATCTTAAGTTCATTACTTATAGATATATTGATACTTAAGACATGTTCCCTGCTCTAAAAAAATGATCTTAAATGCTGCTGTTCTGCTTCCAATTTGTGGGGTCATTCGTACCCACACAGGTATCTAAACTAATAAAAGATGTTATCAAATGCAAATGCCGAAACTTTATGCTGTCTTACTTGATATGTTCTGCCTGTACTTAGAACTATTACATATTCAAAGAATAAGATATGCCAGGCTGGAGGGATGGCTTAATAGTTAAGGCATTTGACTGCAAAGCCAAAAGACCCAGGTTCAATTCCCCAGGACCCACATTAGCCAGATGCACAAGGGGGCTCATGTGCTGCAGTTCATTTGCAGTGGCTGAAGGCCCCTGGCATGCCCGTTCTCCCTCTCTCTCTCTCCCTCTCTCTCTCCCTCTTTCTCTGTCAAATAAATAAATAAAAATAAAATACTTTTAAAAAATAAGATGTGCCTACCTTCTAAAAAGTTGTTTCTATATATTTCTCTTGCCTTTTTTACATAGTTCAAGCAATTCTCTATAATAAGATGATAAACTTATTTATAATGTCATACCTCATATTATGATAAAAGAAAAGTTAAAGGCCTCTGGCCCAGGTTATGTCATATGCTGTAATAAACTTTTATGCTAATTATGTCCCATACTACCTAGTCTTTTGTACTGACATTGTAGTTTTTGTACTGTTTCAAGGCCATAGTTTGTATTACAGCTTTTGATCATTACTAAAATTATCTTGTGTTTCTTCTTAACTCCACAACACAGCTACAGATATCACTCTACTAATTAACCGTTTTCTCAGGCTTTGGAAGAGATGCCCCTGGACTCACACTGATGTAAAAATAGACTGATTCTCCCTCCACTCCACCTCTGGTGCCAGTTCTGTAAGCTTTAGTTTCCCATATCAATATCAACTTTAACAAGATCAAGATATTTTAATTAGTTTTATTTATTTTTTTGAACTGTACCTGAATGTGACATAAAAATCAAAACTAAGTCTTTATTTTGTTACATAGGACACCTGTTTATAACAATAGGTTTCCTATTGGGTCAGTCTTTTAGTTATTTGCTATAAACTTACTCTAATAAATAATACTAGCCGGGCATGGTGGCACATGCCTTTAATCCCAGCACTCGGGAGGCAGAGGTAGGAGGATTGCCGTGAGTTCAAGGCCACCCTGAGACTCCATAGTGAATTCCAGGTCAGCCTGGGCTAGAGTAAGACCCTAGCTCGAAAAACCAAAAAAAAAAATAATAATAATAATAAAATAATACTGAGTCTAATTATATAAAATATATTTTATTGTATTATATAACCAGCATAATTCTATAAAATACAATTTCATTATGTTTATAAAATAAACAACTGATAATAACAAATTATGAAGACTAATCAAAGTTTTAGCCTTTTAGCCTAATGTACTTTCATTAGTTCTCCTAAAGATAATACTTTTTAAAATATTGTATTTTTATTTATTTATTTGAGAAAGAGAGGGAGAGAGAGAGAATGGGCATGTCAGGGCTTCCATACGCAAGTGCCACCTTGTGCATCTGGCTTATGTAGATCCTGGAAAGTTGAACCTTGGTCCTTTGGCTTAGTAGGCAAGCACCTTTCCTGCTAAGCCATCTCTCCAGCCCAGATAAGATTTTTTGATCTTTGGACCAAGTGAGTAAAGACCATAAAATCTTCTATATTAAAGACTATCAAACACACACACAAAAACATTTAAACTTAAATTTCAGAATTAACTTCTTAATCTCTATCATATTTAAAATTATTTTTTTCTACCTTAAATATATTATCCATGTCACCTGTAAATGTCATGTCACATGCAAAAAAAAACTCATACATGGATAATAACCAGATCATAATGGCTAATATATTTGACATGATCTAGGTGTTTCTTTCCTAAAGGCTCTGATAATTATCACTCTCCTGAAGAACTGCCTCCTTGCCTTGACGTGGGATAATAGCCTACTATGTACACAAACTGCAAGATAAAGTTTGGCAAATGGAAAACTAAAACTCCCCAGAGCCACACCTGTATGACTAAGACTTCGATGATGGACTACAATGGTTGTGGAGAGGTAAATGTTACCAATCCAGAGCCAATAATATTTTGGGCTGTAGTAACCTTTCAAGGTAACCCTATCCTGTCTCTGACATATACCTTATTCCCCTGATTATGATAATGTTCACCCTCTCTTTTGGTCCTTGCATATTCAGGTGCCTCGCTGAATTCCTCCTGGACAGAAAACATGTCTTCACTTCACAGTGAATTGTTCATGGCCACTGAATATCAGCCCCTGAACATCCATCCTCCACAGGACTGCATGGGACACACCAAGAGAGCTACTGCCCCCCTCAACTTGAAGCAGTTGGAGACATATATTCGTTCCCAGTCCTGGCCCATGCAGTCCTCCCCAAAATGTCCCACTCACCCCAATTCTCCCAAATTTCTTTTATCCTTCCAAAGTCTGGACTGAAGGGTTAATAGCCTTCCCTGAATCTAAAGGGAACTAGAGTTAATAACTATCCCTAAAGCTTTCAGGCAATAAAGAAGTTTGACACCTTCCCTGATGTACTACCCTTAGCCTAGATGGCCTTGAAGGACCAGAGACCATCTGAGTATCCTCCCTTAGGCATTTCCCAGCTGAAGAAGCCTATTCTGAACCAGGACACACACAGCTACAATTTTCTTATCTACTGCACCTGGTCCAGTCTGTTTCTTAGGATCCTCCTTACACCCTAGCCTGGCTCAGTGCTTCAGCCTCCATCCTGCGGGAAAGCTGAGGCCCCTCACTGTTTACTCTAAATAAAACAGTGTAGAGATCAAGTCCGGTGTTCTCTTTTGCTTTCCTCTTACTTTCCTTAGTTTCTCTTCTCTCTTCTAGTCTCTGCTTTCAAATAAATAAAAATATTTTTTGAAGTATTTTTAAACTTTAACCCTAGTATGGTGGTGTTCACTTGTAATCCCATCACTAAGAGGTGGAGGCAAGAGGATCAGAAGTTCCAGGTCATCCTTTACTACATAGGGACTGCATGGTCAGTCTGGGCTACATGAAAATCTGTTAAAAAAAGAAAGAAAGAAAGAAAGAAAGAAAGAAAGAAAGAAAGAAAGAAAGAAAGAAAGGAGAAACAAAGGGAGGAGGAAGGGAAAGAGATAGCCAGGCGAGGTAGCACATGCCTTCAATCCCAGCACTCGGGAGGCAGAGGTGGGAGAATTGCTGTGAGTTCAAGGCCAGCCTGAGACTACAGAGTGAATTCCAGATCAGCCTGGGCCAGAGCGAGACACTGCCTCGAAAAACATAAAAACAACAACAAAAAAAAAAAAAAAGAAAGAAAGAAAAAGAAAAAGAAAAAGAAAAAAGAAGGGAGGGAAGGAAACCTAGTTCTAGGCACAGAAAACAGCAGCAAACAAGATGGACGTCTTGCTTCATGGAGTTATAACCTAACAAGAAGGAAACAGGCCAGAGGAAGAAGCCACAACCTCTAGGTCCTGAAAGCTATATAAAATGGGGAGATGGCTTAGCAGTTTTGCCTGCAAAGCCAAAGTACCCTGGTTCAATTTCCCAGGACCCATGTAAGCCACATGCACAAGGTGGCGCATGCATCTAGAATGCATTTGCAGTGGCTGGATGCCCTGGCGCACCCATTCTCTCTCTGTGCCTCTTTCTCTCTCTCAAATAAATAAATAAAATATATTTTAAAAAGATGCTAGTGTTGGCAGCAAAGGGGTGGGGGGTGGGGGGCTGGGGGAGAGGTCCTTTCCCAGCTTCCTCTTCTCTGTAGCTACACCTCACCTCAGGTAGAGCTGGACTGTGTTGGGCTGGGCCAGGCTGAGCTGCATCAAAGGGCAGGAGCCCTGTTCCTTTTGTGACTTGCCTTGGCCCTGCAGGCACTTCTGCCTTGCTTTTGCGTCAGGAGAAGCTGCCAGAGCCTTATTCAAGCTCTTTGGAGGGCTAAACAAACAGCTCCAGAGGTCATTTATTAACTCGCTGTAGCACCACCGTGCTCTAAATCCATGCATGCTTCTGGCCAGAATTGTTCCAGCTAAATGGTGTACATAGGCAGCGGAGAGCAGGCCAGTGTAGCTGAAATCACTTGCATTGGCTGAGCAAGAAGTGGGAATGCAGAAGTCTCCAGAAAGCTTGTCTGAAATGAACGGGGAAGGAAGGGGAAATGAAAAAAGGATTTATCTCATAGTATGCTTACCACCAGGAGGCTGTTTTCTGGAGCTAGTTTCTTAGTGGGGGCAATTCACAGGACAACACCTCTCTCCAGACTATAATAATGGACGCCACCCAAGAAGCATGGACTGCACACCAGGAACTGTATGCTTTCATTTCTTAAAAATACTTTGTTTAGGGCTGGAGAGATGGCTTAGCGGTTAAGCGCTCGCCTGTGAAGCCTAAGGACCCCGGTTCGAGGCTCGGTTCCTCAGGTCCCACGTTAGCCAGATGCACAAGGGGGCGCACTCTGGAGTTCATTTGCAGAGGCTGGAAGCCCTGGCGCACCCATTCTCTCTCTCTCTCTCTATCTGTCTTTCTCTCTGTCTCTGTCGCTCTCAAATAAATAAATAAAATATTAAAAAAAAAAAATACTTTGTTTAGCCGGGAATGGTGATTCATGACTTTAATCCCAGCACTTGGGGGGCAGAGGTAGGAGGATCACATGAGTTCAAAGCCACCCTGAGGCTATATAGTGAATTCCAGGTCAGCCTGAGATAGGGTGATACCCTACCTTGAAACTACACCCCCAAAAAGAAAAGTTTATTTATTTGTAAGCAGAGAGAGAGAGAAAGAGAGTAAAAGAGACAGGGAATGGCATACCAGGGTCTCCTGCCATTGCAAACAAACTCCAAATGCATGCATCATTTTGTACATCTAGCTTTACCTGAGTACTGGGGATTTGAACCTGGGACACCAAGCTTTGCAAGCACAGGCCTCTTTAACTGCAGAACTATCTCCCCCTTTTTATTTATTTATTTTGGTTTTTCAAGGTAGGGTTTCACTGTAGCTCAGGCTGTCCTCAAGTTCACTATCTAGCCTCAGGGTGTCCTCAAACACATGATGATCCTCTTACTTCTACTTCTCAAGTGCTGGGATTAAAGGTGTGTGCCAGGTTTTGTTTTTTTTTTTGGGAGGGGTCAAGGTAGGGTCTCCCTCTAGCCCAAGCTGACCTGTAGTTCTAGGCTGGCCAGGCATAGTGATGTTCACCTTTAACTCCAGCACTCAGGAGGCTGAGATAGGAGAATTACTGTGAGCTCAAGGCCATTCTGAGACTACATAGTGAACTCCAGGTCAGGCTGGGCTAAAGGGAGACCCTCAAAAAACCAAAAAAAGAAAGAAAGAAAAGAAATTGAAGTTCCAAGCTAGCCTTGAACTCATGACAATCCTTCTACCTCTGCCTCCTGAATGCTGGGATTAAAGGTGTTTACTACTGCACCCAATTTTTGCAATTTCTTCACTGACACAGTCTCATGTAGCCCAGTCTTGAAATCTCTATAGCCCAGGATGACCTTGAACTTGGGATCCTCTGCTTCTAACTCCTAGATGCTGGGATAAGAGGTGTACACTACTACACTTGCTTTATACAGTTCTGGGGCTCAAACCCAGGGCTCCATGAATGGTAGGCAAGCACCCTGCCAACTAAGCCACATCCCAGCTCTATTTATTTATTCTTTTTGTGTGCAGTGTAGATTGTCCTCTAATTTGTGATCCCCCTGCTTCTGTCTCCCAAGTGTTGGGATTACAATAATTCACCACCATGATACCCTGTATAATTTTTATTTTTTATTTTTATTTTTTATTTTGGTTTTTCGAGGTAGGATTTCACACTAGCCCAGACGGACCTGGAATTCACTATGTAGTCCCAGGCTGGCCTCGAATTTACAGCAATCCTCCTACCTCTGCCTGCCAAATAGCTGGGATTAAAGGCATGTGCCACCATGCCTGATATGTTAGTTTTTTGTTTGGTTGGGTTTTTTGTCTGTTTGTTTGGTTAGTTTTTGTTTTTTTGAGGTAGGGTTTCACTCTAGCCTAGGCTGACCTGGAATTCACTATGTAGTCTCAGGGTGGCCTCGATTTATTTATGTATGTATGTATGTATGTATGTATGAATGAGAGCGAGAGAGAAAAGCAGATAGAGAGAGAGAGTGAGAGAGAATGGGCACACCACTGCAAACAAACTCCAGACACATGTGCCACCTTGTGCATCTGGCTTACGTGGGTCCTGGGGAATTGAACTGATGACCTTTGGCTTTGCAGGCAAACAACTTAACCACTGAGCCATCTCTCCAGCCCTATATTAGTTATTTTTTTCATATTAGTTATTGTTTTATTTGTTTTGTTTTGTTGAGGTAGGTTCTCACCCTGGCCCAGGCTGACCTAGAATTAACTATGTAGTCTCAGGGTGGCCTTGAACTGATAGTCATTCTCCTACCTCTGCCTCCCAAGTGCTGGGATTAAAGGTGTGCACCACCACTCCCAGCCCCATTAGTGTATATTCATTGTGTATAATGCAGGGCTTCATTATGACAGTTTTGATATGTTTGTTTTCACACCACCCATTATTCTCCCACAATGAGTACCCTTTCTCTTCTCATTTCCTGTTTGTATATTTTACAGCCCAGATCCTACATGAGAGGAAAGCATGCCATATCTTGAGTACAGCCTGTTGCTTGATATGATGACACTTGCCCCCTTCATCCCTGTAATAACCTCAAAGCCAGCTTGTACACTGGCCAGTTGAGGAAGCAGATTTTCAGATAGTAACTCAGTATCACATGGTTGTAAATAGCCCATGTGGAGTTTAATGGGATTTCCCCCAACAGCTCTAGATTGTAACCAGCTTCTCTCAGTACCTAGTTTCCCATCTCCTCCACAAGTTATCTGTAGCACAGCTGGGTGGGAGCCTTCGGTTGTCACTCTCAAAGCCCAGCCCTCGACTTCCATCCCCTCTGTCCTGCCTCCCTTTCTCCAAAGCTCCCACTTTAAAACGGGTCTCCCTTTCACCGGCTCAGTCTACTCTCACCCCATTTCCCAGCCCCTTGACTCCTCCATTCAGCCATGGTCACCAACGAAGTAGTGCTCCAGATGAGCTAGTAGACCTGGCCTACTTCTGTGCTAAGGGCATGATAGGGGCAAAGGACAGAGCCGTTTCTCTCGCACATTGGCTTCTGATTCCACAACAGACCAGCAGAGCATCTCCAAGCCTCTACTTTGAACAGGAAGTGTAATGGCCTCTGGAAGGATAGAGCTGGACAGACAGATATCTCTGGGGTTGAAGTTTAGCGCCTCAAAATAATTGGATTTTATCGGGCATAGTAGTGCACGCCTTTAATCCCAGCACTCAGGAGGCAGAGGTAGGAGGATTACTGTGAGTTCGAGGCCACCCTAAGACTCCATAGTGAATTCCAGGTCAGCCTGGACTAGAGTGAGATCCTACCTCGAAAAAACAAAACAAAACAAAACAACAAAAAAAAAGAGTTGGATTTTGCCTGGTGTGGTGGCACACACCTTTAATTCTGGCACTCACTTGGGAAGCAGAGGTAAGAGGATCACCATGAGTTTAAGGCCACCATGAGACTACATAGTAAATTCTAGGTCAGCCTGGGCTACAGAAAGACTCTACCTCAAAAACAAATAAATAAATGTATTTATTTATATATTTATTAAGTCCCTACGGGAGCCAGGCCATGTACCGAGGACTATGACAAAGTTATAGAGAAGAGCAGATGAGTATGTCACTCCTGAAGATCATGTATTTCAGGAGAGGGAAAAAACAAGAAAACAAATGCAGGCTGACAGGGTAGCCCAGTGGTAGAGAGCATGTGAGCAAGTGTGAGGTCTTGGATTCAACCTCCAGCACCAAAAACCCAAGTAAACAAATACATGAAACAGCAATTCTACTGCTATGAGACACACAAACAAGGGCTGAGAAAGGAATGCCAGAGACCAGGACAAAGGAATGAAATGAAGGAACATGATGATCTTCAGGAAGAAAGGGAAGAAGACAAGAGCGCTAGAATTCTCTAGCATGAGAGCAGTGGGAACCGGTCCAGCTGCTACTCTCAGCCCCTGGCACTTCCTGGCCTTAACTCATCCCCTGCCCTCAGCCCTCACCCCCTCACTGGTTTAATGATTCACTCTTACCCCTTCCCTAGCTTCCTGGGTGGCAGGTAGGAACAGGGCAAAGGGGGGGGGGGTTGAGATTGGGAGAGAAGGAAGAGCAGCAATCTGGATTCTTTAGACCTTTTTATCTTTTTCTGGCCTTGCCACAAGAAAGGTCTTTCTGTGCTGGGAGGACAGCAAGGCTAAGTAGCCCCAGCTGGAGACCCAGATTCCAGATGTGGGAGATAGTCTTGAGACCTGACCCTGAGGTCCTTTTCCTTTCCCCTCCCCTGCCTGATGCCCTGCAGAAATTTTCCATCATAAACAAGTTTTGCATTCCTCACTCTGGGGGCCTTCATGCTTCTCCCACCAGTTTTCTTTCAACATCACCAGTTCCTCTACACCCTCAACTTATGTATGCACATGAGAATCTGTTCACATTTAATATTTTGGTTGGTCACAGTGTAGTGTGTGGTTTGTCTTAGAATGAGAGTGTGGGCAAGTTTACAGGCCTTGCTCAGATATATCCTGACAGGTGTGAAAGGCAGATGTGGGAAAAGGTATCTTTGTGGAGGAGGTGTGTTTATGACTGCCAGGAAGAGGTCTATATAAGATGAATGAGTTTAGACTGGGGTCATAAATACAAAGCAAAGTGATATGTAAGAGTCGGGAGATTGCTCAGTGATTAAAAGGGCTAGTTTGAGAGCCAGGCTGTGGCACACACCTTTAATCCCAGCACTTGGGAGCCAGAGGTAAGAGCATCACCATGAGTTTGAGGCCACCCTGAGACTACATAGTGAATTCCAGGTCAGCCTAAGCTACAGTGAGAACCTACCTCAAAAGACAACAACAAAAGTGCATGTGAGAATGGGCACACCAGGGCCTCCTGCCATTGTAAATGAACTCTGAACATATGCACCACTTTGTGCATCTGGCTTTTCATGGGTATTGGGGAATTGAACCCCGGGCCAGCAGGCTTTTTCTTTTCTTTTCTTTTCTTTTCTTTTCTTTTCTTTTCTTTTCTTTTCTTTTCTTTTCTTTTCTTTTCTTTTCTTTTGTTCTTGGAGATAGGGTCTCACTCTAGCCCAGGCTGACCTGGAATTCACTGTGTAGTTTCAGGGTGGCCTCGAACTCATGGTGATTCTCCTATCTCTACCTCCCGAGTGCTGGGATTAAAGGCATGAGCCACTGCACCCGGCTTGTTCTTGTTTTTGTTTTTTGAGGCAGGGTCTTGCTCTAGCCCGGGATGACCTGGATTTCACTATGGATTCTCAGGATGGCCTCGAACTCACAGAGATCCTCCTACCTTTGCCTCCCTGCCACATTGAGTGCTAGGACTAAAGGCGTGCGCCACTACGCTGGCCCCAGCAGGCTATTTTGTAAGCAAGTACTTTTAACTGCTAAGCCATCTCTCCGGTCCCTGAATATTTTTAAAAATAATTTTGGGAAGCTGGGCGTGGTGGCTCATGCCTTTAATCCCAGCACTTGGGAGGCAGAGGTAGGAGGATCACCATGAGTTCGAGGCCACCCTGAGAATACACAGTGAATTCCAGGTCAGCCTGGGCTAGAGTGAGACCCTACCTTGAAAAATCATAAGTAAATAAATAAATTTAGGGGGCTGGAGAGATGACTCAGTGGTTAAGGCTTTACCTGCAGGACCCAACAACCCAAGTTCAATTCCTAGTACCCACATAAAGCCAGATACACAAAGTGGTGCATACATCTGGAGTCCATTTGCAGTGGCTAGAGGCCCTGGCATACCCATTCTCTGTCTTTCTTTTCTCTCTCTGATTGGCAAATAAATAAATTTTAAAAAATAGTTTTATGTGTTTATTTGAGAGAGAGAGTATGGGTGCACCAGGGCCTCCTGCCACCGCAAAGAAACTCCAGGATCATGCACCACTCTGTGAATCTGGCTCTACGTGGGTACTGGAGAATCAAACCCAGATCCTTAGGCTTTGCAAGCAAGAGCTTTCAACCACAGAGTCATCTCTTCAGCCCCTTCCTTTTTTTTTTTTTTTTTTTTTTTTTTTGTTTTTTGTTTTTCAAGGTAGGGTCTCACTCTGGTCCAGGCTGACCTGGAATTAACTCTGTAGTCTCAGGGTGGCCTTGAACTCACGGCAATCCTCCTACCTCTGCCTCCTGAGTGCTAGGATTAAAGCATCTTTTATTTAACAAGGTCATTGAGGAAATATACCCTATAGGCATTGTGCAGGGTTCTGTGGAGGACACAATGACATGTGTGCCATAGTCTGATGGAACAATGGAAAGAGTCCTGTACTCACCAAGGTTGTGTGGGGTAAAGTTCTAAACCTATGCATGTCAGACCCCTGGAGCCAGCTATATCTTGTTATCAGAAAGCCCCTATGAACCCTTCCCCCAGTAACACCCATCTCATCACCAAATTCTGCTGCTCTTACAATAGGAATGTCTCTTGCATCCCTTTCAGGTTCTTGTGACCCTCTTATTTTGAGGCCCTGCAGCAGCTCCTGCCTCCTGCCTCAGTCTCTTCCCCTCCAGGATGAAGATGGACATATATTCTCATTCCACTGAGCTCCGAGGCTTAACCTGCCTTTCTTTTATTTTATCCCTGAGCTCCATGATCCCAGAGTCAAACTCAGGCTTCTTGTCCTGCCAGGGAACCTCTCTCCTCTCTGCCAAGCTCCCCATACCCCACCCTCAGCCACTGTCACTTCCCACTACTCCTTCACAGGAAACTTACTCTGAGATTTGTTTTGTTTGTGATTCCTCCAAATGCATCCTGTACTTTTCCAGCTCAAGGCCTATGCTGATTCCATCCTCTTTTACAGTCATCCTTTACATCTGAATGTGTCATATTCCACTATTGTTTGAGGTCATCTCAAATGCCACTCTTCTTTGACAATTTATCAGTATGACCTCTAACTCCTCAGGTCCCTTCAACACTCAGTTTTCTCCCTTTTTTTTTTTTTTCTTTTAATAGTTTTATTTATTTGAGAGAGAGGGGGGAGAGAATGGGCACACCACAGTCTCTGCTCTCTTCAAGTGCCACTTTGGGCACCTGGTTGGCTTTACGTGGATACTGAGGAATTGAACCTGGGCTGGCAGGCTTTGTAAGAAAGCC
The DNA here is from genome assembly GCF_020740685.1 of Jaculus jaculus. NCBI lineage: Eukaryota > Metazoa > Chordata > Mammalia > Rodentia > Dipodidae > Jaculus > Jaculus jaculus. The sequence continues at coordinate 816,405 of NC_059109.1, forward strand.
TCTTTAACAGCTGAGCCAGGCTGTTAAAGCCCAGGATGACCTGGAGTTCACTCTGCTTTTGTTTCCTTCTTTTCAAGGTAGGATTTTGCTGTAGCTCAGGCTGACCTGGAATTCACTATGTAGTCTCAGGCTGGCCTTGAACTCATGGTGATCCTCCTACTTCTGCTTCCCAAGTGCTGGGATTAAAGGCATGCACCACTACACTCGGCTTATGTGCATGTGTTTTCCTATGTACTAAGGCAGACTGGGCTGCGTCTGTGTGTGCTAGCTAGCCTGTTCGTTCTTGAAGTTTTTGCAGTGACTTCCCCTCCTATGTAGCGTCTCTTGGGCATTAATTAAATTAATGTGGGACCATGCTTACATTCACTCCTGGATCCTGCTAGGCTTCCCCCCACCAAGGTGGCTGTAACGTCTTGGAAGCCCCCTCCAGTTAGCCACATGTCTCAACATGTGCTAGCCCCCAGGGGTGTCACCCACCCGCATTCAGGGCTCAACGTGAGCTGGGGCACCTAGGCATCGGCCGAGAGGCTCCGCCCACTCCCTTTGCTTCCTGGTCGGAATTTCCAGCCGGCTGCAGCCAACCGCTCCCCTGCAGCGAGGGGCGGGGTTCTCTGAAGATATAAGAGCTGCTCCTTGCCTGGCCAGGCACATCCTTCCCTCGCCCGCATCTCACCATGTGTCACTCCCGCAACGCGCTTCCCACCATGACTGGCCTGCGGGCTCCAGCCCCGGCTCCGACCACTAGCCTGGAGCTCCGGCGGGGCTCCGGCCCCGAGATCTTCACCTTCGATCCTCTCCCGGAGCCGGCGGCGGTCTCCACCGCTCGACCGAGCGCCGCTCGCGGGCATCGCAAACGCAGCCGGAGGGTCCTCTACCCCCCAGTGGTGAGTATCGGTCGAGTGGACTTTCGGGGCACTGGCCACCCTGGGACCTCAAATAATTGACCGGACGACGCCGGGTGCCTTGATCTGACCTTCGCCACTTTTGTCGTCCAACCCTCACAGGTTCGGCGCCAGCTGCCAACCGAGGAGCCGAACCCTGCCAAGAGGCTCCTCTTCCTCCTCCTCACCATCATCTTCTGCCAGATCCTGATGGCTGAGGAGGGCGTTTCGACGCCTCTGACCCCGGAGGACGTCCCCAGCACTGCCGCGTCCCCTGCGCCCGTCCCCGCGCCCCCAGTCCTCGACTCCCTGAACCTGACCTCGGAGCCCTCGGACTACGCTCTGGACCTCAGCGCCTTTCTGCAGCAAAACCCGGCTGCCTTCTAACCGTGATGTCTCCACACACTCCAGAAGAGTCGGAAGAAAAACCCAAGACACACCGGGCGTATCTGGTGCGCACAGAGCGTATCCCACACTGGGACCTCCGAGGGGACTCGAACTCGCGACACTACGGCGGAGAAACCGACTGCCGCTGGGCGTGAGCCCGAGCCTGCGACGAGCCCGGGCGGCCCAGGGGTGAAGGACAGCGGCGTTCTTCTGCTCTTAATTAATATTTATATGTATTTATGAGTATCCTCCTAGCTGAGGGACGGCTGTATGTAATATTTATTTTTTAACTTATGCAAGGGTGCGAGATAGGCTCCCCTGCTGTAATGAAGACGTTTTTGATATTTATTGATTTATAGGGTTGGTGAGGCAGAGTGGGGGGTCGGGACTCGGATGGAAGGGAGTCAGACATGGTATGGTGGCGGGTCGTTGGTTTTAGGGGCGACACTCGTTTTCCTCCATCTCAGCTCTAGGTCTGCTAGAGGCTTTGGAATAACCGTGCGCGGTGGGTCTCCGAGTCTGCGGGGTCGCCCTGTATGTTCTGTGAACATGAATAAACTGGATGTGCAGTCCTTACTGTTGTCTGTCTGTCTTTCGTGCGCAAAGGCTGGCGGGAGGCTGTTGGGTTTTTCGGCCTGCACCCCTTCCCCGACGCCCCCAAATCCCTTCTTGGAGTCACAGACTCAGATCCGGCCAGCGGATGTAGCTCAAGGCCGGGTGCGCGGTTTTCCCGGGTAACCCGGGGCGAATCCACGATGTGGCAACTCGGCTGAGTCACGGCGCCCCGCCCGCTCCTGGGGGCGGGGTCAAGGTGGCTGGGCGGGGCCGGGCGTCGGGAGGGCAGGTGGGCGGGGCCGGGCGTCGGGAGGGCAGGTGGGCGGGGCCGGGCGTCGGGAGGGCTGGTGGGCGGGGCCGGGCGTCGGGAGGGCTGGTGGGCGGGGCCGGGCGTCGGGAGGGCTGGTGGGCGGGCCCGGGCGTCGGGAGGGCTGGTGGGCGGGCCCGGGCGTCGGGAGGGCTGGTGGGCGGGCCCGGGCGGGAGGTGGCGCGCCTGGCAGCTGCTCCGGGCGCTCTGGGAGCTGCAGAACCGCAGACGCGAGCGGGGCCTGCCGGGAAAAGGGCGGGCCGAGCTAGCGGGCCGAGGTGTTGGGCGGCGGCGGGGCGGGGTCGCGTCTGCCGCAGCAACAGGGTGCGGCCTGGCCGGTGGGGGTCGCGGGCGCAGCTTCCTAGAGGGCGGGCACAGCCCAGGCTCGGCTCGGCTCGGCTCGGCTTGGCTTCTCTGCGTCTCCCGCCTTCCAGGGACCCCGGCGGGACCGCTGCCCGCGTCCCGGAAGGTGAGTGGGGGAGGGGAGGCGGTGCCTGGGGCTGCCGAGGAGCCCACAGTGTGCGGAAGAGTCTACGGACCCCTGGGTGCGGGACAGCTTTGTCGGATAGCAGAACCCGAGGGGCGCGGCGAGGGGTCCCTGGGGATCGTGAGGATGTCACTTCGCGCGGAAGGGAGTGGGCGGTGGCAGGTGCAGACTGTTAGGCTGACGGGAAAAGGAAATGATGGGTGCCACAGCGCCCCTTCCCCTGTTGCAAAGGCTTCCTCTCCCTCTCCTCCAGCTGCTGTTGAACCATGTTTTTTACTTGTGGGCCCAATGAGGCCATGGTGGTCTCGGGTAAGTAGTGTCTTCCCAGCCAGGGACCCTCCCCCCGTCAGACCCTGTAAGTCCATCCTCTTCCCCATTAGCTTCCGTGATGTTCTGGATGGTGATTCCCATCCGCCGTCTTCAGATCCAGGCTGCTCCCTGCCCCCCAGCTCCCACATTCTCTTCGTAGTTGTTCTGTCCTCCATCTCCTAGTCTTAAATCGAATACATTTCAGCACTACCACGCCCACACTATGCCCTCGACTTTCAGGGTTCTGTCGGAGCCCCCCAGTCATGGTGGCAGGAGGCCGAGTTTTTGTCCTACCTTGCATTCAGCAAATCCAGAGGTAGGTAGGAAAACAGACCCAAGGCGGGGAACTCGGGTTTTCTGTCTGCTCTTTTCCTTACTGTCGGCCCCTTCTTTTTCCCTTAGGATCTCTCTCAACACATTGACCCTCAATGTCAAGAGTGAAAAGGTTTACACTCGCCATGGGGTCCCCATCTCAGTCACGGGCATAGCCCAGGTGAGGCTTTCAGAGCCTTTGCCCCAAAGTCCACCCCCATCATCTCCCTCCTAGACATTAATGATCTTCTGACCCCAGATTTCTTCCATTCTCTGCCTCTCTGCTAGTCTCATCTCATGCCACCCCCAAGGCACTTGGCTGTGCCTTTCTTCACCCTGCTTCCTCTCTAGCTTCTAAGAGACCCCACCACCACCTAACCTTCCTGTCCCTACTCTGGCTGCAGGTGAAAATCCAGGGGCAGAACAAGGAGATGTTAGCAGCTGCTTGCCAGATGTTCCTGGGAAAGACAGAGGCTGAGATCGCCCACATTGCACTGGAGACACTGGAGGGCCACCAGAGGGCTATCATGGCCCACATGACTGTGGAGGTGGGTCTGAGGAAGGGCTGGACATGGGATGCCAGGACGACAGGAACCTAAGACCCAGTTCATTTGAGAGAGATGGGTTTGAGAGCTCAAGTTCCTTCTTCCCACCACTCTTCCTAGGAGATCTATAAGGACAGACAGAAGTTCTCAGAGCAGGTTTTCAAAGTGGCTTCCTCAGACCTGGTCAACATGGGCATCAGCGTGGTTAGCTACACTCTGAAGGACATTCACGATGACCAGGTAAAATGGAGCACCTGAGCCGGGCATACTGCTGTAAGCCTGTAATGCCTGCACTGAGAAGGCTGAAACAGGAGGATTAGAGTTCAAGGCCAACCTGAGCTGCATAGTGAGTTCCAGGCCAGCTTGGGCTAACAAAACTTGTCTTCCAAAAAGCAGGTCCTATGCTGGGCATGGTGGTGCACACCTTTAATCACAGCACTCAGGAGGCAGAGGTAGGAGGATTGCTATGAGTTCAAGGCCACCCTGAGACTACATAGTGAATTCCAGGTCAGCCTGAGCTAGAGTGAGACCCTACCTCAGGGGGGCAGGGGAAGCAGATACTGAGCTGTGGTTTAACACAGAGCACTTGCCTAAGGTGATAGAAGCACTGGGTTCCATCCTTAGCACCACAAAAAGATGATGTGTGGATGGGTGGTTGATGCTATCTCTTTGTTTACTATCTTAAAAAATATTTTATTTATTATTTATTTGCAAGCAGAGAGAGGAGGGAAAGAGAGAGAATGGGCATGCCAGGGCCTGCTGCCACTGCAAATAAACATGTGCTCCCCTGTGCATCTGGCTTTACATGGGTACTGGGAAATCAAACCCAGGCCTTCAGTCTGAGCCACGTCTCCAGCCCCCTTTTAATATCATTGATTTGAGGGTTGGGCATGGTGGCATATGCCTTTAATCCCAGCACTTGGGAGGTAGAGGTAGAAGGATCACCATGAATTCCAGACCACTCTGAGACTATATAGTGAATTCCAGGTTAACCTGGACTAGAGTGAAATCCTACCTGGGGGTTGGGGGAGCAATATTTTTATTTGAGAGAGCAAGCAAGACAAATTCCAGACGTATGGGCTTACCAATTTGTGCATCTGGCTTTACAGGAAATTAAGCCTTGGTCGGCAGGCTTTGCACGCAAGTACCTTTAACCAATGAGCCCTGTCCTCAGCCCCTGATCCCATCTCTTAAGCCCTCCTGAGGACTCTTTTTACCACACTTCTCCCATAGGATTATTTGCACTCTCTGGGGAAGGCTCGCACAGCACAAGTCCAAAAAGATGCTCGGATTGGGGAAGCAGAGGCCAAGAGAGATGCTGGGATCCGGGTGAGACTGATTGGGGGTTGTTTAGTTACCATGGGTTTGTTGGATACCTGGTGAAATGGGATGAGGGAATAGAAGGAGCTGGCAGAGCTAGGTGGAAGCAGAGAAACCTGGTGGGTAGCAGGCTTTTACCTGTGGTCTTCACCACCTTGACTTAGGAGGCCAAGGCCAAACAGGAAAAGGTGTCTGCCCAGTACCTGAGTGAAATTGAGATGGCTAAGGCACAGAGGGATTACGAGTTGAAGAAGGCCACCTATGACATCGAGGTTAACACCCGCCGAGCGCAAGCTGACCTAGCCTATCAGCTTCAGGTAAGAGCTGCGCCTGGACAGATGGCCAGGCTACTTGTTGACCCTTCCTTTTCAGACCTCTGTCTTGGGAGAGGCCTTGACCTTGGATCTTAACTCTGGTCCTGAGTTCTTGCCCATCTCCTCCATAGGAGAAAAGACATTATAAAATTAAAACATTTGCTGGGCATGCTGGCACATGCTTTTAATCCCAGCACTTGGGAGGCAAGTAGGAGGATCTCCGAAAGTTCGAGGCCACCCTGAGACTCCATAGTGAATTCCAGGTCAGCCTGGGCTAGAGTGAGACCCTACCTCAAAAATACCAGTTCCCCACCTAAAAAAAACAAGACCCTCAGACATCAACTGAAAAAATAAAGGCCATGAGTGGCAATGATTGAGAGGACTGGGCTGGTTTGGGGCAGACCATGCCTTGTGCCACTCTCCTGCCTGCAGGCAAGAAATGCAGCCTGTATTCCACTTGCCAAGCTGTGAGCTGGGACACGAATCTCCAAGAAGGGTTACCCTTTCTCATTTGCACACAGGATACTCCAAGGCTAACAGCAGCCTTGGTAATGAAAGAAGGGCTTAAGGAAGGGAAATAGAGGCTTAGGTCTTGTGTCCTGCAAAATGATCTGTGGGCAACCTTGGTGTTACAAGCAGCTACAGTTGGATTCTGTATTTGTGAATTTAATTGCCAAGATTCGTGTGTAGCCCCCACCAGTCCTTGTGGCACTCTCGTGGTTGTTCATGGACATTACACACAGTGTTGAGGAATTCCAGCTGCTGATGTGCAGTGTCCCCATGAGTTCAAATGAGATGTTCTGCCTTCTTCAGCTCTCATGTTGTCAACAGTCACTTGCATATGAATGACATGGTTTTTCCATTTTTGTTCTTGTTGTCATTTATAGTATAACATGGTCCCCTGAGCGGAGGGTGTAGTTCATTGTTCGAGCTTTTGCCTAGCATGTGTGAGGCCTTTGGTTCCATTCCCAGTACATACCACACAAAATAAAATGGCATCCAGACATAGTGGTGAGGTGCTATCTGTAGTCCCTTAGCACAAGAGCCTGCCATGTGACTTTATGGACAAAGTGTCTAGGTAAGCTTTGTTCAGCACGAATTACAGTGGTGTTTGCCACATACTCCATCCCAATGCTTCAACTAGATACATATTTTATAAGGTGTCTTTTTTTGGTTTGTGTTTGTTTGTTTGTTTGAGGTAGGGTCTCCCTGTAGCCCAGGCTGACCTGGAATTCACTATGTAGTCTCAGAGTGACCTTGAACTCATGGCAAGCCTCCTACCTCAGTCTCCCAAGGGCTGAATTAAAGACATGTGCCACCATGCTCAACTGTTTTTTATTTTTTTCAAGGTAGGGTCTTGTTCTAGCCTAGGCTAACCTGGAATTCACTATGCAATCTCAGACTGGCCTCAAATTCAGTTAGCCCCCCTATACACATCTCTAGCTCCCAAGTACTAGAATGCCTGGAAAGATTAATACACACACACACATTTATATATATATTTTTTCCAGGTAGGTTCTCACTCTAGCCCAGGCTGACCTGGAATTCACTCTGTAGTCCCAGACTGGCTTTGAATTCAGAGCTGTCCTCCTACCTCTACCTCCTGAGTGCTGGGATTAAAGGCGTACACCACCATGCCTTAAAAATTTATTGTTATTAGGCCAGACGTGGTGGCACATGCCTTTAATCCCAGCACTCGGGAGGCAGAGGTAGGAGGATTATTATTTGGTTTTTCGAGGTAGGGTCTCACTGTAGCCCATGCTAATTTGGAATTCACTATGCAGTACCAGGGTAGCCTCAAACTCCCAGAGAGCCACCTACCTTTCCTCCCCAGTGCTGGGATTAAAGGCACATGCCATCATGTCCTGCTGCAGAGAGAATGGGTGTGCCAGGCCTTTTCCCACCACAAATGGACTCCAGCCAAATGTGCCATGTTGTATATGTGATTTTTATGTGGGGACTGGGAAATGGAAACCAGACCATCAGGCTTTGCACACAAACTTCTTCACCCACTGAAACATCTCCCCAGACCAAGATTGTATATTGATTGGCTGATTAAAAAAAATGTCATGGCTGGGCATGGTGGTATAGGCCTTTAATCCCAGCACTTAGGAGGGTGAAGCAGGAGTATCACTGTGAGTTTGTGGCCTGCCTGGGACTACAGAGTTGAGTTCCAGGTCAACCTAAACTTGAGTGAGACCCAGCTTCAAAAATGACCAAGAAGGCTAGAGAAATAGCTTAGCAGTTAAGGCACTTGCCTGCAAAGCCAAAGGACCCAGGTTCAAGCCAGGCATGGTGGCATATACCTTTAATTCTAGCACTTGGGAGGCAGAGGTAGGTGGCTTGCCATGAGTTTGAGGCCACCTGAGACTCCATAGTGAATTCCAGGTCAGCCTGGGCTAGAGTGAGACCCTACCTCGAAAAAAAAAAAAAAAAAGCTGGAGGATGGCTTAGCGGTTAAGTACTTGCCTGTGAAACCTAAGGACCCTGGTTCAAGGCTCAATTCCCCATGACCCTCGTTAGCCAGATGCACAAGGGGGCACATGCATCTGGAGTTCATTTACAGAGGCTGGAAGCTCTGGTGTGCCTATTCTCTCTTTTTCTCTCTGTCGCTCTTAAATAAATTTAAAAAAAATTAAAATAAAAGGACCCAGGTTCAATTCCTCAGGACCCACACAGATGCACAAGGTAGTGTATGCGTCTGGGTTTGTTTGCTGTTTGCAGCGTCTAGAGGCCCTAGCGCACCCATTGTTTCTCTCCCCCACTCCCTCTCCCGGCCTGTTTCTTTCTGTCTCTCAAATAAAATAAAATGAATTTTAAAAAATTACCAAGAGAGCCGGCATGGTAGTGTATGCCTTTAATTCTAGCATTTGTGAGTTCAAGGCTAGCCTGAGACTACATAATGAATTCCAGGTCAGCCTGGGCTAGATTGATACTCTACTTCAACCACCCCTCCAAAAACAAAAAAGAGAGAAAGAAGAAGAAAAAGAAAATTACTGAGAGAGAGCGAGCTATCAAAGATGAAGACTGGGAAGGGAGAGAGGAAGTAAGGCTACCTGCCAATCCAGGAGAGGGTGACCTAGCACACAATGTGGAGAGCAGCCAGTCCCGCACAGAAAAGGGTTGAAATACAAGGTACATTATGTGGAGTAAGCAGATGGCCTAGTGGAAGGTAGCTGGACCGTTACTTCTCCTGAGGTTTGTAGGGCTGATGGTGCATGGATGAGCTTGGCAGTCACAAAACGTGTCCCAACAGCTATGCTGCCCCACGCGTCATCCCAGCACCCTGAAGGCAGAGGTAGAAGGAGCACTGTGCGTTTGAGGCCAGCCTGAGATTACAGAGTGAGTTACAGGTCAGCCTCGGCTAGAGTGGATGCTACCTTAGAAACAAAATGGGCAGAAAGGAGGGAGGAAGAAAGGAAAGGAAAAAAAAAAAAGTTTGGGCAGCATATTGCTCATACCCATAAATCAAATCCCTTAGGAGGCTGAGCAGGGGTACTGTGAGTTCAGGACCAAACTGGTCTACTTAGTGAGTACCAGGTTATCTTGGGCTAGAGTGGGATCTTGAAAAGAAAATGTAATGAAAAAGTAAAATCTGCTTAAATAAAAAAAAGTTTCAGGGGCACCTAGTATGCATGAATCCTAGATTTGATTTTCAACAGTTCGTAAAAACTGAGTTTAGGGCTTGAGAGATGGCTTAGCAGTTAAGGCACTTGCCTGCAAAGCCTAATAACTTGATTTCAGTTCCCCAGTACCCACGTAGACCAGCTGCACAAAGTGGTTCATACGTCTGGAGTTCATTTGCAATGGCTAGAGGCACTGGTATTCCCATTTTCTTTCTCTGTCTCTCTCTCTGTGTAGCTCTGCATGCAAATAAACAAACAAACAAAACACTGAGTGTAGTGGTGCACACCTATGAGCCTGGCACTTAGGAGATCCAGGCAGGAAGATCAGAAGTACAAGGTCATTCTCAGCTACATACTGAGTTTGAGGCCAACTTGGGCTACATAGGATTGTTTCTCAAAAATAGGAAGAAATTAGAAAAGGGATATTTTTTCCCCTGAGGTAGGGTTTCGCTCTAGCCCAGGCTGACCTGGAATTCACTATGTAGTCTCAGGCTGGCCTTGAACTCAGTGATCCTCCTACCTGTTCCCTGAGTGCTGGGATTAAAGGTGTACACCACCATGCCTGGCAAAGAGTAATTTTTTTTTGAGGGGGCAACTTTCAAGGTATAGGGTCTCCCTCTAGCCCAGACTGACCTGGAATTCACTCTATAGTCTCAGGGTGGCCTCAGATTTATGGTGATCCTCCTCCTACCTCTCCCTCCCCAGTCCTGGGATTAAAGGCTTGTTCCACCATGCCCCGCAGTAATTTTTTTTTTACAGTAACTTTTTGTATACACTCAGCCTGGAAAATTGTGAGTGTCCCTGGTAGGACACTCAAGGAACTGGTTACAATAATTGCTTCTGAGGAAGGGAACCAAGTGGTTTGAAGAAAGAGGGGGGAGGAAACCTTTGCAATGCTTCCTTTTTCCTTTTGAACTTGTGTCATATGCACAATTTTAACATTTATTTATATTTTAAATTTTTATTTATTTATTACAGAGAGAGGGAGAGAGAGAGAGAGAGAGAGAATGAGAATGGGCACTCTAGGGCTTCCAGCCACTGTAAACGAACTCCAGATGCAGGCGCCACCATGTGCACCTGGCTTATGTGGAACCTGTAGAATCAAACCTGGATCTTTAGGCTTCCCAGGCAAGTGCCTAACCACTAAGCCATCTCTCCAGTCCCATATACACAAAATTGTCAGTAGGCTATTGCAGAGGTCAGGGCTGGAGTTGATGCCTCACACTATGCCTGCAGCAGAGAGGGAAGTGGAGGGGTGGAAACAGGACTGTAGAGATTGGAAGATAGCCACCAAGGGCTTTAGTGCCCTCAGGATGTACATTCTTAGAGGGATACTCAGGTGGAAGAACTGATGTGGGATGTATGTGGGAGCACTGGGAGGGAAGCCTTACCCCACCTGAGGAGGAGGGCAAGCACCAGGACCATGCTGATGTTGAGGCTGCCTTGGGAAATTTGCAAGCTTTTTTGTTTTGTTTTTCGAGATAGGGTCTCACTAGTTCAGGCTGACCTGGAATTCACTATGTAGCCTCAACTCAGTGATCCTCCTACCTCTGCCTCCAGAGTGCTGGGATTAAAGGCGTGCGCGCCACCACACCTGGCTTTGCGTTTGACATTGTCCCTGGGGAAGCTCATGAGGCCACTTCACTTCAGATGCTGTCTTGCTTCTGGTCTTGAGATGAGGCTGCTGGGCCGGCTGAGCAGATTTAAGAGCAGAGTTCCAGGGCCTATTCCTGTTCCCTACTGTATTTATTCCAGGGGGTGCTCAGTCAGGGCTGAAGAGTAGGTGCCCAGGAGCCCTGACTCAGCGCCCCTTGCTCCCCCAGGTGGCCAAGACAAAGCAGCAGATCGAGGAGCAGAAGGTGCAGGTGCAGGTAGTGGAGCGGGCCCAGCAGGTGGCGGTGCAGGAGCAGGAGATTGCCCGCCGGGAGAAGGAGCTGGAGGCCCGGGTGCGGAAACCTGCGGAGGCCGAGCGCTACAGGCTGGAACGCCTGGCAGAGGCTGAGAAGTAATGACCCCTTCCAGCTCCCCCCTGGCTCCTTTGCCACAGAGATTCTTAGGCAAGTTAGGTTGCAACATACCTCCTTCCCTTCTGTCCCCAGGTCTCAGCTGATCATGCAGGCTGAGGCGGAGGCCGAGTCTGTGCGGGTGAGTTAAGAGGTGGCTCCTGGCTGCCCTGGAGGAGTGGTTTAGAGGTGTCTGCTTAAGCTAGAGTTTCTCTCTCTTTTATCAACCATGTCCACAATTGTAGACAATAAGCCATGATCATTTCCTCCCCCTCCTTGAGTCTCTTAATGAGTGTCATCTGTCTCACCACAACTGTCTTATACCTTCAGATGCGTGGTGAAGCTGAGGCCTTTGCCATCGGGGCCCGTGCACGCGCCGAGGCTGAACAGATGGCCAAGAAGGCAGAGGCGTTCCAGCTGTACCAGGAGGCTGCCCAGCTGGACATGCTGCTAGAGAAACTGCCCCAGGTTGGGGGTGCTATGGGGCTCCAGGAGGGAGAGTGGGGAAAATTGAACTAGGGAACTAAGAACTATAAATCAGTGACCAGAGTGAGGAGAGGTGATAAGTAGACAAGGGTCTTAAAGTACAGGGTGAGTTTTTTTTTTAATACCAATTTTATTTTATCTTAAGCTTTATTTATTTGAGAGGCATATGTATATAGAGAGGAGGGGTGGGAGAGAGGGAGGGGGAATACATATGGGTGCACCAGAGCCTTCAGCCACTGCAAACAAACTCCAGATGTATGCACCACTTTGTGGCTTATGTGGATCCTGGGGAATTGAACCTGGATCATTTGGCTTTGCAGACAAGCGCCTTAACTGCTAAGCAATCTCTCCACCCCCAAAGTGAGTTTTTTGGAGGAGGGTGTGGCCAGATCTCAAGTGCTCCACTGACACCTTTATTTACTAGGTGGCCGAAGAGATCAGTGGTCCCCTGACCTCAGCCAATAAGATCACGCTGGTGTCCAGTGGAAATGGTACCATAGGGGCGGCCAAAGTGACTGGGGAAGTATTGGACATCCTAAGCCGCCTGCCAGAGAGTGTGGAGAGACTCACGGGTGTCAGCATCTCTCAGGTGAGGGTCAGTGTTGTGTTGTGTGTTGTTAAGTTGCCTGTATGTCTTGTGACACATCAGGCCCAGCATTTGACTGGTGCCCAGTAGGCCTGGGGGTTGATGATAGGAATCACTTTCTTTTTTTATTAATTTAATTTAATTTTTATTTGTTTATTTTTCTTTATTTATTTGAGAAAGAGAAGTAGGCAGGGGGAGAGAGAAAGAGAATGGGCACGCCAGGGCCTCCAGCCACTGCAAACGAACTCTAGACGTGTGCGCCCCCTTGTGCATCTGGCTTATGTGAGTCCTGGGGAATCTGGGTCCTTTGGTTTTGCAGGCAAGTGCATTAACCACTAAGCCATTTCTCCAGCCCTAATTTTGTTACTTATTTATTTATTAGAGAAAGGAGAGGTAGAGGGAGGGGGAGAGAGAATGGGAACTTTAGGTTGTCCAACCACTGGAAATGAACTCCAGATGCATGTGCCACTATGTGCATCTGGCTTATGTGGGATCTTGAACCTGAATCCTTAGGTTTCACAGGCAAGTGCCTTAACCTCTAAGCCATCTCTCCAGCCCGGGAATCACTTTCTTGGTGCCAGGTATAATGCTACATTCTGCACTGATGCATTTTGTTTTAAATCAAACTGGCTTTAGGGTGTATAGTATTTTAGAAATAAACTAATTCCAACATGTTAAGTAACATAGCCTACTCATACAGGTGGCAAAGTGGGGCATCAGCCTGGGGCTACCTGTCTACAGAGTCCCACACACCCTACTAGGAAAACTACTAATTAATTCATTCCAAGTCATATCACTGCCTTCCTTGGTGCCACAGTTTACTGTGTTGTGGGTCATGGCAAACATCAGAGCTCAGGGCACTGATCTGAGATGACTCCTGGCTCCATTGCCTGCTCTCTGACCTTGGGGTAGTTTACCCTGACTTCTGTTTCCCCACTTTAAAATTGGTCAGATGGGGCTAGAAAGATGGCTTAGAGGTTAAGGTGCTTGCCTGCAAAGCCAAAGGACCTCAGTTCAATTCCCTAGGACCCATGTAAGCCAACTGCACAAGGTGGAACATGCATCTGGAGTTCATTTGCAATGGCTGGAAGCCCTAGCGTGCCCATTCTCTCTGTGTGTGTCTCTCTCTCTGCCTCTTTCGCTCAAATAAATAAATTTTAAAAAAAATAATAAAATTTTTAAAAATATTTAAAATTGGTCTGATGAAAAGTACCCTGTTGTTGGAGTGTTAGGGAGATTATTTACACAGTGCTTAGAACAGCAGTGTTTTGTGTGCATTCAATAAAAAAAATACATATGTAGCCGGGCATGGTAGTATACACCTTTAATTCTGGCACTCAGGAGGCAGAGGTGGGAGGATCGCCGTAAATTCGGGGCCGCCCTGAGACTGCATAGTAAATTCCAGGTCAACCTGAGCTAGAGCGAGTAATACCAGAATTCAAGAAGCTCGAGTAAGAGGAACATTGTGTGTTCTAGGACCACCCTAGGCTAGAGTGAAACTCTGCCTCAAAAAAAAAGGTTGGTAGCCAGGTGGTGGTGCACACCTTTAATTCCAGCACTCGAGGCACAGATAAGAGGATCCCTGTGAATGTGAAGCTAACCTGGGACTACAGAGAGTTTTAGGTCAGCCTGGTCTAAAGTGAGACCATGCCTCAAATAATAAATAAATAAAAGTACATATATATATGAGAGTTTGTTTCATATCAGTGACCCTTAAGCTGGGCTCATTGGAACCTCCTTGAAACCTGGAGTGGAAGATTCAGGGCTAAGGAGAATCTGCTACAAAGCTCTGCCCCCCTTGGGCTCTTCAGAGACTTTGATGCATGGAGAAGGGGCACCAAGAAGAAGACTCTTGGCCTAGCATGTCCTCTTTGATCCCGTTCATCTAATTGGAGGCCTGAGAGAACAGGTACCTGGTTTCCACGTGTCATCACTCTTGTCTTTTTGCCAGGTAAACCACAACAAGCCTTTGCGGACAGCCTGAGCCCTCGGCCCTCGCTAGTGCCCAGCCTCGTGCTAAAGTGACCTGAACGAACTCACTGCATGCCCCTCACCTGGCTTCCCTGAGCATGCCCTTTGGCAGTGGGACACCCTCTTCTCTCCTTGCCAAATAGCCTGTGCCTTGCTGTGGAGGACTTGTTCCCCTTCCCAGCCCCACACTGCCATGAATGACAGTGCTCCAAAGACCCCATGTCAGGTTTTGATGCCACTGTACCCCACCCGGGCTATTTAACTTCCTAATTAAATCAGACTCTACATTGATTGTCTATATTTCTTTCCTAGCCAAAGCCAAGGGATGGCCTACCTGTTCTTGTTAAACAAATTGTTAGTAAGTACAAATACTTAGGAACATTTAAAACAGCAATTTGCAAAAACAAAAAAGCAAAACAAACAAACAAAAAAAAAAGCAATTTGCTGGGTGTGATGGTGCATGCATGTAATTCTAATGCTCCAAACACAAGTTTGAGGCCAGCCAGAACTAAAAAAATCCCATGGACTGGAGAGATGGCTTAGCAATTAAGGTGCTCACCTGCAAAGCCTAAGGACCCAGGCTCAATTCCCCAATACCCACATTAGCCAGATAGATGCACAAGGTCGTTGGTTCATTTGCAGTGGCTAGAGGTCCTGGCATGTTCATTTTTTCTCTCTCTCTGCCTCTTTTTCAAACAAATAAATATAATTTTTAAATTCCAGGCCAACCTAGGCTACATAGCAGACACTGACTTAAAAACAGGTGTGGTGGCATACACCTTTAATCCCAGCAATCGGGAGGGAGAGGTAAGAGGATCACCATGAGTTCAAGGCCACCCTGAGTCTACATAGTGGATTCCAAGTCAGCTTAGGCTACACTGAGACCCTACCTCAAATAAACAACACAAAATAAATTAGAGCTTGAAAAATGGCTTACTGGTTAAAGCGCTTGGTTGCAAAGCCAAAGGACCCAGGTTTAATTTCCCAGGACACAAGCAAGCCAGATGCACAAGGTGGCTACATGCATCTGGAGTTGGTTTGCAGCAGCTGGAGGCCCTGGCTTGCCCATACTCCCTCCCTCCCTGCCTCATTCTTTCTTTCAAATAAAATATTTAAAAAATAAATTAATTGGGCTGGAGAGATGACTTAGCAGTTAAGGCACTTGTCTGTGAAGCCTAGGGACCCATGTTGACTCTAGATAATAGAACATTACATTATTATATATTAGAACAGCAGACGCTTGTGCCACCTTTAATCTCAGCACTGGGGAGGCAGAGGTAGAAGGATCAAAGTGAGTTTGAGGCCACCCTAAAATTACACAGTGAATTCCAGGTCAGCCTGGATTAGAGTAAGACCCTACCTTGAAAAGCCAAAAAGAAAAAGAAAAAACCCTACAGGTTGGAGATGGCTCAGTGAGTAAAGGCACTTACCAGTACTTGGGTATGGCCAGATGCACAAAGTGATGCATGCATTTGTAATTTGTTTGCAGTGTTAAGAACCCCTGATATGTCCTTCCTTCTTAATTTCTTTCTTTCTCTTTCTTCTGTTTTGGATTTTCAAGGTAGCATTTCACTTTAATACAGGCTGATCTGGAGTTCACTATGTAGTCTCAGGGTTGCCCCGAACTCTTGGCAATCCTCCTACCTCTGCCTCCCAAGTGCTGGGATTAAAGGCATGCACCACCATGCCCAGCTTATTTACTTTTTTATTATTTGAGAGAGAGGCAGGCAGGCAGACAGAATGGGCTTGCCAGGGCCTCCAGCCACAGCAAATAAACTCCAGACGCCATGTACCACCTTGTGCATCTGGCTTACATGGGTCCTGGGAAATTGAACTGAGGTCCTTTGGCTTTGCAGGCAAATTAGGCTGGGCTAGCTGGGGATGCATAGCATTTTTATGTGGGTACTGGAGCTCAAACACAGGCCCTCATGATTCAAGGCAAAGGCTGTACCAACTCAGCCATCTCCACAGCCCCCACCATTTTTTTTCTCCTTTTGGTTTTTCGAGGTAGGGTCTCACTTAAGCCCGGACTGACCTGGAATTCACTGTCATCTCAAGGTGGCCCTGAACTCACAGAAATCCTATCTCTGCCTGTCAAGTGCTAGCATTAAAGGCCTGAGCCACCACACCCAGCTTTTTATTTTTTTAATTTATTTGCAAGCAAACAGAGGAGGGAAGAATGCCAAGGCCTCCGTCCACTGCAGACAAGCTCCAAATACATGTGCCACTTTGTGCATCCAGCTTTACATGGGCACTGTGGAATTAAACTCTGGTTGCTAGACTTTGCAAGTGAGTGCCCCAAATACTAAGTCATCTCTTCAATCCGCCCCACCATTTTTACAATTATTTGAAAGAAGCAGGGCTTCTTGCTGATGCTGCAATGAACTCCAGGCATAAGCACCACTTTGTGAATCTGGGTTTACATGGGTACTGGTGAATTGAACCCAAGCTGTCGGCCCTTGCAAGCAAGCACCTCTAACCAGAGAAATCTCTCCAGCTCCTCCACTCTTTGAAGTGCTGCAAAAGTAATCCAGCGAGAGCCTCTCATGTGCTAGGCAAGTGGTCTACCACAAAACCATATACCCAATTTTGTCAAGTGATCATACCCATTTATGTAGGGTTCAACTGATTTCTGGCTCAGCATAGTGTGCAAATTCTGGGAACCAGTATTTGTACCATATCAATCTCACATGCCACATCTTTTACTTCTGCCTGTCATGAAACCCAATCGTCTGCACCAGAAAAGAAATTTAATATATTTTATTCGAGAGAAAGGCAGATAAGAGAATGAGCACACCAGGGCCTCCAGCTGCTGCAAGCAAATTCCAGATGCGTGAGCTCCCTTATGCATCTAGTTACATGGATCCTGAAGAATTGAACTGGGATCCTTTGGCTTTGCAGGCAAATGCCTTAATCGTTAATCCATCTCGACAGCCCAGCACCAGAAATTTGCTAGGCATGATGGTACGTTTTTGTTTTTGGGGCAGGGCTGACCCTCAACTCAGAACTTCCCAGGGTATGCATCACCACAGGGTGGCACATAGGCCTTTTACCCACTGAACTAGCCCCCTGGACCCCTTCTTTCCAACTGGCCCCTTTTTGTCCTCTTCCCCCATCTATGAGATGTTGATGGGCTCAATATGGGTGGCATACTTGTGATTCCAACTAATCAGGTTGAGGCAGGAGGAACCCATTTGAAGTCAAATGGGTAACTTAGGGGAAACTTGTGGGCCAAAATAGTAAGGGCTAAGGCTATAATCAGTACTAGGGCCAAGCAAGCCAAGGCTCTTCCTGTGCTTACCAGAATTTAAAAGTTTTTTGAAGTCTTCAGAAAACTGAATTTAGGTCCCACACCTCCACCAGCAGTCTTCACTAAATGAGCACACATCTTACACCAAGTTTGTCAATTCCCATTTATTTTTGGCTCTTGGGGCAATGTCATCTTTTCAATATGAAAAAAAGCAAGTTCAACACAAAATAGAAATCTGAAGTGTAGGATAGGACAAAATAAAGGGTAGGAAGTCAACGGCAATAGCAAAAAGATATCGTGAAGACGGAGGGTGTCGTTTATCTCTCCTCTGGGGAGTGACCCAAACATCTATGTGGCAGCACACACCTTTCCACCCATTAGGGATATACTTTTTAAGTGGCCAGGGTTTTGGAGGTTCAGACCAAGGCTTCACCCCTCTCCACTCAATAAGTCTTTGGCCAAGGGAAAGGAAGGAATCTGCTAGGAAAGGTTGGGGGGGGGGCGTAGGCCATCAAGGGCTCAGGACAGCTGGAATGGGGAAAAAAAAAAAAAAAAAAAGACTACAAAATGAGATAATACTGTTAACACCTCACCTGAAGCTGGGAGATGAAGTAGGAAGGACTTGGAAGGTGTGACATTTAAAGCCTCAGTTGGTTGTCTCTCCAAATCTGTTTTTGACTGAATCCCCTAACCCTTCCTCAGTGACTTCTACCTGCTACCTCTCCCTTTAACCCCGGATAATGGCCACTCTATTTGGGTTCTTCAGCACCAGGCTGGTTCCTAATATGACTTGGAGGAGACTCAAGTTAAGTTGTTTTGAATCCAGAAATATTAATTGGACAGTTCTGAGTAGTGAGTATAGGAGATACAGGGTAATCCAGAATAGTAGAAATCTAGATTTTCCAAAGTGGTAAGAGAGGAGACATTCAACAAATATTTATTGAGTGCCTACCCAAGAGTTAGGCATGGTTAACACTCCTTAAAAAAAAAAGAAAAAAAAGAAAATCAGGACAGAGGCAGCAGAAACAAATGGAAAGGATTGGAAAGGGGCAGTGGAGGGAACTGAAATAAGGGAGGGATCTGCTTAGGCCTCCTCTTCAGCCTCTTCACCAAAATCCTCTTCCTCCTCTGCTGTGGCATCTTGGTACTGCTGATACTCGGAGACCAGGTCGTTCATGTTGCTCTCAGCTTCAGTGAACTCCATCTCGTCCATGCCCTCACCTGTGTACCAGTGCAGGAAGGCCTTCCGGCGGAACATGGCTGTGAACTGCTCTGAGATGCGCTTGAAGAGCTCCTGGATGGCTGTGCTGTTGCCAATGAAGGTGACTGCCATCTTGAGGCCACGAGGTGGAATGTCACAGACCGCTGTCTTGACATTGTTGGGGATCCATTCCACGAAGTAGCTGCTGTTCTTGTTCTGCACGTTGAGCATCTGCTCGTCCACCTCCTTCATGGACATGCGGCCCCGGAAGACAGCAGCCACTGTAAGATACCGGCCATGGCGGGGGTCACAGGCAGCCATCATATTCTTGGCATCAAAGACTTGTTGTGTGAGTTCAGGCACAGTGAGGGCCCGATACTGCTGGCTTCCACGGCTGGTGAGTGGGGCGAAGCCGGGCATGAAGAAGTGGAGACGTGGGAAGGGCACCATGTTGACTGCCAACTTGCGGAGGTCGGCATTGAGTTGGCCTGGAAAGCGGAGGCAGGTGGTGACGCCGCTCATGGTGGCAGAGACGAGGTGGTTCAGGTCCCCATAGGTTGGTGTGGTCAGCTTGAGGGTACGGAAGCAGATGTCATAAAGGGCCTCGTTGTCAATACAGTAGGTCTCATCAGTGTTCTCTACCAACTGATGGACAGAGAGGGTGGCATTGTAAGGCTCAACCACAGTGTCGGAGACTTTGGGTGAGGGCACGACACTGAAGGTGTTCATGATGCGGTCAGGGTACTCTTCCCGGATCTTGCTGATGAGCAGGGTGCCCATGCCAGAGCCTGTGCCTCCACCCAGTGAGTGGGTCAGCTGGAAGCCTTGCAGGCAGTCACAGCTCTCAGCCTCCTTCCGAACCACATCCAGGACTGAGTCCACCAGCTCAGCCCCTTCTGTATAGTGGCCCTTAGCCCAGTTGTTGCCTGCCCCAGACTGACCTGAAATGGGAAGTCAGAGAAAAAAATTACTAAGATTTTGTACAAAGACCCATGTTTCTAACCTTCCAATTTTTGGAACCCCTGTGTACATCTTTCTCTTTCAATACACACCACTGACTTCATCCTTCATTGACAGTTTCTAGAGTCGTTACACCCAAATAAATTGAATAGAATTAGTATCAGCTGAGAACTCACCAAAAACAAAGTTGTCTGGTCTGAAGATCTGCCCAAAAGGTCCGGAGCGAACAGAGTCCATGGTCCCAGGTTCTAAGTCCACCAAGATAGCTCGCGGAACATACTTGCCACCTACAAAGAGCCAGGTACAAGCTTGAGAGCCTGCAAGAGCTAGCCAGACACAAATGTCATTCCAAGCCTTGCCACCAGGTGGCAGCAGAGCGAGGCTTAGGGTGGGTTTTCAAAAGGGAAAAGGTGATGGCTTCATCCAAACGGGGATAACAAGTCATAATGAAGGGGGAATAAGACACCAGAGAAGTGGGAGAGGAACTGTGACTCGAGCGTCTGTCCTGACCTGTGGCTTCATTGTAGTACACGGAGATGCGGTCCAGCTGCAGGTCGCTGTCCCCGTGGTAGGTACCAGTGGGGTCAATGCCGTGTTCATCACTAATCACCTCCCAAAACTGCCAGGGAAGAAAAACTCAAAATGACCGTTCAGTAACTCACGATGGCTCCCTGCCTGCCTCCGTTTTTCCAGGCGCTCCCGCATTGGGACCTCCACAACTCTGATAGCTGGCAGAGCCCAGGGCTGGCCCCGAGGCGCAATTGGGCGCCTCGCCAAGCTGGGCACCGCCCCTCCAGCGCGCGCACACAAAGACCGGGTAGGGAAGGAGGAGCGACTCCGCCAACGCCCACCACGGCACGTGACCGCGGTCGCGAGCACGTCCAGCCGCCCACAAAAGGCCGGCACCGCGCCTGGGCGGGGCCAGGCGGGAGCGCGCACCCCCCGCCAGCCAGGGCCGCATTGTCTCCGCGCGCCAGAGCCGGCCCGCCCGCCCCCGCGGCTCCCACCCTCCGCAACCACGTCGGCCCGCACTTCCTCCCGCCCCTCCCCCGCCACGCTTGCCGCGCGCAAAGAAAGAAAAAAAATTTCCCCCGTGGCCTCGGCATTTTATTCCTCTGGCTCAGTCTCCCCACCCCCCCGGTTTTACAGAGAAGTATCCCCAACCTCTCTACACACACCTTTCTGCTCACGCCCCGAGGGCTTTGCAGTGGGAGTAAAACTACCCCCCCACCGTACAGTCGTTTTGCACCAACGCCCAGGTGAGCTTGGTCCCAGGGGTGCCGGAGTGCCCGGGCTTCCGAGTGGCAGTGCCGCACTGCAGCGACCCAGGCCCGGCGTATCCCTCGGGCTCGCACGGCTCGATTTTCCTCGAAGCCGGCGCTGGGCGGATAGGTGGGCGCCCAGGAGGCAAGCTCGCCGCGCTTTGTCCCCGGTGCTCGGACGGACCGTTAGGAGCTCCCCGGTGAGAGCTTACAGATCCCTGTCTCCCCGCCCCCTGAGCCTCAAAGTCTTTTAATAGACTCGGTAGTGTGTCTGCCAAGAAAAATAATTCACTTTTTTTTGTCCCCCAAACCTAAATTATTATATTTTTATACGTGCAAAACTTTTTTGGGGGGCAAAACAACAGATGGCGAATGCAGACGCCTTACAAACAGTGCTCATGACTAACCTGGACTTCTTATCCTAATATTAATACAGCTAAAAGGCTTACCTTGGCACCGATCTGGTTGCCACACTGACCAGCCTGGATATGCACGATCTCCCTCATGATTAAGGCTTATAAGAATTTCTTTGCTTGCTTAAGGTATAAGAAGAGATGCTAGCTTTTTTTCTCCTTTCCTGGGCTGGGCGCGGGCTGAAGGATGGAACGTGGCCCGGAGGCTGGAGCAGCGAGATGCGCGCGCGACGGCAGGAAGGTTCTGAGAGGGAGAGAGGCCAGGAGAGCGCAGAAGGAAAGGCGCGCAGGGCGGGGCGCGCGTGCGCGCGGCTGGGGGCGGGAGATCCGCGGGCGCCGCGGGCCAAGACAAAGCCTCTCCGATCTGACGCTGATTGGACGAGGCCGGTCACGTGCCGGTCGACCATTGGTTTGTGCCCGGGGCTGACCGCAGTCGTTTCTGGGAGTTGTAGTCCTCTATTGTCCACGCTACAAAATGAAGTTAAGAATGGGTGGGTTCTGGGCATTTTCGCTTTTTTTTTTTTTTTAATTAAAAATGACCTTGCACATAATCCTTTCCTATATGCCGTAGAATTTTTTCTTGCTTTAAACAGAGTTTGCAGGGATACAGAAATTGCTCTGGGAGATGGGATAGGCACGCCCTGAAAGCTCCCTGCTGCAGAAACTCTGGGAAGACTGAATTGCTTAACTCAGCGAAAACTGTGGCATCCTGCTCTGCTATATAGTATCTGGTCCTTTGTGGATCCAAGACAGGAACTTCAGCAAACCGCTGCTCCCCCACAGCCCTCAGGAAGAAACAAAAGATTGCTCTCTCTGTCTCCTTAAAAAGGAAACAAAATTACAGCAAGGATTTTTCAGAATACAGATGTTATGTAGAAAGGTACGCTCAACAAACAAGTGAAGGTAGCCATTTCTACCCATGTAGGGAATCTGTACCTTAAGGTAAAGGTTGAAGACATCATGTCATCCTGTCCAAGGGGACTGTGTCCAAAGCGGTCTATAGAGTGGTATGCCTAAGAGAATATCAGTGTCTGCCCTTGGATCAAGTGAATATATTTTCAGTCTGTAATTTCATTGAGCAGGTACAGCCATTGCAGAGCTCTGGGAATGCAACAGAGGGGAGGGAGGAATTGGATGGACTCAAATTACAAGGCATGTTTCTTTCAGGGAATGAATCATTTTGATAGGCACTCTATACCTACCAAAGTAGGCATCAGACATGCAAAAATTAGTAATCAGAGCTTGGTGACTCAACTTTAATCCCTGCATTCAGGAACCTGAGCCAGCTTGGTCTACAGTATGAGATCCTGTCTCAAGGATGGTGACACACACCCAGCATTAGGGAGGCCAAGGCAAGAGGATTATTGTGAATTGAAGGCCAACCTGGTCTAAAAAGCCAGAGCCTATCTTGAAAACAAAAACAAAAGCAAAATCCCTAGATCCTGTCTAGATGTCTGTGGAAAAGTATATAAAGAATGAGGGTGTTGGGCTGGAGAGATGGCTTAGTGGTTAAGTGCTTACCTGTGAAGCCTAAGGACCCCGGTTAGAGGCTCGATTCCCCAGAACCCAAGTTAGCCAGATGCACTGCATTTGCAGTGGCTGAAGGCCCTGGTGTGCCTATTCTCCCTCTCTCTATCTGCCTCTTTCTCTTTTTGTCTGTCACTCTAAAATAAATAAATGAAAATGAACAAAAAAAAATTTTTTTTTTTAAATGAGAGTGTTGTGTGTGACCAGGTGTATGGGTTCAGGTCTATAATTTCAGAATATGTGGAGACGGGAGGATCAGAAACTCGAAGCAAGTTTTGGCTACATAGTTAGCTTGAAGCTAGACTGCATGACAAGAAACCCTGTCTCCAAAAATAATAAAGTGTGGTAAGAAAAGTGATGCTGTGATATCAAGGTCATTGTTGACATTTGATCAACAGATCAAGTCATTTTCTTTTCTTTTTTCTTTTTTGTTTTTTCGACGTAGGGTCTCACTCTAGCCTAGGTTGACCTGGACTATGGAGTCTCAGGGTGGCCTCGAACTCATGGTGATCCTCCTACCTCTGCCTCCGGAGTGCTAGAATTAAAGGCGTGCGCCACCACGCCTGGCTAGATCAAGTCATTTTCTAAACTAAGGAACACTAAATTGCATTAGAACCCCTCCTTTTTTTTTTTTTTCGAGGTAGGGTCTCACTCTAGCCCTGTAATTCACTCTGTAGCACCAGTCTGGCCTGGTACTCACAGTGATTTTCCTACCTCTGCCTCTGGAGTGCTGGGATCAAAGGCGTGGGCCACCACTCATAGATATTTTCATTATTTATTTATTTATTTATTTGACAGAGAGAGAGAGAGATTGAGAATGTGACAGATTTCAGCAAGATCACTGATTCTACAGCCTATGGCAAGAAGAAAGGCAGAAACGGGAATTTCCAGAAAACTAAGCAAGGAGAGACCCTGATTCAAAATTGGTGAAAGGCAAGGATCTGTCCCAAGATTGTCCTTTGAAACCCACATACATGACAAGTTAAAAACAAGCAAAAAAAAAAAAAAGGAGCCCGGCGTTGTGGCGCCTGCCTTTAATCCCAGCACTTGGGAGGCAGAGGTAGGAGGATCACTGTGAGTTCGAGGCCACCCTGACACTCCATAGTGAATTCCAGGTCAGCCTGGGCTAGAGTGAAACCCTACCTCAAAAAACCAAAAAAAAAGGAACCTGGAAAGTCAGATGACTTTGTAGTGCTTCAAATGTCTGCTCTTGTAAAATCTAAAATCTAATCTGCCATTTGATTATTGACATAGAAATAAATTATATACATCAAAATCTTTTGTTTTCCGAGGCAGGGTCCCACTATGGCCCTGTGGCCCAGCTTGACCTGGAATTCACTCTGTATCCTCAGGCTGAACTTCAATTCAGGGTGACTCTCTCTCAGCCTCTCTAGTATGGGGTGACAGGCGATCTGCACTAGCTTCTCTTTCTTTCTTTATTTTTTCTCTTTTTGTTTTTTAAAAGTAGGGTCTCTCTCTAACCCAGGATGACCTGAAATTCACTATGTAATCTCAGGGTGGCCTTGAACTCCCAGTGATCCTCTTACCTCTGCCTCCCAAATGCTGGGATTAAAGGTGTGCGCTACCTGGCCTGGCTTTGTTTTCTTTTCTTTTCTTTTATTATTATTATTTTTTTTTTTTTGGTTTTTTGAGGTAGGGTCTCACTCTGGTCCAGGCTGACCTGGAATTAACTCTGTAGTCCCAGGGTGGCCTTGAACTCACGGCGATCCACCTACCTCTGCCTCCCGAGTGCTGGGATTAAAGGCATGCGCCACCACGCCCGGCTGTTTTCTTTTCTTTTCTTTTCTTTTCTTTTCTTTTCTTTTCTTTTCTTTCTTTCTTTCTTTTTTTTTTTTTTTTTTTTTTTAGTGCTGGGATAAAAGGCATGCGCCACCACACCTGGTTCTTTGTTTTCTTACAATGAAATTTTATTCTTTCAGACATTGAGGTGTTAGCAAGTTTTCTCTGCCTACGAACATTTGCTTTATTTAGGATTTTCAACTGGTCGGGCATGGTGGTGCGCACTCTGGAGGCAGAGGTAGGAGGAACAGCGTGAGTTCGAGGCCAGCCAGAGCGAGTTACCCATTTAGGAACGTGGCCTAGGCAAGAAATAATGGCTTCTACTAAGCAAGCGAAAGACAATGAAATTCCACTGCAATGGTGATTTTTTTCAAGAGTCACGCCTACAGCATGTGGTCCAAATTGCTGCCTGTAGCCACGACTGCAATCCTCCACCCGTCCTCATTTCTCCTGAGTCGGCTCTGCGCCATATCTGGGAGGACCGAGGATGGGCGCTCTGGCCGCAAATCCACCGTACAGCCCTTCTATCCGCAGTCAGCATCTGGCGCCAGACTCTCTGGTTGCGGTTTGGAAATCTGCGCCGGGAAGTGGGAGGTGGACCGTGAAGCGACAGTAGGTGGTCCCTCGGAGCCGCCCAATCACCGTGCAGCACTCTCCGAGCACGCCGCCGCCTCGGACTAGCGTTTCCCGCCAGTCGTCAACGTTTGAGCTGTGCGGCAGCAGAGGGAGGGCGGGTCTTCCGGTGTGCTTGAGCCCCAGGACTCAATCGGGAAGCAGCAGGCTGTGAGAGACAGCACTAGTAGCCAATCAATGACTCGACTCCTTCAGGGCTCCGTTCTCGCGCCTTCCTGGTAAACGACCGTTACTGGTGGCGCGCGCGCGGAGACTCAAAATAGGTGAGTTCTGCCCCTTGCCACCGGGATACCATCTTGATTCCTGCGGAGGGCGGGCGAGAGGGGCGTGCCTTTGGGGTTGGCGGGGCGGAGGTAACTGGGGAGGCTTGTGTTTTCAGATTGTTATGCTGATCCTCGCCTGGCCCCAGCTGTAGGCTGAAGGCCTCGGACGGACGTTGATCCGAGGGTCCCTGCGCCGCCGAGTTGGCGAGTTGTCACGTCGGGGTCCGCTCGGCGTTTACTTCACGGGGTCACCTCCTTTCCCGCCCAACCGTTTTCTCCCTGTGTGTCTTTCTAGGTAAATTTCACCCGTGTAATTTTGAGTTTCTGTCAAAATCAGTATCTTCCTCAGGAGAGCGGGGTTGGCATTTTTTGGTTTGATTGAGGATGTATCCCGAACAACCCGTCGACCCGAACCAGGTGCGCAGTAATTACTGAACGGTGAACACGTTGGACCCTAGGGCAAAGACAGTTCCACTGCAGGTCTGGGGACCGCGGTGAAGGGCGTAAAATTAAGACCAGAAAGAACCTTGCCAAGGGACTGGATATTTTTGTTTTAATTTTGTATTTTTATTCGTATTTTATTTGTTTGAGAAAGAGGCAGAGAGAAATGGACACGCCAGGGCATTCATCCACTGTAAACAAACTCCAGACTCATGCGCTACCTTGGCTTATTTGGGTCCTGAGGCGTCAAACCTGGGTCCTTGGGCTTCTCAGGCAAATGCTTTAACCGCTAAGCCATCACTCCAGGGATTGGAGATTTTTATGCTGTGAAAAGTTTATGAAGCTGCGACAGGCTGACAAAGGGGTGACAGATTATGTCGGTGATCTTGGGTAAATGCCTTAAACCGCCCGTGTCATACTTTCTGTATTGTAATACAGGGTTCTTGATGTAAATAAATGAGTAAATAAAACAATGCTTAGGGGCTGGAGCGAAACTTAGTGGTTAAGGTGCTTGCCTGCAGAACCAAAGGACCCAGCTTCAATTCCCGGGATCCACGTAAGCCAGATGTACAAAGTGGCACGTGCATCTGGAGTTTGTTTGCAGCCACTGGAGGTCCTGGCATGCCCATTCTCTATCTGCCCCCCCTCTAAAATAAATAAATAAAATATTTAAGAAAAACAGTGCTTAGTACACAGAATCCTCCTTATAGGTTAACTGTTTTAGTTCCTGGCACTTTAGCTCAATCATGTTGAGGTGTAAAAAGCCTAGGCTTGGGCTGGAGAGATGGCTTAGTAGTTAAGCACTTGCCTGTGAAGCCTAAGGACCTAGGCTCAATTCCCCAGGACCCATGTTAGCCAGATGCACAAGGGGGCACACGCGTCCGGAGCTCATTTGCAGTGGCTGAAGGCCCTGGCATGCCCTCTCCCTCCCCCTACCCCCCTCCCCCCGTCAAATAAATTAATTAATAAAAAAAAAAAACAGGCTCTAGGCCAGCGTGGTGTGCACACCTTTGATCCCAGCACTCAAGAGGCAGAGGTAGGAGGATCTCCATGAGTTCACTGTCAGCCTGAGACTACATAGTGAATTCCAGGTCAGCCTGGATTAGAGTGAGACTGTACCTTGGGGAGGGAAAAAAAAAAAAAAAAAAAGCATAGGTTCTGCCTGCAGTACCCTTTTGTGGTACTGGAGGACCTCAATCTAGACAAATGCCCTGCCAATGAACTATACCAACTAGCTCCTCAACATAACTTCAGAATGATAAGAACAGAATGACTAATAGAATGAGACACATCAAGTTCACAGCTGTCCAGTTTTACACCCAATTATTTTCTTCCTCTGATGCTGTGTGGGAATGTACATGAACCACTGATGGGGATGATGATAATGTGTTTCCTTCCTAGATCATGGAAGATACCCAAGTTGTTGACTGGGATGCTGAAGAAGAAGAGGAGACAGAAAGATCCAGCAACTCCTTGGGGTATAGCTTGGAGCCTATAGGGCGACTGCATATCTTTGGTGGGACTCATGGACCACAAAAAGGTCAGGGAATATTGACATTGAAGCATGAATGGATACAGGTCTTTATTTTTCCTGGGAGGTAGTTTAAGGGAATAGAAGACCCTCATATGTTCCAAAGGAGATCTGAAAATTGTTTTCTGGGAATGGAGAAGAGGTGGCTAGCTGAGCTGATTGTTCAAGGCTAGTGCCTCTGGATTCACTGAGTGATTTTCCTTTGGTAAAGGACAATAAAGACATTCAAATAAAAATCCAGTGTGGTGTTAGAGAGATGTCCTAGTGGCTAATTAAGAACACTTGCCTTGGGTTGGAGAGATGGCTTAGTGGTTAAGCTTACCTGTGAAGCCTAAGGACCCAGATTTGATTCCCCAGAACCCGCCTAAACCAGATGCACATGGTAGCACATGCATCTGGAGTTTGCAGTGGCTAGAGGCCCTGGCCATTCATTGTCTCTCCTCTTCCCCCCTGTTGTAAACGATTTAAAAAGATTTTTTTTTTTTTTAAAGTACACTTGCCTCTTAAGCATGAAGGCCTCTCTAGCAAGAGACCACCTAGTTCAAATCCTCAAGACCCACATAAAAGCTACTGGAACTGAAGGTCAGAGACTGGAGAATAGGGCTTGCTGACAGGTGCATTGAGTTGAAGAAGAAACCCTGTCTCAAGGAAATATACAGCTGAGCAATAGAGAAGTGTACCCAAAGTTCTCACTTCTTCACATGTACATTCATATGTCTCACACACACCCAAAAAAGAAAATTCAAGGCCAGGCATGGTGGCACATACCTTTAATCCCGAAACTTGGGAGGTCAAAGTAGGAGGATCACTGTAAGATCAAGGCCACCCTGAGACTACAAAGTGAATTCCAGGTCAGCCTGGGCTACAGTGAGACTACCTTGAAAAAAAATGTGTGGCCTGGAGATAGATGGTAGTGATGGTTGTAGAGCATTGTATACTTAATGCCACTGAATTGTATACTTAGAATGATCATGATAGTTAGTTTTGTAGTAGGGTTCTCCACTGATCATAGTGGTACATGCCTGCAATCCCAAGACTCGGGAGATGGAAGCAGAAAGATCTACAACCTTAATTTCTAATTTTATTTATTTGAAAGAGATATAGGCAGACAGAGTGAAAGAGTAGAGTGTGCCACCACACTTGTCTCCAGATCTAAAATTTGAAGCCATCCTTGGTTACATGTGAGACCCTGACTCAAACAAAAAGCCAAGTGTGGTGGCACAGCCTTTAACCCCAGCACTTGGAAGGCAGAGGTAAGAGGATCACTTGAGTTCCAGGTCAGCCTAGGAAAACAGTGAGATCCAGATCAGCTTGGGCTGGAGGCCCTGGAACACCCATTTTATCTCCTTCCTTGAAAAAAATTTTTTATATACATAAGTACATACAAGGTAGGGTCTTGCTCTAGCCAGGCTGACCTGGAATTAACTCTGTCGTCTCAGGGTGACCTCGAACTCCTGGCGCTCCTCTTACCTCTACCTCCCGAGTGCTGCGATTGAAGGCATGAGCCACCATGCCTGGCTTGAAAATACTTTTTTAAAAAATTCTGGATGTGTGGGGCTGGAGTGATGGCTTAGCAGTTAAGGCATATGCCCACGAAGCCTAAGGACCCAGGTTTGATTCTCCGGGTCCCCATGTAAGCCAGATGCACATGGTGGCACATGTGTCTGGAGTTTGTTTGCAGTGACTGGAGGTCCTGGTGCGCCCATTCTCTGTGTGTGTGTGTCTCAAATAAATAAAATAGATAACTAAAAAAAAATTTTTTTTTTGTAATTCTGGATGTGGGGCTGGAGAGATGGCTTAGAGGTTAAGGCACTTTCCTGTGAAGCCTAAGGAACCAGGTTCGATTCTCCAGGTCTCAAGTAAGCCAGATGCACATTGTGGCACATGAGTCCAGGGTTGGTTTGTAGTGGCTAGAGGCCCTGGCATGCCCATTCTCTCTCACTCTTTCTCTCTTTCTTTCTCTCTCTCTCCTTCTCTGTGTCTCTAATAAATTAATAAAATATATTTTTTAAATATTTTATTTTTCTTTATTTATTTGAGAGAGAGAGAAATAGGCAGGGGAAGAGAGAATACACATGCCAGGGCCTCCAACCACTGTTAA
This sequence comes from Jaculus jaculus, assembly GCF_020740685.1. NCBI lineage: Eukaryota > Metazoa > Chordata > Mammalia > Rodentia > Dipodidae > Jaculus > Jaculus jaculus. The sequence continues at coordinate 845,876 of NC_059109.1, forward strand.
CGAGCTCCAGATATGTGCACCCCCTTGTGTATTTGGCTTACACATGGGTACTGGGGAGTTGAACCTGGGTCCTTTGGCTTTGTATGCAAGTGCCTTAACCACCTAGCCATCTCTTCAGCCCCAATAAAATAAATCTTTAAAAAACATTCTGGCCGGGCGTGGTGGTGCACACCTGTAATCCCAGCACTTGGCAGGCAGAGGTAAGAGGATCACCAAGAGTTTGAGGCCAGCTGAGACTACATAGTGAATTCCAGTTCAGCCTGAAATTCTAGAGCAAGACTCTACCTCAAAAAACCAAAAAGTAAATAAATAAAATAAAGGGCTGGATGGATGGAGAGATGGTTTAGCAATTAAGGCATTTGCCTGCAAAGCCAGAGGATCCAGGTTTGACTCTGCAGGAGCCATGTAAGGCAGAAGCACAAGGGGGCCCATACATCTGGAATTCACTTATAGTGGCTAGAGGCCCTGGTGTGCCCATTCTCTTTCTCTCTTTCTCCCCTCTGCTACTTCTTTCCTCTTATATATATATTTTTAATTCTGGATATGGTTATGCATACTTGTAACTCCAGGATTGAGAGGGGCAGAGACAGAGACTGCTGGGATTTGGTGGACAGCCAGTCTAACTGAAAAATGGCAACCTCTAGGCTTAGTGAGAGTTCTCCTCTCAAAAAAATAAGACAGAAGAGCAATAGAGAACATCCAGTGTCCTCTGACCTAGGGCTTGTGGATCTATGTACATGTGCATTCATTGTACTTACACATCAAAAATAGAAACAAAAAACATTAGCTGGATATATATCTGAAGTAGAGTTTGCCTAGCATGCATGAGGTTCTGGCTTCAAGCCTCAGCACTAAGAGGGTAAAAAAAAAAAACACTCCAGTGTAGGTAGGTAGAATAATATGTGTGGTGTATATTCTTTGATGCCTTCTGTCTTAGGGCTTTGTTTTGTTTTGTTTTTGTTTTTCAAGGTAGGGTCTCATTCTAGCCCAGGCTGATGTGGAATTCACTGTATTGTCTCAGGGTAGCTTCAAACTCAAGGCGATACTCCTACCTCTGCCTCCCAAGTACTGGGATTAAAGGCATGTGCCACCACATCTGGCTAGGGTTTTTAATTTTTATAATGTTTGTAAGGGCCTTGAGTATCTTATCAGAGTATCTTCAGACCAAGACTCTTGCTTTAAAACCAATCTCCTTTCTAATCCTTAGATTACCCACTATACATTGGCAAGAATGTGATAGGACGAAGCCCTGACTGCTCTGTGATCCTGCCCTTTCCATCCATTTCCAAGCTGCATGCTGTGATTGAAATCCCATCCTGGAACAAAGCAGCTCTCCTCCAGGATTGTGGGAGCCTCAATGGTACTCGGATTATGAGGCCTCCTAAAATCCTAACCTCTGGGATTAACTATCGTTTGAGGAACAAGGATTTGATTCTGCTTGCTGACTTTCCCTGCCAGTACTATCGCCTGGATATACCTCTGCCTTTGGTCTCCCGTGGCCCTCTAGCTATAGAGGAGACTCCCAGGATACAGGGAGGAACCCAACCTTCCAGAATTCTGTTGGCCGAGGACTCAGAAGAAGAAGTGGGTAAGTGTTTGCATTGAGGCGAGGAGGGGGTGTGGGGCATGACAGGGATAAATTGTCAACTTTTTTCTGTTCTTTCCAGATTTTCTTTCTGAAAGGTGTGTGGTAAATGAACCAAGGATCACATCCTCCCCTTTAACAACAGTAGTTCCAGAAAGGTGAGTACCAAAGGACCAGATACCTGAGTCTTATTTCTTTTGTGCATCTCTGTGTGTGTCTATGTTCATATATGTGTGGGAACATGCTTGTGTATATGTGTGTGTTTGCAGGCCAGAGGACAACCTTGAGTCTCATTCCTTAAGTACATTACCTCTTTTTGAGACAGACTCTCAATGACCTGGAACTCAACAATTAGGGTAGACTAGGTAGCCAGGAAGGTCCATCACATACTACTTCACCTGGCATTTATGTTGGAAATTGGGATTCAACTCAGGTCCTCATGTTTGCAAGGGAAACCACCTACCAACTGAACTGTCACCTACAGCCCCCCCTTTTCTGAGGTACGGTCTTGTTCTAGCCCAGGTTAACCTGGAATTCTCCATGTAGTCTCAGGATGACCCCCAAACTTGGCAGTTCTCCTACCTCTGCCTACTGAGTGCTGGGATTAAAGGTGTCCACCAGCACACCCAGCAGTCCCACTTTTTTGAGGCAGAAGTATAGCCCATGCTGGCCTCAAACTTGTGATATTTCCTTGCTTCAACCTCTTCAGTGCTGGTGTTACAGGTGTAGAAACATCATGCCCAGCTTTAAACACCTGAGTCTTTAAAAGGAGGAAGAGCCAGGGGCTAGACAGTTAATCTCTAAGAGAAAATAATCTTGAAAGGTGGGCTGAAGGACTGTATATTCAGTCAGCTGAATTATTTGTGTTTTTTTTTTTTGTTGTTGTTGTTGTTTTTCTGAGGTGGTGTTTCACTCTAGTGTAAGTTGACCTAGAATTCACTCTGTAGTCTCAGGCTGGCCTCAAACTCACATCTATCTTTCTACCTCTGCCTCCTGAGTACTGGGATTAAAGGTTTGTGCCACTATGCCTGGCTACTCAGCTGAATTTTAATAAGAACCTCTGATAAACTCAATGAAAGTCAGGAAATTTGCCACTTGGCCTGCCCTCAAGATGTTCACAATTGAGTGAGATGTTGCTTCCCAGGAAGTACATTCTATAGATTCTCCCTGTTCCTTTCACAGTGATGAAGAGGGGCTTTCTGCAGCCCCAGGTGTCCCAGGGCCATCTTTTGTTACCTTTGACTTGGTCAGTGACACAGATGAGGAGGAAGGTCAGCTACCAAAAGCAGAGGAGGCCTCTTCAGCTACCAGTGAAGGTGCCATTGTAGAGGCAGAGCAGCCTGATGAGAGGACAACTGGTATTCAGCGAGTGAAGGCTCAGGCTACAGTGCAGAGGTACAAGGACAGAAAAGTCAAGTCAGATGCAGGCAATGATGTAGTTCCACTTGGGGTGGTTGGGGAGAGGAGCCACCTTCCTAGAAAGGACAGTGACACAGATATGGATGAAGAACACCAGTCTCCTGGAAAGCCAGCCAAGGCCCCCTTGGAAAGGGCTCAGCCTTCAGGCTTTGTGGACAGTGACACAGATGTGGAAGAAGAGGGGATCCCTATGACCCCAGCTGTAGTTCCAGTGAAGAAGAGGCAGATCCTCCGCAGTGTTGGTAAGAAGGGTCCTAGAGCACCTGGTCTGGCACGTCTGCCAGAGAGGCCATCTGGTAGAGACACTAGTGTAGAGGAGGTCAAGGCCCCATTGGCTGTTCCTCTGGAGAGAGGCCAGACCTCTGTAGTGATCAACAGTGATATGGATGATGAAGAAGAGGTCTCAGCAGCACTTGCTTTAGCCCATCTGAAAGAGAGTGGAGCCATTTTGTGGAGCAGAGACAAAGCTATGGAAGAAGATAGGGCCCAACCTCAAATTTCCTATGGGAGAAACAGTGACACAAATACAGAGAAGGAGAAGCTCCCAGGAGGAAAGAGAGAAACCATCCCTACAGACAAAGATGGGATTCTTGTAACACATTCAAAAAAGAGCCAGCCTCCTTTTGGGCACAGTGATTCAGGTGAGGAAGCAGATATGAGCTCTCCTGGGATCCAACTTGTGGGAAGTCAGGCCTCCACCTTTCTGGACAATGTAGACACGAAGGAGGATGTCCTACCAGGGCCATCTGTTCTCCAGATACCTGCAAAAGAGACAAATCAAGCAGATGTGGAAGCAAAGCTGAGCCCAGCAATGCTGCCTATAGTGCCTCTGGAGGAAGGGGTATCATCAGCAGTGGCAGATGTAGGAAAGAGCCAGCTTCCTGAAGCAGGGGATGCTGGGACACATTGGGTGACAGCTGTTCTTAAGCAGGAAAGCACTTTTGAGGAGGCCCAAGACAGATCACCTGTGGCACAAGTGGAGCAGGTGGTGGTGTATGCAGGATCTCCAAGGGAACCCACCATGCCACAGAGAGAGGGAGCCCAGACCCCCATGGGATGGGAGAGAAAAGCATATGTGGGCAGGACCAAGAACTCCGAAGACTGCTATGATGGTAAGTCCTGCCCTTTGCTCTGCCCTTGACCCTTAAAATAAACTGGTTCTAAGGGTTCAGGAGAGAATTGTAGGAGTTAAGGGTCATATGTGACTTTTCCTTTATCTTGTATTCATCCCCACCAGATCCTGAAGATCTAAACCTTCCAGCTACCCAGTGCTTTGTAAAAATGGAGCGTCAGAGTCCAGAAAGTGAGTACATTGGTTGTTTGGATCCTGGTACCAGTGAGAGTTGGGCAGCTAGACTGGAGGTCCTTGAAGGGTGTGAAGACTGGTATGGGCACAGCATGAGATAAAGAATCAAATCCTGGGGTTCAGTAGAGGAGTTATGCTCTAGCCATCTTGTTCTTGTGCAACAGTCCAGACCTTGGAAGATGAACCCACCCAAGCCTTCCCACTTACTCTGCCTCAAGAGCCTGGCCCTTCCCATTGCAGCTTTCAGACTCCAGGTATATATAACAAATTTCTATACATCCAGCTTTATATCTGGGTATGCTTAATGTAGAGTGTGGGACATGTATGCACATGAACGTGCCCAAGTGGCGCCCCAGGCACCCACCTGTGGTGGTGGGAGTAGAAATAGGGTGTCTGTCACTCATTTTCCCATTCTTTTTTTTTCTTTCCCCTTTTGTAGGCATGGTCTCACGCCAGCTCAGGCTGACCTGGAGTTCACTATGTAGTATCAGGGTAGCCTTGAACTCATGGCAATCCTCCTACTTCTGCCTCTCAAGTGCTAGGATAAAGGCATGCACCACCATGCCTGGCTTAAAAATATTTTTTTGTTGTTGTTCATTTGAGGTAGGGTCTCACTGTACCCCATGCTGACTTGAAATTCACTCTGTAGTTCAGGCTGGCCTGGAACGCAGCAGTCCTCCTAACTCTACCTCCCAAGTGCTAGGATTAAATGGTTAGATTAAAGGTGTATACTGCCATGCCCTGCAAAAAAAAGTGTTTGGTGGGGGGGATTGAGGAGGGAATTTGAAGTAGGGGCTTGCTCTAGTCCTGGCTGACCTGGAATTCACTATGTAGTCTCAGGTGGCTTTGAACTCACAGTGATCCTTGTACTTCTGCCTCCTGAGTGCTGTGATTAATGGCACGCGCCATGACACCAGGCATGCTTTTTTCTAATTTTTTTTTAAGTTTTTTAAAATTTTTATTTATTTGGGAGAGAAAAGCAGAGAGAGAGAGAATGTGTACGCCAGGGCCTTCAGCCATTGCAGATGTACTCCAGATGTATGTGTCACTTTGTGCGTCTGGCTCTATGTGAGTGCTGGGGAATTGAACCTGGGCTGGTAGGTTTTGGAAGCAAGTGCCTTTAACCAGTGACCAGTTTCTACAACACTGATGTTTTTGTTTGTTTGTTTATTATGTTTTTTGAGGTAGGGTCTCACTCTAGCTCAGGCTGACCTGGAATTCACTATGTAGCCTCAGAGTGGCCTTGAATTTACGGTGATACTCTTACCTCTTCCTCCCAGAGTGCTAGGATTAAAGGTGTGTACCACCACACCCAGCTCCTGAGGTTATTTTTAATAATACTAAAAGTTATAATTACTACCTGTACTATTCATGAGTCTGTCTTAATCTTCTCTCAAACTATTGTCTTTTTTTAAAAAAAAAATTTATTCATTTACAAGCAGAGACAGAGAATGAATGAATGATGAATGGGCATGCCAGGGCCTGTAGCTGCTGTAAACAACTCCAGGTGCATTTGCCACTTTGTGCTTTATGTGTTTTTATCTAACCACCTGTCTCTTTTGCCCTGATATTCCCTTTTCCTATTTTTTTTTTAAATATAGTTTATTTATTTATTTGAAAGAGAGAAAGAGGTGGGGGTGGGGGAGAATGGGTGCTCCAGGGCCTCTAGCCACTACAAACGAACTCCAGATGAATGCATCCCTTGTGCATCTGGTTAATGTGGATCCTGGAGAATCAAACCAGGATCTTTTAGCTTTGTAGGCAAGTGCCTTAACCGCTAAACCATCTCCCTAGCCCTGTTTTTTTGTGGGTTTTTTTGTTTTTGTTTTTTTTTTTTTAGGTAGGGTCTCGCTTCAGCCCATGCTAACCTGGAATTCACTGTGTAGTCTCAGGGTGGCCTCAAACTCACGGCAATCCTCCTACCTCTGCCTCCCATGTGCTAGGATTAAAATTATGTGCCACCACGCCTGGGCTTGATATGTCTCTTTATGTCTAGGTGCCCTGGATGTGCCTTGGGAAATACTGTCTACACAGCCATTCTGTCTGAGAGAGTTTGAGGTCTCTGAGCCTCAGCCCATTGCCACAAGCCTTGAGGCTCATGGATCTTGCCCATCTACATCGAGGGCACTGCCACGTTATGAGCATCCAGTTCACATCAGCCTGGTTCACACAGAGCCATTGGGAACTCAAGGCAGAGAGACTATGGAGAAAGACATGGGTACACCAAAACAGCAGAGAGGATGACCCCTGAGATAGGGCCATTGTGGGGGGGGGAGTCAAGGAATGGCCACCAGAAAGTGAAAAAGATGTAAAGGGGGAGGAAGAATTAACTAAAAGGATACAGGACGTACAGGGAAATCAGGTGGTAGCTATAGATACTCATTGTCAAGAATCTGACAAAGTGAAGAATATGAGTCCTGAAAGGGATAAGGAGAATGTGAAGATAAAGGTAGAGATGTCCGGTGACATCCAAGAGAAAGAGATGGAGAGGCAGACCCTTGCAAGAGAAATGTTTGAGAGATAAGTGGAGAAGCCCATAACAGACAGAGAGTGGGAGCCTGCTGAGTTAGGAGTGAACCTCGTTAGAGAGGTGGTAGAGGGAAGGATCCACCACCAGAAAGGGCAGACAACACGTGAGCTTCGGGTGGGGACAGGGTTCCTTGAGGGACTTGCTTTAGCCCTAGTGGTTTCTGGGAGACAGGGAGATGGAGGAAAGAGAGTCCCCATGAGCCCTGGGAGGCAGCAGAGAGGTAAGTAAGGGTGGGGAGAGCCCAGGATGGTATGCAGTCCTCATGACAGCCCCAGAGCCAGGGATCGCACAGAACTCAGCTTCCCTTGTTTTTACTCTCTTGACTAGGCAACTTGAATTGCAAGATTCCACCTGCTGAGAATGCCTCCAAGGTGAGAACTGCTTTCTTGACTTGCCCCTGCTGTACAGCACCTACCCCAACCTCCATGAACTCTTTCGCCCAGCCTTGCTTGAGTCTGTTCCTTTGCTCTTATTCCCAGTTGCTTCCATCTTCACCACTCCTAAGTTGGCTTCCATCCTTATACCCTGTCATTGTTGTGAAGGGATTGCTCATTCTACCTGACTGAGAAATAAAGTCCCTTTCCTCATGCTTCTTCCTTTTTTTTTTAAAGGTAGGGTTTTGCTCTATCCCAGGCTGACCTGGAATTCACTAGGGTAATCTCAGGGTGGCCTCAAACTCAGGGCAGTCCTCCTGTCTGTGCCTCCCAAGTGCTGGGATTAAAAGGCATGTGCCACCATGCCCAGCTACTTTCCTTTTTGACTCATCCATGCCATTAATTCTAACCACTCACCTGTGGAGAACACTGTACTGGGACTATGGGGAGAGGTTCCTCCCCATATTATCAAAAAGAGACTGCTTTCTGAGACTTCAGTGCCTTTCCCTCCTTTTCTGTTTCTCAGGGAGATTCAGAATCTTCAAATCCTTCCTGGCTTCACACAGTGCCTGCAGCCTCAGCCTCACCCCAGAATTGCCTTACCTCTCAGAGCCAGAAACATTCTGTACCTCATTCTCTGGTTTCTCCCCCTTCCCCTTCTGAGCCCCCCATTCCCATACCTCACAATGGGAGACTAGAAGCTTCTGAGAGTCTCTCATCCTCAGAGCCTAGCACCAGGCCTCTGCAGTACACTGTTAAGCCACACACTGCCCTCCCCACAGACCAGCCTGCCACCTCTAAACCCACATCTCGAGCCACTAGGGGCAAGACAAATAGGTCCTCCATCAGGACCCCAGAACCACCTGTCACCGCTAAGCCTATATCTCTAGTCACTCAGGGTAGAACAAGTAGGTCCTCTGTCAAGACACCAGAACCAGTTGTCCCCACAGGCCCTGAATTCCAGCCTACCTCTTCAGACCAGCCTGCCACCCCCAAGCTCCTATCTCGAGTCACTCGTAGCAAGACAAGTAGGTCAACTGTCAGGACCTCAGAACCAGTTCTCCCCATAGGCCCTGAACTCCAGCTTGCCATCCCCAGGCCTGTGGCTCTAGCCACTCAGGGTAGGATAAGTAGGTCCTCTGTCAAGACCCCAAAACCAGTTGTTCCAACAGGCCCTGAGCTCCAGCCTATCTCTTCAGACCAGCCTGCCACTCCCAAGCCCATATCTCGAGTCACTCGTGGTAGAACAAGTAGGTCCTCTGTTAAGGACCCAGAACCAATTATCCAGATAGACCCTGAGCTCCAGCCTGCCACCCCCAAGCCTGTATCTCAGGCCACTCGAGGTAGGACAAGTAGGTCCTCTGTCAAGACCCCTGAAGTAGTTATCCCAACTCCTGAACTCCATCTTCCCACTTCCATAGACCGTCCTGTAAACCCTAATCATTCCATATCTCAAGTAACTCGTAGCAGGACAAATAGGTCCTCTGTCAAGACCTCCGAACCAGTTGTCTCCACAGGCCCAGAAATCCAGCCTCCCACTTACATGGACCAACCTGTCACCCTTGAACCCATGTCTCAGGTCACTCAGGGCAGGGCACCTAAGTCCTCTGTCACAACTCCCAAACCAGTTATTTCTGCAATTCCTGAACCCCAGCCTTTAATGTCCAGAGAAGAGCCTGTCACCCCCAATCCCATATCTCGGGTTACTAGAAGCAGGACATCTAAGTCCTCCACTAAGACTCCTGAATCAGGTGGAAGAACACCCACAGATCTGGATGCTCCTGCCTCCACAAACCAGTCTGTCATCTCTGAGGCCATAGATCAAAGCAAGACACTAAGGTCTTCAACCCACAGTGCTACCCCAATTTCCATTATTCCTAAACTTCAGCCTCCTGTTGCCACAGCCCAGCCTGCTCCTCTTGAGCCCAGTAACAGCAGAAGGAAGAGGGCTGCTGGGAAGCAGGGCTCCCACATAGCTCCCATTGGCCATAGACCTTCCTCTGCAACCCCTGAGCCTGAGTTGTCCTCAACAAATCAAAGATCAGGGGTACTGAGAGCAGCCGAGTCCCTTGGGACCATTCCTGAGCCGGCATTTCACCAAATTGCTGAGGCACACACTCATGCCCCCCTGACCCAAAATGTGGAAGAAGCAGGGAGATCTGGGTTCACCCTGGAGCCCAAGCCTGAGGCATCTCAAATCCGTAAGAGGCCTTCCACTACCATGGACTCATCCCTACTTCAAAAGCGACCCCGAAGAGGAATGTCCCAGAAGACAGTATTCTCCAGTGAAGAAGAAGATTCTGCTAATAGGCTAGTGAAGGAAGAGGTGAGGAGAGAGCTGGGGCCACCAAGCTAGAACAAGAGCTGTAGGACTCAGAAACCCTCACCAAAAGTTTCTCATTCCAGGGTGTAGTGGTTCCAGAACCAGATAAGAGAAGGAAAGACCAGACAGAAGAAGGGCCCAAGGCAAATGCAAGCCGCATCCTGCGGAGGAACAAACCTAACGAAGAACCAGTAGCCCCCAGGGTAAGAGACAGAAGGCCAGGGACTCTGGAGTAAGGGAGGATGGGAAGAGTTGAGAGGTGCTGCTGGTATGGGTTGTTATAACCGTCTCATCACAAGCCACTCCCTCTCCCCTCAGGTGCTCTTCACAGGAGTAGTGGATGCTCGTGGGGAGCGGGCAGTGCTGGCACTGGGAGGAAGTCTGGCCACCTCAGTGAATGAGGCCTCCCACCTGGTCACTGATCGCATCCGCAGGACAGTCAAGTTCTTGTGTGCCCTGGGGAAAGGGATCCCTATCCTCTCCCTGGACTGGCTGTATCAGGTGAGAGGCCAACATACAATCATAGACCAGTAACAAGTAGCAGGAGACTGCTCACAGAGCAATGAAGGACGTGGTGGGAGGAAAGGACATAAAGGCAGGTGAAAGTAATGAAGAAGGCCTAGTAAGGCTGGCTTAGGGTACATGCCCATAATATCTGTACTTGAGAGGTGGGGTCAGGATGATCAAGAATTCAAGGTCCTCTTCTGTTTTGTGTGGAGAATGAGTCACAGCCATATTTTCTGTATTTTATTTATTTATTTGAGAGAAAGAAGGAGAGAGAAAATGGGTGCCCCAAGGCCTCTAGCCAATGCAAACAAACACCAGATGCATGCACCTCCTTGTGCATCTGGCTTATGTGGGTCCTGGGGAATCAAACCAGGGTTCTCTGGTTTTACAGACAAATGCTTTAACCATTAAGCCATCTCTCCAGCCCTTTTCTGTATATTTTTAGTTTTTGTTTTGATTTTTTGAGGTAGGGTCTCACTCTAGCTTAGGCTGACCTGGAATTCACTATGTCATCTCAGGGTGGCCTCAGACTCAGTGATCCTCCTACCTCTGTCTTCCAGGTGTTGGGATTAAAGGTATGTGCCACCATGCCCAGCTTCTATTCTATATTTAAAAACATATTATTTATTTGAGGGGGGGGGAGGGGGAGAATGGTGCACCAGGGCCACTAGCCACTACAGATGAACTCCAAATGCCCCCTTGAGCATCTGCCTTATGTGGGACCTGGAGAATTGAACCTGGATCCTTAGGCTTCGCAGGCAAGCACCTTAACTGCTCAGCCATCTCTCCAACCCATATTTTCTGTTTTAAGTGAGTGTATTAAGTACATAGCAAGCAAAAATAAAATAAGTAGTATCCAGCAACTGAATAACAACATCAAATGCAGTACTTAGACTCAGCAGAAATGATTGAAGAGGGCTGAAGTGATCACTTGGCCTTTAAGTTATTTGCTTGCAAAGCCTGGGTTCAGTTCCCCAGTACCCACATAAAGCCAGATGCACAAAGTGGTACATATAAAAAGGTCATTCGGCACCGCAAAGGACACAGTGAAAAAAGCAAAGAGGCAACCTACAGAATGGGAAAAAATCTTCGCCAGCTATATATCTGATAAAGGATTAATATCTAGGATATACAAAGAACTCAAAAAGTTAACTAATAAGGAATCAAACAGGCCAATCAAAAAATGGGCTAAGGAGCTAAATAGAGAGTTCTCAAAGGAAGAAATACGAATGGCATATAAGCACCTAAAAAAATGTTCTACGTCACTAGTCATCAGGGAAATGCAGATTAAAACTACATTGAGATTCCATCTCACTCCTGTCAGATTGGCCACCATCATGAAAACAAATGATCATAAATGTTGGCGGGGATGTGGAAAAAAAGGAACCCTTCTGCACTGCTGGTGGGAATGCAATCTGGTCCAGCCATTGTGGAAAACAGTGTGGAGGTTCCTAAAGCAGCTAGAGATTGATCTACCATATGACCCAGCTATAGCACTCCTAGGCATATATCCAAAGGACTCATCTCATTTCCTTAGAAGTACATGCTCAACCATGTTTATTGCTGCTCAATTTATAATAGCTGGGAAATGGAACCAGCCTAGATGTCCCTCAACAGATGAGTGGATAATGAAGATGTGGTACATTTATACAATGGAGTTCTACTCAGCGGTAAAGAAAAATGAAGTTATGAAATTTGCAGAAAAATGGATGGACCTGGAAAGTATTATACTAAGTCAGGTAACCCAGGCCCAGAAAGCCAAGCGCCACATGTTCTCCCTCATATGGGGATCCTAGCTACAGATGACTGGGCTTCTGTGTGAGAATGAAAATACTTAGTAGCAGAGGCCAGTAAGTTGAAAAGGAGACATAAAGGGTGGAGAAAGGAAGGGAGGAGGATACTTAATAGGTTGATATTGTATATATGTAATTACAATGATTGTAATGGGGAGGTAATATGATTGAGAATGGAATTTCAAACGGGAAAGTGTGGGGGTGGGGAGGGAGGGAATTACCATGGGATATATTTTATAATCATGGAAAATGTTAATAAAAATTTAAAAAAAAAAAAAAAAAAAAAAGGTCATTCGGGGCTGGAGATATGGCTTAGCGGTTAAACGCTTGCCTGTGAAGCCTAAGGACCCCGGTTCGAGGCTCAGTTCCCCAGGTCCCACGTTAGCCAGATGCACAAGGGGGCGCACGCGTCTGGAGTTCGTTTGCAGAGGCTGGAAGCCCTGGCGCGCCCATTCTCTCTCTCTCCCTCTATCTGTCCTTCTCTCTTTGTCTGTCACTCTCAAATAAATAAATAAATAGAAATTTAAAAAAAAAAAAAAAAGGTAATTTGCAGTGACAAGAGGCCCTGGCATACTCTTACATCCCCCCTCCCCTTTGTTTCTCTATCTCTGTCTCAAATAAAAATATTTTTTCAAATAAATAAAAAAAACATTTTTAAAAAGCTGAGCATGATGGCATATGCCTTTAATCACAGCACTTGGGAGGCAGAGGAGGATTACCATTATTTCAAGGCCACCTCTGAGACTACATAATGATTCCAGGTCAGCCTGGGCTAGAATGAGACCCTACCTCAAAAAAAAAATAATAGGGGCTGGAGAGATGGCTTAGCGGTTAAGCGCTTGCCTGTGAAGCCTAAGGACCCCAGTTCGAGGCTCGATTCCCCAGGACCCACGTTAGCCAGATGCACAAGGGGGCGCACGCATCTGGAGTTCGTTTGCAGTGGCTGGAAGCCCTGGCGCGCATATTCTCTCTCTATCTGCCGCTTTCTCTCTCTGTCACTCTCAAATAAATAAATAAAAGTCAAAATAAATTAAAAAAAATAATAATAAAATAAACACTGAAGAATCCCTATGGAAACAGCTGGAGTCCTGATTGAGGGTCCCTGGCAAAGCACCATGTCCTCTGGTGAGGCTTCCAATTAATTTTCACCATAAGCATTGTTATACCATGAGATAGTGACCTCTGCTTAGGTCTTAAAATTCAGGGAGAACCTATAAATGGTTTACCATTCAGCTATTCTCAAAGGTACAATGGGGCTGAAGAGATGGCTTAGTGGTTAAAGTGCTTGTCTGTGAAACCTAAGGAACCATGTTCAACTCGTCAGATCCCATGTAAGCTAGGCGCACAAGGTGACTCAAGCATGCAAGGTTGTACATGTGTACAAGATAGTGTAAGCATCTGGAGTTAGATTACAGTGGCTGGAGGCCCTAGCATGCCAATTCTTTCTTTCTTCCTCTCTGCTGCCTTGCATAAAAAGAATAAAAGGAGCCAGGTGTGGTGGCACATACCTTTAATCCCAGCACTCAGAAGGCAGAGGTAGGAGGATTGCTGTGAGTTCGAGGCCACCCTGAGACTACATAGTGAATTACAGGTCAGCCTGGGCTAGAGGGAGACCCTACCTCAAAAAAACAAAATGAAAAAAAAAAAAAAAGAATGAAAAACCAGTCTGTTGGGCTTGCCTTAAAAAATAAAAAATAGGGCTAGAGAGATGGCTTAGTGGTTAAGGCACTTGCCTGCAAAGCCTAAGGACCCAGGTTTGACTCCCCAGAACCCATGTAAGCAAGATACACATGCATCTGGAGTTTGTTTGCAGTGGTGTGCCCATTCTCTCCCTCTCTTTCCCCTTTCTCTGTCTCTTTCTCAAGTAAATAAATAAATTATAAAATTCTTAAATAAATGGCACAGTGTTTTAAATACTCTTGGAGGTGTTTGCTTGTCTTTCTCCTTGTCCCAGGACTAGGGTCCAGCCTGACCAAGGAGAAAGGATCTGGGAGGATACTTGAGTCTGAGACAAGGGAGTCTACCCCATTCCCAGAGTCAACAAGTGCAGACAGCACATGATAATTTATTAATATAATTTATATTACACTTGGCAACATAGTGAGTTTGAAACCTGCCTGGACTACATGAGATCATGTCTCCAAAAAGAGAGAAAGAGATAGTAAGGCTTGGAAATGTAAATGGAAGAGCACTTACCTAGCATGCTTGAGGCCCTGGGTTCAATCCCCAGCACTGAGGAAGATACCCTGAGTTCTCTCCAGATGCTAAGCAGTTGTACTGGGCAGGGGAGTGGACTCAATTGGATGCTGACTGCTTCTTCCATTAGTCCCGCAAGGCTGGCTGCTTCTTGCCCCCGGATGAATACTTGGTGGCTGACCCTGAGCAGGAGAATAACTTTGGCTTCAGTCTTCGAGATGCCCTGAGCCGGGCACGAGAGAGAAAGCTGCTAGAGGTGAGAGGCTGTCTTCTCCCCCATGCTTCAGTGCCTCCATCCCAAGAAACTTCACAGTGGCCCTTGGCCTGTCAGTGCAGACATCTGTCTCCTCCACTTCTCTTTTAGGACTATGAGATCCATGTGACTGCTGGAGTGCAGCCTCCTCCTCCTCAGATGGGGGAGATCATTACCTGCTGTGGAGGCACAGTCCTGCCCAGCATGCCCCGTTCCTATAAGGTATAGCTAATGTGTCCTGAGTCTGGTGAGGGAACAAAGAGGTGACAGAGATGGGGGAAGAGGGATACTGACACCAAATGGGCTGACCTTATTTTATTTGGTTTTTATTGTTTGTTTTTTCAAGGTAGACTCTAGCTGTAGCCCAGGCTGACCTGGAACTCACTCTGTAGTCTCAGGCTGGCCTTAAGCCTTACAGCAATCATCCTGCTTCTGCCTCCCAAGTGCTGGGATTAAAGGCATGTGCCACCACCACACCTGGCCTTATTTTGTATTTTAAATATTTTCAAGTAATCAGGCATGATGGCACAGGTAATCTAATACTTGGGTTGTAGAAGCAGGAGGATCAGGTCATCTATGGCTACATAGTGAGTTTGAGGCCAGCCTGGGCATCAGGAGACCCTGTCTCAAAAAAAAGCCTAGATAGGCCAGGCTGGTAACACATGCCTTTAATCCCAGCACATGGGAGGCAGAGATAGAATCACTGTGAGTTCGCGGCCACCCTGAGACTACTTAGTGAATTCCAGGTCAGCCTGGGTTAGAGAGCGAGACCCTACTCTAAAAACAAAAACAAAACAAAACAAAAAATTCTAGATAATGGCCAGGTATGGTGGCATACACCTTTAATACCAGCGCTCAAGTGGCAGAGGTAAGAGGGTCACTGTGAGTTGGAGGCTACCCTGGGACTACAGAGAGTGTCAGGTCAGCCTGGGCTAGAGTGAGACCTTCCCCCACCCTCCAGGGTGGGGGGGGTGGAATGCTGATTGAACTGGGCATGGTGGCATACACCTTTAATCCCAGTACTCCAGCATGAGGAAAGGCAAGGTAGGAGGTTTGATGTGGCCAATTTGGGACTACAGAATGAGTTTCAGGTTAGCCTGGGCTAAAGTGAGACACCCTACCTTAAAAGAAAAACAAAGCTAGATGAATTCAGATTTAGCCTTTTGGGCAAGAACATGTCATAGACGATACAGTGTGCTTTTGCCATATGGCTTCATTTCTGGAGGACTTCAGTGATGTTAAGGCTTGTTAGAAGTCCTACATCTGTTTCTGGGGTTCTTTTTTGCTTGAAACAGGTTCTCACTTCTAGTCCAAGCTGATCTGCAACCCATTCTGTAGCCCAGGATGGCCTCCAAATCTCAGCAGTCCTACCTCAGCCTCCTGAGTGCTGTGAGCCACTGTGCTGACTTTCTAGAGCTCTTTTTACTCCTGATTCTGTCTTTGTGGTCAATCTTCCCCAGGCTCACCGAGTTGTGGTCACATGCCCTCAGGACATCCCTCGGTGCTCCATCCCATCTCGCCTGGGGCTGCCCCTTGTCTCTCCTGAGTTTCTTCTGACTGGAGTGCTGAAGCAGGAAGCCACCCCAGAAGCCTTCCTCCTCTCCAATCTGCAAATGTCATCCACCTGAAAACTTTTCTTCTCTGCCACTCAAAGAAGCTGTAAAAAAAAAAAAAAATAGCTGGAAAGAACTCAGGGTTTCAAAACAGACTGGAATATATGTTGATATGACTGGCTTGGGACCATGGGTGAGACCAGAAAGGTTTATGGAAAAAAAAAAAAAAAACAGGCCAGGCCTGGTGGTGCACGCTTTTAATCCCAGTACTTGGGAGGCAGAGATAGGATGATTGTTGTGAGTTTGAGGCCACCCTGAGGCTACAGAGTGAATTCCAGGATAGCCTGGGCTAGGGTGAGACCATACCTCAAAAAAACAAAAAATGCAGAAAGATTTTCTAAAATGGTCATTTTTATTTAAATTGGCTAATCCCAGACTGTGGGTGTAGTTCAGTAGCAGAGCAGTTGTCTGCCATGAATGAGCTAGGCCCTGGGTTTAATCCCCAGCACATATATATACACAAGTAAGTAAAATGACCAATTCCATGCTAGCTATCTTGAGTGGCTGCTTACCTCTAGCCACACTGATGAAGTCATTGTTCCATGGCATGCTGATTGGAAGCCATATCTCTTTTCTTACTAAGATTCTTACTCATCCTCAAAAGAACTGAAAGCAACTTTGTGTCAGAAGCTTGCAGACATGCTGGGGGTGACAAGATGAGAGGGTGGAATGCTAGTAAGTGATTTTCCTTTCTCCAGCCTCACCTGGTTAGAAATATCCTTTAGCTTTGACTTGAAGTAAGTCTCTGCACTTCTCTAGTTTCCTTTTACAGTATTTATAGAATTAAAAAGTTGAGCTCTGTGATAAGTCAGTACTCACTCTGTGCCTTACAGTGAATGGTATGGAGACACAAAGTTTTCGAAGAAATAGTTATGAACTTGTACTTCATTTAGTTATCTATTTGGGGCAAATGATATATTTAGTTTGAGTTTTTAAAAGGTGGACAGGCCTGGGGAGATGGCTTACCAGCTGAAGCGCTTACCTGCAAAGCCAAAGGATCTAGATTCAGTTCCTCGGAATCCACATAAACCTGATGCACAAGGTGGCACATGTGTCTGTAGTTTGCAGCAGCTGAAGGCCCTGGCACATCCATTGTCTGTCTGTCTGTCTCTCTCTTATAAATAAAAAATAAAATTTTTTTTAAAAAGTTGAACAACTAGGATGAAGAGAAATTGGAACTTTTGTACATTGCTGGTGGGGATGTAAAATGCTTTGGCCTTTGTAGTGAATAGTTTGAGACTTCTTTAAAAAGTTAAATTTAGTCAGGAGACGGAGGTAGGAGGATTGCCATGAGTTCAAGGCCACCCTGAGAATACATAGTTCATTCTAGGTCAGCCTGGGCTAGAGCAAGACCCTATCTCAAAAAAAAAAAAAACTTAACAAACAAAAACAAAGGTTAAATGTAGGTTTTTCAGGCATGGTGGCACACACCTTTAATCCCAGCATTTGGGAGGCAGAGATAGGATCACATGAGTTCAAGGCCAGCCTGGGACTACAGTGTGTTTCAGGTCAGCTTAGACTAGAGTGAGACCCTATCTTGAAAAGTGAAACAAAAAAACCACACTTGTACATAAATGTTTATATTTTTTTTACTTGAGACAGAAAGGGAGAGAGAGAAAAAATAGGTGTGCCGGGGCCTCCAGCCATTGCAAATGAACTACAGACACATTGAACCTGGGTCCTTAGGCTTCACAGGCAAGTAGTGCCTTAACCATTAAGCCATATCTCCAGCTCTATATTACTTATTATTATTAATTTATTTTATTTTATTTTGGTTTTCTGAGGTAGGGTCTCACTCTAGCCCAGGCTGTATGTAGTCTCAGGGTGGCATCAAACTCATGGCAATCCTACTCTGCTTCCCAAGTGCTGGAATTAAAGACATGCGCTACCATGCCTGGCATATTATATTTTTTTAAAATACTTTCTTGTATTTTATTTGAGAGAATGGGTAGCCAAGGCCTCTAGCCACTGCAAACAAACGTCAGACACATGTACCACATCTACCACATGTAGAACCTGGGTCCTTAATCTTCATAGGCAAGCACCTTAACTGCTAAGCCATCTCTCCAGTCCCTATATTACTTTCTATAAAGCCAAAGGTAGAAACACAGGAGATGTTAAATAAGAATGAACACATGGCAAGTACGATATATGTATACAGGGGAATGTTCAGCCTCAAAAATGGATGCAAGGCAGAGTATGTAGAACACAGCTTTAGTCACAGCACTCTGGAGGATGAGATGGAGGAACACTGAGTTTCAAGGCCAGCATAGGGTGCAGTTACCTTCCAGGTCAGCTTGGACTAGAGTGAGACTCTGTCTCAAACCAAAATGACCAGACATGGTGGCACATGCCTTTATCCCAGCATTCGGGAGGCAGAGTCAGGAGGATCGCTTCAAGTTCAAGTCCACCCTAAGACTACTTAGTGAATTCCAGGTCAGTTTGGACTAGAGCAAGACCTAACCTCAAAAATAACAAAGACAAGCCGTGCATGGTGGTGCACGCCTTTAATCCCAGCACTCGGGAGGCAGAGGTAGGAGGATCGCCATGAGTTCGAGGCCACCTGAGACTCCATAGTGAATTCCAGGTCAGCCTGGGCCAGAGTGAGACCCTACCTTGAAAAACCAAAAAACTAAATAACAAAGACAGTCTGGTATGGTATGTGGTAGCATGTCTTTAGTTCCAGCACTCAAAAAGCTCAAGTAGAAGGATTACCATGAGTTCAAGGCCAGTCAGGATACAGAGGGTGTTCCATGTCAGCCTGGGTTAGAATGAGACCCCCTACCTACTCCAGACGCATGCGCCAACATGTACATCTGGCTTACATGGGACCTGGAGAATTGAACCTAGGTCCTTAGGCTTCGCAGGCATGCACCTTAACCACTAAGCCATCTGTCCAACCCTGGCCTTTATTTATTTTTATTTTTTAATTTTTTTTATTTGAGAGAGAAGCAAATAGAGCACCAGGGCCTCCAACCACTGCAAATGAACTCCAGACGCATGTGCCCCCTTGTGCATCTGGCTTACGTGAGTTCTGGGGAATCAAATCTGGGTCCTTTGGCTTCGCAGGCAAGTGCCTTAACCACTAGGCCATCTCTCTAGTCCTGGCCTTTATTTTTTTTAATGTGAGAGAGAGAGAATTTGCACACCAGGGCCTCCAGCCACTGCGATCAAACTCCAGGCGCATGCGCCCCCTTGTGTGCATGTGCCACTTTGCTTGCATCACTGCATCTGGCTTAAGGAGGACCTGGAGAGTCCAATATGAGTCCTTAGGCTTCACAGGGCAAGCATCTTAACCGCTAAGCCATCTCTCCAGCACAATTTTTTAAAAAATTTTATTGTCTTGGTTTATTGAGGTAGGATCTTGCTCTAGCCCAGGGTGACCTGGAGTTCACTATGTAGTCTCAGGCTTGTGTTGAAATCATGGTGATCCTGCTACCTCTGCCTTCCGAGTGCTGGGATTAAAGGCATGTGCCACCTGTATGGAAAGTGTAAGAAAAGCAAAAGAGAACTCCAAACTTGATCTCTACAGACAGACTGTTTATTGAGAGAAACAGCAAAGGACAGCAGCCTTCCCAAGGGATGAAGGCTGAAGCCCTGAACCAGGCTGGGGTTCAAACTTGGAGGATCCTAAGGAAAACAGACTGTACCAGGTGCAGTTGTTAAGGAACTTGTAGCGGTTTGTGTCCTTGTTCAGAATAGGCTTCTTCAGCCAGGATTGTCTAAGGGAGGATACGCAAATGGTCCCTGTTCCTTCAAGGCCATCTAGGCTAAGGGGAGTACATCAATCAGGGAAGGTGTCAAACTTAATGATGCCAAATGCCTCCTGGTGCTTCTTTATTGCCCGTGAGCTTTAGGGATAGTTATTAATGCTTTAGTTCCCTTTGGTGTTCAGGAAAGACTATTTACCCTTCACCACCATGCCTGGGTTTAAATTTTTGTTTTATATAATAGAGGTTATTCTCTTTGCTCCCCTTGCCTCAGCTCTTGTTACTCTGGAGGCCTTTAGTAGGTTATAGTATTCACTGTGGGGTTATGAAGGCCTCAGTCAGTCTCTGTGGGGTAGTGACAGACCATGCCTTTAGATATTTCTACCCATTCTGGCTCTTACAATCCTTCCACCCACCCCCCCTTCCATAATATTTCCTGATTAGGCAGCTTTTGTTGGCAATGAACAGTGTGATGGTGCCTGAATGTGAAGTCACTAGATACAACATGGGTAAGCATTGCCAGGAGCAATCATTCATTTGAAATTTTTTGTTTTGTTTTTCGATATAGGGTCTCACTGTTAGCCCAGACTGACCTGGAATTCACTATGTAGTCTCAGGGAGGCCTTGAACTCACGAAGATCCTCCTACCTCTGCCTTGGAGTGCTGGGATTAAAGGCATCTGCCACAATACCTTTCATTTGATTTTTTTTTTTTTTTTTTTTAAGGCAAGTTCTCACTTTAGCCCAGATTGGCCTGGAACTCATTCTGTAGTCCTAGGCTGGCCTCAAAATCATGGCAGTCCTCCTACCTCTGCCTCCCTCCCAGTAGCAGGGACTAAAGGTGTGTGCCACATGCCCAATCTGAATTAATTTTTGGTCTTTGCACATTATACTAAAAAAAAATACTTATTCTTGCCAAATTTCTGATCCCCTCCCCCTTTGTTACTGAACCCTATCAGGGTCACAACTCACTTTCAGAGCTGTCATGTAAGCAAGAGTAGCCTTGTTCTTGCAGCAGTCCTTCTGCTTTCCTGGAGCTGGGATTGCAAGTGTGTGTGCACATCTGACACGTGCTGGTTCTCAAACATAGCTAATCTCGCACCTTAAGCAGACATTGTGAGTGTAGCACATGGAAATAGCTCACTCCATCCTCACAGTACCTGCCATCTCCACACCATTTAATACACAAGTCACTCCATGACTTTGGTTAAACGCCCCTGCTTAAATTTCTAGAGCCAGGATCTTTTCTTACACTGAGAGGGAAAGAGTGGGCTACGTGGACAGCATACAATAGCATAGATAGAGGATGATGAATCGTTGAGTCCTGGAGAGGGAGGAGTGCCCAGTCCATGAGTATGTGGCCACCATGAGACTACATAGTGAATTCCAGGTCAGCCTGGGCTAGAGTGGGACCTTACCTAAAAAAATAAAAAATAAAAAAGCGGGGCCTGGTGGTGCACGCCTTTAATCCCGGCACTCGGGAGGCCAAGGTTGGAGGGTTCTTGTGAGTCCGAGGCTTGCCTGGGACTACAGAGTGAGTTCCAGATCAGCTTGGACTAGAGTGAGACCCTACCGCGAAAAATACATAGTAATTTAACAAAAACCTGATGTGCGTGATGGCGCCGGGAAAGGCTGTTTGGAGGCTTCTGAGTGGCTGGGTTTAAGAACAGCGTGGTGGCGCACGCCTTTAATCCCAGCACTCGGGATGCAGAGGTAGGAGGATCTCCGTGAGTTCGAGGCTACCCTGAGATTGTACAGAGTGAATTCCGGGTCAGCCTGAGCTAGTTAGAACCTACATCGAGGAAAAAAACAAAACACAAGGGAGGACCGTATTCACTTTGGAGCAGAAGCTGAGGTTCCACCGCGCGGAGCCGCCGCCCTGACGACGCGCGGGGGTTCCAACGGCGGCTGTGACGCGGAGAGTGAGAGCTGGGAGTCGTCCCCGCCCTCCCGCTGCACCAGGCGGAGGCGGGGCCGGGGCGGGACCTGCGGCCGCGGGAACCCCAAGCCCGCGCTCTCGGCTCCCGCCGCTTCTGGCCATGGCCCCGGCGTTGCTGCTGGTTCCCGCTGCCCTCGCCTCCTTCCTCCTGGCCTTCGGCACAGGAGTGGAGTTCGTGCGCTTCGCCTCCCTGCGGCCACTCTTCGCAGGGAGCCCGGAGGCCGGCGGTCCCGGTGAGCGCGGGGTTGGTACGCGCTCGGAGGGGAGGAGCGGCCGGGGGCGGGGCTGGAGGCCGAGGACTGGACAGCGCGCCCAAGCTGTATACGGAGTTAACCGTTTGCCGAAGCTAGAGAGCAAAGACGGAGCGTCGGGAAACGGCAGTACCTGGAGCCATGGGGAGCGGAGGCTTAGAACCGCTCCAGACATAGCTCCCTAAAGCCCTGGGAGGGGGAGACGAAGAGAGGGTACTGGGTACAGCATTAGAGGGACTTGGTCTGGGTTGAGTGTATGCGCGCGTGCATGTCAGGGTCTCCGAGAAAGAGAGAGAGAGAGAGAGAGAGAGAGAGGGAGGGAGGGTAGGGGGGAGAGGGAGGGAGGGAGGGAGGGAGAAGGAGGAGGAGGAGAGGGAGGGAGGGAGAGAAGGAGGGAGGGAAGGAAAGGGAAGGGGAAGGAGGAAAGGAGGGGGGTAATGAAAGAGAGAATGAATGGGCCTCCTGCAAATGAACTCCGCATGCATGTGTCACTTTGTGCATCTGGCTTTCCATGGGTAACAGGGGCCAGCGGCTTTGCAACGCTCCAGCCTTAGCCATCTTCTTGATCTTTTGTCCCTTTCTTCCTCAACTACCCAGATGCCCACCAGGGGTGGCTGGCTGCCCTGAAGGACCGAAGTGTTCTTGCTTCCCTAGCTTGGGATCTGGGACTCCTGCTACTATTTGTGGGCCAACACAGTCTCATGGCAACTGAGACAGTAAAGGTGTGGACATCCCGGTGCTTTGGGGTCCTTCAGAGATCTCTGTATGTGGCCTGCACTGCCCTAGCCTTGCAGGTAGGAAGCAGCTGAGTTCCCAAGGGAGATAGAATCTGTCTGTGGGGAGGAGGGGCAGTTACCCTGTATTGTTGGAGGGGGAAAGTATGGATTTGAGAAAATACAAGCTGTTAACCTCAGCTCCCATCTCACCAGGGTCGATTTTCCACTCTTTATCAATAAGGATGTATTTGCCATTCCCCAAGCACAGCATGTGCATTCTCAGCCTTGCAACTTTGTTCACACTTCAGATACCCTCCTACACACCTCCCCAGCTCTCCCCTCTCCCAAACCCACTTCTCTGTGTCTCAAGAAATTTGCTTTCTCTTTTTATCATTCCCAAGTGCTTGCCATAGGCTACTCTTTGCACCCATCAGTACCATAAATTGTTCATGTAGAAATGGGTTATCCTCACTTCCTTGGGACCTGGTCTGGCACTCATCCCCCCCACCCCACCGCACCCCATTTATGGTGAATAGTCAGTCAGTGGTACTGTGTGGGAGAAGTATAGGTTATTCTGGCTCTTGTTCTCTCAAGAGTGGGCAGGGTGGACTGTTAAGATAGCCAGCCCTTCATCCTTTCCCAGCTGGTGATGCGGTACTGGGAGCCTGTACCCAGAGGCCCAGTGTTGTGGGAGGCTCGAACTGAGCCATGGACTACCTGGGTACCCCTCCTCTGCTTTGTGCTGCACGTCATTTCCTGGCTCCTCATCTTTAGCATCCTTCTGGTCTTTGACTACGCTGAGCTCATGGGCCTCAAACAGGTGAGGATTCTGAACCTTTCCACCTTCCCATTGTCTTCTATTCCTTCACCTGCTTTTTTAAACAAATTATTTATTTATGAGAGAGTATGAGCATGCCAGAGCCTCCTACCACTACAAATGAACTTCAGATGCATGCACCATTTTATGCATCTGGCTTTCTGTGGGTACTGGGAAATTGAATCCAAGCCGATAGACTTTGCAAGCAAGTGCATTTAACCACTGAGCCCTCTCTCCAGCCCTCCCTCACTTTTTTTTTTCCTCACCAGCTTTTCTTATGGGAATGTCTTCCTTTAGCCTGCCCTCAAAAGCCAGCAACCATGAGTTTCCTGGGCCTGGGGAAGATGTTTGGACCAGAGACAGGTGGGGTGGAGTCTCAAAAAGAAATCCTGGGCTGGATTTCTAAGAGGGCAGTTACCGGAGAGAAGGGCAGAGGATGCTTGGTTGAGAAGAGGGTTGACTTGCTGTTCATGCTGTTTCTCCCCTAGGTATACTATCATGTGTTGGGGCTGGGTGAGCCTCTGGCCCTTAAGTCTCCCAGGGCTCTGAGGCTCTTTTCCCACCTGCGTCACCCAGTGTGTGTGGAGCTGCTGACGGTGCTGTGGGTGGTTCCCACCCTGGGCACTGACCGCCTCCTCCTTGCTCTCCTCCTCACCCTCTATCTGGGCTTGGCTCACCGGCTAGACCAGCAAGACCTCCGTTACCTGAGGGCTCAGCTACAAAGGAAACTCCAGCTGCTCTCCAGGCCCCAGGATGGGGACAAGGCAGAGTGAGAAGCTACCCCTCTCAGGTCCCAACTCCTGTACTTCCTTTCTCCCTGAAATTCAAAATGTTTTAAAACCCAGGCCCTGGCTGCTTTGGGCCAGAGAGACTCAAACTCATGCACTGAAGGTGCTGTTCCCTCCCCTGCGTGAGACATCATTCCCTAGGTCCAGTTCCATACTCTAGACTCCAAGGTCTGCTTCCCACCAGCCAGGAAGATGTGTGGCACTCACTGGCTCCTCAGCATTGGAGCATGTCACTCCCCACCCACACACACACATACTCCAACAGCCTCCTCATGAAAAGGCTTGATCACAACTTCTTGGTAGTTACTGCTAAGCCTCAGGGATTCCATTCTCCAGTTTCTACTCCAACAAGCCGTGTCAGGGTCTGTCTGCAATTCTACAGATAACAGGTGAAAATCCCCTTGGACTCTAGGGGTGCCTCCTCACCTCTGCCATCCTTATCCCACTTCCTCAGGTCTCCACCTAGGGCTTCGTTCTGAGCCTAATGGAGAGGTTTCTCCTGAGGGACATTCGCTACAGAAATATTAAAATTGGCTTTTCTACACTAACAACCAATTGTCTCAATCTCTCAAGCCTCAGCGCTGGGTTTGGGTAGGCTGGCACGTTGGAGGCCAAGTTCGGGTCGCGGTGGCTAGTGCACTTTCTGGCGGCCGCTAGGCTGCGGCCACGCCTCGTGGGCCCTTCCCCGCCGCGAGCCGCCTGGTCCCGCTTCTTCCAAATCGGCCAGCTTCCCCGCCCGTAGACCAGGGCACCCATGGGAGATAGGGTGATGCTCTGGGAGGGGAGAGAGCTCCCACAGCCATGTGCTCCCGGCACCTCTCCCTGCAGCTCCAGCCCCGCGGCCCGGCAGCATCCCACATGCCCGCAGTAACAAAGACTGGTCCGGGAAGGCTGAGGCGTGGGGAGGAGGCTCTAGATGGGAAGGGCGGGCCCGCTGGCCGCAGCTGCCGCTTCCTCCCCGAGTCCCCCGGGGGGCCTGAGTCACGGGCTGCCGCCTCGGGTCGGCGAGCTGAACTGGGGGGAGATGGGGTGTGGACACCACAGGCTTCTCCAGGGCCGTGGGGCAGGACGCGGGGAGGCCTGCGTGGAGGCCTGGGGACGGGCCACCGCCGCAGGGGAGTCCCACGCGGGGAAGGAGGGCCGAGGCCCCGCCCTCAGCTCCGCCCCGCGCCCCCTTCCCTCGCCCCATTGTCCTTAGACAAAGCGGTCGCCGCCCCCCTCCCGGCCCCCGGGTCTTCGTCCCTCCTCCTCGGCTCCCACCTCCCTCCTTCCAAGTCTCGGGATCCTCCTCTCTCTCCTCCTCTTCCTCCCTCCCGACGCCGGGCTGCTCCGCATCTCCACCCGGGACCCCCGAGGCGTGTGAGTTGACGCGGGAGAGGTGTCTCCTGGTTCCCGGCCCTCTGTCCCTCGCCGGGATCCGGCGCTGCCCGGGTCTTTGTGCAGAGACTGTCCGTGTGTCTGTCACCGCGGGCGCGTGGGCCGTCTGCCCAGATCGCCTGGGAGTGGGGTGGGGAGGCCGGTGCGGGGGTCATGGGACGGGACGCCACGGTTCTGCGAATGTGTTGGCAGCAAACGCCTGGGTTCCAAAAAGTCCCCCGGGGAGGGTATTTCCCCCGGCCCGCCTCGGGGGCGGGGTGCGCGGCTGTAGGGTGGGGGCCGGGCCGGAGGGGCGGAATTGAGCCCAGCCCGGGACCTGCGGAGCTTCGTCCCGCCGTCCGGATTCCCCTTCTCCCCAGACCTCCGCACTCTCCGCTCCTCGAGGCCCCCCCATCTCCCCTGTGGCCCTTGGCCAGCGGGGTCCTTGCTTTTCCTCCCCGCACCCCTTGTCTGGGTACCTGCGAGGCAGTCTTGCTCGAACCCTCTTCCCTCTGCGTCCCATCCCCGCAGTCGCTCTTCTTCCTCACTCCAGCCTCTCTTCGCCTGTCTCCCCCTCTCACATCCTTAGGACTGTTCAGTTTCCATTCGTCCCAATCAGGCCCTGGCTCTGCTTGAATCTGGACTCTTCCTCTTCCATCACCCCAACTCTATTCCGCTCTTCTCTTTACTCAGTTCCTCCCTTCTCTGCCCTCTTACAAATCTTACCATCTTCCCTCTGGCTTTATCCTCAGCTCCACTCCCCCCTCCATCAGCTCTCTCCCATCACTTCCTTCCCCTACACCCTAGTGTCAGCCCCTGGGCCTCCCTGAAGCCTGCCTTTCCTGTTCCCTGCCCCTTAGTGTGCCCCGTCCTTACCTTGAAGGGCCATGACCACCATTCCAGACTGGAAGCTACAGCTGCTAGCCCGGCGCAGGCAGGAAGAGGCAGCGGTTCGCGGGCGAGAAAAGGCTGAGCGGGATCGCCTGTCCCAGATGCCAGCCTGGAAGCGGGGACTCCTGGAGCGCCGCAGGGCCAAGTTGGGCCTGCCTTCTGGAGAGCCGAGCCCTGTGCCTGGAACTGCAGAGGCTGGACCCCCAGACCCAGACGAGCCTGCTGTCCTTCTGGAGGCCATTGGACCGGTACACCAGAACCGATTCATCCGGCAGGAACGACAACAGCAACAGCAGAGGAATGAGGAGCTGCTTGTGGAGAGAAAGCCTGGGCCTTTGGAGGCCCGTGAGCGGAGATCCAGCCCTGGGGATTCCAGAGATCAGAGTCCCAAGGGAAGAGACCCAAAAGAGGAAAGGCTAAGTCCCAGGGAGGCCAGAGAGAGGAGGCTGGGGGCAGGGGGAGCCCAAGACTCAACTCCCAGGCATTTGGAGACTCGAGACTGGAGGCAAAGCCCTGGAGAGGCTGGAGACTGGACATCGAGATTGTCAGAGGCTCGGAAATGGAGACTGAGCCCTGGGGAAACTCCAGAGCGGAGTCTGAGACCAGCAGAGCCTGGAGAACAAAGTCCCAGAAGAGAAGTGGTAGAAAGTAGATTCAGCAGCCCTGAGGAGTTTGGTGGTCAGAAGCTGGGCCTGACAGAGGCCCATAAGTGGAGGCCGGACTCCAGAGAGTCTGGGGACCAGAGTTCCGGACAGGTGGAGTCATCTGAGTGGAGACTGAGCTCAAGACAAGAAAGACGAGACTGCTTGGAGGAATGTGGGAGAAAAGAAGAGAGGCCAAGTCCAGGGATGGCCCCAGAAGAGTCTGCTGGGCTGTCAGAAACCCAGGCAAGGGACACTCAAGACACCATCTCCATAGGAGTGGAGGCCACCATGCAGAGGCCCAGCCCTGTGGAGGATGGAGAGAGGGGCTTGAAGCTGACAGAAGGGTGGAAATGGACCCTGAACTCTGGGAAGGCCCGAGAATGGACACTCAGGGACATGGAGATGCAGACTCAGAAACCCAATTCTCCAGAGTCTGCAGAGAAGCGCTTGGGACCTTCAGGTGTGGAGGCTGAAGGAGAGGCTGAGAAAGAGGAGGCGGGGGTTCAGAGCTGGCCTCTGAGAGCCCTGCAGAACCACAGCTCCGTTCCTCCCCTCCTCCCACCAGAGGACGCTGGGCCTCGGCAGGAAGAGGAAGAAGCTGAACCCCAACCCCCATCACCAGCCACTTTCTCTCCCCCAGCCCCATCTGCCCCCCAGCCCCCTGGGGATCCCCTCATGAGCCGCCTGTTCTATGGGGTGAAAGCAGGGCCGGGGGTGGGGGGCCCCCGCCGCAGTGGACACACCTTCACTGTCAACCCGAGGAGGTCTGCCCCTGCAAACCTAGCACCTCCAGCCACAGCTGATGCTGCAGCCACCGGGGCTGGGAAGAAACGGTACCCGACTGCCGAGGAAATCTTGGTTCTGGGGGGCTACCTCCGTCTCAGCCGCAGCTGCCTGGTCAAGGGGTCCCCCGAAAGACACCACAAACAGGTAAGGAAGCTGCCAAGCTTGACTTGGTAAGAGTTCACTTCCCACTTCTGCCTGGATTTCAGTCTTTCTTGCTTTTTTTTATATGTCTGTGGTCTTTTTTTTCCCTCTGTTCTTGTCAATTCCTGCCACCTCCCTTCCTCTGAGCACACACCCTTCCTTCTGGTAGCCATCCTTTGCCCTTCTTTTGGGAGCTCCAAGGATTTTGCCCAGCAATCCTCCATTTGTCTGGGTGTGTCATTTTCAGGGTGTGTCGGAACTGTTGCTTCTCCCCTCAGGCTCTTAGTACACTAGGCTTTGAGAGTTTTGAACTATTCAAAGCCTTTCTGGTCGGGAAGGAAAGATGACCACCTTGAAGCCTTGAAGGCTGTGTCCTGGGGTGTAAACGCAGCTGTGAAAGGGGGAGGATGTGGAGACAAGAAGCCTGGGGAGCAGGAGCAGGAGAGTTTGGTGTTCTAGGGAGAAAAGGTTCCAGCCCCAAGACAGAGGAGGTAGAATTAAGTGGAGACATCCCAGGATAGAGGGGGAGGGAGACTAAACAAGTCGGGACCGAAAGAAGGCTTCTGGACCCCAAGTCAACCCTGCGGCAGAGGCAAGGCGCACACAGAAGCCATTTGAAGTGGGTGACCCCAGGGTCACATACCCCCAGCTGGGCCACTGTTCAAACAGAGCTTCCTTCTCTCTGGGGACAAGAAGAGCGTTCTCCTCTCCCAAAATATCCCCGCCCCTTTCCTGTCCTTCTTCTTCCTTGGACTTCTCCCCCACCCCCTTGCAGAACTGGCTCAGCCACGATTTTCCCCTCTGTTCTTACTACCCCCTGGCCTCTCCCTCCACTTGGGGTGGAAAAAAGAGAAAAGCATTTCAAAGCTTCAAGCTGAAAGCAGCAACTGGCTAAGGCACTGTGGGAGTTGGGGCCTGAGTGGGGTTGAGGCCTTCAGGCAGGGTCAGAGGTTAGCCTTGAACAAGGACTTGCAGGGAAATAGGCAGGCTTGACTTCTTCCCCTGGCCCTGGTCCAGCTTCCTCCCTGTACACACCAATCAGCTTCCTGTTTGAAACTCTGTGGGGAGAGAGCAGTCCCACTCTCAGGCCTTACAAACCCAGAAGTCTGTTCACTTAATACACATTTTCCCAGGGTTTAGGGCTTGCAAAGCCTCAGCAGTACAGCCACCTCAGACTTGTCAGTGAGAGAGCACAGGGACCAAAGAACAAGGTGAAGCTTGAAGGGCTTACATGTTTCCCCCAGATCATTCTTTTTTTTTTTTTTTTTTCCCCAGATCATTCTTGTTAGTTTTGTTTATTTTATTTAGTGACTTTCTGAGGTAGGGTCTCACTCTAGCTCATGCTGACCTGGAATTCACTATGCAGTCTCAGGGTGGCCTCAAACTCTCTGGGATCCTTTGCCTCTTTGCCTCCCCTGGGATTAAAGGCTAAAGGCATGCGTCACCACACCCATTTTGTTAGTTTTAACTAGCATACAGAGTGTTAGGTTTCAATATGTTTCAAACGTACTTTTTAAATTCTCCCACCCTAATTTATCTTTTAAAAAATAATTTTCTTCTTTGTAAGGAGATACAGGGAGAGAATGGGTGTGTCAGGTCCTCCTGCCACTGCAAATAAACACCAGATGTAAGCACCACTTTGTGCATCTGGCTTTATGTGAACCCTGGCTATCAAGCTTGGCAAGTAAATTTCTTTAACCTCGGCATCATCTCTCCAGCCCCCCAGTTCATCTTCATTGACTCTAACCTCCTCCCTGTGCTGCAGCGGTA
The DNA here is from genome assembly GCF_020740685.1 of Jaculus jaculus. Taxonomy (NCBI): domain Eukaryota; kingdom Metazoa; phylum Chordata; class Mammalia; order Rodentia; family Dipodidae; genus Jaculus; species Jaculus jaculus. Next base: position 875,583 of record NC_059109.1, read on the forward strand.
CCCCAATCTACTCAGCCCTCTGACAGCTGTTGCTTTTTCCCTTTGGGCCTGGGCACAGGCAAAGAAGTAAGGACAGGAAATTTTCTCAGGGTGAGGTGTTCAGAAAAGTCACTTCCTACTGAGACTGGGTTGTGCCTTTTTGAAGAAGGAAAGCTCCGGAGACCAAGACCAGGCACCATGAGGACAGCCAGGAACCCAGGGAGGTGCAAGACCTGTGATGGTGACCATACCTAAGTCAGCAAATGGAGGTGGGGGGGGTAGACAGTGGAAGCAGATCTCCAAACAGGAAGTCAGGGGTGGGGGCCGGAAGGCTGGTGGGACTGCGAGGGGAAAGCTGGGCCATGGGCCTGCCAGAACTGTTGTCAGGATGTGGTGAGAGAATAAGGAAGCAGCCATGCTGGGGTGGGGCAGGGAGGCTGCAGAGTCCTCAGACCAGGCCACCTCTTCCACAGCACTTTCCCAGTGCCTGCCTTAGCAATGACTGCTGAGCCTTATCCTGGCTCTGTCCCAACCGCTATACCCCTACCCCTGTCCCTAAATAATTTCTTTGCAGGTGACTTCTAATCAGAGTATTCTTTTTTTTTCTTTTTTGGTTTTTCGAGGTAGGGCCTCACTCTGGCCCAGGCTGACCTGGAGTTCACTATGTAGTCTCAGGGTGGCCTCGAACTAACAGCAATCCTCCTACCACTGCCTCCCAAGTGCTGGGATTAAAGGCGTGCACCACCAAGCCCGGGTCCAGAGTATTCTTTAAAGACTTTTATTATTTATTTATTAGAGACAGAGAAAGAGAGAATGGGCATGCCAGGGCCTCCAGCCACTGCAAACAAACTCCAGACACATGCACCCCCTTGTGCATCTGATTTACATGAGACCTGGCGAATTGAACTCGTGTCCTTAGGCTTCACAGGCAAATGCCTTAACTGCTAAGCCATCTCTCCAGCCCTGCAGGTAACTTCTGTCAAATTTAACCTTGCCATGGGCTGGAGAGATGGCTTAGCAGTTAAGTGCTTGCCTGTAAAGCCTAAGGACCCCAGTTCAAGGCTCAATTCCCCAGGACCCACATTAGCCAGATGCACGAGGGACCGCATGCGTCCGGAGTTCATTTGCTGTGGCTGGAGGCCTTGGCACACTGGTTCTCTCTCTCTCTCTCTGCCTCCTTCTCTCTCTTTGTCTGTCGCTCTCACATAAATAAATTAAAATAAACAACAACAAAAAAATTTAACCTTGCCATCAAGAGGAACATCCAGGGTCTGGAGAGTTAGCTCAACAGTTAAAGGTGCTTGCTTGCAAAACCTACCAGCCCAGATTGTTTCCCAGCCATCCTCAAGGCAAAAGACCCTGGTGTGCTCCCCCCCACCAAATATAAAAACCCGTGCAAATAAATATACGACTGACAGACAGACAGCCCAGCTTTGAGATCTTCCGACAAGCTCCTCTGGCTAGAGACCTGCCCCTCCCTCTCTGGCCCCCTTGTGACCTTATATAGCTGATGGGAGAGGAACGGGTGAGTCACTTCCCTCCCTGCCCCCACCCTGTCTTGCGGGCTGTACATTCCTGAGAAGCCCAGTCAGAAGCTGGAATGGAGGGAGGGGATGTAGACTGAAAAAGTAGAATGAATACATTATAAACTACAGAGATTCTTATCTCAAAGAGGGATACAGGAAAAGAAAGAAGAAATGGGATCTCTGAAATTTGGGTAAACCTGTCAGTGACAGATTTAGAAAGGGTTCTTCTTCAGAAGCTGAGATATGCACAGTCTGCTTATTGTCCCTTCATTCTGCCAGCGTTTCCATGCATGTGGACTGGGAGTTCACTATACAAACTGAGCTGTTGTCTTCCAGCCTTACTCTATTAGAACATCAAGCCAGCTGTGGTCGTGCACACTGGTAATCTCAGTACTTGAGAGGCAGAGGTAGGAGGATCACTGTGAGTTTGACGACAGCCTGAGCCTACAAAGTGAGATCTGGGTGAGCCTGGGCTAGAGTGAGACCCTACCTTGAATAAAACAAAAGAAAAGAAAAGAACCTCATCTGATGTCTGGATAACCCTTTATGCATTGTGGCAACTTCCAAGCTCCTTTTAAAGCAGCTACTTTCGAGGCAGAAGTGGGGGATCAACACAAGTTCAAGGCCAGTCAAGGCTACATGGTGAGACTGTCTCAAAAACAATGACAGTAATAGTAAGTACAGCCAGCCTTGCATATCTGAGGGTTCCACATCCAGGAGTGCAACCAAAAGTTGTAATAAAAAATATATATATATTTAGGTAAGCCAACTCTGGTGGTGCATGCCTTTAATCCAGGCACTCAGGTGGCTGAGGGAAGGAGGATCACTGTAAGTTCAAGGCCAGCCTGATACTCCATAGTGAATTCCAAGTCAGTCTGGCATAGACTGAGACTCTGCCTTGAAAAACTAAAATAATATAAATAATAATAATAATTAGGCAAGCTGGACTGGTGGCACAGCCTGTGACCATAATTTCTCAGGAGGCAGAGTCACAGGATGGCAAATTCAAGGCCAGCCTGCACTACTTAGTGACTCTATCTGAAAAAGTAAAAAGATTATGGGAATGGAGAGATGGCTTAGCAGTTAAGGTACTTGTCTACAAAGCCTAAAGACCCAGGTTTGATTCCCCAGTACTCACATAAAGCCAGATACACAAGATGACACATGCGTTTGGAGTTTGTTTGCAGTGGCTAGAGGCCCTGGTGTACCCCTTCTCTATCTGCCTTTCTCTCTCAAATAAATTATTTAGTTAGTTACTTATTTTTGGTTTTTCAAGGTAGTACCTTACTCCAGCTCAGGCTGACCTAGAACTCACTATGTAGCCTTAGGGTGGCCCCGAACTCATGGAGCTCCTCCTACCTCTGTCTCCCAAGTGCTGGGTTTAAAGGTGTGCACCACCATGCCTGGCTAATAAAATATATTTTTTTAAGTATTGGGCTGGAGAGATGGCCTGCCAGTTAAGCCACTTTTTTGCAAAGCCAAAGGACCCAGGTTTGATTCCCCAGGATCCATGTAAGCCAGATGCATGTGTCGGGAGTTTGTGGCAGCTGGAGGCCCTAGTGTGCCCATTCTCTATGCCTCTTTCTCTCAAATAGATAAATAAAAATAGAAGGGGAGGGTGGAGAGATTGCTTAGTGGTTAAGGTGCTTGTCTGTGAAGCCTAAGAACTCATGTTTGAATCTCCAGGTCCCACGTAAGCCGGATGCATAGTGACTCAAGCGGCAATGTTGCTTGTGTGCACAAGGGGGCCCATGACTCTGGAGTTCATTTGCAGTGGCTTTAGGCCCTGGTGCACTCATTCTCTCCCCACCCTCTCTCTCTGCCTCCTTCTCTCTCAAATTAAAAAACACAAACAAACAAACAAAAAATACAAACAGTCGGGTGTGGTGGCACATGCCATTAATCCCAGCACTTGGGAGGCAGAGGTAGGATGATCATCTTGAGTTTGAGGCCATCCTGAGACTACAGAGTTAATTCCAGGTCAGCCTGGGCTAAAGTGAGACCCTACCTCTAAAAACCAAAACAACAAAACAACAACAACAAAAAACCCAAAAAACAAAAAAAAAATAAAAACCTGGGTCCTTTGGCTTTTGCAGGCCAGTGCCTCACCTGCTAAATCATTTCTCCAGCACACACACACCCCTCCTTTTTTTTGTAGGTTTTTTTTTTGTGTTTTTTTAAATAATTATTATTTATTTACTTATTTGAGAGCGACAGGCAGAGAGAAAGAGAATGGGCGTGCCAGGGCCTCCAGCCACTGCAAACAAACTTCAGATGCATGTTTCACCTTGTGCATTTGGCTTACATGGGTCCTGGGGAATAGAGCCTAGAACCAGTGTCTTTAGGCTTCACAGGCAAGTACTTAACCACTAAGCCACTTCTCCAGCACCTTGGTTTTTTTTGTTTTGTTTTGTTTTGAGGTAATATCTCACTGCAGCCTAACGTGGCATGGAATTCACACCTGGCTCTAAATGCATAATTTTTAAGCTGGGCATGGGTGTGCTGGCACATGCCTTTAAACCCAGCACTCGGGAAGCAGAGGTAGGAGAATCGCCATGAATTTGAGGCCACCCTGAGACTATGTAGTGAATTCCAGGTCAGCCTGGGCTACATAGAGACCCTACCTTGAAAACCCAAAATAATAATAATTACTATTATTAAAGCTTATTTATTTATTTGAGAGAGAGAGTGTGTGGGTGTGCTAAGGTGCTCTTGATGCTACAAATGAACTCCAGAAATGAACTCCAGATACATGCACCACTTCATGCTCTGGCTTTAAGTGGGTACTGCAGAATTGACTCCCAGCTATGAAGCTTTGTAAACAAGTGCCTTTAACCCTGAATCATCTCCCCATTCTCATAATTTTTTTTTTTTAACAGAAAAAGGAGTGGGTTAGTGATTATGGAAAAACAATTAGAATATGGCTGAGTGTAATTTAGAAGGTTAGGATATGGAGTGGAGAGTGAATGAGCAGCTTCTGTGTAGTGACTGAAGTGGGGGAGCCGGGAGGGATATGTGTTCCAGGCAAAGGGAACAGTCAGTGCATAGGCCCTGAGGTGGGAATACAACTGGGTTGGGGTGGGGAAAATCAGTCAAAATGGGGGACACATTGAGAACACCCTGTTGGATTTGGTCAGACTCTGGGTTTTGTCCAAGGGAGATGAGGAGCCATTAAAAGATTTGAACTGGAGTGACAGACACTTCCCATAGGGACTCAGATGAGATGCCACACCTCATACAGCACCTCCTGTAGCCATCATCCTCACAGAGGTTCACATGGGTATTCCAGGACACAGGAAAGAGCCCCAGGTCTTCCCTACACATTCCAGTGAGGCCTGGGCCATTCCTAGTAGTTCACATGGAATCTTCCAGTCTGTCTCCCTAAGCCCCCTGCCTCCCTACTGTTAACCCTGTTGTTCCTCTCCCCACTGAGCTCCTTAAGAGAGCAAAGGAGGGGAGATGGACCAGTGAATAAAGTTCTTGCAGTACAAGAGTGAGATGTTTGGATCCCCAGACTCTAGGTAAAAGCCTATCTCTGTAGCATATGCCTTTAATCCCAGTGTGCCTGTGGTGAGAAGGGAGACAGACAGGAGAATCCACTGGAAATTTGCTGTCCAGGTAGCCTGGAGAACAGTGAGCAACCTCCCTCCAATGAGGTAGAAGGTGCTTGAAAATTGTCCTCTGTCCCCTACATGCTACCATGGCACACGTGCTCCTGCGCTCACAAGGACACGCACACAACAGAAGCCAAAAAGTTAATATGAGGGCTGGAGAGATGGTTTAGTGGTTAAGAGCTTGCCTGTGAAGCCTAAGGACTCCGGTTCGAGGCTCGATTCCCCAGGACCTACGTTAGCCAGATGCACTAGGGGGTGCACACATCTGGAGTTCGTTTGCAGTGGCTGGAGTCTCTCTCTCTCTCTCTCTGTCTCCCTGTGCCTCTTTTTCTCTCTTTGTCACTCTCAAATAAATAAAAATAAAACAACAACAAAAAGATTTTTTTTAATTAAAATGAGGTTGGGGAGATGGCTCGGCAGTTGCATGTATTTGCTTGCAAAGCCTGCAGGCCCAGGTTCCATTCCTCAGTATCCACTAAAAACCAGACACAAAATTAGCATATGTGTCTGGATTTTGTTTGCAGCAGCTAGAGGCCCTGACATACCCATATACATGGAAATAAACATGTTTAAAGGGGGGGGGAGGTGGTTGGACCCACTTACTTTTGGAAGCCTAGTTTCAAGGATTTCTGCCTCTTTTGCCTCTGTCATTGCAGATGCCCCCTGTACATCCCCACCCTATTTTGCCTGGACCTTCTACCCAGCTGCACCTTCCAAGGACTCAGGGCACATCTTTTCACCTATGTGTTGGGGAATGTTTCTTGAGTCTCTTGGCTCATCTGGTCTTTCTTTTGTCTCTTGTCCCTTCTCAGCCTAGATCTCTTGACTAAGGATCTAGCCCACCTTAGAGGGGAGAAGTGAGGGCAGGCCCTCAGATTTAGGTTTCCCAGGGTACAGCAAGACTCTTGAGTGTGTAGACAGCAGAGTACCTGTTACTGCTTTGACTTAGTGCTCCCTCTCCAAGCAGCTGTTCACTGCCTGGCCAGCTCCAATCTCACCTCCTCTGCCTGGTTGCCCCAAAGGGCCAGTGCTAACCACAGGCTGGCTATTGTTTGTTCTTTCATTTCTTTATGTCTTTTTTAAATTAATTATTTATTTATTTGTTAGAGACATAGAGAGAGGAAACACTTGGACCTCTACTCATTGCAAATAAACTCCAGATGTATGTGCCACCATGTGTATCTGGCTTACATGGGACCTGGAGAATTACCCCCTCCCCCAGGCTGACCTGGAACTCACTATGTAGTCTCAGGGTGGCCTCGAACTCACAGCAATCCTCCTACCTCTGCCACCTCCTGAGTGCCAGGATTAAAGGCATGTGCCACCATACCAGGCTTGAACCTGATTTGGAGAATTGAACCTGAGTCTTTAGGCTTCACAGGCATGTGCCTTAACCATTAAACCATCTCTCTAACCCATCTTTCATTTCTTTTTTTGCTTCTGCTTCCCACTTATATATCTGGGTTTCTTTCCTTTTCTGGGGTGGGGGGAGGGAGGAATTTTTTTAAAAACATTTTATGTATTTGCAGGCAAAGAGAGAAACAGTGGGCAAGCTAGATCCTATTGCCACTGCAAATAAACTCCAGAGATACACATTTTGTGCATCTGGCTTTATGTGGGCACTGGGGAATTGAACCATGGCCATCCAGCTTTGCAAACAAGACCCTTTAACCCCTTAGCCATCTCTCTGACCCCTGTTTTTTTTTTAATATTTTATTTATTTATGAGAGAAGTGGTAAAAAGAGAGAGAGTGGGTGCACCAGGGCCTTCGGCTGCTGCCAGATGCTGTACCACCTTGTGCATCTGGCTTACTGGGTCCTGGGGAACTGAACCTGGGTCCTTCAGCTTTGCAGACAAGAGTTCCTTAACCAGTAAGCCATTTCTTCAGTGCTGCCTCCCCCTCACCCCCCCCCCCCGCCATTTATTTTTTAAAGACAAGGTCTTGCTGTGTAGTCTAGGCTGATATAAAGCTGGATAGAAGTCCTCCTGCTTTCACACTGTAGGGTGTTTTTTTTTTTTTTTCTTCGAGGTGGATCTTTCTGTGGCCCAGGCAGACCTGGAACTCACTATATAGTCTGGCCTCGAATTTACAGTAATCCTCCAATCCTCCTGTTTCTGCCTCCCGAATGTTGGGATTAAAGGCATGTGCCACTACACCCAGTTTCCACTGTTTTGTTTTATTGAGGCAAGGTTTCACTTTTGCCAGGATGACCTCAAACTCACATTGTCCTACCTCAGCTTCCAGAGTGCTAAGATTAAAGGCCTGTGCCACCACATTGGCAATAGATTGATTTCAAATGATTGAGTGAAAAGAGGAAATCTGGGGTTGGACAACTGGAAGGAAAAGTTGAATTCCAAAATGCATGAATGGAAAGGAGAGGTCGGCCAAGAGTCCAAGGCCAGTCTGCCTTTCTGCCTGACATCTGCTCACTGGGGTCTCAGTGATCCCTGACCCTCAAGTTGAATTGACCTCCTCTTCCTTCCCAGCTCAAGATCTCCTTCAGTGAGACAGCCCTGGAGACCACCTACCAATACCCCTCAGAGAGCTCGGTACTGGAGGAGCTGGGCCCGGAGCCCGAGGCCCCCAGTGCCCTCAGCCCCCCAGCGACCCAGCCCGACGATGAAGAGGATGAGGAGGATCTGCTGCTGCTGCAGCGCGAGCTCCAGGGAGGGCTGCGCACCAAGGCCCTAATCGTGGGTAAGTGGTGGGGCGCCGGCCCGAGGGCGCCCCCTGGTGTCAGCAGCCCCCGCAGCCCCAAAGGGAGGGGAGGGTGCCTATGGGCGCTTGGAAGAGGCTTGGGGGCGGGGGCTCCTTTAACAGACGTGGAAATGGGTCTTCAGAAGCAAGGTGCATATTGAATCCCCAGATTTCAAAACCAAGGCTCTTTCTGAGAGCTGCAGCTGGGTAAAAATACCCAAGTCTGAGACTGGAAGAAATGGTTCAGTGATAAAATGCTTATTGCACAACATGAGGGCTTGAATTCCAGTCTCCAAGAACACACTTAATAGCCTGTTATGGTGGCAGATGCCTGTAATTCCCACGTTGGGAAGGCCAGGATGGATGCCTAGGGTTTACTGGCCAGGCTAGCTGAATCAGTGTGCTGTAGTTTCAGTTAGAGACCCTGTCTCAAAAAACAAAAAAAAAAAAAAAAAAAAAGGGCTGTGTGTGGAAGTGCATTGCTTTTAATCCTAGCACACAGGAGGGAGAGGTAGGAGGATCACCATGAGTTCTGTCTGAGTCTGCAGAGTGTGTTCCAGGTCAACGTGGGCTAGAGTGAGACCCTACTCGAAAAGAGATAAAGCAAAATAATAATAATAATAATGTGGAGAGCAATTGAGGAAGATATATGATACTACATACATGTTAACATTCATCACACTGACACTTGCAAAGATCTGAATTGGGTCAGACTTGAGTTTGAGTTCCACCTTGTCTTTTATCTTCTTTTTGTTTTTGTTTTGGGGTAGGATCTCACTCTAACCCAAGCTGACCTGGAATCCACTATGTAGTCTTGAGTGGCCTAAAACTCATGGTGATCCTTCTACCTCTGCCTGCCGAGTGCTGGGATTAAAGGCTTGAGCCACCACACTTAGCTTTTTTTTTTTTTTTTTTTTTTAAAGAGAAAGAGGGGGAGAGAGAATGGGCATGCCAGGGCCTCAAGGAACTCAGATGCATGTGCCCCCTTGTGCATCTGGCTAATGTGAGTCCTGGGGAATCGAACCAGGGTCCTTTGGCTTTGCAGGCAAATGCCTTAACTAACCGCTAAGGCCTCCTTTGTTTTTTCTTTAATTTTTTTTTTTTTTTTTTTTTAAGGTAGGGTCTCACTCTAGCTCAGGCTGACGTGGAATTCACTATGTAGACTCAAGGTGGCCTCAAACTCACCGTGATCCTCTTACTGCCTCCCAAATGCTGGGATTAAAGGCTGGTGCCACCACACCCAGCTTTTTTTTTTTTTTTTAGTTTATTTATTTGAGAGAGAGAGATACAGAAATAGGTAGAGAGAGAATGGACGCACCAGGGCCTCCAGCCACTGCAGACGAACTCCAGATGCCTGGCTTTCATGGGTCCTGGGCAGTCAAATCTGGGTCATTTGGCTTTGTAGGCAAGAGCCTTAACCGCTAAGCCCTTTTACTTTATTTTTTAAAAATTTTTTGTTTATTTTTACTTATTTATTTGAGAACGACAGACAGAGGAAGAGGCAGATAGAGAGAATGGGCATGCCAGGGCCTCCAGCCACTGTGTGTGCCCCCTTGTGCATCTGGCTAATGCGGGTCCTGGGGAATTGAGCCTTGAACCGGGGTCCTCAGGCTTCACAGGCAAGCATTTAACCGCTAAGCCATCTCTCCAGCCCAGCCCTTTTATTTTTTAAAAAATATTTATTTGTGAGCCCAGTGTGGTGGTGCACGCCTTTAATCCCAGCACTTGGAAGGCAGAGGTAGGAGGATCGCGGTGAATTTGAGGCCACCCTGAGACTCCATAGTGAATTCCAAGTCATCCTGGGCCAGAGTGAGACCCTACCTCAAAAAACCAAAATGAAAAAGAAAAAAAAAAATGTAAGGAGAATGAATGGGTGCACCAGGGCCTCTAGCCATTACAAACAAAACAAACTCCAGATACATGTGACACTTTGTGCATCTTGATTTACGTGGGTACTGGCGAATCGAACTGAGGACATTAGGCATTGCAGGCAAGCACCTTAACCACTGAGCCATTTCACCAGCAACCATCCCGCCCATAATTTTTTTTTTTTTTTTTTTTGTAATGAGGCTAATGATAAGCTGTTCTGGAGTGGGGTGTAGCTTAGTGAAAAGATACTGTACCTGGCATGCTGGAGGCTCTTGGCTCTACTCCCAGCACCATACAAGAAAAGACAACAAAAGCAACCTCTCACAGATGTGAAAATTGAATAGTTTTTGTAAATTACCTACAACCATTGCTAGATATTATATTGCTTAACCTCTTCCAAGATCTTTGTAAGATTAGACAAGTTATGAGAATGCCTAGCACTGTATCCTGAGTTGAGTGATGGCTGCTATTACAAGTGGCAGCAAGCACCTAAGACACTGTAGGACTTCCCTTGTGCCAGCACCCCTCTGTTTGGGAGTGATGGGGAGGACCTCCCCCATGCCCTATCTTAATTGCCTCTCCTTCCACAGATGAGTCCTGCCGGCGGTGACCATCCTCCACTGTGGGCACATATCTCCCTCTCCTTCCCTCCCTCCCATAACTGAAGATCCTGGACGCTGGATGACTCGGAGTTCACAGACCCTGGAAATGAGCCTGGCAGGGAAGAGTGACCAACAGCTTCTGCACTTTCCCCATTCCATTTCTAGGGACAGAGCCAACTATCCAAGTTCCATTCATGACCCCTGGTGTGGATGTGGTCAAATGGGAGGAACATCTTAGGTGATCCAAGATTGAGCACCACATTCTGGGAGGCGCACAGGACTCATTTGGGGTGGCGATAAAGCACCCCCACCTCTATGACTGGGTACATCCTCCACAGACTTCCTTGGCTCCCCACCACTCCCTCGGGGACCCTCAGGATTTAAGCACTTGTCTCCCTGGGAGGGTTAAATCCCACTCTATTTACAGACACCATCCCTCCATCGCCACTCCTTTGTTTACAACTCCTGCCTCCTCTCCACAGCCTGGTTTACATGCCTGCCAGCTCCCTACCCCACCTGCCAAAGTCCCAGGTTTATAAGCCAGGCTGAGTTCAAATCTCTTTTGTTTGTTTCATTGGGAGTGTCCTGGGGGGAGATGCCTCCCTCTACCTTTGCTCAGTATTACTGTGCCTCAGTTTCCCACAACAGGGAAGGCTGGGAATCCTAACCCTGTACTCCACGACAGTTATTTAATTTTCTCCTTGTTAATTCACAATTCACTTGAATTGCAGTGATGTGGGAACTAAGGAGGTATTTTACCTCCCCCATATCTCCTTTTTCAGTTGCCTAATTTGTTTTGTAACTTTCCATAATAAAATGGAGCTCTTTCCAACTCTCTTACTGCTGCTGCTTCTTCTCTTCCCCTTCTCCTCTCCCTCCTCCTTCTCCTTCTTCTTCTTCCCCTCTCTTCTCTCTCTCTCTCTCTCTCTTTCAATAGGGAGAGTCTCCGGCCCAGGCTGACTTAGAATTCATTCTGTAGCCCCAGTCTGGCCTTGAACTCATGGGGGAGCTTCCTACCTCAGCCTCCTGTGTGCTGGGATAAAAGACAGGTGCCAGCATACTATATATATATATATATATTTGAGAGAAAGAGGAAGAGGCACAGACAATGGCATGCCAGGGCCTCCCGCCACTGCATTAGAATTCTAGACACGTGTGCTTCCTTGTGCATCTGGCTTGTGTGGGTCCTGGGGATTTGAACCGGGGTCCTTAGGCTTTGCAGGCAAATACTTTAACTGCTAAGCCATTTCCCCAGCCCTTTTTTTTTTTTTTCAAAACAGAATCCAATTTATTTAGCATTTACATTTCAGACACACAAACATCTACCAAAATGCTAATAGAACCAATGTTTATCTCTACATAGGCAGAATGTAGGTAAATGCCACTTGCATTTCTCCTTCCTATAGTCCTGACATTTTCTAAAGTAAGAGCATATTGTTTTTATAGTATAAAAAAATGATGAATCTTTTTTCACTGTGAAAAGTAAAATCTGTGTTTCCCTGGTTCAGCCACGATTCCTTCAAATACATTTCAGGTGTAGATGAAACTATATATGGTTCACAGGGTAAGAGCACTTTCAGCATAAGCATGGGGGCCTGAGAAGACCTGAGAACCCCTGAGTTCTACTCCCCAGCACCCATGTAATCAGCTTGGTATGTGGCAATATACACCCAGCCCTTTTATATATATATATTATTTGAGAGAGAGTATGGGTGTGCTAGGGCCTCTTGCCACTGCAGATGAACTCCAGATACATGCATCACTCTATGTATCTGGCTTTACGTGGGTACTGGGGAATTGAATCCAAGCTACCAGGCTTTACAAGCAAGTGCATTTAACCAGTGAGCCATCTTGCAAGCCCTCTTTTTAAAACTATATTTATTTTTTTATTTCTTTATTTGAGAGTGAGAAAGAAAAAGGCAAGCTGGGTGTAGTGGCACACGCCTTTAATCCCAGTACTCGGGAAGCAGAGGTAGAAGGATTGCCATGTGTTCAAGGCTACCCTGAGACGACAGAGTTAATTCCAGGTCAGCCTGGACCAGGCCCTACCTCAAAAAAAACAACAAAAAAAATATGGGCAAAGAGAGAATGGGCGCACTGGGGCCTCCAGCTGTTGAAAACAAACTCCAGACGCATGAGCCACCTTGTCCATTTGGCTTATGTGGATCCTGGGAAATCAAACCTAGGTCCTTTGGCTTTGCAGACAAGCACCTTAACTGTTAAGCCTTCTCTCCAACCTCCTTTATTTATTTATTATTATTTTTAAATTTTTATTTTGAGGCAAGCCCAGCACTGGATGTTGCAGTCAGGTTCACATTACTGACAGAAATCACCCAACTAAGAGCAGCTTGTGGGAAAAGGGGTTTATTTTGGTTTACAAACTCAAGGGGAAGCTCCATAATGGCAGGGGAAAACGATGGCATGAGCAGAGGATAGATATCACCTCCTCACCAACATCAGGTGGACAATAGGGACAGGAGAACGTGCCAAGGGGAAGCTGGCCATAACACCCATAAGCCCAACCCAACAATACACTTCCTCTTGGAGGTGTTAATTCCCAAATATCCATCAGTTGGGAACCTAGCATTTAGAACATCTAAGTTTATGGGGACACCTGAACCAAACCATCACACTGGCCTCTTTTTTTTTTTTTTTGGTTTTTCAAGGTAGGATTTCACTCGATCCCAGGCTGACCTGGAATTCACCATGTAGTCTCAGGATGGCCTCGAACTCATAGCAGTCCTCCTACCTCTGCCTCCTGAGTGCTGAGATTAAAGGTGTGCACCACCACGCCCTTCTAATTGGCCTTTTTTTAGTGAGAGAGAATTGGTGTGCCAGGATCTCCAGCCACTGCAATCCAACTCCAGAGGCTTATGCCACCTTGTGCACATGTGCAACATATGGCTTACCTGGGATCTGAAGAGTAGAACTTAGGTCCTTAGACTTTACAGGCAAGTACCTTAACTACTACACCCATCTCTCCAGCTCCCTCCTTTGTTTTTGTTTTTTTTCGAGGTAGGGTCTGGCTCTAGCCCAGGCTGACCTGGAATTAACTATGTTCTCTCAGGGTGGCCTTGAATTCATGGCAATCCTCTTACCTCTCTCTGCTTTCCTACAGCTGGGATTAAAGTCATGTGCCACCATGCCCGGCCGCCCCCCCCCCCGTTTTTAAATTAGGGTGTCATTTATGTAGCTCAGACTGGCCTCTAACTTTATATGTAGCTTATGACCTTGAGTTTATCCTCCTGTCTCCACCACCCAAGGGCTAGGATTATAGGTTTGTGCCACCACACCTGGCTTTTTGTTTTTTGCTCTCCAGGTTGGTGAAGACATGGTTGAGCAGCTAAATGGACGTACTACTCCAGGTTGCTTTGGATATTTCCTTTAAAAAAAAATATTTAGGGCTGGAGGAATGGCTTAGTGGTTAAGGCATTTGCTTGTGAAGCCTAAGGACCTGGGTTCGATTTCCCAGTACCAACATAAGCCAAATGCACAAGGTGGTCTGGAGACCCTTTGCAACACCTGTTCTCTCTCTCTCTGAAATAAATAAATAAAGTATTTTAAAAAATATTTAGCTGGTCGTGGGGGCCCACTCCTTTAATCTTAGCACTTGGGAGGAAGTGGTAGGATGATTGCCATGAGTTTGAGGCCACCCTGAGACTACATTGTGAGTTCTAGGTCAGCCTACCATGAAAAAACAACAAAAATCATATTTATTTGTAAGCAGGGAGACAGATAGAATGGGTATACCAGGGCCTGTAGTTGCAAATGAACTTCAGATATATGTGCCACCTTGTGCATCTGGCTTTATGTGGATACTGGGAAGTTGAACTCCAGTTTTTAGGCTTTGCAGACTTAACTACTGAGCCATCTCTCCAGCCCCAAGACTTCCATTTTTACTCAGAAACTGAATACATGAATCCAGGAAGATGGCTCAGGGGAAAAGGCACTTGCCACACAACAGAGTACCTGAATTTAGACCCCCGTTCCATTCTGTGGTGGGCTTCTGTAATCCCAGTGCACCTGCAGTGAGAAGGGGGATTTTCTGCAGCAGTGAACAAGGTGAGGATGGGGTCAACAGTCATCCTCTGACCTGCATATGTGTACTATGAGGTACTGTCACACACACCAAATGAATAAGACTAAATGCACTAAAATATGGTATTAAGTATATGCCAAAGGTATTTATTAGCAAGGGAATAAACAGGATGTCAGAAGACAGCCTGAGAAGGTGTAAGAACAGAGGAAACTAAACAGCTACACTAGTCCCTACTTAAGCAAAGATTCTGATCAGTGCGATGAAAACAGGCAGGAAGCTGATATACCAAGGTGCCAGGTCCATCTACCACACAAAGGAGTGTTTCCAAGAAGTCAAGGTATGAATCTGGGCTGGTATTGTGGTGTACACCCTCAATCCCAGTACTCTGGAGGCAGAGGTAGGAGGATCACTGAGTTCAAGGCCAGCCTGAGTATACAGTGAATTCTAGGTCAGCCTAGACTAGAGTGAGACACTACCTCAAGAAGAAGAAAAACAAACAACAACAAAAAGGTAATGGGCTAGAGATAACTTGGTGGTTAAGGCACTTGCTTGCAAAGCCAAAGACCCAGGTTCAATCCCTCAGGACCCATGTAAGCCAGATGCAGAAGGTGGTGCATGCATCTAGAGTTCATTTGCAGTGGTTGGAGACCCCAGCATGCCCATTCCCTATCTGTGTCTTTCTCTCAAATTATGAATAAAATAAATTAAAAAGAAAAAGCTGGGCCACGTGGCACACAATTTTAATCCCAGCGTTAGGGAGGCAGAGGTAGGAGGATAACTTGAGTTCAAGGCCACTCTGAGACTACAAAGTTAGTTCCAGGTCAGCCTGGGCCAGAGTGAGACCCTACCTCAAAAAAGAAAGGAAAAAATATATAGGCTTTCATGTAGCCCAGGCTGCTCTGGAATTCATTGTGAAGCTGAGACTGGCCCTTCTTATGTTGTCTGTCACCACAAACCAATAAGTAGACAGGAATTCAATCTATTTACTTATTTTAAATATCTTACTTTTACTTATTTGACAGAGAAAGACAGGAAGAGAGAGAGTGAGAATGGGCGTGCCAGGGCCTCCAGCCACTGCAAAGGAACTCCATTCACATGTGCCCCCTTGTGCATCTGGCTTACGTGGGTCCTGGGGAATCGAACCTGGGTCCTTTGGCTTTGCAGACAAATGCCTTAACTGCTAAGCCATTCCTCTAGCCCCCCTCTTTACTTTTTGCACACGTGTGTGTGTGTGTGGGTACCAGAGCCACTGGCTACTGCAAACATACACCAGACACCTGTGCTGTTTTAAAAGGTTTTTTTGTTTGTTTGTTTTTTGAGGTAGGGTCTCACTCTAGCCCAGGCTGACCTGGAATTCACTATGGAGTCTTAGAGTGGCCTCGAACTCATGGCAATCCTCCAACCTCTGCCTCCCAAGTGCTGGGATTAAAGGCATGTGTCACCACACCCGGTTTAAAAGTTTTTTTTATTTGAGAGAAAGAGCAGGCATACCAGGGCCACTTGCCACTGCAGACTCCAGATGCCATGCATGCCACTTTGTGCATCTGACTTTATGTGGATTCTGGGGAGTTAAACCTGGGACATTAGGTGTTTTGTGATCTGTTTGTGTGGTGGCTTTGCAAACAAGCACCTTTGACTGCTGAGTCTTCTTCCCAGCTCCAGGAATTGAATCTTGAAACTGTGTTTTATTCAGAGAGCTAGTGATCTTTAATACCATAAAACAAACTGTCTTTCATCTCATCCCCGGCAAGCAGATTATGTAAAATAAAGACAGTGCATCATTCCAGAGCTTCATCTTGCCCCTCAGGTCATGTGGCCAGCCACATTTCTAAGACTTGTGATGTCTGCACCTCATTATTCCTTGCACTCTTCCTTCATTCTCTGGATGTCTGTTCTCAGACATTTCTTTAAAAAAAAATAATAACTTTATTTTTAAATTTTTATTTATTTATTTGAGAGACACAGAGGCAGATAGAATGGGTGCACTAGGGCCTTCAGCCACTGCAAACAAACTCCAGATGTATGTGTCACCTTGTGCATCTGGCTTATGTTGGTCCTGGGGAATTAAACCTGGGTTCTTTGGCTTCTCAGGAAAATGCCTTAACTACTAAGCCATCTCTCCAGCCCTTAGGCATTTCTTGAAATGCTGAGTCTGGTTTGTGTGTGCTGTTATCAACCTTGTACTCATCCATGACATCTGGGCTGTGGGAAGGTAAACTCAAAAAAAAATTTAAGGCATGCACCACCATGCCTGGTTCTGATCTTTTTTTTTTTTTTATCTTTTTGAGGTAGGTTGTCACTGTAGCCCCGGCTGACCTGAAATTCACTATGGAGTCTCAGGGTGGCCTTGAACTCACGGCAATCCTCCTACCTCTGCCTCCCAAGTGCTGGGATTAAAGGCATGTGCCACCACACCCAGCTCTGATCTATTTTTATGTATGTATTTGAGAGAGAGAAAAAAAAATGGGTGTGCCAGGGTCTCTAGCCACAGCAAATGAACTCTAGACACATGCCCCGCCTTGTGCATCTGGCTTACATGAGTCCTGGGAAATTGAACTTGGGTCCTTTGGCTTTACAGGAATTGCAGTCAGGTTCAGAGCAGAATAGTCCACCAAGCTGTACTTACAGCACTGCAAGTCATCTCTGAGGCCAAGGTTTCAAATCCTTCCACATTCCTCTTGAAAATCAACTCCAAAGCCGGGCGTGGTGGCGTATGCCTTTAATCCCAGCATTTGGGAGGCAGAGGTAGGAGGATAGCCGTGAGTTCAAGGCCACCCTGAGACTACATAGTGAGTTCCAGGTCAGTCTGAGCTAGAGTGAGACCCTACCTCGAAAAACAACAACAACAAAAATCAACTCCAAAAGGCCAAAGCCACACAGTCAGGTTATCTAGCAGCAACCCCACTCCTCAGTACCAACATTACTGTTGCAGTCAGGTTTGCATTGCTGGCAGAAATCCCTGGACCAAGAGCAGCTTTTTTAGAAAAAAAAGGTTTATTTTGGCTTACAGACTTGAGGGGACATTCCACGATTGCAGGGAAACCAACGGCATGAGCAGAGTGTGGACATCACTCTCTGGCCAACATAAAGTAGATAACAGGAACAGGAGAGCGTGCCAAACACTGGCAAGGGGAAACTGGCTATAATAGCCATAAGCCTGCCCCCAACAATACACTGCTTCCAGGACGCTTTAATTTCCAATTGTTATCAGCTGGGGAGACTAGCATTCACAATACCTAAGTTTACAGGGGACACCTGAATCAAACTGCCACAGCAGCGCTTTAATCGCTAAGGCATCTCTCCAGCCCCCAAACTTTTTTTTTTGGTGGTTCAAGTTAGGGTTTCACTGTAGCCTAGGCTGACCTGGAATTCACTATGTAGTCTCAGGGTGGCCTCAAACTCACAGTGATCTTCCTACCTCTGCCTCCAGAGTGCTGGGATTAGAGGCATGTGCCACCATACCCCGCCAAACAAACTTTTAATAACATATACATGTTAAGCCATTCATTGGAAACATGTACATGCAGATCCCTTTCTACAGTATAAAAATCAAAAGTGCCCCATCCATCGCTCCTTTCACATATAAATTTGAAATAGAACCTATCCCTTTATTTTCATTATTTAAAAAAAGTTATTGAAGCCAGACATGGTGGCACATGCCTTTAATTCCAGCACTTGGGAAACAAAGGTAGTAAGATTGTCAAGAGTTCAAGGCCACCCTGAGACTACATAGTGAATTCCAGATCAGCCTGGGCTAGAGCGAAGACCCTACCTCGACAAGCCAAAAAAAGAAAAAAAAAGGGCTGGAGAGATGGCTTAGCGGTTAAGTGCTTGCCTATGAAGCCTAAGGACCCCGGTTCGAGGCTCGGTTCCCCAGGTCCCACGTTAGCCAGATGCACAAGGGGGCGCACGCGTCTGGAGTTCGTTTGCAGAGGCTGGAGGCCCTGGCGCGCCCATTCTCTCTCTTCCCTTCTATCTGTCTTTCTCTCTGTGTCTGTCGCCTTCAAATAAATAAATAAAAAATTTTATATATATATATATATATATATATATATATATATATATATATATATATATATATATATATATATATATATGGTTGGAAAGATGGCTTAGTGGTTAAGGTGCTTGCCTGCAAAACCAAAGGACCCAGGTTCGATTCCCCAGGACCCATGTAAACCAGAGGCACAAGGTTGTGCATGCATCTGGAGTTCCTTTGCAATGGCCAGAGGCCCTGGTGCACTCATCTTTAACTGCCTTTGTCTCTCAAATAAGTAATTTATATTGCATGTCTGTGTGTAAGCATCCCAGGGTCTTTTGCCACTGCAAACAAATGCCAGTCTGGCTTCATATGGTTGACTAGAGAATTGAATTTGGGCTTACGGGCTTTGAAGCAAGTACCTTTAGCCACTGAGCCATCCTCAGGCGGCACTTTTCTTTTTTCTCTCTCTTTTTCAAGATAAGTTCTCGCTCTAGCCCAGGCTGACCTGAAATTCACTATGTAGTCTCAGGGTATCCTTGAACTCATAGTGATCCTCCTACCTGTGCCTCTAGAGTGCTGGGATTAAAGGCGTGCACCACCACGACAGGCTCCTTTATTATTTTTGATTGGTCACAAATTACATATTTAAAATTTTTTTTTGATATTTTTGTTTATTTATTTGAGAGAGACAGAGAGGGACAGAAAGAGGCAGAGAAAAATGGGCACGCCAGGGCCTCCAGCCACTGCAAACGAACTCCAGACGCATGCGCCCCCTTGTGCATCTAACGTGGGTCCTGGGGAGTCGAGCCTCCAACCGGGGTGGTTAGAATTCACAGGCAAGCGTTTAACCGCTAAGCCATCTCTCTGGCCCCGCAAATTACGTATTTTAGCTAGGAATGGTAGTGTAGGCTTGTAATCCCAGCACCTGGGAGGCTGAGACAAGAGGATCACTGTGAGTTCGAGGCTAGCCTGGGGATACAGGGTGAATTCTTAGACAACATGGGCTACAGGAGAGATCCTGTTTGGGGCGGGAGGTGGGAGGACAAGAAACTGCTCAATCCACTGCTTTTACTGAATGAATGAAATACTAGTGTACTAACCTACCAATAGGAAATGTGTGTGTGTGTGTGTGTGTGTGTGTGTGTGTGTGTGTGTGTGTGTGTGTGTGTGTGTGTGTAAACATCCCAGCGTCTCTAGCCATTGCAAACCACAGCCGACTTAAACCTTCTTTCCCAGCACTTCAGGAAGATGTGAGATTTGAACTCGCTCGGCCACCGTCGCGCTGAGGCCGGAACAGCGCAGCTCCTTCCGGGCGTCGCGGTCCGGGAAGACCGTTTGGGACTGCTCCTTCGCGACTCCAACTCCGAGTCTCTAGGCGGCTTCGCTACGGAGCCGGGCTCGGGCCCAGCGCCCAGGGCTCCCTCGGCTCGGCGGCCACAGCGGGCCCGCAGACGCTTCCGGAAGGGCCGGGAGCCGCGACCTTGAGTCGCCATGGCGACGCCGGCGGGGCTGGAGCGCTGGGTTCAGGAGGAGCTGCACTCGGTGCTGGGCCTTAGCGAGCGGCACGTCGCGCAGTTCCTCATTGGCACAGCGCAGCGCTGCGGCTCGGCCGAGGAGTTCGTACAGCGCCTGCGCGACACCGAGACGCTGGACCTCAGCGGGCCGGCCCGGGACTTTGCGCTGCGTCTGTGGAGCAAGGTGTCAGGGGCGGGGCGGGATGGGATGGGAGGCGTTGGGTGTCTTGCTTTATATATACATATATATGTATATATATATATATATATATATATATGTATGTATGTATGTATGTATGTATGTATGTATGTATGTGTGTGTGTTGGGAGGCGTTGGGTGTATATGTGTGTGTGTGTGTGTGTGTGATGGGATGGGAGGCGTTGGGTGTCTTGCTTTATGTGTGTGTGTGTGTGTGTGTGTGTGATGGGATGGGATGGGAGGCGTTGGGTGGTCTTGCTTTATTATATATGTGTGTGTGTGTGTGTGTTTTTCTATGTAGGGTCTCACTCTAGCTCAGGCTGACCTGAGTCTCAAGGTGGCTTGGAACTCATGGCAATCCTCCTACCTCTGCCTCCTGAGTGCTGAGACTACCTGGTAATTTTTTGTTGTTGTTGGTTTTTCGAGTTAGGTTGTCACTCTAGCCCAGGCTGACCTGAAATTCACTGTGGAGTCTCAGGGTGGCCTCGAATTCACAGCGATCCTCCTACCTCTGCCTCCCAGTGCTGGGATTAAAGGCGTGCGCCACCACGCCTGGCTACCTGGCTATTTATATTTTTAAATATATTTTATTTATTTATTTATTTGAGAGAGAATGGGCACGCCAGGGCCGGCAGTCACTGCAAATGAACTCCAGATGCATGCTCCCCCTTGTGCATCTAGCTTACGTGGGTCCTAGGGAATTGAACCAAGGTCCTTTTGCTTTGCAGGCAAATGCCTTAACTGCTAAGGAATCTCTCCAGCCTTGCTTCAATATATATTTTTAAAACTTTATTTTTATTTATTTATTTTTTAATTTTTTTTTATTTATTTGAGAGCGACAGAGAAAGAGGCAGAGAGAGAGAGAGAGAGAATGGGCATGCCAGGACTTCCAGCCACTGCAAAGGAGCTTCATACATGTGCGCCACCTTGTGCATCTGGCTAACGTGGGTCCTGGGGAATTGAGCCTGGATCCAGGGTCCTTAGGCTTTACAGGCAAGCACTTAACCGCTAAGTCATCTCTCCAGTCCTTATTTATTTATTTGAGAGAGAGAAAGAGACAGATAGAATGAGAGAGAGAGAATGGGTGTGCCAGGGTGTCCAGGCCACTGCAAACGAACTTTAGATGCATGTGCCACCTTGTGTGTCAGCTTACATGGGTCCTGAGAAATTGAACCTGGGTCCTTCGGCTTTGCAGGCAAGCGCCTTTCCTGCTAAGCCATCTCTCCAACCTCTGCTTTAATATATATTTTTTTGTTTGTTTTTCAAGGTAGGGTTTCACTATAGCCCAGGCTGACCTGGAACTTACTATGTAGTCCCAGGGTGGCCTTGAACACATGATGATCCTCCTACCTCTGCCTCCCAAGTACTGGGATTAAAGGTGTGCACCACCTCGCCCAGCCTTAATATTTTTGATATAAGCCTCACTACATGTTCTATGCTGGCCTGGAACTCACCATTCATCCTGGTGCTCAAGAGGCAAAACTGTGGATCTTTGGATTCTTAGGGCAAGCTGGATAGCTGGTCTAGCCAAATTGGCAAGCTCTGTTTTCAAGTGAGAGACTCTTTCAGTAAGGTGGAAGACTATTGAGGAGGACATCCAACATCAACTTCTGACCTCCATATGCACATGCACACATGTGCGCATGCACCCACACACACATGAACATACATGTTCACATGTACATATGAAAAGGACAAAAAAGCCATGCAGTCAGTTATGGTAGCCATGAAAAGAACAAAAAAACCATGTAGTCAGTTATGGTAGCTCATGCCTGTAACCTCAGCACTCAGGAACCTGAAGTAGGAGGATCACTGTGAGTTAGAGGCCAGGTTGGGTTATGGTGTGAGTTCCAGGTCAGCCAGCTGGAGTGAGACCCTGCCTCAAAAACAAAAGTCATGTAGAAGAGGAAGAGGATAGGTAACAATAAACATTGGTGCTTGTTTGCAAAGTCTAATGGCCTAGGTTGGATTCCCCAGTACTCATGTACGGCCAGATGTACAAAGTAGCACATGTATCTGTAGTTTGCAGTGGCAGGAGGTCCTGGCATGCCCATTCTCTCTCCCTCCCTCTCCCCCCCCCCCCCCGTTTGCAAATACATAGATAAAAATATTTTAGAGAAAATAAATAGAGCTGGGCATGGTGGCACATGCCTTTAATCCCAGCACTTGGGAGGCAGAGGTAGGTGGATTGCTGTGAGTTCAAGGCCACCCTAAGAGTACATGGTGAATTCCAGGTCAGCCTGGGCTAGAGTGAAACCCTACCTTGAAAAACCAAAAGTAAATAAATACTAAAAGAAAAAAGTTCAGAAGCTGAGGGCCCCATTCTGACCGATACTTGGAGTAAAGCCATGTAGAAGAGAAAGCTGAGGGCTGTTGTAAGACCAAGTGATTCCTTAGAGCTAGCTAAGCACTAGGGTAAGATTGGAAGTTGCTGACATTGCCTTATGTTCCCCACTACTAACAGGTACCCCGTAAGGTAGTAGCAGAAAAGCCAGCTCGAGCAGCAGAGAGAGAGGCCCGAGCCCTGCTGGAGAAGAACCGATCTTATACATTACTGGAAGACAGTGAGGAGAGCGGTGAGGAAGCTGTAGGCAGGGCTGGGAGCTGCCTCCAGAAGAAGCGTAGAAAACGGAAACACCTCCGGAAGAAACGCCATGAGGAGGAGGAAGATGATGAGGAAGAAGAGGTTTCTGAAACAGGGAAGAAGAAGATAGGGTAAGTCTGGGGCAAGGGGCTGGGGAAGATAGAGTTGGAATGATAAACTCTCTGGACATGCATGTTCAGTTCTGGCCTTGGCTTCAGGGGAAGTAAACAGCCAGTGGATGAAAAGCCCGCCTCTGAGGATGAGTGGGAACGATCAGAGCGAGAACGCCTTCAGGACCTGGAGGAACGGGATGCCTTTGCTGAGAGGGTTCGGCAGCGGGACAAAGATAGAACACGCAATGTCCTGGAGCGGTCTGACAAGAAGGTGAGTCAGAGTACATCGTGGAAGTCCCAAAGGTGCTCAGGTAAAACTCATTAAGTTGATTGTCGAACTGTGTCTCTGGGAGGACAGGGGGCTGCTACTATGGTTCATGTCTGGAGTAGGAGGACCCTGTGGATTTAAATTTTTCTCCAAATATATATATATATTTTTAATTGTTTTTTGTGTTTTCAAGGTAGGGTCTCACTCTAGCCCAATCTGACCTGCAATTCACTATGTAGTCTCAGGGTGAAGCTGAACTCATGGTGATCTCCTGTGTGCTGGGATTAAAGGTGTATACCACCATGCCTGGCTCTTCTCCAAATATTTTATTTATTTATTTTAAAGAGAGAATGGGTGCACTAAGGCCTCTTGCTGTTGTAAACAAACTTCAGACATTTGTCCCAGTTTGTGCATCTGGCTTTACGTGGGTACTGAGGAATCGAACCTAGGTGTTCAGGCTTTGTGAGCAAGTGCCTTTAACCTCGAGCCATTTCTCTAGTCCCCTGTGGATTTTCTAGCTCAGCCCTTTCTTGCCTTGCAGAAAGCCATAGAGAATCCTAAGTAATGCCTTGGGGGGATAGTCGGAATGGTCTTTGTGATTCCCAAGGGAAATGGCTGTGGATGTGGGAAATCTGGTCTCTTACCTTTCCACTTGGTTTCTTCTCTTAGGCTTATGAAGAGGCTCAGAAGCGCCTCAAGATGGCTGAGGAAGACCGGAAAGCCATGGTGAGTCCCAAGGTTAAGGAAGCCAAGATCTTAAGTATAAAAGAAAAGATGGATGTGGTAGTCTGTAGGGACAGAGCTGCAGAGGAAATGTGCTGTATCCATAGGGAAAGAGCTACAGAGTGGAAGCAGTGCTGTCTCCATAGGGAAAGAGTTACAGAGGGACCACAGCGCTGTGTCCATAGGGAAGGAGCTAGAGAGGGAACACAGCGCTGTGTCCATAGGGAAGGAGCTAGAGAGGGAACACAGCAC
The DNA here is from genome assembly GCF_020740685.1 of Jaculus jaculus. Classification (NCBI taxonomy): domain Eukaryota; kingdom Metazoa; phylum Chordata; class Mammalia; order Rodentia; family Dipodidae; genus Jaculus; species Jaculus jaculus. Next base: position 899,545 of record NC_059109.1, read on the forward strand.
TGGCTCCATAGGGAAGGAGCTAGAGAGGGAACACAGCGCTGTGTCCATAGGGAAGGAGCTAGAGAGGGAACACAGCACTGGCTCCATAGGGAAGGAGCTAGAGAGGGAACACAGCGCTGTGTCCATAGGGAAGGAGCTAGAGAGGGAACACAGCACTGGCTCCATAGGGAAGGAGCTAAAGAGGGAACACAGTGCTGTGTCCATAGCTAGAGAGGGAACACAGCACTGGCTCCATAGGGAAGGAGCTAAAGAGGGAACACAGTGCTATGTCCATAGGGAAAGTGCTATGGAGTGGAAGCAGTGCTGTGTCCACAGGGAAAGAGCTAAAGAGGGGATACCATGCTTTGTATGCAGTGCTGTGCTGAAGTCTCCTGAAGAGGGCTTGATTACATCAGAACCTTGGCTCTTTAGAATCAAGGGCACACTATGTGTTAATGAGTGAAATTTGGCTTTTCACCTTCTTGAGATTTGAGAAAAAAGTGTGGCTGAGGGCAGGGTTGGGCATCCATCCCATGCCCTGGGATGTGCTGACCATTAAGTTGGCATACCATCTCCAATGTCCTCCTGCACTAGTCTGTACCCATTGTGACTTTGTGATCTCTCTGAGGTTTTCCAAGTTAGTCTCCTCAGAAGGGCAGAGCCCTTGTCATTCATAAACTGGGCATTCTATATTTTTTAATTTACTTTTATTTATTTATTTGAGAAAGATAGAGAATGAATGGGCATGCCAGGGCCTTCAGCTGCTGCAAACGAACTCCAGATGCACACAGTACCTTGTGCATCTAGCTTATGTGGGTCCTGGGGAATCGAACCTGGGTCCTCTGGCTTTGCAGGCAAGCACCTTAACCACTTTGCCATCTCTCCAGCCCTTTAATATTTTCCTTATTTGAGAGAAAGAGGTGGGGGGGGGAGGGAAGAAGAGAGAGGAAGAGAGGGAGGGAGAGAAGGAGAAAGAGAAAATGAATATGAGTGTGCCAGGGACTCTAGCCACTGAAAATGAACTCCAGATGCTTGCATCACATGCATCTGGCTTACGTGGGCTGGGGAATTGAACCTGGGCCCTTTGGCTTCACAGGTGCTTTAAATGATAAACTATCTCTCCAGCCCAATTTATTCATTTTTTTAATATTTTATTTATTTATTTGGAGGGAGAGGTACCCATACCAGGACCTCATACAAATGAACTCAAGAGGCATGATTTTGTGCATCTGGCTTTACATGAGTACTCTGGGGACTTCAACTCAGGCTGTGAGGCTTTGCAATCAAGTACTTTTATCCACTGAGCGATCTCTCCAGCCCTCTTTTAGTATTTTTTTTTTCTTGTTTTTTTGAGGTAAGATCTCACTCTAGCCCAGATGACCTGCAATTCACTGAGGGTAGCCTCAAACTTGTGGTGATCCTCCTACCTTTGCCTCCCAAGTGCTGGGATTAAAGGCATGTGTCACTATACCTAGTTGTTTGTATTTGTATTTTCAAAATAGTCTTACATAGAGCTGACCTTGAATTCAGCCTTCTTTTTTTTTTTTTTAAAGGAAATTTTTTAAAGTTTTATTTATTTATTTGAGAGCGACAGACACAGAGAGAAAGACAGATAGAGGGAGAGAGAGAATGGGCGCGCCAGGGCTTCCAGCCACTGCAAACGAACTCCAGACGCGTGTGCCCCCTTGTGCATCTGGCTAACGTGGGACCTGGGGAACCGAGCCTCGAACCGGGGTCCTTAGGCTTCACAGGCAAGCGCTTAACTGCTAAGCCATCTCTCCAGCCCGAATTCAGCCTTCTGAGTGGCTAGATTACATGCATAAATCATCATGTCCAGCTCAGTTTTCTTTCTTTTATTTTTTTTTTTATAAATGTATATTTATTTATTTATTTATTTGAGAGGAAGAGAGAATGGGCGCTCCAGGGCCTCCAGCCACTGCAAATGAACTCCAGACACATGTGCCCCCTTATACATTTGGCTTATGTGGGTCCTGAAGAATTGAACCATGGTCCTTAGGCCTCACAGGCAAACACCTTAACTGCTAAGTCATTTCCCAGCCCTCTTTATTTTACTTTATTTTATTTATTTATGAGAGAGAGAGAAAGGGGGAGAGAATGAGCACCAAGGCCTCTGCAAACAAATTCCAGACACATGTGCCACCATGAGCATCTGGCTTACATGGGTTCTGGGGAGTTGAACCTGGGTTCTTAGGCTTCACAGGAAAGTACCTTAATTACTAAACCATCTCTCCAGCCCTTATTTTATTTTTATTTTTTGGTTTTTCAACAGGGTTTCACTGTAGTCTAGGCTGACCTGGAATTCACTATGTGGTCTCAGGGTGGCCTGGAACTCACAATGATCCTCCTACCTCTGCCTCCTGAGTGCTAAGATTAAAGGTGTGCACCACCACACCTGGCTGACAGTTCCAATTTTTTTTTTTTTTTTTTTTTTTTTTTTTGTAGTAGGGTCTCATTCTATCCCAACCTGACCTAGAATTCACTCTGTAGTCTTAGGGTGGGCTTGAACTCATGGCAATCCTCCTGCCTCTGCCTCCCAAGTGCTAGGATTAAAGGTGTGTGCCACCATGCCCAGCCCATTTTTTTTTTTTTTTTTGCTTCTTTTTTTAATTTATTTGAGAGCGACAGAGAACAAGGCAGATAGATAGAGAATGGGCTTACCAGGGTCTCCAGCCACTGCAGATGAACTGCACATGCATGCGCCCCCTTGTGCACCTGGCTTACGTGGATATTGGGGAATTGATCCTTGAACTGGGGTCCTTAGGTTTTACAGACAAGTGCTTAACTACTAAGCCATCTCTCCAGCCCTGGCCCAATTTTTTACACCTAGTTTAAAAATATATATTTTATTTTAATTTATTTGATAGAGAAAGGGAGAGAGAGAATGGGCATGCCAGGGCCTCTAGCCACCGCAAATGAACTCCAGAAACATGTGCCCCCTTGTGCATCTGGCTAACATGGGTCCTGGGGAATTGAACCCAGGGTCCTTTGGCTTTTCAAGCAAACACCTTAACCACTAAGCCATCCATCCAGCCCTACATAATTAAAAAAAAAAATATATATATATATATATTCACACACACACACATATACATACACACACACACACACACACACACACACGTAATTTACTTGAGAGAGAGAGAATGGTCACACAGGGCCTCTAGCCACTGCAAATGCACTCCAGATGCATGTGCCCCCTTGTGCATCTGGCTAACATGAGTCCTGGAGAATTAGACCCAGATCCTTTGGCTTTGTAGGCAAATGCCTTAACACTAAGTCATTTCTCTAGCCCCTAATTTTTTTTTTTTTTCGAGGTAGGGTTTCACTCTAGCCCAGGCTGACCTGGAATTCACCATGGAGTCTCAGGGTGGCCTCGAACTCACAGCAATCCTCCTACCTCTGCCAACCGTGTGCTGGGATTAAAGGTATGTGCCACCACATCTGGCTTTATAATTATTTCTTATATATGATTATTCCCCCACCCCAAACTATGGCCATTCAGTTTAAGAAGGTACTTGAGTGCCAGGTATGGTGGCACATGCCTTTAATCCCAGCACATGGGAGGCAGAGGTAGGAGGAAAAAGCACTTGAGTTGGTCATGGTAGCACATCCCTGTATCACTGCATTTAGGAGGTAGAGGCAGGAGGTTCAGGAGATGAAGGATTACATAGTGAGTTTGAGGCCAGCTGGGGCTATATCCTAAGACTGCCTACACAGACAAGTAACAATGAAAAAGAAAAGTAAAAAAGAAAAAATGAAAAAGTAGGTCTGAAGAGATGGTTTAGTGGTTAAGGCATTTGCCTGTGAAACAAAAGGACCCAGGTTTGATTCCCCAGGACCCATGTAAGCCAAATGCATAAGGGGGCACGTAAGCCAGATGCATAAGGGACACATGTTTCTGGAGTTCATTTGCTGTGGCTAGAGGCCCTGGTATGCCCTTTGTCTATCTTATCTCTCTTTTTCTCTGCTTGCAAATAAATAAATAAAAATTAAGAAAAAATAAAGAAATGAAAAAGAAAAACCCAGGCTGAGCATGTGGTGCTGCCTGTAATCTCAGCACTCAGGAGGCTAAGATGGGAGGCTTTGCTATGAATTTGAGGCCAGCCTGGGCTAGAGTGAGATCCTTTCTGGAAAACCATTTAAAAAAAAATAAAAGCCACCAGGCATGGTGGTACATGCCATTAATTCCAGTGCTTGGGAGGCAGAGGTAGGAGGATTGCCCTGGGTTCGAGGCCACCCTGAAACTACATAGTGAATTCCAGGTTATCCTGGGCTCTAGAGCAAGACCCTACCTCAAACAAACAAACAAACAAAAGCCAGCTGGACATGGTAGTTCACACCTTTAATGCCAGTGCTAGGGAAGCAGAGGTAGGAGGATTGCTGTTAGTTCAAGGCCAGCCTGAGTCTACAGAGTGAATTCCAGGTCAGCCTGGGCTAGATGAAGACCCTGCCTTGAAAAACCAAACAAACAGCCAGGTATGGAGGCTGTGGTAGGATTGCCATGAGTTTGAAGCAAGCTTGGGCTAAAGAGTAAATTCCAGGTCAGTGTGGGTTAGAGTGAGACCCTGCCTACCTCAAAAAGAAAAAAAAAAAAAAAAAAGAAAAAGGTGGGGGAGAAGGAATGAAGAAAACATAATTGAGGCTGAAAATTGCCCGCTCTTGGCAGTTCTAATAGTTTCTTTCCTTCCTTATCACAATCCTATTCAGATCAAGACCTCTGCTTGTAAATCCTGGATTAGCCTTTTTGTTTTTCCTTGGCCCACTGATCTGAATAAAATCATAAGAGTAAAGTATTCAAAGAATTGTTGAGGGCTGGAGAGATGGCTTAGCGGTTAAGGCACTTGCCTGCTAAGCCTGGCGACCTAGGTTTCATTCCCCAGTATGCTCATAAAGCCATATACAGAGTGGTACTTGCATTTGGAGTTCATTTGCAGTGGCTGTAGGCCCTGGCATGCCCATTCTCTCTCTCTTTCTCTCTCTCTGCTTTCAAATAAATCAGTAGGGGCTGGGCATGGTGGTACATGCCTTTAATCCCAGCACTTGGGAGGCAGAGATAGAAGGATCAACAAGAGTTCAAGGCCACACTGATAATCATAGTGAGTTCCAGGTCAGCCTGCACTAGACTGAGACCCTACCTCAAAAAATAAACAAAATCAAATAAATAAATAAAAATATTATCCAAAAAAGTTGTTGAGCCCTGTCTATGCTGACAGAAGGTGTTGCTGCTGCAGCTGCAGCTGTAGGAAAGCAGTGTGTGAGATCAGCAGGACGCACCCCAAGAAGCCTTGCTCTGGACATGAGGCTAGTCAGGCTGCTAAGGGAGGGGAAGGCAGAGCTTTAGGGTCCTGTGCCTGCCTGTTGGATAGGGAACAGTGTTGTTGGTCTAGTGACATGAGGATCTGGCTGTTCTTCCTGACCTAGGTTCCTGAGCTACGCAAGAAGTCCCGCCGAGAGTACCTGGCCAAGCGTGAGCGCGAGAAGCTGGAGGACTTGGAGGCTGAGCTGGCTGATGAGGAGTTCCTCTTTGGGGATGTAGAGCTGAGCCGCCATGAACGTCAGGAACTCAAGTACAAGCGGCGAGTACGAGACCTGGCCCGGGAGTACCGTGCTGCTGGCGAGCAGGAGAAGCTGGAGGCTACTAACCGCTACCACATGCCCAAGGAGACACGAGGACAGGTGAGGAGAAGCCTGTCATATGCGGGCATGGTCTAGGGCTTAAGCTGGCCCCTTCCTTCTCTGAAGTACTGATGGGGGAGAATGGGACTAGGCAGTAAGAGCCACTCTGTCTTCAGGTCTTCATGTACCTCTCTCTCTGTAGCCAGCTCGAGCTGTGGACCTGGTGGAGGAGGAATCAGGTGCCCCTGGGGAGGAGCAGCGGCGCTGGGAAGAGGCCCGGCTGGGGGCTGCTTCCCTAAAGTTTGGGGCCCGAGATGCTGCCTCGCAGGAGCCCAAGTACCAGCTGGTATTGGAGGAGGATGAGACCATTGAGTTTGTTCGAGCCACCCAGCTCCAGGGTGATGAGGTGAGAGGAAGGATCTGGGACATGATGAGGGACTTTGAAGCTGGTTGGAATTCATGACTTTCTCTGTCCTTCCTCAGGAGCCGTCCTCAGTTCCACCCTCATCTGCTCAGGCCCAGCAGAAGGAGTCCATCCAGGCTGTCCGTCGTAGCCTGCCAGTGTTCCCCTTCCGGGAGGAACTCCTGGCTGCAATTGCCAATCATCAAGTCCTTATTATTGAAGGCGAGACGGGCTCTGGGAAGACCACCCAGATCCCACAGTACCTCTTTGAGGAGGTTAGTCACCACACCTGCCATAACTGGCCAAGGCATTGAAACACAGTCCTGTGCACTATACATGATAGTTGGAGGAGGTGTCCTTTGCTTTCCAGCTAAATCAGGAGGCTGTTGGGAGTAAAGACTAGACCCTTTCTTCTAAACTGTTCTCACTTCCTGCCATGGTGTCCATGCCTGGTAGAAGTTAAGGACATGTGGGTCAGTAGCAAGCAGTGAGGTGGAGGGTTTAAATGTGGAACTCCTCATACATCAGCTCCATGACCCTCTTCAGGGGCTAGAGAGCCAGGAGGTAAGGGCTTACTTTCCTGCTTTTTGACTTTCTGTCCCCCCTGGTTTCTGTGTGTGTGCCTCAGTTGATCAGTACCTTTCTAGGTCAAGCCTAGCAGAGTCCTGACCTTGACCAAAGGCTGGCCCAGTCTTGTTTGTTTCCTCCTCATTTCCCCTGTCTTGCTAGCTTTTATTACTTTCAGGTGTGGCTGCCCTAGCCAGTATACTTATTAAAGGCAAACCTCTTTCTTTCATTTTTTGGTTTTGGTTTGTCAAGGTAGGGTCTCGCTGTAGCCCAGGCTGACCTGGAATTCACTATCGTCTCAGGCTTTGAACTTACAGTGATCCTCCTACCCTTGCCTCCCGATTGTTGGGATTAAAGGCCTTCATCACTATGCCTGGCCTTTTTTGAGGTAGGGTCTCACTCTAGCCTAGCCTGACCTTGAACTCACAGTGATCCTCCTACCTGTGCCTCCTGAGTTCTGGGATTAAAGATATGTGCCACCATGCCTGGCTTAAAAAATATTTCTTTTTCTTTTCTTTTTTTTAAAGTTATTTATTTATTTGAGAGCAACAGACACAGAGAAAGACAGATAGAGGGTGAGAGAAAGAATGGGCGCGCCAGGGCTTTCAGCTTCTGCAAACGAACTCCAGACGCGTGTGCCCCCTTGTGCATCTGGCTAACGTGGGACCTGGGGAACCGAGCCTCGAACCGGGGTCCTTAGGGTTCACAGGCAAGCGCTTAACCGCTAAGCCATCTCTCCAGCCCTATTTCTTTTTCTTTAGGGTTACACGAAGAAGGGTATGAAGATCGCCTGCACTCAGCCCCGGAGAGTGGCAGCCATGAGTGTGGCTGCCCGAGTAGCCCGGGAGATGGGTGTGAAGCTAGGGAATGAGGTGAGATATATGAGGACCAGGGAATGGGGAGTCCCTTGGGTCTGGGTCTCAGTTTCCACTGGCTTTAGGGTCATACATCCCAGGTTTGGGCATTGGTCCTGCCTCTCTGGTCCTAATTTCCTCAACTGCTAATGGCCCCTTTGTGACCAGGTTGGCTATAGCATCCGCTTTGAGGATTGCACGTCAGAGCGAACGGTCCTTCGCTACATGACAGATGGGATGCTTCTCCGGGAGTTCCTCTCTGAGCCTGATCTCGCAAGTTACAGGTACGCACAGGCGCCTGCTTCCCATGGGAAAGTCAGTCTTCTCTTCCCCCTGCTACGCTGCCTGCCCCCTCATTGCTGCCTATCTCCTATAATCTCTTACTTCCCACAGAGCCAGTTGGCATTGTCTTCTCATTTAACCCTCCAGGTTTTTTTTTCTTTTTCTTTTTTTTTTTGGTTTTTTGAGGTAGGGTCTCACTCTAGCCCAGGCTGACCTGGAATTCATTATGTAGTCTCAGGGTGGCCTCAAACTCTCGGCAATCCTCCTATCTCTGCCTCCCAAGTGCTGGGATTAAAGACGTGCTCTACCATGCCTGGCTTTTGGTTTTGGGTTTTGGCTTTCCTAGGTAGGGTCTTTCTCTAGCTCAGGCTGTCCTGTGTAGTCTCAGGGTAACCTTGAACTCATGGCGATCCACACCATTTCTTGAATCTTTATGGCTCTGATGTCTTAGAACTGACTAGTAGGTCCCATGGAAATGGGCAGAACTCTACCTTTGCATTTCTAGGGCTTAGGAAACTAGGATGAGGATGACAGAGTGCTGTGGAGACTGGAAGTACTATGAAAGGCCGTTACAGGGCACTTAGCTGTTGTTTAGAGGGGAGAAACATTCTGGCTTCTTCAAAGTATGTAAAAGGCTATTAAATGGGAAGCAGGTTCAGGTTTCCTGTGACCTTAGATAGCACTTCTAGGAACCTGGGGGAAGGTACAGGGAGACAACCAGCTTTATACCCATAGTTGAGTAACCCTTGGATGGAGATGCCAGGGCCAATTGGAGTGTTTGACTCTAGCCAGCTCTGCACCTTCAGTCCAGGTTACAGGTAGCACTATCTGTGACTAGTGAGCTATCATGAGATAGTTAATTGAGTAAACACCTGCTGACACAGAGAAGGGATTCATGGATAGGGTGAGGAGGAAAGGGGTGGTTCAGCAGTATGTGCCTTTTCAACTCTTTGAAGGCTGTGGTTTCTGGTTTCATTAGATCATGGTGGTCACTACCTAGTCTTGGCTGATCTAGAATTTTTATGTCTCAGTCCTAGGATTACAGATGGAAGACACGTGTTAAATTTTCCCTTAAAAACATTTATTTTTCTCCTTCTTCCAGTAAAAGCACTGCTGATTCAAGTAGAGTCTTGTTTCTGATCCAGAGATGTCAGACTTGTTTCAGACCTGGCTTCTAGACTTCTGTCTGCCAAGGCCAGGACTGACTGCAAATCACAGAACCCATCCTTTGCACACCTTCTGCCAAAATTAATGATTGGTACACTTGGCTTCTTAGACTTCTCCGTCTGCATTCATTCTGGGTTGCTCTGTCTCTCTTTCTCAAATGGGGACCTGGTGTCCAATCCTGCACTACCAGCCCTCCTCCCTCATTGCTTCCTCTCTTCTTCTCCAGTGTGGTGATGGTCGATGAAGCTCATGAACGGACCCTGCACACAGACATTCTCTTTGGATTGATCAAGGATGTTGCTCGATTTCGACCTGAGCTCAAGGTCCTGGTAGCTTCAGCCACACTGGATACTGCCCGCTTTTCCACCTTCTTTGATGATGCCCCTGTCTTTCGCATCCCTGGACGCAGGTTTCCAGTTGACATCTTCTACACCAAGGTACTCCTTGGGAGGATGGACTTCAGTCTAAGGCAGAGAGAGGAGCTGGGGCCTGTGGTCCCAAGGAGAGAAGGGTCTCATGGGCAATCCAAAGAGGAACAGGATGAAGGGTGCGCTGAGCTTGTAGAAGAGCTTGCACAGCTGGCCTTTCTGTAACCTCATGTCTTCCTCCTCCCAAGGCTCCAGAAGCTGACTACCTGGAAGCTTGTGTTGTATCTGTGCTGCAGATCCACGTGACTCAGCCCCCTGGGGATATCCTGGTGTTCCTGACAGGACAGGTATGTTCTGGGATGGGAAAGGGGTAGTATGTCCTAGGGGAGGACAGGCTAGCATGTGGCAGGACAGGTGTGTTTTGGGTTGGGAAAGGGATGATATGTCCTGGGGGAGGATAGGGCTGGTTGTGGCCTTCTGTGACTCTGTGACTCTGTGACCCCTGATGCCCTCTGTTCCACATCCAGGAGGAGATTGAGGCTGCCTGTGAGATGCTCCAGGACCGCTGCCGCCGACTGGGTTCCAAAATCCGGGAGCTCTTGGTGCTACCTATTTATGCCAACCTGCCCTCTGACATGCAGGCTCGTATCTTCCAGCCCACACCCCCTGGAGCCCGAAAGGTGAGGTGGAGAAACCTTAGCTCTTGCGCCTACAGTACACATGGTAAATGGTAAGCCAGGTATGTGCTGGGCACTGCTGCAGACACAGCTGAAGAGCAGCCAGCCCCTCACCTCCTGGCTAGAGAGAAGATGAAGGGAGTAAGCACTATAGAGATTCAGAGAGGAATGGATGCACTTCTGTTCCAGGAGGTAGGATTTGATGTGGACCTTTTAGGAAAAATGGCTGAGAATCCAAAAAAGCAGCTGAGATGTGCTTGAGGTCAGAGTGCAGCTAGAGAAATTTGCCAGCACTCGGGAGGCAGAGGTAGGAGGATTGCCATGAGTTCAAGGCCACCCTGAGATGACAGAGTTAATTCCAGGTCAGCCTGGACCAGAGAGAGACCCTACCTCGAAAAACCAAAAAAAAAAAAAAAAAAAAAAAGAGAAATTTGAATGGCACAGCAATGGGACAAGGTTGAATTAGCTGAGGGCTGAGATGGAGGCCTTTGATGGCAGGTGGAAGCATTTGGACTTTACCACAGGCAAGTGGTAACCAAAGGGTTTTGAGAAGAACTTTCATCGAACAAAAAATTAACAAGGGGCTGGAGACGAGTCTCAGTAATAGAGTGCTTGCCTGCTTGCCTTGCATGTATGTGGCTCTGGCTTCCATCCCCAGTGCATGTGTGGGAGGGATTTCGCTCCTGAGTGCTGGGCTAAGGGATACACTGATAAAGTAAGACAAAGTCCCTGCCCTTAAAGGACTTACAGTCTGATGGAAGGAGACAGTGGAAATGTAAATAAATACCAGTTTATAGAAGGTGCTATGAAGAGATTTAAGGCAGCATGGGAAAGTAGAAACTGGCTCTGGGAGTGGAGGGTGAGGAAGACCAGGAAGGTGTTTCTTGGGCTGTCTCTCCATAAGGCCAAGGTGGAGTAGTAGGAAGGAAGAGGGGAGGAGTACTCCACTGAGGAAATGCTGGTGCAGAGCATCTGAGGAAAGGGTGTATGTATCTGGATGGACAGAATAACTATAGGAGTAGGAAGGACACTCAGTGAGGCCAGAGAGACAGCCAAGGATGTGGTGGTCCAGGCTTTAAGCGGCTTAGATTGAATTCTGTTGTACAGTGGGAAGCCATCAAGGATCTGTGTGTGGTGTGATATTTTACATTTACAGGGGACCACCTGCTTCTGCTAAGTGTAAAATGTGTGTTTATATTTTAGAAAGGTTTTTTTTGTTTGTTTGCAATTTTTTTAAATTATTTATTTATTTGAGAGCAACAGACACAGAGAGAAAGACAGATAGACGGAGAGAGAGAATGGGCGCACCAGGGCTTCCAGCCTCTGCAAACGAACTCCAGACGCATGCGCCCCCTTGTGCATCTGGCTAACATGGGACCTGGGGAACCGAGCCTCGAACCGGGGTCCTTAGGCTTCACAGGCAAGCGCTTAACCGCTAGGCCATCTCTCCAGCCCTGTTTGCAATTTTTTTGAGGCAAGGTTTCACGCTAACCCAGGTTGACCTAGAGCTCACTGTGTGTTTCTAGGCTAGCCTTAAACTCATAGCAATCCTCCTACCTCAGCCTCCCAAGGCCTGGAGAGGTGGCTCAGCAGGTAAAGGTGCTTGCTTACAGAGCCTGACGGCCTGGGTTTGATTCCCAATACTACTTAAAGCCAGATACATAAAATGGCATATATGTCTGGAGTTAATTTGCAGTAACAAGAGATCCTGGCCTGTCCGTTCTCTCTCCCTCTCTCTTTCTTCCTCTCTCTCTGCTTGCAAACAAATAAAAATTATAAAAAGATGTGAACCACCATACCCAGCTTGGTTTGTATTTTAGAAGGACCATTCAGACTACATGTGACAGAGGGTTGGAGTAGAAGCAGGGAGAGGAGCTATGAGGCTGTCACTGGAAGTGACATGTGCAGATGAATATGGAAATTGAGAACTTGTAGTGAGGTAGAAGGAGCAGAACCTGGGCATTCCCACCCTGTATCTGTGAAAGAAAATCCTGAAACCCTGTCTCTAATTTCTTCATTATAACCCGGCTGACTTCTCACTTTCTGTTGCCTTGTCCCCTCCTTTCACAGCACGTGCTTTTCCATTCCTTGCTTTCCAGGACTTACTTTTTTTTTTTTTTTTTTTTTTTTGGTCTTTCAAGGTAGGGTCTCACGCTAGCTCAGGCTGACCTGGAATTCACTCTACATTCTCAGGGTGGCCTCGAACTCAGTGATCCTCCTACCTTTGCCTCCTGAGTGCTGGGATTAAAGGCATGTGCCACCATGCCCGGCTACAGGACTTACTTTTTGTGGACATCTAGGTGGGTTTGAATCCTTGGGTTCATTGTCCTCTCTCGTTTAGGTAGTGGTGGCAACAAACATTGCAGAAACATCGCTCACCATTGAGGGTATTATTTACGTGCTGGATCCAGGGTTCTGTAAACAGAAAAGCTACAATCCCCGCACAGGCATGGAGTCGCTCACCGTTACCCCCTGCAGCAAGGTTAGCCTGGGTCTCCATGGGGTAGAGGGGACCAGGATTGTCCCACAGGGAAGATCCAACTCAGAAGTAGCATTGTGGGTGCTTAGAGGGCAAGGATAGTCTGCATCCTCAGAGTTTTTGAGTAAATACTGTCCTTCCTCTTCTTTCCCTGACCCTATGGTTAACCAGTCTGCCTCCTCTTTCTTCCCAGGCCTCAGCCAATCAGCGGGCTGGCCGGGCAGGCCGGGTAGCTGCAGGGAAGTGCTTCCGCCTGTATACAGCCTGGGCATATCAGCATGAGCTAGAAGAGACGACAGTTCCTGAGATCCAGAGGACTAGCCTGGGCAATGTCGTGCTGCTGCTGAAGAGCTTAGGTAGTTGAGCTACTCGGGGGCATGGGACATTGAAGTCACTGGGGCTTATGGGAAAATACTTTTCTAACCCTGACACCTTGCTCAGGGATCCATGACCTAATGCACTTTGATTTCCTGGACCCTCCACCATATGAGACCCTGCTGCTGGCTTTGGAGCAGCTGTATGCTCTGGGAGCCCTCAACCATCTTGGGGAGCTTACCACGGTAAGTTGGCAAGACAACATGAGCTAGGGCAGGATGAAGAAAAGGGTCCCTGTGGTGGTATTGCCTGGGTGCCTGTCATGGTGGAGAGAACTTAAAGGCAAATTGACTTCTTTTTTTTCTTAGTCTGGTCGCAAGATGGCAGAGCTGCCTGTGGACCCCATGCTATCTAAAATGATCTTGGCCTCTGAGAAGTAAGCCTTCCCATTCCATCTGGGCCCCTGGCATACAAACTGTATTTTGAACCATCTCTTCTTTCTTCTCATATTGTTCATCATGTTTTTCTTTTTCTTTTTTTTCAAGCAGAGTCTCATTCTAGCCTAAGTCTTCCTACCTCAACCTCCCAAGTGCTGGGATTTAAAGGCGTGAGCCACTACATCCAGCTCTATCATATTATTACTCCTTTCTAGGCCCTCGGATCTGTAAATCACTGTCCTGTCCTGGGCATGATGGTCAGTGGTTAAGATAGACAGATATGAGGAAAGCTGAGGGCCATGAGTGGAAGTGGAAGCTGGTTTGTCTGTGATGGGTTCTGAGAGGGCTGCCTCTGGAACTTGGTCCTTCCAAACATTTCAGACTGGAACATTTAGATGGGGCTCTCTACAAGACATTTATTTCCCTGCTGTGGTTGAGATCAGAGATCTTTCCCCAAGGCACATATCCTTCTATACTGTCTTCAGTACTTCCTCCCCCTCCCCCCGTGGGTATCCTTCCTATGTAACAGGTTTCTCTGTGGTTCCTGCAGGTGCCCCTGTCACTAGACTCTTATTTGCTGTCTTGATTCGTAGCCATTGTCCCTATGGCCTTCCCCACGAGGGAAGCAGCTATCACCTTTCCTTCCTTGCCTGTTCTTTTCTGTGGCATCCTGCTTTGAACACTTCATCCTCTTCCTGTCCTGCCCAGGTATAGCTGTTCAGAGGAGATCCTAACGGTTGCCGCCATGCTCTCTGTCAACAACTCCATCTTCTACCGGCCAAAGGACAAAGTTGTCCATGCTGACAATGCTCGGGTCAACTTCTTTCTTCCTGGTGGGGACCACCTGGTTCTGCTAAATGTATACACACAGGTCACTGGGCTTGAATGAATGGGAATGTGGGAGATGTGGGGGAGTCCAGTCCTGTTGTATATAAGACACCCACCCTTTTGAACCCTCTTCACAGTGGTCTGAGAGTGGCTACTCCTCCCAGTGGTGCTATGAGAACTTTGTACAGTTCAGATCAATGCGTCGAGCCCGGGATGTACGGGAGCAATTGGAAGGGCTCTTAGAGCGTGTGGAAGTTGGTCTGAGTTCCTGCCAAGGGGACTACATCCGGGTACGCAAGGTTAGTGTTTCTTCAGTCTGCTGCTGTCTGTCCAGGACCTCTGAGGAAGACGTCTCCCTGAGAGCACCTGGTGCTAGTTTGCCCCTGCTGGAAGATCTTCTCTGGAGCTCATTCTTTCTTAAACCATAAGTTCTTTACACATCCCTTACCGTTCTAGCTCTCCAAAAATCTGAACTTAAAAGGTAGTGAAGCCGGGCGTGGTGGTGCACGCCTTTAGTCCCAGCACTCAGGAGGCAGAGGTAGGAGGATCACCGTGAGCTCGAGGCCACCCTGAGACTACATAGTGAATTCCAGGTCAGCCTGGGCTGGAGTGAGACCCTACCTTGAAAAAAAACAATCAAAAAAGAGGTAGTGAGCCAGCATCCCCAAACATCTGCCTGACACACTGGCTTTCTTCCTTCCTGCTCCTTAGGCAATTACTGCTGGTTACTTTTACCACACGGCACGGTTGACACGCAGCGGTTACCGCACAGTGAAGCAGCAGCAGACAGTGTTCATTCATCCCAACTCCTCCCTATTTGAGCAGCAGCCTCGCTGGCTGCTCTATCATGAGCTTGTCTTGACCACAAAGGAGTTCATGAGACAGGTAAGGGACCACTGCCTGCCCAGGAAGGTGGAGACTGTTAAGAGACAGTATATATTGGTAATCTTAGAGCTCAGAATCATGTTGCTGGGACAGAAACAAGACTGTTTTCATGTAGGACCAAACAGAAGGGTTATATAGGTTGGTGATACACCACTCAAATAGCATGATGCTATAGTTCCAATTCTCAGCAACCACCATAAAAGAACAAAAAACAAAAACAACAGCAACAAAAAAACCTTTCAAAGCTGGAAAGATGGCTTAGCAGTTAAGGTGATTGCCTGTGAAGCCTAAGGACCCATGTTCAATTCCTCAGTACTGCATAAGCCAGAGGTACATGGTGGCACATGTATCTGGAGTTCATTTGCAGTGGCTAGAGGCCCTCGTGCACCTATTCTGTCCTTCACTCTCTCTCTCTGCTTCTTTCCTCCCCTCAAGCAAATAAGTAAAATAAAAACTTTACATAGGAAGTAAAATAAAAAAAGGGAAAGGAAAAGTAGAGGCTGGGGAAATGGCTCATTTGCCAGCCAGGTTCAATTCCCCAGCATCCATATAAAGCCAGACTATGTCTCAAAGAAGGTGGAGACCCAGACAACTCCTCAGACCTCCACTTGCATGCTGTGACACACATTTCTTTTTTTTTTTCAAGGTAGGGTTTCTCTGTAGCTCAGGGTGACCTGGAATCCACTATGTAGTCTCAGGCTGGCCTGAAACTCTCAGAAATCCACCTACCTTTGCCTCCTGAGTGCTAGGATTAAAGGTGTGAGCCATCACACCTGGCTAACATATATATATATTTTCTTTTTGAGTTAGAGTCTCACTCTAGCCCAGGCTGAGTAACCTAGAATTTGCTCTGTTATCCCAGGCCAGTCTTGAGTTCATAGCAAGCCTCTTACCTCTACCTCCTTAGTGGTGGGATTTTTTTTTTAATTTTTATTTATTTATTTATTAGAGACAGACAGACAGAAAGAGGCAGAGAGAAGGAGAGAGAGAATGGGCACGCCAGGGCCTCTAGCCACTGCAAACGAACTCCAGATGCGTGCGCCCTCTTGTGCATCTGGCTAACGTGGGTCCTGGGGAATGGAGCTTCGAACCGGGGTCCTTAGGCATCACAGGCAAGCGCTTAACCACTAAGCCATCTCTCCAGCCCTTTTTTTTCTTTTTTGAGGCAGGATTTCCCTGTATCCCAGGCTGGCCTTGAACTCACAATGATACTCCTACCTAAGCTGGGATTAAAGACATGCACCATCATACTTGACGCCATACCTTTTTCAATATTTTACTTATCTTTAAATGTTTGTTTATTTGAGAAAGAGGGAGGGCTGGAGAGGTGGCTTAGTGGTTAATGCGTTTGCCTGCAAAGCCAAAGGACCTCAGTTCAATTACTCAAGATCCATATAAGCCAGATAGATGCACAAAGTGGCACATGCATCTGGAGTTCATTTGCAGTGGCTAGAAGCCCTAGCACGCCCATTCTCTCTCTCTCTCCCTGCCTCTTTCCCTCTCTCAAATAAATAAATAAAATTTGTAAATAAATAAATAACGGGAGGGAGGGAGGGAGGGAGAGAAAAACAATGGGTGTACCAGGGTCTCCAGCTACTTCATACAAACTCCAGACACATGAGCCACCTTGTGCATCTGGCTTATGTGGGACCTGGGGACTCCAACCTGGGTCCTTTGGCTTTGTAGGTAAGTGCCTTAACTGTGAAGCCATCTCTCCAGTCCTCCATACCTTTATTTTTAGTTCTTTTAAAATTAAAAAATGGGGGGGGGGGTACATGCTTTTAATCCCAGCACTCGGGATGCAGAGGTAGGAGGATCACCATGAGTTTCAGGCCACCCTGAGATTACACACTAACTTCCAGGTCAGCCTGGGTAGAGTGAGACCTGACCATGAGGGGGGTGGGGGAGAAGTGGGTTAGTGGCTGGGAACATAAAAACAGCACCTAGACTTGAAGTGCCACCTGCTGATACAGACACATCATTGCAGGTGGAGAGGCTCTTTGCCCCTTTAGGAAACATTAAATTGCCTATTTAAATTGTAATCCAGGTGGCTCTGGGGTTAAAGGTGCTTGCTTCCAAAGCCTACCAGCAATTCCCTAGTATACACATAAAGTGAGATCTACAAAGTGATACATGCATCTAGAATTGGTTTGTAGCAGAAAGGCCCTGGTGAAAATACACACATACACACACACAGTCATTAGGCTTTGCAGGCAAATGCCTTAACCACTTAGCCATCTCTCCAGCCTCCCAAGAAACTTTTTTTTTTTTTCCCAAGAAACTTTTTTTGACCACACTCAGGTTCTAGTTTGGAATGAAAGAATCTACCCACTTATCTTTCCTGTCTTCCAGGTACTGGAGATTGAGAGCAGTTGGCTTTTGGAAGTGGCTCCCCACTACTATAAGGCCAAGGAGCTAGAAGATCCTCACGCGAAGAAAATGCCCAAAAAAGTAGGCAAGACGCGAGAAGAGTTAGGGTAGAGAAGGGACACAGAACCTGACAGTAGTGCCTCCTTTTCCTTTCACACATTATTTAATATCTATTAAATAAAGTTATTTTTGGAATAAAGCTTTGGGATATAGACAAAGTGACGTGAAATTAATTCCACCTCATATCACTTAAACTTTATTATTTACAAGTTAAATTACATAGCAGCTTTACACAGCATGAAATGGGAAGGGAGGAAGGGAAGGAGCGAGCAGAGTGGAAGGCAGCTGGCTCGGGAGAAACTTGGCCACCTCCACCTCTGTGCGTCTTCAGTGCTGCCTCCACCAGAGTTCTGGATCAGGCCTTGGGACACACATGTAAGCTGGGCTCCGGCTCTGACAGCCCCAGGGCCACCAGAGCTCCCATCAGCAGCTTCTTCACAGGCGCTGAAGGTGAGTGTGAAGGCATCAGCTACAGAGAAAGATTAATGGCAGGTGACAAGGATAGCACAGATGTTCTATTCTCCACTGCACTCCTACCCAGTCCCGACTCACCTTGTCTAAGTGATGGCGACAAATGAGTCCACTGGAATTCAAGTAGAAGGTGGAATATGCATCGTAGGCCCTGGGGAAGGGAGAAACTTTCTGATGGAGGTCACCTGTCCAAGGCTTAATTCAAGCATTTGTTTAAAATTTTTTTTTTTGTTGTTTTGTTTTTGTTTTTCAAGGCAGAGTATCTCTCTAGTCCAGGCTGACCTGGAATTCACTATGTAGTCCCTCGGGGTTGCCTCAAACTCACTGTGATCCTCCTACCTCTGCCTCCTGAGTGCTAGGATTAAAGCATGCGCCACCATGCCCAGCTAAATAATTTTTTTAAATATTTTATTTATTAGAGACAGAAAGGCAGGCAGACAATGGGCATGCCAGGGCTTCCAGCCACTGCAAACAAACTCGATGCATGTGCCACCTTGTGCATCTGGCTTACATGGGTACTGGGGAATTGAACCTGGGTCCTTCGGCTCCTCTGGCAAGTGCCTTAACTGCCAATCCCTCTCTCCAGTCCTAATTTTTTTTTTTTTAATTTGCAAGCAAAGAGAGAGAAGAGACTCAGAGGAGTGTTAAGAGGCAAAGCCTGCTGATTTCTTAGGATTCTACCAGCCAGGAAATTTACTAGGTACACATTGTGAAACTCAATTTAGGGAGGCAGTATTTCTGTTATGTGAGACAGGGCTTTTGTAGCCCAGGCCAGCCTGGGAATTACTATGTAGCTGAAGATGGCCTTGAACTCCTGATCATACAGAAAGCAGGAGTTTTTATTCAGTAGCTACATTTGTCAGGTCCAGGTAACATACACGAAGAAACTGAAGTTCAGGGGTTTTCTAATATACTTAAAATCCCAATTTTAGGGTTGGAGAGATGGTTTAGCAATAAAGGCACATGTCCGAAAAGCCAAAGGACCCAAGTTAAATTCCCCAGGACCCATGTAAGCCAGAAGCACAAGGTGACACATGCATCTAGCATTCATTTGCAGTGGCTGAAGGCCCTGGTGCACCCATTCTCATTCTCTGTGTGCCTCTTTATCTCTCAAAAAAAGAAATAAAAATATTTTTAGGCTGGAGGAATGGCTTAGTGGTTAAGGTGTTTGCCTGCAAAGCCAAAGGACCCTGGCTTGATTCCCCAAGACCCACGTTAGCCAGACACACAAGGGGGCACAGGAGTTTGTTTGCAGTGGCTAGAGGCCCTGGATTGCCTATCCTCTCCCTCCACCCTTTCTCTGTTAAATAAATAAAAAGTTAGTTAAAAAAAAAAATAAGATTCCCTACTCTCAAATCTGTAGTCAAGACAGGGACAGTCAATGTTGCTGGGAGACTAGATCATAAACTTAAGATGGTACACTTAGGGAACTGACGAGTTCAGGGCCTTTTTTCATGTTCTTACCGGTAAAGCTCCTCTTTATCACGTTTGTAGAAACGAAGTAAAAGCATGTGGATGGGTAGTCCTACCAGCCGCCAGCGGGCTTGCAGAGTCCAGTTCTCAGGGTGGCGGGTCAGCTGTAGAACCTCCACCCGAAGCTGTGCAAAATAGTTCCAGGCCAGGAAGCGGCAAAGGGTCAGCGACAGAATGTACCATGTCCGGCCTCTGTGAAGAGGGAACATGACAGCAGGCTCAGAAAACCAAGCTGTCTTCTGTCCAAGGAATTAGGGAACAGTTGTGAGGAGCAGCCCAGGATCTTCCTGGAAAAGGGCTAAGTGCAAAGCACTCAGTCCTCCTCCAAGACCTACCCTTGCCCCAACTCTCACTTGGTACGCAAGTGCAGGATCTCATTGATGAACTCCACATCGGATGAATAGAGAGAGTAGTCGTGGGAGTGAAGAAAGAGGTTGGGAAGCTAGGTGGAAGAAGATGGCATCAACTCAGTGGGAAAGCTAGAATCTTTTTTTGCAGTGTAGCTCAGTCTGGCCTTGAATTCACAATCCTCCCTTGGCCTCCTAGGTGATGAGACTGCAGCTGTGCCACAAGTCTGATTCATTTCTTGGGCCTCCTTGTCTTCCCCCGTCTAAATGAAAGGTCATCTTATCCTATGTGTAACTCCCCTAATCCAAATAAGGGGGAATCTGTTCCCTCAGGAAAATGTGCATGGCACCATTTCATGCCTGCCTCATGGTTCTAAGAACTCGGATGACCGTCTCCATATCCTTCCCGCTATAAATGAATGCCACTTTTCAACTGACTTACCTCTTGTCTCAGTCTCTCGTACATGACAGCCAGGTGTTCCTCCATACTTTCATCTCCTGATGGAGTGGCAGGGGTAGGATGGGCAGGTCCAGGGGCTTGGAAAGGGATTAAAGCCCCAGGATAGGGGCAGGGCGGTCCTTCAAAAAGGCTCCTAAGCCCATCCAGACAACCACTGTGCAACTCAGGTCCTGGTACCTCCTCCCTCTTTCTCAGAGGGAGGACTACCCATGGTGAGTTGAGGGCCTGAACCTGAGGGAGAGGCAGTGGGGCAGGCCAGGAAAGAGAGCAGATGAGAGGGTGTGGAGGAGGAGAGGACCAGAGGAGAGAGAAAGATGAGGCAGTGGGTGTAGTGGAGGGGGGCTGGAGGGGTGGGAATGGCAGAGTCCTTGAAGAAAGCTGGTCCTAAAGAAACAGAAGGGATAAAAAGAATTTAGGGCTGGAGAAATATGACTTAGTGGTGATGGTGTTTGCCTGCAAAGCCAAAGGACCCAAGTTCAATTCCCAGGACCCACGTAAGCCAGATGCATAATGTGATGCATGTGTCTGGAGTTCATTTGCAGTGGCTGGAGGCCCTGGTTAGCCCATTCTCACTCCTCTCTACTAAAGATAAAAATATTAAGCCAGGGGTGGTTGTGCACACCTTTAATCCCAGCACTTGGGAGGCAGAGGCAGGAGGATTTCCATGAGTTTGAGGCCACTCAGAATACACAGTGAATTCCAGTTCAGCCTGAGCTACAGTGAGACCCTACCTCGAAAAACAAACAAACAAAAAAAAGCCAGGCATGGTGGTGCATGCCTTTAATCCTAGCACTCAAGAGGCAGAGGTAGGATTGTTGTGAGTTCAAGGCCACCCTGAGCCTACATAGTGAATTTCAGGTCAGCCTGGACTAGTGTGAGACTCTACCTTGAAAAACCAAAATAATACAAAAATTTTTTTAAAAAATTAGCTGCCTAAACTGGGGAGGGTGGCACATGTCTGTAATCCCAGTACTTGGGAACAAAGGAGGTCGAGGTCCGGTCTACACAGTGAATTCTAGGTCAGCCAGGGCTGCCTAGCATTACTCAAAACAACAAAAATTCACTCAAGCTGTGCGTATCAACAGGCTTCCCATCCTAACTACTCTTAACAGAGAGACAGAATTACCAGAGGAAAAAAGGAATGGACTCATTTCCATTCCTACTGAAAGCAGGAGTTTCAGAACACAGGTACAAATATTAGAAAGCACCTCTACATTTGATTCCAACGTGGGCTGGAGAGATGGCTCAGCAGTTAAGGTCACTTGCTTGTGCACACCTTTAATCCCAGCACTTGGGAGGCAGAGGCAGGAGGATTGCCATGAGTTCGAGGCCACCCTGAGAATACACTGAATTCCAGGTCAGCCTGAGCTACAGTGAGACCCTACCTCGAAAAACAAAACAAAACAAACAAAAAAAAAAGCCAGGCATGGTGGTGCATGCCTTTAATCCTAGCACTTGAGAGGCAGAGGTAGGAGGACTGCTGTGAGTTCAAGGCCACCCTGAGCCTACATAGTGAATTTCAGGTCAGTCTAATGGCCCTGGTCCAATTCCCCAGTACCCACATAAAGCCAGATGTACAGTGGGGCTTGAGCCTGGGATTCTGTTTGCAGTAGCAAGAGATCCTGATGAGTCCATTCTCGTATTAGTTTTTTTTTTTTTTTAAGATTTCAATGTGTTTATTTGGGGGGGGGCAATTTCACTTCTCTGATATCAAGAATCACAAGTACAGATTTGATGAATGAATAAGGGTTTTTTTTTTTTTTTTTCTTTTTGGAACATGGATGAACTACAGCATGTCTCCATGACTGTGAGGCAAATATCACAGCCGTAACGTAGATGGGAAAAAATATTCAGGTGAAGGTATGGACTTAATTCCAACTCTACTGTGTAACTGTCAAGACTTCCCCTATGACCCAGTGTCCTATAAATGTTATATAAACGATGATGAAGACTCGCTGGGTTATTAGGAGACCGTAAGAGATAACAAGTAAAGGTTTGCAACCCATAAAGTAATAATAAATGGAAGCTATTCTCATCTTGGCCCCATTAAATGACACAACCCAGCAGAGTGTTATACGCTAAACTACATCCTCCCTGGTTTAACGCTGACACAGTGAGGCCCGGAGGTCACGGTCAGGACTCAGGCGGCTTCTCTGCGGGGGGCGTGGCACCCCCGCGGCTCGGACACACGCCGCAGCCCAGCCTTCGCGCTCCGACGCTCTCCAGATGCGGGACGCGCGGGCTGTACGGCCGGTCGCTCCGAGCGAACCTCTCCACCCTGCCCTTCAAGTCACCTCCAGGAGCAGGTAACGGCGGAGGAGGGCGGGTGCGACAAGCACACGCCCGCCCTCCGCCGCCTCCTCCTCAGGGCCCCGGCCGAACCTCGCAGACTCTGACCCAGTCCCAGCGCGCCGGGGGCCACGGTGGGCAGGGGCGGCGGAGGCACTGCGCCTGCGCGAGCCCGCCGCGCCCCGCCCCGCCCCGCGCCCCGGCTCCGCGGAGGGTCTCTTCCGTCTCCCCCTGCCCGGTTCCGGCTCTCACCTGGGGTCGGGCCTGGTAGGCACGGAGGCAGCGGCCAAGACGCCGCGCTGCCCGCCGGCCCGGGTGGTACATGGTCTTCGGGAGCGGAGAGGGCGCCTCCAGAGTCCGGCCTCTTCACAGCGCGAGTACGCCCCCGAGCCGGCTTCGTGAAGGGGAAAGGAGGGAGGGGGCCGAGGTGGCGGGGGAGGGAAGCGGAGACACTGCGCCTGCGCACTGCGCGGGCTGAGCCGCCGCTGTCTCAGCACGCATGCGTCCACCCGAACCGCCTTGGAGCGCTTGCGCGGCCAGCTGCCCTAGCGGAGAAGCTTGAGATGAAAAGGGAGTCAGGGGTGGGTTGGGCTGAAATAATGACAACCAAGTTTTATTTTTTAATTTTTATTAACATTTTCCATGACTATAAAAAATATCCCATGGTAATTCCCTCCCGCCCCCTTTCTTTGAAATTCCATTCTCCATCATATTACCTCCCCATCTCAATCATTGTACTTACATATATACATTATCAACCTATTAAGTACCCTCCTCCCTTCCTTTCTCTCCCCTTTATATCTCCTTTTTAACTTACTGGCCTCTGCTACTAAGTATTTTCCTTCTCATGCAGAAGCCCAATCATCTGTAGCTAGGATCCACATATGAGAGAGAACATGTGGCGCTTGGCTTTCTGGGCCTGGGTTACCTCACTTAGTATAATCCTTTCCAGGTCCATCCATTTTTCTGAAAATTTCATAACTTAATTTTTCTTTACTGCTGAGTAGAATTCCATTGTATAAATGTGCCACATCTTCATTATCCACTCATCAGTTGAGGGCCATCTAGGCTGGTTCCATTTGCCAGCTATTATAAATTGAGCAGCAATAAACATGACAACCAAGTTTTTCAGTAGCCGTAATGATAAAAATAAATACTTTTATTGCTGTGGTTGAAAATAAGATACAAACGATTTGAAGCTGACAAGCCTGTTGAATGAATGAACGAGGAGTCCATTCATTGCAAGGGCTGGCTTTGGCTGTGTCCTGTAGTGAGGGAGAAAGAATACTGACTTTGGAGGTGTGAGAGGAAAGTTTGATCACCAAGGCCGGGTGCTGCGTCGTTCCTGCAGGTTTCGAATAAACCTGGCGTTGAGTATGTCCCCACCCACTGTCCAGGACTGGGCTGGTGGACCCTGGGCCTGTGGAGGAACTGTGTGCACAGGTTCCTCCCCCGGCCCATGCTGTGACAAGACCAGCTCCTCACTGGCAGACCTGGTGGACCACGACATGGAGAGTGTGTCATAGAGGTGCCTAAGTGGGAGTTACATCTACAGGTTTGGCAGGCCTTAGACGCTAAGTTTGCATATTAGAGAAGGACAAAGGGAAGCACCAGGGTTTAACCATGGAGAGGGAGGCTAGTAACAGGTTAGGTAGAAGATGTGTGGGAGGAAGAGGAAGCAGCCAGGAGTAATGTTAGGCCCAGTCAGGAAGTGTTGGGAGCTCACCTATTTTCTGCTTCGCGTTCCCCCAGCTTCAATTCTTGGCTGCCTGTGGAGATACCAGGCATCTTGGGAAGATTGGAGTAGAGTGTGTGGCTTACTTGATGTAAGATGCAGTGAATACTTACCTGCATTGGGGGATGAGGAATTAATCCCCCTGTGGCGGCTGTAGCAGTAGCTTTGGGCTACCAGCCCTGGGGGAGTCCCACTGTAGAAGAAATGGGAGATGATGGGGAGGAGGCTCAGGATGAAAGGTGGTGGGAATGGAGGGACCAGGAAAAGGAATGAGAGGAATGGCACAGGAACAAAGAAAAGGGGTAACTATCCCTTCTAAGGGGTTTCCAATCTATCTTTTGCCCAGAAATGGGAGTGGAGCTCATTTTATACACCGAGATTTTCTGAAGCAACCTTGATTTGTTGCTTTATTCTTTCTGATTGGGGTAGTATGTGTGATAAGATCTAATCATGTTACAAATATGCAAAAAAAAAAAGCTTCCTGGACCATGTACCCTGATGTCTGAAACACAATGTTACCTTAAGTACAGTATCTCAGACCACAAGGAACTAGAGAATGATAAGGTCAAACTTAGGAGGATAAGAAAGGGAGTGTCTGGAGCAGGACAACAGATGGTGTTGGACTCTTGATGGAGGTAAGTAAGGGCTTGTCTAGAGAGAGAGCACTCTGGGATTACTGGGGCAAACAGCAGGAAGTCAGAGTGGGAGAGGAATCCAGGACAGGTGAGAAGAGGTAAGTAGTGAATTACAAGATGCTGATAAATCTTGACATCCAAAGGGTGGGCCAGGGTAAGGGGCAGAAGTCACCGGGTAGAGCTGGAATTCCTGAGGGGTGAGAGTAGGTAGAGAAGCCTACACACAAGGATCCAGCAGCTCCAGGAGAAAACCAGCAGTGAAGATGCAGAAGGGTAGGTGCCAGACCCTCAAGGGGAAACTCTGGCACACAACCCAGATCTCAGAACTGAAGATGATGACAGGGGCAGAGGTATGGACACTGCAAGGAAATATGGGGTGACAAACAAATGAGGCTGACACCTTGTTCTTTTTTGTTTTTTTTTCATTGAAAATGTCAATTTAGAAAACACAAAAGAATTCACACTTTATTCAGACAATACTGAGTGGGAAGAAAAGGGTAGAGTGAGTAGAGAGGGAGGTCCTGCTCCCAAGGATTAGAGGAACACGGGGGAGGGGGGGGGAGCAGGGGGCGTGCACCTGACCTACCACACGTTGAGAGCTTGCGAGGGGGAGGATCTTTCTATTCTCTGGGCATGGAGCAGGGAAGGAGGGTCTTGCTATGGAGGAAAGAACAGGAAATCCAGGGGAAGGGCAGTCCCTCAAGACAATCTCAAACATGAATATATTAGTTTATCTACCAGGGAAGAATGGATGTCAGGGGAAATTCCAGGATTTATTAGATCCTTGAGACCCAGGTTTATCTTCAGAGGCATGGCAAAGAGAGATCTCAGGGTGCTTACTGGGATTTACTGCCAAGGAACAAACCAAACTCCTTCAGAAAGTATGGATCTGGGGCTGGTGGTGTTACCATGAGTTTCCACCAAAGACCCCCAAACAACATTAGTTTGGAGGTTCCTAGACACAAACAGCACATAGAAAGTAAGAGTGTGGCAATGTTAAATGGACCCCACTGGGGAGCCAGAGAGTCCATGTCCTATCTGCCTGACTGCTCTGAAGCAGAGCTTGCTCACTGGCTGGCATTCACAGGCTGAAATGGCAAGTGAATGGAGCAGCACAAAGCTGGACTAAAGCCACCTATGGGCACTGTGGAGAGAATTATTCATAGATTGTACTCCTTAAAAGGTTTCCTGGCAAAGGAGGCCCTTGGACCTCACATGGTGGTCTGGAGTCTGAGCCACAAGCTGTGCTTCTCTGGTCCGTAGGAGCCATGAGCCCAGGAGTTCTGGCAGCAGACTGGGTTGTTTGTGACATAGTGTTCAGAGTCCAGGCTGGCAAAGCAGGAGTGCCTTCTTTGCTAAGAAAAGCTACAATATACAGTGCTATTTGCAACCCTAACAATCCATTTGTCCAAGAAAGGGGTAGAAGGAATATGAGTTCCATTAAGTCCCACTGGGTCTTGGGAGATGCAATGGAGGAGTGGAATGGAGGATCTCAGGAGAATAGAGAAGGGGAGTTTCTGCCTTCCCTAGGTTTCCCAGGGGTGGTAGGGAATGAGCTGTCAATATCGACTCTCATCTGAGCGGGGAAGGGAGCTGTGAAAGGGTGTTAAGGACAGGAGAAAGGGAAAGGGAAGGATGGGGAGAGAGAAAAACAGAAGTCAGAGGTGAAGAGGCAGCTAGGAGGAGAAAAAAAAAGATGCCCACTGCCTGCCTAAGGGGAAGAGGTCTTGGGACACAGGCCTTGGCTTGGCCCCAGTCTCTGGGACACTGCCCATCCCTGGTAAGTGTTAAACCAAAGTTTCCCTAGTCTTTGAGGCCTAGCAGATCTCTAAGACTTCCTACTCTTCCATACATTACAGCTAGGGTCCCTTAAAGTCTTAGCCCCTTTACTCTCTTTTCCCCAGACCACTTTGCAAATACGTGTAAATGTGTATTTCTGGAAAGATTTTAGAACTCTTCAACCCACCTATTACCATTTTACATTTCTGACAGACTCATGTTATCATTTTCCACATCTAACCTCTATACAGTCCTAGGCTCTTAAACCCCAAGCCCCTATTACCTGGTACGGCGGCGCTGTACTGGGCTGCCTCCAGGGTCGGTGGCCAGAAGGAGGCGGGCAGTGGGATGTGGGGGGCAGAGGCGCAAGGAACGCAGTAACTCCTGCTCCGGCACAAAGGGGCGCAGAGGCCCCCTATCTGGTGAGTTTCCCAGGCTGCTGGAGCGTGGGGGTGGGTGGGCTGGAGGTGTTGCACGGCGAGGAGCCCTATTCAGGGGCCAGGGGGGTTCCACAGCTACCTTCAAAACTAGAGAGAGAGGAGGAATAAGGAGCAAGGCAGAAAGAAAGGAGAGAAGAGAATCACAACCAGGGTTGGGTAGATAAAAGAAAGAAGAGTCTTTGGAGAATACTATCCCTTCTGGGTCCCCAGCCCCACCCCATCCATCCTGCCCCTCTTACATTCTCGGTCACTGGAGGAGTACGGCTTAATGTCTCCTTCTGCCCTCTTGGGTGGCAGCTTCCTTGCTGGAGCTGGTGGAGGAGACACAGGGCAAGGGAAGTTTAGGAGACATACTTTGTGTCCCTCCTCCCCTCCCTGCTTCCCACAGCCCAAACCTCTGCTCCCTGACACCATAGCTCTTTCTGGGTATGCCACACAGAAGCCGTGCTGTGGCAAAGCCAGCACACCAAGGGTAGTTCAGGGGAAATGCTGGAGCACTTTGGGGGAGAGCCAGAGGAGTAGGCCAAACACAAAAGTTTCAGGAGAAAGACCCAAGGGGAGACTGGGGGCCTGGGAGATGCAGGGAAGAATGGCCAAGGGGAGATGAGCTCTTACTGTCCGTGGGTGCTGTCAGGCCCCCCTGGGATTCTGGGGCAGTGGAATGGTCCCAGCTGGGCCAGTGAGGACCCTGGGTCCCTCTAGATGAGATGGACAAAGCCCTTGGTTAATTGGGGATTTCTCTGGGAAGGTAAGGTGAGGTAGAAACTCTCCTTCCTGTACAGAAAGATTCAAGAGACACTGACATTTTCTTAGAGATGAACAACAACAAAAGTGCCAGGAGAAAATGTGGGCATCTGCATCTGCAAAGGGGGTTCAGCAAGTAGGAGCCATGTACTACTGAGGCTGGGCTTGCTCCCCTTTTAGAGCAATCATCATGAATGACTGAGGAGTGCCTGCCTGTTAAGCTAATCTTCAGCCTATGCACAATGCACCCATGGGCCTGTGTCCTCACTATTCCCATTGGTTGTCACTGCCTCACTGTCTGCACAGGTTCAGCCATGGAAACCACAGCATGGCATGCTTGTACAGGTAGTAGGAGCCATGCACTGTTCTTTGCGCTATGGTTAGTTTGTTCTCTGGCCACAGAGAAGAGTGAGTGCCACTCACATGGCCAACTCATAAAAGAGGCCCTTCAGTGCCAGCAAGCACTACACAGCTGGTGAAGGCTCTGTGCCTGTCACTCAGAGGAGGTTCTGAGGCGAAGGGGTGACAGGCTAAGGCTAGAGGAAGCCTTGGTTTCTCCAGGTCAGTTTCACCATTTTGTTGAAAATGTTACACATTTTCAGTGTTATCCTCTAAAACTAATATTTAAACTTTAGACCATCCAGGTCACTAATGGAAATGGAAGGACTGGCCCCATTGTCTGTCCCTCTGTAGAGGACAGAAGCCTGAGGAACTTACAAAACTTATAAAGGGAGGTGATCTAGCAAAAAGGTTCCATTGGCTTTGAAAGGCCTTGCCTAGTGAAACTTCTGCCAGAGTGCTGGGCTGGGGGTATGCCTCAGTAGTAGAGCTCCTATTTTTGGGTTCACAGGCACTGGGCTCTTGCCAGGTATAAAAGCACTGAGCTTCCTGGGAGGGCAAAGGAAAAGGTGGCTATGGACTGCTTTAGGGTTTCTTTCTTTTCTTTTCTTTTGGTTTTTCGAGGTAGGGTCTCACTCTAGCCCAGGTTGCCATGGAATTCACTATGTACTCTCAGGCTGGCCTCAAATTCACAGCAATCCTCCTACCTCTGCCTCCTGAGTGCTAGTGCTGGGATTAAAGATGCCCACCACCATGCCCAGCACTGCTGTTGGGTTTTCTTAGTGGCCCACTAAGGTAGCACACACTCTCAGGGCTAGGCAAGAAACTAGCTATCACTGCACTACAGTTCTACCCGTTTAATGTAGGCGTTACCAGCGGGCATGGGGTCAACTGCAGCAGCACGGGAGTGTCGAGATGCCCTCAGAGAGGAACCAGGGGGCCCTGTGTGGAAGGAAGGGGTGGTGGCCCTCAGTGGGGGCCAGTAGGACCAACAGCCCACCTCATTCCTTCCCCTTATTCCAACTACAGGACCAACACAAGGAAAGAAAACTTACGATGTTGATGGGCAAAGAAGCCTTCAAAGATCACAAAGTTGTTCACCTAGAAGATGAAGCAAATAAAATACAGCTGTCCATTCAATTTTACCACAGACTGGGGAACTAAAACCTATGTCAGTAAATCCACCCTGAGCCAGGCGTGGTGGTGCACACCTCTTATCCCGACACTCAGGAAGCAGAGGTAGGAGGATCCCTTAAGTTCAAGGCCACTCTGAGACTACATAGTGAATTCCAGGATCAGTCTGGACTAGAGTGAAACCCTACCTTGAAAAACAACAACAACAAAAAACCCCAAAACAAAAACAAAAAATTGTTGCATGTAAATTTTTTTAAAAAAACTAAATTAAAAAGGAACAGGAGGGCTGGAGAGATGGCTTAGCGGTTAAGCGCTTGCCTGTGAAGCCTAAGGACCCCCGTTCGAGGCTCGGTTCCCCAGGACCCACGTTAGCCAGATGCACAAGGGGGCGCACGCGTCTGGAGTTCGTTTGCAGAGGCTGGAAGCCCTGGCGCGCCCATTCTCTCTGTCTTCCTCTATCTGTCTTTCTTTCTGTGTCTGTCGCTCTCAAATAAATAAATAAATTAAAAAAAAAAAAAAAGGAACAGGAAAGCAACAAATCTCTACAATAATGAGAACCTAGAATCCTTAGACATTGTTGGTGGGGATGCAAGATGGTGAAGCCCATTGTGGACAAGGAGCTTGCCAGTTCAAAGTTAGAGAATAACTATATGACCTATAGTTCTACCCTTAGGTATATACTCAAGACTCACCCCCCACCAAGAGTTTGGGCCAGATATGATGGCATATGCCTAGAATCCCAGCGTTTGGAAGGCTGAGGGAGGAGGGCTGAGAGTCTCATATCAACCTAGCTATGAAAGACCCTGTTTTAGCTCCTCCCAACCACACTGGAGCCAAGCTGCCTCAGACTCTATTTCAGAACAAACAAAACCAGAGCGGATTGTGGAGGGCGGGGATGAAGCTCAGTGGTGGAGTGCTTCTTTACAGTGCACTTGTCCTGGGTGTGTTCAATCAACTAACTGTGGAGCTGATTTTAGAAGTAACCCTGTAATCTTAGCTACTCAGCAGTTCAGGGCTATCCTGGACAAGGAGAAGTAGACTGCATGTTCAAATCTGGGTCTTTGAACTTGTACCACTTGTAAGCTGTATGAGCTTGGTCTAGTCACTAATTGTATAAACCCAAATAAGGTTAACAGCAGCACCTACCTCAAAGAAATGAGTGAAGACCCAAGATGATGCCAGCTGGTATCACTGAGGTTTGTCCATGGAAACTAGCTAATGTGTACTACTGCTCTCAGCTGCCTCTCAATAGAATTTACTGTAGAGCCCTTTTTTGTTTCTTTCTTTTTTTAAGAGGCAGAGAGAAAGCTGGGTATGGTGACACACACTTTAAGCCCAGCACTTGGGAGGCTAAGATAGGAGGATTTCCGTGAGTTTGATGCCATGGAGATTACATAGCGGATTCCTAGTCACCTTGGGCTAGAGTGAGAGACCCTACTTTGAAAAAAAAAAAAAAAAAACCTCCAAAAAACAAACAAACAAAAAAAACCTAAAGAGAGAGAGAGAGAGAGCGACAGCAAGAGAGAGAGAATGGCCTGGGTGCACCAGGGCCACCAGCCACTGCAAATGAACTCCAGATGCATGTGTCACATTGTACATCTGGCTTATGTGAGTTCAAGGCCAGCCTGGGCTATATATTAATTCAAAACCAGTCAGCTATAGTGGGAAAGCCTGTCCCATACCCCTCAAAAAATCCCACACTAAATAAAGAAACTGAATTCTAATACTTTTCCCTGAAACCAGTTTATCTACATTGATCACACCACTACACGACTTCCTTGGTCTAACCATTGCTGCTTTCCCCAGGCTTCATGCTTTCCTATGTAACTTCTGCTGTAGCTCCTCTACTTCCTGTTCTTTTTTTTTTTTTTTAATTTTTATTTCTTTAATAGAGATAGAGAAGAAAAGAGAGCGAGAGAGAGGGAGAGTGGGTGCATCAGGGCCTCCAGCCACTGCAAACGAACTCTAGGTGCCTGCGCTCCCTTGTGCATCTGGCTTATGTGGGTCCTGGGGAAATCAAACCTAGGTCCTTTGGCTTTGCAGGCAAGCGCCTAATTGCTAAGCCATCTTTCCAGCCCCCCTTTTTTTTCTGTTTTTGAGGTAGGGTCTTGCTCTAGCCCAGGCTGACCTAGAATTTACTTTGTAATCTCAGGCTGTCCTCCAACTCACAGTGGTTCTCCTACCTCTGCCTTGCAAGTGCTTGGATTAGAGGCATGCGCCACCATGCTTGGCTTATTTCCTGGTCTTAACAGAAAAGTCAACATTATAGCCAATCTGATCTTGATTTTTACTTATACAGTAAAGGCCAAAGCCTTTACACTCCCCTATGCACCCTAAATGCTCTCCTTCATTCATATTAACTGAGGCATGGTCTCCCAATATGGAGCCAGTATTGGCCACTCCTTTCTGGGATGCTATCCCTCCATATGCTCACTTTATTAGTGGGCAAATGACATCTCAGCGAGAGCTCCTGGACTATCCATTTGATCCTTCAACCTCTTCCCTCAACCTCACCTTGGCATTCCCAAGCCTTCTTACGTGCTCTCATTTCCCCAGAGCAAAAAGTTAAGGGAGTAGCCAGGCATAGTGGCCCACACCCTTCATCGCGCTATTGGGGAGGCAGAGATAGGAGGATCATTGTGAGTTGTAGACCAGTCTGGGACTACAGAGCATAAGATAAAGGGAAACTCTACCTTGAAAAACTAAAGTAAATTAATTTTTTTTTTCAGTCAAGGGAAAGCTGGGTGTGGTAGTGCATGTCTTTAATTCTAGCACTTGGAAGGCAGAGATAGGTGGATCACCATGAGTTTGAGGCCACCTTGAAACTACATAGTGAATTCCAGGTCAGCCTGAGCTAGAGCCTGACCCTATCTCAAAAAAACAACCAAAAACCAAAAAACTGCTGGGCATGGTGGCATACATCTTTAATCCCAGCACCCAGACTCAGGAGGCAGAGGTAGGAGGCTTACTGTGAGTTAGAGGCCACCCTGCTACTACACAGTGAATTCCAGGTCAGCCTGAGCTAGAGTGAGACTCTACCTCAAAAAAACAAAACAAAAGTCAAGGGAAAGCTGAGAAGATAGCTTAGTGGTTAAAGACACTTGCAAAGCCTGCTGGCCTATGTTCAAGTTCCCAGTATCCACATAAAGCCAGATGGACAAAGTAGCACATCCATCTGGAGTTTGTTTGCAATGGCAGGAGGTGGGGCAGGATAGGGGGGAATAGCTCAGAGGTTAAAGTGCTTGCTTGCAAATCCTGCTGACCAGGGTTTGACTCCACAGTACCCACATAAAGGTGGATGCACAAAGTGGCGAATGTGTCTGGAGTTCAAGTACAGTGCCAAGAGGTCCTGGTGCACCCTCACTCTCTCCCTCCCTGTGTTCTCTTAAATAAATAAATAGGGCTGGAGAGATAGCTTAGGGGTTAAGCACTTGCCTGTGAAGCCTATGGACCCCAGTTCGAGGCTCGATTCCCCAGGGCCCACATTAGCTAGATGCACAAGGGGGTGCACACATCTGGAGTTCATTTGCAGTGGCTGGAGGCCCTGGCGTGCCCATTCTCTCTCTATCTGCCTCTTTCTCTCTCTGTCGCTCTCAAATAAATAAACAAAAAAAATTTTTTTAATAAATTAAAATATTTTTTTAAAAAGAGGTGGGGCTGGGGAGGTAGCATAGTTGGCAGAGTGTTAACTAGCTTGTGTGAAGCCTAGATTTAATCTTTAACACCACACAAACTAGGTGCAAATGCCTTGGGAGGTAGGAGGAGGAGGATCAAAAGTTTAAGGCCAGCCTGGGATACATGAGACCCTCTCAACAAAACAAAACAACCTCGGGCTGGAAAGATGGCTTAACTGTTAAGGCACTTGCCTGCAAAGCCAAAGGACCTCAGTTCGATTTCCCAGTTCCCATGTAAGCCAGATGTACAAGGTGGAGCATGCATCTGGAGTTTGTTTGCAGTGGCTGGAAGCCCTGGTGCACCCATTCTCTCTCTGTCTCTGTCTCTTTCCCTCTCTCCATACACAATGCCCTGGCTTGTTCCCAGCTCTGCAGAAATAAAAGATCAATCAATCCAACTGGAATGTTCCATAGGCTCTACCCTGTGTGCAGCTAACCTGTGGAACCGTGGTCTCCAGGTTGTAGTGCTTGTTCAGGAACTTCAGCAGCTTTGGTGATGGTCGGTCAATGGCCAGTTGGTGTGGTTCAACTCGTTCCTTCTGCAGGGAACAGGAGACTCAAGGTAGAAGGTGGGAGGGAAGCATGCCAGCAGGAAGTCAGGAGTCTGGGAAGGGAACAGAAAGTTGGGTGGGGGCAAAAGAGCCTCTGGGAAGGCTCAGAGCAAAGGAATTTTTATCTCTATTTTTTATACTTTAATTTATTTATTTGACAGAAAGAAAGAGACAGAGAAAGGGAATGGGCATGCCAGGGCCTCCAGCTGCTGCAAACGAACTCCAGATGCATGCGCCACCTTGTGCTGGCTTATGTAGGTCCTGTGGCATCAAACCTGGTTCCTTTAGCTTTGCAGGCAAATGCCTTAACAGATAAACCATCCCTCATTTCTATTTTTAAAATTTTTTTAAATTTATTTATTTATTTGAGAGCAAGAGACACAGAGAGAAGGACAGATAGAGGGAGAGAGAGAATGGGCGCGCCAGGGCTTCCAGCCTCTGCAAACGAACTCCAGACACGTGCGCCCCCTTGTGCATCTGGCTAACGTGGGACCTGGGGAACCGAGCCTCGAACCGGGGTCCTTAGGCTTCACAGGCAAGCGCTTAACCGCTAAGCCATCTCTCCAGCCCTTAAATTTAATTTTATTTATTTGCATGTGTATATATGTGTTTGTCAGGGTCTCTTGCCACTGCAAACAAACTCCAGACACATGTACCACTTCTTGTGTCTAACTTTGCATGGGGTAGTAGGTTACTGAACCCAGGCATTAGGCTTTGCAAGCAAGCATCTTTAACTGCTGAGCTATCTCCCCGGCTCATCACCTCTTTATTTTTAATTAATTAATTAATTTTGAGACAGGGTCTCCCTCTATCCCAGGCTAATTGATTTGGAACTCATTTTGTAGCCTGGAACTCACCAAGATCTTTGTACCTGTGCCTTCTAAGTGCTGGGATTAAAGCCATGAACCACCATACCCAGCCATTATTTCTACTTGAATGAAGAATTTACTGTACCTGTAACATGTACTGGAAGAGTTCTCGTCCATGGCCATGACGTTGCAGTGACTCATGGATGTAAAAGTCCAGGATGCAAAGTGGTTCTACCTCATTGTGAGCCTCACGATCATCCTAAAACATAAAGAAATGTAAATATCTTTTAGGATCCAGACATTTTTGTTGCCTTCTAGCCTCCAGCACTTTTGTTCACTGGCACACAGGCTTACAAATGCCCAGCTGCCAGTAACACTCACCAGTACAAAGAGCTTCTTGTATCCAACTTTGAGGAAACCAATAATGGCTCCTTTTCCAGCCCTGTTGGACGGAAAAAATAATGAAGAAGCCAGTGGCAGCTGTTTGGGAGAGGTAGAGTCAAAGGTGGGTGCAGGGTGGACAGATGAGAAAGGAAGGTAATTCAACAAGGGACACAAGACAGTTTGACACTTACGGTCGGGCTGAAGTGTCTTTTAACACATAAATAACATGGCGGTTACTCTGCATCCTGGATGCACTGGTGATGGGAGCAGGAAGATGCTGAGCCTGCGGAGAAGACATTGTAGAAGCCCCTTACTTTATGTCCCATCCCCGCAAAGTCCCCTCTACTCCGTCTTAAGACTCCCTTGTACCTTGGCAGAGGCCTTGCCCAGTTCATCTATAATGGTCATAATCTGCTGCTGCAGATCCACACTACAGAAAGAGGAGACAGAGTCACTCCTGGGAAGCTGGCCTCGACTGCCAGCCAGGCGCACCGGCTGCACCTGTGTCTAATCTGACTTCCCTCTGAAGCCCAAACTTTTGTCACACTGTTCAGGCGTGAGTGGTACACCCCCTCCTCCCATGTTAAGGTTACCGTGGGACAGTTAGGAAGGGTGGATCAGCCACCTTTGGTCGGTACCATAGTGGGCCGATAGGATATAGAATAACCCCACTAGGCGTAGAGTCAAAGGTCACCAAGAGAGTAGATGGGGACCTCATAAGAAATGGACACTAGTCAGTGAGAAGGGGGCGTGGTGCCCGAACCAGGTTTGGAGAGGAACGGGGAGGGAAGGGCCAAGGGCGGGTTTGAGATGTCACCGGGCCGGCGTTGTGGTTCCGGGTCGGCGGGCCGGGGGCCGCAGGTGCTGGTCCAGCACGGTGATCCGCTCCGGGAGCAGCGCGTCCACATCGAAGGGGAACTCCATGGCCCATTGTGCAAGGCCAGGCCCGCCCCGTTCTACGTCACTTCCGCCCCTGCCCGCCTTTATTTCCCGCAGCCGCCCTGCGGGCCCGGGTCCCGCCCTCCTTCAAGTCTAGCAGACCTGAAAGCCCAATTGTCTAAACCAGCGGTCCCCTAGGTAACAGCCCTCCACCATGTCTGACGCTGCCCAGCGATGCTTAGGCCACGAATTTTTCCTGGGCATGGCACTGTACTCCCAAGTTTCCTTTTGCCCTTCAGTGATCAGCTAGGAATGGCCTGAACACTGGGGAAGGGGGCACAATGCCTTCTTCTCAGAACAGCACCCTTCCTGGAATTGTAGGCAGCCTCATCTGACGACACCCTCACTCCATTTCATACGCTGAATAAACACTCAACCAACCACCTTCTGGGGCATCATGCAAAACTCAGCCCACAGTACACCAGAGACAAAACTTTATTGTGGAAAGGATGAGTAGGCAGAAGTAGGCAACATAACGTTCAGAGCATATACAGGGGTGGGATTTCTTCGCATACACACTGCCGGAGCAGAATATCCAATGCATTTGTAAACAAGTCACTGCCTCTTGGGTTTCACACTGGTCGCAAAATGGGTACTTTTCAGAACACATCTCATCACATAACCTTAGGCCCTGCCTCCTCATGCCTCCGACTCCTTTCCCAGTTCACAAGTTCTAAGGAGCACTCTGGGGACTGGTGTGATCGGTGGAGGCTTCTGTTGATGGTCTGGAGGGCACCTCGGGCATTGACTCAGGTGGGGGACCGCTTTCTTCCAGGAGATTTCCCTGATAGAGCCGGCGAAGACGGGACAGTTCTCTCTCTGGTGGCTGTTTCCAGTTATACCATGGGTACCAAGGATCACCTGACACCAGGGTTGGGGCTGGCGGAGTAGCACTCACAGCTCCATGAGATGTACTGAAATCAAGGTCCCGGGGTTCAACCTGGGGAATGTGGTAACTGAGGAGACCTAAGGGATTTAAAAAGGAGATTAAAAAAAGGTAAAATGACGAAAGGTCATTCAATTCAGACAGAAAAAAGGTTCTACAAACAGAGGTAAGACCCAGCATTGGTCACAACCAACTGGTATGGCACTGCATGACATACGCCACACAAAAGCAACCAGCCAAGAATGATCCCAAATTCTGCCAAGGCTCCAGCCTGAGTTAAGCTGATTTCTCTGACAGGGATACCTGTCATTCATTTGAGCACAGGGGCCATGTACCTAATGCCATACATTTATGCAAGGATCACCCAGTGATCTTGGTACCAGCAGTTCTGAAAGAAAGAAAGAAAGAAAGAAAGAAAGAAAGAAAGAAAGAAAGAAAGAAAGAAAGAAAGAAAGAAAGAAAGAAAGAAAGAAAGAAAGAAAGAAAGAAAGAAAGAAAGAAAGAAAGAAAGAAAGAGGGAGGGAGGGAGGGAGGGAGGGAGGGAGGGAGGGAGGGAGGGAGGGAGGGAGGGAGGGAGGGAGGGAAGAAAAGACAAGGAGAAAAGGGACAGAAATAACAAGGTGATTCTGGAAACAACAGAAAACAGAATGATCAAGGAGACTTTAATTGGAGACAGGGTCTTACATATAGCTCTGGCTGGCCTGCAACTCACTATGAACACCAGGCTGACCAGATGTGGTGGTGCATACCTTTAATCTCAGCACGTGGGAGGCTGAGGTAGGAGGATCACTGAGTTCAAGGCCACCCTGAGACTACAGGGTGAATTCCCAGTCTGCCTGGGCTACAGTGAGACCCTACCTAGAAAAATCAAGACCAAAAACACAAGCAAACAAGCAAAAACCCAAAAACAAATGAAAAAACACCAGGTTAACCTGGAACCTGCAGGAATCTTCCTCCCTTCGAATGCTACCCTCTCAGAGAGGCAGAAGCATTAACATGCACAAGTGTTCTAGGCCAAAGACACTGCTTGTGCCCAAGGAAACAGCTCTGTTCCCCTCCCCACTCACCACACTCCCTGGCTTTCTCAATGGCCTGAGTCAGCTTCTTGTGCTGCTTCATACAGACTCCTGTGGAAAGAAAAGTTAGCCTGCTGCTCATTTTGTGAGGCACAGCAAACTCAAGTGCTTCTGTACAGTAACAGAGGGCTAGATTTGTAGGATATGGCTTTAGCTAATGCTTCATGTCTCTAACCTTCCATGGGTCTCAGTTTTTCCACCTGACTAATAATGGGAAGAATTTTCCACTGCCTGAGAGCTGAGATGAGGTCCTTGGATGTCTAACCACTACAGAGAAGCCATCTAATGCTAAAGGCTACAGACAAGGTACAAACCACATTTCAACGGGCAACTATGGCTAAAGGGTTGAGCTGAGCAACCAGAAGGGAGAAGTGATTTCAGATCTAGGGAAAATGATGTGACAGAATGGCAACAATTGTCACCTTTACTTTTTATTTTTTCTTAATTTTTTTGAGGTAGGGTCTCACTCTAGGCCAGGCTGACCTGGAATTCACTATGGAATCTCAGGGTGGCCTCGAACTCACAGCAATCCTACCTCTGCCTACCAAAAGCTGGGATTAAAGGTGTGCACCACTACACCTGGCTACCTTCTTTATTTTTAAATTAATTAATTTATTTTGGATTTTCAAGGTAGGGTCTCACTCTAGGCCAGGCTGACCTGGAACTCACTATGTAGTCTCAGAGTGGCCTGGAACTCATGATGATCCTCTTATATCTGCCTCCCGAGTGTTGGGATTAAAGGTGTGTGCCCTCACAGCTGGTGCCTTCTCTTTTTGTTTTTAAATACATAAATAGCCAGGGATGGGGGCACATGCCTATAATGCTAGCACTCCAGAGGCAGAGGTGGGAAGATCTCAGAGAGTTCCAGGCCACCGTGAGACTACATAGTGAATTCCAGGTCAGCCTGAGCTAGAGTGAAACCCTACCTCGAAAAACCAAAATAAGACAAAATACATAAATAAATGAATAAAGGTGTATGTGTATGTATGGTGTGCATGCATGTTCACGTGTATGTGCACATGTGTGTATGTGAAGGCCAGAGGTTGACATCAGGAATATTCCTCAATCACTTGCAGTCCTATTGTTTGAGACAGGGTCTCTCTCAGATTCTGGAGTTCACTGATTTGGCTGGACTAGCTAGCCAGCAAGCCCCAAGGAATCTCTTGTCTCCACCCCTCCAGCACCGGGATTACAGATGCATGTTACCACATTCTGCTTTTACACGAGGGCTGGGGACCTGAACTTGGGTCTTTAGCCTTAGTCAGCACTGTACTAATTGAGCCATCTCCCTATCCTCCCCACGCCTGCCTTCTAAAGATTGACATTAGGGCTGGAGAGATGGCTTAGCGGTTAAGCGCTTGCCTGTGAAGCCTAAGGACCCTGGTTCGAGGCTCGGTTCCCCAGGTCCCACGTTAGCCAGACACACAAGGGGGCGCACATGTCTGGAGTTCGTTTGCAGAGGCTGGAAGCCCTGGTGCGCCCATTCTCTCTCTCTCCCTCTATCTGTCTTTCTCTCTGTGTCTGTTGCTCTCAAATAAATAAATAAATAAATAAAATTTAAAAAAATAAAAAAATAAAGATTGACATTAAAAACTTCCACGGGGGCACTGGAGAGATGGCTTAGCAGCTAAGCGCTTGCCTGTGAAGCCTAAGGACCCTGGTTCGAGGCTCCCTTCCCCAGGACCCACAGAAGCCAGATGCACAAGTTGGTGCATGCATCTGGAGTTTGTTTGCAGTGGCTGGAGGCCCTGGCGTGCCCATTCTCTCTCTCTCTCCCTCTCTCTCTGTTGCTCTCAAATAAGTAAATAAAAATAAACAAAAATTAAAAAATAAAAAACTTCCACGGGCTGGGCCTGGCGGCGCATACCTTTAATCCCAGAACTTGGGAGGCAGAGGTAGGAGAACTGCTGTGAGTTCAAGGCCACTCTGAGACTACATATTGAATTCCAGGTCAGGCTGGGCTTGAGTGAGACCTTACCTTGAAAATCCAAAATAAATAAATTTAAAAATAAAAAAGGCAGCCGGGCATGGTGGTGCAGTTAAGGCACTTGCCTGCAAAACCTAACAACCTGAGTTTGATTACACAGTACCCACCTAGAGCCAGATGTACAAGGTCCTGCATGAATGTGGAGTTCATTTGCAATGGTTAGACACTGGAAAACCCATTTTCACTGTCTCTCTGCTTACAAATAAATAAATAATAACCTTTGTAACCAACTCAACTCACCCTACTACCACCCCAATAATGCTGGGTTTAGAGTGTTCTTTGCAAATGTATCCTGCTTGAGAACAGATCAGAAATTTTGCAGTACAGGGAGGGCCATACAGTAAGGATTTTAGTAGGTCATAGTCTCCATCTTGGCTACTCAGTTCTGCCACTGGTGTATAGAAGCAGTTCTAATCAACATGAAAACACAGGAACATGTTAGGAGGCCAGACCTGGCCTGAGGCTATGGTTAGGAAACAGGGATAATCCTGAATTGTTTACAATTATAAATTTGGGAAACTTTATTGAAGTGCCAGTAATTACCTGGTAGGTGAAAAGAACTTATAGGAGGAAAGCCATACTTAGTTATGATTTTTTAAAAATATTTTTTTTATTTATTTGAGAGACAGAAAGAAAGGATGGGCGTGCCAGGGCTTCCAGCCACTACAAACGAACTCCAGATGTATATGTCACCTTGTGTATCTGGCTTATGTGGGTCCTGGGGAATTGAACCAAGGTCCTTTGGCTTTGCAGGCAAACGTCTTAACAGCCAAGCCATCTCTCCAGCCCTTTTGTTGTTGTTGTTTTGGTTTTTCGAGGTAGGGTCTCACTCTGGTCCAGGCTGACCTGGAATTAACTATGTAGTCTCAGGGTGGCCCCAAACTCACAGCAATCCTCTTACCTCTGCTTCCTGAGTGCTGGGATTAAAGGCGTGTACCACCACGCCCAGCTTATGTTGGTTTTTTGATATAGGGTCTCACTGCAGCCCAGGCTGAACTGGAACTCACTCTGCAGTCCCAGGGTGACCTCAAACTCTCAGCAATCCTCCTACCTTGGCCTCCCAAGTGCTGAGATTAAGGTGTGCGCCGCCACACTCAGCTCATTTTTTTAAAAAAGAAATGGACACAATAGGGCCTTATAGCCCCTGTGCCACCTTGTACATCTGGCTTTACATGGAAACTAGGGACTTGAACCTGGGTCTTTAGGCTTTGTAGGCAAGTACCTAAATCACTAAGTCATCTCTCTTGCCCTCATTTCCCCCCCCAAAAAACCTTTTAAACATTTACTTATTTGTGGGTGTGCAAAGGTCTCTTGCTGTTACAAACACTCATGCAGCCTTATATAGGTGGTTGGGGAGGCTTTACAAGCAAGTACCTTTAACCATTTAGCTATTTTCCAGTCCCAATGAGTAGCCTTATTAAGTAACAATTTCCAAAAGGTTTAATTACATTTTTTCTTCTTTCTCTCTCTCTTTTTTTGTTTTTCAAGGTAGGGTCTCATTCTAGCTCAGACTGACCTGGAATTCACTATGTAGTCTCTGGGTGGCCTTGTGTAGTAATCCTACCTCTGCCTCCCAAGTGCTGAGCCACCACGCCCAACTACACTTTCTACACTACACATGGAAGCCTTTAAATACCTGCTATCCAACTGTGTACCAGGAGTGCTCCAAGGAAAAGCTAATTGATAGTAACAGCAAAGCCAGGCTAACCTGTGTAGGGGGCGTGGAAGATGATTCCCGTGTGGGCACAGACAAACTGTTCCAAGAGCTTTACATTCTGCAGGAGAGAATGATGGAGAAACACGAAGGAGGGGAGAACATCAAGACTTTGACAACTAGGAGTGCATAATCTCTGTATACTTTACACCCCCCAGATGCCCTTCACCACTGTGTCTTTATGAATGATGCCCTCCACATCTCAGCTTTAGCCTCACCAGTCCACTGGTCTCAGGGTGGCCTTGAACTCACAGTGATCCTCCTACCTCTGCCTCCCAAATGCTGGGATTAAGGCTTGCACCACCAAACAACTATAAGGCTTACTTTCTTTTTTCAAGGTAGGGTCTCACCCTAGCCCAGGCTAGGCTAGAATTCACTATGTAGTCTCAGGGTGGCCTCAAACTCATCACAGCAATCTTCTACCTCTAACTCCTACTATACCCACCCAGCATTTCTCTTCCAGCTTGTGTTGCGAGTGCACTACTGTGGTATACCATGTGTGTACCTGCTCCCAGATTGCTCACCTTTGGTGGCTGGAGTGGAAGTTGGGTGTCCCACTCTATTGTTCTTCCCACCAATCTTATTTTATTTATTTATTTATTTTTGGGTTTTTGAGGTAGGGTTTCACTTTAGCCCAGGCGGACCTGGAATTCACCATGTAGTCTCAGGGTGGCCTTGAACTCATGGCAATCCTCCTACCTCTGCCTCCTGAGTGCTGGGATTAAAGGTGTGCACTACCACATACTGCCCTCTTACCTCTCTTATTTGCTGATCTCGAACTTTTTGCAAACTGGTAGTTTCCACATGGCCACACACAGCTGTTTATGTGTATTCTAGGTAACCAAACCTGAGTGGTTTCTCAGGCCCTCATGATTGCACAAGAAGTGTTCTTAACAGCTGAACCCTCTCTCCAGTCCCCATCATTATTTTTATAATGCTTTCAAATTAGTTAAGAAGCAAGGCCAAGCTGGGTATGGTGGCACATGCCTTTAATCCCAGCTCTCATGAGGCAGAGGTAGGAGGATTGCCATGGGTTCAAGGCCACCCTGAGATGACAGAGTTAATTCCAGGTCAACCTGGACCAGACTGAGACCCTACCTCGAAACCCCCCCCCCCAAAAAAAAACAGAAGCAAGTCCAAGCCAGGCATGTTAGCACACTCTTTTAATTCCAACACTGGGGAGGCAGAAGTAGGAGGATCACCCGTGAGTTGGAAGCTGCCCTGAGACTACATAATGAATTCCAGGTCAGACCAGGGTAGAGAAAAACCCTTTCAAAAAAAAAAAAAAAAGAAAAGAGGCAAGTACTGAACGTGTTTTGAACAAATATTCTACTATACTGAATATCTTTCTTCCACTCTGTTCAGCTCTAGGTCTCCGTATGCCACTGAACACAGATCACAAGGAAATAAAAAACCAAGCAAGGTGATAGACACCTATAATCCCCCTACTTGGGAGGTCAATAAAGCACCAGGCATAAGGCCAGCCTGGGCTACATGACACCCATCTCAACATCTCCCTACTTCTAAACAATACACCTTTGGGCATTGTTCTGCCATTCGAAATGGGCATTCTCAGCCAGGCGTGGTGGCTCACGCCTTTCATCCCAGCACTTGGGAGGGATAAGTAGGAAGACTACCGTGAGTTCCAGGCTACCCTGAGACTACATACTGAATTCCAGGTCATCTTAGGCTAGAGTGAGACTCTACCTTGAAAAAACAACCATCACCAAAAACAAAAAAGAAAAGAAAAGCGCATTCTTATTTCTTTCTCTGGGGGGTAGAGTGAGGTGGGGACATGACAGGGTCTTGCAGTTTTGTTATATAACCTGGGCTGGCATGGAACCCATGGTTCTCCTGCCTCATTTTCCTGAGCATTAGGATTACCAGTGTATACACTCACATCTGAAATAGGCACCTTTCTTACTTGCTAGTTTAGACTGCAAATTTAGTGGGCATGATTAATACGTTCTTGTACTACAATCCACATCAGAGGATGGGATGTTTTTATGACTATAGGAGCCAGGCATGGTGGTACATGCCTTTAATCCCACCACTGGTGAGGCAGAGATAGGAGGATAACCCATGAACTCCAGGCCTGCCTGAGACTACATAGTGAATTCTATATCAGCATGGGCTACAAGGCCCTACCTCCAACCCCACGCCTCCAAAAAAAGATGGACTACATGGGTGCTGGGACAAAAATTGTAGGACATTTCCAGTCTTTTTTTTTTTTTTTTCCCCCAAGGTAGGGTCTTGCTGTATCCCAGGCTGATTTGGAATTCCCAGGCTGGCCTGGAATTCACAATGTAGTCTCTGGGTGGCCTTGAACTCACAGTGATCCTCCTACCTTGGCCTCCTGAGTGCTGGGACTAAAGGTGAACACTGCCACACCCAGCAAGTCATTTCTTTATCATTGCAAAGAAGCTCTAATTCCTTATTCTGGGGGAAAAAAAAAAAAGTTCTTATCCTAGGCTGGAGAGATTGCTCAGTGGTTAAGGTGCTTGCCTGTAAAGCCTAATGACTCTGGTTCTATTCTCCAGTATCCAGTACCTATGTAAAGCCACATGCACAATGTGGTACATGCATCTGGAGTTTGTTTGTAGCAGTAAGAGGCCCTGGCACAATCATTCTCTCTGTCTCCTTGTTTGCAAATATATAAATACAAATACTTAAGAGAAAAAAAATTCTTACCCTAAAGTCGACATGCAACTTGTGATCCCGGCAGATGGGGCAAGGATTTCCAGCAACTTTATTCTTACGCTGTAGAAAAGTGATTGGCCGTTAACATTGTGCAAAACCTAAGAGTAGGGCTGGGATATGGCTTGCCAGTTAAGGCGTTTGCCTGCAAAGCCAAAGGACCCAGGTTCTATTTCCCAGGACCCACATAAGCCAGAAGCACAAGGTGGTGCATGCATCTGGAATTTGTTTGCAGCAGCTGGAGACAATGGTGAGCCCATTCTATCAAATAAATAAAATTAAAAAAAAAAAAAAACCTGAAAGTAGCCAGGTGTGGTGGGCCATGCCTCTAATCCCAACACTTGGGAAGCAGAGGTAGGAGGATTACTGTAAGGTCAAGGTCAGCCTGGGACTAAGGAATGAGTCCCACATCAGCCTGGGTTAGAGTGAGACCCTATCGTGGAAAAACCTAAAAGTAGCCAGGTGAGGTGGCACAGGCCTTTAGTCCCAGTACTCAGGAGGCAGAGGTAGGAGGGTCATAGTAAATTTGAGGCTAGTATGAGAGTACAGAGTGAATTCCTGGTCAGCCTGGCCTACAGCAGGACACTACCTTGAAAAATCAAAACAAAACAAAAAACTGAAATGCCCATCATCTGCAGGAAAATGGATAGAACTGGAGGTTATCATATTATCTTAAACAAGGTGATCTCAAGTGCTGGCATTAAAGGATGGAGGATCACCGTAAGTTTGAGGCCACCCTGAGACTACACAGCACAGTAAGGTCTGCCTGGGTTAGAATAAGACACAACCCTGAAAAAACAAAAACAAAAACAACAATTTAAAAAAAAAAAGTGTCATATGTGC
This sequence comes from Jaculus jaculus, assembly GCF_020740685.1. Classification (NCBI taxonomy): domain Eukaryota; kingdom Metazoa; phylum Chordata; class Mammalia; order Rodentia; family Dipodidae; genus Jaculus; species Jaculus jaculus. The sequence continues at coordinate 944,259 of NC_059109.1, forward strand.
TGTGGACATAGTTTAGTGAGCAATAGTGCTTAAATATGAAGGCCTGGGCTGGAGAGGGCTTAGCAGTTAAGGCGCATGCCTGTGAAGCCTAAGGGACACAAGTTTGATTCTCCAAGGCCCACATAAGCCAGATGCACATGCATCTGGAGTTCCTTTCCAGAGGCTAGAGGTCCTGATGTGCCCATTCTCTCTCTTTCGTTCTCAAATAAAGAAATAAATAAAAACAAAATCTTTTTAAAAAAATGAAGGCCTGAGACTGCCCACGTTCAATTCCCCAGCAACCTGGGAGTGTCCATGCACATCTAGAAACTAGAGAATTCTGACTGACAATGGCAGCTCCAGGTTGAGTGAGAAACTGGAAACTGTTTTAAGGAAATATATGGATGAGGGACAGCAGATGGCACGTGGCATTCCTCTCTGGCCTCCTTGGGTGTGTGTACTTGCACACATTTACATCACATCACATATAAAAAATGGGCCACTGCTACTATCTCTATGGCCTCCCCCCTACACCCCACCCTGGTGTCACTCTTACAAACTCACAATATGGGGGAAGAGGGAATGGAGAAATGGTTCAGTGGTTAAAGGCACTTGCATGCAAAGCCTGACAGCCCAGGTTTAATTCCCCAGTACCTACGTAAAGTCTTATGCACCAAGTGGGCATGCATCTGGAGTTTGTTTGCAGTGCCAGGAGATCCTGGTGTGCCCATACTCATTATCTTTATATGCTTCTGTCTTTTTCTCTCTTTCAAATAAATAAATAGATTAAAAAAAAAAAAACAAACTCCCAGGCTGGAGAGATGGCTTAGTGGTTAAGGTGTTTGCCTGCAAAGCCAAAGGATCTGATTCTACTCTCCAGGACCCATGTAAGCTAGATGCACAAGGGGGCACATGCATCTGGAGTTCGTTTGCAGTGGATGCAGGTCCTGGTGTGCCATTCTCTCTCCTCCTCTGCTTCTTTCTCTCTCAAATAAATTAAAAAAATCAATCCTTTCTTCATGTGGAACCTGTTTAAAAAAAAAAAACAACTCTCAATACAGGCTGGGAAGATAGCTAAAGGTACTTGTTTGCAAAGTCTGCACGCTGGAGTTAAATTTTCCAGCCACCTACATAAGCAAGATGCAAAAAGTGGTGCATGTGTCTGGTGTTCATTTGTAGAGGGAAGAGGCCCTAGTGTTTCCATTGTGCACATACATGCATGCAAATAACTACAAAACTCACAATACATGTCTTTCGAGTCCGCTGTGGGGGTATACCACCCTTATGGTTGCGGCGGTAGTCAGCCCAGACAGGGCGAGAACCGTAGCGGCTTTGGTATTCTGAAATAAGAAAACAGACAAGTTATTCCTGGAGAGAGGTACAAGGATCAGCTCTGTCCCTTTACCTATGCTTTACTTCCCTCAATTTGAGGTACCTTCTGAGTCCAGGTATTTCCAGGGCTCATTCTCATAAGGAGAAATGGGAAGAGAATCTTCTGGGACTGCTCTGGTGCAGAGAGTCTGGAGGGGACTCTACAAAGGAGGGAAAAATGAGAGTTAAGAGTTGCAGGTAAAGGCTCCCTTGTTTTGTTTATGATGAGGAATGTGTGTCTAATGTACAGATAACTTAGTTGGAACATACATGTGAGGCAGCATTGGGGTTGGTATTAAATGACTGACTTCCACAATCACAGTACCTATCTAGTGGCTCTTTCCTTATTGATCAACCACCATATCCCATAGGGGATAATTAGAGAAGGTTGATGGGACATAACTTTCATTCAAGAAGACAATGCAGCTGGGCATAGTGGAGCACACCTTTAATCCTAGGAGACCTAGGTAGGAGGATCACTGAGTTCAAGGCCAGCCTGAAACTACATAGTGAATTTCAGGTTAGCCTGGGCTACAGCAAGACATTACCTTGAAAAACCAAAAAAAGAAGACAATATAGTCCAATGTGTGGCATTTACCTTTAATCCCAGCTGAGGTAGGAGGATCTCCCTATGTGTGAAGACAACCTGGGACTACAGTGTGAGTTCCTACCTTTGAGACCCTATCTAGAACACACACACAGAACACAATTTCAAAAGTTTACAGTCAGCCTGGGCTGAATTGAGATCCTACCTCAAACCAAACAAACAAAAGATGTATGGTGGCCAGGGAATAATACAAACAGCACAACAACAAAAAGATGTATGGTGGTCAGGGGACTCACTGGACAAGTGAGTCTCCATTCAAATGTCACTGAGTTGCTGTGTTATAAAAAGTTGAAGGTCAACATTCCACTGAGCAAAACAAAACTGAGTCCTAACGCTACCTTTAAAGCAACCAGGCCTGTAATTAATTCGGTGGTGGCCTCTGTCACCACTCTTGACTCCCACTTTTGGGGAGTGGCAGCAGGATAAGACTTCCTACCTTGCCCTACCAAAACTCCAGGGTGGTGAGTACCTCAGGCTGGAAGGAAACCTTAATCCAAAGGACAGAACTCAGTTCTCCTGTTACGCTCTGATAAGAAACAAAGATAGAGGGAGTGGTGGCCGAGGCCTGTGATGGGGGAGGGGAAGATGGGAGGTAGATCAGGAATACAAGGTCATTTATCCAGGCCAGCTTAAGACCCTGTCTGCAAAAGAAAGTAAAATTAAGACCCGTGGCTCCAAGGACACTATCTCCTTAGTTAAAAGCTACTAAAAAGTTAATCCCACTACCTACTGATTTAGCCGAAATGGTATTTGGGGAAAATGACGCCTAACCCAGGCTCTTGCAGGCTGGGCGGCGGGTGGGAGTGAAGACGTAAGTGCAGCCTAGACAACCAAAACGTAAACACGTGGCAGGTATCGCTCGTGGGCTCCTGGCAGCGGAGCAACGGTATCGAAGGTAAAACTACCTTCTCCGAGGAGTTACCTGAACGCCATAGGTACTTCTGAAGAGCGAAAGGCTAAGAGACCGCCTTAGCGTGTTCAACACGGAGGCCGCCATCTTGACGCACGCCATACGTAACGGTAACCGGAAGCGCCGACTGCGCATGTCGCTGGAAACTGCCGAGGGTGGGGCCAAAGCGTTTCCCGCAGTGCGGAAGGAGGCTGCGTGTTTGCGTCAGGACGCGGGCGTAGACGACGGGGAGGTGGGGCCCGCGCCGCGAAGCTAATTTTAGCTGCGTCACAATCGAACTAGACGCCAAAATTGCATTTTTTCTGGACCAGTCACAGCGGCTCTTGGATTCCATACCGAGTGTGTGACTTTGATGCAATTTTAAGGGCGATTTTAACTGAGATCGTCACAGTGCGCATGCGTCCGGCCGTTTCTAACCAACCCTGGGTGAGATTGTTGGCGGGGGCGGAAGTGCTGGGAACGCAGGAAGGGGAAGTGCTGGGCGCTGGGGACCCGCGCGGGCGACGGGGCGACTGGGAGGCGGAAGAGGGTCCCGGAGGAAGGGACGCTCCAAAGTCGGGGGAAGGATATCCAATCAGTGGGCGAGCTGTACCCCGCGTCGCCCAATCGGTTACGGACTCGAGTACGATGTCTCGCGCGGAGGGCGGTTCTCCATCACGTTAGGGTGCGTTGGGCGGTGTCCGCGTATAAAACACTCCGCCCGAGCGGGCGGCCGCCATTCTGGGGTTCGTTTAGAGGTAAGTTTGGGTGGTCGCGTGTCCTCTGGTCGTTCGCGTTGCGTGTTAACAGAGACCGTTGGCCTGGGAAGCGGGGTGGACATGGGTGGACATCCACCTTTTTTTCCCCCTGAAGTGCCTGGGACGCGGAAATGTGTCTTGGAACAAAGGTGTCACTCGGGGATGATTTTTAGGCGACCATTACTGATGACATCTTTCTCCCTTTGTGTTCCTTTTATCCCAGGTTGAATTTTCTCGGAGAAAGACAGGCCGGCCACCAGGAAAACAGAAACGACCCTCAGCAACATCTAAGCCCTTGAAAGGATCCTGAGAGGGGGGAAAGGGAAAACAGCAGCCACCAGCCCAACCACTTGTGTCTTCTGCCCCTCCCCACCTATCTTGCCCACCCCACCAGCCCACGCTGCTTGGGACTTGAGATCTGTGGCCGAAGGACCGTCACCACATAACTTCAAAAATAACCACCTTCCCTGCCCAAACCCACTCAGTTTCACTCATCCAGCGTTTCCTTTTTGGAATCCACTCAAAAAATATTTTTTTTTCTACGACCCCCCTCCCTAAATGGAGTTGGGTGGGGGGGGAATGAATACTGAGTTGGCCTTTACTTTTTAAGAGACTTTTTGATCCAATGAGGCCCCCCAAGTAATTGAGTTTTGGGTCCTGGTTGGTTGTTTTAATTTTTTTTTCCTCCAAAATTTTACCCCCTCCCCCCTGAGCCCGAGGTGCTGACGTCGCAAAAAAATTGGATAGTAAGTGTCGAATTTTCAAAAACAAGCCTTGCAACAAGAAATCAACGCTTCCTGTTGTGAAACCAAAAATAATGAGAGGAAGAAAAGAGACCATAGAACCAATAGAGGACTCCATGGAGAAGGACCGATCGGGTCACTTAATCTCCATTAAAAGGGGCCTTTGGGTCTAAACAGTCTTAAACTCTCCCCTACCACCTACCTCTGTCCTGCAGCAGGCAAGGACAGTGTGGACGGAGGGGCCAGCAAGTGAGGACTTAGATGGTTAACCCTTGGTAATCCAGCAAATTTCCAGACTGCCAAAGCATAAGTGATTGCTTTTTATAAGGAGGAATGGTTACCTTCCTCTGGTTAGCAGTCTTCAAAAGGGTTAATGAGCTCACATACAAAAGATGGTGGATTTTGCCCAGAAGTCCCACTTCTTTGTGTGTGAGACAAGCAGAGCGCCTTTCAATTTGCCAGATAAATAAGCAATCTGTACATAAAGATTGCAGGGTAAGGAGATGGGCAGAGAAACATTAGCTGGCTGTGACTTAAGTGATTGTTAAATCCTCTCAATTTTAATGTAATTTGCTTGAGATATATTGTATGGTTAAAATAGGTGGCAATCTAGGAATAAAGATTGCAAGACACTTTTATTCAGGGCAAAATATAATCTTAGCCATTACATACAAGAACAGCCGGGGAGGTCGAGAATGTCTTGTAATTGTTGCAGGTTGCATAGGTTATTTAAAGCAAAAGTTACATTTTTTTAAGTTGATACTTTATGGTGGGTGGCGGATACAGTTACAGGGTGGAAAGGTTGGGAAATGTGGATTTCAGGAGTATAATTTTAAAAGCCATTTAGTGCAATTGAATGCTAGCTTTGTGTCGTTAAAAGGCTTTTTTTTCCTTCCCTGCTTCAATATGGCGACTTTTCCTTGTCCTTTTGTCTTCCAAGCGGCGTTGCAGGTTGTGTCGACCCAATTTTTCTCCTGTCCTTCCACCTCAACCCTATTTGTTGAGAGGGGGGTCCAAGTCCTCCCCCTTCCCTTCATAGTATGGGGGTGGTCGAGGGTAGCAAATTTAATCTAAGTTGAAAATCAATTCTTAGCCACAGAATATTGTTCTTTTAAATATATTGTTTTTATTTTTCATTAGGCTCTAACCGAGTCAAAATAGGTCAGATTATTCAAGATGGGTCTGGAGGAGGGGCTTGTAGGTTTTTCTTTTTTTCTTTAAAAGTTTTTGGTAATGCATCCGAAGTTACCGGTATAGCTGAAATAACTTAAATGTTGAGGCCTCTCCATTCCAAAATGGCGTCCCTCCTTTGTTCTCCCCTTTGCCAGCCCGAGCTTAGGGCCGCCCTAGAACCTTGGTCAAGGGGGAGGAGTCTCATTGAAGGGTGATGTAATCCGCTTTATTCCTCTCCACCCTATGGAAACTCCACCCCCAGGCAGGCTCCTATGCCCAGTGCTACTGCGGAGAAGACCTTTTTCCGTGCTGTCTTTTTTTTTTATCCAGTATCTTACAGGGATAAAAGTTTAATAGGAGTTAGGTATAGAGCCTGTCCCTCTCCCTGGGTAGTTTTTATTAATAAATCCATTGCTTTTTTTCTCTTCACCGTTCACTTACCACAACTGCTTGGAAGTTTTTCCCGCTTCAGTTGCTTGGGGTACAAAGCCAGTTATACCCCAACTGTGCTTTAAGTCTGCAAGATTTCTGAGTGTGTGTGTTTGGATATGAGTGTTAGGGGTGACTGGGGAACGACAGGGCTTGTAACTTAAGTAGACAGTTGGGCCTAATGAAGCTGAGATGGGCTACTTTCTGCTCAGGCCCTGCAAATGTTGCTTTGTAATGAGTCTGGGGGAGTGGGTACACAGGGCTTTCTTGTAAACCGCCCTTATTCTCACCTCGGTTTGGGGATAAACTATTCAGTGCCATCATGTTCTACAGTTGTTTAGTTCCAGTATGTTGGCACTAGGATGAGAAGTGAATCTTTTTAGGAAAGGAGACTGCAGTTGTAAACTCGAGGCAGGGGGAGTCCAGCTACGTTTTCTGGTAAGCAAAACATTTCTGGTATTACATTTCACAGCCTTCCTTTTTCCCAAAAAGCCACCTCTTTTTTGGATTTCTTTTCCTTTGTTTTTTGAAAAAGAAATTCCGTGAAAGTATTGCAGAAAGACTCCTCGTTGTTCTGCTTGCTCAGTGCTGTGGCAGTTGGTGCATGTGGAAAACCATGCCCTGAGGGTGATAACGGGGGTCTGGTCCTCTTCAAAGTCAAGTCTAGTAGCCTCTGCATATTCTTTTCATTTTTAATAAAGTCCTGCATTGAAGTGTGGGGTTCTAGGTAGAGCTGGGAAGCAATTTTATCCAGCTGCCCTGTGATGACTTGGGTGTGACAGGGCTAATTTTCTGCTGGGTATGGGTTTTCACTATTAAACTTTTTGGATGGATGGGAGGGCCTCTTCCACATATCTACTGACCACAAGTGTCTTTTATTTTATTTTTTTATCTTTTAAGCAGTTTGCCATCTGCCTCAGCAACATACTTACCTACCTTGTGAGCTGAACATTCCACCCCCTGGGGCTCCTGGACTCTAGTGAGCAGGGGTTAATAAGATCTTAACACAGGCTATGTATGGGAAGCAAGGTCTTCTAGGGAAACCAGATCTATCTAGAACATCCTGGAGAACACAAGCTTCCTAGTGTGGCCAGAGGTTTTGAGATACTTTCCTATAGAGGGAACAGTGTATGCAATTTCCGCACCGTTGATGAAAGCAAAATCAGCTTGTGGGGGACAACATATACTAGATTTCTGAAACGATTGAGAGAAGGGGAGGAACTTAACCCATGAAAAGTCCAGAACCCGGTGAATCAACCAAGAGACATACTCCAGTCCACCACTGAGTATGCTAGGAAATGCCAAAAACACTGAGGAAAGGAAAGAGAAAAAAAAGCACATTGTTTCCAGAGGAGTCCAGGCAAATATCCACTCCTTTTGTTGGACTGTGGTTTACATAGATTTTTCCTGAACCAATTCAGTCCTGTTTTATTAGTGATAAATGTGGAATAGCTAGCCAAGATATTTTTTTCTCCATATATGCCAAATAAAAAGTAAAATTTGTTTTGAAGGCATGAATAAAGATTTTATTTCTAGTAAGAACTATGAAAAGTTCCCTAGTGTCTCAGACCAGTATAGAGCTATGTCTAATGTGAAGAAAGCCCCATTTAGGATAAATTAGAGATAGGTCAGGGGCTTGTTGCCCACTCATGTCTGTAGCTCATGAAAACCATCCAGTCCTGGATTTTTGGTTACATTGTTTCCTCACCATTCCCCTTTGCAGAGCATGAGTAGGCAATGATACTAGGCGCTGTCCATGCCCTGTCTGATTTTCAGTTGCTCTACTGTAGACCTGTGACAGGGATGTCAAGTTCTTTGAAGGCCCTTAGTGTATTTCAGAATGGGAGTCCTGGATTGTAAGGCACTTGGGAATCCCTGAGTATTAATGAGTAAAGGCTGCCTGAAGGAGGCACTGTGAGAAAACCTTCAACATTTTATGATGGATGCTCATGAGATTTGAGTTATTTTTCCAAAAATAGTGGGAAATGAGCATTCTAATGTTTTTTTTTTGTTTGTTTGTTTTGCCTTTTAATGTTTACACACATCAGAATTTAAAAGTACCTAGCTCCTATTTCCAGCTGAGGGCACTGGACCCTTTAACCTTGTATTTTTGTCTACCCATTTAATGAGGAAACACTTGAGGTGACAGGTATTTGAGTTCTTGAAAGTTGCTGTAGCAAGGCCTGTTAACTTTTAACTGGAGGTGTTAAAAGGAAATTTCCCAAGGTCATGGATGTTCAGCTCCAGGTTTCAGACAACACCAAGCTGTGTTCAGAGGACTGGACTGAGCTGATGTTTAATTCAACGTGTTATGTCAAACTGCATTTTCATTTGGGATCTAATAGGCTTATGTGTATGCATAAATGCATATATAGAGATACTTCAAAATCTAGTTTTGATTGCTTATGATAATTATTACTTTGGACCCATTCATAGCTTTTCCAGTCTCTCTTACAAGTGGAAAATCTGATTATATATTCCAGAAGTTTTATGTATCTCTGTATGGTACCTTCATGAGGAAAATTGTGTGTGTGTGCGTGTGTGTAAAAATAATCACATTTCAATGGATTTAGCCCATGAACATCTTAACTTTTCCAGTGTTCTGCTTGAATATGTTTTCCCCTCTGACCTCAGGTTCCAGGGTATTGAAACTGCAGTTAATCTAGTTAAACTCACTGCTTAGCATTTCTTCCTGCCTCTCCATTGTATTAAGCCTGCTGGCAGTGATCTGCAGAGCTAACAACTACCGCCCCTCGTTTCCCCATGCCTTCTCCCTGCTGCTGCTGCTGGCTAAGGTGGCTGAGGCCTGCCCATTTAGAATTGTCCTTTTTGTTGGTGGAACTAAAAGGTTGAAATTTTTACACATACTTTTTGGTTGAGAACAAAGGAACTCATTTTTGTATTATCTTCCAAGAAAACTGTTTTTCACAGAGAATACACTTTTGTAAAAACCTGAGTTGTCACTCCTAGTGGAGTTGTGTGTGTTACTCCTGTGCTGGAGGCCAGAGCAGGGTCGGTCTTCTGGCCTCTCTCACATTCGCCTTGTCACCTAAGTGTGGTGTTGCTGAGGGTGCTTTCTTTGTTCTCTGGAGCCAGTGTTTATAGAGGTGCTTGGATAGAAAGCCTAATCAGAACATTGGCAACCCTAAATTACCTCTCCGGAATTTTGGTTTGGCCTAGAAGTTGCCTCATACTTTTGTCTTTCCATGAAAGGAATTTAGCTTTTAGTTACCCCCTTCCCAGCCTGCTATAAAAAAAGCTGCTTAAAATTTAATGTCACTTTCCCAACCTTGTTCTGTTGTTGATTCCATCCATGATTTTTGGCTTTTAGGGAGACTTGTGGACATTGTTTTTTGTTTGTTTGAGAGAGAGGGTCAGATTGACATCTGTGCTTTTGCAATTACAATCCAATTGTCTCTCTTTTATTTTTTTTTTTAAAGGCAAGGTGTCACTCCAGCCAACTCACAGGATCCTCCCACCTTAGCCTCTTAACTGCTGGGATTATAAGGGTGAGCCACCACACCTGGCTCTCTTGTCTGGAATAAGGAAAGCTTGGTCAGTGAGTGACTTTGAGGGCTAAGGAGAATGCCTAATTCCCTTGCATCTCTATCCCCATTCTGGGAGTTGCTTCCAAATTCCCTGGGGAAGGGATTCTCCTTGAGCTTTGTTTATCTGTCAGCCACCACTTCAGTTGGCAGTGTTCTGCTGCTTGTCATGACTTTTTTTTTCAAGGTAGGGTCTCACTCTAACCCTGACTAACCTGGAACTCTCCCTGTAGTCCCAGGCTGGCCTCAAACTCAAAGCAACCCTCCTATCTCTGCTTTGGTAGTGCTGGGATTAACATGGGGAGGTGATTATGATTCTTGTAAGACATTCAGTGCAAACACCAAAGATTGCCCCAATTTTGAGCAAGCTGTGGCCTCCCACACCCCATCAAATTTATTGGTAGTTAATGAGGTGAGAACCTAACAAGCAATATAGTAAACAATAATAAATGCCTTGCAGAGTTGAGGGTCTTGTGATGGGGAACATGAATCTTGGCTCTGATATAATCTACTTGAGTTTAACTTTGCCTAGGATTTACCTGGGAGGGAGAAAGAGGTGAGTTGCCAGGTCTTCCACTCTAACAACCTTTGGTCATGTAGTAAGCCATGTTTAACTGGTCTCAAAGGGAGTGTGGCCTATTTTGTTTTAGTTTTGATTTTTCCAGGTAGGGTTTTGCTCCTGCCCAGGCTGACCTGGACTATGTAGTCTCAGGCTGGCCTCAAACTCACAGTGATCCTCCCACCTCTGCCAAGTGCTGGGATTAAAGGTGGTGTGTGCCACCATGCCTGCCTGTTGGTTTTTACTAATGTAGAAAATAGAGCAGTTGAACATAGATGAATTAGTCATTGTGTCTTGTGATGGAATACACTGGTAGAATTTATTAGAGGGTAATAAGTTAGAGACTACTCTTACCCCACACTTATCCTGTGGATTTGTTCTGTCCTTTCAGAAACCATCAGCATGGGTTCGGGTCCCATAGACCCCAAAGAGCTTCTAAAGGGCCTGGACAGCTTCCTTACCCGGGATGGAGAAGTGAAGAGTGTGGATGGGATTTCCAAGATCTTTAGGTGAGCCTGTGCCCTTTGGGTTCCTTGTGAGTGGAGGAGGGTTGGCTGCATTCTAATGTTAACTACAGCTGAGCCATGGAGCTGAGTGATCTGGAGAGCAAAGGAAAAGTAGGCAGGAACCTCTTGTGGATTCTAACAGTAATGGAAGCTGCAGGGTGTTTTGCTTTGTTTTGGTTTTAGTTTTCCTATGTAGGGTTTCACTCTAGCTCAGGCTGGCCTCAAACTCACAGCAGTCCTCCTGCCTCTGCCAACTGATTGTAAAGGTGTGCACCACCACACTCAGTTTTTTTCTTTTTCTTTTTTTTTTTTTTTTCTTTTTTGAAGAAGGGTCTCACTCTAGCTCAGACTGACCTGGAATTCACTAGGTAATCTTAGGGTGGCCTTGAATTCATGGTAATCCTCCTACCTCTACCTCCCAAGTGCTGGGATTAAAGGCTGATGACAGAATTCTTGATTTTGAGTTAGGTGTGGTATTCTGAACCAGGAAGCAGAGGTAGGAGGATTGCCATGAGTTCAAGGCCATCCTGAGACCACATAGTAAATTCCAGGTCAGCCTGAGCTAGAATGAGACCCTATCTAGCAACCCCCCTCCCCAAAAAAAAAGATTATGAAGATTCTTGATTCTGTTTTGGGTCATGCTCCACCTACCCAAAATGTTATTTTCCTTCTGAGATCCTCAACTTTTCCAGGGAAAAGCAAATAACCAAGCCATTTTTAGACTGGGAAAAAAAGGAGATGGCTCAGCAGTTAAAGTCACTTGCTTACTAAGCCTGCTGGCCTGGGACAACCCAGGTTCAATTCTATAGCACCCACTTAAAACTACTTACAGGCCAGACTTACTTATGGTAACAAGTGACCCTGTCTCCAAAGACAGCGGGTAGCTTTTACTTCCTCGCATGTGCCTGTACACATAAATGTATACATACATACCAATAAATATATCTTAAAAACAGATTATGAGGGCTGGAGAGATGGCTTAGCGGTTAAGTGCTTGCCTGTGAAGCCTAAGGACCCTGGTTCGAGGCTCAATTTCCCCAGGACCCACATTAGCCAGATGCACAAGGGGGCGCACACATCTGGAGTTTGTTTGCAGTGGCTGGAGGCCCTGGCATGCCCATTCTCCCTTTTTCTATCTGCCTCTTTCTCTCTCTGTCTGTTGCTCTCAAATAAATAAATTAAAAGAATAAATAAATTAAAAAAAAACAGATTATGAAGGGATGGTTGATGAGGACAGGACTTCCTAGAGACAGAATCCAGTGGATGCTGTGCATGAGGGAAAAAAAATGCTCCGCTTGCTTGCCAGATCTGAGCCCTCAGGGGTTTGGCTAGCTTCTATCCTCCCTTGGGTTTCCATGTCCCCTTCCTAGAGGCCTGATGACACCCCTTCTGGAGCAGAAAGCCTGTCATTAGAAAAGTCTCGAGCTGCTCCAGAGATTGTGTTCTTCTTTTATAAAAGGAGATTGCTCAGGCATGGTGGTGAAGCCTATAGAGTCTGGAGTTTTTGGCCAGCCTGAACTATGTAGCAAAACCCTGTCTACAAAATTCAACTTAATAAAGGGTTCTAACTGCATCTCATCTCCTACAGTCTGATGAAGGAAGCAAGAAAGATGGTGAGTCGATGTACTTACTTGAACATTATCCTGCAGACCCGTTCTCCAGAAATACTGGTCAAGTAAGTGGGATCATGGTGGCTGGAATGAGACTATGTAGTTAAAAGGGGGAGGAGAGAAGACATGGAGTTTCTAGGTCATTGATGGGGGCCATGCATGAAGGCTGTGATAGTTTTATAGACTCTGCTCCTGCCTGCCTGCAGGTTTATCGACGTTGGTGGCTATAAGCTTCTGAACAATTGGCTGACATATTCAAAGACAACCAACAACATTCCTCTCCTACAGCAAATTCTGCTAACCCTGCAGCACCTCCCACTCACTGTGGACCATCTCAAACAGGTACCTCTCGGCTTCCTACCCCAGTTCTTTCTTTTTTGGGTTTGTTTAACTACTGGGGAAAAACAAAATTAAAAAAAGAAAGTGGGCTAGAGAGATGGCTCAGCGGTTAAAGTACTAGCTTAGAAAGCCTAACAACCCAAGTTTGCTTCCCTAGTACCCATGTAAAGCCAGATACTCAAAAGTGGTGATGCATCTGGAGTTTCTTTGCAGTGCCTAGAGGCCCCAGTGCTCCATTCTCTCTCTCTCTAAGAAGAGGAAAAAAAGAAAACAAAACAAAACAAACCAACTGTGATGAGAGGCCGTTTAGAAATTATAAGGTAGAATTTGGAAAATATAGGAATTTGGGATCAGAAGGCTTGGTTTGAGTTTATTTCCTTAATCAAAGCCCAGTTATCTGAACCTCATTTAGTTTTTATTTATTTGTTTATTTTTATTTTTCAATTTTTAGTCTTTCAAGGTAGGGTCTCACTCTAGCTCAGGCTGACCTGGAATTCAATATGTAGTCTCAGGAGGGCCTCGAACTCACAGTAATCCTCCTACCTCTGCCTCCCAAATGCTGGGATTAAAGGCGTGTCCCACCATGCCCAGCTTGAACCTCTTTTTTTTTTTTTTTAATAAACTCCAGCCTTGAGACTACATAGTGAATTCCAGGTCAGCCTGGGCTAGAGAGAGGCCCTATCTTGAAAAAAAAACAAACAAAAAAATGAACTCCAGATGCATATGCCACCTTGCTGCATCTGGCTTTTTGTTGTTACCTGAATCAAACTCAGGTCCTTAGGCTCTGCAAGTAAGCACCTTAACTGCTGAGCTATCTTTCCAGCCTGAACCTCAGTTTTTCATCATATAGTAGAAGTGATTAAATAGGTCGTTCAAAGGAACATAACTACAAAGATTTAGAAAATTATTAGAGTATGTCTCAGTGTTAGATAACATATGTGAGCCCTGGGACATGGCGACTAAGTTTGTGGTCATTGTTAGCACCCTGTGCTGTATATGAGCGGACTCCTGACAGGAGGGAAGGATGTAGGGGTATAGATACTGCTGAGGCTTTCTTTTACTCTGATGTGACTTTTCTGCTGTCCTTTGTCTTGTAGAACAATACAGCAAAACTGGTGAAGCAGCTGAGCAAGTCCAGTGAGGATGAAGGTAGGTGCCAGTCCTTCATGTCTCACTTTTTCACCATTCCTTCCATGCAGTAGCCTTCACGTCTTCTCCTTGCTTGATTGCCTTTCAGTCCTGCCTTCCTCTTTTTACTTATTTATTGTTGTTATTGTATTGGTAGAGGTAAGGGGCCTTTTTTTGTTGTTTTTTATTTTTTAGGTAGGGTCTCACTCTAGCCAGCGCTGACCTGGAATTCACTATGTAGTCTCAGGTCAGGACTACAGAGTGAATTCCAGGTCACCCTGGGCTAGAATGAGACCCGACCTTGAAATGAAAAAAAAAGAAAGAAAAAAGAATTTTGTTTTTAAGCATATCTCAGTAGCCAGGTGTGGTGGCGCATGCCTTTAATCCTGGGCAGATGTAGGTGGATCACTGTGTGTTCAAAGTCACCCTGAGACTACATAGTAAATTCTAGATCAGCCTGAGCTAAAGTGAGATGTTACCTCAAAAACCAAAAAAAAGGGCTGAAGAGATGGCTTAATGGTAAAGCACTTGCCTGTGAAGCCTAAGGACCCTGGTTTGAGGCACAATTCCCCAGGACCCACATTAGCCAGATGCACAAGGGGGCACATGCGTCTGGAGTTTTTTTGCAGTGGCTGGAGGCCCTGTGCACCCATTCTCTCCTTCTCTTTCTCTGTCTCTCTCTCTCTTTCTCTCTGCCTCTTTCTCTGTCTCTGTTGCTCTCAAATAAATAAAAATGAATTTAAAAAAAATTTAAATTTAAAAAGTGGCGTGGTGGTGTACACTTTTAATCCCAGCAGGAAGGCAGGGTTAAGAGCCACCCTGAGACTACATAGCAAATTTCAGGTCAGCCTAAGCTAGAGTAAAACCTCAAAAAAAAAAAAAAAAAAGGGCTGGAGGGATAGCTTAGCAGTTAAGGCATTTGTCTGCAAAGCCAAACAACCCAGGTTTGATTCCCCAGGAATCAAGGGGTGCATGCATCTGGAGTTCATTTATAGTGTCTGGAGCCCTGGCATGCCCATTCTGTCTCTCTCTCCCTCTCTTTCTCCTTTTCTCTGTCAAATAAATAAAAATATCTAAAGAAACAAACCAATAAAAAACTTTGGGTTATTTTTTCCATTGAACATATTTGTATAGGGTACTTTTTCAAATATCCTACTTTCCACGGCGGGCATGGTAGCACTCACCTTTAATCCCAGCACTTGGGAGGCAGAGGTAGGAAGATCACTGAGTTCTAGGCCACCTGAAACTATGTAGTGAATTCCAGATCAGCCTAGATCAGAGTAAAACCCTACCTCAAAAAAGGGAGGGCGGGCACGAAGAGATGGCTTAATGGTTAAGGCATTTGCCCACAAAGCCAAAGTATCCCGGTTCAATTCTCCAGGACCCACGTAAGCCAGATGCACAAGGGGGTGCATGCATCTGGAGTTCGTTTACAGTGGCTAGAGGCCACTGTATGGTATGCCCATTCTTTCCCTCTGTCTCTTTCTCTCTGCCTCTTTCTCTGTATCAAATAAATAAATAAACATATTTTTAAATCCTACTTCCTTTAGTGAAAATAGTATTAAATTATTCCTTTTTCTTATTTGCAGAGCTCCGGAAATTGGCCTCAGTCCTTGTCAGTGACTGGATGGCTGTCATTCGCTCCCAAAGCAGTACCCAGCCTGCGGGTGAGCTCCTTTTCTCTTTATCCCTCACTTATTTCTTTCCTACTAGTGTGTAGTCTTGGTAACCCTGGCCGCTTGTTTATCTCTAACAGGCCTTTTCTTGAAATGAAATAAATCATCATCTGCTGTTTTTCCATGACAGAGAAAGATAAAAAGAAAAGGAAAGAAGAAGGGAAAAGTCGAACCACCCCTCCTGAGCGACCTTTGACTGAAGTGAAGGCCGAGGCCCGCACTGAGGAGGCCCCAGAAAAGAAGAAGGAGAAGCCCAAGTCACTTCGAACTACAGCACCCAGTCATGCCAAGTTCCGTTCCACTGGTAAGGCTGTTGACTGGCCTTGGACAGCCAGCACCTGCCTCATGTGTGGATAGCTTGATTTGTGATATCAAACTATCTGTGAAAGAAGGGGGCTGATGGATAAGCTGAGGTACTTATTCAAGCCTAGATGAACATTGGGTGGGGGTGTACCAAGGAGGTTTGGGAGTGAGTTGAACTGCCAACACAATGTCTCTCCCAGGACTAGAGCTGGACACCCCATCTTTGGTGCCTGTGAAGAAGAACGCCAGCGCGGTGGTGGTGTCAGACAAGTACAATCTGAAGCCCATCCCCCTCAAGCGGCAGAGGTATGGATGCAAGTATTGGTTCCTGAAGGGTGGGTCTGTGGAGAGTTAGGGCTGCTGTTGACTGACCTAATTCTGTAGTGCCACTGCCACTCTGGGAGATGCTGCGCCCCCTGCTGAGAAGAAGTACAAACCCCTCAACACCGCCCCCAATGCCACCAAAGAGATTAAAGTGAAGATCATCCCCCCACAGCGTGAGTCTTAAGTTGGGTGCCCTTAGGGTGGAACCAGGCTCTTCTGTGTTCCTTCACTTGCTCTTGATTTTGTGGTGTCCCTTAATGTTCTTGCCTCCCGAGCTTGCATTAGATGACGTGGGAAGTGCTCCTCCTGCCTGACAGGACCTCTGTGGGTTTGGGCTGAGGCTCATTTCATCAGCTATCTGCTCTTAATTCCCGTGAAAGCCATGATTTAATTACCAAAACAAAAGATGAAATGATAGGAATTTCCTGTGGAAATCTCCTTGAACTTCCTGGTCACTTTGGGCTTTTTGTGTCCTCTATGAGGCAGGGTTTCCATAGGCCCCTTCTTGCCTAGACTCTTGGAACAGGCTTGTGAGAAAGTCTGGTGATCTATTCTCTGTGTTCTTTCCTTTTCATAGCTATGGAGGGTCTGGGCTTTCTGGATGCTCTCAATTCAGCCCCTGTACCAGGCATTAAAATTAAGAAGAAGAAGAAGGTTCTTTCACCTACTGCTACCAAGGTATGAGTTCCTAAGAAGTGAGTTTAAGAGATAGGGTACAGAATGAAGGGTATAAAGCTGGACGTGGTGGTGCACGCCTTTAATCCCAGCACTCAGGAGGCAGAGGTAGGAGGATTGCCATGAGTTCAAGGCCGCCCTGAGATGACAGAGTTAATTCCAGGTCAGCCTGGACCAGAGTGATACCCTACCTCAAAAAAACAAACAAACAAAAAAAAAGAATGAAGGGTATAGTGCCAGGATGGTATAAGTGGACTGTTAGATATGTCATCTAGGACCCTGAATTAATTGCCTTCCCTTGACCTTGGCTTCTTGTCAGCTCACTAGCATCTTTTTCTTTCTTAATAGCCCAGCCCCTTTGAAGGGAAAACGAGCACTGAACCAAGCATGGCCAAGCCTTCTTCCCCAGAGCCAGCACCCCCCTCTGAGCCTATGGACACAGACCGCCCAGGCACCCCAGTGCCACCCGTTGAAGTCCCAGAGCTCGTAGATACAGGTAATCTAAAAGCTGGCTGGCTGGGGTTGAAAGTTTTTTCAGGCAGGATCTGGGTCTGAAACCTGTCCCACTAACAGCCTCTTCAGAGCCGGGAGCTCTAGATGCAAAGCCTGTGGAGAGTCCTGGGGATTCCAGCCAGCTGACCCGTAAAGGCAGGAAGAGGAAAACTGTGACATGGCCTGAAGAGGGCAAACTTCGAGAGTATTTCTATTTTGAGCTGGATGAAACAGAACGAGGTAAGAGGTCCAGTTTCCTGTGTAATAGGCATGTAGGAAGTTTGAACAGGACTTGGTTGTGCTTACTTTTCCTCTTTTCTTTTGTTCTCTTGCCTCATAGTAAATGTGAACAAGATCAAGGACTTTGGAGAGGCAGCTAAGCGTGAGATATTGTCTGATCGCCATGCATTTGAGACAGCTCGGAGACTAAGCCATGACAACATGGAGGAGAAAGTGCCCTGGGTGTGCCCCCGGCCTCTGGTTCTGCCTGCTCCTCTTGTCACCCCTGGAAGCAACAGCCAGGAGCGGTACATCCAGGCTGAGCGGGAGAAAGGCATCCTGCAGGAGCTGTTCCTGAACAAGGAGAGGTGAGCTACAGTGGAAATGCCTGCGGAAGTAAGAGAGGGCCAGGAAAGAACTTCAAGGGACTGAATTAAAAATTTGACTTGTTATTCTTTTTTTCCTTCTTCCTCACCTGTGGTATCCTGATAGTCCCCATGAACCTGATCCTGAGTCCTATGAGCCCATACCCCCAAAGCTCATCCCCCTAGATGAGGTGAGTTCATGAGATGTGGTGATGATGGGTAATGGAAGAGGTGTAACAAGCATTAGCTCCAACACATATTTTGCTGTCTCTGCATTTTTTCCCTTAGTCATAATCTTTCTTCTCTTCTTAGGAGTGTTCTATGGACGAGGCACCATATGTTGAGACCCTGGAACCTGGAGGGTCTGGCTCACCTGATGGGGTAGGAGGCTCCAAGCTGCCTCCAGTTCTGGCCAACCTTATGGGAAGCATGGGTGCTGGAAAGAGCCCCCAAGGCCCTGGAGGAGGAGGCATCAATGTTCAGGAGATCCTCACTTCCATCATGGTACATGCCCTCTTCCTCTTCTCCTGTAACCCTCCCATCTTATTTACCCTAGTTTAGTTGTTGGGTGTTTTGTTTTGTTTTGTTGTTTTTTAAGGTAGGGTCTCTCCAGCCCAGGCTAACCTGGAACTCACTCTGTGGTCCCAGGCTGGCCTCAAACTCATAGCAATCCTCCTACCTCTGTCTTCCAAGTGCTGGGATTAAAGGCGTGCACCACCATGCCTGGCTCTTGGTTTGGTTTTGAGACAAGGGTCTCATGCAGTCTAGGCTGGCCTTAAACTGTGTTGCTGAGGATGACCTTGAATTTATAATCCTCTGTGCACCTGGAGGCATGCATGACCACACCTGTTTTATGCAGTGCTGGGGATTGAACCCAAACAAGCAGTCTATCCACTGTGATCCATCCCTAGCCCTATTTTGGGGAACTGTGAACTCCAGCCTTGCTTGGAGCTCTTGATCCTCCAACCTCAGCCTCCTGAGTGCTGGAATTGCAGCCTGCACCACCATGGATCTTCCTACTCACTTCTTAAGTCAAGGCTCTTTCTTGCTTGTCATCCTCACTCTGTCTTCTTCCATCTTCACAGGGCAGCCCAAACAGCCATCCTTCAGAGGAGCTGCTGAAACAGCCAGACTACTCGGACAAGCTCAAGCAGATGCTGGGTAATCTTTAGGGCCATCCACAGGGCCCTGGGAGAGGAGGCCAATACCCAATTGGGGGAAGCAAGGTTTTTCGATGCTAAAGAACATACGGCTGTTGCCACTAGGCAGTAAGTGGGAGGGGAAGACTGGACAGAAAGAACTATACTCTGCCAGGTTGGTCTGAGAGGGTCTGTTGCACACACCTGTGTAGGATGCCATGCCATTCTTCTAGAATCTTCTTGCTAACTGTTAATCTTTTTTTATTAATAGTCCCACATGGACTCCTAGGTCCTGGTCCAGTAGCCAATGGTTTCCCACCAGGTGGGCCTGGGGGCCCCAAAAATATGCAGCACTTCCCCCCTGGGCCTGGGGGACCTATGCCAGGTAGGGTGTTGTATGTTGTGGTGGAGTGTGTTAGCCTGGCGGCAGTATAGGAGTGGCAGAAGTATGTGTTGGGGGTGGGAGGGGAATGTGAGTTCAGGCTGCAAGATGGCAATGTTACTGCAAGTGACTGATTCTTTTTCCTTTAACAGGTCCCCACGGAGGTCCTGGTGGACCAGTGGGTCCACGTCTCCTGGGTCCCCCACCTCCTCCCCGAGGGGGTGATCCCTTCTGGGATAGTCCAGGTGACCCCATGCGAGGTGGCCCAATGCGAGGGGGTCCAGGACCAGGTCCTGGACCATACCATAGAGGGCGAGGTGGCCGTGGAGGAAATGAACCACCACCACCCCCTCCATTCCGAGGGGCAAGAGGAGGCCGCTCTGGAGGAGGACCCCCCAACGGACGAGGAGGTCCTGGTGGAGGCATGGTTGGAGGTGGCGGACATCGTCCCCATGAAGGCCCCGGTGGAGGCATGGGCAGCGGCAGTGGACATCGCTCCCATGATGGCCCTGGTGGAGGAATGGGCAGTGGACATCGCTCCCATGAAGGCCCTGGTGGGAGCATGGGTGGGAGTGGTGGACATCGCTCCCATGAAGGCCCTGGACATGGGGGACCCCATGGCCATCGTCCACATGATGTCCCTGGTCACCGAGGCCATGACCACCGAGGGCCACCACCTCATGAACACCGTGGCCATGATGGCCCTGGCCACGGAGGAGGGGGTCACCGAGGGCATGATGGAGGCCACAGCCACGGAGGAGGTGAGCGTGCTGTCTGCCCCTATGACTTTTGGTATTCTACATAGGTCTCTGAGGAAAAGTGGGGGCTTCCCTGCCTGATAGTTCCTACCTCTGTCTTTATCCCATCGATGCTCTGTCTCTCTGAAGACAGTTCTCCACAAGCCCTGGACATGGGTGGTGAGGGTGGCATTGCTATGTTAGCCATTTCCTACCTAACCTTCTGCCATCGTTCCCACAGACATGTCAAATCGCCCAGTATGCCGACATTTCATGATGAAGGGCAACTGCCGCTATGAGAACAACTGTGCCTTCTACCACCCGGGTGTCAACGGCCCCCCCCTGCCCTAGGGACCACGGCCTGTAGCCTTGCTCCTTCCACTCTGTTATGGCTTCTGTGAGGCCCATTTCCCCCTTTCCCCAGCTGATGAGGAGCCGGCCCCCTCAGTTCCCACCTGTTGGGATTCCTGGGGGCTTTCTGATCACTGGTGCGCATTGATGTACATATTTTCCTCCAGTCTGGGGAGGAGAGAGACTGGACACAATGTGTGTGTGCTGGACTGCTGAGGAGACCTGGTTGGCTTCACTTTATGAGGAGATCCACTCTGCCCCACATCCCTTTCCAGTATTACCCCTGATGTTTGACAACCTAACGCTGGTTGTCCTAGAGATGCTTCTGTGCTCCTGTTGGGGGTCTTCCACACGCACACGGGACTCAGACTGGGGTCAGCTACATCCTAAGCCAGTTCATTATCGTGTAGGGGTGGGGATGGTGAGGGGTACTGTATGTCCCAATGCACTGAAAGGGCTCAAGCAGGCTGGAATTGAGTTCTGGAACACACAACCACCCCGTCTCCCTGCCCCAGCCGGCCAGTCATTATAAACACTTTCTCAAGACTTAGCAAAAACTGTCAGCACCCAAGTTGGTATTGAGGGCTGGCTGCTAGGTTCTTTGATGGCACGTTCTTGTCAGCACCCAGTGGAAGTTTTAGCTGGCAGGCATGTGGCCTGCAATGTTGGTCCACCCTTGCCCATGACCATTCTAGAGACTTCATAAATACTTCTGTGAGAGCAGCTTTTTGCCCGGTGCACTGGGCCCGACAGTCACTACATGCACTGCCTTTTGGGAGTTGGCTTGCTCCTTCCCCGCATGGAACCTTGTCAGTGTGAGGCTTCCAGCCACCTCACCTGCAGCACCTCCGAATCCCCACCAGGTGCTTCCTGGGTGGGTTCAGCAGGATTCACCCTTCCCAGCCTCTCCTTCACCTGTCTTGGCATCAGTTGTTTTCTATGAAAACAGTGGATTGGCTTTGTGCAGGGTTAGGGTTTGAACCACGATGGATTTGAGGATGAGTGTTTAATTTTTCTTTGGTTTTGTATATTTTGTACATTAATAATAAACAGTGGAAAGAGAAGCAGCTTATTTAACCCCTGCTGTGTGTGAACTCTTGCTTTAAGAATCCCATTGTCAGCCAGGCATGGTGGTGCATGCCTTTAATCCCAGCACTAAGGAGGCAGAGGTAGGAGGATGAATATGTTTGAGGTCAGCCTGAGACTACATAGTTAATTCCAGGTCAGCCTGGGCTAGAGTGAAAACCTGCCTTTAAAAAAAACCTTATTCTCGCTGGATGTGGTGGTACATGCCTTTAATCCCATCACTCACAAGGCACAGGGAGGAGGATTGCCGAGAGTTCAAGGCCACCTGAGACTACATAGTGAATACTAGGTCAGTCTGGGCTAGAGGAAGATTTTACCTCAGGAAACCAAAAAAAAAAAAAAAGTTATTCTGGTATTCTGGCAAGTATTCCAAGACTCCCTCTGTGTATATACAAAAGTTTGCAGGTAATCAAGTCCCTTTTGCAAACCAGTGTAGTATTTGCATAATCTCCTATATAAAAATAGGATTATCCCTACCTGAATGTGGTGGTTCATGCATGTAACCATAGTACTTAGAAGGCCAAGAAGGGAATTGCTGTGAATTCCACACCAGACTGGGCTACAGTTTCAATCAAAATATTTTCCAGGGCTGGAGAGATGCCTTAGTAAAGACACTTGCCAGCAAAGCCAAAGGACCCAGGCTCTGTTCCCCAGTACCTACATAAACATCTGTGCCTCAAAGAAATAAACAGTATTATTTAAAAAAAAATTTCCAGCCAGGCATGGTAGCACATGCCTTTCATCCCAGCACTCGGGAGGTAGAGGTAGGAGGATCACCATGAGTTCAAAGCCACCCTGAGACTACGTAGTGAATTCCAGGTCAGCCTGAACCAGAGTGAGACCCTACCTCAAAAAACCAAAAAAAAAAAAAAAAAAAAAAAAAAAAAAAGAAGGATGGCTTTCTGGGCGTGGTGGCACACGCCTTTAATCCCAGCACTTGGGAGGCAGGCATAGGAGGATCGCTGTGAGTTCGAGGCCACCCTGAGATTCCATCATGAATTCCATCCATCATGAATTCCAGGTCAGCCTGGGCTAGAGTGAGACCCTACCTCGAAAAACCCCCCCCCAAAAAAAAAGAATGATGGCTTTCAAGCCAGGCGTGGTGTCGGATGCCTTTAATCCCAGAAATAGGAGGCAGAGGTAAGGAGGGTCACTGTGAGTTTGAGGCCAGCCTGAGACTACATAGCCTAAGCTAGAGTGAGATGCTACCTTGAAAAGAAAAAAAAAAAAAAAAAAAAAAGAATGATGGCTTTCAGATTAGTGATCATTAGAAAAAATGACCTGGGCTAAATCCTGAGGCTGCATGCTTAATATGCTGATTTGGCTGTTATTTCTAGCACTGAACAGATGGAGGCAGCAAACCCTTAGCTCTCACAGGCAACAGAAGCTGGCTTTATCTTCCTTTGCCCAGCCTTGTAAGGGGTAGAACAATCTGCTTGACCCTGTGCACTGGGATGTAATTTAAGGTCCAAGCTAAGAAGAGAAATACCAGTGTACACGACAACTCCAAATAAACCACCCAGCTTTCCCTGTGCCTTTTTCCTTTTAGCTTGCTGACGTCATAACAAGGTTTGTGGGAGGCACAAGTCGGGCAAGTGTGTGGACACCCAGTCATCACACTTATGGACCAATAAAAGGATCTTTTCCCTACATTTTAACTTTAAAATAAGGTCAACCATTTTCTTTCAAACTCTCCACAAATACCCAAAGGAATCATTTTATTTTTTTTATTTTTTTGAGGTAGGGTCTCACTCTAGCCCAGGCTGACCTAGAATTCACGATGGAGTCTCAGGGTGGCCTCCTTGAACTCACAGTGATCCTACTTCTCCCTCCCATAGTGCTGGGATTAAAGGTGTGTGCCACCACGCCTGGTTTAGGAATCAGGTGTTTTTCTTTTTTGTTTGTTTGTTTTCTCTGAGGTAGGGTCTCACTCTAGCCCAGGCTAACCTGGAATTCACTATGGAGTCTCAGGGTGGCCTCGAATTTATGGCAATCCTTCTACCTCTACCTCCCAAGTGCTGGGATTAAAGGCGTGCACCACCACGCCCGGCTAAAATACTTTTAAAAAAACTGATTCCTAGCTGGGCATGGTGGCGCACGTCTTTAATCCCAGCACTTGGGAGGTAGAGGTAGAAGGATTGCCATAAATTCGAGGCCACCCTGAGACTCCATAGTGAATTCCAGGTTAGCCTGGGCTAGAGTGAGACCCTACCTCGAAAAACCAAAGGGAAAAAAAAAAAAGTATTTTAAAAAGTACTTTTAGCTGGGGACTGGAGAGATGGCTTAGTGGTTAAGCACTTGCCAGTGAGTCTAAGGACCCCGGTTCGAGGCTTGATTCCCCAGGACCCATGTTAGCCAGATGCACAAGGGGGCGCACGTGTCTGGAGTTCGTTGTGCCCATTCTCTCTATCTGCCTTTTTTTTAAAAAAACAAAAAACAAAGAAAACTTTTAGCTGGGCGTGTTGGTGCATGCCTTTAATCCCAGGCAAAGGTAGGGGGATCGCCATGAGTTCGAAGCCACCCTGAGACTACATAGTGAATTCCAAGTCAGCCTGAGCTAGAGTGAGACCCTACCTTGAAAAACAAACAAACAAACAAAATTATTATATAAAACAAAAAAGCTGAGAGGAGAATAAATGTGCCATTTTGTGCATTTGACTTTACATGGATACTACAAAATCAAATGGGTCATAAGGCTTTGCAGGCAAGTGTCTTAACCAATGAGCCATCTCTTTAGCCAAAAATCAGTTTGGAGGGGGGAGGGAGGGAATTACCATGGGATATTTTTTTATAATCATGGAAAATGCTAATAAAAATTTAAAAAATCAGTTTGTTTGTTTTCCCTGAGGTAGGATCTTGCTTTGTAGCCCAGGCTGACCTGGAAATCACTATATAGTCTCAGGCTGGCTTTGAACTCACAGTGATCCTCCGTCTGCCTCCCAAGTGCTGGAGTTAAAGGCATGTACCACCACACCTGGTTTCAGAATCAGTGGTTTTCTGTTGGTATGTTTGTTTTTTCTTTTTGTTTTTCGAGGTAAGGTCTCATTCTAGCCCTGGATGACCTGGAATTCACTATGCAGTCTCAGGGCAGCCTTGAATTCACAGCAATCCTCCTACCTCTGCCTTCCAAGTACTGGAATTAAATGTGTGTGCCACCATACCTGGCTGAGAATCAGTGTTGTTAACATTTTATTTTTATTAAATTGTTTTTATTTATTTGAGAGCGACAGAGAAAGAGGCAGAGAGAGAGAAAACGGGTGCGCCAGGGCTTCCAGCCCCCCGCAAACGAACTCCAGATGCATGCATCCCCTTGTGCATCTGGCTAACATGGGTCCTGAGGAATCGAGCCTTGAATCGGAGTTTTTAGGCTCCATAGGTAAGCCTTTAACCGCTAAGCCATCTCTCCAGCCCAACATTTTATTTTTTAATATATTTGATTTGTTTGAGAAAGAGGCTGAAAGAATGGGTACAGCAGTGCCTCCAGCTACTACAAACTCCAGAGGCATGCACCCCCTTGAGCATCTGGCTTACGTGGGTTCTGTGGAATCCAACTGGGATCCTTTGGCTTTGCAGGCAAGTACCTTAACCACTAAGCAATCTTTCAAGCCCTAATACTTTATTTTTATTGTTATTAGAGAGAACGGGTGCTCTAAGGGCCTCCAAACACTGCAAACTAACTCCAGCGTATGGGCTACTATGTGTATTTGGCTTACATGGGTTCTGGGAAAACAAACCTGTCCTTAGGCTTCTCAGGCAAGTGTCTTAACCACTAGACCATTCTCTCCAGCCCCAGAATCAGTTATTTTTCACTTCTGTAAAGAAGGGCATCTCTTCAAGGTATCCTGAACCCTATTTCCCCCTCCTGTCCTACCCTCATCCTCCATTTAGCAGCCAGAACAATGATCACATGAAAATTAGAACTCTTCTGTGTAAACAGCCCGTGGGTTCCCATTAAGGCATATCACAACTCTGCATGCTTACAGGCCCTTGCTCAAGCTCCTTAGAACTATGCCAAGTTCTCAGCTCCAGGGCTTCTGATCCCTAAATCTCTTCTTCCCTACTGTTGGCTTGGTTAGGCTTTGGATTCAATATTACTACTTGAGATCTCTTCCCCAATCTCAAGGTGGCAACCCCCAGCCTTCTCTCAGAATCGTGTGTACCACTTTCATGTGTGTTTTGCTTGTTTTACCTTTTGACCCACTCTGAAGGCACCACTGATGTCCTATCTTTGTAACAAACTCAGGTACCATTACTCTGAGACACTTTTGAGACCTTCCAAGTGTCTGGCTTACTCTCAGCCCAGACACACAGGGGCAACCTCTTGCATTCCCAGGAGCTTTTAATTCCTTGTGGTCAGTGTGAGGTCAGGATAAAAATGGAGTCACGTGAAGGACAGCAGGAGGGCGACAGAGACATAAGGAAGTGGATCATCCACATTCCTCAGGTAACCGCCCAGCCATACCTATCCCTTCCTTGCATAATGATGCCCCAGGTCTAGGTTTCCTGCCTCATCTCCCACCTGGTCTCACACCCTAGCTATTTCCCTTCCTCACCTTCCCCCAACTGAAGAACTCTGTATAGCCCACTATCTGCAATCTCAAAGTTGACTACTCCCTTGAGAGTCAGTCTTGGAAGCTCCTGTTTTCCCCGAATAAAAGCTTCCATCTTTGCCTTAGAGTGGTCTTCGTCACTCCTGAACCTTAGTTAAACCCTTTCCTAGTTTCCATCTTTTTCATTGCTTCCCAGTATCCCTTAAAATGATTCCTGGGATGTCAGGCCCTACTCAGGATATACCTTTTGGTCATGCTGTTTTTGTCCTGCAGATTAAGGAGGACTAGATGATTAACAGGGGCCTGGTTCTGACTCCACTTCTCTCCAGGCTGACTGACCTTATTCTATTCTTTGGGTCTGCTTTCTCAATTAGAAAGGCATGAAAACGGATGCAAAGTGTGCATGCATCTAGAGTTTGTTTGCCATGGCTGGAGGCCCTGGTGTGCCCATTCTCTCTCTCTGCTTGAAAATAATAATTATTTTTTTTTTCTCAAGTTAGCATCTCACTCTAGCTCAGGCTGACCTGGGATTCACTATGTAGTCTCAGGGTGGCCTCAAACTCATGTTGAACCTCGTACTTCTGCTGGGATTAAAGGTGTGCGCTGCCACACCTGGCATGTATGTATGTATGTATGTATGTATGTATGTATGTATGTGTGTGTGTGTGTGTGTGTGTGTGTGTATATATATATATATATATATACATACATACATACATATACATACACACACATACATACATATACACATATATATACATAAATGTGTATGCATTTTTAAAGGAATTAACAAGAAATGAAATATTTTTAAGGTAGGGTCTTGCTCTAGCCCTGGCTGACTTCAGATGCATGCACCACTTAATGCATCTGGTTTATGTGGGTATAGAAAATTGAACCCAGGATGTCAGGCTTTGCAAGCAAGCACTTTTAACTGCTGAATCATCTCTAAGCCTGAATTGTTTTTTTCTTCTCAAGGAAGGGTCTGGAACTCATGGCAATCCTACTACCTCTGCCTCCTAAGTGCTGGAACTAAAGACAAAGGCGTGCGTCACCACACTCGACTCTACTTTTTATTTACTTGTACACCAGGGCCTCTAGCCATGGCAAATTGAGTCCAGCTGCATGTGCCACCATGTGCATATGGCTTACATGGGTTCTGGAGGATCAAATCTAGTTCTAGGCTTCACAGGAAAGTGCTGAGAGAGATGGCTTAGTAGTTAAGCTATATATCTGCCTCTTTCTCAAATAAATATTAAACAACAATAATTAAAAAAAACACTTGGAAGCCAAGCTTGGTGGCATATGGGAGGCAGAGGTTGGAGGATCATCATGAGTTCAAGGCCACCCTGAGACTTCATAGTAAATTCCAGGTCAGCCTGAGGTACAGTGAGACCCTACCTCAAAAAACCAAAAAAGGAGAAAAAAAAAAATACTTGAAAAGCTGAGGCAGAACTGTCCTAGTCAAGGCTAGCCTCAGGCTCAGGCTAACTTGGAATGCACTATGTAGTCAAGGTGGCCTCGAATTCATGATGATACTATCTCTGCCTCCAGAGTGCTGGGACTAAAGGTGTGGGCCACCATGCCTAGCCAAAAAGTTTTTTGTTGGTGGTTCCCCTCGCCCTTTAAAAATCTCAAGTCTCCCCCATTCAAATGCAGCAGAGGTACTTTCATCCCAGGAAAGCTGCTGCCCCTCCAAAAAAGAATAGTCTAGGGCTGGAGAGATGGCTTAGTGGTTAAGACACTTGCCTGCAAAACCAAAGGACTCAATTCAATTCCCCAGGACACACATAAGCCAGATGCAAAAAGTGGTGTATGCATCTGGAGTTTGCAGAGGCTAGAGTCCTTGGTGTGCCCATTCTGTCTCCATCTGCCTCTTTCTCTCAAATAAATGAATAAGTAGCTCCTCGAGAGAAAACAGAAGTTTGTATTGACTATCTTTCTCTCTTGTATTTTTCACATGTCTCTATTCAATCCCAGGTTCTGACAGAGGCCAGACTGGCTATGATATTCCTCCCATTTAAAACAAACCAAAGCAAGCAGCACTGGAAAGGTGGATCAGTGGTTAGGGGTGCTTGTTTGCAAAGCCCGAGGGGGTAGGTCTAATATCCCAGCACTCACACAAAGCAGGATAAAAAGTGGTACATGGATCTGTGATCTCAAGATCCCTATAAAAATGGTAAGTAGGAGCTGGGCATGGTGGCACAAGCCTTTAATCCCAGAAGAGGCTGAGGTAGGAGAATCACTGTGAGTTCCAGGCCAGCCTTGAGACTACATAGTGAATTCCAGCTCAGCCTGGGCTAGTTTGTGACCCTACTTGGAAAAAGAAAAAAACAAAACCAACCAAACAAAAAACCCAAAAACATTAGGTCCACCACGTACTTTCTAAAACCATGCCCAGTACCATTTTGATCTTAAGACTGCAGTTACCAAGCCTGGGTGACTAAGGGAACAGTTAGTTCCACCAGCTCCATGTTTTCTTTGGAAACTGCTTCTTATAGGCATAGAGAACAGTTCCCTGCTGATCCTAGTCCTTACTACTCCAGGTCCACCCTCAACCTATCCCTGGGTAATCCTCCTCCTTAAACACGAGGTAATTTTGTTTGAGGTGGGGGGGTGGTTTGAGGCAGGGTCTTGCTCTAGCCCAGGCTAGCTATAAACTCACAGTAATCATGTTTCCCCTAGTACTAGGATAAAAGTTGTATGGGACCACACAGCACATGAACAATCTTTAACTCTGCTTTTCTCTCTCAAATTAAAAAATATATAAAGTCAGGTTTGTAGAGATGGCTTAGAGGTTAAGATGCTTGCCTGCAAAGCCAAAGAAGCCGCCTCTAATCCCAACACTCGGGAGGTAGAGGTAGGAGAATTGCCATGAGTTCGAGGCCCACCCTGAGACTACATAGTGAATTCTAGGTCAGCCTGGGCTAGAGTGAAGCCCTAGTTCGGGGGGAAAAAAAAAGCAGAGCCTGTATTTTTCCTGTCTTCCACAGGTAGGCCTCAATGTGGTAGCTGGCTGGTTATTGAGGCAAGGTCACTCATGTGTAGCCAACAATGACCCTGAACTTCTAAATCTCCTGCCCAGCTTGGTCAGCTCATTTTCAAAGAATCAGTACTCTGGGGTCCTCATTACAGGGAAGAGCACCTCCTCATTCATGAGGCTGGTTTGGTGTCCATGCAAGAAGGGGAGGAGGATGGAAGTAGGACCTGGAAAGGGTAAGCACTGGCTAACCTGCCACTTGTGTTAAGGGAAGAGGTGACAATGAAAGCTGAGGAAACAGAGCAGAGCACATCAAGACTGACTCCAAGGGCACCTCGACAGGGACAGGACAGCAGTAACTCCTGTTCTTTATTTCTTCCCATTGTGAAAGGAGACTCAAGTTCAGATTGCCCTTCCTACCCTTGAGTCCTCCAGCAGACAAGCAACCATAGGCACCAGATCTGGGCTAGAGATAGCACAGGCCTCAGACACTCCACTTGTCTGAGGCTCAGCAGCTGTCTGTAAGTCAGCAGGAACCCACCAATAGGCAACCTCCAAGAGCCAGAGGTAGGCTGGTTTGAGCCTTTGGGGAAGACTAGAGTCAGGTTGTTGAGTGGCAGGTCTTTAAACTAGAGGCCACCTCAATTTGGCTAGAGGGAACCCCACCACAGCAAAGGTCATCTCTGTCTCCACAGACGATGGATGTTGAAGGAAAGTGGAGCATAGTCCTTCAGTGAGTTCCTTCAGGGGGATCCTGTCACACACTTCAAGCATGGTCCAAGAGGCTGCATGTTTGCTGAGACACAGGCAGGCTCCCAAGTGAAGATAGACGGCAGGAAACTTCCAGATCACTTAGGAGACTTTCAGGGGTCAGTTCACTCTCGAGGTCGGTTGACCATGACCTCACCCAGGGCCTCTAACACCTCCCGCTTGTAGTCCTCGAAGTCACCGTCAATCTGGCTGACACTCTGCTCCTCCACCACCCACAGCTGGCAGTTGGTTTCTGTGATGAGTCGGGCATCGTGGCTGACAACAATCACAGCTTTGGAGAAAGACAGCAAACACAGAAGAAAGGGGAATAAGAACAGGTACGGAGGAGCCCTGGCCCAAGACAATGCAGTGATTCAAGGCATGTGGAGGAGCACTATGTTCCGAACTGACTTACCTCCCTTGTATTCGTTGATGGCCTCCCCCAGAGCATCAATGGATTCTATGTCCAAGTTATTAGTTGGTTCATCCTATGGAAGAGAGAGCTGTGTCTGAACACTGCATCGCCTGCGTTTACTGCTCTTACCTGCACAGCCTCCCCACCCCCCACCAAGACCCCGGCCTAGACCCTCACCAAGATGAGGACATCAGGCTCCCGACAGGCCAGCTCTGCAAAAACAACCCGAGCTTTTTGCCCACCTGCACAAGAAAAAGGTCTGTCAGGTTTTCTCTTGCTTTGCCTTGCCCTGCCAAAGGCAAACCCTGAGGATGGGCCCCAGCTCCCTCTGCTTCCTCCTCTTCTCCCTCCTTCCAGTTGCTTGTGAGAGTCTATGTAAATGAGTGGTACCTGAGAGTTTGCAGATCTGGATGGTGTGGGCATGACTCTCTAAGCCAAAGCGGCCCAGGCACTTTCGGGCATCTTGATAGGGCAGGTTGAAGCTCCGCTGCAGATACTCTGTTGGGGTCTCCTCCATGTGCAGCTGCTCTGCATACTGCTGATTGAAGAAGCCAATTTTCTGCCCATGAGGAGCGAGAAGTGAGAAGTCAGAGTTCCACTTCCTGTCAGATTCCCACTCCCCATTGTCCACAGCCAACTTACCAGCCGGTGGTTCTTTCTCATTTCCCCATGGGTCTGCAAGGAAAAAGCACATGGTAAAAGCAGGGAAAGGGGAAAGGAGTGGGACTGCAGTCACACGGCTTTGTTATCCTTGTCATTTTGAGACAGCCTCCTCTGCAGCTGAGGCTGGTCTTGACTGCAAAGCAACCTCACTACAACAGCCTTCTGAGAGCTAGGAGTACAGGTGTACAGGCTCAGCCCCAACGTTTTCTAAGGAAAACAAATACCAGAGTTGGGCAGGAACAAGGAACAAGGAGAAAGGGAAGGACTGACAACCAAGTTTCCACACAGCAAGACTCACACGTAGCACTGTGTAGTTTCACCTCAGACACAGAATTAAGATAGCTTTGGAGATCCAATAACATCTTTCTAAAGTTCTACTCTGAAGCCAGCCAGGCCTGTAATGCCAGCTACACAGGAGCTGGCGCAGGGACTTTGGAACACACTCCACGGACTACACTGGTCAGTTCCAGTTGTGGGACTGCAGATTGAGTTCCAGGTCAAACTGAGCTAGGATGAGGTCCTGCCAAAAAAAAAAAAAAAAAAAAAAAAAAAAAAAGCGAGAGAAAGAGAGAGAGAGAGAGAGAGAGAGGGAGAGAGAGCTAACCACCAAAGCACCAAGACCAGTTATCTCTGGTTTCCCCAGGTCATGCAATTTCTATTCAACAATTTATTAACACAAAAATGGTGGAATATCTCCCAGCCCGATCTTGGCCCTCCTTTTTTCTCTCTGATGGACTGATATAAACTCTTCTCCCCACCACCTGTTGGAAGAAAAATCATCATTTGTGTTAGCTCCAACCACCAAGCAGCTCCCTGACTCCAGCACTTTGCACTTTGCACTTTCCCTTCCAGCTGCAGGACTCACCGGTGACAGCTTGCCAGTCAGCAGCAGGAGCAGTGTGCTCTTCCCAACACCATTGGGGCCCACGATGCAGACTGCAGGAAGGCAGACAGGTGTCGGACATGGAGATCCCCAGAACTCTCCTTGTGACTCCTGCTCCACACCCCAATCACCCACAATAACTCACTTCTTGAGTCCATGTCAATGCCAAAATCCAGATTCTTAAAGAGTGGTTTCTGTCCCTCGTAGCCAAACGTCACACCTGAGAAAAAAGGCAGGAATGTATATTTTTCCCAGTCACCTTGAATGTCCTGGCCTTGAAGGAAAGGAAGCCTCGGTGGAGAGCTGGGGTGCACACAGCCCTGCTGGTGGCATGTGGTCACTCACCATGTAGCCCTAACACAGGAGGGCTGAGGGGAGGCGGGTCTGGGAAGGTGAAGCGAACTGTGTACTCCTTGGGGCGCTTCAGGAGCTCAGGGGCCTCATGAGACTCCTCGTCCTGATTTTTCCGGCGGCATTTTTGCTGCTTTCGAGTCAGAGCTTCCTTTGTTTGCTTTTCCTGGAGGAAGAAGAAGACAGTGATCCACAGGCTGACCAGTGCACAGTCTGCGCCCATTCCAGCTGACAGAAAAGCAGGTGCTCACAGCCTGCTTGGTGGACTTGCCCCCAGCCTTCAGCTCCTTCAGCTTCTTCTCCTGCTTCTCATACTGCTTCAGCAGTTCTTTCTGCTTCTGCTGGTACATCTTTTTGAAGGTCACTGGGCACAAAAATAGGAAGGGGCTTCAAGGGAGGCCCCTCTTTCCCAAAGGACAACTGGGGAACAAGTGGAATATCAGAGAGCAGCTGCGTGTGGAAGTCTGGAAAGATTTAGCTTATCACCACATCCCAGGGCCCTGCTGCTCAGGTTCCTCCTGGAGGGTTCATGTGAACTTGCTTACTATAATTGCCCCTGTAGTAATGGAGCCTCTGGGCATCGAGGTGAATGATATCAGTGCAGACGTCATCCAAAAAGCCCTGGTCATGAGAGACGATCAATAATGTCTTCCGCCAGCCCTGAAGGTAGCTGAGGTTTAAAGAAGAGTGTGACAATGGTGAGGGGAGAGACAGGTCACACCAAAGGGGTGGGAGGGAAGGGAAAAGGGCAGGATAGGAAACCAAGGGCAACACACTTATTGAGCCAGATGACAGCATTGAGGTCCAGGTGGTTAGTGGGCTCATCAAGCATCAGCAATGTGGGCTCCATGAACAGGGCCCTAAGGGGAGCATAAGTGCATGATTAGGGGAAGATCCTCACTCTGAAAACCCAGGCAAGCCTCTGGGAGGCAAAGCCTGAGACCATGAACAGAAAGGGTCCTCAGCAGATGTTGATGAGGACATTCTACCAGGCATGGAAAGAAATGGAGAAAAGCCCAGGTTCTTACAATTCACACAGGAGTGGACAGTTGGCACGACTACTGGGATGGAAGGGTGAGAAGAAGGGAAAGGGCCCTGGAAGCCTGGAACTGAAAGGATGGTGAGGTGGGTGACCTACCTGGCCAGAGAAACACGCATGCGCCACCCCCCTGAGAACTTCTGTGTGGGCCGATTCTGCATCTCTGGGTCAAAGCCCAGGCCAGCCAGGATCCTCCGGGCTTTGGCCTCTGCAGCCGCGGCCCCAGTGGCCCGTAATTCCTCATAGACCTGGGAAGAGGGAGAAGAGGACATATGTCTGAGAGCCCGGAGAGCCCCACACCAGCCTGTGTCCACTGTGCCAGCTCCTCTACCTTTTCTAGCCTCTCAGCAGCTGTGTCATCCCCCTGCTCTAACTGTCCCTGGAGTCGGCGCTCCTCTTCCAGCAGCTTCAATCGCTTTGTGTCAGCTCGAAGAACAGCCTGCACTGCTGGCGTCTCATCAGCCACCACCTCTGCACAGTACAGGAACAGTCAGGACACACCAAACACCAAGAGAACTATCGGCTCTTCCCTTCAGTTCCACTTCAGGTCTACCTGACACTTTGTACTTATTCCAAATCATGTCCCTCATTTACCTTTTTTTCCTTCCTCAGCCCCAAGTCTCCCAATCCACAACTCCACCTTCTCTTTGTCAGCTCTTTCCCCACAGCAGCCCTTTCAAAGCCCGTGACTCTGGCCTCACCCTGCTCACACAGCAACACGTCGATGTTGGGGGGAATGCTCAGGGCACGATTGGCAATGTGCTTCAGGAGTGTGGTCTTGCCCTTCCTGCGGAACAAGAGCTATGAGGATCCAGCCACTACAGACAAATCCCTCCTGAACTTTCAACT
The DNA here is from genome assembly GCF_020740685.1 of Jaculus jaculus. Lineage (NCBI taxonomy): Eukaryota > Metazoa > Chordata > Mammalia > Rodentia > Dipodidae > Jaculus > Jaculus jaculus. The sequence continues at coordinate 978,121 of NC_059109.1, forward strand.
CCATCTCCTCACCCATTAGGTCCGACTAGCCCATAGCGGCGACCAGCTACGATGTACAGGTCAGCGTTGACAAATAATTCCTTGCCATGGGCTGAGATGCTAAACTTCTCCAGCTGTATTGGGGGGCATGGGAAAATGGAGACAGACAGACTCAAACACGGTTAAGTCTGCCTTTATGATAAGAGCTATAGCTATGTCCACTGCCTCTTCTGGAAGTTGCCCATTCTCAGCAGGGCCAGCCTGTCTCACCCTCTTTCCTTTCAAGGTTGCCCTTTTGTTTCTAGGAGCTTTTCTGTCTCCTTGTTCAAGTTGGCAGAACACAAGGCATTCTCCACCCTTTCTTACAAGTGGATCAGCCTCAATAAACCCCCACTGGGTTGCCTAAGTCATTCAGACAAGAGAAGAGAGCCTTCTAACTGGTGAACAGGTTGGGCAGCCCTCAGACCTCACCTTGATGTCAGACGCATTTTCTAACATGGCCTGGCGGGATGACACCTCTGCCTGGGACACAGAGAAGTCATTTTCGGCAGCATGAGCTGCTTTTAATGAAGCCACTTGACGCTCAAAATCCATCTAATAAGGAGAGAAAATGACACTTGACACCCTGACAAGTTCATGTTGTCAAACTAAGATAAGGCTAAGAAAATTTTTCCCTTTTTTCAATGGTTTTCCTTCAGGGAGCCCCAAATCTCTCCTTGCCACCCCACTCAAAATCTACAGCTGGAATACTAAAATATCACCCCCCCCCTTTTTTTTCTGAGGTAAGGTCTCACTCTAGTTCAAGATGACAAGGAACTCACTCTATAGCCCCAGGCTAGCCTCAAACCCATGGCAATCCTTTCTCTGCCTTGCGAGTATTGGGATTAAAGGCATGCACCCCCACACTTGGCTCAAATCCTCTTTATAACCACTAAGAACTACTAACTTACCTGTTTCTTCAGCTTTTTCTTCTCCTTTTTGCTAAGATGAGCATATGGATCATCTGCCTTGGACTCCCCCTCTTCTTCCTCCTCTCCCTCTTCCCCTGAACCCTGTGAGAACCAGAAGATCCAAAACATAAAACAAAAACAAAGGACTCTTCCTAAAATCCAGACTATCATGCCACCTTCAGCATAAACAGCTGTTTTTTTCTTTCCAGAGTTCAGTGACAAATACGGCTTACAATCCTTTTGTTCTTGAGACCCCAAGCCCTTCATCTCCATGCAGCACTATCAATCTCTGCTACCAAAAGTCCCTTTCTCAAGCAGATGGTAAGAAATATAACCACTTATGTACAGAGATATGCCTTCAGAGACAATGTAAATGAGGGTGGAATAAATGAGTTTGAAATGAATTTCTGTGGGCAACTTGCTAATGAAGAAAAGATCAGATAGACCATAGTGCAGCCATGAGGAGTCCAGCAGAAGCTCAGAACTACTGTGTCTTAAGGGATCACCATACTGCCTCATCATCATACATGTGAGATAACTGAGTCCCATAGAGATGGAAAGATGTGTTCAAGATCACACTGAACCAAGATCATCTGAGATGGAGAGCAGAGCCCTGTGCTCTTCAGATCAGGACTGTAATTACAGCCCAGGGACCAAACCTGACCTGACATTATATGGCCTATAAGATTAAGATTGTTACTTTTTTTTTTCTTACTTTTATTATTATTATTGGTTTTTTGAGGTAGAGTCTCACTCTAGCCCAAGCTGACCTAAAATTAATTTACTACGTAGCCTCAGGGTAGCCTCAAACTCACAGCGACCCCTTACCTCTGCCTCCCAAGTGCTGGGATTAAAGGCGTGCACTACCACTCCCAGCTCTTAATTTTATTTTTTTTTAATTTTTAGTTTTATTTTTATTTACTTAATTTTTTTTTGTTTTATGTTTATTTATTTGAAAGTGACAGACAGAGAAAGAGGCAGAAAGAGAGTGAGAGAGAATGGGCACACCAGGGCCTCCAGCCACTGCAAATGAATTCCAGACGCATGTGCCCCCTTGTGCATCTGGCTAACGTGAGTCCTGGGGAATTGAGCCCGGGGTCCTTAGGCTTCACAGACAAGTGCTTAACTGCTAAGCCATCTCTCCAGCCCTATTTACTTATTTTTGTATATGTGTTTGGGTGCCAGGGTCTCTTGTCATTGCAGATGAACTCCAGTCACATGTGTCAACTTGTATCCAGCTTTACATGGGTGCTGGGAAATTGAATCTGGACCAGCAGGTTTTGCAAGCAAGCACTTTTAACCACTGAACCATCTCTCCAGCCTAGTTATATTTTCTGAGAGTTTTAAAAACATGAAGGGAAGACATGCAATAAAGATTTTATATAGACTGCTAAAACCAAAATCCACATGCCTATGTAGAACATGTGCAGACTCCTGCTCTGGATAGAAACACTCATTGCCCTGCAGTCCCCAGCCCAGGATGACCATGCCCCCTTATAGCAACACACACCTGTTCTACTTTCTTGGTCTTCTCCTTATCCTTTCCTTGCTTGGAAGGCTCCTTTTCTTTAGTTATTTCTCCCTCTTCCTCCTCTTCTTCATCTTCATTGTCCAGAGCAGCAAACTTATTCTGTGGCTAATAGGGAAAAGGCAGGCCTCATGAACTGCTCTAACTTCCCAGACCTAGACCAACATGCCAGTTGCTCACCTTTGCCTTCCCTTTTGACTTCTCTTCCTTTCCCTTTTTGCTCTTGAGCCCAGGCTGCTGTTCCTCAGATACAGCCTGCAGGAAACACACAGATTTGTTTGCCACCCTGCTGCTAGGGAGTCATGAGCCTTCTGTCCCAGCCTAGAGTAACCTAGACTACAGAACATTGGCCAAGCTGGGGACCAAGAGCCAGTTGACTAAGCAATGCAGGTGGTGCAGCAGTTTTGGAAGGCTGCCCTGGGAACGTAAGCCAGAGGAGGGTACTTGATATGGGTTTGGAGAAGGCTCCCAGGGCAGGGGGAGCAGCAGCATGTAGAACAAAGGCTTCAATATGGACATAGTCAAACAGGATGCTGAGATGCAATGGCATAGTGACCCAAGGGAAAGAGCAAGGACTGAGGAACTGTGTTTTAGATTTTCTGTTTTGTTTTTGGGGTAGACTATCACTGTAGGTAGCCCAGACTAACCTGGAACTCTGTAGACCCAGGCTGGCCTTGAACTCATGGAGATCCTCCTACATCTGCATCCCAAGTGCTGTGACTAAAGGTGTACACACCACACCTGGCTCTTTTAGATTTAATCTAAGGCAGCATAATCCTGAAGATTACCAATTCATGAGGTATTCTACAAAGCTGGCTTTGACAGCATATACAGGGAAGACTAGACTAGAACAGTTGGTTTATGAGCAGGAACTGGCACACATTGACAAGAAGGTGCTGAATGGGTGGGAGTGGTCAGGTTGGCAGAGCTACCACCTTCACCTTATTGATTCTATTCTTCTCTGGCTTGGCAGGCTTAGAAGGCTGTTTTTCCTCCTCTTCCTCCTCACTCTGATCCTGAATCAGGGCTGCAAAAACGTTTCCACCCTGAAGCAAAAAAGGTCACGGAAGTCAGTGATACAATCACAGATACCCCCCTCTGCCCCCACACGGCCACCCACCCACTCGTCTTTGCCAACCAATCAACCAACAATTCACCTTAATTTTCTTTCCACTTCGGGGTACTGGGACAGGTTCTGAAACGAGAAGAGGAGAGGATGAGGCAGGTGAGAGAATTCCCATGTGTGGCTCCTCTACTTAACACCTCAAAGGTTAAGGTATGAAGCATTACTCACCACCACCCAAAGATTCCTGATACCCACTGCCCCTCAGGTCATTTACCATCATCCTCCTCATCACTGGCAGGTACAGACAGCTTCTTAAGACGCTCCATGAGCTCTTTCTCCTCTCCATCATCATCTGAATCTTTCTTGCGTCGGCCTTTTCGGGCATCTCGCTTCTTCTTTTGCTGTGGAAAACAAAAAAGAATGCGAGGGCTGGAGAGATGGCTTTAGTAGTTAAGTGCTTGCCCGCAAAGCCAAAGGACTTAGGTTTGATTTTGATTCCCCAGGACCCAAGTAAGCCAGATGCACAGAGTGGCATGTGCGTCTGGAGTTTGTTTGCAGCAGCTGAAGGCCCTGGTGTACCCATTCTCTTTCTTTATCTGCCTCTTTCTGTCTCTTAAATAAATAAATAAAACTTAAAGGGGAAAATTTTTTTTTCCAGATCAGCCTGAGCTAGAGTGAGGCCCTACCTCAGAAAAAAGAAAAAAAAAAAAAAAGAAAGAAAAAAGAGAGAATTTGACGATGGGCATGGTGGTGCACACCTTTACTGCCAGCACTCAAGTGGCAGGGGTTAGGAGGACTCTGTGAGTTTGAGGCCACTGTGAGATTCCAGAGTGAATTCCAGGTCAGCCTGGGCTAGAGGGAGACCCTACCTCAGGAAAAAAAGAGAATAATTTGAGAATAAAGCTCAGGCCCCCATAGCACCTCTGCCCCATGGGGAGGTCCCCATCAGTTGAGGATGCACTGTGGGCTAGAGCAGGGTGGGAGGGCCCACCACGTTCCCATGGTGGGGTCTGTCATTTGTACCTGCTGCTGCTGCTGCTGTTCCTTTTCCTTCAGCACCTTCTCCTCTTCTCCAGCCTGTTTATCTTCTACTGCCAACTCTTCAAAGAACTACACAGGGAATAAGATAAAGCAACACAGCTATGATGCCAGTCACATCTTCAACAGGTCCCCCACCCCACCCACACCTAGCCTCCTCACTCCATCATTGGCATTGCATTTTAATTCACCAAGCCTGACTCTTGCTCATACTCACTCTCTACCTCCCCCCTTTCTCCCATGGGATGAAACAAGCACACACCAGCTGTTCACCCCCTAACACCGTACCTCCCAGCATTGTAGACTATAAGAAATCAGTGTTTGGGTTTTTGTTTTTAATTAAATTATTTATTTATGACAATGAGAAGCTCAGGGCCCCTTGCCACTGCAAACAAACTCCAGATACAAGTACCACTTTGAATATCTGGCTCTACATGGGTACTTAGGAATTGAACCTGAGCCATCAGGTTTTGTAAGCAAGCACCTTTTGCTGCTGAGCCATCTCTCCAGCCCTGTATTTGTTTCTATAAATGGCATAATTTTGTCACAAAAGCACACTGCAGGGCTGGAGAGATGGCTTAGCAGTTAAGCGCTTGCCTGTGAAGCCTAAAGACCCCGTTAGAGGCTTGATTCCCCAGGACCCATGTTAGCCAGATGCACAAGAGGGCGCATGTGTCTGGAGTTCATTTGCAGTGGCTGGAAGCCCTGGCGTGCCCATTCTCTTTCTCTCCCTCTCTCCTGCTCTCAAATAAATAAACAAAAATTAAAAAAACAAACAAACAAACAAACAAAAAAACCAGCACACTGCAGACCAAGACAAAAAGCTGGCCTCAAGAATCTCCTGCCTCAACTGCTGAATGGCAGAACCACACACATGTTCATTAGCTGCTTCTGATCCAGGAAGACCTTTACCCCACGCTCACATCTCCCAACTCCTTCACATTGTCGTTTATTTTGCTTGATAACACTCAGTCATTTCTCCTCCAAAACCTGCATTTTCTCACCGTTTTTTTGGTCTTCTTGTCCTTCTTCCCTTTCTTCACCACCTTGTCTGCAAAGTCAAGCAGACATCATGAAAACTTACTACAACTCCTAGCATCACAAGATTCCACTGGGCAGTGGTTTTTCTTATTCAATTATAACTTCTGGTCTTTGTATTGTCCCACAACTTTTGCAGAAATAATTCCTGCAACCATACATTCATTGACAAACATCTACTTACAAAGTAGCCAACAGACACTGGAAACTGTGTTAGTGTAGGGGAACAGAGTTGCAAAAAGGCAACTGTATCTCTTCTAGGATAGGCAAGCTTTTGGAAGCTAGAATTTTAAAGAGAAATGACAAGTGAGCTGGTTGTGGTGATATATACCTTTAACCCCAGCACTTGGGAGGCAGATGTAGGAGGATCACCTTGAGTTCAAGGCCAACCTGAGAGTACACAGTGAATGCCAGACCACCCTAGGCTAGAGTGAGACCCTATCTCAAAGAATAATTACAAGTATTTTGAACTTTCCCAAAGGTAAGGCTGATTTGGTGGAGGCAACATTTGGATAATTCCTGAAGTCAAAGATGTTAGGTCTTATGTGGGTACTTAGGGAATTGAACCTGAGAAGTCAAGACTTTCCAAACAAGCACCTTTAACTGTTGAGCCAGCTCTCTCAACAGGGGATATAGTACTTACTGTGCACAGGTCCAGTTGTGAGGATGCAGAAATCGACTTTATTATGGCTCAATCTCAGCGGCTAAAGGTTAGAATGGGTGAGGCTCAAATGAGAGCTTAATAGTCAGGTTAAGGAATAGGGAATATATCAGTCTGATCACTTGTACTTTCAAGTCTTACATCAGCTTCAGAGTGTAATGCAAGGATGGGAGAGAACTAGAACAGTGGACAATCTGTTGGGAGGGCGTCATAGCAGTCCAGGAAATAGACAATGGTGGTCTGCTATGGTGGTAGTAAGAGACAGAAGAAAAGCAGAAACCATAGGGTGGAGCAGAGGTGGAAAAAGTAAAAGGCAATACTTAGAGACCATGTCTGTGTTTTGTCTTTGTGTGTGTGGAGGGGGGGTATATGTGTGCATGTGTGTTAGTACAGGCATGTGTGTCACAGCACACACATGGAGGTTAGAGGGCAGCTTCTGAGTGTTAATCCTTGACAACTACCTCATTTGTGCAGCATTTGTGTTTCTTTCTCCCTCCCCACCCCTACTCTCAGCCCTTTGTTGACTGTTGTACCTATCAGTCAGGAAAGCTGTTCAATGAGCTTCTAGAAAATTCTGTCTCCACCTTCCACCTCACTGTCAGCATGCTAGGATTACAGAAGCCCGCCCATCTTCTGGCTTTTTCTGTTTTTTTTGTTTGTTTGTTTTTTCAAGGTAGGGTTTCACTCTAGCCCAGGCTGACCTGGAATTCACTATGGAGTCTCAGGGTGGCCTTGAATTCACGTGATCCTCCTACCTCTGCCTCCCGAGTGCTGGGATTAAAGGTGTGCGCCACCACGCCCGGCTCTTCTGGCTTTTATGTGAGATCTAGGGATCCAACTTGGGTTCTCAGGCTTGAGCACCAAGCACTGCCTCCACCTAGACTACTTCCTAACCCCATGCCTATGTTTTCAGATAGCAAAATTAGATGGCTAGTAATATTGAAGTGTTCTAGTCAATACTTCAATAAATAGGGGAAGATGGGAGTGGTGGTGCATACCTTTAGTTCCAGCACTTGGGAGGCAGAGGTGGGAAGATTACTTTGAATTTAAGGCCATTCTAAAACTATAATGAATTCCAGATCAGGCTAGGGTAAGACCCTACCTCAAAATAAATAAACAAACAAACAAATGCAGGACAAGAAAGTCACTTCCCCCAGCCTTACCCTTCATGGGGGAGGGTAGGAAGATTTTATGTGAGAAAAGTTCAGGTCATGTAAATAGTTATCTGATAAATGAAAAATCCCAACTTGTCATATTTACTCTGTGCCACGGAGTTAAGAGGGAAGCCAATAAAAGCTGGCTGAATGGCCAGATTTCTGTTTTTTCTTTTTTCTTCTTCCTGAAGTAAGGACTTACTCTAGTCTAGGCTGACCTGAAATGCACTATGTAGTCTTAGGGTGGCCTCAAATTCAGGCACTCTCTGCCTCCTTGAGTGCTGGGATTAAAGGCATGTGCCACCATGCCCAGCTCTGATTTCTGTTCCTAGCTTCTCTCCATCTCTGTCCCTAAAGTCAGAGGACTAGGTCTCCCCATCTGATCACCCAGGGACTGTTGAACCTCGGCCATATTAACAGAAACCACCATACAACAAGTTAAGTTTCTACTTCTTCACCTAATACTCAACTATCAAGGGATCATATGCTTGGCTGAATACTCCCCCATGCTGCCAGTAGCTGATGAAGAAACAAAAGCATTGCAGCCCACTGCTGAATAGCGGGCCTCCCCCTCTTTTGTATAAAACAAGGGAGGAGATGTCAAGAGCTACAGAGTAAAAGCCTCTCCATTTTGCCTGGGCCTGCTCATAAACTGACTCATTACTCAGAAAGCTGGTCCACCCAGCTTTTTGTTAGGTACTTCTGGAATGTCGGTCAGCAGAATGCTTATAGAATCATATCTTTTGCAAAAGGCCAGTTTATAGTCAGGCTGTGAAGCCTAGCACAGTCAGGATGTTAAGCCATTGAGGCAAGATTAGATAAACACCTGATTACATCCCCTCTAGGTTTCCTGACAACTCCAAGGCCCTAAATCACTCAGCCAGCTTAATCCCCCCTTTTTCTTCCCCTATATAACAACTGTGTAAAAAATAAAGATTCAGAGACCTTGATCGGAATATAGACTTGGTCTCCTTCTTTTGTGTCTCTTGTCTCTCCAGGTTAATTTCCCCTCGGGTCCTCGTGTTTAACTCCCCGCTGGCTGGGGCAAGGGACCTCGTGATTTCCTTCACACCCAGGCCTGTTTGTGTCATCTGAGAATTGCATTCATTAAAAACAGTCCTGTAATGAATTAACTTTAAAACACAAACCAGAACAGATGGCTTTTTGATTTCTAATATATTAAGTATTCTTAGACCAAAATGCCATGAATAATTTATGTAGAATTGTTTTTACTAACATTTATTTTGCCAAAATCCTACTAATAGAGTTTCACAGCTTAACAGAACTGTATCTGTCTTTCCCATTTCCTACCCTTACCTAAACTGTGGACACTGCTTCTTCCCAATATCTGATTTAAGTCCTAGGCATGCATATGTCTGTCTTTCCTTAATCTGTGTCCTTTACCCAGAACACTGATGCCATACTTACTGGGTGACAAGTTGGAAGGATATGCAAGACAATAATGAAAGGTGCCAAGTGTGGGGGTGCAATCCTTTAATCCCTGCACTCGGGAGGCTGAGGTAGGAGGATCGCTGAGTTCAAGGTCAGCCTGGGTTAGAGTGAAACCCTACCTTGAAAAACCAAAAAAAAAAAAAAAAAAAGAAAAAGAAGGAATGTTTTTTTTTTTTTTAAATTTTTTATTTATTTATTTGAGAGCAACAGACACAGAGAGAAAGACAGGTAGAGGGAAAGAGAGAGAATGGGCGCGCCAGGGCTTCCAGCCTCTGCAAACGAACTCCAGACGCGTGCGCCCCCTTGTGCATCTGGCTAACGTGGGACCTGGGGAACCGAGCCTCGAACCGGGGTCCTTAGGCTTCACAGGCAAGCGCTTAACCGCTAAGCCATCTCTCCAGCCCAAGAAGGAATGTTTTATATGACAGTCCACGGAGTCCAAATGTAATGATATTTGGAGGATGCACTGAAGGACTTAAGACAAAATGTTGTACTGACAACTTGAAGTAACTCATCTCACAGCTATTTTCTTCCCAAAGACTGCACAAGCATATCATACCTCCTTCTTCCTTTTCTATTTTTTTAACTTTATTTTTATTTATTTGAGAAGTGGGGGGAGAGAATGCGCACACTAGGGCATCCAGCCACTGCAAACAAACTCCAGATGCAGGTGCCCCCTTGTGCATCTGGCTTACGTGGGTTCTGGGAAATTGAACCAAGGTCCTTTGGTTTTGCAGGCAAATGCCTTACATGCTAAGCCACCTCTCCAGCCTTTTCCTTGTCTATTTCATTTTGGTGCTACTTCAGATTGAATGTAGGGCACCATAAAAACCATAAAACATACAAAACCAAGCCAGGTGTGGTAGTACACACCTTTAATCCCAGCACTCAGGAGGCAGAGGTAGGAGGGTTGCTGTGAGTTTGAGGCCAGAGTGAGATTGCAGGGTTCTAAGACAGCTAGAGTAAGACCCTACTTGGAAAAACCAAAAGGGAGCCAGCATGACCAAAGCCCCTTCCATCTTCCCTTTAACACATCCCTTAAGCTGCCCTAAACTTTCCTTAACTTCACCACCCCGTCACTGTTTCTACCTGTGCATTTAATGAGTCTCAGAATCATAGTTCAAACAAGATATGGCGGCTACATTTGGAGGCCTGCTTGGGCAAGTTACTAAGACCCTATCTCTAAAACACAAGGTCTAGAAATGTATGTAGATTGGTGGTAGAGTGCTTATTCAGCACACTCAAAACCCTGAGTTCAAGAGATTGAGTAAAGGAAGGGTGGGGGGGGGGAGGATTAATAAAAATTTAAGAGGGTGTGAATAAGCTGTATGGAAATCTACTTTTTTGGACAATGGCACACCCAGAAGCCATGTATTATTACTAGAAAATTTCAATGCCAAAGATGGGATACCTTCCAGTGACTTGTTGGCCAGAGAGATCCTTGATACCCCCAAAACATTACAGGCCATTGCCAAGGCTCTTGGTTTCCCACCAGGAATAGATGGTAAGACCCTATTGCTGAAGACTCCACATGCTTGAGCTGCAAGATCACTAAGAAATCCTGCTGGACTGAGCTGAAAACCTCCTCTGTGTAGACTAGACCAGCTGTCAGAAAGCTGGAAAAGGCTAAACTGCATGCAGTCCTATAGGAGATAGAAGTCATCAGTAGAGATAAACAACAGTGGACACTGCAAGCCTTAACTTTGGCCAGCCAGGTCAAATGAGCCAATGGGTATAACAGTGGCATGTCTATTACAGGGGAAACCAACCACTCACTAATGGGACTAGAGGCCTTCTCCACAGGAGAAAAAGCATGCTTGGTTCTGTAAACCTATACCAGAGGAGGTCAGGAGCCCTAGGAGTGTACTGCCTGCCAGTATCTGGCTAAATGAATAACCAGAAAGCACTTCCCTAAATGTTCATACTCTTAATAAATGCTACTCTCACTTTTAGGTTAAAGAAGCTTCTCTTTTCAGATGGCAGTGACCTCTGGGATGACTCAAAAAGTACCACAGTGCTAAGAAGTGACAGAGGAGTGTTCAGTACTGATCTCTATCACACCCTCCAAGGCTCATGGTTTATTATGTAAGAGGGGGTGGAAAGAATGTAAGAGCCGAAGGAAGAGTAGGACTGCTTACAATACAATCTTCAAGAAACAAAATGCCTGGATATCCACAACCTTACAATGTCTGGTACTACCTACACAAGACCCTCATAATAGGAGGAAAGATGATGACATCAAAATAAGAGAGACTAATTGAGAGAAGGAGGGAAAATGATGGAGGGTGGATTTGTGAAAGGGAAAGTGGGGGAGGGAAGGGAATTATTATGGTTTACTGTCTGTAATTATGGAACTTGTTGATTTAAAAAAAAAAACAAAACAACAACATTAATACAGGGCCTGGAGAGATGGTTTAGCAGTTAAAGCACAAGTCTGCCAAGCCTAAGGACCCAAGTTCAATTCTTTATGCCCCACATAAGCCAGATGCACATGGTGGCACATGCACCTGAAGTTCGTTTGCAGTGGCTAGAGGCCCTGGTGTGCCCAATCTCTCTTTCACCCTCTTTCAGTCTAATAAAAAAGAGCACGAGGGCTGGAGAGATGGTTTAGCGGTTAAGCGCTTGCCTGTGAAGCCTAAGGACCCCAGTTCGAGGCTCGGTTCCCCAGGTCCCACGTTAGCCAGATGCACAAGGGGGCACACGCTTCTGGAGTTCGTTTGCAGAGGCTGGAAGCCTTGGCGCGCCCATTCTCTCTCTGTCTTTCTCTGACGCTCTCAAATAAATAAATAAAAATTAAAAGAAAAAAAAGAGCACGAAATGGTACTCTTCAGTTAAAAACAAAACTAACAAAAAAAACCTTTGAGCTCCATCCCCAGTACTGCAAAACAAATATAAACCAGAAAACAAAGCTCATAATATCATCATTTATTTAGCTCCCTCCCACCAGTGCTGGGGCTCAAACCTGGAGCCTGACACAAGCTAGGAAGGCAAGCAACTACCACTCATCAATCCCCAGCTCTCCCATTCCTTTTGGGTTGAGCTATTATGATTCAAAAAGCCCCAACAAGCTGGATGTGGTGGTGCACGCCTTTAATCCCAGCAGAGGTAGGAGGATTGCTGTGAGTTCGAGGCCACCCTGAGACTACAGAGTGAATTCCAGGTCAGCCTGGGATACAGTGAGAGCCTACCTCGGAAAACAAAACAAAACAAAAAAACAAAAAAACAAAAAGCCCCAACAGCTCAAACTCCTGGGGCTCAATGGAGAGTATGCCCAGAGACTCTTATATGATAGACAAGTGCAAACCCCAATGCACCCACTTGTTAATGTTGTCATTTATTTTTTATTTTTTTCAAGGCAGGGATCTCACTCTACCCGGGGCTGACATGGAACTCACTCTGTAGACCCAGACTGGCCTCAAACTTCTCTTAACTCAACCTCCCAGAAAGCGTGCTCCAACACCACCACCAAGCCCAGCTGTTTTATTTGTGAGTCATGGCTAACCTCAAACTCTTGATCTTTCTGCATCAGCCTCCTAAATGATACAATTACAGACATATACTGACAGGTCCAGCTGTGTGTGTATATAGATTTACAAGAGTACTGGGAAACTGAACCTGGGCTGAAAGGCTCTGCAAGCACAAGGCTTTAAAAACTGAGCCATTTTCCCAGTCCCCCGCCTTTTCTGGCTTTCCAAGGTAGGGCTCACTCTAGTCTAGGCTAACGTGGAAATCACTATGTAGTCTAAGGGTGGCCTCAAACTTACAGCGATCCTACTACCTCTGCCTCCTGAGTGCTGGGATTAAAGGCATGTGCCACCATACCTGGCAATGTGTAGCCCAGGCTGGCCTTGAACTCCTGATCCTCCTTGCTCCACCTCCTCAGCATTTCCTACTGGCATGTGCCACCACAACCAGCCCTTTCTTTGAGAAAGGGTCTCTTAATGTAGCCCAAGCTGGCCTCAATTCACAATCTTCCTGTCTGAATCAGCAGGAATTACAGGGTGTGCCTTGAAAAGCTTGAGTGCCAACCTGATACCTCAAGTAGAGAATTCTACATTATAACACTCTGTCTACTGTGTAAAACTATTCCCCCCCCACCCCCCCCAGGTAGGGTCTTGCTCTAGCCCAGGTATGAAACTATTTAAAATATTGTAGAATGGAATTTCAAAGAGGAAAGTGGGGGTGGGGGAAATTACCATGGGATATTTTTTTATAATCATGGAAAATGTTAATAAAAATTTAAAAAAACAAAATAAATTAACTAAAAATAAAAAAAAAAAAGTAAATAAAATATCGTAGCCAGGTGTGTTAGCACGTGCCAGCTGAAGAGGTGGAGGCAGGAGGATCAGCACTCAGGAGTCACAGGTAGGTGGTCTGCCATGAGTTTGAGGTTACCCTAAGACTACATAGTGAGTTCCAAGTCAGCCTGGGCTAGGGTGAAACTATACTTAAAAAGTATGTGCAGCTGGAAGACTGAACATGTGCTAATGGTCCACAAACACAGCATGTGTTATCCAAAGGGCATCTTGTCAAAGACAAGAAATAAATTATGGTTGCTGAGACCCAATGATACATTCCTACACACTTAAATCAAGGATGTCAAGGACAGTGATTATGTTGTACTTCCTGAAAGCCACAATGATGGACAGCCTTAAGTTCCTTGCACTTCCTTCTCTTAGACCTACCTTGCAACTTTGTCCATCTCTGCCAATGTTGGGAGGGAGGTGGAGGTTTCTCAGCAATTTTGGCTAACTTGGGAGCTACCAAAACCCTATATATGTTCATTACAAAGACAATCACATGGCTTCCAGAGAAAGTCTACAACCACACTTTGGCAGGTCTCATCTTTCCCTGAATAACTCTCTCAGCCTTTATGTCTAAGCCTGTATTAAAATATCTTCAATGAGCCAGGTGTGGTGGCGCATGCCTTTAATTCCAGCACTTGGGAGGCAGAGGTAGGAGGATAGCCATGAGGTCAAGGACACCCTGAAACTACATAGTGAATTCCAGATCAGGCTGGTCCAGAATGAGATTCTATCTTGAAAAACCTAAAATAAAATATCTTCAATGAAATCCTCAGTGCCTGGCAGTACCTGTTCAAGACTACTATAATAGGAGGAAAAGAGAATGAAATAAAAATAAAAGAGCCAGGTGTGGTGGCGCATGCTTTTAATCCCAGCACTCGGGAGGCAGAAGCAGGAGGATTGCTGTGAGTTCAAGGCCACCCTGAGACTCCATAGTGAATTCCAGGTCAGCCTGGGCTAGAGTGAAACCCTACCTCGAAAAACCAAAATAAATAAGTAAATAATTAAAAATTTAAAAAAAGAGACTGGGCTGGAGAGATGGCTTAGTGGTTAAGGCGCTTGCCTGCAAAGCTAATGGATTCAGGTTCTATTCCCTAGGACCCACGTAAGCCAGACACACAAGGTGGCGCATGCAGCTGGAGTTTGTTTGCAGTGACTGAAGGCCCTGGTGAGCCCATTCTCTCTGCCTTTTTTTTTTTTTTTTGGTTTTTCGAGGTAGGGTCTCACTCTAGTCCAGGCTGACCTGGAATTCACTTTGAGTCTCAGGGTGGCCTCGAACTCATGGCAATCCTCCTACCTCTGCCTCCCGAGTGCTGGGATTAAAGGCATGCGCCACCACGTCCGGCTTCTCTATGCCTTTCTCTCAAATAAAATAAATAAATAAATAGACTGATTAAGAGGGAAGGGATATGATGGAGGGTGGAGTTGTGAAGGAGAACGTGAGGGGAAGGGAATTATCATGGTTTATTGTTTACAATTTTAAAAAATCCCCAAGTTTGCTTCATACTGGCTCATTACGAGTTCTTTTCTGTGAAGCCACGAATACAAGCTTTGCCTAAATGGAGAGCCCTATGGAAAAAGCAAATTCTTTAGACTCCTGTGTCTTGGTCCTAGGGCCGGTGACAGGGAAGATGTTCAGAAGAGAACACAGGCCGCCCTTCTCATTCCTTACCATCTACCATTAACGCCATATGCTCCTACTCGGCTCCCGTCCCATCTCGCAAAAGCTCGCGTGCACACCGAGCACTTTGCCTAGGCCCCCCGCACACATGCGCAGTGGCCCACACGGCCTAGCACCCGCTTGCCAGACCCCGCCTCTCGTCTCAGTCGCCTCCCGCGTCAGCTTCACCTGCAGGGCTCGGGCTCTCTCCGTCCCCGATCCACTCGGGCTCCGGCGGATGCTGCTTCGGCCCCTTCGGCATCGCGTTCGTGGGTAGAAGTCTTCTGGAGGCGCCGGACGCTGCTTCCGCTTCCGGCGGCGTGAGGCCGAGAGTGGGCGGGCTCTCCGTGTCAGAGCCCTCGCCGCGCCTGCGTTGCCCTGCAACCGCCCCCTCCATCCCGGGGGCGGGGCGAAGACCCGAGGGGCGTGGTCTGCGAGCCTGGCGGCATCACGCAACTACTCCCGTGTGCGGTTTGTTATGACGGTACTTTGAGCTAGCGTAGGTAGTGCTGAGACGGCTAGGAATGTGTGGAATAGTTTCTAGCTAGTATGAAGTGGTTGAGACATGCTTTTTTTTTTTTAAAGGACAGCACATAGCCCATCAGCCAAGAAAGTGGCCTTGTTGCTCAGAGGTGAACGAGTGCCAAGAAATCACGAGGTGTACCAACTGGTAAAAGAGGAGCTCCGGCCCAACAAGTAGAAATAACAGTAAAGTGGCTCCAGGGTTAACCTTTTTTGGTGACAATTCTGGGTGGTATAATTGACCTACAATAAATTCCACATACAGTAAAATGACATATGGTGAACCATGGATAAAATGGAGCTCTTTGAGCCTTTCTCCAGACTGTCACCCCAGTTCCTTGGGCAGATCATCTATTTCTGCGGTTCAGGTTCCCTTTCTGTCTCCCTGGATTGGTTACCCCTTCAGGAAAAGGCTTTTGGGCCAGGCTTGGTGCTGTATGCCATGCCTTTAATCCCAGTTCTTGGAAGGCAGAAGGATCTCTATGAGTTCGAGACTACCCTGAGACTACATAGAGAATTCCAGGTAAATCTAGGCTAGAGCAAGACCCTACCTTGTAAAACAAAACAAAACAAAAAGCCAAGGGTAATAGTGTACGCCTTTAATCCTTTTCTTTTCTTTTCTTTTTTTTTTTTTTGTGGTAGGGTCTCACTCTGGTCCAGGCTGACCTGGAATTAACTCTAGTCTCAGGGTGGCCTTGAACTCACGGCAATCCTCCTACCTCTGCCTCCCGAGTGCTGGGATTAAAGGCGTGCGCCACCATGCCCAGCTGCCTTTAATCCTTCAATCCCAGCACTTGGGAGGCAGAGGTAGAGGATTGCTGTGAGTTCAAATCACCATGAGAGTAGAGAGTGAATTCTAGGTCAGCCTGAGCTAGACTGAGCCCCTACCTTAAAAAAAAAAAAGGCTTTTTGTTTGTTTTTGATAAGAATTTTGCCCAAGATGGTCATTCTCTCCCTTCTTTGTCCCCAAATAATTCATCAGCAAGCCACATCTGCCTTGTTCATTTATCTATCCATTCACAAAAAAATATAGGGCTAGAATATAGGGGTTAAGGCACTTACCTGTGAAGCCCCAAGGACTCATATTCCACTCTCTGGGTCCCACATAAGCCAGATGCACAAAGGTGAAGCAAGTGCAAGGTTGCACATGCCCACTGGGTGGTGCAGGTGTCTGGAGTTCGATTGCTGTGTGTGTGTGTGTGTAGGGGCTGCAGAGATGGCTTAACCATTAAGTGCTTGCCTGTGAAGCCTAAGCCACCCAGGTTTGAGGCTCGATTCCCCAGGACCCACATAAGCCAGATGCACAAAGTGGCACATACATCTGGAGTTTGTTTGCAGTGGCTGGAGGCCCTGGCACACCCATTTCCTCTCTCTGCCTGTTGCTCTCAAATAAATAAATAAAAATAAATAAATTTAAACTGAGTGTAGTTCCAGGCTCTTAGGACACCACTGAATGAAATAAAGGCCTCTGCTCACATTTCTTTTTTGTTGTTGTTGTTCATTATTATTTATTTGAGAGCAATAGAGAAAGAGGCAGGGGGGGAGGGGGAGAGGGAGAGAGAATGGGCACGCCAGGGCCTCCAGCCACTGCAAACGAACTCCAGATGCATGCTCCCCCTTGCATCTGGCTAACGTGGGTCCTGGGAAAATCAAGCCTTGAACCAGGATCCTTAGGCTTCACGGGCAAGCGCTTAACTGCTAAGCCATCTCTCCAGCCCTCTGCTCGCATTTCTAGTTAGCGCTATGGGTAAAAGAGAATGTAGGTGGATCCAGGTATGGTAGTACATGCCTGTAATCTCAACACTTGGGAGACAAGAGGCAGGAAGTTCCAGACCTTGAGGCCAGCCTGGGCTGCAGAGTGAAAGCTTGTATCAAACAAAGGAAGGCAGGGAGAAAAGGAGGGAGGGAAGAAAAAAGAAGGAAAATACTCCCAATATGGGGGTGGTGGTGGTAATAGATCAGTACAAAAAGTACCAGGAGTAACTAGGTGAGGCAGCATATACATTCAGTCCCAGTACTAAGGCAGCTGAGATAGGAGATCACTGTGAATTCCCAGCCAAGTGGCTATATTTTATTTCTTTTTAGAGTGTGCCAGAGAGATTTGACACGCCAGGGTCTCAACCACTGCATTCAAACTCCAGATGTGCCTGTAGTTCATTTGGCCAGAATCCCTGGCACACCCATTATCTCTGTCTCCAAAAAAATAATAATAATAATAATTAGGGCTGGGAGGATGGCTTAGCAATTAAGGCACTTGCCTGCAAGGCCAAAGGACCCACATTCAGAATTCCCCAGGACCCATGTAAGCCAGGTGCACAAGGTGGTGTATGCCTCTGTAGTTTCTTTGCAGTGGCTGGAGGCTCTGGCACATCCATTCTCTCCCTCTTTCAAACAAACAAACAAACAAATAAATAAAGGCTCCTACAAGCTGGGCGTGGTAATGCGCATCTTTAGTTCCAGCACTCAGGAGGCAGAGGTAGGATAGCTGTGAGTTCAAGGCCATCCTGAAACTACATAATGAATTCCAGGTCAGCTTGGGCTAGAGTGTGACCTTATCTTAAAAAAAAGCAAACAAACAAACAAAAAAAGCCTCCTTCAACATAATCCACATTGGCTGTTGGCTGATTACCATCTCACAGACTTCCATACTTCTGTTCTCCAACTTTCCCTCAGTTAATGGCTGACCTTCCTATCTGCCCCATCAGGTATGATTAAAGCACAGGGATGAAAGAAAGCACTGGTTTCCACTGTTTATTACTAATATAAAAAAATGTTAAAAAGAAAGAAAAAATCATTCTCAGTTCTCCAACAGCTCTCACTCTTCCCTCTTGCCCACACAACTCCTGACCCACTTCCTCAGGGCCAGCTCAAAACCCAAACCATTCACCGCCGTTTTCACAGAAAACAACCAGTGTCAGGGATGTGAGGGGAGAGGTCTCAGGAGGGCAACAGTACTGTCCAGACTCCACCCAAAGACAGGCCAAGTGGAGGTTCACAGAAACCAAACAAAAGGACTAGTGGCCTCACAAGGACAGACCTAACTAAAATGGGCTAGGCAGGAGCTGGGAAAGGAGGTCCACCTGGGGCTTTACAAGACATCACTGGCCGGTGTGAGACCCAGAATAAATGACACCAGAGCAAAGGGGAGGACTGGGAGGCAGTCTGTGGAAATTTCACAATTCTCCCATGTTGGGAGGCAGGTAATGTCTAAAGGGCACCAAGAGCCTCACTCATTTTGGCAAGAAACTTATGCTAGTGTAGGGAAGTCACAAAAATGCCACATACACTGAGAAAGGCTACGAGGGGATGCACAGTTTCACAGAGCACAGTCACCACAGGCCATACTGGTGGGGATCATGCTATTGACAGAAACGACGATGTCCAAAAGTAGGGAGAGATCTTTCAGGAAGCATCTCTGAGGCAGTCACCCAGACCTGATCCCTAACAGTCAGACAACCTGGTGTGTTTTCTAGGCAGCTGAAAACACTGGGTGTCACGTAAAAGGACTTTCAACAAGCAGCTAGAGGGGGCAGAAAACTGCTCCAGGGCTTTTGGGAATCACGGGCAATACTGGTGGACAGGTGACAGATGCACAAGAAGCAGCACCAAAGGTTCCTGTCCAGCAGTCGCTTGGCGAAGGGGAAGATCCAGGAGGACAGGTGAAGGGAGCAGGAAGAGGTCTGAAGGTGAGTCTCTGGAGCCTGAATCAGAGGATAGTGCGCACTGCGCACCAGTGATGAATCACAACTCTGGACCCCAAGGAGGGAGGTGCAGGACAGAGGCGGACGAGTCACTGACTGAGGGTGCTGGGCAGAAGGGCCTCACAGTAGCTGTGCCAGCTACAGGGAGATAAATGGCCGCTAGGTCAAAGGGCTCCCTCCAGCCTCTTGGGAAGGCACAGTCTCACAGAGGAGGTCCATTGACGCCTGGGTGGTAGAAGGCACAGAGGTCTTCATATCGACAATGACCCTTTTTGGAAAAGTGTCGGCAGACAGGGCGGTCAGATTTGTCTGTGAACAAGTGAAAAATTGGCATTTTAAACTTTAGTAAGAGCTGGGTATGGTGGCTAACACCTATAATCTCATCATGCGGGATACTGAGGCAGAAGGATTGCTAAAAGTTTGAGGCCATTACGGAATAGAATGAGACCTGTCTCAAAAACCAAGAAGGCTGGGCATGGGGGCAAATGCCTTTAATCTAGCACTTGGGAAGCAGAGGTAGGAGGATCACTGTGAGTTCAAGGCTAGTTTAGGACTAAAGAATGAGTTTCAGGTCAATCTGTGATACAGTGAGATTTTACCTCACAAAAACCAAAACCAGCCAGGCGTGGTGGCACACGGCTTTAATCCCAGCAGTTGGGAGGCAGAGGTAGGAGGACCACCGTGAGTTTAAGGTGACCCTGAGAGTACATAGTGAATTCCAGGTCAGCCTAGACTAGAGTGAAACCCTACCTAGAAAAACAAAAAACAAACTAACAACAACAAACAAACAAATATAGCCAGGCATAGTAGTGCATAACTTTAGTTTCAGCACTCCAGAAGCTAGGAGCTCAACATGAGTTCGAAGCCAGTCTGAGCTAGAGTAAGTTCCAGGTCAGTCTGGGTTAGAGTGAGAACCTGCACTGCATCAAAAAACAGCAACAAAAAACCCAAAACAAAACAAAAAAAAAAGGGTTGGAGAGATGGCTCAGTAGGCAGAGCTCTCATGCAAGCATAAGAATCTGAGTTTGGATCCCCAGCACTCAGGGAAGATGCTGGGCACAGTGGTACACACATATAATCCCAGCACTGAGAAGGCAGAACAAGCAAAACCCTGGGCTTGCTGGTAACCTTATCTAACTGAGTTGCTGAGTTCTGGATTCAGTAAGAGACCATCTCAAAAAAAAAAAAAAAAAAAGAAAAAGAAAAAGAAAAAGAAAAAGAAAAAGAAAAAGAAAAAGAAAAAGAAAAAAATGTGGATGCTAGGCTTGCTGGTGCAGGCTTGTCACCTCAGCTACTTGGGCTGGGGCAAAAGGATCACAAACTGCAAAACTGTCTGGACTAGAATGACTTCAAAGCCAACCTGGGCAATTTAGTGAGACACTGCCTCAAAATAAAAAGAGCTGGGTGTGGTGGTTCATGTCTTTAATGCCAGTACTCACAGAAAGGTGAGGTATGATTGCTGAGAGTTCAAGGTCAGCAAGGGCTACTAAGTGATATCTGGGTCAGCCTGGGCTAGAGTGATACTCTGCTTTAAAGGCAGGAAAAAAAGTAGAAAAAGGACTAGGGATACAGCTCACAAGTACAGAACCTGCCTGGTATACGTATCCCCAATACTAGAAAAGAAGAAAAAGGGGGTAGAGAAGAAACCAGACATTAACCTCTGGCTTCCATGAACATGCGCGCACACACAAACACACACACACACACAAAAGGCTGGGATATAGCTCAGTTGGTAGCATGTCTAGCATGCTTGAGGCCTTGGGTTCAACCCCCAAGCACCAGACAAACCAGGTGCTGTAGCACAAGCCTGCAACCCCTGTACTCAGGAGGTAGAGGTAGAAAATCAGATGTTCAAGGTCATCACTGGCTAACATAGGGAATTCAAGACCAGTCTGGGCTTTCTTAGAAATCCTGTTTCCAGGGAGCTGGAGAGATGTCTCAACAGTTAAAGGTGCTAATAAATTTCGCCTGATTGCTTGGGTTGAGATCCCTAGCACCCTATATAAACTGGACACAAAATAATCCCTACCATTTGCAGACATTTTGGCCCTCCCTCCTTTCTTGTTCTGGGAAAGACCCTGTGGCCTCAGGCACGGGAAGTTCAGTACTCTACTACTGAGATATGCTCCCAGAGCACCAGGTATTTTAGAATGGTAGCCTTCTCAAAGAGGAAAATTCTTCAAGCCTACTCCAACTTCTAAGGTAACCTGGTAGCTTCAAGTTTAGCTCAGAGTAGAGGTTTGCCTAGCCTTGCGACCTCCTAGGTTAATCCCCAGTGCTGTATATTTCCCCTCCTCCAATTCCCAAGCACAAAGGCTAAGAGACGCCACCAAAAAGGCCACTATAGGAGTACAGGGTATGATATGCCAGGCATAACAAAACAGGTCTCACCTTCCATCATTTGAGGGCCATCCTTAGGGGGGCATGTATTCTTGATAAGAGACCAGCTTTTGAGCCTTCGTGGATTTCTCTGCTCCTTGTGAAAGCTTTCCCTAGAGAGACCTCCATGGCCTGGTCCTGGAAAAGGAGGTTCAGCATTGACCCCCCACCAACCTCGACTATATGGACCAGATCTGGGGCCAAGGCCTCCCCGAATTGGGCCTCTACCCCGGAGAGGAGGTGGGAGACTCAGCAGTGGTGGAATCACTGGTCCCCTTGATCCTGGAGGACCTCTATGAAGAGCTAGAGAGAGAGAGAGAGAGAGAGAGAGAGAGAGAAGGAGAAACAAAAAGGTTGACTGACATGCAACTTAATCTCCACATAAGACAATTCCCTTTCAAGTGGAAGCAAAGCACCAATTTTATGTGCACAACTTGACACAAAATAAACATACCAGTTTCCATCACACAGAGATAGACTTAACATTTTTTTAAAAATCTCATTTATTTATTTCAGGGCGAGAAAGGCAGGGGGGTGGGGGAGGGAGAGAGATGGGTAGGGGGAGAATGGGTGTGCCAGGGCCTCCAGCCACTGCAAGCGGACTACAGATGCATGTACCACCTTGTGCATCTGTCTTATGTGAGACCTGGGGAATTGAACCTAGGTCCTTCGGCTTTACAGGCAAATGCCTTAACTGCTATTTCTCCAGCCCAAGATTTAACACTTTAAAAGACTATGTATGTGTCATTCCCCCTCCTAGATGTAGCCAATATTCTAACTTTTAGTATGACAGGTTGGTTTTTGCTCAATTTAAAAAAAAAGTAAGCTGGGCGTGGTAGCACATGCCTTTAATCTCAGCACTCGGGAGGCAGAGGTAGGAGGATTGCCGTGAATTCAAGGCCACCCTGAGACTACATAGTGAATTCCAGGTCAGCCTGAGCAAGAGTGAGACCCTACCTCAAAAAACAAAAACAGGGCTGGAGAGATGGCTTAGCGGTTAAGCGCTTGCCTGTGAAGCCTAAGGACCCCAGTTCGAGGCTCGGTTCCCCAGGTCCCACGTTAGCCAGATGCACAAGGGGGCGCACGCGTCTGGAGTTTGTTTGCAGAGGCTGGAAGCCCTGGCACGCCCATTCTCTCTCTCTCCCTCTATCTGTCTTTCTCTCTGTGTCTGTCGCTCTCAAATAAATAAATAAATAAATAAATAAATAAATAAATAAAACAAAAACAAAAAACCAAAAAAGTATGCAGATATACATGAAGCTAGAGAATAACCTTGGATCCTCAGGAACACTGTCCACCTTTATTATTTTTTCTTTCTTTGTGGGGGAGGGGGAGCACAGTTCAAGGTAGGGTCTCACTCTGGCCCAGGCTTACCTAGAATTCACTATGTAGTCTCAGGATGGCATTGAACTCACAACCATCCTCCTTCCTCTGCCTCCTAAGTGCAGGGGTTAAAAATGTATGCCACCAAACCCAGCCACCTCTTTCATTTTTATAATATTTTTTATTTTGTTTTCTGAGGTAGGGTCTCACTCTAGCTCAAGCTGACCTGGAATTCACTATGAATCTCAGAGTGGCTTTGAACTCACAGCTATTCTCCTACCTCTGCCTCCCAAGTGCTGGGATTAAAGGCGTGCACCACCACGCTCAGCTTAAGTAAAATGTATATTTTTAAAAATATTTTATTTTTATTTGAGAGAGAGAAAGAGGAAGACAGATACAGAGAGAAAGTGGGCACACCAGGGCATCTAGCCACTGCAAACGAACTCCAGATGCATGTGCCACCATGTGCATCTGGCTTATGTGGGTACTGGGGACACAAACCTGAGTCCTTAGGCTTTACAGGCAGATGCCTTAACCGCTAAGCCATCTCTCCAGCCCCCAAGTAGAATATTTTTTAAAGAAATAGTTAAGATGGCCAGGCGTGGTGGCGCACACCTTTAATTCCAGCACTTAGGAGGCAGAGGTAGGAGGATCGCCACGAGTTCAAGGCCACCGTGAGGCTACAGAGTGAATTCCAGGTCAACCTGAGCTAGATGAGACCCTACCTCAGAAAACCAAAAAACAAAGAAAAAAAGAAACAAAAAATATTTTACTTATTTGAGAAAGGCAGATAGAACGAATGGGCATGCTAAGCCATCTCTCTTCAGCCCCATCTTAACTGTTTTTATTTATATTTGAGGGAGAGAAGGGGAAGTGGGGGAGAGATTGGGTGTACTTCAAATGAACTCCAGATGCATGTGCTATCTTGTACATCTGGCTTACATGTTCCTGGGAACCTGGGTCCTTTGGCTTTGCTGGCAAGCTCCTTAACCACTAAGCCATCTCTCCAGCCCCACCTTAAATTTTTTTTTTTTTCTTTTGAGGTATGGTCTCACTCTAGCCCAGGCTGACCTAGAATTCACTATGTAGTCTCAGGGTAGCCTTGAACTCAACGCAATTCTCCTACCTCTGCTTCCTGAGTGCTGGGATTAAAGGTGTATACTACCACACCTGGCTCCCATCTTAACTTTTTACTTTATTTTACTTATTTATTTGTAATGAGAGAGAGAGAGAATGAGAATGAGAATGAATATGAATGGGCACCCCAGGGCCTGTAGCCACTGCAAATGAACTCCAGATGCATGTGGCCCTTGTGCATCTGCCTTATGTGGGTCCTGGGGAATTGAACCTAGGTCCTTTGGCTTTGCAGGCAAATGCCTTAACTGCTAAGCCATTTCTCCAGGCCCCATCTTAACTATTTTTAAGTGTACAGTTCAGTAGTGTTAAGTGTATCCACATACCATGAAACAGCTCTGGGGAACTTTATCTCATAAACTGAGACTGGAACACAGTAACCTTTCACCAACCCCCTTTCCTCTTTAACTGTTGATCCATCTCCCCAGCACTCTTTTAAAAAAATATTTACTTATTGCAGG
Organism: Jaculus jaculus; assembly: GCF_020740685.1. Lineage (NCBI taxonomy): Eukaryota > Metazoa > Chordata > Mammalia > Rodentia > Dipodidae > Jaculus > Jaculus jaculus. The sequence goes on from NC_059109.1 coordinate 1,002,471, forward strand.
GGGGAGAGGGAAGAAGGGAGGAGAGAAAGAGGCAGATAGAGAATAGGTGTGTCAGGGCCTCCACTGTTGCAAATGCACTCCAGATGCATCTGGCTTATGTGGGTCCTGGGAAGCTGAGCCTGGGTCCTTTGGCCTTGCACACAAGTGCCTTAACTGCTAAGCCATCTCTGCTGCCCTTCTCCCTCTAGCCCTCTTTTTTGAGTAATTTTACTCTAGCTCAGGCTGAGTTGGAACTCATGTTGTAGCTACATCTGATCTCAAACTCACAGCAATCCTTAGTTTCCTGAGTGCTTGGATAACAGGTGTGAACCACCTCACCTGGCTTCATTTTTCAGGTTTTTATTTCTATTGAGGGAGGAGGAAGGTCTTACATAGTCTAGGGTGGTCTTGAACTCCTCCCTCATTTTCTTAAGACCTGGGAGTGCTTGCTTATATGTCTATTACTGTACTAAAACCAGTTAGAACTATTGCAGCTTTGCAACAAATGTTGATATTCAGAATAAGACTTCTCACTTTTAGAATGTCTTGGCAGTGTCTCACTCAGATCCTCTGCAGTTCCATATGATAATGTAGCCTGTTTATATAGGGATTGACTGGGAATGTCCTGGACCTATAGATCAACTTGGAAAAAAATGACATTTTGACAACACTGATTTTTCAAACATTGAATATTCAGTACTTCTCCACTCATGCAGGTACAGAATCCCCAATCTTGATATTTTTTTAAAGTCTTTGAAGGTTTCATTCCTATTCCAAGACCTAAAACAAGAAAGAGAGCCCCTTTTTTCCTCACCTGACTTGGGGTCACCAGGTTTTCCATTGGCCATAGGGGGAGGGCCCAGAAGGCTGGGTGGTCCTAAGAGCAGACACGAAAATATGGTCATCAGAATGGAGCAAAGGATTGATGATCTTGTTCTGATGTATTTTTGTAAAGTCTACATATATATATATGTATATATATATACATATATATACACACATACATACATATGTATACATATATGTCATATGTATGTAATTATATGTTATATATGTATAATTTTCTTCCTAAGCAGTGCTGCAAGTTCTCACCCCATCTAACTATCCTGTCTCTGCAAAGCTTTCAGACTTAGTTAAAAAAAAAATCACTTCAAAGGGGTACACTGCAGGTATTGACAACTTTCTTCTTTCCTTACAGAGCTGCATCCATAAAGTGATCCCGCCCAACCCCTCACCTTACTGAAAATCTTCTTTTCTTACAGAGCTAAATCCGTAACACACCAAGTGATTTCACAGATAACCCAACCCCTCACCTTAACTGCTGGCCCATCACATATAGTTTTTTCTCCTCTCCTTCCCTCGGGGGAGTAGTTCACAGAAGGCTGCATTTTCACCTAACCAGTGGAAGTGTGGTCACAAATTGTCTTCCCAGCCATCGCAATCTGTAACATCGTTGCCGCCCCTCTCCCCAGCCATCCTGCGACTGCGCACCGGAACACTTTATCCTCACCTCCCTAGCCTTCTCTAGAAAGGCTTAGGGGCCAGACAGGTTGAGGGAGTGTCAGAACTCCCCATTCAGGGTCCCACCTCCCCCCGACGCGTGCGTCCTTCCTCCTTTCGTCAGAGACCCCTCCCCCGCACTGCATCCACGCCTAGCTCCAGGGCTGACAAGCATGGGCACATCCTTCCCCGCCTCTCACCCACGGGACTCTCATCCTCCTCCTCTCCAGGCTCTTCCCGCTCGGACAGGGGCGGCTGCTGGGACGGCGGCTGCGAAGGCGGAAGATTCTGCTTCTTTCGTTTAGGCATCGTGGATGCGGCAATGGCTACACGGGATTTGGAGGGCAGTGAGGAAGGGGCACATTAGACTTGTTTCCGCTTCCGGGGGGCGGTGGGCAGGGAGACTGAGGCACCCGCCATTCAATTTCCGGGAGGGTGTGCGTGTGTGGCGGGGGGTCCGTGGTGGCGACGGTCTCCTGGAAGCAGCCTCACGGGGTCTCTGCTAGGCCCCCGGCATCCTTAACGCTCTCCTCGGCCGCGGTTCCACGACGGGCCAAATAAACTTCCTCTTCTCCGGGCTCAACAATCATAAACCAGCCCCTCAGTGTGCACGTTAGGCCGACCCCAGAGGCCGGTCGCGTCCTAAACTCGCCACATCCGGTCCCCGGTTACCATGGGAACAGCTGCAGGCACAACTTGGTGCCCTCTGACCTCCCTCCGAGAGTCCTTGCCCCGCCGGGGTTTTCTTCTCGCCGGCGCCCGTCCGGGTGAGCGGTGAGCCTGCTTCCAGGCATCGGTCCCCACACGGAGGTCCGGGTCCCAGCGGGCCCCTGCGGGCTTCTCACCCGTGTCTCCGGTGCTCCAGCGGCTTAGCTTCCTCCACCGGGCGCGCAGCCTCGGCTTCGCACTGGGGTCCAGCCCGGGAGGGTAGGATCGCTTCGGTGTGTGTGGCCCTCCGCCCCCGCCAGGTGAGTGGTAGCTCCTCTCGGGAGCCCAAGGTGGTGATGACACGCGTCCCCCTTCCTGCGGGCGCCACTTGGTAGCGCCCATGACGGAGTGAGCCCGATCCTCCCACGCGCACCTCCCGCCCGGCTCCGCTGCGCGCATCCCGGCGCGTCGCGAGCGCACGGACATCCATTCCGCCCCCGGGCCGCCGGCCATCGCCCGCTGACGTCACTGCGCCCCGCCTCCCGCAGGGTCCCGGGCCGGGCGGCGGGGGCTGCCCGGGGGCAGGCACTCGAGGCGGCGGGAGCTCGGCGAAGGGCGGGCCAGGCCACTGGTCCGGGCCATGCCGAGGAAGAAGCCGTTCAGCGTGAAGCAGAAGAAGAAGCAATTGCAGGACAAGCGCGAGCGGAAGCGAGGTCAGTGCGGAGCCGAGGAGGGGGCGGGGCCGGGGCGCAGCTCCGCGGGGAGGGAGCGCACGCCGCGCCTCTGGGGGGCGTGGGTGGCGGTGGGCTCGCGCGGACCCGCGTGGGTGCCCACGGAGGGGATTCCCATCCCAGCCTCTTGCGTCTGCCGGGTTGGGGAAGGCTGGAGGGTTGGGGGATGGGATTCCCCCTCCAGCTCCAACTGGGTACCGTCCCCGCAGCCTTCGGGAGCAGCGAAGACCCTCATGCTTATCCGGGAGGGTCCTGGGTCGCGTGGCTGGGCAAATGAAGCCTCGCAAGAAACTGGGGTCGGCTGCTGGGAAGCCGGGCCCCTAGATTAGGGGGTCTCTGGGCTTCTGAAAGCGGGCCAGCACTGGCGTCACCGGCCCCTCCCCGCAGGGCTTCAAGATGGGCTTCGCTCCAGTTCCAACAGCCGCAGCGGGAGCCGGGAGCGGCGAGAGGAGCAGACCGACACCTCGGACGGGGAATCCGTGACCCAGCAGATCCGCAGGCTCAACCAGCAGCCTTCCCAGGGGCTAGGTCCGAGAGTCTACGACCCCAACCGGTGAGCGAGGGAAATGGGCACTGGCCCTGAGCTTGGGGGAAAGAACAACTGCTGCTGCTGTTGCTGCTGCAGGCTTTAAAGAGGAGAGGCTGGGGCCAGATGTCATAGTTCTCTCGGGGGCAGGCCACGGGTCTTTGCAACAGAAAAATCTGCATTTTAGAAGGGATCGGTTCGATCTTTTGAAAGTCTTGAAGGAAGACATATCCAGAGGAGACTTGAACTTAGGGTTGGTACCTACCTGCAAAGTTGTCAACTCAAGAGGAGTGAGATTGTGGTCGAACTCCATTGGATGTATGGGCCCTGTCCCTTAGATACCGGCTGCATTTTGAACGGGACAGTCGGGAGGAGGTAGAGAAGAGAAAGAGAGCAGCTAGAGAGCAAGTGCTGCAGCCAGTCAGTGTTGAAGTGCTGGAGCTGGATATCCGGGAAGTCTATCAGCCTGGCTCAGGTGAGTGGGAGCAAGACACCTGGTGTGTTTTTCTCATCAGTTGTGGGCTTTAGGAAGGACTTTGGAAGGGTATGAGGTGCATGTCCTTAAGCTCATTTGAACATTTTTCGGGTTTCCCAGTCCTGGACTTTCCACGACGGCCTCCTTGGAACTATGAGATGTCCAAGGAACAACTAATGAGCCAGGAGGAACGGAGTTTCCAGGAATATCTTGGGAAGATACATGGGGCTTACACTTCGGAGAAGCTCAGCTACTTTGAGCACAATCTGGAGGTAACAGTGGAGTGGGAACAAGAGGTGGGGCAATGTGACCCTGGACAAGTTGACCTGTGGTCAGGCAGGAGAGGAATTCTGGGTCAGGTTCTCGTCTGTCCTTTTTGTCTTCTCAGACATGGAGGCAGCTGTGGCGAGTGTTAGAGATGTCTGACATTATATTGCTCATCACAGACATCCGACATCCGGTGAGTGCTGGGGATGAGGGTTTCAAGGGGCAAGAGGGAGTTAAGTTCTTACGAGGGAGGTTAAAGACAATAACTGGAAGACAGAGAGATGTCTTTTCCCTTTCTTCCTAACCTGTTTTACCCTGGGCTAATGTCTGCAGTGAGAGATTTGGGTTTTTGGTTTTTGTTTATTTTTGTTTTTGTGGTACTAAGGATAAAAGCCAGAGCCTTGTACATACTAGGCACATGCTGTACTACTCAGCTACACATTCAGCCTCTTATCATAGCCTGTCACTTCTCCCCTGGCCAGCTAACTCTCCTCTGTATATCCCTGGATGAAAAACTGCATGCCCTGGCTCCCAGCCCTACCAGACTTAGAACAGTAGAAAACCCCATTGTGGGGCTCCAGGGATTCTTTGAAGGAAGTTGTGGGCTCCCTGACCCAGCCCAAAGGTTTCTTCCTTATCCAATTTCTCTAGCACAACCCCATCATCACTATAGACCCACCTGGCACAAATGCTGCCCCGTTAGTGGTTGAGGCTATAGACTGCTCCTGGACTGCTGTATGAGTCATGATTCCTTGACTCTGCCACTTCAATGCTGTACTTCAGTGGTGAAGGGAGGTCTGTGGGGGGGCATTTAGTTTGGAGGTTCTCAGTGAATTTATGCACACATGCCAGTACATATATGCATATCCACACACACAGGCACATGCACACTCACACATGCTTAACACAAATATGCACACACAGGTACATACTTGCGTGCATGTTCTATGCATGTATACACACTTACATTGGTTATGTGCTTATGGATTTTTGGTCTCAAGCCTCATTCCTGTTCCTGACCGTAGTCCTCGCCTCAGTGTGCACGGTGTCACTATTTCCTTTTATTTTCTGTTGATTTCTCTCTTCATGACTGGTAGGAAGTCCCCTGACATTTCACAGCTATTACTACCCCCCCCCATTTTGTATTCCTTGTCAGTTGGCTAGCTTATTGTTTTCACCCCAGAATCTGCTTCAGCCATAGTCTTCTCTCTGTGCTGTGTCTGGTGAGTGGACAGCTGGAGCCACAGAACTGTGGGCTGACCTCTCATTGTCCTGTCTCTTGTCAACTCTGTCCTAGGTTGTAAACTTCCCACCAGCATTTTACGAGTATGTGACTGGAGAACTGGGGCTGGCCTTGGTGCTGGTTTTAAACAAGGTAGATCTGGCCCCACCGGCTCTCGTGATTGCCTGGAAGCATTATTTCCACCAGCACTACCCGCAGCTCCACATCGTCCTGTTCACCTCTTTCCCTCGGGACCCCCGCACTCCACAGGAATCTAGTAGTGGTGAGTGGGAAATAAAGAGGCTGTTGAAAGGGAGGGGACAAGAAGAATGGAGAATAGCTGGGTATGGTGGCGCATGCCTTTAATCCCAGAACTTGGGAGGTTGGAGGATTGCTATAAGTTCGAGGCCATCCTGAGACTACATAGTGAATTCCAGGTCAGCCTGGGCTAGCGCAAAACCCTACCTCAAAAAAAAAAAAAAGAAGAATGGAGAACGTTATTGGCAAGGGATCTTGGGCCCCAGGGTGTCAGGAGTGATGAGGTTCATAAGCTCATGTGCTGACCCTTCTCTGCCCTCCACTCTCAGTCTTGAAGAAGAGTCGGAGGCGGGGAAGAGGATGGACTAGGGCCCTGGGGCCAGAACAGTTACTGAGAGCCTGTGAAGCCATCACCACAGGGAAAGGTATGTGGCTCTTGGAGGGGGCTGTAGAAGGCTTTGGGAGGCCATGAGAATACTTAAGACCTCCTCTTTCCAGAGTCCCTCTATTACACATGTGCACAAGTGTGGTGGAGTGGAATAGGAAGCAGCCTGTGTAGTGGTATGAGAGACAGAAAGTGGTAGGAGCATCTGTGGCTTGCTGCCTTGAGTCTTCTCAGGAACTCCTTTGGGGAATACTTGTGACTTGAGAGTGGGGTCCAATCTCTGGCCTGCAGTGGCGCAGGCTGGTACTCACAACTTCTTAGGGTTTTGGTGACACCAACAGTGCAGGATCCAGGCTGTGCGATCAACAGTGGCCTGGGGACCGCTTTCATCTTTCCTTCTCCAATCAGTGGACTTGAGCAGCTGGCGGGAGAAGATTGCTCGCGATGTGGCTGGAGCCTCCTGGGGCAATGGCTCTGGAGAGGAGGAAGAAGATGAAGATGGACCAGCAGTCCTGGTGGAGCAGCAGACTGACTCAGCGATGGAGCCCACAGGCCCCTCCAGGGAGCGCTACAAGGATGGTGTGGTGACCATTGGTTGTGTGGGTAAGGACTCAGAGGCTTGCAGTAACTACCTCCATTAGGTATTGCAATTCAGCATTTGCAAAGAAGGGAAGGAGATAGGCTTTCTTGAGTCTCAGGCCAGCAGAGGAGGCCACCTGCTGGAATGGAGTTAAGTTCTGCCTCGTGTGAACTGTATCATCTTGAGCAAGTCCTCTACTGAGAATGAGGATATTGATGGCAGGTGTGGTGACTCATGTCTTTAATCTCAGCATTTGGGAGGCTGAGGTAGGAATTTGAGGCCAGTCTGGGACTGCAGAGTGAGTTTCAAGTCAGCTCATCTAGAGTGAGTTGTAGAATGAGAATGTTGAGGCTGGGGAGATGGCTTACTAGGTCTGGTACTTTCTGAGCAAACATGAGGACCTGAGTTTGGAGACCCAGAACCCACATAAAAGCCTACTGTGGCAGCATGCACTAATAATGCCAGCACTGTGGGGGGCAGAGACAGGCAAATCCTGCTGGCCAGCTCATCTAGCCAAAATGGTGAGTTCTAGATTCAATGAGAGGTCTTGTCTCAGAAAATAAAGTGGAGAGTGATAAAGAAAGATAGCCTCTATGTGTACAGGTGAGCACCCCACACAAAGTACCATGTACCTCCCCCCCCCCAAAAAAAAAGTGATACTCACTTGATGCAATGAATGGGAGGGTATTGTCTTGAGAGAGCCTAAGAATATGAAGTTTTGCTAAATCTTAGCATTTCCGTGGTGTGCACTATAAGCTAGGCACCTTATGAGCAACTTTAAATTATCACATTCAATTATGGTCATTAGTCCTTAGTACAGGGATGGTTAAGTGATAGCAGGAGGGCAGAAAGTATCACCTTCCTCTGGGTCTGTGGTCAGGGACACTGTCTCTCCCTGGTCAAGGGCTGTGTCTTGTTTCCCAGTGGTGTGATTTGGTTTTAGGGTTCCTTTTCATCTTGGGTACAAGAGGTAAGGAGAGAACTTTACAAAGTTGTGGTGTCTTGGATGTCAGTCGGTGAAAAAGGTCCTTCCCAGGGGACATCTGGGACTCTAGAACAAAGTGGGGCTCCTTGGAAATATTTCTGATTTACATTTGGAGTCTTTTGTGTTCTGTGGAAGACCTGCCTGCCTGCTGAATTATGGCTCCTCTTTCCAGTGATTTCACCCTGGCTTTCCCTCTATTGACTTCTGACCAGTCCTCTCTGCTCCCAAGGCTTCTGCTCCTGCACAATTTTTCTGTTGGAGTGGATGATAGGGGAGTGTTAACTGAACTTGGATTTCCACTAAATCCATTCATTGATGATTCACTATTTTCCGAGCACATCCCAGGGGCCAGGTGCTGCTGTAGGGATCATACATGCTCTTGTTAAGGTGGCAGAAATGTTCTATACTCACTGAGTTTAGTTTCCTGTGAGCATATAGATATGTGATCTGAAGTCATGTTATTTAGAATGAGGGAAGTAAAACTATGAAGGGACAGAGTAGATGGTGGCTAGGGTCCTCAAGGAGACATGGGTAAGGAGTTGAAGGGAGTCATTCAGAACCCTCGGGGTCTGTGAGTAAGAGGGCCTTAGGTGGATGCCAGCCTGGTGGTTTTCAGACCAGTAAGATGGTCAGTGGGATTGGAGTATGGGAGCCAGAGAAGATGGGGAAGGGGGGGATGGGAATGCAGGAAGACCGCCGGGGCCACATCACGCAGGGTCTCACGGCTGTGACAGGCCTTCCCCCCACCACCACAGGTAGGGTCTCACTGTAGCCTAGGCTGACCTCAAACTCAACAGTGTTCGTCCTACCTTTGCCTCCTGAGTGCTGGAATTAAAGGTGTGCACTACCACACCTGGGTGTGACAGGCATTTTGAAGGTTATTCTGTTTCATGAGAAGACAGGTGGATTTTCAGTAGGGGATGGCAGGATCTTGTTCTTTAGAAGCTTATTTTCCCTTGTGATCGAGGAGACAGGCAAGAAAGAAAGCATGCAGCAGCCAGAGACTATTCTGTTAGTCTAGTGGGGATATAAGAAGTGCTCAGAAGAAGCTTGGCATCTTGGTTTAGGCCTGTAATCCCAGCACTCAGGAGATAAAGGTCAGCTGGACTACCTAGGGAGTTGCAGGCCTACATGGGCTATAGAGTGAGACACTGTCTCAAAACAAACGCAAATGAAGAAAAATGCCATAATCACAAAGTTGCTCAGAAGAGAGTGGTAAGAAAGGGACAAAAGCATGGAGATTTTGAAGTTAGATAAAATGGAATTGCTGGCCATGTGTGTTGGCACACATCTTTAATCCCAGCATTTAGGAGGCTGAGGTGGGTAGGCAGGGTCAATATGAACTCAAGGCCAGCCTGGAGCTACAGAGTGAGTTCCAGATCAGCCTAAGTTAGAGTGAGATCTTGCTTGAAAAAAAAACAACCCCCCACCCCCGCCCACAAAAGGAAGGAGGAAGGGAGGTAAGGAAACTGGCATAAATGGGGTTGCTGATGGCTCGCATGTGGCATGTGAGAGAGCAGGGGATGAAGTGCAACGGGCTGAAGAGTTGGTTCAGGTAAAGGCGCCGATTCCCCGGTACCTACATGAGGCCAGATGCACAAGATGGCACAGGCACCTAGAGTTTTCTCTGGTGTTCCCACCTTTCTCTGTCCTTGCTTTTTTTTTTTTTTTTTTTTTTTTTTTTTAAGAGTAGCAGGCTTGGCTGGGTGTGGTGGCACACACCTTTAATCCCAGCACTTGGGAGGTAGGATTGCAGTGAGTTGGAGGCCGGTCTGGAAATACAGAATAGGTTACAAATCAGCCTGGGCTAGAGTGAGACCCTATCACAGTAAACAAAACAAAACAAAAAGTAGCAGGTTTGGAGGGCTGGGAAGCAGAGAAGAATGAGCGAGTAGGGATTGTTATTAAATGTCCTAAATGGGGCTATTGAATAGGGTGTGGGTCAGGAATGAAGAGGACTAAAGATTGGACTATGAGAGAGATTTCAGTTCTGGGGAGTTACTGAGGGTTCTAAAAGGATGGGGTGAGCCATGGGGGAGAGGAAGGTGAAGAGGATGTTAAGAATGGGACACTGGGTACAGCAGCATTTAGTTTGGGCAGAGCATGGAGGAGGAAAGCTAAGGAAGGTTCCAGAAGTGAGGTGAGCAAGGGCTTGTGTGAAGCCTGGTGATGGGTGGAAGAAGAGGAGAAGCAAGAGTTGCTCAGCAGGTATGACAATGCCAAGATCAGTGTTTTAGGCAGTTGCTTGCAGAGACCCTGCTATGCCTGCCCACTTTTCAGAGCTCTAACTCAGTTTTCCCTTTCTCTCTCTCTTTAGTATTTTGTTTAGTTATTTGAGAGACAGAAGGAAGCAGTCATAGCGAGACATAGTGAATACAAGAGTATGGGTGCACCAGGACCTCCTGCTATTACAAATGAATCTGGGCCTGGACCATCAGGCTTTGCAAGCAAGTGCCTTTAAACCCCTGTGCCACCTCTCCAGCCCTGTTATTCTTTGGATGCCAGCTGAAATACTAACAGGCATGCTTGCCCTGATAGTGTTTCAGAGGAGGGGAAGACAATGTCAGATGGGAGCAGCCCAGGAGAAAAGGCCCTCGGGAGCCTCACATGACACTGTGTGCTAGGCCAGGCCAGCAGCATCCATGCTGACAGTTCACTTGCATAGTGCAGAAGCTGCAGAATGAAGCTGCTTTGTTCAGGTTGTGTGGCTCCTAGACGCACGAGGAGGAGGAGGAGCAGAATGTCATGGAGTCAGAAGGAAGCTCCCTGAGCCCAGGGGGAGGGACAGATGGGGCCTCTAAGGACGCCGTCATGTTCTGGCTTGTGGCTGAGGGCACTGGGGATCCCCAGTCTACACACTGATGTTTTGTTCCTCAACTGTGCTACCTCTTAGAGTCACAAAGATGACCTCAGAATGATGACAAAACAGAGAACCTTTAAGTAGCTTCACTATAAACCTTGTTTTTGAAACAGGATCTCATTTTATAGCCCATGTGGGCCTCAGACTTGTGGAAATCCTCCTGCCTCAGTCTTTGGAGTACTGGAATTGTAGTCATGTACCACCATACCCAGCTAGAAGTTTTACAATAAAGGAGACAGAGAAATGGGCTATTGGGCTTGTCAGAGGAGAATTGTGTCCTGATTTACCCCTCTACCTCCTTTAGGAAGGTACCAGTCAGCAATTTTTTGTATCCCTACCCCCCCCCCCCAGGGTCTCACTGTAGACCAGGCTGACCTGCAATTCACTATGTAGGCCTTGAACTCTGGGCAATCCTCCTTCCTCTGCCTCCCAAGTGCTGGGATTAAAGACATGCGCCACCACTCCCAGTGTTTGTCTTTTCTTGAATGATTCCTGAGCAGAGTCACATTCCACAGGGCTGGGGTTTTTTCAGGTGAATAAGATGGAGGAGCAGAACCAGGGAATACAAGGTCTGTGGCTGGAGAGCTAGATCTTAGCCTCTGAGGTAGATCAGAAGGGAAGCGGAGCAAAAATTAAATGTGTTTTGTTACCATGCTGTGGTCTGGGATGCATTTACTGGAATAGAGAAATAAGTGAGCCTAAAGGATGGATGCCAGGCCAGTGATGTGCTTGAAATATTGGAGCGTGGCATGATTGGCACAGGTGTGACCACAGGGTTAGTGAAGGGAACAGTCTGTGAGAGAGGGGTGTAGGCACAGAGGACCAAAGGGTAGGACAGGAACTGTTCAGTCCTGTACTTGTCCAGAAAGGAGGAGGTGGCCATGAGGAGCAGCTGGCAGGTTTCTCTCTGGACAGGTCACTAGTCTATCATGAGATAGGATTCTTGTATTTGTTACCTCACTTAATAAATTAATTTGGTTTTTCAAGATAAGGTCTCACTCTAGCCCAGGCTGACCTGGAATTCATTATGTAGTCTCAGGGTACCTTTGAACTTGTGGTGATTCTCCTACCTTTGCTTCCCTGGTGCTGGGATTAAAGGCATGCACCACCATGCTCGGCTAATTCTCTCCCTCCCCCCAAAAAATTATATATATTTATATATATGTATATGTATATATTTATTTATTTGAGAGAATGGGCAGGCCAGTGCCTCCTGCTCCTGCAAACAAACTCTATATGCATGTACCACTTTGTGCATCTGTCTTTACGTAGGTACTAGGGAACCTGGGCCCTTCTCTCTTTTTTTTTTAATTATTATTTTTATCTGAGAGAGGCAGATTGAGAGAAAATAGGCATGTCAGGGCCTCCAACCACTGAAAACCAATTCCTGATGCATGCACCACCTTGTGCATCTGGCTTACATGTGTTGTGGAGAATCGAACCTAAGTTCTTAGGTTTGTAGGCAGGGACCTTAACCACTAAGCCATTTCTCCAGCCCATATTCACTTAATTCTAACTGTTGTGAGTAGGAGGTATCTGTCCTATAAAATGAGCAACAGGTTTGAACAGTTCAAGGAATTACCTGAAGGTCATAGCCATAAACAGAGAGGTTAGAATCTGATGTCTAGTGGGGACTGTAGAGCTTTGCTGAGCTGTGATTCTGATACCTTCCAGCCACAGCTGAGTTCTGCTAGTCCAAAGTGAGGCTCTAACCCACATCCTTGTCTCCCTAGGTTTTCCCAATGTAGGGAAGTCCTCGCTGATCAATGGGCTGGTGGGACGGAAAGTTGTGAGTGTCTCCAGAACTCCAGGCCATACCCGATACTTTCAGACTTATTTTCTCACCCCCTCTGTGAAGCTCTGTGATTGTCCTGGCCTCATCTTCCCCTCTCTGCTGCCCAGGCAGCTGCAGGTACGTGGTAGAAGCGTGGGTAGGAGAGCAGGTGGAAGCTAGGAAGGTGCTGAATACTGTTTCCACAGGTTTTGGCTGGGATCTATCCCATCGCCCAGATCCAGGAACCCTACACTGCTGTTGGCTACCTGGCCTCCCGGGTCCCTGTGCAAGCCCTGCTCCACCTGCGCCACCCAGAGGCTGAGGACCCTTCAGCAGAGCATTCGTGGTGTGCTTGGGACATCTGTGAAGGTGCATTCCATGACCTGGTGCCCTCGCCCCTGCATCCTTTTGTCTCCTGTCCACTCTGCTTTCTCCTCTCAGGTTTTATTCTGTGCTTGGGGAAGCAGCTATGTACTTACTCCTAGATTTCTGCCCTAGAAAGTTTGGAAAACTGATAGGACTGGGGGGTTGGGATGACTGGAATCTGGATCGTTGGCATGCATCCCTTCCTGCCACTCTTCTCCCTCCAGCTTGGGCAGAAAAACGTGGTTACAAGACAGCCAAGGCGGCTCGCAATGATGTGTACAGAGCGGCCAACAGCCTGCTGCGTCTAGCAGTGGATGGTCGCCTCACCTTGTGTTTCCACCCCCCTGGCTACAATGGACAGAAAGGTGAGAGCCGGTGTGTTCTCATCCCCTGCTGCGGGGGGGATAAACCAGGTCATTGTGAGCTCCATATTTGTGGACCAGCTTGTATGTTAGTTTCCTGAGCCCAAATGTTTGTAACAATGCCCCCCTGGGGGGGGTTAGCTTTTTGGAGTGGAAGTGTACACATGGACAGCTGGATGAATGCATGCCAGCTCCTAGAGGAGCCATTGTTACTGTTCCATCTTTGTGACTTTAGCCCATTCCTCAAACTCCTCTCTCTTGTTCTGGTTCCCCAGGTATCTGGGAGTCTCATCCTGAGACCACAGAACTGGTGGTTTTACAGGGCAGGGTGGGGCCAACTGGTGATGACGAGGAGGAGGAGGAGGAAGAAGAGCTGAGCAGCTCCTGTGAGGAGGAAGGAGAGGAGGACCGGGATGCAGATGAGGAGGGAGAAGGGGATGAGGATACCCCAACCTCAGTTCCAGGGTCCTGCCTGGCTGCCCGTAACCCTTATTCCCTACTGGGTGAGGACGAGTGCTGAGTTCTCACCTGGTGTCATCTTTCCTCCCAGTGTCTTTGCTTTTGGACTGACCTGGAGTCATCTCCCCTCTGCCACCCTGATTGTGAATAAAGATTGTCTGCTTTGTAGCCCCTTCCCCAGATTGCCTGAAGTGAGATCGGCTGTTTCTGGCTGACAGCTGTGGGAAGCTTGTCTTTCTTGGACGTTCTCTCTGCAAAGCTGACTTCATTCTTATTCTTTTCTTCTTTTTATGGGAGGGGGGCTCCTCACTTGAACTTAGGCTGGCCTCCAACTCCAGGTGATCCTCCTACCTCTGCCTCCCAAGTGCTGGGATTAAAGGTGTGCGCCACCATGCCCGGCTTGAACATTTAGTTAAGAAAAAAATATTGTGAAAAGGTTGATTAAATGTATGTGAAGAGAGGGTTAATTACTGGTGGACAACTTGCGTACATGTAATTTGAATAATAGAAGAGCTCCTCCCATGTTAAGTTTCTTGAAGAGCCTGGGAGCTAAAAGTGCTTACCTAGGGGTAGCACATAACTAGCCTCTTGTGTACTCTGTCTGGGTTATAGCAAATGACTGCAGCCTGAGCAGCCAGAAGTTAGCAGGTGGCTAGAGTCCTCTGTTCCCGATCCTCTTTGCTGTGGGTTGGTGTTCCTCAGGCGTGGCTCAGCTTCCCTTTGGGACGCAAGAAGCTAGGTGCTTAGGTTGAATTCCTGGGACAAAAGAGAATGGACTTTATGGGCTGCTACAATGTCTCAATAGGGAGACAGCAAAACATAAAAGTGACAGGATGGCCATGCTGTGGGGTGACAGGGAAGGCAAGATGCCTCTGCACAAGTGGCCCATTCAGGTTCTGGGACAGTGTGTTTCTGTAATGTCTGCACTGATCCGTTAGCCCAGGAAAAAGACTCCAGAGAAGTCAGGTGTGGTGGCACGTGCCTTTAAGCCCATCACATGGGAGGCAGAGGTAGGATTGCTATGAGTTAGAGGCCCATCTGGGAATACAGAATGAGTGAGTGCCAGGTCAGGCTGGGCTAGAGTGACACTCTACCTTGGAAAAAGTACAGAGAAGTCTGGGGTGTTACAATTTACAGATGGCTGCAGGGAATTGGATCCTGGGTTGACAAGCTTCATGAGCGAGCAAGTGACTAACCACTGAGCCAGTCCCCAGAAGCTACGGTTTTTATAGCAAGTCATGAAAGACTTAAAAAAGTGGGTTAAGTGGGGGGAGGGAGGGAATTACCATGGGATATTTTTTATAATCATGGAAAATGCTAATAAAAATTTAAAAATAGGGCTGGAGAGATGGCTTAGCGGTTAAGTGCTTGCCTGTGAAGGCTAAGGACACCGGTTCGAGGCTCAATTCCCCAGGACCCACGTTAGCCAGATGCACAAGGGGGTGCATGCGTCTGGAGTTCGTTTGCAGTGGCTAGAAGCCCTGGTGCGCCCATTCTCCTCTCTCTGCCTCTTTTCTGTCTGTCGCTATCAAATAAATTTAAAAAAGAAGAAAAGCAAAACAGACAAAAAAAATTTAAGGGCTGGAGAGATGGCTTAGCGGTTAAGCGCTTGCCTGTGAAGCCTAAGGACCCCAGTTCGAGGCTCAATTCCCCAGGTCCCACGTTAGCCAGATGCACAAGGGGGAGCACGCGTCTGGAGTTCGTTTGCAGAGGCTGGAAGCCCTGGCGTGCCCATTCTCTCTCTCCCTCTATGTGTATTTCTCTCTCTGTCTGTAGCTCTCAAATAAATAAATAATGAACAAAAAAAATTTAAAAAAATTTTAAAAAGAAAAAAAGTGGGTTAAGCCAGGCATGGTGGTACACACCTTTAATCTCAACACTTGGGAGGCGAAGGTAGGATGAGTACAAGGCCACCCTGAGACTACATGAACTCCCAGGTCATTCTGGGCCAGGGTGGAACCTTACCTCAAAAAAACCTTAAAAAAAAAAAAGCTGGAGAAAAAGAATAACTGTTGGAGGTACTTGAGTGCAAAGCCCAATGGCCAGATTCAGTCCCCACCCCCCAGTACTCATGTAAAGCCAGATGCATAAAGTGAAGCATGCATCTGGAGTTCATTTGCAGTAGCCGGAGGTCCTGGCATGTCCATTCTCTCATTTGTCTCTGCCTCTCTGCTTGTAAATAAATAAGTAAAAATATTTTTTAACGAAAGCTGTTCATAGTTAAGAATTGTTATAAGAATAGCTGATGGGGGCAGCTGAACCAGTCTTGGAGAGTGAGATGAAGCCAAGAGGAATGTGTCTAAGCCAAGACTGAAGACTGCAAGAGATGTAGAGGGAGGAAAAATGTTTCAGGCCAAGAGGACTTTCGGTACTGTCAACATAGAGGAGGGAGGAGGTAGCATCTACAGTGGAGGGTGAGCCAAGAACCTGGCTAGGAAGAAAGTGGAGAACCTGGCAGGGCAGAGGGAGGAGCTAGCAAGATGGGGAAAAGCCTGGAAAGTAGAGTGAATATTCAGGTGAAGAAGGAAGTGAAAGCCAGGCATGCTGGCACACACCTTTAATCCCAGCACTCAGAAGGCAGTGGTAGGAGGATCGCCATAAGTTTGAGGCCACCCTGAGACTACATAGTTAATTCCAGGTCATCCTGAACCAGAGTGAGATGCTATCTCGGGGGGGGGGGGGGGGAATGAAGTGAGAGGCCAGGGTGAGTGCTGAAGGGGATGAAATGAATGGATGTTCCATGGGAGCAAGGATGGCTTTAGCTATTTTTATGGAACAGTTCCCTAGGAGAGATGAGTACCCACAGAGACCCCAGATGCTAGACGATTACGAATAATTTGGTGGAAGAAGTGGAGGCATTGGGAACAGGTACACTTGTCAAGAAGTTTGGCTGTGGTTACAATCAAGGAAGCAGGACATATGACGTGGACTTTCTAACAAGTTTGGAGTGTAACCTGCTGTGAGACTAGGCTCTTGTGGAAGGGGAAGGGTTGGAAACAGGAGTGGGGATTGGTGGTGGAATAAGACTGAGAGAGGCGGGCTGCTGCAAGGGAGGAAACAGCTGACTACTGGAGTTGGCATTAGGGTTTGGCTCAACCACATGTTTATTTTTTCAAGGTAGAATCTCCAGCCCAGGCTGGCCTCAAATAGTGCTCTTCCTACCTCAGCCTCCCAAATGCTGGGATTAAAGGCATATGCCACCATGCCCAGCTCAACCACATGTTTCAACACTTATGTACCAGAAAATAGTTTAAGACAGACTGGACTAGAAGGAAAAATAGCAAACTCCAATACTAACTCCTAAATTCAAACTAATTGGATCTCAACCTTTGGTAGATGGTTTTCCAGTGGCTTGTAGTCCTGCAGCACCACCTGCTGACATAGCTGCACCATTGCAGGTGGAGAGGCTGTTTGCCCCTTTAGGAAACATTAAATTGCGTATTTAAATTGTAATCCCGAGCTGGGGAGACGGCTCAGCAGTTTACAGACTCTTGCTTGCAAAGTCTGGTAGCTCTATTTGAATTCCCCAGCCATGGTGGTGCACACCTTTAATCACAGCAAGGCTGAGGTGGGTCACTGTGAGTTCAAGGCCAGCCTGGGCTACAGAGAGTTGCAGTTGCAGGTCAACTTGGACTAGCATGAAACCCTGCTTAAAAAAAAAAAAACAAAAAACGGGTGCGGTGGTACAAGCCTTTACTTCCTGTGCTTGGGAAGTAGAGGTAGGAGGATCACTGTTAGAGGCCAGCCTGGGCTGGAGACTCTACCTTGAAAAAATAAACATGTGGTTGAGCCCCCACTCCTATTTCCACCTTTTCCACAAGAGCCTTGTGATTTTGCGGCTACCCTGAATCTAGTGAATTCCAGGTCAGTCTGTGCTAAGGTGAGATGCTACCTTGAATCCCCTCAAAAAAAAAAAAAAATTACCCAGCCACCTGTGTAGTCATACAGTTTGCAGTGACATGAGACCACGTTGTGCATGCAGGCATGCACACACACAAATAAATAATGAAAATAAGAAGCTATTGTATCTGGGGAAATAGCTCAGTGGTTGAAGGTGTTTGCTTACAGATTCTGATGGCCTGGGTTTAATTCCCCACTGTCCACATAAAGCCAGATGCACATAGTGGCAGTAAATGAAGTTCACTTGCAATGGTAAGAGGCCATGGTGCACCCATACTTTGTAAAAATAGATCCACCATATGACCCATATATATCACTTGTAGGCATATACTCTAAGGACTCTACCTTTTACTATAGAGATACCTGCTCATCCATGTTTATTGATGATACTCTATTCACAATAGCTAGGGAATGGAATCAATAATGACGATGTGGTGCATATATACAGCGGAAATTTATTCAGCCATGAACAGAAATGAAATTTGCATGATAATGGGTGAGAATAGAAAATATTATACTAAGTGAGGTACAGAAAGACATGTCATGTAGGTTCCTGTGTCCTCTGGGGCCCGGCCAAGGTCCCCCCCCAAAAGGTGCCCAGTCAGCTGGGTGGGTGAGCGCGCCAAAGTAAAGGACTTTCGGGAGGAGTTTTGGTGAACAACTCTTGGTTTATTGTCAGGGAAATGGTTTTATAAGCATCTGAGGGTGGGGGGAGGACCCTAAGGGGATTGGACCTACCAAGTTCATATCTGATGTCTAATTAGCATATGGGGACATTCATTTTAGCACGTAGGTGATGGGGGGAGTCAGTGATCTAGGGTCTTGGGGGATGGGCTGTGTGAAGGCCAAAGGTTACAGGGCTATGGGCAGAGCCTAAGTTCGGATGTGCTGGGCTTGGGGAGGGAGTGGGTCCTTAGCCGTGCCTGGCGACTCAGGCCCCTCTCCTGAAGGCTCCAGCCTGTGCTTGGTAGTGCCTGACAACTCCCCCTTTGTTTTTACAATGGGCCAGTGTCATCCTGAATGAGTTTTTTATAATTTACCATAGGTCCAGATACAGTTAGGTGGCATACGAGGACCGTATTAGTAGCAACCTTAGCAATATTAGTTAATTGTTATCTGAGAAATTTGATGAGACAGGAGGCTACAAGCAATAGGGCTTATATAGTAAGGAAGGGGCTAAGGAATGGCCAAGCAGCTAAAGGGTTAGAGAACCAGGTGGTGGGGGCCTCAAGCTTGTAGCAGTCAAACAACTTAACAACATTTGATTTGTTAACAAAGAAAACAATATTCTTATCCCAAGACCATACATGCCCCCCAAATTCAGCAGTAATGAAGTCTAATGCTAGATGATTTTGAAGTACCACACCCACGAGAAAGTTCAATTGTCTCTGGAGAGATTTGAGGCTGTAGGTCATTGGAGGCACCCAAAGACAGGTCATGCTGAAGCCCACCAGCAGAGGGAGGAAGATGTCTTTCAGTGGTGCTGGCGGTTGGCGCAGGTGGAGTTTGCAGATTTTTATTTCTTGTAGAGATACACCTGTGAAACAATCAAGACTGGGAGAGGAATTATTTATGTATGGGGTAGGTACTCTTTTTACACCACAGGAGAACAGGTGTCTTGACACAACTGGTCCTGATTATGGAAATACTGAGCGGGCATTCAGCTCTGATCAGTTTAGAGCCGGACAGGCAGAGAGACATAACTTGACCAGCATCAAAGAAGGCGAGGCCTGTCCTTTGCAGAGCCAGGGACTCAGAGCACACATGGAAAAAGTTCTTTGGAACTGGGCAAGAGATAAGAAAATTTTTCTTGTCCTTTTTACCACCAAGGGTCCAGTCACCCTAATTCTATCCCCTTTTATTTCTCCCTCTCATGAGAAGACACTCTAACTGCTGTTAGGGGACAAGGACAAAGACTTCAGATCCTTACTACTTCCTGCTGAATGGGACACGAAGTGGTGACTTGTTGCAGTTAGAGAGTCTCTCCCAGAAAGGGGAACTATTCAAATGGACCCTGGAGTATAGGAAGATATTCCTGAAAGAGAACATTGGGGAGAAAGAATAAAAGTAAAGAGTTAATGAGAAGTGAGCACACAGCAAACTGGTCCTTTTTGAGGTTGAGGGAATCCAGGTAAGAAAGGCTTGGATTGTCTCAGGACCATTTGAGGATGAGCTGGCTGAGATCTTCTTCCAGAAGTGTTTATTAAATGGCACAGTAATATTTGACATGGCTTATAAAACAGATGAGATATTATCAGAGTTATCAGAAACATATACACAACATTTAACCTTGGTAATAGCTATTGGGTGTTATTAAAGGCTGTACAAATATATTTTTTGGTCTCAGAACTTATTTATATATTTTAGATTTGAAAATAACCCTTTTGACATCTATGCTTGTTTTTTCTTATTATAGAATTAGAACTATGGGGAAAAGATGTCTTAATGTTAGTTTCCCCTCTTGGAAAGCTCTTGTTGTATTACTTAATAGGCCATTCATATATTTAAGGTTTTTTTTTTAATCTTTGGTTATACATTTCTCTCTGAGTGTTTAAGACAATGCAGATAGCCAAAATTTAATTAAGGATTAATTTTGGGGGTCACTAATGGCTCTCCAAAGAAACTTTAGGGACACAGGAGTAGCCCCATAGCTTACTGGTGTTTTTTGTCTGTTAGGATGAGTCAGGGCCATGCTGGCCAAGTAGTTTTTCCTTCTTTAGGAAATCAGGAATACTGATTACTCCTCAATTGTGACTCTCCTGTTTCAGACTATATACTAATTTTGTTTGGGTCTCTGTATCTCCCCTTCTCAGGAAGACAGGTGACTTAGCAGGGGCCAAGTGTAGAAATGTCCCATCATCTCCAGTGGCCTCATGACCTGGAAGTACAGGCCAAAATATTGGCCTTTTTAGCTCCAATGACTCCAGTTGGCTTTGGCTTCCACATAGGTGATTAACACACTTAGCTAGGAAGTTACACCAGCCTGGATGTATGTACATATAGAGCACATTTGATTACTGAAGTAGATTTAGTTAAAGAATGGCACAAGGGCTTCTAAAATCATTTTGTTCAATCTTTTAAATTTTTGTTGTACTGTGGCAGCATAAGCCATATATCTGAGGTATAGGAGGTAGGCACATCTCACACTTTAAATATCTAACATTTATAAATATAGGAAGAACCTGTTATCAGTCTTGAAAACAATACAATTGGTTTACAAACTATTTTAACCTAAGAAATGTCAGAAAAGGACAAATAAAATAGTACAAAGTCTTAGCACCTGTATTTGAAAACATCTTTGGGTGGCTCAGATACTTGTGTGGGTACCAATTACCCAGAGAACATTGGAAACAGAACCACAGAGTGTGAATATTATTTTTTCTCAGATGAGGACCATTATTTGAGCATGAGGCTGTACCTTAAAGTAGGGAATATGTCTTAAGAGTTAATTTTGTTATAAGCACTGGACTTAAGATGCCAAAAAAGAGACAGTTACTTTACATACAACAGAGCAGAATCTGGTCCTTTTTTGAACTGAAACAGCTAGCTAAATTTTAATATAACCCTTGATACATCTTTTTTGAAAGAAAAGACACCATTTGACAACCACTGATTTTGGCTTAATCTTGATAGCTGTTATGCCCAGATCACAGAAATTCTTATTAACATAAAACAATTTTATGTTTTACCCATGAATTAAATTTGATAAAGCTTAAGCAAGCTATCCCAACATATTTTAGCCTGAAAATTAGGTTTTTGTTCCTTAAGAGTTTGTAAACAGTTGAAAAATCTCTAACTTTAGGTTTAGCCTGAAAATTCTTTCCTACGCACATCTTTATCTACATATTTTAACATTTTGATGTAAGTACCACTCAAAAAGCATTCTATGTCCCAACATTGAAAAATTCCTTCTCAGTTGCTTCAATAAACTCATTTTACCCAATAATTAACCATCTTTCTTATAAGACTATTAAGAAAAACTACACCAAATTGATTAATCCTATTACTCACTGACAAGCATGTAGTCTAAAGACAATTTTATGTCATTAATACCAATAACACACTTGGAAATGATTTTATTAGGAGTAACTAAGGCAATTTTTTTTTTTTTTTGTTGTTCGAGGTAGCATCTCATTATGGTCCAGGCTGACCTGGAGTTAACTATGTAGTCTCAGGGTGGCCTTGACCTCTCAGGGATCCTCCTACCTCTGCCTCCCAAGTGCTGAGATTAAAGGCGTGTGCCACCACGCCTGGCTTATTAAGGCAAATTTTGTTGCTATGTTAAGGCAGGCTGGCCTAGAAGTCAGGTCAGTTGCCTCCTCCTTTTAAGTAACAGGACATTACAATCTTTTTTTTTTTTTCAAAAATATTTTATTCCATACAAATCCCATATGGTACAAAGCACTACATGCTTGAGTCTATTCTCCAGGTAAGGTTCAACCTACATTAGAGGCAAATAAATAAAAAGGAAAGCATACTCTAAAGAATAGATAGAAAATTTTCTTGCACAAGATGAAAGTGTTTGCAGTTTAGCAGTTGTTATGTCAACACACCTGTCAGGAGGCACTTATTGCATGCTTAAAAGAACCTTTAAAAGGCAAAATGTCTCCATTATCTTTTCTCTTGTATTTTCTGTAGAAGATACTCCATTTGCAGATTGAGGTTTGGTTGTCCCTTTTTAGTTCTTTTGCTCAGTACTTTGAATGCCTCCATTTTTTTTTTTCTTTTTTTCTTTTTATAGAGCCTTTGAGCTTCCTTTCTCGCTTGCTTTCTCTTTTCAAATTCCTTTCTTGGCAGCACCTGCTCATATTCTTCTTGTGCTTTTTGATTTAATGTTTTCTTTCTATTTTTCTTTGGAAGAGTCACAGAATTTGCTGCATTGATGCACTGTTGCTCTGGCCGAGCATGGGGGGCTCCACACTGGGCTTTAAATAAATCCTCTTCATTGCCAGGCTGGTCAACATACTCTTCTGACAAAGGCTGGGCAACATTTCCTTGAGTCCTTCTTCTTCAGCTCAATAGAGATGTTTCAGATGTTCTGGGTAATGATCTGTGAACTGAGATTCCTGTGACGTGGGAGCCTTCTTTATCTTCCACTGTAATTTCTTGTAATTTTGCTGTATCTTCAGTTTTCTTCGAAAAGCAAAGCCTTGTCCCTCACGAATGCTCCCCAGGAAGGGTGGCGGATGGCTCGGCCGCCAGGTCCCGTGCTTCCCATCATTACTCCTAAATGTGCCCGCAGAAGCCGCTTCCTGGCGCATCCCGAAACCCGCAGTCCGCCACCTTTTTTTAGAAATTTTAAAATATCTGACAAACTATGTCACCACTCCAGAAAGAATTCTATTGTTTTCAATGATCCTCTATGTAAGTTGAAGTTGACCTAGAACATAAACTCAGTAATTATATTTATTTTACCATGTAACAAAGTTTACATAAAACTTCAGTTCACCATAGGCTTTAGTTAAACATGACCTTTTTTTCCCTTTCTTGCAGCTTCTTGGTGCCGGCATTGCGGTGGCTGGGCAGGGCTTGCATCCACCTTAAATCAGCCCTGCCCAGGTTCAGCCCCACCCAGCTCCCGGGCACTCACCTGGGGTCTGGTCTAGCACTCGTAGAGGTAATGGCAGAGACTGGCCCAGAAGACTGCTGGAGTCTGAGTCTGGCTACCTGAAGGGGAAAGAAGGGAAGGGGTGCTGGGCATGGAGAGGGAGTGGCCTCCTGTAGTCTGGGGGTCATTGGCCATGCCTGGCAGCTCAGGACCCTCTCCTGAAGGCTCCAGCTTATGCCTGGCAGTGCCCAACAATGTCACATGTCCTTTCTCATGTGGATCCCAGCATTGAATTTTTAGATTTCTATTTAAGTTGGAGTAAGAGTCAATAGTAGTGGCCAAGAAGCTTGAAAGGGACCATTGGGGAGGGCTTAAGGAAAGAGGATAGATATGTAAGTAAAGGGACATAACACTGGGGGTGGAAAGATCTAAGGGAAGTCAGGGGACAGGGATGGAAGGGAGGAGGGATGTTTAATCAAAACAAAAGATGACATGACCTGGGCATAATGGTGCATGCCTTTAATCCCAGCACTTGGGTAGCTGAGGTAGGAGGATCGCTTTGAGGTCAGGCCAGCCTGAGACTACTATAGTGAATTCCAGGTCAGTCTGAGCTAGAACAAGATCCTACCTACAAAAATAAAATAAAAATAAAAATAGAACAATGGGCTGGAGAGATGGCTTAGTGGTTGAGGTGCTTGCCTGTGAAGCCCACGGACCCATGTTCAACTCTCCAGATCTCATGTAGGCCAGATACACAAAACAAAAAGATGAGGCAAGCACAAGGTGGCACAAGCATCTAGAGTTTGATTTGAGTGGCTGAGGCCAGTTCTTTCTTTCCCTCTCTCTCTCTCTCTCTCTCTCTCTCTCTCTCTAAAATAAGAAAATAAAAACAAAAAAGAAAGTATGAAAGCCAGGTGTGGTGGTGCACATCTTTAATCCCAGCACTTGGGAGGCAGAGGTAGGGAGATCACTATGAGTTCGAGGCCACCCTGAGACTACATAGTGAATTCCAGGTCAGCCTGGGCTAGAGTGAGACCCTACCTTGAAAAACAAAACAAAACGAACAAATAAAAAAAGATATGAATGAGCTACATGGAAATCTACTCTGGTAGATAATTAAAAATAAAATTTAAAGGTCTTGTTTAGGGGTTAAGGTGCTTGTCTGCAGAGTGTAAGGACTCATGTTCAACTCCCCAGATCCCACATAAACCAGACACACAGGGTGACACACGTGCACAAGGTAGAGCATGCATACGAGTTTGGTCACAGTGGCTGGAGGCTTTGGCACATCAACTCTCTCTCTCACTTGCTCTTGCTTTCTAATTTTAAAAAAGCCAGTCTGTTGGGCTTGCCTCAAAAAATAAAATTTAAGCCAGGTATAGTGATGCATACCTTTAATCCCAGCCTTCAGGAGGCAGAGGTAGGAGGATCACCATGAGTTTACGACCACCCTGAGACTACATAGTGAATTTCAGGTCAGCTTGGGCTTTAGCAACACTCTACCTCAATACACCAAAAAATAAATGAAATATGAGGGTTGAAGAAATAGCTCAGAGCAGTTAAGGTGCTTGCCTGCAATGCCTAATGACAGAGTTTCAATTCCCCAGTACCCACATAAATCCAGATACACAAAGGGTACATGTATCTAGAGTCACTTGCAGTGGCTAGAGACTTTGACATACCCATTCTCTCTCTCTTTCTTCCTCATTCCTCTCTCTCCTTGCAAATAAATAAATAAAATACTAAAAAAAAAGGGGGGGAGGGGGGGAGGGTATTACCATGGGATATTTTTTATAATCATGGAAGTTGTTAATAAAAATTCGAAAAAAAATAAGAATAAATCCCAAAGTGAAAAATAAATAAATAAAATAAAAACTTAAAGGCTAGGTGTGGTGGTGATGCATGTGTTTAATTCTAGCACTCCAAGGCTGGCGTAGGAGGATTCTGTGAGTTTGAGGCCATCCTGCGCTAGAATGAGACCCTACCTCAAATAAATAAATAAATAAAAATGAAATTTAGGCCAGGCGTAGTGGCACACACCTTTAATCCCAGCACTCAGGAGGCAGAGGTAGGAGGATTACCATGAGTTTGAGGCTACCCTGAGACTACATAGTGATTTCCAGGTCAGCCTGGACTAGCGTGAAACCCTACTTCAAAAAACCAAACTAAATAAATAACATTTAGGAGCTGGGTGCTAGAGATCAAGCCGGGGGGCTTCATACATACTAGATCAGAACCCTGCCTACTAAGCTACATCCCCAGCAGCTCTGAGCTCAGCTTTGTATAATCCACTTCTCTTGTACCTCATTAGTTAGAAGAGTTACAGGGCTTCTGCTCTGAAGTGTCAGTCACATGGCAAGGAGAACATGTGGGAGGGACCTGCTTTTGGAAAACACAGCAGTCCCCTCTTACCTTAGGAGGATACAGTCCACAACCTCCAGTGGCTGCCTGAAGCCTTAGGTCATGTCAAATTCTATACAGTTGTTGTTGGTCTGCATGGCTATAATAAAGTTCAGTTTATAAATTAAGCATAGTAAAAGATTAATAATAAGTACGATCAAGTAGAACAAGTGGGGACTGGAGAGGTGGCTTAGTGATAAAGGGGCTTGCCTGCCATTTCAACTCTCCAGGACCCACATAAGCCAGATGCACAAGGTGGCACATGCATCTGGAGTTTTTTGCATTGGCTGGAGGCCCTGGTGCACCCATTCTTTCTCTCTCTCTTTCTCTCAAATAAAATAAAATAAAGCCAGGCATGTTGGCACACGCTTTTAATCCCAGCACTTGGGAGGCAGAGGTAGGATCACTGTGTGTTTGAGGCCACCCTGAGACTACATGGTGAATTCCAGGTGAGCCTGAGCTAGAGTGAGATGCTACCTCAAAAAACCAAAAACAAAAGCCAAGTGGCACATGCATCTGGAATTTGTTTGCAGCAGAAAGAGGCCCTGGGGCACTCATACTCTCTCTCTCTCACATACACAATACAAATAAATAAAAATAAATATTTAGCCAGGTGTGGTGGCTCACGCCTTTAATCCCAGCACTCGGGAGGCAGAGGTAGGAGGATCACTGTGAGTTTGAGGCCACCCTGAGACTACAAAGTGAATTCCAGGTCAACCTGAGCTAAAGTGAGACCTTACCTTGAAAAACTAATAATAATAATGATAATAATAATAAATTTAAAATTATGTGAATATAAAATAGGTATGATGATGCATGCTTTTTATCATGGCACTTGAGAGCCAGGGGTAGGAGGATCACTGTGAGTTGGAGGCTACCCTGAGATGACATAGTGAATTCCAGGCCAGCCGAGCAAAACCCTACCTCAAAAAACCAAAAACCTTAAAAATAAAATAAAATTTAGAGCTGGGCGTGGTGGGACACACCTTTAATCCAAGCACTTGGGATGCAGAGGTAGAAGGATCTCCATGAGTTTGAGGTCACCCTGAGATCACATAGTGAATTCCACAATAAAAAATAGAATTGAGAGCTGGAGAGATGGCTTAGCATTTAAGGCACTTGTTTGTGTAGCCTAAAGACCCAGATTTGATTCCCCAGAACCCACATAAATCAGATGTACATGGTAGCACATGGTTCATTTGTAGTGGCTAGAGGCCCTGGTGCATCCATTCTCTCTCATTTTCTATCTCTAATCATAGTACATAAATAAAAATGAAAAATATTTTAAAAAATAAAATTTAATTGGACATGGTGGTGCATACCTATCAACCCAGCACTCTGAGGCTGAGGTAGGAGGATCACTGTGAGCTTGAGACCAGCTTGAGCTAGCGTGAGAGAACCTATCTCAAAAATAAATAAAAAGGGCTAGAGAGATGGCTTAGCTGTTAAGGTGCTTGCCTATGAAGCCTAAGGACCCAGGTTTGATTCCCCAGGACACACATAAATCAGATGCATGAGGTGGCACATGTATCTGGAGTTTGCAGCAGCTGGAGGCCCTGGCGTGCCCATTTTCCCTCTCTCTCTCTCTCTCTCTCTCTCTCTCTGCCTCTTTTTCTCTCAAATAAAAGAAATCTAAGCCATAGGTTGTTACAGGAAAATCCCAGTGCCAGGGGTGGGAAATTTTCCAGTGAGTTAATTGTTGGTCAGGGGTGTCCACAGGGCCCCCCAAACAATACAGGCTATTGCCAATGCTCTTGGTTGCCCAGCAGAACTAGATTGTAAGACCCTTTTGTTGAAGACCCCACATGCTTTGGTTGCAGGACACTGAGAAACCGAACTGAAACTGAGCTGGGAAATCTGCCTGCTGACTAACTGCCACAGTGCTGTAAAATGCTATGCAGGCTGCAGGAGAGAAGAGTCATCAACAGTCTTAACCAGGAGTGGGCCCTGTGAGCTATGCAACTGTGCATTAGGCCATAGATGTGCCTAAATGTGGAATAGTGGCAAGTCTGTTATGGGGTAACATACTCCTCTCTGGTTAGATTTTAGGTCTATTCTGTGGGAGGGAATTCATGATTGGTCAGAAGCCCATGGCTTGGAGCTGGGTGTTGTAACCCACACTTTTAAACCCATCCCTCAGGAGGCTGAGGTAAGAGAACTGCAAGTTCAAAGCCAGCCTGGGTTACATAGTGGGTTCCAGGTCAACCTAGGCTAGAGTGAGATTACCTCAGGAAAAATAAAATGACAACAAAATAGTGGAGGAATTGGGCCGTGCATGTTGGTGCACGCCTTTAATCCCAGCACTTGGGAGGCAGAGGTGAGAGATCACCATGAGTTCAAGGCCACCCTGAGACTACATAGTGAATTCCATGTCAGCCTGGGCTAGAGGGAGACCCTACCTCGAAAATAATAATAAATTGTCAATAAAAAAATTAAAAGCTGGACTTAGTGGCTCATGCTTTTCTTCTTTCTTTCTTTTTTCTTTTCTTTCTTTTTTTTTTTTTTTTTTTGGTTTTTCAAGGTAGGGTCTCACTCTGTCCAGACTGACCTGCAATTAACTATAGTCTTAGGTGGCCTCTAACTCTCAGCGATCCTCCTACCTCTGCCTCCCCAGTGCTGGGATTAAAGGCGTGCGCCACCATGCCCAGCCTAAATTGTTCTTTTTCTCCTCTCTTTGTGACTTTTTAGAGGGGTTTGACTATTAGTGAATAGTTTGGTATCTAAATGTGATGGAAGCCAGCTGTCCCTAAGAACTCTCTAATTTGCCAGTAATTTCTTAGGGCAGGCAGGGTCCAGATTGCCCTTTTCTACTCTGGTTCCAGGATCCTCTTGAGATCTGAAATCCTAGATACTTAACCTCCTTTTGACAAATTTGGGTTACCTTGAGAGAAACTCGCTACCCAGCTCTGTGAAGCAAGTCTTTTCGGGTGTTGTCCTCTAAAGTTTCACTTGCCAGGAGCAAGTTATCTACATATGGTAGAAATGTGCACTTTACTTGTGTGTTTGGAATGTGCACCAGGTCATCTGCCCAAGTTTCCCCAAATATTGTGGGGGAGTTTTTAAATCCTTGTGACAATAGAGTCTTAGTTGTTCCTTCCAGTCTGTGGCAGGATCTTCCCACTCAAAGGCAAATATGGGCTGAGTTATAGGTGCCAGGCAGAGGCAGAAGAAGGCATGAGTTAATGTAAGAGCTTAGTATTGTAAAACAACCCAAATTTAAAAGTTTTATTAATTGTGACTGATGTTGCCCAAAATATAAAGATAGTTGAATTTATGAAATTAAGTGTATGATCATTTCCATCTGGGAACAATCCTGGGACAATTACATAGTTATATTTTTGTACGGACATTTTTTTTTTTCCTGAGGTAGTTTCTCATTCTAGCCCAGTCTTACCTGGAATTCCCTAGGTAGTCTCAGGATGGCCTTGAACTCATAGCAATCCTCCTACCTCTGCCTCCTGAGTGCTGGGATTAAAGGCGTGCGCCACCACGCCTGGCTTATAGTTCTTTTTTTGAGGTAGGGTCTCACTCTAGCTCAGGCTGACCTGGAGCTTACTCTGTGGTCCAAGGCTGGCCTCAAACTCACAGTGATCCTCCTACTTTAACCTCCTCAGTGCTGGGATTAAAGGTATGCACCCTAACTCCTGCTGCACCTACTTTTTCATGAATCCAAATAATTTCTTCGCATTGATTATGAAGTGAAAGCTGGATTTGAGTAAAAGAAACATGAATAAAAAATATTTTTTAAAAAATTATTTGTTCATTTTTATTTATTTATTTGAGAGCAACAGAGAGAGAAAGAGAGTGAGAATGGGCGCGCCAGGGCCTCCAGCCACTGCAAACGAACTCCAGACGCGAGTGCCTCCTTGTGCATCTGGCTAACGTGGGTCCTGGGGAATCAAGCCCCGAACCAGGTCCTTAGGCTTCACAGGCAAGCGCTTACCCGCTAAGCCATATCTCCAACCCGGAAAAATCTTTTTTATTTCCTTTTTCTGAGCAAGTTTTAGTTGTCTCCTCCCTTCTGCTGTCTGTCTTCTCAGTCCTGTGTACAAACGTGTGACTGACCTGAGGTCCATGTGAGACCTCACGTGCCCTTTACTTCTGGTTGGCCATTTGAACTCCTGTAGGCAGTCTGTCCAATCTGTCCAATTTCCCAGCAGCTTGGACTGGGGTAAATAAAGGCTGTGGGCACGGGGGCGGGGGTGGGGTGGGGGATTCCTGAGAGGACTGACCTGCTAAATGAGTGTTGAGTAAGATTGTTCTGCATGTTAATAGACATAGTTTGGGAATGATTTTGTTTCCATCTGCCTGTAGGAGAAAAGAAACCTAAGGTGCTTGTGGGGAAAATGAAACAAGCAGACTAATACCGAAGAGGAAAGTTAAAGTAAGTAGAGGATGCTCTCCAGGCAGGGACAGCCTTGCTTGCTGCCTGAGACAGATGCCTAAGATTACACAAACCCGTGTCATGTTTTTCTTTTCTATGGGGACTTCAGGGAATCAGCTGCCCAAAGTTACACGTGATGCTCTCAACTACAGGACCAGGAATAGGACCCATCTACTTATTAACCTGGAATTTCTGAGTCATTCCTTGGGCTGTCTCAGTTCAGAGGCAAATCATTTCTTTTGCATCTTCATAGAGAATTAATTCAACAATTGTCATCCAAACAGGGGTCCAACAGACCCAAAGATGAATCAGGGTAGAGTGTTCATCTGAGGGGGGGGTACGGTTAGGGTGAATGGACCCCTGAAATTAAAAATGGCAGGAAAGTCTGTACTTGCTAGAAATCAAAGATGATCTGACTTCTTATCTCTTGCCTAGTTCCCTAGACCTGTTGTCCACAAACAACCAAAACCCCTCCTGGGAGGGAGGTTTTTCATAGGATTTAAACATTGCGATTGATCAGGTTCAGCCTCGGAACTTAATGTCAGGGCCAGCCTCTTCCTGAGACAGTCCCTAGCCCTAGCCAACCAGCTATCTCTCTGGTTCACCTGAGCCAGAAGACAGCGCATCACCATCACCATAAGGTTATAAATACCTTTGCAAGGGAGGGCAGGCTCTCTGACCACTTGGGAACTTCCAGCTGTGGGTGAGATTTTTCCCTCTGCTGGGCCTGGGCTGTCTTGGTCCAGGCCCAGGCCTAGCTGGGAGGTCCCCCCCTAGCCCTTACTCTCCACATGTTTTGTTTTGTTTTTTTTAATCCCCTCCAGCTCCCCCATGGCAGGAACTTCTTCCTCTTCCTCCTCCTCCTCTTCCTTCTTCTTCTTTTTTTTTTTTTTTTAGGTAGGGTTTCACTCTAGGCCAGGCTGACCTGGACTTCACTATGGAGTCTCAGGGCAGCCTTGAGCTCCTGCCTTCTGAGTGCTGGGATTAAAGGCGTGTGCCACCACGGCCAGATTTTTTTCTTCTTTTTTTAACCTGTGGTTTTCCCAGGCCCTCCATGTGGGATCTCTAGCCACATGGGTGCCTTTCCTTGGCTCTGTATTTCCTTCAATAAATATAACAATTTAATAATTATCCTTCTCGGCCTTTTAATTCAATTCTTTGATTAAAATTAAAAACAAATGTAGGGTTTGGGATTCAGAAACTTTGCTGTACCCTAACACTCTGTTACACATCTACAAAGCAAATCCTGAGTGGCTAGCATCCTCAGTGTGGGTAGGGTGGCATACTTCCTAGATGAATGCCGTCTGGGAATGACCTGTCCCAGCAGCATGATGTTCATCTCTGCCTGCTATAAAAACAAAACATCTTGGTCTAGAGAGATGGCTTAATGGTGAAGGCATTTTCCTGCAAAGCCTAAGGACCCAGGTTTGATTTTCCGGGACTGACGTAGCCAGATACACATGGTGGCACATGTATCTGGAGCTCATCCTCAGTGGCTAGAGGCCCTGGCATGCCCATTCTCTCTCCCTCTCTCTTCCTGAGCATGGTGGTGCACGCCTTTAATCCTAATACTTGGGAGGCAAAGGTAGGAGGATCACCATGAGTTCAAGGCCAACCTCAGATTACATAGTGAATTCCAGGTCAGCCTGGGCTAGGGCAAGATCCTTCCTCAAAAAACCATCAGCCGCTGGCCCATACATGACTCTGCACTCCCAAGTGTACCTACACACATATGAACACACACATGCAAACATACCACACAGACATACCCATACCAAAAAAAAAAAAAAGGAGGGCTTGAAACATGGCTTAGTGGTTAAGGCACTTGCCTGCAAAGCCAAAGGATCTAGGTTTGATTACCCAGGACCCATGTAAGCCAAATGCCCAAGGTGGTGCCTGCATCTGAAGTTCGTTTGCAGTGGCTAGAGGCACTGGTGCACCCATTCTCTATCTGCCCCTCTCTCTCTCAAATAAACAAATAACATTTTTTGAAAACAAGAAATCTGTGGCCTTATGAATGATTAGTCCATGTATAGAAGCTACAGACATTGTTCTGTTCAATGGAAATGATATGTCCATTAAATTGCTCTCTACACATTTATGTTGGTGTCCATAGGTTGATTCTGCTGTTAACAGACATGACTATGGGGCCTCACTTCCTGCAATGCTGACAACCACCACCACAACCCAGTGCTGAGCTGTGGCAAACTTCTTTTCTCTAGTACAGCTGGAATACTTTGCTCCTCCATCTGCATAATTGGAGTAATTTTTATAGAACCTCCTCAATCAGATGGAGCCTTTCCCCGACAAATATAAGCATTAATGAAAACAAAACATAAAAGGCCCATTCTAAATGTGAGTCCTGACAATAGTTAGGAGCACATAACTAAAACTCAGCCCACACAGCCCACACAGCCCACACAGGTTAGTAAAGAAAGGACCTGCTTGAGATTGGGACAGAAAGACACAGGAAGCTTTTAAACAAGCCATAATAACAGCTTTCTGTTCTACATTTGTACCTTCTTATCATTGATTTATTGCTATGGAATTTTCTGTCTGTGACCCCAAATCATGTAACCTTATAAACTTGTAACCTACCAATAGTATAACATATTCAAGATGATGTCAAATTGCCTGCTACACTATCTATAAAACCCTCAAGCGATCAGAGCTCAGTACTCAGGCTTTGGCTATTCCCCTGAGTCCATGTTGACATGAATAAATTTTCTGATTCTTCATTCTATCTCTGGTGCAGGTTCTGTGAACCTTAGTTTCCCATATCAAATCCATACCTCAAAAAACCTAGACAAATAAATAATTTTTTATTAGTAATATATATAGTGTATATACAGCCATGATGGTACCATCATTAGCCTTCTCCCTGTCATTCCCCCATGAGGATTGTGGGTGTGGCCATTAGTTATGGGGGAGAGGCAATGTCTCTGTGCATAATGACCCAACTTATGGCTTAAATAAATAAAATTAAAAAAAAGAAAGCCTGGTATGGTGGCACATGCCTTTAATCCCAGCACTTGGGAGGCACAGGTAGGAGGATTGCTGTGAATTCGAGGCCACCCTGAGACTATATAGTGAATTCAAGGTCAGCCTGGGCTAGAGCGAGGCCCTACCTTAAAAAACAAAAAACAAAACAAAACAAACAAAAATTTAAAAAAAGAATTAAGCATGTGGCAGAAATACCATCAAAAGTCACTTATGGCTCTGTAGTAGACACATGTCCATTAATAAATGTTCTACAATTGTGTTAATGTTCTGTTGCTATACCAAATACTTGTGATAATCAACTTATAAAAAGAAAATGTTGCCAGGCCTGGTGGTGCAGGCTTGCAATCCCAATTACTTGGGAGGCAAAAGTAGGTGATTACAAGTTCAAGGCCTCCTTGGGCTTATAGAGCAAGTGCAGGTCCAGCCTGGAAAATTTAGTGAGACTCTATTAAAGCTAAAAGTAAAAAGAGGGCTGGAGGGCTGGAGAGATGACTTAGTGGTTAAGCGCTTGCCTGTGAAGCTTAAGGACTCCAGTCCGAGGCTCGGTTCCCCAGGTCCCACGTTAGCCAGATGCACAAGGGGGCGCACGCGTCTGGAGTTCGTTTGCAGAGGCTGGAAGCCCTGGCGCGCCCATTCTCTCTCTCTCCCTCTATCTGTCTTTCTCTCTGTGTCTGTCGCTCTCAAATAAATAAATAAAAATTAAAAAAAAAAAAAAGAGGGCTGGAGAGATGGCTTAGCAGTTAAGGCACTTGCCTGCAAAGCCTAAGGACCTCATAAGTTGATGCAAGTGCAAGGTCGCACATGTGCACAAAATGGCACATACACTTGGGGTTCAACTGCAGTGGTTGGAGGCCCTGGTGCACCAATTCTTTCTCACTCATTAAAAGGAAAAAGTAAAGAGAGGGCTGGGTATGTATGGTTCAGTAGTAGAGTGCTTGTCTAGCAAGCTCAAGACCCTGGGTTCAATCCCCTACACACACACACACACACACACACAAGAAAAGACAAAAGGCTTATTTTCACTCACAGCTGGAGGCTCCAGTCCACAATCAGAAGGTCTCATTGCTTTGGGGCTTGCAGTGAAGGCACACCTAGGACAGAAGGGCTTGGCAGAGCAAGCTGCTTATCTCATGGCCAGAAAGCACAGGAGGGAAGGAGGAAGAGAGCAGGGCATCCACTTTCTTTCCAAGACACACCCTAAGATATTCCCCCGAGGCCTCATGTTACACGTTCTGCCACCTCCGTTCTGTGGGACTCTTCTCCTCACACAGGCAGCGCAGGCAGAGAGCATCTGCCCCAGCATGCAAGGGACAATGATTTACACAGAATGGGTTAGTGCACATGGTCTGCTGGGTGTGAGGGGCACAACACTTGACACTGTTCGGAACTTGGAGTTAGGCTGGATGGTACCAATGTCCTGTATTGATGAGCTTGAGAGCTTTTCCTGACTGGCATCTTCTTTTAGTGTTTGCACATTTCTTCCTGACCACCTGGGCAAGCAGCTCTCTCCTCTAAGATCCAGTCACCCACCAAGCATTTTCTCCAAGGGTCAAGGGCCAGTGTAGGGCTCCTTCCTGGTCAGGTAGGTAGTGCTGAGGCAAGAACCAGGCCTGCTGGTTCCTCCCTAGGAGTTGAGGAGGATGATGAGCGTCGGACGACTCAGAAACCTCTCCTGGCCACCAGAAAAAAAACCACACAGAGTCGGGAGTCTTTTCGATGCAGGAACTCGCAGAAACAACTCACTTTATCACTTTATTACTCTACGCAGTTGCCTATATCATGTTGGGGACAAAGGCGGGGATTTTAGGATGGGGGAAGAGGTAAGGGCCAATAGTAAACTTTAACTATTGAAATGGAAATTACAATTGCCACGGAAGTAGCAGGCCAGAAGCCATTAGGTGTCTTGCTGAGTCCTAGCTTGCCAGAGACAGGTCACCAAACTTTAGCTAGGCTCA
The DNA here is from genome assembly GCF_020740685.1 of Jaculus jaculus. Classification (NCBI taxonomy): domain Eukaryota; kingdom Metazoa; phylum Chordata; class Mammalia; order Rodentia; family Dipodidae; genus Jaculus; species Jaculus jaculus. The sequence continues at coordinate 1,037,038 of NC_059109.1, forward strand.
GGAAGTTCCACTAGTCCTCATGCCTGGGCCTTTCAGAGCCCAACAGGCCAGGGCTTGATAATTCACTGACACTCATCAGATATTTTCCATCACTGAAACAGTGGTGTCCAATCTGTTCACCACTAAGGTAATCCTTAAGGATAAATCCTCTTTTTAGCCTCATAATTTTTTGTGTTTTGGAAAGCATAGTTTATTGAAGATACTAGAAGGCAGTAGGCCGAGCAATAGCTGTAGTACAGTCCAGAATCTCTTGCTTTTTTAAAAATGGATGTCTCTTTTATGCTTTCTTTTTTAATTTTTATTTATTTTTATTTTATTTGAGAGAGAGGCAGATATATATAGAGAAAATGGGTGCACCAGGGCCTTCAGCCACTGCAAATGAACTCCAGAAAAATATGTCCCCTTGTGCACCTGGATTATGGGTCCTGGGGAATCAAACCTGGGTACTTTGGCTTCACAGGCAAACGCCTTGACCACTAAACCAACTGTCCAGCCCAGAATCTGTACTTTTTATTGACAATCTCCATACATATAGACAATATACAATGATGGTAATCCTCTCCCACCACACTCCCTCTTCCTCATTTTCTATCACCCCTTCTCTGAATTCCTTCTTTCTAACTAGTCTCTCTTCTACTTGGAGACCATTATTATTTTTTTCTTCTATTATGCAGGTCTTGTGTAGGTAGTGTTAGACACTATGAGAACATGAAGGCCATGACCATTTTGTGTCTGGAAGACAATATCGTAAGTACTTAATACATCCTTTTTTTTTGTTTGTTTGCTTGTTTCTGGTCTTTTGAGGTAGTGTCTTGCTCTAGTCCAGGCTAACCTGAAATTTTAGGCTGGCCCTGAACTCACAGCAATCCTCCTACTTCAGTTTTTTGAGTACTGGGATTAAAGTATGTGCCACCACACCCAACCTCAGAGTTTTTGTGTTTTGTTTTGTTTTTTTTTCCTTTGGTTTTTTTGAGGTAGGGTCTCACTCTAGTCTAGGTTGACCTGGAACCCACTCTGTAGCCCACGTTGGCCACAAATTCACACAGCACAGTGATCTTCCTACCTCAGCCTACCGAATGCTAGGACTAAAGGTGTGCAACACCATGTCAGGTTGCCATAATTTTTTTTATTATTATTTTTCTGAGGTATGGTTTCACGCTAGCCCAAGCTGACTTGGAATTCACTCTGTAGTCTTAGGGTGGCCTCAAATTCACAGTGATCCTCCTACCTCTGCCTACTGAGTGCTGGGATTAAAGGTGTGCACCACCAAACCCAGCTACCATAAACTTTTTTTTTTTTTCAAGGTAGGGTCTCACTGTGGTCCAGGCTGACCTGGAATTAACTCTGTCATCTCAGGGTGGCCTTGAACTCATGGCAATCCTCCTACCTCTGCCTCCCGAGTGCTGGGATTAAAGGCGTGCACCACCACGCCCGGCTAAAATTTTTTTTTGTTTATTTATTTTTATTTATTTGAGAGTGAGAGACAGAGAGGCAGAGAGAGAGAGAGAATGGGCGCACCAGGGCCTCCAGCCACTGCAAACAAACTCCAGACGCGTGCGCCCCCTTGTGCATCTGGCTAACATGGGTCCTGGGGAATTGAGCCTCAAACTGGGGTCCTTAGGCTTCACAGGCAAGCGCTTAACCGCTAAGCCATTTCTCCAGCCCATACTAATGATAGAGGCCGGCTGTCCTCTTTTTTTTTTTTTTTTTTTTTTGAGGTAGGGTCTCACTCTAGCCCAGGCTGACCCGGAATTCACTATGTATTCTCAGGGTGGCCTCGAACTCACGGCGATCCTCCTACCTCTGCCTCCTGAGTGCTGGGATTAAAGGCGTGTGCCACCACCACGCCCCATAAACTTTTGATTATGTTTTCAGTAACCAGCTATGAATTCCCTCCCATGAAGTGAGTCTAAAATCCAATCAGAGAGCAGTTGGTTTCCCCCATAACAGACATGCCACCATTGCATGGTTAGCACATTTGGCCTGACTGGCCAGCTGTAAAGCTTGCAGGGCCCATTGCTGGTGAAGACAGCTGATGACTTTTCTCCCTGAGCAGCATGCATAGGTCTTCCCAGCTACTCAACTGGGAGAAGGCTTCCAGCTGAACTCCAATTTGATTTTCCAATGTCCTTCAGCCCAAGCATGTGTCTTCAGTAATAGTAGGGTGCTTTTTTTTTTTTTTTTTTTTTTTTTCTACACTGTCCTGTGCAGCCCATGCTAGCCTTTGAACTTGCTTCATTGTTGAGAATGATGTTGGGCAAATCCAAGTCGCACTGAGATTACATTTTGCATTAGGTGTCCTAGGCCAACCATTTCCATGGAGGGGAGGGAAGACCTGAGTGGCATCAGGTATCAGAGGAGACCAGGAAAGGCCTTTGATTCCCACTGGGAGGCAGGGTAAGCAGAGTGGCAGGACAGATACCCACAGTAGGATGGAAGATCAGGGTTTCTTGAAGTTCTTGGAAGAGGTGTGAGGAAATCTTGTGTAGCTCAATCCCACATAAGGCAGCTGTTTTATTCTACAGAATAAAGTCAAGAGCAAATGAAGGGCAGTCACTGTAAGTGCCCATGTTCTAACAGTCCATTCCTCATTAGCATGACCAAATCTACAGAAAACTCACTGCCTAGTCATTCCCCCACTAGCCCACCCCACTTCCCACATCAGAACCTCAAGCTCTCACCCTTTTGTTCTTGTTTTTTTTTTCCAGGCAGGGTCTCACTGTAGCTCAGGCTGACCTGAAACTCACTCTGTAGTCTCAGTCTGGCCTCAAACTCACAGTGATCCTCCTACCTCTGCCGACCAGGTGCTGGGATTAAAGGTGTGCATCTCTACACCTGGCTAAGGTCTCACTTTGTAAGATATGAGAAATTCGTCAGAGCCTTGTGGACTGTCCTTACCTAGGGAAGAACAAAACAGGGCATGGGAGCTCAAAAGACCGTGGCTAAAGTAAAAATTATGGGCTGGCTGAGCTTCCCATAGACCCACTTCCTCAAGGGGCTCAGGGACCCTCCTCCTCCCATAACACTTACTTGTTTTCTGGGCATTACTTCTTCCTTTTACACTTGTAGAAAGTAAACCTATAAGATCAGAAGAGGACAGGGCCATGAGGGCCTAGAGGAACCCCTAGTCCTGACCCTGGGGAAGTTTCTAGAACTGTGACTGGAGATGAGGAATATATGTATATGTGTACACACACATATATATGTATGTATAATATATGCAGAAGGACTTAACCAACTGTCCTCCTGCTGGTCTATCCTCATCCTTTGCCCGTACCTGTGACAACTGCTAGGAATAATGTTCCAATCAACAAAGCATCCATGTGAAAAACTTTCCTTCAATGTTCATATTAGGCAAGAGGGTTAGCACACTAGCCCCAGAGTAAGTAGGCACAAAGGTATGGATTCCCATTACTGAATCAGGGCACACTTCTACCACATCTCTTCCCTACCTTTACACTTCCTTCTCCATAGCTCAAGCAACACAGTTCCAGTTACAAGGATAAAAGTTCCAGTGACAGCAATGGTTAGCAGAATAAGTATAGTAGTGGGCTGAGGTGGCTCTAGAAAGAGAAGGGAAGGGTCTTGATCCCCAGGTCTCAATCCTAACCTTGCTCAGGGTCTCCAGAAAGGTTCCTGTTTTCTTTGACAACAGGCACTATGTCCACATTCTCTCCTTATCCCATTTCACGGTTAGGGGCTCAGGCAACCCCTCCTGGTGCACCAGGTACTTGTATCTCTCCTCCTCCCCTGAAGATACCACCACAGCTGTCCACTTCTGGAAGGTTCCATCCCCTGGAAGCCTGGTCTCCACAAGCTCCATGTCCTGGGTCAGGTCCTCTCCATCCCACTGCCAGGACAGGCTGATCTCCGCAGGATAGAAGCCCAGGGCCCAGCACTTCAGATTGACACCCCCTTCAGGTCTAGGGTAATGGGTGCTCATGTGACCATCCTGAAGATGGATAAGAAAACTAGAGTGGAGAACAGATGTCTTTAACCCAGACATCAACTATATATAGGCATCTGTGATAAATTAGTTTTTGAAATATTCTAAGTTTGGAGTGTGACAATCTAGGGTGGAGCCTTCATGTCACTGAGGGTGGAAAAGGGATTTTGTTCCTCAAATGGGTGGGGTCTAAGTTCTCAGAAAAGCTGGAATCAGACTACCAATTCCAAGTCAGCCTCGGCTAGAATGAGACCATACCAAAAAAAGAGAAAAGATTAGTCTCTCTTATTTGCCTTTCAGGGAAAGGTGGTCCTCTGGGTCTCCCCCTCCACTAGCTGCCTCTCAATCCAGCACCTGTGACCGAGGTCTATGCCCCCAAACCTTCCACCCCAGCCTTAGAGATACAAGCAAGGAGGTACCCCGCGGTGTGGCTCACGCTCCACACATGCGCGTAGCAGAGTCTCCTTCCCCGTCTTCAGGTATCTGTGGTCACTCCACGCACCCTCTGGAGGTACGCCTCACGGGCCTGGGACTTCTGTTTGGAGATCTGAGCCGCCACGCCCACCGCCGTCCCAGGGCGCATGTCCTGGTTCAGGGAGATGTAATCCACACCGTAGTAGGCCTCTTGACAGAACCTGGAGGAATCGCCCGTCTGGTCCCACTTCGCAGCCGTACACCCACTGCAGGGTGTGCGATTCTGGACAGGGCAAGGCCGTTCAGCACCGCCCCTTGGTCAGCACCAATGTTTGATCAGCAGGGCTTCTTGGTCAGCCATGTCCCTACGTCAGCCTCGTCCCTTGTTCAGGATCACTAGGTCAACACGGCTCTTTGGTCAGCTACGCCCCTTGGTCAGCACCGCCCCTCATTCAGCCCCACTTCCTTCCCAGTCCCGCCCAAGCCGTCAAAGTGAAAGTGGAACCAAAGCCCGGCGCGGTGAAGCATTCCTTTGATCCCTGCACTCAGGACGGGGATGGGGGCAGGGGACGGAGGTAGGAGGATCATCGTGAGTTCGAGGCCAGCCTGAGAGTCCACAGTGAATTCCAGGTCAGCCTGAGCTAGTCAGACCCTGCCTCCGGAAACGGAAAAAAAAAAAAAAAAAAAAGAAAGTGGAAGGGAAATCCAAGCCCACCCACTGGGGTTCTCCAGAGGTTGAGGGTCTAGGCAGGTCTTGGGGCAAAATGCAGCGGACCTGGACGACCTGGCCCGTCGGTGGAAGAACGTGGGCAGTGGCCACTCACCGCGGTCGTTCTGGTTGTAGTAGCAGAGCAGCGTCCTCAGTTTCCCGCGGAAGGTCTTCGCGACGTCCAGGCGACCCGCGTTTCCCGCTCCCATTACCGCGGGCCCCCCTGCGCCACCCACGGCGCGCGCGGCTCCATCCTGGGCGTCCCCGCGGCGCCCTCGAAGCGCCCGCACTGCGCGCCGTCCAGTAGCCCACGGCGTTGAAGCCGGGCTCCGCGAGGCAGGGCCGGGATACGGCGGTGTGGAAATACCGCAGCGAGAGGGAGCCTGGGGCCCTGCTGGTATATAATATATAATTTATTTTTCTCAACTTTTATTAACATTTTCCATGGTTATAAAAAGTATCCCATGGCAATACCCTCCCTCCCCCCCACTTTCCCCTTTGAAATTCCATTCTCCATCATATCCCCTCCTCATCTCAATCAGTCTCTCTTTTATTTTGATGTCATGGTCTTTTCCTCCTCTTATGATGGTCTTGTGTAGGTAGTGTCAGGCACTATGAGGTCATGGATACCCAGGCCATTCTATGTCTGGAGGGAGCACGTTGTAAGGAGCCCTACCCTTCCTTACATGGCTCTTACATTCTTCCTACCACCTCTTCCGCATTAGACCCTGAGCCTTGGAAGGTGTGATCGAGATGTTACTCAGTACTCCAGTCACTTCTTTCCAGCACTATGATACTTTCTGAGGCATCCCAAAGTCACTGCCACCTGAAAAGAGATTCTGTACCCAAAGTGAGAGTAGCATTAATATAAGGGTATAAATATTAAGAGAAGTGCTTACTGGGCAGTTTGATAAGCATAGTATATACATTTTTCCAGACATCAGCAGATGTTACACCCCTAGGGCTCATGACTACCCCTGTTTTAAGTTTTCAGTATCAGGGATGTGTTTCCCCCCATGGAGTGGGCCTCCAGTCCAATCGGAGGGCAGTTGGTTTCCACCATGACAGACATGCCATTTTTGCACCTGTTGGCTCATTTGGGTTGGCTGGCTAATTATAAGGCTTACAGTGTCCACTGTTGAATATCTTCACTGGTCATACATATATATTTAAATAAATAAAAGATTTTAGCTGGGTATTGTGGCATATGCCTTTGGAGGCAGACATAGGAAATAGGGAATTGCCATGAGTTCAAGGCCAGTTTGTGACTACATAGTGAATTCCAGGTCAGCATAGGCAAGAATGAAACCCTACCTTAAAAAAAAAGTCGGGCGTGGTGGCACACGACCTTAATCCCAGCACTCAGGAGGCAGAAATAGGATTGCTGTGAGTTCAAGGCCGCCCTTAGACTACGTAGTGAATTCTAGGTCAGCCTGAGCTACACTGAGACCCTACATTGGGGGAAAAAAAAAAGGGCCTAGTGTGATGGTGCACACCTTTAATCCTAGCACTTGGGAGGCAGAGGTAGGAGGAGGAGGCCACCCTGAGACTACATAGTGAAATCTAGGTCAGCCTGAGCTAGAGTGAGGCCCTACCTCAAAAAACAAAACAAAACAAAACAAAACAAAACAAAACAAAATAAAAGGTGTGGTGGTGCTTGCCTTTAATCCCAGCACTGGGGAAGCAGAAGTAGGAGGACTGCCATGACTTCAAAGCCACCCTGAGACTACATAGTGAATTCCAGGTCAGCCTGAGCTAGAGTGACTCTACCTCAAAAAAAAAAAAAAAAAAAAACCTATCTTGGGAAATTTTGCATTTTTGTTCCTTTTCAGCAAAATATTAGTGAGGTTCTTAGGATTGGGACAACTCTTTGATCAAGCCAAAATGTAAAGTTAAGCAGCTATGCCTCTGCCTTCCCAGTTTTGACTTTTGAGGTTACTGGAAGCCCTGAGGATTAAGGCTGAGGCTACGGCAAAAGAAAACTAGGAAGACAGGCTCCATTGGGTTTGGGTAACCATCATAGAACTAGGCAGAGAGTCCATGCACCTTGGGCAATAGTTACTAGATGTGTGCCAGGCCTTAGAACAAGTATGTCCATGACCAGGCTAGCCTCAGTGATAGTAAGACTGGCTGGAAAGCCTCATAGCTAAGCTCCAGCTTTCAATAAGCCACCCTTCCCACAGTCACACAAAATTTGCTGAGACCAGCAGAATATATTACACACATGAAACGTTTCCAGGGTCTGGTTTTGTTTGTGCCTTCCTTACATTACTGAGTCTGTGGTCACCTCGCTGTTTTCACACTAGGTGGCGCACTAAGCACAGGTTTGTATCAATTCTGCTGATCTAGAGGGGGAATGGGTGTGGTGGTGGTGGACAGTGACCATAGGATTTCCTGGGAAGAGGTGCGGTGTTTTTACTAATTTAAGGAAGACACAGCCATCCTTAGACGTTCACCGCTTCTTAAGTTACCGCTTATAAACTCATTTTATTCATCCACATGAACTTGTAAGATTTATTCTTTGGGCTTTTGGTGCTGACCCAGTTTGGAAGATGTTAATTTTACATTTTTTATTTTTCTAAATATTTTTTATTTATTTGAAAAACCGAGAGAGATAGAGTTCTGTGTGCTTCAGGGCTTCCAGCCGCTACAAACTCCAGACTCACGTGCCACTTTGTGCATCTGGCTTTATGTGGGTACTAGGGAATCAAATTCTGGTTGTTAGGCTCTGCAGACAGGTACCTTAACTGCTGAGCCATCTCTCCAGCAATTTTATATTTTCTTTGGAAAGTCACACAACAGGGTGCTGTAGGTGTGGGAGAATAAACAGGAGAATTAAGCATTTCAACAGGAAGCTTTTTTTTTTTTTTTAACCAAGGTAGGGCCTTGCTCTAGCTCAGGCTGACCTGGAATTCACTATGTAACTATGTAGTCTCAGGGTGGCCTTCAACTCACTGCAGTCCTCCTACCTCTACCATACCCAACTCAACAGGAAAGGTTTTGTCCAGCAGGGGTCAGTTGGTCATACATTTCTCCCATATAACTAACTGGACTGTCAAATGCACTTTTGGCATTTCTCCAGGTTGAATTTTTCCCCCACTGCAATACCCACTAACCCTAGCAATGTGTCATGTGAGCACAATTTTGGCTGATAGGAACACCTGCTTCCTAATTTAGTCCCCACACAGGGCCCTGGTAGCACCAACACAACTAAAATTACTGTCATAGTTCTGCATCACACTCCTGTCAGGCCAAAAGAACACTTAGTTGATAAAAGCAGTGGTAGCGGGACTAGGAAAATGCCTTAGGAGTTAAAGCATGTGCCTGAAAAGCCTAAGGACCCAGGTCAGATTCTTCAGGTCCTGCGTAAGCCAGATACACAAGGTGGCACATGCGTTTGGAATTCATTTGCAGCAGTTGAAGGCCCTGGTGCACCCATTCTTTCTATATGCCTCTTTCTCTCCCTCTCTCTAATAAATAAAACTAAAATGTTATTTAAAAAATAATGATAACTAATAAATACATAAAAATACTTAAGAAGGATGAGGAGGAGAAGAAGAAGAGGAAGAGATTAAGCCAGAGAGTAAGAGGAAGAGAGTAAGCCAGGCTGGCCAGCCTCCTCTTGTCTCTCCCCATGTTTCAGTAGCTGAGGCCATTTTGTTCCTTGTTGGGGCTCTTGCATTATCAATGACTCTCTGACCTCCATGTGTTTTCATACAGAGTTACTTTACCTGCCTACATGTGGGTGGGTAGACAACTCCATAGATCCCAAGTTTTCTTTTTTGTCTATTCTTTCCTTTCTAGACATCTTCAACTAATTGAAATAACAAAGGGATCAAGGGGGCAGGCAAGTTTTGATGCTTTGCAATATCTGACTACTTATCTAATTTCCAGGGATAGATTCTGCATCTGAGATCACCTCCTGGACAGGAACAACTGGAGCCCCAGGAGGATCCCTTCCAAGGGCAAGATGACCCTCCTGGATGCGCACAGAGAATGAATCATTCCCATCGTGTCCCCAGCAGCGACAGAGGCTTTTCACTCTTAGGGATGCTGGCAGAAGGTATTTTGTGTGACTAAGCTGGGGGTGTAGTGACCTTGGACCTGCACCATTAGGACTTGTAGGCCTGTTTCTTTCCTGGGCAATGGGTAGAGCCGAGGGCCTGCTTTATGTAGTTGAAGATGAGATGAGGTACAGGCACTTTGAGACCAAGGACAATGTTATCATCCTCAAATACATATCTCAAGATTATTGAATGAATACTTAAACCTGTGATCTCAGTTGACATTTCTGTTCCTTTGGGACTGAGAGAATCAGAGGAAACAAGAGAGGCTTCTGGAAGTGGGGGTAATAATGGAAAGAGACTTGGGATGAAGTATTGATGGCAGTGGAAAGATGGGGCATGACGATATCTCAGGGGAGGCTCCAGGATTCCTAGTGTGATGGTGGGGTGGCCTTGAACTCACAGCAATCCTCCTACCTCTGCTTCTCGAGTGCTGGGATTAAAGACGTGTGCTACCACACCTAGTTTAGAACCATATTCTTTTTTTGTAACTTTTTGTTTAGTTTTATTTACTTATTTGAGAGTGACAGAGAAAGAGGCAGATAGAGAGAAAGAGAACAGGTGCGCCAGGGCCTCCAGCCACTGCAAACGAACTCCAGATGCATGTGTCCCCTTGTCCATCTGGCTAACTTGGGTCCTGGGGAATTGAGCATTGAACCAGGGTCCTCAGGCTTCACAGGCAAGCGCTTAACTGCTTAGCCATCTCTCCATACCTAGAACCATATTCTTAACGCAGTTTGTTTGCCTCCCATCTGAGACCTTATCCTCATTGTATCCCACACAAGAATACTCTTTTTTTTTTTTTAAATTTTTATTTATTTATTTGAGAGCGACAGACACAGAGAGAAAGACAGATAGAGAGAATGGGCGCGCCAGGGCTTCCAGCCTCTGCAAATGAACTCCAGACGCGTGCACCCCCTTGTGCATCTGGCTAATGTGGGACCTGGGGAACCAAGCCTCGAACCGGGGTCCTTAGGCTTCACAGGCGAGCGCTTAACCACTAAGCCATCTCTCCAGCCCAAGAATACTTTTTTAAATTTTTATTAACATTTTCCATGATTATAAAATATATCCCATGGTAATTCCCTCCCTCCCCACCCCCACACTTTCCCATTTGAAATTCCATTCTCCATCATATTACCTCCCCATTACAATCATTGTAATTACATATATACAATATCAACCTATTAAGTATCCTCCTTCCTTCCTTTCTCTACCCTTTATGTCTCCTTTTTAACTTACTGGTCTCTGCTACTAAGTATTTTCATTCTCACGCAGAAGCCCAGTCATCTGTAGCTAGGATTCACATATGAGAGAGAACATGTGGCACTTGGCTTTCTGGGTCTGGGTTACCTCACTTAGTATAATACTTTCCAGGTCCATCCATTTTTCTGCAAATTTCATAACTTCATTTTTCTTTACCGCTGAGTATAACTCCATTGTATAAATGTGCCACATCTTCATTATCCACTCATCTGTTGAGGGACATCTAGGCTGGTTCCATTTCCCAGCTATTATAAATTGAGCAGCAATAAACATGGTTGAGCACATACTTCTAAGGAAATGAGATGAGTCCTTTGGATATATGCCTAGGAGTGCTATAGCTGGGTCATATGGTAGATCAATCTCTAGCTGTTTTAGGAACCTCCACACGGTTTTCCACAATGGCTGGACCAGATTGCATTCCCACCAGCAGTGCAGAAGGTTCCTTTTTTTCCACATCCCCGCCAACATTTATGATCATTTGTTTTCATGATGGTGGCCAATCTGACAGGAGTGAGATGGAATCTCAATGTAGTTTTAATCTGCATTTCCCTATGACTAGTGACGTAGAACATTTTTTTAGATGCTTATATGCCATTCGTATTTCTTCCTTTGAGAACTCTCTATTTAGCTCCATAGCCCATTTTTTGATTGGCTTATTTGATTCCTTATTATTTAACTTTTTGAGTTCTTTGTATATCCTAGATATTAATCCCTTATCAGATATATAGCTGGCGAAGATTTTTTCCCATTCTGTAGGTTGCCTCTTTGCTTTTTTCGCAGTGTCCTTTGCGGTGCAAAATCTTTGTAATTTCATTAGGTCCCAGTGGTTAATCTGTGGTTTTATTGCCTGAGCAATTGGGGTTGTATTCAGAAAGTCTTTGCCAAGACCAATATGTTGAAGGGTTTCCCCTACTTTTTCCTCTAGCAGTTTCAGAGTTTCTGGTCTGATGTTAAGGTCTTCAATCCATTTGGACTTAATTCTTGTGCATGGTGAGAGAGAAGAATCTATTTTCATCCTTCTGCAGATATATATCCAGTTTTCAAAACACCATTTGCTGAAGAGGCTGTCTCTTCTCCAATGAGTATTTTTGGTATTTTTATCGAATATCAGGTGGCTATAGCTACTTGGGCTTACATCTGGGTCCTCTATTCTGTTCCACTGATCTACATGTCTGTTTTTGTGCCAGTACCATGCTGTTTTTGTTACTATGGCTCTGTAGTATAGGTTAAAATCAGGTATGGTGATACCACCAGCCTCTTTTTTGTTGCTCAGTATTATTTTAGATATTCGAGGTTTTTTGTGATTCCACATGAATTTTTGGATTGTTTTTTCTATTTCCATGAAGAAAGCCTTTGGAATTTTGATAGGGATTGCATTAAATGTGTAGATTGCTTTAGGAAGATTGCCATTTTCACAATATTGATTCTTCCAATCCAGGAACAAGGGATGTTTCTCCACTTTCTAGTGTCTTCTGCAATTTCTCGCTTGAGTGTTTTAAAGTTCTCATTGTATAGATTCTTTACTTCCTTGGTTAGGTTTATTCCAAGGTACTTTATTTTTTTTTTTTTGATGCAATTGTGAATGGGAGTGATTCTCTGATTTCATCCTCTGTGTGTTTGTTGTTAGCATATATGAAGGCTACTGATTTCTGTGTATTTATTTTGTATCCTGCTACATTGCTGTAGGTTTTGATTAGCTCTAACAGCTTGCTAGTGGAGTCTTTAGGGTCCTTTATGTATAGAATCATGTCATCTGCAAATAATGATAACTTGATTTCTTCCTTTCCAAATTGTATCCCTTTTATGTGTGTCTCTTGCCTTATTGCTATGGCTAAGACTTCCAAAACTATATTAAATAAAAGTGGGAACAGTGGACACCCTTGTCTTGTTTCTGACTTTAGTGGAAAAGCTTCCAGCTTTTCCCCATTTAGTAATATGTTGGCTGTAGGCTTGTCATAAATAGCCTTTATTATATTGAGATATGTTCCTTCTATTCCCAGTCTCTGTAGGACTTTTATCATGAAGGGATGTTGGATTTTGTCAAATGCTTTCTCTGCGTCTAATGAGATGATCATGTGATTTTTGTCCTTCAACCCGTTTATGTAATGTATTACATTTATAGATTTGCGTATGTTGAACCATCCCTGCATCTCTGGGATAAAGCCTACTTGGTCAGGGTGAATGATCTTTTTGATATACTCTTGTATTCTGTTTGCCAATATTTTGTTGAGAATTTTTGCATCTACGTTCATGAGGGAGATTGGTCTGTAATTTTCTTTTTTTGTTCTATCTTTGCCTGGTTTTGGTATCAGGGTGGTGCTGGCCTCATAGAAGGAGTTTGGTAGAATTCCTTCTTTTTCTATTTCCTGGAAAAGCTTAAGAAGCAATGGTGTTAGCGCTTCCTTAAAAGTCTGGTAAAATTCAGCAGTGAATCCGTCCGAGCCTGGGCTTTTTTTAGTTGGGAGATTATTGATAACTGTTTGGATCTCAATGTTTTTTTTTTTTTTTTAAATAAAAACTAATGTTACAATTTATTTCATTTTCATGATTACAGATATTATATAGGGCACAGTAGACAGATAAAAGCAAGCACCTTTCCCACATCTGCATCTGACCAGAGGCAGCATTTTTCCTTTTGAATGATGTGCAGATAAGCTTGAGTTGAAAACCGGCAGCAGCAGGTCTTTGTAATGAAGGTGCTTCTTCACTGGCAACCAAGCATGGTAAATGTTAGCCATGCTGTGAACTCTTGAGTTGGTCATCCAACTCGGGTTAAGGCAGGCACTGTTAAAAGCTTCCTCCCCTTCACTAACACAGGCCACCAACAATCAACTATTACCACATAAAAATAAAACCGTGCTCCCCATTGATTGGAACCGTAGTGCCTGGGCCCCGCCCCTTTTAAGAGCATTAGCTCCCTGAGAGGAAAAAGAGGTCCTAACCGACTGCCTTCATGGACAATGACCCCCATAGAGTGTACCTAAGGTCCTTTGCAGCAAAAATCAAGATCACCTTGGCCAGTTCATCATTACTTACATACAAGGCGTGTTTAAAGCTGATTACAGACCATGTATTGCAACCATAATCCCAAGAAATTGTTCAGTTTTAGCACATTTCTCCAAGTGAGAAATCATCTCAAAGCAAGAATGACAGTTCATCATCTTCTAGAAGCAGGAAAATCCAGAAGGCAGAGACAAAAACCCCAAACTCATCAAATTCCACGTCTATCTTCATAGCCTTTGTTGACAAAATCCAGACTTCTTTCTGTTCCTAATGTGAGAAATCCATCTTCAGGGTCAAGAAGAGTTTTCAGGCTTATCTTTGCCATGGCCCATGAACTCCAGTCCTTCAATAGGAATCTCTTTCTCCTTTATTGCTTTCTGAACACACTGCTGGTAGTGCTTGAAGAGGTCGGTGCACGGGTCCCCAGAGCCGTCCCCTTTCAGGAACTTCTCGGCAAACCAGCGATTGAAACACTGGTCGTACTCCCGCTTCATGTCAGTGCAAGCCTCCCCGATGCTGTTCATGGCGAGGCTCCATGTTTTTTATAGGTCTATTTAAGTGATAAATCTCATTTTGATTTAATTTAGGTAGGTCATATAGATCAAGGAAATCATCCATTTCTTTCAGATTTTCATACTTTGTGGAGTATATGCTTTTATAGTATGTCCCTATGATTTTTTGAATTTCTCTGGAATCTGTTGTGATGTTACCTTGTTCATCTCTGATTTTATTTTTTTTTTAATTAATTAATTTTTTTTTTTTGGTTTTTCGAGGTAGGGTCTCACTCTGGCTCAGGCTGACCTGGAATTCACTATGTCTCAGGGTGGCCTTGAACTCATGGTGATCCTCCTACCTCTGCCTCCCGAGTGCTGGGATTAAAGGCGTGCACCACCACACCCGGCATTCATCTCTGATTTTATTAATTTGTGTCTCTTCTCTCTTTCTTTTGGTCAGATTTGCTAAGGGTTTATCAATCTTGTTTATCCTTTCAAAGAACCAACTCTTTGTTTCATTAATTCTTTGGATTGTTCTTTTTGTTTCTATTTCATTAATTTCTGCCCTAATCTTTATTATTTCTTCCCATCCACTGATTTTTGGTTTGCCTTGTTCTTCTTTTTCCAAGGCTTTAAGGTGAAGCATTAGGTCGTTTATTTGTGACCTTTCTAATTTCTTAATATAGGCACTCAAGGCTATAAATTTACCTCTTAGAACTGCCTTCATTGTGTCCCAGAGATTTTGGTATGTTGTGTTCTCATTATCATTTGACTCTATAAATTTTTTGATTTCCTTTTTGATTTCTTCATTGACCCATTCATCATTTAGTATTGTATTGTTTAGTTTCCATGATTTTGTGTATGCTCTATAGCCTTTCTTGCTACTGATTTGTAGTTTAATTCCATTGTGGTCAGATAGAATGCAAGGAATTATTTCAATTTTCCTGAATTTGTTAAGATTTGCTTTGTGTCCTAATATATGGTCTATTTTAGAGAATGTTCCATGTGCTGCTGAAAAGAATGTATATTCTGCAGCCTTTGGATGAAATGTCCTATATATATCTGTTAAGTCCATTCCTTCTATGACCTCATTTAGTCCAGATGCCTCTTTGTTTATTCTTTCCCGGGATGACCTGTCAATTGATGAGAGTGGGGTGTTAAAGTCACCCACCACCACTGTGTTTGGTGTTATCTGTGACCTTAGTTCTAGTAGTGTTTATTTGACGAATTTGAGAGCCCCCATGTTAGGTGCATATATGTTTAGGATTGTAATGTCCTCCTGTTGGACTGTGCCCTTAATCAATATAAAGTGATCTTCCTTATCTTTCTTGACTAACATCGGACTAAAGTCTACCCTGTCTGATATTAGGATAGCAACACCTGCTTGTTTTCTAGGTCCATTTGCTTGAAACACCGTCTTCCAACCTTTCACCCTAAGATAATGTCTATCCTTTGTAGAAAGGTGAGTTTCTTGGAGACAATAAATTGTAGGATCCTGCTTTTTAACCCAGTCTGCAAATCTATGTCTTTTCGTTGGGGCATTGAGGCCGTTGATATTAAGAGATATTATTGAAAGGTGTGTATTTATGTTTGCCATTTTGTGTGTGTGTGTGTGTGTTTCTGGTTCTACCTGCGCTGTCTTCTGTTAACTAGTATTTGAGTATTGCTTGTTTTTTCTAGGTTCCTTACATGTGTGCTTTTCCTTTTCTTCAGCATGGAGGATTCTATCAAGTATTTTCTGTAGAGCTGGTTTTGTCTTCAAATACTCCTTTAACCTGCTTTTGTCATGGAATGTCTTTATTTCTCCATCTATTTGAATGGATAACTTTGCAGGATAAAGTAACCTTGGTTTACAGTTGTTATCTTTCAGAACTTGGAATATATCACTCCAAGCCCTTCTGGCTTTAAAAGTTTGTGTTGAATAATCTGCTGTAATCCTGATGGGCTTGCTTTTGTAGGTAACTTGATTTTTCTCTCTAACTGCTTTCAATATTTATTCTTTGGTGTGTGTGTTTGGAAGTTTGATTATAATATGGCGAGGAGAGGTTCTTTCTGGGTTTTGTCTGGCTGGGGTTCTAAAGGCTTCCTGTATCTGCATTGGCACCTCTTTCCCAATTTGGGGGAAATTTTCTTCTATGATTTTGTTGAAGACACTTACTATGCCTCTGGAGTGGAGTTCTTCTCCTTCTACTATGCCCTGAATTCTAATATTGGATCTTTTCATAGTGTCCCGAATATCTTGAAATTCCCACTCATACTTTTCTATAAGTTTGTCTTTCTCTTTGTTGGACTGCATTAGGTCTGCCACCTGGTCTTCTAGCTTAGATATTCTGTCCTCTCCCTCATCCATCCTACTGGTGAGATTTTCTACAGTTTTTTATTTCATTAACTGTGTTCTTCATTGCTAGTAATTCTGACTGGTTTTTCTTATTTCTATATCCTTATTTATGTCTTGTATTGCCTTCTTTATTTCATTAAATTGGTGTCCTACATCTTCTTTGATTCCTTTGATTTCCTCTTTGATTTCTTCTTTGATTGTTTTCATGTGTTCTTTGACCTCTTTGAACATATTTATAATCATTCTTTTGAACTCTTTCTCAGGCATTTCCTCTCTTTCTCACTGGAGGACATTTCTGATGCATTAATACTTTTAGGTGGATTTATATTGTCTTGCTTTTTAGTGTTTCTTGTATTATAATGTATATATTTTTGCATCTTGGATTAAGTTAATGCTTGGATTTTCTAGCTAGCTGTGTATTCTTAGATGTATCAATTGATTTGATGTAATATATTTTCAGGGTAGGACCTTAAGGTGTTAGGTGTGGCTCTTAAGACTCTCAGAGTATCTACAAAGATGTTCTTAGGGGTTGAGTTTCCCTGCTATAGGAGTATTCAAGCAGGCTGAGTGGAATAAAATACAGGTAGATTCTAAAATTTAACTAAACACTGTACACATTCAATCAAAAACAGCCCCGAGTATGTATGCAAGAGTAGTTATTATAACAACCAGATCCTCTATCAACAAAGAGGTTAAGATTTCTGGTCTGTTGAGGGATCCAAGTCAGCTTGTAACCAAGTGAGACCCTTCCCTGGTGCAAGCCCAGTTACCTTGGATGATTTTGGTCTTAGTCAAGTTGCTGCCTGGGTTGTTGGGCTGCTGTTCTGATTTCTGGAGCTGGGCACTTGCTTTTCCTGTGGGGCAAACCGAGCCTGGCAAGTGTGGCCCTGCAGATCAGCACCCCTGCTGCTGGAACTGCTGCTGCTCAAGCTGCCCCTGCTGGGACTGTAGCCACTGCTGCTGAAGGTGTTGCTGCTGGACCCACCGCTGCTGCTGCCTCTGCTGCTGCTGTAGCTGCCACTGCTGGAGCTACCACTGCTGCTGAAGCTGCTGCTGCTGTGTCCATTGCCGCTGCTCCCCCTGAAGCTGCTGCTGCCAAGTCTGCCGCTGCTGCCACTCCTGGGTCTGCTGCTGCTGGGGCCGCTGTTACGGTGCTGGAGCCGCTGATGTTGCTGCCGAACTCTGCTCCTGCTTGGGTCCTGCTGTCAGCCCAAGTTGGCGTGGCCGGGTCCCGGGCCGCTGCTCTGTTCGCTGGAGCTGGGCTCAGGCGGTGGGGGAGGGGAGGGAGCCCCGGCTGCTCTGGTTGTCTCGCTGCTCCAAGCGTTCTTCTACCTCACGGTCTGCTCCTCTGCTGCTCACTGCCGCTCTCCCCTCACGGTTCCCGAGTTGCGGAGAGCGCCGGTGTGAGGGAAAGCTCCCGCACCTGGCTTTTCCTGCGGCTGGAGCCAAGCCTGGCGGCTTTCTGGTGCGCCGTGGCTGCGGTGGTTGGCCGAGCTGCCGGAGCTGCTTTTCCCGCCTGTGCAGGCTCTGGATGCTCTGGAACTCTTCTACTTCTCCGCTGCCACTTCAATTTCCTATACACCTCACTTTTTAGTAAAAGTGTGTATTTTGCTGAGTTTTTTTGGTCTTTTTCCCTCCTAGGCTGCTTTGGCGTGGTACCTATGCCGCCATCTTAACTGGAAGTCCAAGAACACTCTTTAAGTGATCAATCCATGAAATCAAAACTAAAAAGGCCATGTGTGGTGGCACATGCCTTTAATCCCAGCACTTAGGAGGCTGAGATAGGAGGATCACTGTGAGTCTGAGGCTAGCCAGAGACTATATAGTGAATTCCAGGTCAGCCTGGGCTACAGCAAGACTCTATCTCAAAAGAAAAAAAAAAGTGTTAGTGATTTACCTAGTGTGGTGGTTTGATTAAGGTGTCCCCCATAAACTTCGGAATGCTAGGTTCCCAGCTGATGGACATTTGGGAATTAATGCCTCCTGGAGGGAGTGTATTGTTGGGGGCGGGCTTGTGGGTGTCATAGCCAGTTTTCCCATGCCAGTGTTTGGCACACCCTCCTGTTCCTGTTGTCCACCTTATTTTGGCCAGGGGGTGATGTCCACCCTCTGCTCTTGCCATTGTTTTCCCCTGCCATCATGGAGCTTCCCCTGGAGCCTGTAAGCCAAAATAAATCTCTTTTTCCCAGAAGCTTCTCTTGGTTGGGCGATTCCTACCAGCAATGTGAACCAGACTGCAACACCTATGGAGCATACTTACGGTAAATCTACCAGTGTCCCTTTGTCAGCACCTTTGATGTTGTCAAGTTCAAGCTTGGGCCATTTCCTTCATTGGAACTTTTTTAAAATTTGAAAGCAGAGAGACAGGGCCTCCTGCCACTACAAACTTGATACAAACGTGACTTTGTGCATCTGGGTTTACATGGATACTGGGAATGGAAATCCAGTCTTTAGGCTTTGCAAGTGCCTAACTGCTAATTCATGTCCCCAGCACTCATTAGAATTTTGTACAAAAGACCAACTTCCAAGTGATCTAGGAGATGAATACTGTTCATCTTCACATCCCTTCCCCTCACTTGAAAACAGCACCAGTAAGCATCAGCACTGTCTACCTAGCCACTTAACAGTCAGGACTATTGTGGTGGTTTGATTTAGGTGTCCCTCATAAACTTAGTTGTTCTGAATGCTAGGTTCCCAGCTGATGGAGATTTGGGAATTAACACCTCCTGGAGGCAGTGTATTGTTGGGGATGGGCTTTAAAGCTAGTGTCCCCTTCCTAGTGTTTGGCACACTCTCCTATGCCCACCTTATGTTGGCCAGGGGGTGATATCCACCCTCAACTCATGCCATTTTTCCCCCCTGCCATCGTGGAGCTTCCCCTGGAGCCTGTAAGCCAAAATGAATCTCTCTTTTCCCAGAAGCTGCACTTGGTTGGGTGATTTCTACCAGCAATGCGAACCAGACCACAACAGTAAAGTGGTACCAAGGAGTGGGATTGCTGCTAGACACCTGACTGTGTGGCTTTGGCCTTCTGGAGCTGATTTTCAAGAGGAATGTGAAAGGATTGGAAACCTTGGCCTAAGAGACGCCTTGCAGTGCTGTAAGTACAGTTTGGTGGACTATTCTGGTCAGAGTTAAAAGACCTGAATGCAGTAAGAACTATGAACTGTGAGGTTTGGCTGATAAGGGTGAGACAGAGCTTTGTTTGGACTGGGCTAGAAGAAGTTTGTGGGAGAGGCTTGCTGTTATGCTCATGTCCTGAGAACTTGTGCAGGTTGCAGTGCATAGAAACAAACTGATGTGAGAAGAGGGATAATGGCACAGAAAGAAATGTTTATGCCGAAACTGCTGCCTGTTCAGCTACAATTGAGAGATTATAACCTTTGAGACTGGGCTAGCTGACCTGCACTGGGACAACAGGAAGAATGTACTCTTTTGAAGGCCTGAGTGCTCAAGGAGGGTCTGGTTTTTCAAAGTCTGTTTTATTTGTAAGGAAAGTGTAAGAGAAAAGCAAAAGAGAATACTGGACTTGATCTCTACAGACTGTTTATTGAAAGAAACAGTGAGGGGCAGCAGCCTTCCCATGGGGTGAAGGCTGAAGCCCTGAGCCAGGCTGGGGTTCAAACTTATAAGGAGGATCTTAAGAAAAAAACACTGTACCAGGTGTAATAGATAAGGAACTTGTAGCTATTTGTGTCCTAGTTCAGAATAGGCTTCTTCAGCCAGGATTGTCTAAGAGAGGATACCCAGATGGTGCCTGGTCCTTCAAGGCCATCTAGGCTAAGGGGAGTACATCAGTCAGGGAAGGTGTCAAACTTAATGGGGCTGAATACCTCCTGTTGCTTCTTTTTTGCCTGTGAGATTTAGGGATAGTTATTAATGCCTGTAAGCCAAAGTTTTTTAGTTTTCAGGGAAGGCTATTAACTCTTCATTATCCACCCCCCCATTAACAAATTGACACCCTACCTGGTATTGTAGGGTATAAGAAATGCAGGAGTCATTTAGTTTGTAACACCACTTCATGTTTTGGCAATGGTCATGGGCAATGTGAAGCAGGTTTGCTGGATGTCTGCATGGAGACCCTGTGGAGCTGCAAGGATGAACCATAGGTTGCAGTGGAGATGCTGGACCATGAGATGGCTGCCAAGGAGAACTGCTGCCCCTGGATGAAGTTTTCCTAGCTGAAGGGACAGAATTAGAACTCCAGAGACTTGTTGCTGGTTACTGGACTTAGAGATTTGTTACTGACTAGAGTTGTTGAACTTGGAACTACAGAGTTTGATGTTTGCCCTATTTAAATCCCCCCCCTCTCTCTACATATATATATATTATTTGAGAGAGGGATAGAAATAGGCAGGGAGGGAGGGAGGGAAGGAGAGGGAGAATGGATGTGCCAGGACCTCCAGTGAACTCCAGATGTATGAGACTCCTTGTGCATCTGGCTTACGTGGGTCCTGGGGAATCCAACCTGGATCCTTTGGCTTTGCAGGCAAGCGCCTCAACTGCTAACCATCTCTCCAGCCTGTTTAAATCTTGTATTGGTTATTTCTTTGCTATGCCCAATGCCATCTTTTGCAGTATGAATGCTTACTCTGTGCCATTATGGCTTTTTTGGGGGTGGATATTTTGGTATTATGGCTCAGTTAAAGACCTGACTATAGGGACTTTTAAAGTTGGACTGAATGCATTGCATTTTATATCATGGATAGTTATCAGTTTATGCGAGCCATGGGTGGAATGTGGTGGTTTGACTCAGATGTCCCCCATAAACTTAGGTGTTCTGAGGTAGGTTTCCCACTGATGGAGATCTGGGAATTAATGCCTCCTGGAGGCAGTGTATTGTTGGGGGCAGGCTTATGGGTATTATAGCCAGTTTTCCCTTGCCAGTATTTGGCATTCTCCTATTCCTGTTGTCCACCTAATGTTGGCCAGGAAGTGATGTCTACCCACTGCTCATGCCATTGTTTTCCCAGCCATGGTGGATCTTCCCCTTGAGTCTGTGAGCCAAAATAAACCCCTTTTTCTCAAAAGCTGCTCTTGGTTGGGTGATTTTTACCAGCAATGTGAACCTGACTACAACAACTATCTAAATGTAGAATGCCCCAAGAAGGCTCAGGACCTTTTGGAAACCTGTAGCTTGAATCTCAAACATAGTGTTGCACTGAGGAAGCAGTGGTGATGGCCCTGGAGATAAGAGCTGCTTGGTGGGACCAAGTGGTATATGGAAACTGGGAGCTCCTTGCAAAGTGGAAATTCAAAGATGTAAGGACAGGGGCTGGAGAGATTGCTCAGTGGTTAAAGCACTTGTTTGCAAAGCCTTATGGCTGGTGTTTGATTCCTCAGTACCCACATAAAGCCAGATGCACAAAGTGGTACATGTATCTGAGTTCATCTGCAGTGGTGGGAAGCCCTGGTATGCCCATATTCTCTGCTTCTCTCTCAAATAAATAAAATATTTTAAAAAAAGATATAAGGACAAAGGAGAGCCAGGAAACACTAATAGAAAGAGGAAAATGGTATCATGAGTTGAAATACAAAACATAATTACACAAAGTCAAATAGAATTCAACATTATTTATCTGGAAATGGGGTGAATCCATCACTGGAGACTGAAGCCTGAGGTTTCACTCACTTCCTGCACTTGTTCAGGAAGGTGGGCTGGAAAGGGCTGGGCCACATTTGGCAAAGGCTGTGGTGGTTTGGGATCTGGGAAGGTGAAGATAATCAGAGGAGCACAATTAGTTTTCTAAGATTGAAGCACCTCTAACATTAACCAGACCTATGTGTCTCTTCAGCTCTATACCCTTCATTGTCCTATTTTCTAGGGAAACCCCATTTTTCCCCTACCACTCCTGACCTGCCTGATTTTCCAGCTGCGCCTCAGGCCGGTCACCCCAGAGCAGATGCTTGGGATCATTGAGGAACCGCTGGCTGCGCTGGCATGTTAGGCAGGTCTGTACTGTCCAGCGCTGTCCCCTTCCACCTGGGATAAAAGAGGGGAAAACCTGGGTGGTCGAGGTAGAAGGATTGCCATGAGTTCTAGGTCATCCTGAGACTATATAGTGAATTCTACATTAGCCTGGGTTAGAGTGAGACCCTACTCCCCACTCAAAAAAAAAAAAAATTAATTAAAAAAAAAAAACGGGGAAAGGAAGAGAATGCCTAGCTTCTGAGAAAAGGTCTTTTGCATTAGTTAGTTTTGCCTTCATTATTTTTAGTAGAAATCCCATCCATTCCCACTTGGAATGGAAATTTCACGTGTGTGTGGCCCCTTCATGAACTCCATCAATTTCTGGGAACTCTAAGTCTAACTTCCTTAAAAAAAGGTCAAGTTTGTTTCCCTCTCCAGCTTCACTGCTTTCTTGCTCTTGTCTACCTGAAACTCTAGCCTCCTGATCACTCACTTCCAGACACAAATTCTCTGGGGAATCCACATAAAACAATTTCCCTAGAATTTTTCTCCTATTCCCTTTATCCTATATACAGTACCTCCTGCTGTTGGCACAGTAACACTTTCTCAGTTAAAGCATTTTTTTTTTTTTAAGGTAGGGTCTTACTCTAGTCCAGGTTTACCTTGAACTCACCCTGTAGCACAGGCTGGCCTCATACTCACAGCAATCTTCCTACCTCTGCCTCCTAAGTGCTGGAATTAAAGGTGTGGGTCACCATGCCCAGTATCGATTAAGGTACTTAAAAATGCACAGTGAATTCCAGGTCGGCCTGAGCTGGAGTGACACCCTACCTTGAAACACCAAAAAACCAACCAACCAAAAAATCCCCAAAACTATTCTGAGTAAGTTGTCTAGCACTAGGGAGACTTAGGCAGGAGATGTCCTGGGGTGGAGGCCAGCCTGGGCTATATAGAACTTGCGTCAAAACACACACGAACGCACACAGGGAGAGGGAAGAGGGGTTGGGATCCGGAACATGTATTTATTATTATACAAGAACGGCGTTGTTGGGGCTGGAGAGATGCCTCAGCGGTAAAAGGCTCTTGCTTGCTTGTAAAGCCTGGTGACCCGGGTTTGATTTCCCAACATTCACGTAAAGTCAGTGGCACATACGGCAGTAGCAGGAGGCCCTGGCATGCACATTCTCTCTCTTTTCCATTGCAAATGAATGAATGAATAAAAACCAAATAGAATGACGTTGTCTCTTGGGGCAACATTATTTATCTATTGCTCAGGTGGGGAATAAAAGCCAAGTGCATGGTGGCGCACCCCTTTAATCCCAGCACTCGGAAGGAAGAAGTAGGAGGATGGCCGTGGGTTCAAGGCCATCTTGAGAGTACGTAGTGGATTCCAGGTCAGCCTAGGCTACAACCAAGATGAGTCAGATATAGAGAAAGCTGGCTCCAGCAGCCGCAGAGCCTCCACCATCCACCCAGGCAAGGGGCTGCTGGATGACCCTCCGCCTGCGCCCACAGCGCCCCCACGCGTCCCGCCGCGGCAGCACTCACGTCTTTGGCGCTGGGTGCAGGTGAGGCCGGGGACGAGGAGGGAGGAGCAGCCGCGACACAAGGTCCTCTTCACAGACGGGTCGCTGAGGCGGAGAAGACGAGGTCGCCAGTGCCCGCCCGCTCCTCCCGGCCCCGCCCGCCCGTTTCCCCGCGTCTCACCGCCGCAGAACGAGCCGCTTAGCGATGGTCTTCTCCGTGTGGCAGTAAAACCTTGCCAGCGCCTGGTTCTCGGGGTCCTGCGCGAGGACACAGTGGGCCGCCTGGAGACAGGGAGCAGTCACTCCAGGCCCAGCCGCCTCGGGCTCCCGCCCCAGCGGTCCCGGGACTTACCTGGTACAGGAAGCTGAGTCTCTGGAAGGCCTCACGATCCTTCACGGGCCCCGCCATGTACGCCAACCGCGCTCCGCGTAGGCCCCGCCCCGAGTCCCGCGCAGGGACCCCTGGGAAATGTAGGCCTCGCGCGGCTCTTCCACCCCGCCCCCTCCCCCAGGTAGGGTTTCATTAGGCTGGTCTGGAATTCACTATATAGTCTCAGGCTGGCCCTGAACTCACGGCGATTCTCCTACCTCTGCCTCCCGAGTGCTGGGATTAAAGGTGTGCGCGACCACGCCCGGCAATAATATATTTTTCAAAAGCAGTTCCCGGTGGGGCTGAAAGTAGGAAGGATATCATGAGGCAATAATAGGGATCAAAAGCCCCCAGAGCAAATAGCTGGTCCTCAGGAAGAATACCTTTTTTCCACTTCCCCAGGAAACAACTAGCTGTTACAGTGCTGCCCAAGCAAAAGGTGATCTTCATTTGCTGAGTAGAACCCGCTAGCAGCATCCTGTCTGCTGCAGCTGTCAGTGTCTACCCTCCTACTGCTCCCACGTGCAGGGTCTGGCTTTCTATGTTTACTTCTGACTTCCAGTTATTAACTACCAGTACCAGTTAGTACCTGAGCTCAGGTGCAGAGGGATGCAAACTGAAAGGGCAGAACTTGAATCCGGGACCAGGAAAGGCAGAGATATCCCCTTTAGAGTCCCTGCCAGGCCTAGAACAGAATCAGACTTCCAGCTCAGAGTAAAGGAATTAGCTGAGACGCCTTTGCAGTGGAGTTTTGACTCACATGGGAAGTGTTGAAAATGCACATTAAAAAAAAAACATTCTTTTTAAAAATATTTTTAAAATTTTATTTATTAATGAGGGGGGGGGAGGAAGGGAGGGAGGGAGGGAGGATGGGCAAGTCAGGGCCTCTAGCCACTGCAAACCAACTCCAGACAAGTGCACCACCTTGTGTATCTGAGGAATGGAACCTGGGTCCTTTGGCTTTTCCAGCAAGCACCTTAACTGCTAAGCCATCTCTCCAGGCCCCCAAAAACATTCTTTTAAAAAGATGGCATGCCTTTAATCCCAGAACTTGGGAGGCAGAGGTAGGAGATCACCGTGAGTTCGAGGCCACCCTGAGATTACATAATGAATTCCAGGTCAGCCTGGACTAGAACGAGACCCTACCTTGAAAAACCAAGATAATAATAATAATAATTATAAAAGATAAAAATAAATAAATAAATTAGATTCTTAGCTGTGGACTGTCAGGCAAGATGGTCCCAATGGTACAATAGTGGCATGACTGTTATGTAGGGGGAGTAACCAATTTGACTGGATCTCAGGCTTTCCTTATAGGATAGGAGGGCACTCATGTGCCTGGTACTGCAAATCTGGTCAAAAGCCCATGGCTGAAGAGGTCATAGACCCTGGGGTGAGAAGGTTCTATTACAGTTGTTTTCCTAAATGGACATGGTATTAAACTACCTTTTAAATACTTGTTTATATCCATAGAGTAGTGCTGTTCTTGGTCTTGGTCAGAGAAGCTTCTTTTTGCAGTGCGTGGTAGTTAATGCAGACTCATAACTGGTCAAAATTCTGAAAATAACTGACTGATGATTGCTCAGCCTTACATGGGACACCTACATCACCCACTTCAAGGTTAAGGGATCACTTCTTAAGATAGGGTAGAAAAAAAGCTGGGCATGATGGTGCACACCTTTAATCCCAACACTGGGGAGGCAGAAGTAGGAGGATCACCAAGTTCAAGGCAGCCTGGGCAAAAGTAAGACCCTACCTTGAATAAGAAGGGAAGAAAGTAAAAATGTAAGAGCTGGAGGATGGGAAGGAGTGCTATGAAATGCTGTCTTCTGGGTAGGACATGACCATTGTACTTATGAACCCACAACAACTGTGTTTACCTGCAGAAGATTGGATCTGTCAACAACACATCACAGACGGGGAGGGACTCACAGAGTCTCAGCCCTTCCTGAGGAGCTATTGGCAGTTAATGGCTGCTGGGGTAGGGGGAACAATTTTTCTTCAGTGGTACAGCCACTGGTAAGTTGCCTATGCTCCAGTAAATCACGCTCATGTAAGCAACCCTAATTAAATTCAGTGTGTTTTACACACACACACACACACATACACAAACTTCATATGAAAGTAGGAGACTAGTTGAGAAGTAATTCAGAGGGAGTGGGATAAGACGATAATAGGGGTTGAATATGTTCAAAATATATTTTATACATGTATGAACTTGTTAAAAATAAATATATTTTAAGAAAACGTAAATGCCTAGTTCCACTTAGGCCTTGCTCAAGAGAAGGATGAGATCTAGAAACATGTATTTTTCATACCCAGTGATTCTTTACACATCAACATAAGGCCATTGCCAAATTATCACACAACACAGAGATCACTTCAGTGGATCCTTTGTTCCATATTTTTACCAACCGAAGTATTTTGCCACAAAGAACCACAGTCAAGGCACAAAGGTAAGAGGAGGAGAGTGGACAAAGTCCTGCTGAGGTGGTAGGAGGAACTGAAATGTCCTCAATAGACTGCAGTTTCTTGTCTCAGTTTTATGTGGAAATTACCCAAGCAGCAGATAATCCGGGTTGTTTTTAGTTTGGTTTGGCATGCATCACTTTAC
The DNA here is from genome assembly GCF_020740685.1 of Jaculus jaculus. Lineage (NCBI taxonomy): Eukaryota > Metazoa > Chordata > Mammalia > Rodentia > Dipodidae > Jaculus > Jaculus jaculus. Next base: position 1,063,693 of record NC_059109.1, read on the forward strand.
CTTTTGTGACAACATATGTACCCTATGGGTTATTTATTTTGGCCTAACATTGAAATGGTTTACATTCTTTGAAAAGGGGACTATCAAAGGGTGAAGGTTGACAACAGACAAGCTACCGGCTGTTGTGAACACTAGTTCTGGGCCAGATGCACAAGGCCGAGGAAGCTGCCTATCTGGCTCTCTGATACACATACCACCCTCTTATACCCTGTCCTCTGGATGAGAAAAGACTCCATTGTTACCTTTCTTCCTTTCTGACTTGGACACCTGAGCCAGGGGACAAGGCTGATCACTTGGAAATAGCTACTTAGTAACATTCTTTAAGGCCAGGGCTTTGGATAGATACACCTTTCTCTTTCCTCAAATACCTGACTCCTCCCCAAGTTCCCTTAAGAAAACAGAGGAAGGGCAGATGGGTCTCATAGGATTACTTCCCTCTCACCTTCTGGGAGAAGATGAGTAACTTCTTGAAGACAACTAATTGCAGGAGGCAGGAATAAGCTGTCTTTGCTGAAGGTCAAGGCAGGAACCTGGGCTCTCCTTTCTTTCCACCTTTTCCTTCTCCCCACATTCTGACCTCTGAGCAATCCTATGGGTAATGGCAACATTACCCTGAGAATAGACACAAATCTCCCTCTTCTTTATTATTAGTTGATATGGATGTGTTCCTTTAGCCTCTTCCCTGATCTTCCTTCTAAAAGTAATGCTCAATCTCTGCTCTCCGAAAAACTCAACTTCTAAATCCGTAACAGCAACTCTTCAGCATAGTCCGTCTCTTTTCACAATAGAGGTATACTGGTCCCTGTGATCTCTCAAGGAACAAGACTATTCTGGTCACAGAAGCCCTTAAAGTTTGTCTCCTCTTATGGGCTGAGTCAGTTAGACCCTCCCATAGACTTTTTGTTTCTGGAAAAGCCTCTCTCGTTCCTAACCTGTCCTTGTGCAAAAGGAAACCTGATGAACACCGGAGATTACAATCCCCTGGGAGCATGCTCTCCTTCCAACAGTGAGGGAGCCGCAGCTGTGCTCTGTCATGCAGCCCAGTCCTATACCTCTACTCCTCCACACAAACCATCCTAGAGAACAAAGGGTTTCTCAAGATGGCTCAGGACTGGAACCAGGCAGACATCAAGACATTCCAGCAGGCCACTGGAAGGAAGGCCCATCACTTTTGACCCTGCCTTACCCCGATCAAGCCACATCCCAACCTGTCACTCCCAATCTGTTGGGGGTCTGATGGTAAGTGGTGCAGCATTCTTCCGACCAGCCCGGATGCCTGGGTAGAAGAGGGGCCAAAGTTTTTCAGTAAAAGTATCTGTGAAGGTGTAGATATGCGAGCGGTCTGTGACGTTGTAAAAAGACAGCGTTCCAGCCTCATAGTCTAGGAAAATACCCACCCGCTTGGGTTTCACCTTGATATGCAAAGGGGTAAAAGGTGTGGTGGTAGCGGCATACTTGTCCCCATTCCATAGCCGTACCCGCCAGTAGCCAGTCTCAGGGAGTGGAGTCAACTCGCCCTTTCGGCTCACAGAGTCCCGACATACTCCTACGGCCCAATGAGTCTTGTCACCCACTTCTACCTCCCAGTAGTGTCGACCTGAGGTGAAGCCTTCAGTAGCCAAGACGCAAGGGTAGAAGGTGAAACGCCGTGGTGTGTCGGGGAGGTCTCGAAGTCTTGTCTCCACAAACTTGACACTCTTGCGATCTTCTGACAAGACTAGGTTAGGATGAGCAGTCTCAGGGTCCAGGGTCACATCCACTGGCGGGAGAAGCCAGAGTGGGGAGCTAGATGAGGATGGGAATAGCTAAACATCCCTGCCTCATTTTCCCAGCATGCCTGTACACAGCCTGGTTCCTTAAATGTCCCTAGAATACTGTGAGTTGGTTAACTTTCTTTGCCTATGCTATAGCCTCTCTTTGTGTGTAAAACAATAGCTTCACTTTTTAGTCTGACTCTACAGATAATGAGCACTGGACTCTGTAAGGGCTGGCAGCATAACTCTGTCTCCCATCCCATCATTTATCTCAGTGTGTGGAAAAATGAGTGGCAGGCTGGAGAGATGGATTAGTGGTTAAGGCGCTTGCTTGTGAAGCCTAGGCACCCATGTTCAAATCTCCAGGTTCCATGTAGCCAGATGCACAATGATGCAAGCGCTCAATACACACATGTGGACAAGGGGAGGCATGCGTTTGGGGTGCGTTCATAGCGGCTAAAGGCCCTGCTCACCCAATCCCTCTCTCTGTCTCTTTCTCTCTCTCAAAATACATAATAAAAAAAATTAAGTTAAAAAAAGTGAAAGGCACTGTCCCAGGGACAGAAAGAAGGATCAAGCCAGCTTTGGGGTCTAAGGACAGGGCCAGCATGCACTTGAGTCCTTGGAAGGGACCTGGTTCATGACTGTCTTCCTTATATACATATTAGTGAAACTCTCTTCTTTCACTCTCAAGATTGTCTTAGCTGATATGGTACATGACAGGGTCACTCCACATGATTTAGGAAAATTCTTTCATGATTCTGCGTTCCTACTTAAAAAGGTGTAGAACTAAGAGATGATTCCTAAGGCTTCTCAGAGTTCTGTGACACAGGGTCAGACTAAAAGCTGAGTAAAGAAGAAGTGGGGTAAGGCATTAACAAAACAAATCCCCGCAAGCCAGGCGCGGTGGTGCACACCCTTAATCTCATCACTTGGGAGGCAAAGGTAGAAGAAAGATCACTGTAAGTTCAAAGCCACCCTGAGACTACATAATGAGTTCCAGGTCAGCCCTTGTCTAGAGCAAGACCCTACCTTGAAAAACCAAAGAAAGGAGAAAAAAAAAAAAAAAAAAAAGAATCTCCCACAAAGGATTTCAACTTTCTCCTCTCTGGCAAGTCCCTCTGTCAGCTTCCTTTTGGGAACAACTTACCAATTAGCTGTTTAAGAATTTTCCTTAAGGCAAAGTACTGTCGGGGAAAATGGCTGAAGTTCTTTTCCAGCTCTATAGATACTGAAGTCACTCTCAAGGTCTTTACCTTCTCACATCTGGGAGGGATGGGAGACAGGAAAAAGAACAGAGTTAAGGGAAGCTCTAGCAAAGTGAATATTCATATGTTATCATCTTTAGGCAAACCTAAGACTCTCAGCCTGGTGTGGTGGTGCACACCTTTAATCCTAGCACTTGGGACATAGAGGTAGGAGGATTGCTATGAGTTTGAGGCCACCATGAGACTACATAGAAAATTCCAGGTCAGCCTGGGCTAGAGCAAGACCCTACTTTGAAAAACCAAAACAACCACCACCACAACAAAAAAAAAACCCAAAAAAAACAAAGATTCTTCTACTTTCTTCTTCCCTAAAGGCAACTCCTTTATTCCTTTTTCCTTTTTTCCCTCCTCTTGTTTTTTTTCTTTTTTTTATTATCTATGGAGAGCTATGTGATCTCTTTAAAAGATCTTTGAGGGGCTGGAAGGAGGTTTAGTGGTTAAGGCGCTTGCCTGTGAAACCTAAGGACCCTAAGGTTCCATTCCAGTCTCCAGATCCCACCTAAGCCAGAGGCACAAAGGTGAGGTAAGAACAAGGTTGCATAAGGTGGCGCAAGCATCTGGAGTTTGATTTTAGTAGCTGAGGCCCTGGTGCACCAATTCTAAGATTTTTTTTTTTTTTTTAATATTTGAAAATGAACCTCAGAACTTTCTGGAACTATTTTTACATTTAATGCAAATGGATAATCACACCCTATCCCCATTCTTCCAACTCCTAGACACAATTCCAACCACAGGTACAAGTGGAACCTGGGTCTTATTTACAATTGTTCTTTACTAAGACCTGATACCAGGGGAGAGATGAAGGATTACTACTCCTAATGATTCATTCTCATGAAACTTTCCATATATTACTCAGATACTGTATAACTTTCTTATCCTTAATTCCTCAACTCATCACTAGACCCCTAGTCTCCATGTCAAAACCCAATTCAAGATGGGCATGATGGCACATGCATTTAACTTCAGCACTTGGGAGGCTGAGGTAGGAGGATCACTGTGAGTTCAAGGCCAGCCTGAGAATACATAGTGAATTCCAGGTCAGCCTGTTCGAGAGTGAGACCCTACCAAAAGGGACAGAGAGAAGGAAGGAAGGAGGGAGGGAGAGAAGGCAGAAGGGAGGGAGGAAAAGAAAGAAGTAGAAAGAGGGAGAGAGAGAGAGAGAGAAAGGGCCCAATTCAAAGAGACAGAAGAACCACTTACTTTTCCAGGGTGCTTTTGACATCCTAGAAGAAAGAAAAAAGAATACAAGATTAACCCTGGTATTCAAGGGTCATGAAGGCAAAAGGCTTCTTCCCCTTCATCCTAGAAGTTCTATATCTACAAACTAAGCAAGGAAGAGCTCAGAAGGAACCATGTCTCTCCCATGCAATTCACACTTTCAACTACTGATCATGAGGAAGCCTAGATATTAATACTCCTTCCAATTTTTCTTATACATTTGTCTTTGTTCCTCAAGGACACTGGGAATCTCCTGCAGGGACAGGGATTGTATCTGCTCTTTACTTTGTCCCTAGAGTACCAACCACACACTTCAGTTCTAGATTGGAGACATGGGACATTTACCCCTCTTATCTGGCACTGGTTATATTAAGCGAGAATAACTGTGTGCTGACTATGATTGGAGAACACCAGGGGTCCAGAAGACAAAGACAAATCTCTATCCTGAAGGACATCCAGTTTAATGTGGAAAATAAAACACACACATGAAAGGACACAGGGATCAATACCAAGCAAATAAATATAACAATAACATCTCACTGATTCAAATGCCAGTAATCTGGTCTCTGGGATAAATATGCTCCTTACTGCCTTGCCAACATAATTCATCTGCTAAGACAGAAACATGGTTTCACACATTTATAGGCATTTAGATACACAAAATGCAATATATCATTGTTATTACTGCCATTTTTTTTTTCTGAGGTAGGGTCTCACGGTAGTCCAGGCTGACCTGGAATTCACTATGAAGTCTCAGGGTGGTCTTGAACTCACAATCACCCTTCTACCTCTGCCTCTGAGTGCTGGGATTAAAGGCATGTGCCACTATGCCTGACGTATTCTACCAACTTTAGCAGAAGCAGCTGCAACCATGAATGAGTAGACCAATGGCAGTTCATTCAAAGAAGGAGGGGACAGGAGGTCATCAGACCCTCACCTGATATCTCAGGCACCCTACGTCAGCTGTATGTAATGATGAAAGAGATCTTTTGGTCTCAGGCAAAGTATCTAGAAGGTGAAGATCAAGGGAAGCTCCAGCTATTGGAAAGTCATCATCCATGCTAGGATGAAACTTCTCAATGCTACGGCTGATTTGGGGGTCTACAAACTTCTATAAGTAACCCCTTGTCCATCCTCTTTAAGGAAGTCCAATAAAGTCACTAGCTTTCCAAGGGAGAACTTTGGTGAAACTGCTGTTAAGTCTATTGAGGGTGCCCTGCTTATGGAGAGCAAGTGCTTATCTACTTCTTCCCAGCAAAAGAATTCACACAACAATTATTTATACACATTTTGAGTACCTTTTAATATTATGTTTCCATTCTTTTAGTACTAGGTAAATCAAGTTCTAGGGCTGGAAAATAATGGGAACTGCATTTTCAAAACTGTTAATACAAAACTTGCTAAGCAGATACCTTTAAAAGAATGGATTTTTTTCCTTTGGTGCAAATTAGGCAAATAGTTTTTGTTTCTGTTTTGTTTTTCGAGGTAGGGTTTCATTCTAGCTCAAAAGGTGACCTGGAATTCACTATGTAGTCTCAGGGTGGCCTCGAACTCATGGTGATTCTCCTACCTCTGCCTCCCAAATGCTAGGATTAAAGGCATGTGCCAATACACTCGGCAAATTAAGCAAATAATTTTTGACAAGACATACAAATGATTAGAAGGAGATGGGGGAAATCAGATAGGTTTTTCTGTAGAAAAAGATCATTTGGCTTGGAGAAATGGCTTACTGGTTAAGGTGTTTGCCTGCAAAGACAAAGGACCCAGGACCTACATAAGCCAGATGCACAAGAGGGCACTTGCATCTGGAGTTTGTTTGCAGTGTCTGGAGGCCCTGGCACACTCACCCTCTCTCCCCCTATTTCTCTCTCTGAAATAAAGAAAAATAAAAGATAAAAAAAGAACAGAAAAAGATAATTTGCACATCCCTGAAAGACAGACCTGGATTTAGATAACAAAAACAAGAGGATGCCCCGCAGGCAGACAGATGGCCTATGCAAAGCTTGATCGCACTTGTCCTGAGGAACTATGCAGGTGAAAAGGTCAAACCTTAAGCATCTCGAAGCCTGACTGTAAGCATTTGCCCTCCACCTCAGCAGCCAAGTGGGCCAGGTCCCGGCGCTTGTCTCCAAGGTGAGCAGCATTTTCTCTCAGTCTCTGTAGAATGTCCTGCTCCTCCTCCTCCAGTCGTGAAAGCAGCGATTGCTGCTCCTCATCTAACCGCCTATGAAGCTCTTCAAATTCCTTTAAGATTTGCTGCCGGCGACTCTCCACTAGTCTCTGAGAAGAGAGGAAGGATACCGTGTCCACTGGCAGGAAGCATGACAGAGCCTCTTCCATCACCCAACAGGTATAAGAACTTTTATAAACTTCAGTGTCTTGGGAAAGAATCTAACAAGATGCTCATTTTTTTTTTCTCTTCACTGGAATGTTTTCCTGTATAAATGGTTCCATTCCCATGCCCTCACAGATGACTTGATAGTGAAGATCATAGGGAAGACTAAAAAATGTTAAAATTTACTTTTACTTAAACTAACTTCTAAAAAGTTGCACTTTTATGTATTAATAAAAAACATTCAAAATTTAATAACTTAATAATATAATGTCTGTTTTGGATAGAGAGAATATATATAAATACTAGAAAGCTAAAGATTTCCACCATTCTATATTGAAAGACATTAACCTGATATAAGCAAGAGAACAAATGGACAATTATCAGAATCAGTAACAGCTTAATGGGTTAATGCAAAGTACGTACTTAGGTTATCAGGGTTGATCTTGTTTTGGTTATTGTTAGAGTAACAAAGAGTTACTAGCTATGAACATATGATCCTATTGCCTTAGCCGCCATAGGCAGGTACCTGCTACATGCCCACTCTAAGCATGTTAAGCAGCAAACAAGTGGCTTCAGGCCGTTCCTATCCCAGAAACAGGTTCCAAGTATTTCTTTGCAAATTAGTTGCTTGAAATTTGAAACACGCTTTCTCAGTAATAGCTCACATACTTGGACCTCTCTAACACTGAAGTTTATTAATATTGGACTCAAACATCAACCATATCACTTTCTGAGGTTTATCAGCACATCCTTCCTCTGTGTTTTCCTGCAAAAAGTAAGCTTCCCACTGAAGGAGTCTCTAAGAGCCATATGACTGATGGGGAGGTATCAACTCAAGCGGGAAGCAAAGTAAGACAGAGACAGGATTCTGAGAGGAGGAAGTAGACAGGGACAGAAAGACTATGGTTGAAAGCACTGGGAATATAAATAAAATCTCTATGGATCTTATAAGCATGGAAGCAGACACTTGCCTAGTTTAGCTTCAGGGCCACTTGCTACTTTCTCAGGTAAACAACAGAACAGGATGTATTTTTCCACTTGCCCTGAAGTAATACAGCAAGCGCAGGTGTGTATGTGCCTGCGTGCGTGTTGGATATCAAGACTATATTTAGAGAAAACTTGTTTGTGATATTTAAGTCACATTACCACATTACTATTCTCCTTAGTGCAAACTTGTATTTATCACACTGATGAGAATATCACATATAGGTACAAGCATACAACCATACTGTAAAGTCTTTCAGGGGAGCTGAGGCCAAATACTTACATGTCATATTTTATTATAAAATTACCTCTATGATGTATTAAGATATGATAGTCTCTTTAAAATAAAATTATATAGGGTTGGAGAGATGGCTTAGTGGTTAAGGCACTTGCCTGCAAAGCAAGGGACCCAAGTTTGATTCCCCAGGACCCATGGAAGCCAGATGCATAAGGTACTGCAGGCATCTGGAGTTTGTTTGCAGCCACTGAAGGCCTTGGCATGTCCATCGTCTCTCTCTCTCTCATTCTGTCTGCCTCTTCCTCTCTCAATTGAATATATAAAAATTAAAAATTAAGAAAAACCAAAAAATAAGAAACATTAAAATAAAATTATATAGACAGAACGCTGGAAATGGTGGTGCATGCCTTTAAATCCATTACACAGGAGGCAGAGGTAGAATTGCCATGAGTTCAAGGCCAGCCTGGGCTAAAATGGGACCCAGCCTTGAAAACCCAAAAATACATACACACACACACAGGTTACTTTATCTAAAATTCTCATTTCATCACAGTTAATTGTAAACTTTTTTTTCCTGAGATAATTTCACTACTTAGCCCAGGCTGGTCTAAAATTTGTTGTGCAACTCATGCTGACCCAGAACTTGTGACCTTCTTGCTTTAGCCTGGGATTACCAGTGTGTGTTACTGTGCCCAGCTGGTGATTTTTTTTCCCCCAAGCTGACCTGGAATTCTCTACGTAGTCTCATGTCTTGAACTCACTGTGATCTTCTTACCTCTGCCTCCTGAGTGCTGGAATTAAAAGCATGTGACACCACACCCATCAGCCCATAATTTAAAAAAAAATTTATTTATTTGTTTATTTGATAGAGAGAAAGAGGGTGGGGGAAGGGGGAGAGAGAGAAAGAGAGAGAGAACACAGACATGCCAGGGCCTCCAGCCACTGCAAACAAACTCCAGATGCGTGTGGTCCCTTATGCATCTGGCTAACATGGGTCCTGGGAAATCGAACCTGGGTAATGCCTTAACTGCTAAGCCACCCCACCAGCCCCCATAATTTTTAAGTTTATTTTTATTTATTTATTTTTGGTTTTTCAAGGTAGGGTTTCACTCTAGCTCAGGCTGACTTGGAATTCATCTCAGTGTGGCCTCAAACTCATGGCAATCCTCCTACCTCTGCCTCCTGGGGGTTGGGATTAAAGGCCAGCACCACCATGCCTGGCTCATAATTGTTTTTAAAATATTTTTATCAGGCTGCAGAGATGGCCTAGAGGTTAAGACGGTTGCCTGTGAAGCCTAAGGACCTATGTTCAACTCTTCAAATCCCATAAGCCAAATGCATAAGGAGACTCAAGCACACAAGGTTGCCCATATGTCTGGAGTTCAATTACAGTGGCTGGAAGCCCTGGTACAACAATTCTCATGCTCGCTCGCTCTCTCTCTCTCTCTCATTATAAAAAAAGGGGGGGAGGAGGCCAGTCTGTTGGGCTTGCCTCAAAAAAAATTAAGAAAAAAATTTTTTGTTGGTTTTTCAAGGTAGGATCTCGCTCTAGCCTAGGCTGACCTGTATTCACTAGGCTGGCCTTGAACTCATACTGATCCTCATACCTGGGCCTCCCAGGTGCTGTAATTAAAGGCATGCTCCACTATACTCAGTCCTACAAACTTTTTTTTTTTTTTGAGAAAGGGTCTTTCTGTGTATTCCACGGTGACCTCAAACTCAAAATCCTCTTGTATTAGCTGTTTTGGTTTTTATTTTTTAAAGGTAAAGTCTCACTCTAGCCCAGGCTGTCCTGGAATTCACTATGTAGTCTCAGGGTGGCCTCCAATGCATGATAATCCTCCTACCTCTGCCTCCTTAGTGCTGGCATTAAAGGTGTGTGTTAACACACCTAGCTTCTGTTTTAGTCTTCTTGGTATTGGGATTATAGGCATGTGCAACCATGTCTGGCTCCTACAAATTTTTAAAAGAAAAATTTTTATTTGTGTGTGCATATATGAGAGAAAAGAGGAAGAAAGGGAAGGGGGATGAGGAGTACGGGCAAGCCAGGGCCTTTTGCCCCTGCAAATAAACTTCAGATACATCTACCTTTACATGGGTTCTGGGGAATCAAACCCAGGCTAGCAGGCTTTGAAAGCAAGTGCCTTTAACTGCTAAGCAATCTTCCCAGCCCCTTTTTTTAAAGGTTTATTTTTATTTATTTATTAGAAACAGAAAGGGGGAGAGAGAGTGAGAATGGGTGTGCCAGGGCCTCTAGCCACTACAAACAAACTCCAGACGCATGCACCACCATGTGTATCTGGCTTATGTGGGACCTGGAGAATTGAACCTGGGTCCTTAGGCTTCACAAACATGTACCTTAACCACTAAGGCATCTCTCCAGCCCATATCATTGATCTTACGAATCAAATACCAGACAAGGAAGGAATAAAATGTACTGAATAAGGCTAGAGAGATGGCTAAGCAGTTAAAGGTACTTGCTTGCAAAGCCTGACAATCTGGGTTGATTCCCCAGTACCCACATAAAATAAAGCTAGGTAAACAAAGTGAATGTGTTTGGAGTTCATTGGCAGTGGCTGGAAGCCCTGGCATGCCCATTTTCTCTCTGCTTTCAAACAAGTATTCAACAAAAATATCTGGGGGGATGCTGGAGAGATGGCTTAGAGGTTAAGGAGCTTGCACGGGATGGCTAAGCACCCATGTTTGACTCTCCAGGTCTCACATAAGTCAGACACACAAAGGTGAGGCAAGCACAAGGTCACACATGCCCACCAAGTGGCACACATGTCTGGAGTTTGTTTGCAGTGGCTGAGGCAATGAAATGCCAATTCTCTCTCTCTCTCCCTCTCCTCTCTAAAATTAAAAAATATATATATTTAAAAAAATGGTCAGGGCTGGGTGTGGTGGCGCACGCCTTAAGTACCAGTACTTGGGAGGCAGAGGTAGGAGGATCATCGTGAGTTCAAGGCCACCCAGAGACTACATAGTGAATTCCAGGTCAGCCTGAACTAGAGTGAGACCCTACTTTGAAAACAAAACAAACAAACAAACAAACAAAAAAATGGTCGGGCGTGGTAGCACACGCCTTTAATCCCAGCACTCTGGAGGCAGAGGTAGGAGGATCACTGTGAGTTCAAAGCCACCCTGAGACTACATAGTGAATTCCAGGTCAGCTTGGACTAGAGTGAGACTCTACCTCAAAAAACCAAAACAACAACAACAACAAAAAACTACCAATTCACAAAGATTGGTTGTATGGTCTTAGACTAGACATATATTCAAGTCCTGTATCTTCCTGTGGAAGCGGAGGGTAATAATACCTATCTTATAGCGTATTTAAGTTTACCATGTCAAAGATGGTCTAATTTCTTTGTCTTGTAGCTTCTCTACATCTCACTTGAACTCTCAGACCTCCAATCCAGACAGAATCCTAAGACTTAGTACAACTGTATGAATTTGCAATATTACAGATATCCATAAGTTAACACATAAGACTCAATACTAGTTATTGTTACTGTCACTAATGACTGCTCACTGTTCAATACAAGAAATAATTCAGATGCCAAAATATGCTGCAAATAAGGTAGCATTATGAGAGATGCAAAACTGTAAGCAATATAAGCAAGCTAACAGAAAAGAGAAAAGGGGCAGGGAGGAGGGAAAGAATGGTATCAGCATGTGTTGCTTACATACTAAATACGTCTATATCTAATAAAAAATTTAAAGTTAATTCCTGAAAAGCCAAGAAATACTCCATAGGATGTGGGTTTTCCTGGGGTTGGTGGTGGAGGGCTGTATCGACTCCAGGGCCTCATGTGCGTACTCTACTCCTGAGCTATATACCCAGCAGAAGTATTTTGTTCTTTTTTTTTTTTTCTAAGATGGAGTCAGCTCTTTTGCTCATTCACAAGTCTTTTGGGATTTAAAAAAAAATTATTTATTTATTTGAAAGTGACAGACAGAGAGAGAAAGAAAGAGAAAGAGAAAGAATGGGCACACCAGGGCCTCCAGCTGCTGCAAACAAACTCCAGACGCATGCGCCCCCTTGTGCATCTGGCTAACGCAGGGCATGGGGAATTGAGCCTGGAACCGGGGTCCTTAGGCTTCACAGGCAAGCACTTAACCACTAAGCCATCTCTCCAGCCCTGGTTTGGTTTTCTGAGGTAGTGTCTCACTCTAGCCTGGAATTCACTATGTAGTCTCAGGGTGTCCTTGAACTCATGGCAATACTACCTCTGCCTCCTGAGTGTTGGGATCAAAGCGTGCACCACCATGCCTGGATAGAAGTGGGTTTTTAAAAAACTTTTTCCTTTTTTGGTTTTTCAAGGAAGGGTTTCACTCTAGCCAAGGCTGACCTGGAATTCACTATGTGTCACTCAGGGTAGCCTCAAACTCATGGCAATCTTCTTACCTCTGCCTCCTAAGTGCTGGGTGTAAAGGCATGTGCCACCATACCCAGCGAACTTTTTTTTTTTTTAATTATTTGAGAGAGAGTGCCAGGGTCTCTTGCTGTTTGTAACTGAACTCCAAATGTATGCACTTTTTTGTGTGTCTGGCTTGATGTGGGTACTGGGGAAGTGAACCCAGTATATCAGGCTTTGTAAGCAAGTACCTTTTACCACTGAGCCATCCCCCATCCCTGAATCAATTCTTATAATTTAAGTTTCTTGTTTACTTAAATTATAAGAATATGGTTTTTAGGGCTAGAGACATGGCTCTCGTAGCCATGTAAAGCTAGATGCACAAAGTGGCAAATGGCACATGCATCTGGAATGTGTTTGTGGTAGCATGAGGTGTTGGTGGACCCATTTTCTTTCTGCCTCCTGTCTTTCTCTTGAAAACAAATTTTTTTTTTCAAGGTAGGGTTTCACTTTAGCCCATGCTGGCCTAGAATTCACTATGGAGTCTCAGGGTGGCCTCGAACTCATGACGATCCTCCTACCTCTACCTCCTGAGTGCTGGGATTAAAGGTGTGCACCACCATGCCCAGCTAAATAATTTTTTTTTTTTGGTTTTTCGAGGTAGGGTCTCACTCTAGCCCAGGCTGACCTGGAATTCACTATGGAATCTCAGGGTGGCCTCGAACTCACGGCAATCCGCCTACCTCTGCCTCCCAAGTGCTGGGATTAAAGGCATGCACCACCATGCTAAATAAATATTTTTATTTTATTTTATTTTATTTTATTTTATTTTATTTTATTTTATTTTATTTTATTTTATTTTATTTTATTTTAGAGACAGTGAGTATGGGTACAGCAGAGTCTCAGCCACTGCAAACGAACTCCAGGTGCATGTGCCACCTTGTGCATCTGGCTTTACATGGCTGGGTACTGGAGAGTTAAACCCAGGTCCTTGGGCTTTGCAGGCAAGTGCCTTACCTGCTAAGCCATCTCTCCAGCCCTCCTTTCCTCAATTCTAAGATGTTTTCATCCCTACTCGCAAAGGAAAAAAAAAAAAAGGTTTTATGTTACTGGGGTAGTTCTAGGAGTTCTTGATCTGATCATTCCTTCTTCCACTTTGAACCTTACAAATTCTCCTGTCCTTAATTCTTTCTTTCTTTTAAATATTTTTATTTGAGGAAGGGAGGGAAAGAGGAAGAGAGAAGCAGATAGAGAGAAAGGGTGCACCAGGGCCTTCAGTTGCTGCAAATGAACTCCACATGCATGCACAACCTTGTGCATCTGGCTTATGTGGGTTCTGGGGAATTGAACTTGAGTACCTGGCCTTTGCAGACAAGCACCTTAACTGCTAAGCCATCCTTCCAGCCCCTTTTTGTTTTTGAGAGGAGAAAATGAGTATGGGCGCACCAGGACCTCTAGCCACTGCAAACAAACTACAGACACATGCATCACGATGTACATCTGGCTTACATGGGTACTGGGGTATTGAACCTGGGTCCTTAGGCTTCACAGGCAAGTGTCTTAACTGCTAAGCCATCTCTCCAGGCCCAAGCTGGTTTTAAACTCATAGTGATCCTCCTACCTCTGTTTTAGGAGTGCTGGGATTAAAGGCATGTACCACCACGCCTAGCTTCAATTTAAAAAACAAAAACAAAAACAAAAACAAAAACTATTTTTATTTAGTTATTTGTAAGGAAAGAGAGAGAGAGACAGACAGACAGAAAGAATGGGAGCACCAGGGCCACAAACCACTGCAAACAAACCCCAAATGCATGTGCCACTGTGCATCTGGCTTTATGTTCGTACTGGGGAATTAAAGCTGGGTCCTTAGGCATTGTAGGCAAGCACCTTAATCACTGAACCATCTTTCCCAGCCCATCCTTTCTTCAATTCTAAGATAATCCCATCCCTGCATTCTGAGGTGAGTGGCTCTTTAACTGCTTTGTGGGGGAAGGAAGAACACTGGATAAGAACTCCCTCAATTCACTGGAGATATGATGTTTTGTCTGTCCCTCATCGCTTATATCCTTTTCCTTAATAGTCGATTCAAGTACAACATTTAATGATAATCAGGCCTAACAAAATATCATTTTCAGCAGCATTCTTATAAGGAATTGGCAGATTAAGTTATATGTGGCTAATTCACCCTGCAGAGCAATGAAAGGGATCATATGACTTTACCTTGAGCTCCCCAGGCTTTTTCTCTTCAGAGGATTTGCACAAGGTGATCTCATCTATCTTCTGTTCCAGGGGCTCTAGGCACTTCTGCAGTTTTTCCTGAGAGTGGAGAGGAAATAGGAAAGGTGACATTTAGTTATTGGGTACATCCATTACTCAGAGGTTAACCTATATGTTTATTATTATTTTCTTACAGTGCTTGGGGTTAAACCCAGGACCCCACAAATCCTATGCAAGCACTCTGCCACTGAGATTCTAACTCATTTAATTTCTACCCATCTCATCACTTCTTTTTTTTTTTATTATTTGAGAGCGACGGGGGTGGGAGGAGGGAGAGAATGGGGCATCAGTGCCTCTAGCCACTGCAAAAGAACTCCAGATGCATGTGCCATCTTGTGTATTTGGCTTACGTGGGTACTGGGGAATCAAGCCTCGAACCGGGGTCCTTAGGCTTCACAGGCAAGTACTTGACTGCTAAGCCATCTCTCCAGCCCCCATCTCATCACTTCTTTTATTATTATTATTATTAGTAGTAGTAGTAGTAGTAGTAGTAGTTGTAGTTGTAGTTGTAGTAGTATTTTGGTGTTTCCAAGGTAGGGTTTTGCTCTAGCCCAGGCTGATCTGGAGTTCACCATGTAGTCTCAGGGTGGCCTCGAACTCACAGCCACCATCCTACCTCTGCCTTCCAAGTGCTGGGATTAAAAGCATGTACCACCACATCTGGCTTCATCACTTTTTTTTTAAATTATTTATTTATATATTTGAGAGTGACAGAGAAAGAGGCAGATAGAGATAGATATATAGAATGGCACGCCAGGACCTCCAGCCACTGCAAATGAACTCCAGATGTGTATGCCCCCTTGTGCATCTGGCTAACGTGGGTCCTGGGAAGTCAGGCCTCGAACTCGGTCCTTAGGCTTCACAGGCAAGTGCTTAAACACTAAACCATCTCTCCAGCCCCTTAAACAAATTTTTTAATGGAGTTTTGGAAAAGGATACAAAATTGGTGACAGCTAGATAACTAGATTCAGGGAAGGAAAGTTGGGTAAGCAGGAGAAGGGATCTGTATGAAGTTGACACTTTAAATTGTTGTCAGAGAAGGAAGTTAAATCAAGAAGTGATGGGCTGGAGAGATGGCTTAGCGGTTAAGCACTTGCCTGTGAAGCCTAAGGACCCCAGTTAGAGGCTTGATTCCCCAGGAACCACATAAGCCAGATGCACAAGGTGGCGCATGCATCTGGAGTTTGTTTGTAGTGGCTGGAGACCCTGGCACACCCATTCTCTCTCTCTCTCTTTCTCTCTGTCTGTTGCTCTCAAATAAACAAAGAAATAAACAAAAAAATTAAAAAATATATTTTATTTGTGGGCTGGAGAGATGGCTTAGTGGTTAAGGCACTTGCCTATGAAGCCTAACGATGCAGGTTTGATTCTCCAGGTCCCACATAAGCCAGATGCACAAGGTAGCTCATGCATCTGGAGTTCATTTGCAGTGTATAGAGCCCCTGCTGTGCCCATTCTCTCTCTCTCCCCCCTCTTCCCTCCCTCCCTCTAGTAAATAAATAAAAAAAAATTCTTAAAAAATATTTTGTTTGGGCTGGAGAGATGGCTTAGCGGTTAAGCGCTTGCCTGTGAAGCCTAAGGACTCCGGTTCGAGGCTCGGTTCCCCAGGTCCCACGTTAGCCAGATGCACAAGGGGGCGCACGCGTCTGGAGTTCGTTTGCACAGGCTGGAAGCCCTGGCATGCCCATTCTCTCTCTCTCCCTCTATATGTCTTTCTCTCTGTGTCTGTAGCTCTCAAATAAATAAATAAATAAATAAATAAATTTAAAAATATATATATAAAAAATAAATAAATAAAATAATAAGAAGCTGGGCATGGTGGTGCACACCTTTAATAAAAAAAAATATTTTGTTTATTTGAGAGAGAGAGATAGAGATAGAGAATGGGTGCACCAGGGCTCCCAGCCTCTATAAACAAACTCCAAATGCATGCATCACCCTGTGCATCAAAGGACCTCAGTTTGATTCCCCATGACCCATGTAAGCCAGATGTGTCTAGGGTTTGTTTGCAGTGGCTAGAGGTCCTAGAATACCAATTCTCTCTCTCTCCCTCAAATAAATATTTTTTAAAATGTGCATATGTGTATGATGGCCAGAGAAAAATCTCAGTGTCATTCCTCAGGAATACCATCTACCATTTTTTTTTAAACTTTTTAAAAAAAATTATTGATTTATTTATTTGAGAGCGACAGACACAGAGAGAAAGACAGGTAGAGGGAGAGAGAGAGAATGGGCGCGCCAGGGCCTCCAGCCTCTGCAAACGAACTCCAGACACGTGCGCCCCCTTGAGCATCTGGCTAACATGGGACTTGGGGAACCGAGCCTCGAACCGGGATCCTTTGGCTTCACAGGCAAGCGCTTAACCGCTAAGCCATCTCTCCAGCCCCCATCTACCATTTTTTTTTTTTAAAGCAGGGTATTTTGTGAACATGAAGCTCACTAATTAGGCTGGACTGACCAGTAAGCTCCAGGGATCTTACTGCCCCCACATCCCCAGTGCTAGGATTACAAGCATGTGCATCATACTCTGACACTTGGGTTTTGATGAATCAAACATGTCCTCATGTTTGCAAGGTAAGTAAACACTCTACTTAATGTCTCCCTAGCTTTCTATCAATTTTCTTATGAACAACTGCTTATTACAGTCAAAGTTACTTGTTTTTGTTGCTGTGTTTTATTTTTGGTGGTGCTAGGGATCCATCCTAAGGCCTTGTGCTCTATAGCTGAGCTATAGCCTTAGCCAGAAGCTACTTTTCCTGGCTTGTCATTCTCTAGTTTTTTGTCTTTTTTTTTGGAGATAGGGTCTCATGTACCCATGTTGGCTTCAAACTCACTGTGTAGGTGAGAATGACCTTGAACTCTAGACCTCCTGCCTCCACCTCCAAAGTTCAAGCATGCTTCAGAACACTCAATTTTCATAGCCTTTTTCAAACCAGTTCTTCCATCCAACTCTCAATATTTATAAACAAAATAAAAATTGGAGCTGGGCATGGTGATGCATGCCTACAATCTCAGCACTTGGGAGGTAGAGAGAGAATGATCACTTTAAGTTTGAGGACAACTTGAGAAAACCTAGTGAGGGCTGGAGAGATGGCTTAGCGGTTAAGCGCTTGCCTGTGAAGCCAAAGGACCCCGGTTCGAGGCTCGGTTCCCCAGGTCCCACGTTAGCCAGATGCACAAGGGGGCGCACGCATCTGGAGTTCGTTTGCAGAGGCTGGAAGCCCTGGCGCGCCCATTCTCTCTCTCTCCCTCTACCTGTCTTTCTCTCTGTGTCTGTCACTCTCAAATAAATAAATAAAAAATTTAAAAAAAAAAAAGAAAACTTAGTGAATTCCAGAACAGCCTTGGCTAAGACAGACTCTACCTCAGGGGAAAAAAAATAAAAATAAAAAAATAAAACAAAAACTCAAAAACCCCAAAACTGATATAATTTCACAATTTTGTTAATTAAGGGCCGAGAAGCTAGTTCAGTTAGTAAAGTTTTTTCGTTGCAAGCGTGAGGACTGGAGTTTAATCCCCAGAACAAACATAACAAAAAGCCAGACACAGCCTATAATACCAGCACTCAGGAGGCTGAGGTAAGAGACTCACAGGTCAGTTTTTGACTTATTGGACAGTCAGTCTAGCCTATATGTCAAGTTCCAGGCCAGTGAAAAGGAACTATTTCAAAAAAAGTTGTCTCCACATACACCCATACACATACACAAGATTTTGTTAATTAAAACAAAGTGCATAATAAAGTGATAGAGGAGGCCAGCACATGGGAGGCAGAGGTAGAAGGACTGCTGTGAGTTCGAGGCCAGCCTGGACTACAGAGTGAGTTCCAGGTCAGCCTGGGCTAGATTAAGATCCTACCTCAAAAAACAAAAAAACACAAAGTGCTGAGGCTAGAGAGATAGATTAGCTGTTAAGGCCGGTTGCCCGTGAAGCCTAAGGACCCAGGTTTGACTCCCCAGTACCCATGTAAGCCAGATGCACAAGGTGGCACATGCATCTGGAGTTCATTTGCAGTGGCTGGAGGCCCTAGTGTGCCCATTCTGTCTATCTGCCTCTTTCTCTCGTTCTTAAATAAATATTAAAAAAAAAAAAAAAACCCACAGTACTAAGTAGTAACATTTCTGAGTCCTACTACTCATTCAGTCTGCGTCCTTCCATGCCATGTTACCCATTATCTGGGGAATGCAAACAGATTGGTTCAGCTTAATCTGATGGGTATCAGTCTAAAGTGATGTCACCTACTTCCAACCAATGGGAAAATAAGCATTTGACCAAGGAGGTATAATGAAATCAGAATACTTTTCTTTCTTTTGTTTGTTTTTAAACTCTTCACTTTTAATTTTTTCAGGATTAAGTGCTGGATCTTGTCATGTAACCATCCCAAAACTCACACAACACCCTACGGCCATCTTTGCTCTGTCACATAACTGGAAAACTTGTCTGATGGCCTTTTTGCAATGATTCCTCCAGGAAGCCTTGATCTCAGTAAAGAAGTCCTTTCTTGTTACTCCAGTACCCCTTCAGCCCCATACTCCTCAAACACTGTTAAATACACAAAATACAAATTACACTAACGATCTCTTTAGAAGGGCACTAGCCATGTCCACACTCAGAAAGTGGGAAAGGAGGTGTTAGCTCCCACTGAATTGTTGGCTCTGTCCTCAGCCTTTTTATTTCTATCCCTCTTAGGGTATAGAAGGACTGAGACTTCAGCTCATAGATTTATAAAGAGAACTCCTCCCCCTTGCAAAGGTCTCTGCTTATTTATAAAGGGGCAATATTTAAGTGTCCCACAAGTTGAATGCCCCAACTCTCTGCAGAGAAGTTACCTGATGTCTCATTGCCCAAACCCCACCTTTTTCAAGATCAAGAGGCATTTGACCTTGAAGGGAAACATCTCTTTATTGTTCTGTTCCTCTTCTACCAAGGGATTGTGATTGGTGTTGATGATCAAATGTCTTTTTCTCCAAGACTGGGGCAGAAAGAAGGATGAGGAACAGGGCCACAGAGAAGAGGTCTGGGATTAGCATAGGTGTTGTATGGGAGGTGAGTTGAAAAGCTTAACAGCCTCTGCTTATTTCCCTCTACAGAAATGTTTTATTTTCTCCCTATGAATAAGATGCTAGAACTCACTGTCATCACCTTCCCTAGGATAAGTGCACACCTTTGCCCATCGGGTGGTCTACTCCAAGTAGGAGAGACATGCTCTCAGGAAGAACCAACCTTCCTGGCCTGTTTACCAGCTCAGGCTTTACTTCAGTACTAGTTGTACCAGACCATAACTGCTAGCTCTACTTACTATGATCATTTTTCTGTAGGTACCCCCTCCCCATTCTCCAGACTCTTGTTTGGAGCCAAGAGATCGCTGGTGAGGTATGGATAGGGTGTGGAGCACTGACCAGCTGGAAGGCAAAGAGAAACTTGTACTCTGAAACCCGTGACTTCTTTAAGCCTCACATCTCTTCACCAGCAGTCTGGTGCCTTGGTTATCTAGTTCCACAGTGAGAGGTATTTTATGTCCATAAAGTGTCTGTGGTAAGTGCTCAGAATTCATCTCTTAGCTGTGGCTGGTACTGCTGCTTCTCATTCTATCAAAGGGAAGAAACTAAGGCACGGTTAAGTCCAGAGGACGATTGGTCAGGATTGTGGGAAGAATGGGCCCAGCTAGTGACTTGGAAGTGGTAAGTAGTCTCTGCCTGCTTCCCAGTTTTCCAAACCAGGGAGTCCCCATCTCTGCTGTAACTGCCTTGTCATATGCTTTTCCCCATTATATCATCCCCTTCTTGCTGCTAGGTATTTCTATATTCCAAAAATAGAAAATAAGCCAGGTGTGGTGGCGCATGCCTTTAATCCTAGCACTTGGGTGGCAGTGGCAGAAGTATTACCATGAGTACAAGGCCACCCTGAGACTACATAGTGAATTCCAGGTCAGCCTGAGCTACAGTGAGACCTACCTTGGAAAACAAAACAAATATTAGGCTCCCTTGATCTCCCTCCTTCCATCCTGAGCTTTGGGGTAGGAGCACTAAAATATCCCCCTCCAGAATCCCTTCCACCTTGGTCTACTGGCTGTATTTTCCTAGCTCAGGGCAGTGATTTGGATTCAAATGCCCTGTAACCTTCAGCCTTCATGCTTTCTTGACCTATCATCTTCCCGACGTGGGGGACTCTGGGACTTCTACTCTTTATTGACCTAAAGATAGAGGTTGGGTAAAGATAGAGGTTGGGAGTAGGGGCATTTCACAGGCTCTTTGGTCTCTTGGCTGAGATGAATTTGGGTATAAGCAGGTTATACCCTCTGCCTAAATACTACCATGAAGGTGGTCGGTCCTGAGGGTTAGCTTAATGGCTCTCATATAGATCCTGGATGTTGAGGTTTCCCCTTCCCTCAGCTCTTAAATCCTAACTTAACTGTTTCCATGACTACTCGGTTCAACCTGTTTGGCTCAAGAAGGTTGGGTAGGGTGATTATGGGATAGAAACTTTACATGCATCAGTCCTCTTGCCCTTCAATCCCTTTCTTTTTTTTTTTTTTGGTTTTTCGAGGTAGGGTCTCACTCTGGTCCAGGCTGACCTGGAATTAACTCTGTAATCTCAGGGTGGCCTTGAACTCACGGCAATCCTCCTACCTCTGCCTCCCGAGTGCTGGGATTAAAGGCGTGCGCCACCACGCCCTGCCAATCCCTTTCTTTTTTTTGGTTTTGTGAGGTAGGGTCTCATTCTGGTCCAGGCTGACCTGGATTTCACTATGTAGTCTCAGGGTGGCCTCGAACTCTCAGCGATCCTTCTTACCTCTGCCTCCCAAGTACTGGGATTAAAGGTGTGCGCCACCACGCCCAGCTTCATTCCCTTTCTTAGCCCTAGAAACTTTATACAACTGCTTAATTAAATGGGTGTGTACTGGAGAAGAGTAGGGTTTGGGGAATAAGAGACAAATGGAGCATAGTGGGCAGGGTCCCTCTCACTCCAGTAAAACCAAATACCAAAAAATGTAGGATACTTTTCAATTCATCCGAAGTTTGATGTTCTTCATGTGGTTCCACTCATTCCCTTAAAATTTAGCGTATTTATGGCCAAGTATGGTGGTGCATGCCTTTAGTCCTAGCACTTAGGAGTCAGAGGTAGGAGGAGTGCCATGAGTTTAAGACCAGCCTAAGACTACATAGTGAATTCCAGGTCAGCCTGGGCTAGCACAAGATGCGAAACCAAAAAAAAAAAAAAAAAAAAAAAAAATCTAAGATCACATATACCAATAGTCATAAGACTCAAATATACTGCAAAAATGTCACAGAAATTTTTGGGTACTCCTTTACTGTTCTTAATATGAAGAACACCTGATCAACACCTTTGAACCCTGTGTATATAGCTCTGGGGTAAGTATAGAGTCTTGCCTCAGGAGCTTAAACTCCCCTCCCCAAGTATTCTAGGTTGCTCCGCCCTCTTTACCCAAACTAGTATCATGTATCTGGTTGCTCACCTTGTATTCCTGTGTAGCGTCATCCAGTGGCACGACAGTATGGGCTCGGTGGGTGTGGGAAATTGCACATATCAGACATACAGCTTCCTGGTCTTCATAGCAGAAGAGGCTGAGGGCCTCATGGTGCTGAGGACAGAGGCTCTCATCCCTGATCTTCCGTTTGACTGCCTGGAGTTGCTTGGCAATTTCCACCATACTGCCTAATTGCCGATTAGGCCGGAGACTTCGGTAACGGGATGTCTTCCGACAGACAGGACAAGGAAAGTCCCTCTCTAGGTCCTCCCACCAGCGGGTAATGCAAGCTTTGCAGAAGTTATGCCCACATTCAATGATAACAGGCTCCTTCAGATACTCCAGGCACACCGAGCAGCTCGCTTCCACCTGCAGATTCTCCAAAGCAGCAGCTGTTGAGGCTGCAGAGGCTCCAGCCTCCAACAGACTTGTGTCTGCCATTATTTAACTTGGAGACAGGAAAGAAGACAGAAAAAGAAAAAAACTATTAGCTGGAGGGTTAATTTTTCTGCACTCCTGGCCTGATATTTCTCATATTAAATCATCAGATTTAGACCCATCTTGGTATTTTCCATCTCCTCACTTATTACATTCAACCAGTTTTCACATTTCCTAAATTTATGACTCCCACCATCAAAGTATTTATCTCTTCAGCAAGCATTAACAATCCCCAATCTCTCTTGCCTCTAACCTCTGCTCTGTCATTACAAACAGAAGCTTCCTTTAACTCTAGCCCAGCATACATCTCCTAGTCCAGGCTCATTCAATTCGTCTGAGAACCAATAATATCTGAACACTATCTCCTACTTTGACATTTTCTAATAGATATAAAGGAGCCACTTGCCCAGGTTGAATCCTTCAGTACCCACATAAAGCCAGATGTACAACATGGCACATGTGTCTGGAATTGTTTTGTTTTTCAAGGTAGGGACTCACTCTAGTTCAGGATGACCTGGAACTCACTCTGTAGCTCCAGACTGGCCTCGGGATCTACAGTGATCTTCCTACCTCCGCCTCTTGAGTGATGGGATTTAAAAGTGTGCAATATCATACCCAGCAAACATCTTTATTTTAGTCTTACTTGGTATCCTAGGTTGGCCTCAAACTTGTGTTGACCCTCCTGTCTCAGTCTTCTGAATGCTGAGATTACAGGTGTGAGCCACTGTATCTGGCTAAAACCTTAATGCTTTGTCTCCGTACTTCCTATAGGTTTTTTTTTTGTTTTTTTTTTTTTTTTGTTTTGTTTTGTTTTGTTTTTTTGGAGACAGGACTACCTTGAAAAAACTAAAAAAAAAAAAAAAGTAACAAATGCTTAGGAACTCTACTAAATAGTATATTGTTGAGCCCAGGGCAGTAACTTCTTGAAGAGCTGACAAGTTTATTCTAGACATTGAGCAGTGACTTTTAGTCTTTCAAAGTAGCCACAGATAAGTAATTCTTTGGTTATTCAGTATCTTCATTTAATAATCTCTAGAGTGATTAGGAATTAAAAGAAGAAAAATGGGGCTGGAGAGATGGCTTAGCAGTTAAGGCGTTTGTCTGCAAAGCCAAAGGACCTCTCGATTCCCCAGGACCCATGTAAGCCAGATGCACAAGGGGGTGCATGCGTCTGGAGTTTGTTTGCAGTGCTGGAGGCCCTGGCGTACCCACACCCTCTCTCAAATACATACATACATATATATATATATTTTATATATATATGTATGTGTGTATATATATATATATATATATATTTTTTTTTTTTAAGAGAGAAAAGTATGGTGGGTATATGTCTGCAATCCCAACACTGGGGAGGTAGAGGCAAGGAGTATCAAGAGTTAAAGGCTAGGGCTGGAGAGTTGGCTCAGTAGATAATGAATGCACTTGCTATAGAACTCTAAATAACTGAGTTCAGAGCCCCAGATTCCACATAAAGCTGAAGCTGCAAAATACCCATCCCCACACTCATAGACATGTGCACACACATGCACATAACCAAATACACTAATGAAAAAAGGAGTTCAAGGCCAAAGCCAAGTATGGTGGTTCATGCCTATAATCCCACCACTGGGAGCCTGAGCTACATGTGACCCTGGTTCAAAAAAAGGTGGGAGTGAAGAGATGGCGTAACAGTTAAGACACTTGCTTGTGAAGCTTAAGAAGTTAGGTTCGATTCCCCAGTACCCATGTAAGCCAGATGCACTAGGAGGCACATGCGTCTGGAATTCATTTGCAATGGCTAGAGGCCCTGGAACATTCATTCTCTCTATCTGCTTCTTTCCTCTCAAATAAATACAGTTGTTTTTTTTTTTAAAGGAAAAGAGGCAATAAAAAACTTAGTTGATGCCTCAGACTTAGAAATGCATTAGAGATTTATAAAATAGAAGGGTGGTCTCCATCCCATCTTTAAAAAATAGTTTTATCCACAAATAATTTGTTTTCTCTAGCCCCATAACCCCCACTTTCCCTCCTCCCTGGAAAAGAACCCAACCAAAGGAAGACGATTTGGTACGTCTACAAACTGGCAGAGAAGTGGCCACGCGATAACAACTTGGGTTGACAATGATTACTTCTGTATATTGATGGCACATGTGTTTAATTTAAAGTAGAAGCTGATAACTTATATGGACCTAAATGTCTTCCTTCCAATCAGAACAGTTCAGTTGGATGATTTCTTCATCCATTAGAATCCAACTTTGACTAGTGACCCTGCCCCTTCCTGTCATCTAGACAGTAGGTGGCTGCCTCACTTGGATGTGCACACTTATGGAGCAGCATGACTCTAGCATGGTACAGAAGTAGTGTGTAAGAGAAACGGGTTCAGGCTTAGTGAATAATAGGATTTGGAACGGAGGAAGTGGGTGGAGAGGACGGCCACAAAGAGGCCTTGGGTGCCTCTGGGTTCGTCCTTCCTCCCCTTCCAGTCCTCGGTCTCAGTAGAAGGGCTAACTTCAGGGACGTCCTCATTTTGTTTCTATCACTGTTTGGGTTTCAGCTTGCTGCAAGCTTCTCGAGCGTAGGCCGCAACTCGGTACCAGCCGGCTTCCCTCCTCTGCCGTATCTGCAGCAGGGGGACTGGAGCGTTGGGGGGTGCGGGGAACGTCGTGGCTGGCGGGAGATGCGTGTCCAGGTGAGGAGGAGGTGTGACATGAAGGTGGGATGCCCGCTGCCGTGTCGCAGCCCAGACCCGCGGTGACAGCGTCACTTTCACCCGGGGAGACCAGAGGCGGCGGGACAGGGGAACGGCGGGGTAGCCAAGCAACGCCGGACGCGCTGACGTCGCCGGGGCGGCAAACGTCCGCCCGGGCCCGAGGCGGGCGGAGGCAGCTGTGGTTACGTGCGGGGGCTGTGGCGCCGTCGCGGGGCCGCGGCGTGAGGAGCCGGCGGCGGGGACGGACGCCTGGTCCCGGCGCGGCGGCGGGGCAGCACCTACCTTCCCGGCTCCGGGTCCCGGAGTGCGGGCCGCGGAGCCGCCCGAGCGCTGCCTCCCTCCTTCCTCCTCCCCTCACCCCCGCCCCGCGGCGTCACACACAATACTCGCCGGAAGCGGAAGCCGCGCCGCGCCGCGCCGAGGCTCGTGTTGGCGGCAGTCGCGCGTCGGCGCTGGGCTTTGCGCCGGCCTAGCGGTGCCTGCGGGAGGCGGCGGCGGGGGTCTGACGACGAAGACCCGTGCGAGGAGGCCAGGGCGGGAGGGACCCGCGGCGGCAGGTGTCTGAGGTGCCGGCGTCCAGGTGACCCGAGGAGTCCTCTGGAGACCGCGGGCCGCGCATGCGCGTGGCGAGGCGCTGAAGCTCATCTCTCTCCGGGCGCTGCAACCCGCGAGGCCTGTGGGTGAAGCTTGCGGGCCGCGATTCCGGCTCGTCCCTGGCGACTCCCAGCCCCGCCGAGGCCCGCGCGGGGGCCGACTGCGAGCTTTCGACCTCACTTTTCCCAACTCCGGTCACTTCGCAGGGGAGGGTGGGCTAGTTAAGCGGGCGGCGGATTACGTGGCGGACCTGCGAGTCTCAGCGTCGCGTCACTTCCGACTCCTTGAGGCTTGGCGTTTTCGTGCTCTGGAGTAGGTAAATATTCTTGGCCGCCGAGCGAGGTGCGCTTCGACCCGCCCCTGGGCGCTCTCGTCTAGAGATTCGCTCCGCGGCTGGCACTGCACCCCGCCACTCACTCGTGCTTGCGTCCTCAGCTTCGGAGACTTGGGCGGACCGTGTCGGGTGCTCAGTAAGCACTTGGGTGAGAGCCAGCGCCTCGTTCTTCCTACCCTGGGGAGGAGGGAGGCGTAGGTTTTCCGCGAGAGCAGCTTGTTTTGAGGGGACTGCAAACTTGTACTGTAGCCTCCCTGCTTGAAGCTTCACCAGTCTGATGATGGAGGAAGTGGGGGATGATGTGAGAGGGCGGTAAAGGTGAGATGGACATGGGAGGAGTCATTGCTAGTGTACACATTACTTGTCACCCTCCTTCAACATTTGGTTTGCAGCATGTTTGAAAAAGATGAGTTGGTTTCATTGTGTCCTCGTTGGAGAGGATCTTATAACATCCCGTAGAAATTTTGTGATGGGTTACAAACACCATGACTTTGTTACGCTTGGTTTGAAGATTGCTCTTTCATGTTCTCAAGGTTGGCCTTCGGCTCACTGTGTAGCATTGAAACCCTGATCCTCTTGCTGTTAGCAGGCTTGGAGGCCATTGAGGATGGGCCTCTCCCTCATCAGCTTTGGGCATACCTCCCCTTTCCCTGCTACAGGGAAAGAGGTGAAGTATCAGAGCTTTGTTGAGGAAAAGCTACTTCCACGTGGTCAAAACTGTTTATGGATACTAATATTTGAAATTAATATAATTTTCACATGTGACAAATGTTCTACCCCTGCCCGTCATTTAAAATGTAAAAACCAAGCTGGGTGTGGTGACACACACTATTAATCCCAGCACTAGGGAGGCAGTGGTAGGAGGATTGCCATGAGTTGAGGCCACCCTGAGACTACATAGTGAATTCTATTTCAGCCTGGGCTAGAGTGAAACCCTATCTCGAAAAAACAAAACAAACAAACAAAATAAATAATAAAATCTTTCTTAGTTTTTAGGCCATACAAACACAAAAAATACAGGGTCATAGCCTGATAATCCCTGAATAATAGTTAAGTACCCAGGTTTTCTCAAGACACAATTGTGTCTGGAGAGAGGGGGAGGGAGGGGAGGGAGGGAGAGAGAGGGGGAGGGAGGGAGGGAGGGAAAGCGCATGCGCGCGCGAGTGAGAGTGAGCGAGCATGCCAGGGCCTCCAACCATTGTAAATGAACTTCAAACGCATGCACCACCTTGTGCATCTGGCTTATGGGTACTGGGGAATCTAACCTGGGTCCTTAGGCTTCATAGGCAAGTGCCTTAACTGCTAAGTAATCTCTCCAGCCCTAATCTGTTACTTCTATAATCAAATCATAAATGGATCTTGAGATCCTAACACAAACTTATTATCTGTCCTCTGAAACCTGATTGGCTGGATTTGTAACGTACTAAGATACAAGTGCAGTCTAAGAAAGGACAATTAATAAAAAATATTTTGCTGGGGCGTGGTGGTGAACACCTTTAATCCCAGCACTTGGGAGGCAGAGGTAGGAGGATCACCATGAGTTTGAGGCCACCCTGAGAATACAGAGCAAATTCCAGGTCAGCCTGAGCTAGAGTGAAACCCTACCTTGAAAAACAGTGTATATATATATATGTTTTATATATAATTTTTATTTATTTGATAGAGAAAGAGAGAATGAGTGTGCCAGGGCCTCCAGCCATTGCAAACGAACTCCAGACATGTGCGCCCCCTTGTGCAGCTGAGTGATGTAGGTCCTGAGGAATTGAACCTGAGTCCTTTGGCTTTGCTGGCAAACTGCTAAGCCATCCCTCCAGCCCCCCCCCCCCCCCCGTTTTTTGAGGTGTAGTCTCAAGCCCAGGCTGACCTGAAGTTCACTGTGTAGTCTTGGTGACCTCGAACTCACAGTGAGACTCCTACCTCTCCCTCCCCAGTGCTGGGATTAAAGGCATGCACCACCACACCCAGCAGGGGCAACTCTTGATTGAAATTAGGAATTGTAGTTTAGGAAAGATGGGATAACACTAAGTCATTTTAAAAATTTATTTATTTAATAGTAAAAGAGAAAGATGCAGATAGAGGGAGAAAATGGGCTTGCCCAGGCCTCCAGCCATTGTAGATAAACTCTAGATGCATGTGCCACCTTGTGCATCTGGCTTTACATAGGAACCAGAGAGTTGAACTTGGCTCCTTAGGCACTTTAACTGCTGAGCCATCTGTCCAGCCCAACATTTGAGTCTTTTTTTTTTTTTAATTATTTGAGAGAGAATAGGTACACCAGGGCCTCCTGTGACTGCAAGTGAACTCCAGACACATGTACCACTTTATGCATCTGGCTTTATGTGGGAAATTGGGCGTGGGCCATCAGACTTTTCAAATAACCACTTTTAACTGCTGAGCCCCAACTCTGAGTTTTAATGCTAATTTATACCAAAGATTTATTTTAATTTTTATTTTAGACAGAGGGAGAAAGAGAGAATGGGCACGCCAGGATCCCCAGCAGCTGCAAAAGAATTCCAGATGCATGTGCCACCTTGTGCATATGGCTTTATGTGGGTCCTGGGCAATTGAACTTGGGTCCTTTGGTTTTGAAGGCAAGCACCTTAACTGCTAAGCCGTATCTCTTGCCCTTATATCAAGAGATTTCTAAAGCAGGAATATGACAAAATGAATTGTAGTAATGCGAAGAAAGGAAATTCAAATTTAAATACACATTTTAGCCAGGCATGGTGGGCTATGCTTATAATCTCAGCACTTGGAAGGCTGAGGCAGGAGGAGCACCACACATGTGAGGCCAGCCTGTGCTGTGTATTTTATACACTCAACTTAGCTCTGCAGTTTTAGTTCACTTGTTCTAGTATGGTTGAGATTTGTAGGTAAGAAATTTTATTTCTTCAAAGAGGCCAAAGTCTTACATTTTCCTTGTCCAAACTGAGTGTCTTTTTTTTTTTTTTTCCTTCCCTTTATGCACTGCCTAGCACCTCCCAAGTACAATGCTGAGTGAGAGTGGCAAGAGCGGATGCCCTTGCCCATTTCATCTTGTTTGTTTGTATGTATGTATGGGAGGCAGGGGAGAAGCAGACAGAGAATGAGCATGCCAGGGCCTCTAGCCACTTCAACAAACTCCACAGGCTTGTGCCACCTTGTGCATCTGGTTTTATGTGGGTACTGGGGAATCTAACCTGGGTCCTTAGGCTTCCCAGGCTAGCTCCTTAGGTCTCTTCAGCCCCCCAATTCCCAGTCTTAAGGAATGCTTCAGACATTCAATGTTATGTGATGTTAAGATACAGGTTTTTCATAGGTGTATTTATCAGGTTTAGAAGGCTCTTTTTTAGTTTCCTGAGAAATTTTAGCATGAATAAATGTGGAATTTAATCAAGTGCCTTTTAACCGTCAATTTTTACATTTTGGGCCGAGCATGGTGGTGCATGCTTTTAATCCCAGCACTCAGGAGGCAGAGGTAGGAGGGTCACTGTGAGTTCGAGGCCACCCTGAAACTACATAGTGAATTCCAAGTCAGCTGTAGTGTATTAAACTATGAGTTGTGTCATTGAGTCTCAGAGGTTGAATTGTTTTGTTTTTGGAGGATAAACCCTGCTTAGTCATGAGACACCATTCTTTTTTTTTAAATTTATTTATTTATTTTAATTTATTTATTTGAGAGTGACAGAAAGAGGCAGAGAGAGAGAGAGAGACAGAGAGAATGGGCACGCCAGGGCCTCCAACCACTGAAAACGAACTCCAGACGCATGCGCCCCTTTGTGCATCTGGCTAACGTGGGTCCTGGGGAATCGAGCCTTGAACCAGGACCAGGGTCCTTAGGTTTCACAGGCAAGCGCTTAACCACTAAGCCATCTCTCCAGGCCGAAACACGATTCTTTTAATGTCTTGGCTGTACTTGTTTTCTTGTAATGTCTTACCTGGTTTTGCATCAAAGCAATGCCCTCATAAAATCAGTTAGAAAATATTCTATCCAGTGTGTTTTCTGATGTGTTGCTGATTTGCCCTAAACCTTAGTTAGGGACATGGGCATTGGGAATGTAAACAATTGTAACGACCTCTGATTTTTTGTTTTCCAGCTCCAAAGTAGGTGAACCAGGACACATTTCCAAACTTGTGTGTGATTGCTTAATTTCTGAGAAGTTCTAAAGTTTTAGTTTCGAGTAACCCCAGGGTGACCATGTCATGTTTAGATTCTTTTTTTTTTTAAATTTTTATTTATTTGACAGAGAAAGAGGTGGGGGGAGAGAGAGAATGGGTGTGCCAGGGCCTTGAGCTAATGCAAACGAATTCCAGACGCTTGCGCCCCCTTGTGTATTTGGCTAACGTGGGTCCTGGGGGCTCAAACCTGGGCCCTTTGGTTTTGCAGGCAAATGCCCCAACCATAAGCCATCCCTCCAGCCCATGTTTAGATTCTTATTTTGGTTTCAGTAAGTATTTCTGGCAGGACTGTGCAGCACCGTATGTGCTTGTAGCTCTCTGGGAAAAGAGGCAGGCAAGGTGGTGTGAGACTGGTGGAATTATGGGCAAGAAGCAGAGAAGAACTCTGCCTGTTTAGACTTATTATCAAAAACAGCTGGGCTGGGTGTGGTGGTCCACACCTTTAATCCCAGTACTCAGGAGGTAGAGGTAGGATCACCAAGTTCGAGGCCACCCTGAGATTATATAGTGAATTCCAGGTCAGCCTGGGCTTAGAGTGAGACCCTACCTCAAAACAAACAAACAAAAAATGCTGGACTGGAGATATGGCTTAGGTGTTAAAGGCATTTATTTGCAAAGCCTAATGGCTCAAGTTGGCCTCAACAGTACCTATGTAAAGCCAAATATATACACTGCTGCATGTGTCTGGAGTTCTTTTGCAGCCAATTGTACAATGAGGATTTGATTTCTGCAACTTTTTTTTTTTTCTGCCTATGCTGTTGGAGAAAAGTTTCTCTGTGGGGGCATACTTGGAACCCTTTGGATCATTTCTGCACATCTTGAGCTGAGAATTTTCATCTCTGTTCTTACCCTTTTTCCTTGTTACTTTATCCAGAAATGCTAGAGGCAAACAGCCAGTATCTTTATATTTCATACTTTTGCACAAAGTTTTATATTCAGAGCCACTTAATTCCTTGCTCCTCATGAGAGGCCAATGAAATACATCTCTCTTGACTAGTTCAAAACATTCAAAATGAAATAAAATTCAGTAAAAGAAATAGTTCATAACATGGATTATCAGTGCTCTCCTTTACTACCAGGAATCTTTTTAATAAATAATACTAGAGTTGGAGAGCTCCTGGTATTACCAAGTGCACTAACAATATCCATCTTTACAATTTTGTTATTCAGTCAGTCCTGACACCAGAGTCTGTATTAAGGTTCTGTAGAATAAAATTGATAAAATTACATGTACTATAAAGAGGATTTATTGAGCTAGCTTATGGGATATGAGTAATCGCTGTTTGTAGGCTTGAGTGTCGAGAAATCTGGTCACTGCTCAGACCACAAGGCTGGATGCCTCAATGGTCACAATCTGACACAGAAGGACTGGAGGATTTCTAGAGATCCTCTAGCCTTCAGTCCACATTGGAAAGCTGATGAAACTCAGATCCAATGTCCACACTGATATGGGTTACAGTTTGTGGCAGCTCGAAGCAATTTCATATTAACAGCAAAGATTACAGATGATAGTTAACCTCTGTTTGAAATGTGACACAGACATGAAGTAAACGTGCTACTGGAAAAATAGCTGTATGCAGGATAGCTTCAGTTTGTAAGATGTGCAGTATCTACCACATACAACAGAGTAAAGCTCAACAAAGTGAGATTTGCCTATGTTCGTCCAATGAGGGGTGAGTACCACCCTTTTCTAGTAGCTTTATTTAAATAAGTATATATGTGTACATACATATATGTATATATATGTGCTTTTAAATTTATTTGAGAAAGAGGTAGAGAGAGAGAGAGAATGTGTGCACCAGGTCTTCCAGCCACTGCAAACAAACTCCAGACACATGTGCCACTTCTTGCATCGACTTACTTGGGTCCTGGGGAGTCAAACCGAGGTCCTTTAGCTTTGCAGGCAAGCACCTTAACCGCTAAGCCATCTTTCCAGCCCCCTTAAAAATATATTTATTTACTTATGAAAGACAGAGGCACACCAGGCCACTGCAAATGTATTCCAGACACAAGTGCTATCTTACGCATCTGGCTTTATGTGAGTACTGGGGAATCAAACCCAGGTCCTTTGGCTTTGTAGGCAAGTGCCTTAGCCACTGAGCCATCTCTCCAGTCCCTTTTAGTAGTTTTTTTTTAAATTTTTTAAAATTTTTATTAGCATTTTCCATGATTATAAAAAAAATAAAAATAAAAATAAAAAAAAATCCCATGGTAATTCCCTCCCTCCCCATCCCCCATACTTTCCCCTTTGAAATTCCATTCTCCATCATATTACCTCACCATCACAATCATTGTACTTACATATATACAATATCAACCTATTAAGTACCCTCCTCCCTTCCTTTCTCTTCCCTTTATGTCTCCTTTTTAACTTAACTGGCCTCTGCTACTAAGTATTTTCATTCTCACACAGAAGCCCAGTCATCTGTAGCTAGTATCCACATACGAGAGAGAACATGTGGCTCTTGGCTTTCTGGGCCTGGGTTACCTCACTTAGTATAATCCTTTCCAGGTCCATCCATTTTTCTGCAAATTTCATAACTTCGTTTTTCTTTACCGCTGAGTAGAACTCCATTGTATAAATGTACCACATCTTCATTATCCACTCATCAGTTGAGGGACATTTAGGCTGGTTCCATTTCCCAGCTATTATAAATTGAGCAGCAATAAACATGGTTGAGCACGTATTTCTAGGGAAATGAGATGAGTCCTTTGGATATATGCCTAGGAGTGCTATAGCTGGGTCATACCTTTTAGTAGTTTTAATATTAGATCCCTTGGTAGCTCAGCAAGAGGTCCACACACTGATGGCAGAGACCTCTGGGCTTTCCTCACAAGTGCCTCTTTCCCTCGTCAATCATTCTGCACCCTACAAAAACACAAGTGCTGGCATGCTAACGTGAGCTTTTGATGTTTTTCTTTCTCTGCCTCAAATCTTACCCTAGATATGCATCTTACCCTAGAACACGTCCGGCTTTTATATGGGTACTGGGCATCTAAACTCTGGTACTCATATGTGCAGCACTTTATAAACATTGGGCCATCTCCCCAGCCCTTAGATTCTGTAATGCATTAGTTTGCATTTCAGTCAGCACTAGGATTAACTAGTCTTAGGGATAGGGATAGGTGAGCAGAACAGAAGGATTGCAGTAGGAGGCTGGAGAGATGGCTTAGTGGTTAAGGTGTGTTGCAGTCCGGTTCTCATTGCTGGTAGAAATCACTCAACCAAGAGCAGCTTCTGGGAAAAAAGAGGTTTATTTTGGCTTACACGCTCAAAGGGAAGCTCCACGATGGCAGGGGAAAACGATGGCATGAGCAGAGGGTGGACATCACCCTCTGGCCAACATAAGGTGGACCACAGCAACAGGAGGGTGTGCCAAACACTGGCATGGGGAAACTGGCTATAAAGCCCATAAGCCCGCCCCCAACAATATACTCCCTCCAGGGGGCATTAATTCCCTAATATCCATCAGCTGGAGAGCTAGCATTCACAACACCTAAGTTTATGGGGGACACCTGAATCAAACCACCACAAGGTGCTTGCTTGCAAAGCCAAAGGACCCAGGTTTGATTCCCCAGGACACATGTAAGCCAGATGCACAAGGTAGTGCATGCATATGGAATTCATTTTCAGTGGCTGGAGGCCCTGGAATGCCCATATTCTCTTTCTCTCAAATAAAATACTTAAAAAAAATAGCCAAGCATGGTGGTGCATGCAGTCTTCAATGCCAGCACATGGGAGACTGAGGTTGGAGGAGCGCTGTGAGTTAGAGGCCAGCCTGAGCACACCATAGTGGATTCCAGGTCAGCTTGGACTAGAGCGGGACCCTTTCTTGAGAAAACAAACAAAAACCCCACAGGATTACAATAGGAATTCCTCTAGAATGAGCAATTGTAAGATTTATCTCTGCTAATCTAGGATGCAGTTCTTTAAGGGTTGGGAAAAAGAGCCATTCACTAAAACAGGCCTGGAAAGAAGGAAAGATGTCTTAGAACCAGAGTCTCCTTTCTGCAGGGACCAATTAGGCCTTGCGAGACCATGCTAGACAAAATACCTGCTGCTGTGAGAGATGGAAGATGCCCAGGGGAAATGGAACTAGGAGCAAATGTGCTCTTAATTTTCTGTAGAAACTAAGAGACAGGGCTTGGAAAGACAGCTCGGCTATGAAGGCACTTCCCTGTAAAACTTAACAACCCGGCTTCAATTTCTCAGTACCCATGTAAAGCCAGATGCACAAAGTAGCACATGCACCTGGAGTTTGTTTGCAGCAGTTGGAGACCCTGGCTCCTTCTCTCTCTCTCTCTGCTTACAAGTAAATTTAAATACATACATACATATACATGTATATATATGTGTGTGTGTGTGTGTGTGTATACACATTTAAAATATATTTTATTTGTTTATTTGAGAGAGGAGGGAGGGAGAATAGGCACGCCAGGGCCTCCAGCCACTGCAAATGAACTCCAGATGCACGCACCCTCTTGTGCATCTGGCTTAACATTTGTCCTGGAGAATTGAACCGGGATCCTTTGGCTTTGCAGGCAAACGCCTTAAATGCTAAACCATTTCTCCAGCCCCTTAAAAATATATCTTAAAAAAGAAACTAAGAAACATAAGTTGGGAGCTGACCATTGGATTCAGGCCTGAGCCTTGGCTGACCTGCCATACACAGTCCTTTGTTGTGTATGATCCAGACAGCTGGAGCCCTGTGATCATAAGTCCTGGTGGAAGAGAGCCCTACTAAGTGACAAGGACAATAGGAAAGTGAAGACCTTGATGAACAGCAAATACCTCAAAACCCATAATGGATTGAGCACCAACTGAACAATAGCTCCATCTGCTCTTGGGTCTTCACAACCTTCTTTTCCCATCTGTAACAGACTCCCACAATAAAAGTTGATTCTGGAATATTTTCACGTTTCACTTCCTTTTTCTTTTGTAATTATTGGATAGTTTTTTAAATTTTATTTATTTATTTATTTATTTTCTTTTTCTTTTTTTTTTTGTTTTTTGTTTTTTGAGGTAGGGTCTCACTCTGGTCCAGGCTGACCTGGAATTAAGTTTGTAGTCTCAGGGTGGCCTTGAACTCACGGCGATCCTTCTACCTCTGCCTCCCGAGTGCTGGGATTAAAGGCGTGCGCCACCACGCCCGGCGTTTAATTTTATTTTTTATTGACAGTTTCCATACTTACAATAAACCACCTGTGGGAAGAAAATCTGTGAGAGGGAAGCATCAGGGCCCTGAGAACTTAACACGAGAACTTTTAAAAGAACCAGCCAACCAATCTGGAACCAAGTGAAGTTTCCTGAACTTTCTGCAGACTCAGGGAAGACACATACCTTCCTTCCCTCCCTCTCCCCCCCCCCCCATATATAGTAGCCCAGACTGATCTGGAATTCACTATGTAGTCTCTGGGTGGCCTTGAACTTAAAGTAGTCCTCCTACCTGTGCCTTCCAAGTGCTGGGATTAAAGGTGTGTGCCACCACACCCGGCTATGCTGATATAGACTAATTTTTACATATGGTTCACAAAACAACACACAGGATTCCCTAGTTGGGAAAGTGTGTGTGTTACTTCTCAGTAGGATGGGTAAGTTTTTCCATTTGGAGCTTGGAATCCTCCCAGCCCAAGAACTCTGACCATACTCTTCTTTCCCTTTCCTACCTGATAACTTCACAGCTGTGGCCACAGCTCCAAGGCCTGCAATATTTCCACAGTAGAAATGATGGGTTGAGAGGAAGAGGAAGGGGAAGTGAGGGCCCCTGACCCTGCCCAGCCTCTGCAGAGCAGCTCATGCTTTTCTGACAACAGACTCTGTGCCCACACCCTGTACTTACCCATCTCAGTGTAAGGGGCTTAGGCAGCCTTTTATGATATACATGGCATGTGTATTGTTCCTCCCCAGGAGGTACTAGCACAGCTGCCCACTTTTGGAAGATTCCATCTCCTGCAGGCCTGGTCTCCACAAGTTCCATGTCCTGAGTCAGGTCCTCCCCATCCTGCTGCCAGGTCAGGCTGATCTCCGCAGGGTAGAAGGGCAGGGCCCAGCACTTCAGCATCACTTGCCCTTCAGGTCTGGGGTAATGGGTCTTTGGGGGGTGGGTCTGAGAAGAATCCAGAAATTCAGATACTTTGCATTACATCTTCTGGGGTACTGAAGCATAGTCCTGTGACCATCCTGAGAATGAACAGGACAGTTGGGGTGGAAGAGGAAGCACAAGATCCAGCCAGCAGCCTGGTCTCAGGCTTCTATTTTCATCTATTCCTTGGCAAGACCTAGAATGAGCCCAGGGTAAGAGGTCTCAGGTCTCTCCGAGGGACTTCAAGTTCTGGCCTGGGGGAAAGTTAATGACTCAGAAAGGGCGAACTAGGGCTGGGAAGAAGGTACAGTGGTTATAGGCACTTGCCTACAAAGCCTGTCAACCGGGATTAAATTCTAAATCTATCCATATAAGCCCTATGCAAAAAGTGGGGTAAGTACATGGCCTTTTTTTGCAGGGGCCTGGCATGCACGTGCAAATAATAAGGGGTCTGTAAAGCCTAACAACCCAGTGCCCACATAAAGCCAGATGCACAGTGGTGCATATATCTGGAGTTTGTTTGCAGTGGCTGGAAGCTCTGGTGCGCCTATTCTCTGTCTCTCACTGCTTGCAAATAAATAGATTTTAAGGTGCAAAGCACACAGATCGAGCAGAAAACAAGTGTGAGTCTCCCAGAGATACCTAAGGGTTCAAAGGAACTGCTAGCTGGTAAGTTATTGCAGGGAAGGTCTTCCCTACGACCCTAGAGACAGAACTGCTCCTTTAACTGTCCAGAAAGAAAGGTGGCTCACAAGTCACTCTGACCCAGAATTTGAAAATCCAAGATTTATCCAGTCTGCAGCAGGGGGAAGTATCCTTCTGGGAGGCCGGCGGGAAGATTTTTCTGGAGATCCGGGTATCCCCCACCACTGTACATGAGCGTTGCAGTACCTCCTTCCCTTGTCCAGGTGGCTGCGGAGCCACTCCAGGTAGGACCGATGGTGCTCTGCCTCTCCCATCTCCACGTAGTTGCGTTTGGTGATATGCACCACCTTGTTTGCCGCAGTCCCGGAGTGGAGGTCCTCGTTCAGGGAGAGGTGACTGGCGCCATCGTTGGCGGTCTTCTATAGTAGCCGCCGAGGAAGTGCCCACCACTCCCCACGTAGCAGCCACGCACCGACAGGATGGTGTGGTACCCAGGCAGGCAAAGGCCCCGCCCCGCCCCGCTGAGACGAATCAGAGCAACTCCCCGGCTCCAGGGGAGGAGTCGAGGAGCTGCTTGGGGCCACAGCCTGGGAAGTTAGTCGGATCTGAGGATCCAGGGTCACCCAAGCCAGTTCGTGGAGCGCAGGGCGAGGGGCCCAGCTATGAGTCACGCCTCGCTCTGGTTGTAGTAGCGGAGCAGGTTTCTCAGATTCTCGCGGAAAATCCGCGCATTGGCCCTGCGATGCGCGTCTGCCTCTCCCAGCACTCCCATAACTTCTCCGTCCACGGCGCCGGGGCTCCTCTCTAGGATTCTCCGCGGTGCTGTCGAACTACATGAACTGCGTTTCGTCGACGAATCCGAAGGCGACGAAGCGGGGCTCCCCGTGGCCGGGCTGGTCACGGCGGTGTCGAAGTACTGTAGCTAGTGGGAGCCTGGGGGAAGCACACGGCTGACGGGGCACGAGCCTCCTCCAAGCTGGACCCGGAGCCCAGCGCGCAGGGATCGGGGTTCGGTGCCTGGGCTGGGAAGGGAGAAGGTAGGGGAGGGTCTGGGCTCCGGCCGCCCAGGAGCCGCTTCCCGGCGCTGCTCCCCGCAGACCCTGCTTCCCTCCCTGCCCCGCACTCACCGGCCCTGGACTCGGTCAGGGCCAGGGCGGCCGCGAGCAGCAGGAAGAGCGCGCGGGGAGCCACTGTATTCATCTTCGGGGAGTTCGCTTTACCACCCGGAACCGCGGCGACTGTCTATGCTAGGAGCCCGACATCCAATCGGAGTGAGAGTCGCACCCGCGTCACCAGTATCAGGTTGAAAGACCTGATTTTGGCTGGGAAATGGGAAGTTCGGTGATGGGGAATCCCCAACGTTGGGCTTCCAACCCGAGACACCACTCTTGGGACTGAGACCTTGAGAGTCACTGCTTGGGTTCTGGGCTTTACCGTGATCTCTCTGTGGCGCTCTTCCTCTTGTCTCTTTGGCTCCTGTCCAGGAGTTGTTTAAGGTCAACCCTTCTCCAACTTTGTTTTAGGATTTTCATGTGTTCTTAGGAATTAGCGAGGATCCCAAAGAAAAATATGTTTTTGTGAGTTACATATGTCAATATTAAAGGCCAGGCGTGCTGGCGCACGCCTTTAGTTCCAGCACTTGGGAGGCAAAGGTAGGAGGATCGCTGTGAGTTCGAGGCCAGCTTGGAGTTACAAAGTTCCAGATAAGCCTGGGCTACAGTGAAACCCTGGAGGAAAAAAAAAATCATAGGGCCGGGTGTGATGGCACCCTCCTAGAATCCCAACACACGGGAGGCAGAGGTAGAAGGATCGCAGTGAATTCGGGGCCACCCTGAGACTACGTAGTGAATTCCAGGTCAGCCTGGGCTAGAGTGAGACCCTGCCTGAAAACAAAACAAATTATAAATTAAAGTCTTTAAAATTGTATGCAAATGATTTTGAATATTAAGAAACCATTATGTTTACAAAGTAAATCTGATGAGAATTATTTTCCAAAATGAACAGTTTAAGAGTGGATCTTGGGCTGAAAAGATGCCTTAGTGGTTAAGGCACTTGCCTACAAAGCCAAAAGACCTAGGTTCAATTCACCAGTACCCACTTAAAGCCAGATGAACAAGGTGGCACATGCATCTGGAATTCATTTGCAGTGGCTAGAGGTCTTGACATGCTCATTTTCTCTCTCTCTGTCTGTAGTTAGTGTTCTCTTTCAAACAAATAAATAAATAAAGATGGGTGTGGTGGCGCATGCCTTTAATCCCAGGCAGAAGTAGGAGGATCACTATGAGTTCAAGGCCACCCTGAGACTACATACTGAATTCCAGGTCAGCCTGAACTAGAGTGAGACCCTACCTCAAAAAACCAAAAATTAAAATAAATAAAATATTTTTGCCAGGCATGGTGACACGTGCCTTTAATTCCAGCACTTGGGAGGCAGAGGTAGGAGGATTGCCGTGAGTTTAAGGCCATTCTGAGACTACATTATGAATAACAGATTACCCTGGGCTAGGGTAAAACCCTACCTCAAAAAATATATATATATATTTAGGGCGGGAGGCGAAGCGGCTGCGGCGGGCAGGCAGCGTAGCTTCGGGAAGGTTCTCGCGCGCCCCGGCCTGCAGCATCCGCACGCGCCGCCAAGATGCCCAAGAGGAAGGTGAGCTCGGCAGACGGCGCGGCGAAGGACGAGCCCAAGCGCAGGTCGGCCAGGCTGTCCGCGAAACCGGCTCCTGCGAAAGTGGAAGCAAAGCCAAAAAAAAGCAGCGGGAAAGGATAAACCTTCAGACAAAAAAGTGCAAGCAAAAGGGAAGAGGGTCGCAAAGGGCAAGCAGGCTGAAGTGACTAAGCCAGAGACTAAAGAAGACCTACCTGCCGAGAACGGAGAGGCGAAGAGCGAGGAGAGTCCAGCCTCCGAGGAAGCGGGAGAGGAAGACGCCAAGGCTGAGTAGTCATACACCGTGTCCATCAGCATCCCTGTCTCCTCCTTGTACAATCCAGAGGAATATTTTTTATCAACTGTTTTGTAAATGCAAGTTTTTTAGTAGCTCTAGAAACATTTTTTAAAAGGAGGGAATCCCACCTCATCCCATTTTTTAAGTGTAAATGATTTTTTTTAAGAGGTGAAATCATTTGCTGGTTGCTTATTTTTTGGTACAACCAGAAAATAGTGGGATATTGAATTATGGGAAGCTTTGACTGTCTTGGGTGTCAGCTTAACATTCCACAGGTGGGGGGTTAGTTTTATATCCTACAATACAAAGCATACTAAATGGCAATTTGGAGTCACATTTGTGCATTTAATATGTCTTGAATATTTTCAATTACTCCTAGTCTGTGTTTTTAGTAGAGCCGTTTCCTAAGAAAAAAACCAAAAAACCACTCCTTGGTCACTGCCCTGTTGTCAGCACTGTGTGCCTCTGTGACATCTCTAGTCGTGGTAGTCCAGTGTTTTTAATAATTTTGATAACGGGCGGCCGCAGACCCGGTGCTCGGGGACCCGGGCTGCGATGGCCGCGCCCGCGACCCGGCAGGTCAGCGGCCCCGCTCTGGCCCCGGCCCTGGCCTCCGCCGGCCCGGAACACTGGCAGCGCCTGGCGGCCGCCGTCGCAGAGCTCCCGCTACTGGACGCGGCGGGTCGGCTGGTGCCGTTCGGCGCGCTGTTCGCAGAGCGGCGGGCCGTGGTGGTGTTCGTGCGGCATTTCCTGCGTTACATTTGCAAAGAATACGTGGAAGATCTGGCTAAAATCCCCAAGAGTTTCCTGCAAGAAGCAAATGTCACCCTTATAGCAATTGGACAGTCTTCTTACCATCACGTTGAGCCTTTCTGCAAACTGACTGGATATTCTCATGAAATTTATGTTGATCCTGGGAGAGAAATTTATAAAAGATTGGGGATGAAAAGAGGTGAAGAAGTTGTCTCCTCAGGACAGAGCCCCCATGTAAAATCGAACCTGCTCTCGGGAAGCCTGCAAAGCCTGTGGCGGGCAGTGACGGGCCCTCTTTTTGATTTCCAAGGTGACCCAGCTCAGCAAGGTGGAACCCTCATTTTGGGTCCAGGTAACATCATCCATTTTATACACCGTGATAGGAATAGGTTGGATCACAAGCCCATAAACTCTGTGTTACAGCTTGTAGGAGTTCAGCACGTGAACTTTACAAGCAGACCCTCCATTATCCATGTGTGACTCGACACTGAATCTGCCTCTTGTCCTGGAAATGTGTCTTCACTGCAAGGTGTCACAGCTCTGTTCAGTGTCTCACCTGCTCGCCCTTCCCAGCCCTTGATGTGTAATGAACACAGAGAGTACCTGTTGTCAAAAATGTGATACACATTTAAATATTTTTGTCTGTGTGTGTGAGCACATGTATGTGTATAGGTGTATATGCACATTGTACGTGTGTGTAGGCCAGGGGCTGATACTGGATGCCTTCTTCAGTCACTTTCTACCTTATTTTTTTTCTCAATTTTTAAAAAATTTTTATTAACATTTTCCATGATTATAAAAAGTATCCCATGGTTCTCTACCTTATTTTTAACAAAACAGAATTTCACCAATTATGAACCCAGATCTCACCAATTTGGCTAGCATGTCTAGCCAATTTGCCCCAGGGTTCTACCTGTCTCTGCCTCTCAAGTGCTGGGATTGCAGGTTGTAACTGCCATGCCCTGTATTTACAGGGGCTCTAGGGATCTGAACTCAGGTCCTCATGTTTACATGGCAAATGATTTTACTGACCAAGCCATCTTCACCATTTCTAAAGTTTATACATTTTTATGGCTTTTGCAGTTTTATACCAAATAATTATAGAAAACATTTTAATACTTATAACATTATGAATACCATTTTATATATAGTAAATCCATTCAATAAAAGAATTTTTGGCAACTGAACTGTATAAAGGGAAGGCAAGGTCAGATATGATGGTGCATAGCTATAAT
Source organism: Jaculus jaculus (assembly GCF_020740685.1). Classification (NCBI taxonomy): domain Eukaryota; kingdom Metazoa; phylum Chordata; class Mammalia; order Rodentia; family Dipodidae; genus Jaculus; species Jaculus jaculus. Next base: position 1,105,494 of record NC_059109.1, read on the forward strand.
CTTAGGCTTAGCTTGAGGCAGGAGGCCAGTTTGAGCTCCACACAGTGAGACCTTGCCCCAGAAAAACAGTCAGTCATCAAACAGTGAAAGAGAGGGAAGAATGAAGGGAAGGGAAAGCCACTCAAGACCATTTTATTCAGTTAAAGAAAAAATTTTGTAGTATAACCACTTTTTAAAAATATTTTTGTATGCTTAGAAAAGACGAAATGATACACCGTGTGTGTGCAGGGTGATGACAGGTATTTTTGCTCTTCCAAACTTCACAGTACTTCACCTGTTCTCTGGTGAGCCTGAGTGACTTGCCTGACCAGAATGGTCTTGAAAGGGCCAACACCTGCCTACAGAACTCTCCCGCATGGAGCGGAGTGCCCAGGTTGAACTTCCATTGTGTTTGCGCTAATGAAACCTCAAACATCTCACAGCCACTGGCCCAGAGCTCCTGCACACTACACACCCACCACCCAGTTCACTGGGAGTTACTGATGGAGTGAGGAGGGTCGAAAAACATACTATGGGGTTTTGTTTTAAAAGTTCTCATGCCTTGTACGGTGTGGTGGTGCACGCCTTTAACCCTAGCGCTTGGGAGGCAGAGGTAGGAAGATATCTGAGAGTTTGAGGCCAGCCTGGGACTACATAGTGAGTTCCAGATCAGCCTGGGCTAGAGACCCTACCTTGAAAAATAAAAAAAGTTCTCATGCAAGCTGGAGAGATGGCTTAGTGGTTAAGGTGCTTGCCTGCAAAGTCTAAGGACCCAGGTGTGATTCCCCAGTACCTATGTAAGACAGATGCACAAGATACAGCATGCATCTGGAGTTCATTTGCAGTAGCTAAAGTCTCTGACGTGTCCATTCTCTTTATCTGCCTCTCTCTCTCAGAAGAGTAATAAATTTTTTTAAGTTCTCATGCACACAGAGTACATACTCTAATCACTGAGCTAATCCTCTAGCTCTGACCATATATTTTTATTATTATTATTATTATTATTATTGTTTGTGTTTCAAGGTCGGGTCTCACTCTAGCCCAGGCTAATTTGGAATTCACTGTGTCATCTTAGGGTGGCCTCAAACTGATGGTAATACCTTTTTACCTCTGCCTCCCAAGTGCTGAGATTAAAGGTGTGTGCCACCATGCTCTGCTTTTTTATTTTTAACCATTTTTATTTATTTATTTGCAAGCAGAAAGAGAGAGAATAGGTGTGCCAGTGCAAACATACTCAAGATGCATGCTCCACTTGGTGCACTTGGCTTCTGGGTTCTGGGGGAATTGAACCCAGGTTGTTAGGCTTTATAGGCAAGTGCTTTAACCACTGAACCATCTTTCCAGCACTTATTTTTATTTTTAATTAGCATACAAAGTAGTAGGTTTCATTATGTCATTTTCATATATAATCTGTTTTTGTTGATCATCCTCTCCCTCATCCCCTGATCCGCCTGTGCTTCTGCCTCTGAAATGTATGTTCATACCCCGTGTGTTCCGTTAGTCACTCCCTCCTCTTCAAACTGCCTTTTCCCGTCTTGGGACCGAACTTATTTTAAATAACTAAAATGAACTCCTAGTATATACAAAGGACTTTTTTTTTTCAGTTTTGAATTATTTTTTCTTACTGACAACTTCTATACTTATAGCCAATAAACCATGATAATTCGCTCCCCTTCACTTTCCCCTTCACAACTCTATTCTCCATTTTACCCCCTTCTCTCCAATAGTCTCCAAAGGATTTTTAAGAATTATTTAAATTTTCAAAACTTTGTAACTTGTGTCTAATCTGGTAGCTGGGTCACAACCCATGCCTGTTTTCCAAGCACTCAGGAGGCAGAGACAAAAGAAGTGTTCTCTGGAGACCAGCCTGGGCTATAGAGTGAAACAATGTCTGAAAAGAAAACCAAACAAAAAACATGCACTGTGGCTTGGATGGACATTCCTAGACAGCACTTTTTCTTACCCTCTAGTTGCTTTTTTAGAGAACTATTGTCATATTGGACTTTTCTAAGATCTTACTCTTTTGGGGAATGTCTCAGGTAATCCTGACAAAAAGTATCACAGAATCAAAATATTGGTTATTATTAGCAGCTGTAATACTGCTATGAACTTAGGATACTTATATGGAAAGCACATGAAAGTCACAGAACTATATATTCAATGTATTTTCATCAGTATGTACACAGTCACATTCTTAGTCAATAAAAATGAAAAATTTCAGAACAAAAAAATAATAATTTTGATAACATACTGTGAAAGATGATAAATTTGCATTTGCAGTGTATATGATACTAAAATTGTGAACCAGTGGGAGTTGAGTAGAGATTGTGAGCATTTGAAGATGTTTGTACATGAGAGCCTAATAAGGAAAAATGCCTCTAAGATTGAAGCTGGGTGTCACTGGAATAACTTCTAAAGAAACAATACATGGTCTTTAGATTTTTGGTACGTGTGTTAAGACTTGTGTACAATTGAAATGTTTGTGTACTGTTCCTCAGCACCAATAAAAGTATGAAAATAAAAATATATATATATATATTTAAACAAAATTTGAAAAAAGAGTGGATCTTTTTGCATTTTATTCTGTTTTGAGGCAGGGTCTCACTATAGCTCAGGCTGGCTTCAAACTCATGGAGATCCTATCTTCCAAGTGCTGGTATTAAAGGCATTCACCACCAGGCCTTACATGCATTTTGTTTTTGCAATCCCTTTTCTTGACTGTCTCGGAAAACTACTGGATTTCCATATGTATTTCTGCATCTAACTTGTAACTTATTTAAGTATATGAAACAAATACAAATATGTAGGAGAACTAATTTTAAAGTATATTTTTTAAATTTTCTATTAGCATCGAAAACTAATTTTAATGCTGTTATTAGGTAACTGGATTTTCATCTTTGATAGTACAGTAAGACAACACAAACATTCCTTTTTAAAAAATGTGTTTGTTTTAGGGCTGAAGAGATGGCTTAGCGGTTAAGCGCTTGCCTGTGAAGCCTGAGGACCAGGTTTGAGGCTCGATTCCCCAAGACCCATGTTAGCCAGATGCACAAGGGGGCGCACGCATCTGGAGTTCGTTTGTAGTGACTGGAGGCCCTGGCATGCCCATTCTCTCTCTCTCTCTCTCTCTCTCTCTCTCTCTCTCTCTCTCTGTCTATCTCTTTCTCTCTCTCTCTCTGTTGCTCTCAAATAAATAAATAAAAATTAAACAATTAAATTTTTTTTTGTTTTAAGCTGGGCGTGGTGCCACACGCCTTTAATCCCAGCACTTGGGAGGCAGAGGTAGGAGGATTGCCATGAGTTTGAGGCCACTCTGAGACTCCATAGAGACCCTGCCTCAAAAAACAAAATGTTTGTTTTTGTTTTTCAAGGTAGGGTTTTGCTCTAGCCCTGGCTGACCTGCAATTCACTATTGTGATGGTTTGATTCAGGTGTCCCCATAAACTTAGGTATTCTGACTGCTAGGTTCCCAGCTGATGGTGATTTGGGAATTAAATCCTCCTGGAAAGAGTGTATTGTTGGGGATAGGCTTATGGGTGTTAAAGCCAGTTTCCTTGTGCCAGTGTTTGGCACACTCTCCTGTTGCTGTTATCCATCTGATGTTGACCAGGAGGTGATGTCTACTCTCTGTTCATGCCATCATTTCTCCTTGCCATCATGGAGCTTCTGCTCAAGTCTGTAAGCCAAAAATAAACCTTCCTCCCCCCCACCGCCCCTGCAAGCTGCACTTGGTTGAGGGTTTTCTGCCAGCAATGCGAACCTGACTGCAACAACTATGTAGTCTCAGGCTGATATCAAATTCACAGCAATCTTTCTACCTTGGCCTTCCAAGTACTGGCATTAAAGGCTTGTGCCACCACTCCTGGCACAAGTATTAATTTATATTTTTTATTTATTTGCAAGCAAGGAGAGAAGAGAGACAGAGAGGATGGGCACATCAGGGCCTCCAGATGAATGTGTCACTTTGTGCATCTGGCTTTATGTGAGTACAGGGGAATTGAACTTGGGTTATTAGGCTTTGCAGTCAAGTGCCTTAACCACTAAGCCATCTCTCCAACCCTATTTATTTAGTTATTTTGGGAGAGAGAGAGAGAGGCAAATAGAGGGAGAGAGAATGGGTTTGCCAGGGCCTGTAGTCACTGTAAACTAACTCCAGACATATGCTTCACTTTGTACATCTGACTTAAGTGGGTAGTAGAGAATTGAACCTGTGTCCTTAGGCTTTGCAGGTAAATGCCTTAACTGTTAAGCCATTTCTACAGGCCTTATTTAATATTGAAACAGATTCACATGTAGTCATAGCTGAACTTGCAATCCTCCTGGCCTTAGCCTCCCAAGGGTTGTGATTATAGGCTTGCACCACCATTCCCCAAATCACTGTATTCTTTATTGTTTCCTTCCTTGTACTGTATCTGGCTTTATATGGGCACTGCAGAATTGAACCTGAGTCTTTTGGCTTTGTCAGCAAGTGCCTTAACCTATGAGCCATCTCTTCAACCCTACTGTTTTTTTGTTTTTTTTTTTTTTTTTGGTTCTTTGAGGTAGGGTCTTACTCTAGCCCAGGCTGACCTGGAATTCACTATGGAGTCTCAGGGTGGCCTTGAACTCACGGCAATTCTCCTACCTCTGCCTCCCGAGTGCTGGGATTAAAGGCGTGTGCCACCATGCCTGGCTTTTTTTTTTTTTTTTTAATGAGAGAGAAGAACAGAGAATTGGTGCACTGGGGCCTCTAGCCACTACAACCAAACTCCAGATGTGTGTGCCACCTTGTGCACATGTGAGACCTTGTGGGCTTGCATCACCTTGTGCATGTGGCTCACATGGGATCTGGAGAGTCGAACATGGGTCCATAGGCTTCACAGGCAAGTGCACCCCCCCTTTTTTTTTTTTTTTAGCAAGAGTCTCATACTATATCACAGGCTATACTGGAATTCACTCTGAAACCTATCCTAGCCTGGCCTCAAATTCATGGTAATGCTGTTACCTACACTTCCTTTCATCAGAGGACTTGGTTATTGTACAGTACCCTAAAGCATATATACACAGAGCTTGTCCATGGAATGGTCCTAGCTACAGTTAGGGTAGGTTTTCTCACCTCAAATAACCTAATCTAGAAACTTACAGACATGCTCAGAGAGATTTTCGATCCAATCAAGGTGACAATTCAGATTCACCATACATCTAAGGTGAAACATTTCCTGAACACCTGCCACATCTCTCTGTACATGTGGCCCTACCTGATTCTGTCTTCCTTGCTGAGGACGGCTCCATCTTGCAATTACACTATTGTAAACTTGTGGTATCCTCTTGTCTGTTGACCCCCCAGAATCAGTGCATCAATAATTGCTATAAGGATGTGTGACTAACAAGCCTAGCTTGACCAAGTAGGCCCTACAATTTTCCCTACCGCCTCACCTGTCCCTGGCCTCTTGATATTGTTCTCAGTACAGTTGATTTTTTGAAATAGTTGTGCTCTCCTTGCTAAAAACTACTTCTCTCAAAGTGAGGATCTTTCCTGCATCTTCCAGTTACAGGTCCTGGCTGTACTTTTGACCTCCTATCTCTATTCAGTACATCCTGGATCTTCTCTCTCTCCAGAACCAAGGCAGATTTCTGCTCTGGGTCATGGGCACTGAATGACTCTTCCCTTTAGGAAAACATTTCTAGGGCTGGAGAGATAGCTCAGTGGTTAAGGCGCTTGCCTGAAAAGCCTAACAATCCTTTCTACCCACATAAAGTCAGATGTGCAAAGTGGCATATGCGTCTGAAGTCCATTTGCAGTCCTCTCATGCCAATGCCCTTTCTCTCAAATAAAAATATGAAAAACCCACCCAGACTACAAATAAATCCCAGGCCAGCCTGGGCTAGAGTGAGACCCTACCTTGAAAAACCAAAAAAGAAATATATATATTGCATAAAGAGTGACAGGGGCTGACTATAAGACTCAAGACTCAAGCCTGAACATGCTGACCACCTAAGATCTTGGACCTAAGAGAAGGCTCTGGCAATTGAATCTCAGGTCCTGGTGGAATAAGGCTTTGCTGGAGGGATAAAGACTGAGGAGCTGGGAAGATGATACAGGGAAAAGTGACTACATCAAAGCCCAGGATGGATTGAGCAACAACTTGGCAGAACCCTTCTGGTCTTCACAGCCTCCTTCTGTCCTCATCTACAACAGTCTTAGCACAGCAAACACAGATTCTGGAATTTCTCAGGTTTTATTTTCTCCGACAAGTTTTAGTCATCTTGCTTTTATTTAGTTGACTTACATAGTGGCACCAAGTTGCAAACCAATATAATCCATATCTTTCTAGAAAGAAGTTGCTTTAATACAGTGAAACCTAAGGCTCAGTCAGGATAGAGATATCCTAAACCTGATGGATAGAACTGGGGAAGAGACACAGGTAAGTGTGAGCAAGGGCTTCAGTGTTCAGAGCTGGGCTGGGCTTCTCACTTCTGCACATTATGTTCACGGGAGACAGACACCTGGACACAGTCAGATGCCAGTGGCAGAATGAAGTCAGAAGCTCTTGAAGTCAGTAGGAGGAGGGAGTGGGAAATCCTGAGCAAATTCAGTACAGCTCAGTCCCACACAAGCTAGCAGTCTCATCCTGTACAAAACGGTGACGATGATGACGGAGGAGAAGGAGAAATTCAGAACAATCACTGAGTAGTGACACTCTGAACAGCCCACATTCTAAATATCCCAATCCAGACAGTCCCTATTACCCAGGAATCTGTCCTCTGCCAAGCTCTCCGGCATCTTAGCTACTTAAACCATGACAGCCCTGGGCACTGTACTTACATGAGACAAAACAAAACAGGATCTGGTGCCGGGCGTGTTGGCACACGCCTTTAATCCCAGCACTTGGGAGTCAGAGTCAGGAGGATCGCCATGAGTTCGAGGTCAGCCTGAGACTACATAGTGAATTCCAGGTCAGCCTGAGATAGAATGAGACCCTACCTCTAAAACAAAACAAAACAAAACAAACCCAGGACCAGAGTTTGTAGGAAATAGATGAAGCTGAAGGAGTAATTACGGTATGGCTTAGCTCCCATGTGGGCCGGGGCTGGTCTAAACTTGCTGCCTGGCCACCACCAGGACCCCATGGAGTCCAAGTTTTCAAAATAAGATTTTAATCCCAGCACTTGGCAGAGGTAGGAGGATCACCGTGAGGACACCTTGAGACTACATAGTGAATTCCAGGTCAGCCTGGACTACAGTGAGATCCTATCTCGAAAAACAAAAAACAAAAAAAAGATTTTAGGATCTCAAGTTGCTATGAACTTTTTTGTTTTTCGAGTTAGGGTCAAGTCATTGTGGTGAAGTGTGCACAAATCTCACGGTGGGAACGCCGCGAGGTCGCGCCGGGAAGGAAATACGGCAGCGAGTGGGAGCCTGGGGACGGCGGGCACTGAGATCCCGCGGCCTCCGGGTGCACCGGCCCGGGGCGCGGGGCTCGGGACGCGAAGGGGCGGCAGGATGGAGAAGGGAGCCAGCCGAGAACTCCCAGAGGGGGATCCCGGAGCGCCGGTCTGGGCGGAGACGTAGCTTCTCTGGAGCTGCACCCCGCCTCCAGCCTGGGAGGGAGGAGAGAGGGCGGTGCGGAGCGTGCAGACTGGTGGATTATCATCTGGCCCGCGTTTGCAGTGTCCCGACAAAGGTTTGAGAAGTGAAACATGGAAAAATAGTGAGTCCCCAACGCTGGAATTCTCCATCCCAGACCTGGCTTTGGGATCGTGGATGTCACTGCTGGACCGGACCAGAGACATTACCTTCACTCTTCTTCTGAATGGACTATTTTTGAGATGTTGTCTCCCTGATTCCTGGCCTAGAGACAAGCAACTCTCAAACTTTGTTGTGTCGGGATCTCCATGTGCTCTTAGAAGTTAGTGTGGATTATATCAATATTTACCATATTAGAAACATAAAGTTGTTTTTAATTTGTAAGGAGAGAAGGGGAGGGGAATGGGTGCACCAGGGCTAGAGTAACACCTTGCCTGGAAAACACACAAGAAGAGCCCATTGAGCATGGTAAAAGATGATGACTTCAAGGATTAGTCTATTTGGGGGCTGGAGAGATGGCTCAGCAGTTGAAGGCACTTGCTTGCAAAGCCTAATGGCCCAGGTTTGATTCCCCAGTACCCATGTAAAAACAGACTCACAAAGTGGCACCTGCATCTGGAGTTGGTGTTTGCAGGGGCAGGAGGCCCCGGTGAACCCATAGACTCCCTTCAATAAATAAATAAGAAATAAATATAATTAGTTAATTTCTAAGAGGGAGTGAAATCTTTAAGCAGCCAGCACAGTGGGATAAGTTCACTGCACCATTCAAAATTTATAGTCTAGTTCCTGCAGTGAAAAGGAAGGAATAAGATATTTATGATCCAGCAAGGGTAAACAAGGCCTAGGTACTCATCTTCAGATGACATTGGTCATTGCCATCTCACTGACCTGTCAGACTAAAACCTCTTTTCATCACAAAGTTGATTATAAACTTCATGATACTGGGTTGTGGCCATTGAACTCTAACCGATCATGTGTGATTGACTCAGTGCAGATAGCTGGTGGGTATTCATGAAGCCTGATGCTACTACAGTAAGTTAGACTTTAAAGAAATTCAAAGTTAATTCCTGCTCAGTGGAGGTCTTTTTTTTTTTTTTAATTAAGCTAACTTTTATTGAAGCTTACATTGTGGTACAGAAATACATTTCAACTGATTAAAGTCCAACACCAACTAAGAGAGAAATTATGGCACCAAAATTTTCCTTCCTCTATCAAATTTAGATTACTATTTGATCTACATTTCTCATTTTTAAAGCTTTGTTCCACATAAATTTGTGTGAGTTTTTTTTTTGGTATTTAATTTTTATTCATAATCATAAACTTAACTCTGCAATCCAGCTAGACTTGGAGGAGAATAAGGAAAATATGGAACCCCAAAGAACTGCAGTGAGAGCACAAGTTACAGGGTATGGTGAGCAGATGGGGAGTGCAGGGTGCTCTCCTGAGCTACAGAAGGAATGGTTTGGTGGTTAAGATGGAACAATCAACTGTATTAGAGTTGTCCACAATCAGCGATGGTGACCATCTTGCTAGTCTTGCCGTTCCTAGACCCAAGGCGTTCCATTTCTTCAACAATGTTCATGCCTTCTTTCACTTTCCCAAATACCACATGCTTACCATCCAACCATTCAGTCTTGGCAGTGCAGATGAAAAATTGGGAACCGTTTGTGTTTGGACCAGCATTTGCCATAGACAAGATCCCAGGACCTGTATGCTTCAGGATGAAGTTCTCATCCTCAAATTTCTCCCCATAGATGGACTTGCCACCAGTGCCATTATGGTGTGTGAAGTCACCACCCTGGCACATGAATCCTGGAATAATTCTGTGAACGCATGACCCCTTATAACCAAATCCTTTCTCTCCAGTGCTCAGAGCACGAAAGTTTTCTGCTGTCTTTGGAACTTTGTCTGCAAACAGCTCGAAGGAGACGCGGCCCAAGGGCTCGCCATCGACCGCGATGTCGAAGAACACGGTGGGGTTGACCATGGCTGACAAGAACCTACGACCCAGAACAGCGGTGTCTGCAAAGCCTTGTGTGAGTTTTCAACATCAGAATTCTTAATTCTATTGGGGTGAGGGGAGAAAAAGAAATCAAACCTCAGGCCAACAAATGTCATCAAATCTACTGGGACACTTAAATCCATCTTAAGCATTGTTCCTTGCAACAGGGCAAGTGAAAAGGTTAAGCGCTGGGCTCACCACAGAGGCAAACTGATAAAGCTGACAGAGAGCTCCTCAGTGAAAACAGTCCATCAACAGTATGCGTAACACTAAAGTCAGAACTCTTCCAACCACTTGATTTCAAACCAAGTAGGTTCTATTAGAAACACTAAAAAAAGATGTTTCATTTATAAATGTGGAAGGAACAAAACATCATTGCATCAATCCAGAAATTGTCAGGAGAAAATTGTGAGGACAACAGATACAAAATTTAGTCAACTTTGCTCTTATCTCAGTTGCTTAAATCCCACAGTATTTGCAAATTAGCTAAAAGATGGTAACTCTAGAAAGCTGGCATTTCTAAGTCTGCTCCCATTGAGTATTTTCAGAAGACCATTATTCATTCATGCACTCTGTTGTATGGCTCTCAGGGCATTCTCATTCTTGGCCGTCATTCATTTGATCATGTGAACGAAGACCAAAAGGACCAGGCAAAGCCAGACAGTCCACATGCGTCACAAATCACACAACTTCAAGTCACGGTGGAAAAGCCATAGGTTCAGCTTTAAACCCAAGTTTATAGGACACCGTTAGTGGAAACTGGTGACAATGGCTGCTGGAAGTAAGCGAAGGTGAATGATCTAAGTCCAGGAAACCACTTAGCTAAATCTCCTCACTTAAGATCTCTTGGTAAAAATTCCCTCAGATCACTTCTTAACAAGTTAGTAAAGGCAGCACACTACTGCATTAGAAGCTAACTACTAAAGAGCATCCCATAACAGATGGTTTCCACAGGGCTCAGCTATATCTTGATCTACCAACTGTCTACAGACTCCCACTAATCATCCAGGAGACCTTAATTTCATTTTTGAGACATTATTGTCATATTCCAGAAGAGCTCAAAAGGCCACATTCCCATGGCCTTAAAGGAAAATTAAGCCCAGGGACCATTTCCCCCACGCCCCCATCTGGGGTGTAAGATTAGTATACAAACCCACAGTGGCACAGTGTATTGCTTTAATTGGGGGGTGGAGTGGGAGGCAAGACACCATGGTGAGGGGAGAAAGCTAAGGACTTCAAATGTAGGAACAATCATTCAAATAGTTATACACAAATGAACTGGAATCATTTTCTTAAGGACTCAACTTGTGGAAGAAAAACTTTAATTGCCATTGCAAAAACACCTGTATGAAGTAGAAACTGGTTTTTTAAATAACATTAGTAGAGAGCATGTTCTAGAAAGTGGAGGTAACTGGATGTAAAATTCTGGCAGCAATTTAACAGAACAGTCCCAGATGGTCAGCTGAGGCCAACATCTAATGAGGACAAAAGCCTTGTTTGTGGGGAATTTTGGACGATACTTGCAGAAATATTATACTGTGCATAAACCAAATTGAATTGTTTCCACATGAGTTTAAAGTTTAATATAGTAAAAGTTTTTTTCTACATGCACTTCAATTTCACAGTGAGTAGCATAGAATACCTAAACACAGAAGCCAGCATTCATGCAAGATATCTAACTTCTTGATAATGTATACACTTCAAAATGATTACACTATCATTACACCTAGGGCTTTCTGCCACTACAAGGTGGTGGTCATGGGCAACACAGCTCCCAGAATCAACATCTAGGAAGCAGCCACCACCTTCTATGTGTCTTCTCTTTTTGCGCTTTTTCTTTATCTTTCTTAATCAACTCTGCTGTTGCTGCTGCTTCGCAAAACTGGTAAAAACAAAATTGTAATCATTGGACATGGCACTCTGGCAATCAAGACGTTTAAAACCTTCAATCTTTTGGGGTGAAGAAAGCGCTATGCGACATTTAGAACTCTGATTAACAAACAAGGTGGTCACAAACTTTCCTGGCTTGAAGACATCCACAACTTTCCTGATCAGGTCATCATAGGAGGTCTGACTTAAGTTTGTTTCAAAGCGGACATAAGAAAATTCTGGTTCTGGAGTGATGTGAATTGTCCAATAAGTTCCATCCAATTTCATTCCATTCATCAAATACCCACAGGGATTGAACAGTGTGGCATCAGTGACAGACCTGTTATCAGGTCACGAATTCCACTCTCACGAGTGACATCCTTTGCAGTAACACCGTCTTTCATGTAGAACTGGTCCATAACTGCTGGGTCAAGCTCACTCATCAGAATTTCCAGGGTTTGATCTGGCTGACTGATTACCCGACTCTCTGGGAAATCCAAAGTGTACAAGTACCAACAGTCGGAATTCATATGTCCCATACGATATGCTGCTCCATTTGGGAAAATGGCACTCAGAAACTATTTCTTCTTGGAAATTCCAGTGTGGGTACCCTTGGTGAAAAGGCTTCATGAAATTCTTACGAGAATAAAAGCTTTGAATTGAGTCAAACCCACTGGAATCCCTAGCAAGCTTCAACAGGGGAATCAGTGCTTTCAGCAAGAGGGTGGTACCGCATGTCTTCAAATGAAACGTCTCTTGGAGACAAACATGCTACTCTGAGTACATAAGCTTCCTGCTTATCAGTTTTTGTCACACTTATGATTGAATATTGCACATCCTTCAAAAAGACATCCCATTCAGACCTCGGGATGGTGCCAAGATCCCCAGATTCCTGGTTAGCATTCGATTGCTGCCTGGAGAACCAAACCTCCAGCAGCTACTCTGTCCCTTCAAAAAAAATGCGCAGCTTCCATCACGTGAGACTAGTGAACAACCAACAACCACAGAAAATCAACTAAAATTAAATCTCTTCTCCTGCTGCTGTGGATGGTTCCTTTTGTTTTGGTGGTTTTTTTTTTTTTTGCTATAATTTTATATTAACTTTTTTTTAGGATTAAAAAAGGATTAATAAAAATTTTCCCAGCTATTTTCGTGAGTGAAAGTTGAACGTGAGTCTGTTGGAAATAAAGAGGCAGATAGAATTCAGTCTCTGGTAGCCTGCTGCTTTTCCCGTTAGAGAGTTGAGCGAGTGCTAGCTTATGTCGCTGGCCATACTGTGTAAGCCTTGGTGGAGGTCTTAAGCACCACTATACTCTAGGAAGAGCTCACTGGTTGAGGTTGCAGGTTCTTCCCTATAGAAATTATTTGCACTCTGGAGTCAGAATGCAGTCCGGGTCACAGACAAATCAGGAAGACCATGAATCCACACAGAAAGCAAGAGCCCTCCTGGTATGCCAGAGGCCTTCATCATGGACTCCACCTAAGGACTCTTGGAGCAGCAAGTCTTCTTAGTGCTGAGCGCTTAGATTTTTATCATTGGTAGGATTGTGGCCAGTGGATACTGGGGAGTTCAATTCTCCAGTACCCACATAAAGCCAGATGCACAAAGTGATGCATGCATCTAGAGTCGGTTTGCAGTGGCTGGGGGCCCTGGTGTGCCCATTCTGTCTTTGTTCTCTTTCTGCTTGCAATATAAAGCCAGTATTACGGATGTGGCCCACGTCTGTAATCCCAGTGCACTTACAGGAGCAAGATGGGAGACAGAGAGGTGAATCTCCGGAATGTTGTGTGCCAGCTAGCCTGGGGTACACACATGTGTATTCAGTGGCATACAAGTGACCCTGCTTTAAACAAGATGAAAGGAGAGGTTCTACACCCAAGGCTGTCCCGAGCGTGTGTGCATGTGCACCCACACACACTGACTTCTGGGATCTTGTGAAAGACTCTGAACTCCAAATTTCTCTGGATTTGAGAACTGATGTCCTAAGGAACTCCTAGGGGCAATCCAAGTGGCAGTTTTCTGTTTGTGTGCAGAAGTTTTCTCCCTGAGCTTTACCTTCTGTCTTCATAATTAGCTAGTGCTCTTGGCATATGTGTTGAGACTGGCGTTTCATCTCAAGTCTTCTTTCTAAACTCAAAGGCCTAGCCAGCCAAACTCAAATCAAGGCACATAATATGTTTTTAAATTTTATCAATCTGAGAGAGGGAGAGAGTGAAAGAGGCAGATAGAAAGAGAATGGGCACACCAGGGCCTTTGGCTGCTGCAAACAAAATTGCAAAAAAAAACCTTGTGCATCTGGTTTACATGGGTCCTGGTGAATTAAACCTGGGTTCCCTGGCTTTGCAGGCAAGTACCTTAACCACTAAGCCATCTCTCCAGTCCCATACAATGTTTTTGACCACATCCATCACAATTTGAAGCTACTCAGACCTGGTGGCTTAGGTCTGTACTACCAGCACTTGGGAGGAGGGGTAGGCTGAGGTAGGATAGCCAGGAGTTTGAGGCCAGTGTAGGTTACATAGTGAACTTAAGACTCTATTTCAGTCAGGCATGGTGGCGCACACCTTTAATCCCAGAACTTGGGAGGCAGAGGTAGAAGGACTGCCTTGAGTTTGAGGCCACCCTGAGACTATATAGTTAATTCCAGGTCAGCCTGGGCTAGAATGAGACACTGCCTCAAAGAAAAAAAAAAGATGCTACTTCAAACAACACGAAAATAAAGACGTGGTGTGTGGAAGCTGGGCATGGTGCCACATGCCTTTAATCCCAACACTAGGAAGGCAGAGGTAGGATTGCTATGAGCTCGAGGCCATCCCTCTTGCTCAGAAATACCTTCACTCTGAGTTGAACTTTCTGTGGGTAAAGACATCTGGCCACACACTCCACAGCCCTGTCCTTATGTGCTCTTTTGGGATTCTAGGACCTGGCAGAAGTACCCCATTGTGGCCACAGGGCCAACCACAGACCAGAGGTCCTTGTTTTATCCTTACTGGGACCACTTCTAGGTCTCTAGTGGGGCCCAGCAGTTCTGAGAGGCCAGTACATAGGGAAGTACTGCCCAACCCATCAGGTTTTGAAGTCTCAATTTCCTAAAGCACAGATGAAACGTTTTTCTTCTCGACTGAGCGGCTGTGAATTCTTCCTAAGGGACAAAATGAGGGCGGGTCCCCAGACCAAGTGGGCCCTTACACACATTGGAAATTTAATACCCAAATTCTTAAGTTAGCAGCTTTTGAAGGTTAAGCTTTTGGGAGTTAATTAGATAAGGTCATAAGGGTGGAACCATGTGATAATATTTTAAGAATATCTTTATTTATTTATTTTGGTTTTTAGAGGCAGGTTCTCACTCTAGCCCAGGCTGACCTGGAATTCATTATGTACTTTCAGGGTGGCCTTGAACTCAGTGACTCTCTTATGTCTGCCTCCCAAGTGCTGGGATTAAAGGCATGTGTCACCATGCCCAGCTTCCACACACCACGTCTTTATTTTTTGAGACAAGCCCAATGGATTGCCTTTTTTCCCCCCACCAAATGACAGAGTGACAGTGAGCAAGAGAATTGGGCCTCCAGCCACTCCAACTGAACTCCAGATGTGTGTGCCCCCTTGTGCACTTGTGTCACTGTGGGACCTGGAGAGTCCAACATGAGTCTTCAGGCTTTGCAGGCAACCACCTTAATGTTAAGCAATGTCTTCAGCCCTCCACATCTCTTTAACACAAGAACACTAGCTTGCCCTCACATGTGACATGCTCCATGTAGATACACAATCCCAATCCCTCACATTCTGGTGACTTCACCCTCAGCTCCCACATGGATTCCTGCTCAGGAAAGAAAATCCGGGATTTACAATTGAACACAGGCATCTCTCCCCCTTATACCCTACTTTTTAATACCATTTAGTATATTTCCTTTCTGCTGAAATTCACCAGACTTGTTTCCTGCTTCTAGCTAAGACTAGTTAGTATTTTCACCATAAGTGAAATATTAATAACCACCTAAAAACCAGCCAACATAAAACTCCAGGACTAAGGGATTTCCAGAAATTCAGATGTGCTGAACTTCTTCCTCTTCCTTTTTTCTCATTAAAAAAATTATTTAACAGAGAAAGAGGGGGAGAGAATGGGCACACCACAGCATCCAGCCACTGTAAATGAACTCCAGACGCATGCACCCCCTTGGGGATCCTGGGGAATTGAACCTGGGTCCTTTGGCTTTGCAGGCAAGCACCTTAACCACTAATCCATCCCTCCAGCCCCTTTTCCCTCATTTTTGAATCAGGGTCTTGTTATGTTGCCCAAGCTGTCCCTGAGCAGCAGTCCTCCTGCCTCACATCCCAAGTGCTGAGACTACAGATGTGAGCCAACATATTTGGCTTTTCTCCCCCTTACTTTTTTTTTTTTTCTCAATTCCCTTACCTTTTTTTTTTTGATATAACTTTATTTTTGATATACTTAGGGGATATAGGAGGAGTGTATGGGCATGCCAGGGCCTCCTGTCACTGCAAATGAACTCCACATGTGGCACTTTGTGAATCTAGCTCTATGTGGGTATTAGGGAATCAAACCCAGGCCATCAAGCTTTGTAAGCAAGTGCCTTTAACTGCTGAACCATCTCCATCCCTCTTCTTTTTATAAGAGTTGTAAGAACACAGTTGAGATAAATGTACCAGTTCCCACCAATACATATGATCTTAGAATGTATAAAGATGGAAAGAGTCAGGCGTGGTGGCACACGCCTTTAATCCCAGCACTTGGGAGGCAGAGGTAGGGGAGGATCACTTTGAGTTTGAGACCCTGAGATTACAAAGCTTCTTCAGGTCAGGTCCAGGTCAGCCTGGGCTAGAGTGAAATCCTACCTTGAGGAAAGAAAAAAATGTGTAAGATGAAATGCTTGGGCTGAAGAAATGGCTTAGTGTTTATGGCACTTGCTTGCAAAGCCAAATGACCCAGGTTCAACTCCTCCTGCAAAGCTGAAGGACCCACGTAAGCCAGATGTACAAGATGGGACATACATCTGGGGTTCGTTTGAAGAAAAGATGAAATGCTTGATCAGGCATGATTCCCGTAACAATATTTACTCTTTCCCCAGCTAAGTAGGATGGCAGAAGCATTTATCAGACAGGAAAGACACCATAGAAATCTTATCTTCACTCAAGCCGGGCGTGGTAGTGCACACCTTTAATTCCAACACTCGGGAGGTAGAGGTAGGATGATCACCATGAGTTCGAGGCCACCCTGAGACTACACAGTGAATTCCAGGTCAGCCTGAGCTGAGCTAGAATGAGACCCTACCTTGAAAAACCGAAAGGAAAAAAAAAAAGAAGAAATCCTCACACATGTTGTAATAAATTATTTGCAGTAGGGAATAACCATGGCAAGGCACATCCTCAAGTATATCTTGTCTCAGCAGTAAATAGTGACAAAGACAAAATAAAACACAGCAGAAAATGACTAATAACAAACTTTAATAAACACTTTAAAGAGATTTAAAAACCCTTGCTTGTCTAATGAAACAAACCAAGCACTATCATTCCTATTTTAGAGGAAAAAGTAGAGGGCAAGTTACCCCTGACGGCCTTGCCGTGCCAGTCAGCTAAAGAAGTCAGAAACCCAGCAGGCAGTCCAACCAAGGTGGAAAGGTGGGAATGGTGGAAAAGAATGAGGGATGAATGAAAAACAAACAAACAAACAAGGACTATGCTCAGGAAGTCTGCTGTCAGGGTTTGAGGGTAAGTCTGGATCTCATGCAATTAACCAAAAGAAAAGGAAAAATTCTCCCTGTGAAGGAAGATGAGAATTCATAGATAAACTCTTGAGTTCTAGCATTGGTAAAGGTTACCTTTCCTCCATCATAATCCAAGGCAATGCCAATCTGTCTTGGACAGTAGGACAGGACCTGGAAGGGCTCAGGGCCAGTACGGATCCAGACCCCAGCTGAAGACAGCTGCAGAGTCCAGAATCCCTCCTCAGGGGTGAAAGTGAGAGACCCTCTTCTCTCAACTGACTCCCTTGCCACCCCCACCACCAAGCAGAATTTAGACCACATTCCATCTTCCTGAGCCCACTGTTCTTCCAACTCTTCACTCTCGTTTCTAAATCCAGAACTGTGTGCATCAGTGATTCCTAAGACTCCACCAAACACTGCACCTCTGTGTTTTGCTACTTCTTCCTCCTCCTCTTCTCTCCACCAGATCCTATCTACTTTCACTTCCCAGCACACTTTCCCCCAGGTGAAGCCCTGGCTGCCTAGCACACCAGGCTCAGGATCAAACTGCTGCCAATGCTGGCATCTGTTCATCCACAAGTCAGTGAGTATCACACTCTTCCCATCTGGAGACACCAAGAGGTATCCATTGGCTGTCTGAGCATTCAGGATGACTCTCACTGTGGGGACAAAGGAATAAAGATATAACATCAAAAATATGTCAAAGCAGAAAGCTGCAAGAAGCCATTCTACATGTAGTTCAATGGGAGAAAGAGATACCACCAGTGAAGATACTCAACAGTGGACACCGCAAGCCTTATAATTGGCCAGCCAGGCCAAATGAGCCAACGGGTGCAATAGTGGTACATGTGTCATGGTGGAAACCAACTGCCCTGCAATTGGACTGGAGGTCCACTCCATGGGGGGGAATACATCCCTGATACTGAAAACTTAAAACAGGGGTAGTCATGAGCCCTAGGGGTATAACATCTGCTGCTGTCTGGATAAGTGTATATACTATGCTTATCAAACTGCCCAGTAAGCACTTCTCTTAATATCTATACCCTTATATTAACACTACTCTCACTTTGGGTAGAGAATCTTCTCTTTTCAGATGGCAGTGACCTTGGGATGACTCAGAAGGTATCATAATGCTGGAAGGAAGTGACTGGAGTACTGAGTAACATCTCGATCACACCCTTCCAAGGCTCAGAGTCTAATGTGGAAGAGGTGGCTGAAAGAATGTGAGAGCCAAAGGAAGGGTAGGACTCCTTACAACATGCTCCTCCAGACACAAAATGGCCTGCATATCCATGACCTCACTGTGCCTGACACTACCTACAAAAGACCATCATAAGAGGAGGAAAAGATCATGACATCAAAACAAAAGAGAGACTGATTGAGATGGGGAGGGGATATGATGGAGAATGGAATTTCAAAGGGGAAAGTGGGGGGGGGATATTACCATGGGATATTTTTTATAATCATGGAAAATGTTAATAAAAACTGAGAAAAAAAAATATGTCAAAGGACATTTGCCTCTCACAGACGCCCCTTTGGGGACCAGGACAGAGAATGCCTTCAACCTTATGGTAACACTATTGTTAGTTTCTCTATCTGTAAGAGAGAATGTGGGGAGAAACAAGCACACAGGCAGTGCAGTGACCCGGGAGAAGAAGAGGGGGTCTAAAGTAATTGCAGCTGGGGACATCTTTCCCCAAAAGCTCAAGGCTTTGAAATCTGAGCAATCAAGATAGAGAAGCTGGACAGATTACAGACCACAAAAGTTTCCTATTTAGGAGATGAGCTACATGAGGAAACCAAAAATCTGGGTGGGAATTTACTTTGAGGCAAAACTCTGTATAGCACCCCTTCAAATACTCACTTGTTTTATATTCCAGGTCCCTCGTCAATTTCCCTGAAATGAATGATGAAAAATCCATTAGGCAATTCTAACACTTCTTTCTAGGTCCTATTCCCTTAGGTTTAGGTAATAGAAACCATGAAAACTCAAGTGAAGTCAGTGCAGAAGATAGCCGGAGCTGGCTAGGTGCCCATGTCAGCATCTATCTGATGTCTCTGCTGCTTTCACTAAAGACTACTACATTGGGAATTAACTTCCAGGTTCTGGTAAGCTTCCCTTGTCTCAGACCAATTGTTCTCCTACTCTCACACCAGCTCTCTAGCCCCTCCACATGGCAGGAGCTCTTTCTACTTTCTTTTCCTTCCTTCTCTTAATCTAATAAAAAAAAAAAAAAAAAACCTCTCTAAACCTTAAAATGTACACTGGGGGGCTGAAGAAATTGCTCAATGGTTAAGGTACCTGCCTGCAAAGCCTAACAACCTGGGTTCAATTCCCTAGGACCCAAGTAAAGCAGGATGCAAAAAGTGGCACATGTATTTGTAGTTTGTAGTGGCTAGAAGCCCTGGTGTGCCCATTCATCCTCTCTCTCCTTGGAAATAAAACAATATATATTTAAAAATAATACATTGAGCCAGGCATGGTGGCACATGCCTTTAATCCCACACTTGGGAGGCAGAGGTAAGAGGATTACCATGAGTTTGAGGCCACCCTGAGACTATCTAGTGAATTCCAGGTCAGCCTAAGCTAGAGTAAGACCATACCTTGAAAAAAAAATATACATTGGACCATGTTCTCTGGTTATCAATGAAGCCCTAAATCTCTCCTCACAAACACAACTCTAGAGATTGATTATCCCAAACTGTTTAAATTTTTTTTTTTTTTTGTTTTTTTGAGGTAGGGTTGGTCCAGGCTGACCTGGAATTAACTCTGTAGTTTCAGGGTGGCCTTGAACTCATGGTGATCCTCCTACTTCTGCCTCTGGGGTGCTGGGATTAAAGGTGTACACCACCACGGCTGGCTAAATGTTTAAATATGTTTTAACTGTGGTAAAAGACACATGACATAGGATGGCCTTGAACTCATCACGATCCTCCTATTTCTGTCTCCACTGGGGATTAAAGGCATGGGCCACCAAGCCAGGTTTATCTTTATTATTTTTAAGTTCAGTGTTTTGTTTTTTTTTTTGTTTTTGTTTTTGTTTTTCAAGGTGGGGTCTCCCTCTAGCCCAGGCTGACCTGGAATTCACTATGTAGTCTCAGGATGGCCTCGAACTCACGGTGATCCTCCTACCTCTGCCTCCTGAGTGCTGGAATTAAAGGTGTGCACCACCACTCCTGACAAGTTCAGTGTTTTTAAGCATATTTACATGCTATTGATATTTATTTATTTGACAGAGAAAGAGGGAGAGAGAAACAAAGAATGGGCATGCCAGGGCCTCCAGCCACAGCAAACGAACTCCAGATGCGTGCACCCCCTTGTGCATCTGGCTAACGTGGGTCATGGGGAATCAAACCAGGGTCCTTTGGCTTTGTGGGCAAACTCCTTAACTGCTTGCCAAGCCATCCCTCCAGCCCCATGCTATTGAGTTCTAGGACTTTTCTATCTTATGAAACCCATTAAACAGCTTCTCATTTTCCTCTCCCTCTTCCACCCACTCCTGGCAACCACTGCTTTACTTTGTTTCTGTCAATTTCACTACTTTTGAAACCTCACATGGTGGATTATCAATTGTCCTTTTTTAATGACTGGCTTACTCAACCAAATGTCCTAAGGGTTCATCCAGGTTTATAGCATGTGTCCGAATTTTGTTCCTTTTTTTTGATTTAAAATATGCCATTATGGGCTATGGTGCTAAATAGAGAGTTCTCAAAGGAAGAAATACAGGGCTGGAGAGATGGCTTAGTGGCTAAGCGCTTGCCTGTGAAGCCTAAGGACCCTGGTTTGCGGCTTGATTCCCCAGGACCCATGTTAGCCAGATGCACAAGGGGGTGCATGCATTGAGTTCGTTTGCAGTGGCTGGAAGCCCTGGCGTGCCCATTCTCTCTCTGTCTCTCTATCTCTCTCTGCCTCTTTCTCTCTCTGTCACTTTCAAATAAATAAATAAAAATAACATCAAAAAAATTAAATAAATTTTTAAAAAGTACTTAACTAGCAAAAAAATAAAAATAAAAACAAAATATGCCATTATACGTAATACAATTTTTTTTTTTGTATCCACACCTCTCAGTTGTCACATATGTGGGTTATTCCTGCTCTTGGTTACTATAAAGAACACTGCTAGTGATATTAAAAAAAAAACAAACAAAAAAAACCCCCTGAAAACCTGGGCTAGAATGAGACCCTACCTCACCAAAAAAGGGGGGGGGGGCTGGTGTGGTGATATATGCCTTTAAATCCAGCATTCTGGAGGCAGAGGTAGGATCATGATGAGTTTGAACTCAGCATGGGCTACAGTGTCTCTCTATCTGAGGGGGAAAAACAACAAAAACAAAGATCCTCCAAAAGGGGCTGAAAAGATGGCTAGTGGTTAAGGCACTGGCCTGTGAAGTCCAAGGACCCATGCTTGACTCTTCAGATCCCACGTAAGTCAGATGCACATGGTGATGCAAGCATATATATACAAGGTTGGCCCACGTCTAGAGTTTGATTACAGTGGCTGGAGGCCCGGGCACGTCAATTTTCTCCCTCCCCACCCCCCCATTGGAAAAAAAAAGGTCAATCTGTTGGGCTTGCCTCAAAAAAATCCTTGGGGGGAAAAAAAAGAAAGAAAGGGGACTGACCTGGCTCAGTGGTTAAGGAACTTGCCTGTAATGTCTAACAACCTGGGTTTGATTCCTCAGTACACACATAAAGCCAGTTGCACAAAGTGGTGCATGCATCTGGAGTTTGTTTGCAGTGGCTGGAAGCACTACTGTACCCCCATTCTCTCTCTCTCCCCCTCCTTGTAAATAAATAAATAAATAAATTATTTTAAATAAACAAGTAGAAGGAAGGAAGGAGGGAGGGAGGAAAGAAAGGGAAAGTAGGATCTGAGCTCAGAACCCCTTCATCACCCACTGCCTTTACCATGGAATCCTCTCAGTCCTTTCTCTAAAATAAGAATTTTATCAGAAAATTCTTCTGCCCTTTTTTTAACTGCAGGACTGATGATAGGCTTTTCAATCCAGAACTTCTTCCGTGGATACCTAGAGAAACAATGTCACACAATGAAAGACATGTATTCTTAGGGTTACCACATCAACACCACACACACACACACACACACACACACACACACCAGAATGGCCCACAATTAAGACTACCTCTCCAAGTGTTCAATTCCAGCATCAGGGTCAAAGAGTAAAATACAGAATTTTGAAGAGCCATGAGCCAAGTATGCTCTACCCATCCATGTGTCACTTGTGATTATGTTGAAAAAAGATCCATGGGGCAGATGTAGAGGTGCACACCTTTAATCCTAGCACTTGGAAGGCAGAGAGGTAGGAGGATTGTTGTGAATTTGAGGTCACCCTGAGACTAAGCAGTGAATTCCAGGTCAGTCTGGGCTAGAGCAAGACCATGCCTCAAAAAACCCCCAAATAAGTAAATAAATAAAATAAACATCAAAACAAAATTTCTGAGGAAAATCTCATGAGGAAACATCAAATCCTAATCTAAGATAATAGAAAATAAACCTTTTTAAATGCTTGTGACTATCACAAAAATTTACAATACAGAAAACCTCAATTCACCTATACTCCTAGCACTTGTGTGGCTGAGAAAGGAGAATCCTGTTTGAGGACCAGCTAGATTACAAAGTGATCCAGGGTCTCACAAGTTAAACAAGGGCTTAGGATGTAGATAAGACTGCCTAGCATACACAAGGCCCTGAAGTTCACATAGGCCTTAGTAACACATACACACTGATTATATGTAAGTCCAAAGGTCAGAATTTTCTTTTCTTTCCTTTTTCCCTTTCCCTCCCTTTCTTCTTTCTTCTTCCCTCCTTCCATCCTTCTTCAAGGTAGGGTCTTGCTCTAGCCCAGATTGACCTGGAATTCACTATATAGTCTCAGAATGGCCTCAAACTCACAGCGATCCTCTGACCTTAGCCACCAGAGTGGTGGGATTAGAGGTGTGAAATCATTAAATATAGAGTAAGATCAAAGAGTAGGCAAGTAGAGGAAATGAAAGTACAAATACATAATAAAATCAAACCAGTGGTGTGAGAATTCCAGCACTCCAGAGTCTGAGGCAGGAGGATTGCTGCGAATTCAAGGAAGCCTGGAATATGATACCCTGCCTCAATGCAACAACAAAAAATGACTGGCTGGGAACATAGTTCAGTTGATAGTGTGTGTTTTTGCCTAGTATACATGAAGCCTTGGATTGTTCAATCCCCTGTACCACATGAACAGACCACGGTGGCACATGCTTGTAATCTCAATACTTGGGAGGTGGAGGTAAGATGATCAGAAGTTTGAGGTCAGGGCTGGTGAGATGGCTTAGTGGTTAAGGCACTTGCCTACAAAGCCAAAGGACCCAGGTTCAATTCCTCAGGACCCATGTAAGCCAGATGCACAAAGGGGCACATATCTAGAGTTCGTTTGCAGTGGATAAAGGCCTTGGCAGCATGCTCATTCTTTCTCTCTCCCTCAAATAAATAAAAACACTTTAAAAATTTTTTTAATTAAAATAAAAAACATAAAGGGCCGGGCGTGGTGGTGCATGCCTTTAATCCCAGCACTTGGGAGGCAGAGGTAGGAGGATCACTGTGAGTTCGAGGCCACCCTGGGACTCCATAGTGAATCCTAGGTCAGCCTGAACTAGAGTGAAACCCTACTTCGAAAAACTCAAAAAAAAAAACCCCAAAAACAAACAAACAAACAAACAACAAAAAAAAAAAAACAACACAAGGTTGAGGCCAGGGCCCAAACAGTGTATTTTTTTCCTAGGTGACTAGAGAAGCCCATCTCTGTTTACCAGGTGTGCCTTTTTTTGTCTTTCCTTGAGTATTCTTTTATGATTATTATCATTATCATCATCATCATCATTATTATTATTATTATTATGTTGCTGTTGTTGTTTCAAAGTAGGGTCTCACTGTAGTCCAGGCTGACCTGGACTTCACTCTGTAGTTCCAGGCTGGGCTCGAACTCACAATGGTTTTCCTTCCTCTGCCTCTCAAGTGCTGGGATTAAAGGCGTGTGCCACCATGCCCAGCAAAGGAATAACTTTTTAAAAAAAATTTTTTTTTGGTTTATTTTAATTTATTTATTTGAGAGCAACAGACAGAGAACGAGGCAGAGAGAGAGAGAGAGAGAGAGAGAGAGAGAGAGAGAGAGAGAGAGAGAGAGAGGGGGAGCGAGAGAGAGGGAGGGAGGGAGAGGGAGAGAATGGGCGTGCCAGGGCTACCAGCCACTGCAAACGAACTCCAGACGCGTGCGCCCCCTTGTGCATCTGGCTAACGTAGGACCTGGGGAACCGAGCCTCGAACCGGGGTCCTTAGGCTTCACAGGTAAGCGCTTAACCGCTAAGCCATCTCTCCAGCCCAGGAATAACTTTTAATTTATGATACTAGAACTTCTCTTTCCTTTACATAATCCTCCTTTAGTCCTGGTCAAATTGAAATAAGAAAAAGAGGAAAAATCAAAAGGCACACCATGTGGTTATTATTATTATTATTATTATTTGCAGGGGCTTGGTACATGGCTCAGCAGGTAAGAGCCCTTACTGCTCAAACATGAGGACCTGAGTTCAAACCTCAGCACCCATGTAAAAAGCCAGGCACTGTCATGCATGCCTGTAACCCCAGTGCTAGGGAAGGTGGAGACAAGAGGCTCTCTGGGGCCTCCTGGTCATCCAGCCTAGCCAAAAACGGGGAGCTCCAAGTTCAGTGAGAGACTCTGTCTCAGAGAAATAGGACAACAGAGTGAAGATGGCCTTTGCATGTATGCACTCAGGGTATGCATATCTTCACATGCACCAGTAAAAATAAAAAAAAAAAAAAAAACCTTTTTCTACAAAAAAAAAAAAAAAAGAAGCAGCACTTACCTGCTTATTATGTCACTTGTGTCCTGTAAGGAAGAGAATATGAGACAGTGTAATGAACCTATGTTCTCAGGTACCACTGGACCTTGTGCAGGCACAGGGGAAGGAATTCATAACAGGACTGAAGTTACTTTGATGGGCTTGAGCCTGCTCTGATCCACTGTAGCAATGGTCTACAGGGATACATGCTCCTCTTCCCTTTCCTCCATTTGAGTTCTAGACTCTCCTTTCCAGGAAACCTTTACTTATTTATTTATGAGAGACAGAGAGAGAAGTGGGTATGCCAGGGCCTTCAATCACTGCAAATGAACTCCAGATGCCTGTGCCATCTTGTGTGCACATGTGACCTTATGTGCTTGCGTCACCTTGTGCCTCTGGCTTACGTGGCATCTGAAGAGTTGAATATGGGTCCCTTAGGCTTTGTAGGCAAGCACCTTAACTGCTCAGCCATCTCTCCAGCCCTCATTTGTATATTTCTAAACAAAATGCTTCTGACCTACCACTCCCCTGCCAAGTAAAATGCTGAATTCCTCCTTTCCAATCATCTAAGCCTTGGCATTTTTTTCAAGGCCAACCTCAACAGCCTCTTTCTGCCTGATCACACAATGAAGGAGTAAGTAAGGTCCATACATCTATAATCACAGCACTCAAATACAGTGCTAGGGATGAAAAGATGGCTTAGTGGTTAAGTTGCTTACCTATAAAGCCTAAGGACCCAGGTTCAATTCCCAGTACCTATATAAGCCAGATTCACAAGGTGGCACATGCTTCTGGAGTTCATTTGCAGTGGCTAGAGGCCCTGGCATGCCTTTCTCTCTCTCTTCTTCTTTCTCTCTCTCTCTTAAGTAAGTAAATAAAAACATTTAAATAACAGTGCTAATCATTTTGTGAACAGACTGGAGTCCACACATTGCTGGAAAAGCTAAATCTTAGTTGAGGACATCTTCAAACAACCAGAGGCCCCTGCAGTGTAGGGCCTTAAATCTACTGGCTAGACCAGAAAGACGACACTTGTTTGCAAAGTCTGCCAGCACATGTTCAATTCCCCAGTACCCATGTAAAGCCAGATGCACAAAGTGGTGCATGCATCTGGAGTTCATTTGCAGTGGTAAGAGGCCCTGGTATGCCCATAGTCACTCTCTCAATAAATAATAAATAAATAACTTTAAAATACAGAATAAATCGATTGGTGATTGACTTCTTCAAAAACTCAGTAAATGGGAGTGAAACCACTTTAGCTGCTGTATGTTAGTTGGCCTCTTACCTGCAAAAGTTCAAGTGCTGGCTGCCGAACCTTCTTCTCCAACTCAGAAATGAGGGTTCCGAGCCGCACTACCTCCTCTGAGCCTCTGGTGCTGTGGCTGCTCCTGCCTTCTATGAGCTCCTGCTCCAGCCCCACCAGCAGGTCCAGCAGGTACTGTTCTTTTTCTCTCAGGAACTGATGGCCCTGTTCAAACACTGACACTATGCTTTGCCTGTGGTTCTGCAACTCTGTCTACATGAAATGCAGAAAGAGAAGGATATTTCAAGGCCAGAAAAACACCAGAACATTTGTGAGATCTTCTGGGTATAAGTTCATAACAGGCATGCCCTCAGTCAACCTTCCCCTTCATATCTCTCTCTCTCTCTCTCTCTCTCTCTCTCTCACACACACACTCTCTCTCTCTCTCTCTCTCTCTCTCTCTCTCTCGATTCCTCTCACCAGCAGGGTCTGAATCTCATCTTCTCTTGTAGACTGAAAATTCTGAATTCTATCCCTGTCTGCCTTCAGAATCTTCAGATGGTTTAGAATTTTACCCTATGGAAGTAAATAAGAATAATCTAAAGGTTAAGAAGAAAATGATGGCAATAAAAAGCACACACACACTCATGAACTCACAGCAGCTGTGGTTTCCTGCATAAGACAGTCCACTTCATTGTGGATGGGGAGGGACTCACAAGAGCCCACTGCCTACAGAGTAGCTTCTGGCTGTTAATAGTTGCTGCGGAAAGGAGCCATGCTCTTCAGTGGTGTATATAATGGTGTGGTGCCCATACTCCAGTAAATAACCTCTCACCATGTTCAAGCAAGCAACCTTAATTTAACTCCATGGGTCATGTACACATAAACAAAAAGCATGCAAATAGAAAGGTGATTAGTTGGAAAGGGTTTTAGTGGGTGTGGAAGGAGGATAAAAGAAGATAATGGGGGGGATTAAATAAGATCAAAGTATGTTATATGTATGTAGGAAACTGGCAAAAATTTAAAAAATAATTTAAAAAGGGAAAGGAGATTCAATCTACAATAACATCAGTATTGGGCCCTAAG
The DNA here is from genome assembly GCF_020740685.1 of Jaculus jaculus. Lineage (NCBI taxonomy): Eukaryota > Metazoa > Chordata > Mammalia > Rodentia > Dipodidae > Jaculus > Jaculus jaculus. The sequence continues at coordinate 1,132,816 of NC_059109.1, forward strand.
TACTATAAAATGGGCATGGGGGCTGAAGAGATGACAGTGGTACTTGCTTGCAAAACCTGCTGGACCAGGAACATGCATCTGGAGTCTGTTTGCAGTGGCAAGAGACTCTGGTGCACCCATATGTTCTCTCTTTCTCTGCTTGCAAATGAATAATAAATAACAATTTAAGAAAACTTTCAAAAATGGGCATGGCAAACAGTTTCCATTCTAGTTAATGAAGAAACACAGTGGTACCAAGTTGGCTGAGATCAGTTTCTTCAAAGTGAAATAATTATCATCATTACAACTATTAAAAGACTCATGGTATGGTTTTTATATTTGCACTGTCCTTTTTCCACAAAATGTACAGCTAAATCAGTAACATAGAAAATCTATGCAAAAAAGGGAGGAAAAGTATATATGCTGTTTTAATCCATTTTCTATTTCTGTAACAAAATGCCTGAGGCTGTCTATCTAGGTCACTGTCCTGGAAGGTTAAGGGCACCAGGGCAGCTTTACTGAGGAATCATGGCAGCCAGAGCACCTGTGACAGGGAGAGCTCATGTCACCAAACAGGAAGGAAAAGTTAAGCCATTCCTCCCTCTCCGTTCTACCTCTTAAAACTTCACCACACTGAGGATTAAACTCCAATCACATTAACTCTTCTGGGACATACTTTAGTCAGGACATATGCTAACTTCAAATTATTTAAAGCATGACTCACTGTTTAAGATTTCTTTTGTTAATAATGAATTGTACAAACTGAATAAATAGAAGGAAACAGGCTAGTGTGTTGGGGGATCAGTATTTTTCTTGAAAAAATTCTGAAAGAAAACCTATCTATGAAATTTTATACAGGATACAGTATTCTCAAAAATACACTAGGGAGGGCTGGAGAGATGGCTCAGTGGTTCAGTGCTTGCCTGTGAAGCCTAAGGACCCTGGTTCAAGGCTAGATTCCCCAGGACCCACGTTAGCCAGATGCACAAGTGGATGCACGCATCTGGAATTCGTTTGCAGAGGCTGGATGCCTTGGCACGCCCATTCTCTCTCTCTCTCTACCTGCCTCTTCCTCTGTTTGTCGCTGTCAAATAAATAAATAAAAATTAAAAAAAACTTAAGAAAATACGTTAGGGAGCTGGGCGTGGTGGTGCATACCTTTAATCCCAGCACTTGGGAGGCAGAGGTAAGAAGATCTCTGAGAGTTCAAGGCCACCCTGAGATTACATAGTGAATTCCAGAACAGCCTGAGCTAGAGTGAGACCCTACCTCAAAAAAAATTAAATAAAAAAATATATATATACACATATATGTATCTTAGGGAGGGCTGGAGAGATGGCTTAGTGGTTAAGATGCATCCCTTCGAAGCCTAACGACCCCAGTTCAATTCTCCAGGTCCCATGTAAGCCAGATGCATATGGTAGTGCATACATCTAGAATTTGTTTACAGTGGCTGGAGGCCCTGGCATGCCCATTCTCACTCTCTCCCTCTGTGTCTAACAAGTAAATAAAAATAAAATCTTTAGGGCTGGAGGGATGGTTTAGCAGTTAAGGCATCTGCCTGCAAAGCCAAAGGACCCAGGTTTGATTCCCCATGACCCATGTTAGTCAAATGAACAAGAGGCCACATGTGTCTGGAGTTCATTTGCAGTGGCTGGAGGCCCTGGCATGCCCATTCTCTCCCTCTCTCTCCCTCTTTCTCTGTCAAATAAATAAATAAATAAAAATAAAATATTTAAAAATATAAAAAAACAAAATATATATATTAGGGAGCTGGGTGTGGTATCACATGCCTTTATTTCCAGCACTAGGGAGGCAGAGATAGGGGATCACCTGAGTTTGAGGGTACCCTGAGACTACATAATGAATTTCAAGAGTGAAACCCTACCTCAGAAAACAAATAAAAATACACACACACACACACACACACACACACACACACACACACACACACACGGGTCTGGAGAGATGGCTTAATAGTTAAGGTGCTTGCCTGTGAAGCCTGAGGATCCAGGTTTGATTCCCTAATACCCACATAAGCCAGATGCTCAAAGTAGCACATGCATCTGGAGTTCATTTGCAGTGGCTGGGGGCCCTGACGCATTCATTCTATCTGCCTCTTCCTCTCTCTCTCCTTCAAATAAATAAATAAAATATTTTTAAAAGATCAGCTAGAGAGATGGCTTAGCAGTTAAGGCACTTGCTTGCAAAGCCAAAAAACTCAGGTTTGATTCCCCAGAAGTCACATAAACCAGATGCACAAGGTAATGCATGTCTCTGGAGTTCGCTGCAGCAGCTGAAGGTCCTAGCATGCCCATTCTCTCTATATACCTCTTTCTCTCTCCTTCTCTCTCAAAATACATAAATAGAAACAATAAAACTCCCAGGCATGGTGGCGCATGCCTTTAATTTCAGCACTTGGGAGGCAGAAGTGGGACTGCCATGAGTTCCAGGTCATCCTGGGCTAGGGTGAAATCCTACCTCAAAAACAAAAACAAAAATTAAAACCCATTAATAATAATAATAATAAATGTAAAATACAGCCAAAAGATAGGCTAGGAGGCTAGGACTGCTTACAATGCAGCCTTCCAGACACACAATAGCCTGGATATCCATCACCTTGCAATGCTTGATCGTACCTACACAGGACCCTCATATTGGAGGTAAAAATGATTAAAACCAAAATAAAAGACCAATTGAGAGGGGAAGGAGATATGATGGAGAGTGATCTGTGAAGGGGAAAATGGGAGAGGGGAGGGAATTATCATGGCTTATTGTCTATAGTTATGAAAGTTGTCAATAAAAATGTTTTTTTAAAAAAAGCATCAAATCACTAGAATCGACTGAAGATTATACCAGATAGGAAAACTACTAGGTCTGATTCTATCTCCCAGAGTTTATGTGTTAGAAAATTAATCTCAGACAGTCATGGTGGTATGCACCTGTAGACAAACTGCCATGAGTTCAAGATCAGCATGGGCTATGGAGTGAGTTCCAGGCCAGCCTGAGCTACAGAGAGACCCTGCCTCAAAACACACACACACACACACACACACACACACACACACACACACACACACCTGCAGAAAGGAGCTGGGAATAGTGGCATATACTTAACCCAGCATTTAGGAGGCTGAAGCTGGAGGATTGTTAAATTCAAGGCCAACCTGAGCTACATAACAAGACTCCATATCAGAAACATTTCTTTGTGCCTCTAATCCCACACTCAGGAGGCAGAGGTAGGAGGATCATTGTGTGTTGGAGGTCACCTTGACACTACATAGTGAATTCCAGGTCAGCCTGGGCTAGAGTGAAACCCTACCTTGAAAAAAACAAAGAAAAAAAAATCCCCACTAGTTTTTCTATATGCAATTTGGCTAGTAGTCAACCTATTGGGAACATTTCAAATTACCACCATAGAGCATGCTTCCAAATGTGCTTTCCTGCCGGGCGTGGTGGCGCACGCCTTTAATCCCAGCACTCGGGAGGCAGAGGTAGGAGGATCGCCGAGAGTTCGAGGCCACCCTGAGACTACACAGTGAATTCCAGGTCAGCCTGAGCCAGAGTGAGACCCTACCTCGAAAAAAAAAAAAACAAAAAAACAAAAAAACAAAAAAAAACCCAAATGTGCTTTCCTGAGCCAGGTGTTGTTGATGCATGCTTTTAATCCCAGCACTCTCGGGAGGCAGAGGCAGAAAGACTGCTTTGAGTGCAAAGCCACCCTGAGACTACATAGTGAATCCCAGGTCAGCCTGGGCTACAGTGAAACCCTACCTCTAAAACAAAACAAAACAAAACAAAAAATTGGACTTTTGGGGCTGGAGAAATGGCTTAGCGGTCAAGGCATTTGCCTGCAAAAGGCAGAGGATCCCGGTTCAAGACCCATGTAAGCCATAGCACAAGGGGGCGTATGCATCTGGAGTTTGTTTACAGTAGTGGCTGGAGGCCCTGGCGTGCCCATTCTCTCCCTCCCTCCCTCCTTCCCTCCCTCCCTCCCTCTCTCTCTCTCTCTCTCTCTCTCTCTCTCTCTGCTTCTTTCTCCCTCTAAAATAAATAAATAGAAATGTGTTTTAAAAAACTTGGACTTTTATCCTAAAGAAGTGGTAGAACTCTTGGACTACCAGCACACAGCCAGGGTCCAAGTGATTCTTACCCGGTAAGGCTTTGCAGCCTTCTCCAGGAGAACAGCAGCATGGTGCTTGTGTTCTGGTGATTCCCGACACATCACACACAGTATCTGCTGGTCATCCTTACAGTAGTAATGCAGCTTCTCTAGATGTCGCCCACACAGCTTCTCTGTTCTTTTCTCAGGTGGTCTGTCTTCTCTGGGTTGCCTGTCCTGATCTATCTTCATCCTCCAGATATTCTCCACCAAGCTGGCCATCTGCCACACGTGGCGGATATTCTCTTTCTTAAAAGCTGTTTTGCAGAGAGAACAATATAATGGCTGCCCGGAACATTCACAGACTTTAATGATGCAGGAATAGCAGAAGACATGACCACAGTCTATGGTCACTGGTTCTTTCAAGTAGTCAAGGCAGATAGAGCACAGCACCTCATCCTCCAAGTTTCTCAGAGGCAAAGCAGCTGCCATGGCCTCTGCTCAGGATCTGTGGAGAGTTCCTTCGCAAAATGAGGAATCACTTTCTGAGAAGATAGGAAGATTAAAAAGGAAGTTGTAAGTTTAATAAACACCAAAATAAACCCGTGAGAAAATACATTTTATGGGAGGCTGGAGATATACATCAGCAGTTAAGGCACTTGCTGCAAAGTCTCATGACCCAGGTTTGGACATGGGTTGAATTCCCCAGTACCTTCATAAAGACAGATGCACAAGGGGGCACATACTTGTGGAGTTCATTTGCAGTGACTAGAGGCCCTGGCTTGCCCATTCTTTCACTCCCTCTGTCTGTGCAAGTAAATAAATATACTTCTAATTTTTTGTTCATTTTTATTTATTTATTTGCGAGCAAAAGAAAGAGAGAGAAAGAGGCAGACAGAGAGAGAGTGAATGGGCACAGCTGCAAACAAACTTCAGACACATGCGCCCCTTTGTGCATCTGGCTAACATGGGTCCTGGGGAATCGAGCCTCGAACCGGGGTCATTAGGCTTCACAAGGCAAGCCCTCAACCGCTAAGCCATCTCTCCAGCCCATAAATATATTTTTTAGAAGGATAATCGCTGGGCATGGTGGTACATGTCTTTAATCTCAGCACCTGGAGGGCAGAAGTAGGAGAATTGCTGTGAGTTTGAAGCCAGCCTGAGACTACATAGTGAATTCCAGGTCAGCCTGAGCTAGAACAAGACCCTACCTGGAAAAACTAAGAAAAAGAAAAAGAAAAACAAATAAGTAAAAGGATAATTTAGCACTGTATCTTAAAACTTATCTAAGACATGTTAGAAAGCACTAGTTTCATTCACAAATGTATTATTCATGTTCTGCTAAACAATCTCATCATTGAACTGGGCATTTAGGCCAGCCCAGAGCTAAAGAGTGAGTACTAGGTCAGCCTGAACTAGAGTGAAACCCTACCTCCAAAAAAAAAAAAAAAAAAGTTAAAGTGCTTTTCTGCAAAGCCAAAGGATCCCCGGTTCGATTCTCTAGGACCCACATAAGCCAGATGCACAAGGGGGCGCATGCATCTGGAGTTCATTTACAGTACCCATTCTCTCTCACCCTCTACTTCTTTCTCTCTCAAATAAATAAATAAATAAAATATATTTAAAAAACAAACAAAGTCATGAGCACATAAGGTACATGTATTTGCACATACACCACACACACCACATTCATGTACACGCAGATAAATAAAACAAGAGGTACATAAATCTCTCTTTTAAAAAACTTTTTTTGGGGGGAGGTTTCAAGGTAGCCTAGCCCATAAGTATCTTAAAAAAATTTTATTGTTCATTTTTATTTATTTATTTGAGAGTGGCAGAGAGAGGAAGAGGCAGGTAGAGAGAGAGAGAGAGAGAATGGGTGTGCTAGAGCTTCCAGCCACTGCAAACGAATTCCAGATGCAAGCACCCCCTTGCGCATCTGACTAACGTGGGACCTGGGGAATCAAGCCTCAAACCGGGGTCCTTAGGCTTCACAGGCAAGCACTTAACCGCTAAGCCATCTCTCCAGCCCATAATTATCTTTTAAATATAGCTTAACTTCTATTTATGCTTACAGACAAAAAAAAAAAAAAAAAAAAAACACTGTCAGTTGGGTTAGTAGAGCACACCTTTAATCCCAGTACCCAAAAGGTTGAGGTTTGAGGACATCCTGTGCTACACAGTGAGTTCCAGAACAATCTGGGATAGAATGAGACCTTGCCTTGAAAAACATTATGTACAATTATCAATAACAATTTTAAAATGTTAAGCATATATTTCCCACTCAAGCCAGGCATATCAGTCTCAGGTATTCACAGAATAAAATGATTACATATATTCGCACAAATGTTTATAGTATTCTTTCACTGAAGAATGGATGAATATAGAGGTACATTACCTTAGTAGTAGAAAACAATAAACTAGTGAAGCACTCAAAAACCTCAATATCACTGGGGGTAGTGGCTCAGACCTATAATCCTAGCCTGTAGGAAGCTGAAAAGTTGGAGACCTCTGTTAGTTTGAGGCCTGTCTGGGCTACATAATGAGTTCCAAGTCAGGCTAGAGTGAGACTCCGACTCCAAACAAAAACACCTCATTGTCAAATATATTATGCTAAATAAGCAAAACCCAAAACTGTATGATTCCACCTAAACGACAGTCTTTGAGAGACAGTATGATAGGGAAGGAAAACAGTAGTTCTTGCTTCAAGGAGTGAGTGGGCACTAAAAGAAGCATATGGACATTATTTTTCAGGGGGGGATGGAGTCCACTGTGATGGTAGTTGCATGTATCTTTCAAAACTCACAGTACTATACACTAAAATGATTGATTTTACTGTATGTAGGTTAATGTTAGGAAAAACAGAGAGGCCTGGGCATGGTGTACACTTTTAATCTTAGCATTCAGGAGGAGGAGGTAGGAGGCTGACTATGAGTTTGAGGCCACCCTGAGACTACATAGTGAATTCCAGGTCAGCCTGGGCTAGAGTGAGAACCTACCTTGGAAAACTAAATGAAAGGTAAGGAGGGTATGATAGGAAGGAGAACAAAATTGTGGAAGTCCCCTTCCCTTAGTATCATATACCCATGTCTGTTAGTGATTAATTCAGAGCTGGTAGGAAAATTGTGGAAAAGGACAAATCTAAGGCCACATCATGGCTATTACATGTAGTGGCTCTTTGAATTCAGAAGAAAGAATAGAAGGAAAAGAGAGGAAAAGGGGGAGGAAGAAGGAGAAAAGAGAAAGGAAGAAAAGGAATATGAATGTGTGGTTATGATAGGTTTATTAGGAAATCATCAGTGGGAATAAGAGTGGATACCACAAGTCTCAAGTTTGACCAGTCAGGCCAAATGAGCCAATGGGTGCAATAGTGTGGCAAGTCTGTTATGGGAGAAACCAACCACTCACTAATAGGACTGGAGGCCCACTCCACAAGAATACATGCCTGATACTGAAAACCTATGATGGGGGAAAATCATGAGCCCTAAGGGTGTAATGCCTGCTGGTATCTAGCTAAATGCACATATTACGCTCCAAACTACCCAGTAAACACTTCTCTCCATATCCATATATCAATGCAACTCTCATTTTTGGTTAGAGAAGCTTCTCCTTTCAGATGGCTGTGACCTCTGAAATGACTCAAAATGCACCATAGTGTTGAGAAGTGACAGAAGAGTGCTCAGCACTGAAACATCGTTATCACACCTTCCAAGGCTCACGGTCGATTGTAGAAGAGGCGGCAGAAAGGAGGTAACAGCCAAAGGAAGGGTAGGACTCCTTACAAATGCACTCCCGACACAAAATGCCTGGACATCCATGACCTTGCAGTGCCTTAGCAGTAACTATACACAAGACTCATAGTAGGAGGAAAAGATGCTGACAGCAAAATAAAAGAGATTAAGTTGGGCATGGTGGCACACACCTTTAATCCCAGCACTCTAGGCAGCCATAGGAAGATCACTATGAATTCAAGGCCAACCAGAGACTAGTGAATTCCAGGTCAGCCTGAGCTAGTGAGACCCTGGGGGAGGAGGGAACAAAACAAAACACGAAAACAAACCAAAGCAAAAAAAGTTTTACTTGACATGATAACTAAACTAAAACTTTGAAACTATGTATTTTGTTTGGATGGGCTGAAATGGGACACACTAGCACTGGAATTATCAGATGATGTGTGTAATGGACTCTTGGGCTGTTATATCATGGAAAGATTCTAGAAGGTACCATCGTAGGACTCTTTTTTAGGTGGTCAACTGGCCTTAATCCAACCCTGAAACATCACCCCTTCAAATCACTGCCCCTCATCCAGTCAGTGGAGGATATTAACCCTCTCCCCCAGGGGAAAGCAGAAAGGATAAAATAAGGTAAATAAATTAAGACATGCCTCAAAACAAAATGCCCTGCAGAACCACTGAGTCACAGATAATAACTTGCTTCTAGCTGGCATCGTGTCTTTTCTCTTTCAGGGCCAGCCCCACCGCTGGCGCCTCCCTTGCCTCTCACAGATTATGAACAGACCTGACCACTAGGCTCTGAGCCCCCTGGACGGCCTGTCCTGCTCCCAGGAAGCTCTGGCCCACACGGCCACAACCAGTGGCCGTTGCTCGGGCCTGGTGCAGTGCCCAGGTCTTGGCCGCCGGGTCCTGGGCACCTATGCTTTTTCAGTCGTTGCTGCTAGTACCGTGCTCCGATGTTCGGCAATCCTCTGAAGCAGGACTCCAAGGCTCTAGCGGTACCACTTCACAGACCAGCAGTGCACACGGCCGCCAAGGCAGACCAAAATGGCGGCCCCTCACCCACACAAGCAGGCCAAAATGGCGGCCCCTCGCCCACACAAGCAGGCCAAAATGGCGGCCCCTCGCCCACACAAGCAGGCCAAAATGGCGGCCCCTCGCCCACACAAGCAGGCCAAAATGGCGGCCCCTCGCCCACACAAGCAGGCCAAAATGGCGGCCCCTCGCCCACACAAGCAGGCCAAAATGGCGGCCCCTCGCCCACACAAGCAGGCCAAAATGGCGGGCCCTGGCCAGCCACGGGCAAGGAGGGGACTTCCGGGACAGGCTGGTTGCTTGGCAACACAGGCCCAGGCCCTCCAGACCACAGGGGGTGTTTTAGCCTCTAGGTTTTGTCCTTCTGGTGGTAGAGGCTCCTCACACCATTTGTCGGGTTTCTGCTGCTTGGAAAATCCAACTGCCCTCCAAGCCCCCACTTTTGGAAAGGTTATGGGGGCATTAGTTTCAATCCCCAGGGAGATGGAACTACTCAAACCTAACCCGCTTCAAAAAATTATTGAGAGCTGGGCATGGTGGCGCATGCCTTTAATCCCAGCACTCGGGAGGCAGAGGTAGGAGGATCGCGGAGAGTTCCAGGCCACCCTGAGACTACATAGTGAATTCCAGGTCAGCCTGAGCCAGAGTGAGACCCTACCTCGAAAAACCAAAAAAAAAAAAAAAAATTATTGAGGACTGGAGAGATGGCTTAGTGGTTAAGGCACTTGCCTTGGGGAGGTCTAAGAACTCAGGTTTGATCTCCAGGTCCCACATAAGCCAGATGCGCAAAGGTGATGCAAGCCCAAGGTTGCACATGTGCACTAGGTAGTGCAAGTGTCTCCAGTTTCACTATAATGCCTGAGGCCCTGGCGTGCCAGTTCTCTCTTACTCTCTTAAAAAAAAAAGATATAAAAGTTATTTGAAGCTGGGCGTGGTGGCGCATACCTTCAATCCCAGCACTCAGGAGGCAGAGGTAGGAGGATCACTGTGGGTTCAAAGCCACCCTAAGACTACATAGTGAATTCCAGGTCAGCCTGAGCTAGACCCTACCTCAAAAAACCAAACATAAAAATAATAAATAAATAAAATTTATTTGAGAGAGAGAATGGGCCTGCCAGGGCCTCCTACCACTGCAAATGAACTTCAGACACATCCACCACTACTTTGTGCATCTGGCTTTATGTGGGTACTGGAGACCTGGACCCAAGCCATCAGGCTTTGTAAATAAGCATCTTTCTCCAATCCTTCAAGCTTAACCTATCTCCAAAATAGGAGCTGTAGAAATGCTGTGAGGGCAGTCTTTTAATACTGGGACCTGTGGTCTGATTTGTCCTGTAATAGAGTGAGGCAAGTCTTTGGAAACATGCCTCATTTTCAAGCAGAGGTAAATATGGAGGGCTTTGTGGCCTATATGATATACAAAGGCTCACTTATGTGTTAAGACTCACTCAAAAGAAGCAATATCCATTTTTGTATTCTAGAATTCTTGCCCCACATTTCTCCTGGAAAGATATTAGCAACCTTTCATTGGCTGTCAAACACCTCACTGAAACACTTCTAAAGTTTTTAGTTATTATAACAACTTTACCAAAAAGTTCCCTAAGTATAGCTACTCACATTTAATTGCATCTTCTGATCCCTGACACACATGCAATTCTAACTGTTCCTTTCATAAATAAACTGTTCTATCTCATAAATAAAATTAAAAAAAACAAAACTAAAAGAACTTTTTTTTTTTTTTTGGTTTTTCGAGGTAGGGCATCACTCTGGCCCAGACTGACCTGGAATTCACTATGGAGTCTCAGGGTGGCCTTGAACTCATGGTGATCCTCCTACCTCTGCCTCCCGAGTGCTGGGATTAAAGGCGTGCACCACCACGCCCAGTTTAAAAGAACTTTTTTAAAAGGGAGAGTGAGGGCTGGAGAGATGGTTTAGTGGTTAAGGTGTTTGCCTACAAAGCCAAAGGATCCTGGTTTGACTCTCCAGGACCCATGTAAGCCAGATGCACAAGGGTGCACATGCATCTGGAGTTCATTTGCAGTGGCTGGAGGCCTTGGAGTGCCTATTTTCTCTCTTTCTCAAATAAATTACACACACACACACACACACACACACACACATATATATACACACATACATATGTATATGTATGTATGTATATGTGTATGTGTATATATATAAGCCAGGTATGGTGTTGCATGCCTTTTATCCCAGAATTTGGGAGGCAGAGAGGTAGGAGGATCGCTGTGAGTTTGAGGCCATCCTGAGACTACATAGTAAATTCCAGGTCAACCTGAGCTAGAGTGAGACCCTATCTCCGAAAACAAACAAACAAGCAGACAAAAATAAAAGAAAGAAAGAAAGAAAGAGAAAGAAAAAGTGAGAGATGGTTTAATGGTTAAGGCACTTGCTTGCATGCCTGACAGCTCACGTTCAGTTCTTCAGTACCTACATAAGGCCAGATGCACAAAGTGGTCCATACATCTGGAGATCCTTTGAAGTTGGGGGTGGAGAGGTTCATTCTGTATCACTCACTTTCTCTCTCTCTCTCCCCTTCTCTGCTTGTAAATAATAAATAAGTAAAAGCTTTAAAAAATAAAAATAAATAGAATAGAGGTTAGGGATGGGGATGTAATTTAGTTAATAGAATGGCTGCCTAGCATGCACATTGCCCTGGGTATGATCCTTAGCGCTGCATAAATTAGGCATGGTGGCTGTGGTGGTTTGATTCAGGTGTCCCCCATAAACTTAGGTGTTCTGCTAGGTTCCCAGTTGATGGAAATTTGGGAATTGACACCTCCAGGAGGCAGTGTATTGTTGGGAGTGGGCTTATGGGGATTATAGCCAGCTTCCCCTTGCCAATGTTTGTCACACTCTCTTGTTCCTGTTGTTGTGGAGCTTTCCCTTGAGCCTGTAAGCCAAAATAAACCTCTTTTTTCCCCCTGCAAGCTACTCTTGGTTGGGTGATTCTACCAGCAATGTGAACCTGACCGCAACAGTGGTGCACTCCTGTGATCCCAGTATTTTGAAGGTAGAGGCAAGAAGATCAGGATTTCAAGGTCATCCTTTGCTACAAAGAAAGTTCTAGGCCAGTCTGGGCTATATGAGTTAAAAAAAAAAAAAGTTAAAGTAGAATACAGGCCAATAATTAGAAAAGAAATCAATAACTGCTGTGATTGTTATTATGGCTCACAAACTATTCTTGGCTCTTTGCCCTTTGGTAGTTATATAAGACCATGAGAGTTACTTTGGTCAATAATTTATAAATTGGCATGATTTGATTTATATTAGCTTTAAGAGTCATCTAGCTCTCCCTTTGCCATGACAACCAATTAGATTTCCAAAGTTTACCTGCTCTGCCATCCTAGATTTCAGCCTAACTATAGAGTAGCAGTTAATTTTGAAATACCTTTGTTTTAATCTACAGATTACTGGGCTAGATAGGGAAATTTGACGCAGTTTATCTTGATACTGAAATTAGTGTTCAGTGTTAGTTACTTTTCTCAAAAGCAACTTAGGGAAAAAATGGTCCATTTTGGCTCACAGCTTTATAACTGTTCTTGTGTAGCAAATTCCTGGAAATTAAAGCATCCCTCTAGGAAGGAGGATGAAACTCATGAGACTGAGGAAGGAAACAGCTCACAGGTCTTAGGAAGTTTCTGAAATGTTTAAGAATCACACCTCTCACCAAGGATATAGAAGCAGTTAACAACTGCTGGAGCGAGCAACCCCTCCCCACCACCACCAGTAGAGCTGCCTGCAAGTAGCGCAGTGAGCTCGGAAGATGCAGGTGGGCTTTTTAGTGATGCAGCTGCCTTTGAGTTACCCACATTCCTGTAAGTAACCTCCCAAAAACTCATTGGCTCACCAGGTTAGACTTTGGCATAATTGTTACTTTGGTCTGTTGTCAGGGTGAATGATATTTCTTCATGGGTCCAGGAAAAGCTTAACACTAGGCAGGCCTGGCAGCAGGCAGTTTCGTGGCAGCTGTAGTGTGAGGTTGCTTGCTCACATCTTAGCAGATAAGGAAGCTGAGAACAAGGAGCACAATGCTCCTCAGCACCACCATCCTCATCAGTCTAGGGCCTTAGCTAGTGCTGCCGATGCTGGGGATATACCTCAGTGGATAGGGCACTTGCCTAGCCTGAACAGGCCCTAGGTTCAATCCCAACATTCAGGGGCTGAGGGCAGGAAAATCAGAAGCCCAAGATCATTCGCAGCTACCCATATTCAAGGTCAGCTTGAACTACATGTAAACCTGTCTCAAAAAACAACTAAAAACTGGGCATGCTAGTGCATGCCTTTAATCCCAGCACTCAAGAAGCAGATATAGTCGAGTCACTGTGAGTTTGAGGCCAGCCTGAGACTACATAGTGAATTCCAGGTCAGCTGACTGGCAGAAAATACAAGTTAGAGGGTTCAGGTCTGTTTTGTAGCTGAGAGGCAGTAAATTCTTAGGGACACAATGGGAAATGAAGGGATCATGTTGACAATATCTGAACCTTCTAGAAAACTATATCATTAAAAGTGAGAGGGGCAGGCTGGAGAGATGGCTTAGTGGTTAAGGCACTTAACTGTGAAGCCTAAGGACCCAGGTTCTACTCCCCAGAACCCACATAAAGCCAGATGCACAAGGTGATGCAAGTACACAAGGTTGCACATGCTTACAAGATAGCTCATGCATCTGGAGTTTGATTGTGGTGGCTACAGGCCCTGCCACACCAATCCTCTCGTATTCTATCTCTAATGAATAAAATAAAAAACTAAACTAAAAGAATAAAAAAATATATTGTTATTTATTTATTTGAGATGGGGAGGGAGGAGGTAGAGAGAGAGAGAATGAGTGTTCCAGGGCCTCTAGCCACTGCAAATGAACTCCAGATGCATGTGCCACCATGTTCATCTATCTGACTTACCTGGGACCTAAAGAATCAAACCTGGGTCCTTAGGCTTTACAGGCAAGTGCCTTACCAACTAAGCAATCTCTCAAGCCCCAAATTTATTTTTTTAATGAGAGGGAGCCAGGCGTGGTATTACATGCCTTTAATCCCAGCACTTGGGAAGCAGGGGTAGGAGGATTGCTCTGAGTTCAAGGTCACCATGAGACTACATAGTGAATTCCAGGTCAGCCTGGACTAGAGTGAAACCCTACTGTTGTAGAAATTCTCTGGAAAGATCACTCCAATGTTAGAATGAGTGAAAGTAGAAGAGTTCTTTACTTGGGGGCCAAAAAATTTGAGGTAGCCCTCCAAAGAAGCTTTGGCGGGGATTTTATTTCCATTTTATAGTTTTCATAGCCAAGGGAAGAAGGGTAAAGGAACAAAAATTATATGACAATTTGCATATTAATCATTTCTGCAGACAGGCCACCCTAACAATGAACTCCATTTTACTTTGTTTTAGCCTAAACTGTCTTTCCTTCTTATTAACCCTTTGAGCCCTTTCTGGACAGTTCCTTCTTTGGGGATTTTTTTTTTTTTTTTTTTTTCCGAGGTAGGGTTTCACTCTAGTCTAGGCTGACCTGGAATTCCCTCTGTATTCTCAGGGTGGCCTCGAACTCATGGTGATCTTCCTACCTCTGCCTCCCAAGTGCTGGAAGTTTTTTTTTTTGAGGTAAGATCTTGCTGTTGCCCAGGCTGACCTGGAATTCACTATGTAGTCTCAGGGTGGCCTTGAACTCACAGTGATCCTCCTACCTCTGCCTCCCAAGTGCTAAGATTAAAGGTGTGCAACACCAGACCTGGCTCTTAACCAAGTATTTTATTTATTTATTTATTTATTTATTTATTTTTTGAGGTGGGGTCTCACTCTAGCTCAAATTGACCTGGAATTCACTATGTAGTCTCAGGGTGAGGGTGGCCTCAAACTCACAGAGATCCTCCTACCTCTGCCACCTAATTGCTGGGATTAAAGGTGTGCACCACCATGCCTAGTCCTTCTTTGGGATTTTTCCATCTGCTGACAAAGATAAGTTTAAGCTTCTCAGCAATTAGCTCAGTGAATCAGTTCAACTTTCAGCTTCTTTTCTATCACACCAGCCCAAGTTGCTATTTTTCTGCTAGATTAGGAGAGTTCAAGACTGAAATGGCACCAAGCAGGGACTTGCATCTTTAGAGAATTCTTAGATGCCCAAGTTATTCTCATTCAACATCCATGTGTTGAGTGATAACCATGTATCAAGACCTGCCATGTCTCAACTGTATATTGAGAGGGAAAATAAACACAGTGACCAAAGAAATGAACAAATTACTTCTAATTGGTGACAAATACACATAGAAATCACAGGACTTAGCCGGGCGTGGTGGTGCACACCTTTAATCCCAGCACTCGGAAGGCAGGGTTAGGAGGATTGTTGTGAATTCGAGGCCACTGTGAGACTACTTAGTGAATTCCAGGTCAGTCTGGACCAGAGTGAGAAAAACCTTAAAAAACCAAAAGAAGAAAAAAAGGTAAAATAAATAAAAAATAAGAAGAAATTACAGGACTTGAGAGAGGCTTAGTGAGAAAAGCACTTGTATAAGCATGAGGTCCTGAGTTCAGATTCCCAGCACTCACATAAAGTGCCAGGTGTGGTGGTGTACTTACAATGCCAGCTCAGGGAAGGTAGAAATAGGATCTCTGGGGCCCCCTGGCCTGACAGTGTAGGTGAATAGGTGAGCTCCAGGTTCAGTGAGAGACCCTGTCTCTAAAAACAAGGTGAAGAACAACTAAGGAAGACAAGACACCTAACACTGACCTCTGGCCTCCACATGTACTCACTCACATCATGAACATGCACACACATGCACACGCACACACACCCACACACACACAAATTCCTATCCAATAATGCATGATGGGGTTCTGATTTAGACAGGTGATGAAGGGAGGGCTTTTGGAAAGATTACTCAAGCAGAGACCTGACTGACAAGAAGAGGTCATTGTGCACGGGGGCTGGGACAGAGACCTTCAGGACCAGAAGGATTAAATGAAAAGTGGCGAGAGGGTGTCAGCTGGATAGGAGTTGTGGTCTTGTAAGACCTCCAGGCCCTGAAGAGGCCTTTTATGCTATTGCTCTAAGAATGTTGGAAATGTTGGGACCATGCCCATAATCCCAGCAGTCCAACAGTGAAGGAGGGAGTCTCGAATTTGAGGCCAGCCTGGAATATATGACAAGTACCAGGCCAGCCAGAGAAAGGAAGATCTTGTGCTGAGTAGTTTTAAGAGGGGATGGACTGCTAGGAGTGAAAGAGGCATGGAATGGCCTGCAGATGGGGAAAGAACTTTCTGGGGTCAGAGGGAGAGGCTAATAACACATGATGTTAGCAACATTTCAAATAACTTGCTTTCATCACATACCTTTAATCCTCAGCATGTGGGAGGCAGAGGTAGAAGGGTTGCCATGAATTTGAGGCCAGGCTGGGACTACAGAGTGAGATCCAGGTCAGTCTGGGCTTGAATGAGACCCTACCTTGAAAGAACAACAACAACAAAAACCCACAAGGACCATCAACTAACTTTTTTCTCATAACACCAACTAAAAGGGCAGATACCAGTTGGTCCTAGGATGTGCTGAGACCATCCAGAACATAGCAATTCAGAGGTATTCCTCACTGTTTTCACCAGCATACACGCAACCCTGAGCATCCTTACTAAATTTCCCCACTGTAATGGGGGAGGGATGGAGGCCTGTGTTAGGGTTAGGGCCCTGATATGAACACCTGCAACTACCCCACTAGGTGGCGGTCTGAGTTTCTACTTTGATCCCTCCTTCAGGAGCATTAATTTCTTAATTTGCCTCAAGGGCAATGCCAACCAGGGCTGGTGCTACTGCAGGCAAAACAGGAAGAGCTGGATGAGTGATGGGTCCCGAGGGGTCAGCTTGTTGCAAGGGTGGGGAACGATAAAGAAACTGCAAACTGGGATTCCAAGCTACAGTAGGCCAGAAGCAGTATATTGATTAATATTCAAAGGCTGAGCCCCTAATGCAGTGAGGTATTGCCTTATATTTATTTTAGTCTCTTTGTCTGTCATACATAGTGATATTCATATTCTGATTGGTTACTTTGAACTTGTTAAATGGAATTTACTAAAAAAATAAAATTTTTCTTCCAGTTAAGATGGTGATGTAGGAACCACACCAAAGCAGCCTAAGGGAGAAAAAGCAAAAAAGAAAAAAAAAAGAAAAAGAAAAAAAGCAAGACACACTCTTCTAGTAGTAAGTGAGATGTCTAAGAAAGTACCAGGGCTGGAGAGATAGCTTAGCGGTTAAGCACTTGCCTGTGAAGCCGAAGGACCCTGGTTCGAGGCTCAGTTCCCCAGGTCCCACATTAGCCAGATGCTCAAGGGGGCGCATGCGTCTGGAGTTCGTTTGCAGAGGCTGGAAGCCCTGGTGCGCCCATTCTTTCTCTCTCCCTCTATCTGTCTTTCTCTCTGTGTCTGTCGCGCTCAAATAAATAAATTGTAAAAAAAATTAAAAAAAAATAAAGTACCAGAAGTAGGAGAGATCCAGAGCACCTAGAGCTCCAGTAGCGGTGGCACCAGGTCTGTGTGGCCACAGCCACAAGGCTTGGCCTGAGCCACAGGAAAAGTCAGATGAGGGGATTTTCCACTCACACTGGAGCTCTTTGCAAACTCAAGAAACGTGGAGAACCGCAGCAAGCAATGGTGGAGTAGATCATGAGGTAAAGGATCACATGGATTAGTGGGAGAACTAGAACCACCATCCACAGCCTCCCCTCCCCCACCACCAGTGCAGGTGCCAGCAAACACCAGAGACCTGGGGAAGGGAGATCATAGCACCCAGCACTGGCAACCAGAGCAGTGATCCTAAGACCCAGCCAGCCAACTTGAACTCACAGTGCATAAAAGAGGGACCCAACCAACAGCGCATCATAACTGAGACCAAAATCATCCCTAAAGGTACAAAAATCACATGATCAACTCATTAGATGCACAAAAAGCATTTGACAAAATCCAACATGCCTTCATGATAAAAGTCCTACAGACAGTGGGAATAGAAGGAACATATTTTAACATAACAAAGGCTGTTTATGACAAGCCTACAGCCAACATATTACTAAATGGGGGAAAAAACTTGAAGCTTTTCCACTAAAATCAGGAACAAGACAAGGGTGTCCACTGTCCCCACTTTTATTTAATATAGTACTGGAAGTCTTAGCCATAGCAATAAGACAAGAGATACACATAAAAAGGATACAAATTGGAAAGGAAGAGGTCAAGTTATCATTGTACATGACATGATTCTATACATATAGGACCCTGAAGACTGTGCCAGCAAACTGTTAGAGCTGAGAAACACCTATAGCCATGTAGCAGGATACAAAATTAAGACACAGAAATCAGTAGCTTTCCTATATGCTTACAACAAACACACAGAGGATGAAATCAGAGAATCACTCCCATTCACAATTGCATCAGAAAAAACAATAAAACAAAACAAAACAACAACAACAAAAACACACCACCTTGGAATAGACCTAACTAAGGAAGTGAAGGATCTCTACAATGAAAACTTTAAAACACTAAAGTGAGAAATTACAGAAGACACTAGGAAATGGAAAGGCATCCCTTGTTCTTGGATCAGAAGAATCAATATTGTGAAAATGGCAATCTTACCAAAAGCCATCTACACATTTAATGCAATTCCCATCAAAATCCAATGGCATTCTTCATGGAAATAGAAAAAAACAATCCAAAAATTCATTTGGAAGCACAAAAAGTCTCAAATATCTAAAACAATATTGAGCAACAAAAATAAGGCTGGTGGTATCACCATACCTGATTTTAACCTATACTACAGAGCCATAGTAACAAAAACAGCATGGTACTGGCACAGAAGCAGATCTGTAGATCAATGGAACAGAATAGAGGACTCAGATATAAGTCCACGTAGCTATAGCCACCTGATATGCCATAAAAATGCCAAAAATACTCATTGGAGAAAAGACAGCCTCTTCAGCAAATAGTGCTGTGAAAACTGGATGTGTATCTGTAGAAGGATGAAAATAGATCCTTATCTCTCTCCATGCACAAAAATTAAGTCCAAGTAGATTAAAGACCTTAATATCATACCTGAAACTTTGAAACTGTTAGAGGAAAAAGTAGGGGAAACCCTTCAACATATTGGTCTTGGCAAAGACTTTCTGAATATAACCCCACCTACTCAGGCCATAAAACCACAGATTATCCACTGGGTCCTCATGAAATTATAAAGATTTTGTACTGCAAAGGACACTGTGAATAAAGCAAACAAGCAACCTACAGAATGGGAAAAAATCTTTGCCAGCTATACATCTGATAGAGGGTTGATATCTAGGATATACAAAGAACTCAAAAAATTAAATAAGAAATCAAACAAGCCAATTAAAAAATGGTCTATGGAACTAAATAGAGAGTTCTCAAAAGAAGAAATACAGATGGCATATAAGCATCTAAAAAATGTTCTACATCCCTAGTCATCAGGGAAATGCAGATTAAAACTACATTGAGATTCCATCTCACTCCTGTCAGATTGGCTACCATCATGAAAACAAATGACCATAAATGCTGACGAGGATGCAGAAAAAGAGGAACCCTTCTACAGTGTTGGTGGGAATGAAATCTGGTCCAGCCATTGTGGAAATCTGTGTGGAGGTTCCTAAGACAGCTAAAAATAGATCTACCCTATGATCTAGCTATAGCACTCCTAGGCATATATCCTAAGGACTCATCTCATTACTGTAGAGATACTTGCTCAACCAAGTTTATTGCCGCTCTATTTACAATAGCTGGGAAATGGAACCAGCCTAGATGTCCCTCAACTGATGAGTGGATAATGAAGATATGGCACATTTACACAATGGAGTTCTACTCAGTGGTGAAGAAAGGCTTATACTAAGTGAGGTAAACTAGGCCCAGAAAGCCAAATGTCGCATGTTGATGATTGGACTTCTGTGTGAGTAGGAAAAAAACTTAGTAGCAGAGGCCAGTAAGCTAGAAAGGAGATATAAAGGGAAGAGACAGGGAGGGGGGTACCTAATAGGATGGTATTGTATATATGTAAGTAGAAGAATAGATTAATGGGGGTGAAAAGGCCTAAGTGAGGTCAGGGGAAGAGATTGAGTACATGAAAGGTGGTGGAGGGGGGAGGGTTAATCAAAATCTAAGAGGATATAAATAAGTCACACGGAAATCTACTCTTTTGGATAATGGAACACTATGGAGTTGTAGATTGTTACTAGAAAATTTTCAGTGCAGGGATGGGATAACTACCAGTGAGTTGTTGGCCAGGGAGGTCCCTGATGTCCCCAAAACATTACAGGCCATTGCTAAGGCCCTTGGTTTCCCACCAGGAATCGATGGTAAGACCCTATTGCTGAAGACTCCACATACTTTGGCTTCAAGGTCACTAAAAAACCCTGCAGGAGGTGAGCTGAAAACCTCCTCCATGTAGACCAGCTGTCAAAAATCTGGAAAAAGTCATGCTGCATGCAGTTCAATGGGAGAGAGAGAAATCACCAGTGAAGATACCCAACAGTGGTCACTGCAAGCCTTATATTTTGCCAGCCAGGCCAAATGAGCCAACATGCAATAGTGGCACGTCTGTCATGGTGGAAACTAGCTGCCCTCTAATTGGACTGGAGGCCTGCTCCTTGGGAGGGAATACATCCTTGATACTGAAAACCTACAACAGGGTTAGTCATGAGCCCTAAGGGTGTAACGTCTGCTGCTCTTTGGCTAAATGTATATACTATGCTCATCAAACTTCCCAGTAAGCACTTCTCTTAATTTTCATACCCATATATTAATGCTACTCTCACTTTTTGTACAGAACCTTCTCTTTTCAGATGGCAGTGACCTTGGGATGACTCAGAAGGCATCATGGTGCTGGGAAGAAGTGACAGAGGAGTGCTCAGCACTGCAATATCTCTGTTACACCTTCCAAGGCTCAGGGTCCATTTGGTGGAAGACGTGGCTGAAAGAAGGTAACAGCCAAAGGAAGGGTAGGACTCCTTACAATGTGATCTTCCAGACACAAAATGGCCTGTATATTCATGCCCTCACAGTGCCTGACTCTACCTACACATGACCATCATAATAGGAGGAAAAGATCGTGACATCAAAATAAAAGAGAGGGGCTGGGGAGATGGCTTAGCGGTTAAGCACTTGCCTGTGAAGCCTAAGGACCCTGGTTCGAGGCTTGATTCCCCAGGACCCATGTTAGCCATCTGGGGGTGCACGCATCTGGAGTTCCTTTGCAGTGGCTGGAGGCCCTGGCACGCCCCCCCCCATCTCTTTCTCTCTCTGTCACACTCAAATGAATAAATAAAAATGAACAAAAAAATAAAAAAAAATAAAAGAGACTGATTGAGATGGGGAGAGGATATGATGGAGAGTGGAGTTTAAAAGGGGAATGTGGGTCGAGGGAGG
This sequence comes from Jaculus jaculus, assembly GCF_020740685.1. Lineage (NCBI taxonomy): Eukaryota > Metazoa > Chordata > Mammalia > Rodentia > Dipodidae > Jaculus > Jaculus jaculus. The sequence continues at coordinate 1,154,077 of NC_059109.1, forward strand.
GCATTACCATGGGATATTGTTTATAATCATGGAAGTTGTTAATAAAAAAATAAATTCATTAAAAACAAAACCCAGAATTTATCACCATTGCTTGGGGGTGGGAGAGGCTCAAAGATGCTGATCAGCCTGTTGCAAATGTTTCCTTTCTTTCTTTTTAAAAAATTTCTACAGTTTCTCTGGGGCCCTCTTGTCAGTTTCCTCCCCACCATAGTACAGTAACATATTATTCTAAACTAATGGACACATCTTGGGGTCTAAGGGCACTGCATGCACCCTGACCTGCAGCTGTCTTCTTTATTGTTAGGACTCTTACCAGAAGCTCCCAGGGCCTGGGATGCACCCAAGCCTCTTGAAGACCTTGCCACCAAGGACCCAGAAACCCAAGTCTATAGTTTCTCTCTCTTTCTTTCTTTTCTTTTTCTTTTTAAAAGAATATTATATTCACAGTGATCCTCCTACCTCTGCTTCAAGGTGCACCACCACACCTGTCTTACTTTATCTGTTTAAAAAGCTTTATTTGCAAGCAGTGCATGTGAGTAACTGAGAGAGACAGAGAGAGAGCGAGCGAGCGAGAGAGAGAGAGAGAATGAATATGAACATGAATGGTGTGTCAGGGCTTCCAGTCCCTGCAAAGGTGCTCTAGATGCATGTGCTACTTTGAGCATCTGGCTTTATGTGGGACTGGGGAATTGAACTTGGGTCATTAAGCTCTGCAGGAAAGTGCCTTAACTGCTGAGCAATCTCTCCAGCCCTCTCTTTATTTATTTATAATTTTTTATTGATTTTTTTTTTTTTTTTGATTTTTCGAGGTAGGGTCTCACTCTAGCCCAAACTGACCTGGAATTCACTATGGAGTCTCAGGGTGGCCTTGAACTCATGGTGATCCTCCTACCTCTGCCTCCCAAGTAATGGGATTAAAGGCGTATACCACCATGTCCAGCTTATTAATTTTTTAAAAAGTTTTATTTATTTGAGATACACACACACACACACACACACACACACACACACAGAATGGGTGTGTCAGGGCCTCCAGCCACTGTAGATGAACTCCAGATGCATGTGCCACTTGTGCATCTGGCTTATGTGGGTCCTGGGGAATTGAACCAGGGTCCTTTGGCTTTGTAGGCAAGTGCCTTAACCACTAAGCCATCCCTCCAGCCCCCTCTCTTTATGTTTTTAAAAGTATTTGATAGGCCAGGGAGGCCCCTGCTGCCTCTAAAACATTATAGGCTATTGCCAAGTCCCTTGGTTTCCTGTTGCAGTCCGGTTCGCATTGCTGTTAGAAATCACCCAACCAAGAGCAGCTTCTGGGAAAAAGAGATTTATTTTGACTTACAGGCTTGAGGGGAAGCTTCATGATGGCAGGGGAAAACGATGGCATGAGCAGAGGGTGGACATCACTCCCTGGCCAACATAAGGTGGACTACAGCAACAGGAGGGTGTGCCAAACACTGGCATGGGGAAACTGGCTATAAAGCCCTTAAGCCCGCCCCCAACAATACACTCCCTCCAGGAGGCATTAATTCCCAAATATCCATCAGCTGGAGAGCTAGCATTCACAACACCTAAGTTTATGGGGGACACCTGAATCAAACCACCACATTTCCCATGAGAAAGAGATGGTAAGAACCTATTGCTAAAGACTTCACATGCTTGAGTGGCAAAGTTACTGAGAAATCAAGCTGGTGCTAAATAGAAAACCTTCTCCCTGTAGACCAGCCAACTGAAAGCTGGAAAAAGCTGCACTGTGTGTAGCCTTATGGGAGACAGAAGTCATCAGCAGTGAAAACAGTGGACACTGAAAGCCTCAAGCTTGACCAGACAGGCCAAATGACTGGATGAGTGCAATAGTGGCATGTCTGCTCAGGGGGAAACCAACTTCTCTCTAATTGGACTGAAGACCCACTCTATGGGAGGGAATACATGCCTCCTACTGAAAGCCTAATCAAAAGCCTATGGCAGGGGAGGTCATGAGCCTTAGGGGTATAAAGCCTTCTCTTGTCTAGATAAATTCATATATTACTCTCACCAAACTGCCCTGAAAGCACTACACTTAATGTTCATATTCATATATTGATGCTAATCTCACTTCTGGTTAGAAAAGCTTCTCTTTTCAGATGGTGATGACCACTGGGATGACCCAATAAGCAACAAAGTCCTGAGAAGAAAGGACAGAGGAGTGTCTAGTACTGAAACATCTCACACCCTCCAAGGCTCAGGGTCCATTGCGCAAGAGGTTACGGAAAGAATGTAAGAGCCAAAAGAAGGGTACTGTTCCTTACATACAACTGTCTAGACAGAAATTGGTCTCGATATCCAAGACCTCACAGTGCTTAGTAATACCTACACAAGACACTCATAATAGGAGAAAAAGATGATGACATCAAATTAAAAGACAGACTAATGGATAGAGGGAAGGAATATGACGGAGAGCAGAGTTATGAAGCGGAAAGTGGGGGAGGGAAATACCATGGTTTGTCTGTAAGTATAGAAGTTGTCCATATATATCTATATATCTATCTATATCTATATATTTTATTGAGAGGTAGGAGGGCCGTCATAAGTTTGAGGCCATCCTGAGACTATACAGTGAATTCCAGGTCAGGATGAGCTAGAGTGAGACCGTACCTCAAAAAAAAAAAAAAAAAAAAGAGAGAGATTTTATTTCTTTTCTTATGACAGAGAGAGAGAGAGGGAGGGAGGGGGAGAGAGGGGAGAAAGTGGCAATGGGGGAGATGGGGGTGGTGGCACACACCTCGAATCCCAGTACTTGGGAGGCAGAGATAGGAGGATCCCTGTGAGTTCAAGGCTAGCCTGAGATTACATAGTGAATTTCAGGTCAGCCCTAGGCTAGAATGAGATTCTACCTGAAAAACAAAATAAAGGCTGGAGAGATGGCTTAGGTGTTAAGACACTTGCCTGTGAAGACTAAGGACCTAGATTTGATTTCCCAGGACCCAGGTAAGCCAGATGCACAAGGTGGTGCCGGCATCTGGAGTTCATTTGGTTTGCCCATTCTCTCTCTCTCTCTCTGCCTCTTCCTCATTATACTTCTCTCAAATAAGTAAGTAAATAATAAATTTTAAAAAATCTTAGGGGCTGCAGAGATGGCATAGCAGTTAAGGAGCTTTCCAGTAGAGCCACAGGACCCAGGTTTGATTCTCCAGTGCCCAAGTAAAACCAGATATACGAAGTGGAGCATGCATCTGGAGTTCCTTCGCAGTGGCTAGAGGCCCTAACACAACACACACATTCCTTTACTCAAATAAGTAAAATACTTTTAAAGAAAAACAAAATGAGAGCGCGCACGGGAGAGAATGAATATAGGTACATCAGGGCCTTTTGCCACTGTAAATAAACTCCAGATGCATGCTCCACTTTGTGCAGCTAGCTTGACATGGGTACTGGGGAAACAAACCCAGGCCAGTAGGCTTTGCAATCACTCACTTTTTCTTTTCTTCCTTCTTTCATTCCTCCCCCCATTCCTCCCTTCCTCTCCCTTCTTTCTTTTGACAAGGGTCTCACTCTCGGAAACTTCCTATGCATCCCAGGCTAGTCCCAAACTCGGAGCAATCCTCCTGCCTCAATCTCCCATGGGTTGCTATTACATGTTGGAGACGAGGAGATGAGCCCTGAACAGACCTTTGCCCTGAGATAACCTCTGTCCTGAGCAACTTCTGCCCTGAGCAACTTCCGACCTTTCCTCATCCCCTCACCCTGCCATACCTAACTGATTCTGAAAGGCCCAAGAATTCAGAAGCTCAGAAATACTATCACGCTCCAAAGGGAGCTTAAGCGGGCCACCTGCATACCTCAAACTCCAGGTTTTACTCTCTGTCAGAAACAAGTAAAGAATCCCTCTTCTCATTGTATCAGAGCCCACTCCTAATATAAAACTAGGTAAAAGGGCATGAGATAGCCCTCAAGGATGGGAAATGAGTAATGAAGTGAACCACTTATTTGGTTTCTGTAAATAGCCTGCACCATAAGCCTTAATAGCCCACACTGTAAGCCTTAGTAGCCTACACTGTAAGCCTTAGTAACTCGCACCATAGGCTGTAGCAGCCTGCCTCAGACCACCAAGGTCATAGGAGGCTGATACCATACTCTGTTACCCCTACCTAAGGAATTGCACAAGTGCTGACCTCCAAGGTCACAGGAGACTGATACCACACTCTGCTACTCCCACCCAAGGACCTGCGCAAACGCTGACCACCAAGGTCATAAACTAATTGGCTTAGAAACTATGGGGTGGCACCAACTGACTGGCTAACACCCTGCGGGGCTCCTAATATTAGAAAATGATTGGTCTAAGGCACAGGCTTTGTTAGAAACCCTATAAAAACTACCCCATTCCTGCATTCGGGGCTCTGCAGTCCTCTACCCCTGTGCGGTGTACGACTGTGGGCCCCAGCGCGCTTGGAATAAAATCCTCTTGCAGTTTGCATCAAGACCGCTTCTCGTGAGTGAGTGATTTGGGGTGTCGCCTTATCCGGGCAGAGCGTGGGGACCCCCTGTGGGGTTTTTTTTCCTACAATTCCATCCCCTCACACCGCCACACCCAACTAATTAACATCCTGCCTGGGGACTGCAGAGACGTGAGAACTATACCGTGAATTCTTGGAATAACTGCAAACTGTCCTAGGCCAAAGGCCAAGAAGATTCTGTAACTTTCCACCACCTGCCTCCTCCAGCCCCCCCTTCACCCAAGACCCTAACCCTAACCCTTAAAAAGGCCGCTGTGGCTCAATAAAATTGGACTCTTGACAAGTGTACATTTGCTTGAGTCTCTTCCTCTCTCTCTCTCTCTCTCTCTCTCTCTCTCTCTCTCTCTCATCTTATTTCAGGTTAGGGTCCTCCTCGCCCCCACGAATAACGAGGTCCCGTGGGTCCGGACAATTACAAGTGTAAGTCACAGGCTGAGTAGTTTACAAAAGAGGCAGCATCCGGGCTGGAGAGATGGCTTGGCGGTTAAGCGCTTGCCTGTGAAGCCTAAGGACCCCGGTTCGAGGCTCGGTTCCCCAGGTCCCACGTTAGCCAGATGCACAAGGGGGCGCACGCATCTGGAGTTCGTTTGCAGAGGCTGGAAGCCCTGGCGCGCCCATTCTCTCTCTCTCTCTCCCTCTATCTGTCTTTCTCTCTGTGTCTGTCGCTCTTAAATAAATAAATAAATAAATAAATAAAAAGAGGCAGCATCCTTCCCCACCCCATCCAGTTTAGACCTCACTTTTCTCCTCTGTGAAACAGGGACAGCGCTTGCCTTGTTGAAGGAGATTTTACATAACGTGCCCCACTATGAAATAGTAATTTATTATTTATTTATTATGTGTTTTCGAGATAGGGTCTTGGTCTAGTCCAGGTCTCGAACCCACAGGAATCTCCTACCTCTGCCTCCCAAGTACTGGGATTAAAGGCGTGTTCCACCCACACGGCGGAAATGGTAATTTGGGTAAACAGACTCTTGGAAATACTTGGTCTCTGGTGTCCAGTCGGCACACCAAGGCCGCGGTGAGGGCGGGAGTCCTATTTAAACTGGAACCCCTGCGAGGACGCCACCTCGGGTTCACCCAGGAACTCGGAAGGCCGCGGGGACTCTGGTACCTCAGCCCTACGTACAGATTCCTCGGGGCCTCAGAAGTCGGCGCCCTAAGCGGCCGGGAGCAAAGCTGAGGCGCTAAACCCCCAGGTTTGGCCTGGCGGCTTCCGCCGCCTGCGATTTCACTTTCCTTCCCTCTCCCCCACACCATCCCCCGCCGCTGCCTGGATTCGCCTGGTGACTAGTGACGTAGAGGGATCCGAAGTTGCCATTGGAGGGCGGAGCTCAGCAGGCGCCTATCCCGGAGCTGGACGGGGCGCAATCTCGGCGGAGGGCCCGCGGGGCCGGGAGGCGGAGGGGCCGGACGCGGCGCTGCTGCGCGGGGCGCTCCCACCCGCCGAGGGAGCGGCCGAGCCCGGCTGCGCGGCCCGGAGTGCGGCGCCGGTGAGTGGGGGAGTCGCCGAGGGTTTGGGTGCGGGCGGCAGCCAGGCCCGGGGCAGAGCTGGGCCAGGCCGGCGGCGGAGGGCGCGCGCGGCCCGCCGCCCCTTCTGCTCGCCTGACGGCCTCTCGCCTCTTCCTCGCGGTGTTCTTCGCTTTCCGCGTCCAGCTCGGACTCCATCCTTGCTGGTTCGCACGCACAACCTGAAGTGAGCGTGCCGGGATGACGTTCTGGTTGCTTGGAGCCTTGTAGGTAGGTGGCCAGTCCCGCTTCATGACCCAAGTCAGGTTTCCTTTATATGTATATATAAGAGTAAACCGGTTTAGCCACATAGGCTTGGAGCTGGAGCTGCGTTTTTTCTATGCTAGTTTTCTGTCTATTTAGCCTTAAACAAAAAGTATGTAAATTTGACTTTGTGAAGTAAATGGGGGGGGGGGGGAAACACTTAAAAATTCCCAGTGTATTCCAGATTTTGACTGTGCAACCATTTGTATGTGCCTCAAAAGAGGGAAGAATGACATGCGTTCATGCATGCCTGAACCTCTTGTTTAACTATTAGCTGAAATCATGATCTCTAGTGTATTTTCTTCCAAGTTAAAAAAAAAAAGTCACCTTTTCTAAAACCAGGCTTAAAAAATTGGCATGGGAATGGAAGGGGCTGGAGACATGGCTTAGCAGTTAAGGCGCTTGCCTGCAAAGCCGAAGGACCCAGGTTCAAATTCCCTAGGACCCACGTAAGCCAGATGCACATGGTGGTGCATGTATAATTTTTTTTGTTGTTTGTTTTGGAGGGAGGGTCTCACTCTAGGTCTGGCTGACCTGGAATTCACTATGTAGTCTCAGGGTGGCCTTGAACTCAGTGATCCTTCTACCTCTGCCTCCCTAGTGCTGGGATTAAAGGCGTGCGCCATGGTGCCCAGCAATTTGTCTGTAATTCTTTTGCAGTGTCTGGAGGTCCTGACGCGTCCATTCTTTCTCTCTGCCTCTTTCTCCCTCAAATAAGTAAATAAAAATAAAATTTAAAAATATTTTAATAAATTACTTTTTTTTGAGACAAGCCTAGTGGACTGCCCTTTTTTCCTTCTTTATGAGAGAGAGAGATTGGGAGAGAATTGGTGCCCCAGGGCCTCCAGGCACTGCAATCGAACTTCAGATACAGCTCCTTGTGTGCATGTGTGACCTTGCGCACTTGCATTGTAAGATTCCCGGGGGAGGGGGAATCTTCCGTGGTGGGAGACCCACACCCAAGAACCAAGACTGAGCCACTGGATGCAAAGGCAAGAGGCAGCTTTATTGTTCACACAGGCGCCTGCGGGCACTCCAGTCCTTCGAGAGGCTGAGCGCGCCGGGCAAGGGGAAGGGTCTCTTTTTATAGAGTTAGGGAGAGCAGAAGCAGGTTTACAGAAGCAGAAGCATGATTTCAGTCCCAGCACTGGTTACTGGTTACTTATTAATAGACTTGGAGTCGGTGGGGATCCCTTTTTTTTTGTTTTCTTCTCGGAAACATCCTGACAGGGTTATCTATAATACATTAGGCGGGGTTAATGGTCATGCTATGGTCACAAGGTTGTCTGCCTGTCTGCATCTGGGGGGCTGTTTTGGGCTCCTGGTATTTTTCCATGGGTTTTACAGCATTACTGTGCATCTGGCTTAGTGGGACCTAGAGAGTCAAACATGAGTCCTTAGGCTTTGCAGGCAAGCACCTTAACCGCTAAGCCATCTCTCCAGCCGCCCCCCCCCCCCGCCCTGTTTTTTTTTTCTTTTGGACAGAAGGGGTCTGGCTGTGTTTCTCAAGCTAACCTGAAACTCATGATTGTAGCCAGGTTGGGTTGGAACCAGCTATATCCTTTTGTCACCTGATTATAGGGATTACAAGAGTGGGCCAGCAGCAAGCTTGGCTGAACATTTTTGATTTTATTATTTTAGAAAAGTTTTAGATTTACAGGAAACTTGTAATAGGTTAGAGTTCCCATAGACCTCAGATTGTTTTACCTTTTATTAACATCTTACATATTATTGACCAAGCCCCACAGTATATTAGGTATTTTCTTAAGTACCTTTTCTACATGATCCCATTTGCTTTACCACTTGCACTTAATTGTTATGTTTTCTTGTGCTTCTTTTGGCAGTGGCAGTTTCTTAGACCTTTTTGTTTGTTTGTTTGTCTTAAATATTTTACTTTTATTTATTTGAGAGGGAGGGAGGGAGAGGATGGGTGCCCCAGGGTTTCTGGCCTCTGCAGAAGAACTCCAGATGCTTGTACCTCCTTGTGCATCTGGCTTATGTGGGTCCTGGGAATCAAACCTGGATCCTTAGCCTACCAGGCAAGTGCCTTAACTGCTAAGCCATCTCTCCAGCCCAGTTTCTTAGACTTTTGATGAGCTTGAAAGTTTTGAGAAATACTGGCATAACAATTATCTGAGATAATTGACCTATAAAGAGAAAAGGTTTATTTGGTTCACAGTTTGGAGGTTGCTTTCCATGATCTGGTATGTTGGTTTGTGGTTTAGGCCTGTGGTAAGGCAGCACCTTAAGACCTCCCATTAGTCCCCCACCTTTCAGAGTTTCCACTGTCTCCTCATAGTGTCAGTGCAGAGAGCAATCCTTTGCTGTCGTGACCTTTGGGGTTAATAAGATCTAAGCTATAGTATTTGGACAAGTATTTTATAGGGTGTCCCTGTATCAGAATTGGAATGTCTTTCTCCAAAGAGGAAATGCAAATAGATTTCCATATTCAACACACCACAGCAAGGGTTTCATGCTGTTATCAAGTTTTATGCTTGCTGTTGATTTTCCTCACCTGGCTGAGTGTGTGTCATGTTTCTCTAATGTAAAGTAATGTACTGTATTTTTCTTCCTTTGTATGCTATATTCTTTAGAGGGAAGTCACTACACCGAAGAAGTAGGAAGTTATGTTTTTCTGCTTTGAGGACAAGTATCTCCATATATTATTATTTTTTTATTTTTTATTTTTATTTTTTGGTTTTTCAAGGTAGGGTTTCACTCTAGCCCAGGCTGACCTGAAGTTCACTATGGAGTCTCAGGGTGGCCTTGAACTCACAGTGATCCTCCTACCTCTGCCTCCCAAGTGCTAGTATTAAAGGCATGTGTCACCATACCTGGCTTCCATACATTATTTAAAAAATATGTTTTTACTTATTTAATACAAGCAGAGAGAGGTAGAAGACAGAGAGAGAATGGGCATGTCAGATCCTCCAGCCCCTGCAAACGAACTCCAGACATGTGCTACTGTGCATCTGACTTTACATGGTCACTGGGGAATTGAACCCTAGGCTTTTCAGGCAAGTGCCCCAGATGCTGAGCCATCTCTCTGACCCCATTCATACATTATTTGAAATGATTCTGCATTGGAGACTTGTTTTCTACATTAATTTATGCAGTCATTTATACCACTATGGTTTTACACATACTTACTTTATATTTTGGATTATAATACAATACTGCTTTACTTTGTTGTTCAACTTGGTACAGATTTTGCCATTGGAAGCTCTTTCCATTTGGTTCTGTGGCTTTCCTATTTTAACAATGTTTTTTGGTCATGCACACAATTTTATTTATGTGATCTCTTGAACTTCAAACAAGATGGTAAACTTTGTAACACATTTTCCTCTTGTTATGAAGTAAGGAAATAGGCCCTGGGGGTAGTGAGTGATTTCTTAAAAATATATTTATTTATTTGAGAGAGAGAATGGGCATGCCAGGGCTGCTAGCTGCTGCAAATGAACTCCAGATGCATGTGCCACCTTGTACATCTGGCTTACGTGGGTTACTGGGGAATTGAACCTGGGTCCTTTGGCTTTTCAGGCAAGCACCTTAACTTCTAAACTCCAGCTGGTGAATGACTTTTTAGATGTCACTTTACGCAAGAGATCTGACACCATGTTGCAGACCTTAAGGTAGAACCTTTGAATTAAGGCTTCTTAGGATGACTTCTGACTTCCACTCCCAGGATCAGAACAGAAAATACATGAGAAGTGTGTAGAGAACCAAGATTAATTTGACTGGCATCAAGGATGAAATAGAACTTGCTAGGTTGATGAAATGAAATGTTGGACCTTTTCTCTAAATTTTGAGAGAGAGAGAGAGAGACAGACAGACAAAGGCAGGCAGACTGTGTAGGGAGGCCAGGAAGATCTAAGGGAATGTGACAATGAATGTCTTAGTACTCAGAGCCTGCTACTAATGCAAACTTGTGAAATGGGAATCTGTGAAAGGTGGGGAAAGGGAAGATAGTTGGACCCTGAGCCATGGATAACATTTTCAATATGTTGGGCCAGATACTGGAGATAAAAAGATTAGTGAGGCATGACTTATTTTTGTAAGTTCATACATGCATCTTTGTATGTGTTCATGTATATGTGTGTGTGCAAGTATGTTTGTGTGCATGTATGCATCTCAAGTGTCACTCCTCAGGGTACAGTCCACCTCTTTTTTCTTTTTAGGTAGGGTCTCACTTTAGCTCAGGCTGACCTGGAACTCACTATGTAGACTCAGGGTGGCCTCGAACTCACAGCGATCCTCCTACCTCTGCCTCCCAAGAGCTGGGATTAAAGGTGTGCGCCACCACGCCCAGCTCCCACCTCTTTTTTGATCTAGGTAGGGCTTACTGGCCTGGAGCTCACCAGTTAGGCTGGACTGGCTGGCTATTGAAATGCAGGTATCCACCTGTCTCCACCTCCTCAGCTCTAGGATTACAGGGCACACTACCATGCCCTGCATTTTTGCAGGGGTATGGGGAATTGAAATTGTGCTGATACTTGCAAAGCAAGCACTTTACCAATTGAGCTATCTTCCCACCTCCCAGCATGACTCTTGCGTTTACATTCTAGTTTGGTGAGAAAATCAAAACAAAACAAAAATGAATTAGGAATCAGTGTGAGCAGTGTGATAGTATTATTATAGAAATATAGAACTGGGGGAGGACACAGGAAGGACCTCACAGATAGGAAACATGCCTATTCAAGGCTGAACTGAGGGAACAGCATGTACAAGGTCAGGGGAGGAGTGTAGGGAGGTAAAGAAGGAACTATCTTCCCTACATACCTAGCTGCAGAGTACTAGGTGGGATGAGACAGAGCTTATGGGTTGTTTGAGTAAATTGGGGCCGGATTTTGGGGTGTGTGTGTTTGTGTGTGTGCATATATATATATATTTTCATACAGTTTTGACCTCAGGTCTTTTGAAGTAGAATAACAGGGTGAGATCCATGCTAGAAAGATGATTCCTGCAGCACACTGTAGGAGAGGCCAGTCCTCACTAAATATTGTCACTTTGGAAACAGCTAGACCTCTTCTAGTCAAGTTGAGATGCGTCTGTTTGTCTGCATGTGGTAGCACATGTGTGCAGACAGGATAATAGGAGCAGTGTTTATAATGGTGCCAAATGGAAATAATCCAGATGCCATCAGAACCAGACAGCATTAAAGAATTGTTACAGAGCAGCAATGAAAATTAGCAAAACATGTGCAGTCACATGAATTATCAACGACATCATCATTATGGAAGTCAAAAAGAAACCCAAGCAGAAAAATGTGCAATATGACTCCAATCTTTTTTTTTTTTTAACTCCATTCTTTTGAGCCTGCAAACAAGAAAACATACACATATGCATAAACAGATATGTAGCACACACACACACACTCAGTTTATGGATGAAAACCTAGGTCTAAAACTGAAGGGAGAGTGATTGTTAGATTTGGGGGTTGCACTGAGACAAGCATAGTTTTTTGGGTTTGAGACTTTATTTATTTAATTATTTATTTTTGGCTTTTCGAGGTAGGGTTTTACTCTAGCTTAGACCAAGTGCTGGGATTAAAGAGATGCACCACCACACCTGGCTGAGACTTTATCTTTTTTTTTTTTTTTTCCCTCCCCAGATAGGGTCTTGCTCTAGCCCAGGCTGACCTGGATGGAATTCACTCTGTAGTCTCAGGGTGGCCTCAAACTCATGGCAATCCTCCCACCTCTGCCTCCTGTATTCTGGGATCAAAGGTGTCCACCACCGGCTTTGGGTTTGAGACTTTATTCTAATGGGAAAGAGAAAGAAGGAGATAGAGAAGAGAGGGTTGTGTGCATGTCCCTGCAACCAGAAAGCCAGAAGAGAATGAGAAAAGGTTTTATGGGAGGAGGGAAACTGCTGTGCCAGGCAGGGGCCTTAAGTCATATGCTGAGGTAGGGCTGGAGGAGGAAGGTGGTACCCTCCCTTTCAGCCTAGAGGTACCCTTCAGTTATGATAATGGAGATAGTTCCAAAATCCCAGGCCTAGTTAGAGCGTTGCCAGGTGGGAGGAGAGGAAGAGGGGACTAGGTAGAGAGCTCTGGGACTCTTACAGTGATTACCACCTTTGTAATTAATTCCCTCAAAACATTTTTCTCTCCTGATTTTATACATTCCCAGGGCCAAACTTCATGACCTGCTGGAAACATGCAGCCTGATGTTCCAGTTAAGTCTAGAAAGAGTCTCCAGAGGAGGTGGCGCTCATCTGAACTCAAGCTGAAAAAGTGTAGGTTAAGTGGGAAGAGTTAGTGTCAAGGTGGAGGAAACAATGTTTGGAGAGGTGCAGACATGGAAGGGTTTAGCACTTTAAGGCCTAGGAAGGGCTTTGGCTTATCTTTGAGATGAGGTTGTTTTGGAAGGGGAAGTGGCCAGAAGTGAGCTGAATTGGCTGGACTTGGGTTATCTCGGTGTCCAGGGGAAGGGAAGGGGAAAGAGTCTTGACTTAATCCTTGGGATACCAGAAAGCCATTTAGGGGTTCTAGTTAGGGTTGTTTACCTGACCACATTGGCACTTTATGCTCAGCTCATTATGTGTGAGGGACAGTAGGAAGGCCAGAGTAACTAGAGCACTGTCCACAGAGGAGAGCCGAGGCTTAAAAGGAGAAATTCTTGAGGGTCTACAAATCCCACTGTTTTGCCAGATGTAACTAGATGTGAGCTCAATTCCTGACACTTAGTACCTGTTACTGATTGGATGATTTGTAATACCCTCTTAGTCAGTGCCTTCCAAGGTTGTTAAGATAAAGTCCTGCATTCTTTTATCTGGCTGTGCTGGATCTGAGAGCAGCTTGGTACAAAAGCAGGGGAGGAGAGTGAGGAGGACAGGAAGGGGGTTATTTTATCATTATGGTTTTGTGACAAGGTCTTTGTAGCCCAGGCTGATCTTGAATTTGTGTCACGTCTCCCTGCCCTTTCCAGGTGCTGCAATTACAAATGTATGCCACCACACCTGGCTGTATTTTAGAATTCTTTATGTGACCCCAATCTTGCATATAATCTGTTTCTAATTTTTCCATCCTCTGCTCAATCCCTGACAGTCTGCCCATGCATCCTATTCTGCACCTCACCTTTGGTCAGTCCTCAGTTCCCCACTCACCACCACCCTTTCTTTTGAGGCCTGTCAGATTCCTCAGTTTTCCAAATCTCTCCATCACACCACTGATGAGGGCACCAAAGGGCAGCAGTGGAAAGTGGAAGGAGCCCCAGCCTGGGATGTGCCTCTCTCACCAGCTCTGCTATTTGGCAAACCAAGCCAGAGCTCTGACCCTCACTTTCTCTGTCTGCAAATAATCTTTTACCAAGTGAGTCCCAGTGCTCACTGGAGATTATAATCATCTGTATTTTTTTTGTTTTTTCAAGGTAGGGTCTCGTTCTAGTCCAGGCTGAGCTGGAATTCACTTTGTAATTTCAGGCTGTCTTCAAACACACAGCAATCCTTCTACCTCTGCCTCCCCAGTGCTGGGATTCAAGGTGTGTGCCACCATGCCTGGCTTATGTGGGGAGTTTTTCTTTTTTTCTTTAATTTTTAAATTTTTATTAACATTTTCCATGATTATAAAAAAAAATCCCATGGTAATTCCCTCCCTCCCTCCTGACACTTTCCCCTTTGAAATTCCATTCTCCATCATATTACCTCCCCATCTCAATCATTGTACTTACATATATACAATATCAACCTATTAAGTACCCTCCTCCCTTCCTTTCTCTTCCCTTTATGTCTCCTTTTTAACTTACTGGCCTCTGCTACCAAGTATTTTTCTTCTCACGCAGAAGCCCAATCATCTGTAGCTAGGATCCACATATGAGAGAGAACATGTGGCACTTGGCTTTCTGGGCCTGGGAGTTTTTCTTTACTATTTGTAACCCAAAACCTGGCCCACCACTTGCCAGGTGTGGGGTACTCAACAGAGGACTCTGAGGCAGACAATTTCTTGGATCCAAGACCCACCCCCCCGAGGTAGGATCTCACTCTAGCTCAGGCTGACCTGGAATTCACTGTGTAATCTCAGGGTGGCCTTGAACTCATGGCAGTTCTCCTACTTCTGCCTCCCAAGTACTGGGATTAAAGGCATGTGCCACCATGCCCAGCTGGACCCAAAATTTTATTCAATGCCAGTGAGAAAGTGCTAGGGTTCAGAACAGAAGGGGAAAGGGACTACAAACCAGGAGTCAAGAGGAAAGGGACAGCGCAAGCTGGAAGGGGACTCTGAACAGGAACCAAACTTGAACCTGGAGCAAAGTGGCAGGTAAAAGGATAGAAGGAAATTCTGGATTGTCTAACAGAAGGAAAGAAGTTTTTTTTGTTTATTTTTATTTTTTGGTTTTTTGAGGTAGGGTCTTACTCTAGCCCATGCTGACCTGGAATTCACTATGGAGTCTCAGGCTGGTCTTGAACTCACGGCAATCCTCCTACCTCTGCCTCCCCAGTACTGGGATTAAAGGTGTGTGCCACCACGCCCGGCTCGTTTTTTTTTTTTTTAATGTAGTAAAATTTTTTTTTTTTTAGCTGAGCTAATATATATATATATAATTTTATTTTTATTTTTGTTTTTTTGAGGTAGGGTCTCATTCTAGCTCAGGCTGATGTGGAATTCACTATGTAGTCTCAGGGTGACCTCAAACTCACAGCAATCCTCATATTTCTACCTCCCAAATGCTGGGATTAAAGGTGTGCACCACCATGCCCGGCTTAAAAGGTTATTTTTAACTATTCATTTATTTATTTGAGAGTGAGAGAAAATATGAATGGGTGTGCCAAATCCTCCTGCCACTGCAAACAAACTATAGACCTATGTACCACTTTGTGCATCTGGCTTTATGTGGATACTGGGGAATCAAACCCTGGCCACCAGGCTTTGCAAACAGGTCCTTGAGCTATCTATCTGGTCCTTAAATTCTTTGAAATCTCAGTTACCCTAGCAGGAGGTAACGTCAGAGTCCTAGGTCTAGTTGGAGCATGGCCTTAGGGGGAGGCTGAAAGGAGGGGAGATGGTAGAGAGCTCTGAGGCTTACAACCTCAAGATCTTCACATTCAGTTGGTTTGGGTATTGAAGCCGCCTCAGGTGATTCTTGGATGAGCCATCCTGCTGGATGATACAGTGTTCCTTCTTATATTCTCTGGTGCAGGGCATCAGACCACTCTTGAACATATCAGTATTAGGTAGATTTCCAAGCACAAACACAGGGGCCTCCTAGTTTTCTCTCAATTCAGGCTGCCCGGCAGATCAGATGCAGGACAAGGACATTTTTTAAGAAAAATATTTGTTTATTTGTAAGTAGAGATAGAGAGGAGTCACATGGAGAATGGGCATGCCAGGACCTCGAGCCACTGCAAATGAACTCCAGATGCATGTATCACTTTGTACATCTAGCTTTACTTAGGTACTGGGGACTCAAACCCCGGTCATTAGGCTTTGCAGGCAAATTCCGAAACAGCTGAGTCATCTCTTCAGCCCACTTTTTTTTTTTTCCCCGAGGTAGGCTCTTACTCTAGCCCAGGCTGACCTGGAATTCACTATGGAGTCTCAAGGTAGCCTTGAACTTGCAGCAATCCTCCTCCTTCTGCTTGCTAGTGCTGGGATTAAAGGTGTGTGCCACCACACCCAGCTTTACAGCCTACCCTTTTAAAAAATATATTTTTTTTAATTTGCAAACAGAGAGAGATGGAAGACAGACAGACACAGAGAATGGGAAAACAGGTTTTTTTTTTTTTTTTTTTGAGGTAGGGTTCCACTTTAGCCCAGGCTGACCTCGAACTCTCAGTGTTCCTCTCTGCCTCCTGAGTGTTGAGATTAAAAGCAAGCACCACCTCACCTCTGACAAGGGCATTTTAAAGCCTAGTCTCATTAGCCTCCCAGCTGGCAGCTCCCTCTGAGCCATATAGGAATTTCTGCTGTGAAGTTCTGGCCAGAACCTGGCTTGATGGTGCATGTGCCCTGCACTGTCTTCAGAGCACCACTGTGGCTTGGTCTGTGGGAGAAAATAAGATTCACATAGGATCACATGGGTACTGTGGTGGTTTGAGTCAGGTGTCTCCAGTAAACTTAGGTGTTTGGAATGCTAGATTCCCAGCTGATGGCAATTTGGGAATTAAAGCCTCCTGGGGGCAGTGTATTGTTGGGGGCGAGCTTATGGATGTTATAGCCAGTTTCTATAGCCAGTTTCTTCTTGCCAGTGTTTGGCACACTCTCCTGTAGCTGTTGTCTACCTGATGTTGGCAACGAGGTGATGTCCACCGTCTGCTCATACCATTGCTTTCCCCTGCCATCATGAAGCTTCCCCTTGAGTCTATAAGCCAGAATAAGCCCCCCCCCCCAAAGTGTTCTTGGTAGGGTGTTTTCTTCTAGCAATGTGAACCAGACTGCAACAGGCACTGTCTGGTCACAAGGATCTCATGCCACAGTTATGTGTCCAGTCCATAGCTATAACCAACCTATTGTGTGGTGTTTTTTTTCCTCTGGGCTCAATATGCCATCTTGAAGTTAATAATGCTTAGGCTTGGTAGCTATGACAACATTTTAGCAGAACAATACTATGATACCAGATCCATGGTAATAGAGTTATTATTGACAAGACCCTAGTAGATGAAAGAGGGGCGGGGTCACAAGGCCCTCACCTGGGATTGTAGCAATTGTTCCCTCCTGCCCTCCCCCCCCCAAGCTATAAGTGTTCTTGGGAGAAGCTAGATTAATAGGAGGTAGAAGGCTAACTAGAAGGGGGCTCCAGGAGGGCACCATCCAGGATGGGATGGGACTTGGTGATGTAGCTGCCTTTGAGTAACCCATGCTCCTATAAGTAACCCTAGTAAACTTATTTGCTCACCAAAATTAGATTTTGGTGCAATCATGCTTTGGTCTGTCTGCCTTTTCTTGGGTGATTAGCGAATTTGTTTGGGTCTCAACAGGGAAAAAGTTTCAGATGTGCAGCTGTTTCTCTAGCTCACATAGCCAGATCACCTTTTTTTTTTTTCGTGGTAGGGTCTCACTAGTTGAGGTTGACCTGGAATTCATTATGTAGTCTCAGGGTAGCCTTGAACTCTCGGTGATCCTCCTACCTCTGCCTCCCAAGTGCTGGGATTAAAGGCGTGTGCCACCATACCTGGCACTTTTTAAAATTCATATTTATTTGAGAATGAGAGAGACAGAGAGGGAGAGAGAATGGGTGTGCCAGGGCCTCTAGCTGCTGCAAACAAACTCCAGATGCATGCGCCACCTTGTGCATCTGGCTTATGTAGGTCCTGGGGAATCCAGCCTGGGTTCTTTGGCTTTGCAGGCAAGTGCCTTAACCTCTAAGCCATCTCTCCAGTCCCAGAGAGAATTTTCTTATTTAAATTTTTTTTTGTTTATTTTTATTTATTTATTTGAGAGTGACAGAGAGAAAGAGGGAGGGAGGGAGAATGGGCGCGCCAGGGCTTCCAGCCACTGCAAATGAACTCCAGACACGTGCACCCTCTTGTGCATCTGGCTAACGTGAGTCCTGGGGAATCGAGCCTACGGAATCCTTAGGCTTCACAGGCAAGCACTGAACTGCTAAGCCATCTCTCTAGCTTGAGTTTTCTTATTTTAAATTAAGAAATGGGCCTCAATTTGGGCCTTGTGCTCTCTTCAGTGGGGTTCCCATGGTGCATGAACCCCAGGCTAAGTGTCACAGCTAGAGTCGAAGCATAGGGCCAGAGTTCAGACCCTTTCCCTCTAGAGTTGGGCAGGGCAGGGTGAGCACAGGATTGTAAGCATCTGCCCAGTGCAGACGTTCACAGTGTAACACTTGGCAGCTAGTGTTTGTAGCTCACAGTGATTCTCACAACCAAGCATGCCCAGCATCCACTGTGCCGCTAGAAACTAGTGTCACTTCCTGCCAATCTGACACATGCAAGGTAGGTGTTTATGAGAGTCTCATCTTAAGAGAAAGGTAGATTGGGGAGAAAGGGGAGCTCAGCAAAGGATAATGAGTGTCTGTCCAGTTCTGTCTGAGTAGGGTGCCAGGACATCCCAGGCCTTGTCTTTTGGAATGCCTTCTTGGTTCTGCAGAATTGCAGGTGGTTCCTGACTTAATGAAGGAACAGGGCACATCCCACCTCTGTACCAGGGCAGGGTGTATGCCTTCAGACACAGGGTAATTCATGAATTGTCACCTTTGGGGTTCAGATCATTTATTTGAATAAGGTAATGAGGGTTGTTTTGTGATACAATTTTCAGGAAAACAGTTGTTGCCATCTATCATATTCTGCCGTGACTGCTCACAAGACATTGGGCCTGTGGACATTTCCTCCACAGAAGGAAGATTGAAGAGGGTCACTAGGCGCTCACCTGAGAAGTGTGTAGTGAAGCATGAGGTCTTCTGTCCTCAGGGAGACTGTATAGGGCAGAAGATCAAGGGTCAGGGAGCTCCAGCTATGAGGTTGTTATCCAAGCTGGGATGAGACTTTTCAATGACTGTTTTGTGGTCTTCATATTCCTGTAAGTAACCCCTTGGCCATGCTCTGTAAGGAAGCCCAGTAAACTCACTGGTTTGCCAGGGGTGAACTTTGGTGGAATTGGACTTTAGTTTGTTGGGGGTACCCTGCATAGAGAGCAAGCACTTATTGGGGTGGACTGCTGTTTCCTGAGGACTTGCCAGGCTCTGCCTTGCTATGGTTTCTGTCTGCCTAAGAGCCAGGAATGGAGGAGGGGAGAATAATGGATTTACCCCTTATTGTAGAAGCCAGTAGAGATAATCACAGAGTGTGCTGCAGGTATAAATGATAAAAGGGCAGAATCATAGAAAAACATGGTAGGTTGGGGAAGGGTTTTTTAAAGTGTGGCATAGTGGCACAGGTTTATAATCCCAGTACTGGGGAGGCTGAGGCAGGAGGATTGAGAGTTTGAGGCCAACCTAGGCTATGTAGTGAGATTATGTCACATAAAAAACCAACAAAAAACCTTTTTGGCAAGGGTGGACTTGCTCTGGCTGTGGAAGAAGTGATGGTAGGGAAAGGTGGAGCCCTTCTGGGAACCCTTCTGCTTTGCCCATCTCTCTTTCTCTCTCTCTTTTTTTTGTTTTTGCTCACCTCTTGCATTCCGCTCCATTTGCTCTGATTCTGCAGTCTTGAGTGTGCCCTTCCATCACTGAAAAATGACAACTGCTCCACCAGGAATACTTCATGCTCATTTGTGATAATGAAGGCCAGGGTGCTTTCAGTCAGTATCAGCAGAATTCATGCCTCTTTCCTTTGTCAGCGCTACAAAGTTTACCACACCTTCCATATAGATGGGTTCATCTGAGAATCCTGACAACAGAGCTCAGGTCTTACTCATTTTACAGTGGGCTGTGGCAGGGGAAAGTGTGGGACAGATTGGGCTCAGATGTTGGCTCCAGGCACTGCTACCTGTTCATGTGCCCTTTGGCAAGTTGGTTCACCTGCTGAGTCTCAGTTTCCTCACAAGAGGATCCTGAGCATCCTCAAGTTGTATAAATGGAAAATAGCGTTAGGTGATGTTAGTCATCT
Organism: Jaculus jaculus; assembly: GCF_020740685.1. Classification (NCBI taxonomy): domain Eukaryota; kingdom Metazoa; phylum Chordata; class Mammalia; order Rodentia; family Dipodidae; genus Jaculus; species Jaculus jaculus. Next base: position 1,173,834 of record NC_059109.1, read on the forward strand.
GATTATTGGATTCTAGAACCAAAATTTGAGCTTGGATTGCTCAAGCTGTGAATTTACAGCTCAGATCTCTGAGTACTCAGCAGTGTTTTTTTTTTTTTTTAAGGTTTAGAGAAACTTTGCATTTATTTTATTTATTTGCAAGCAGAAAGAGAGGGGCGGGTTGAGAATATGGGTGTGCCAGGGCTTCTAGCCGCTGCAAACAACTCCAGATGCATGCACTACTTTGTGCATTTGGCTGTATGTGAGTATTAGTAAATAGAACCTGGGTCATTAGGCTTTGCAGCTGAGCATCTTAACTGCTGAGCCATCTCTCCAGCCTTGCTTTATATGTGTGTGTGTGTGTGTGTGTGTGTGTGTGTATGTATCTATCTATCTATCTACTCTATTTGTTTGTAAACAGAGAGAGGGAGGAGGTCTCTTACCACTACAAACAAACTCCAGATGCATGTGCTACTTTGTGCATCTGGCTTTATGTGGGTACTGGGAAATCGAACTTGGGCTTTCGGGCTGTATAAGCAAGAGCCTTTAACCACTTAGCCATCTCTCTAGCCTGTTTTAAGAATGTGACAGAAAGGCTGGGGGTGGTGGTGCAGGCCTTTAATCCCAGCTGAGGTAGGAGGATTGCCATGAGTTTGAGGCCAGCCTGGAGCTACAAAGTGAATTCCAGGTCAGCCTGAGCTACAGTGAGATCTTGCCTTGAAAAACACATAGTGACAGAAAAATCCCTGAGTCCCTTTCTTTCTCCCAGATTTATCTTTTTGTATTGTTTTGCTGAACCATTTCAAATTGTATTGTAGCCAAGAAGCTCTAAATACTGCAACATCCATGGCTGAAAAATATTTTCATACATATTCTCAGTAAATGACATTAGAATTGTTTGTATCTAATTCATATTTATCCTGGTAGTCTCTTAATTAGGGCCTATAGCTCTTTTAAAACCAAGAGGATCCAGGTTTATATTTTGCACTTGATTGTTGTTACCCATCTATGGAGTTAATGTCTTTTTTTTTTTTTTTTTTTGAGGCAGGGTTTTAACTCTAGCCCAGCTTGGCCTTTGAACTGCTAGTACTCTTTCATCTTCAGCATTCTGAGTTTTGGGATTACAGGCATGAGCCACCTCTAGCAAGTTTTCTGTCTCTATCCCCCCTTGTTAACTGGGATTATAGCCATGTGTAGTTTTAGGTCAGTGTGAGGATCAAACTGAGGTCCTGATAGTTGTGTAGCAATCTTGTTTATTGAGCCATCTTCCCAGCCTTGCAGTGTTTTGTTTATCTATTTTTTAAATCCCCCATGTCTTATAAATAGAAGTTAGATCTAAAGGCTTGATTAGGTTTATTCAAGTCAAAGCTGCTTAAGCAAGAAAACTTCGTAAGTGATGCTGGGTCACCCCGTGGTGCCTTACCAGGAAACCTGTGCCTCTTTGCCCTTCTTCAGAGAAGCTGAGCTCTTTGTAGGAAATTAGGAATTCCTATTCCCAAAGATAGCTCTGTCTTCCTAAAACAAAACTGATTGGGTTTTGAACTTCAAGGCCATTAAGTAAGATGGCATGGAAAGGGGCTTCAGTGCCCACAGGCACCCCTAGTGTTATTTCCTTTTCCTGTTCAAATCCTTCACAGTGTGTTGTAGCAGAGGATGCCAGGTCAGCCTTATTCCTCAAAAGCAAAACCAGAGAATCAGGAATGTTAGCTCCTTGGACATTTCTGCCAACATTCTGGGGACTTGAGATTACTTTCATTTGCAAGTTAAATGTCATACATGTATTTTCTACACATTACTTTTTTTGAAATCACATGTACCTAAACCCATGATTGTTTTGCTTGAAATTTATTGTCAGGAATATAATAGTCCCTTACATTTGTATAATGCTTTCACTGTGCTCAGAGTCTCATGTATTATTGTGTTAGATCCTTAGGGAATCATTGTTGTTTTCCTGTTTTGTTTTCTCTTTGGTCTTGTAGACTGGGGTTTTGTTTCTGTGCCATTAATGTCACTTGGCAGAAGGTGCTGAACTATGCTGACGGACTTCTACTGTGCATATTAGTTCTAGTGTTGATGTACTTGTGGTTCTGACTAAAGCGCCCTAGCATTGCAGTTGCCACTACAACTGTTGGTTACCTTTTCTGCATCCTTGGCAGCCTCCTTACCCCATCCTTGTTTTCCATTACCTGGAGCACATGTGGCTAATTGCTTACTGTGCTCTTGCCTCTTGCAGTTTCAACTCTGATTTCAAGTGGATAGAGGAACAAAGGAACTGGATTCTCTCCTACTAGAATTCCTTCTGTGTATTAGGCCTGGATGTAGTACTTTGAGCATAATTCTTCCATATATCGTGCTTAGAAATCCCTGGAGGTATCACTCCCATTTAAAAAAAATATTTTGTACTCTCCCATTTTACTGATAAATTGAAGCTTAAATTACTCAGATGACTTCTTTGCTGTCCCAGTCAGGGACAGGAGGCAGCTAGCTATTGGGTCACCTGTACTTAGCCCCAGGGCTGCAGTGTGCCAGGTCTACAAGTTGACAGGAGCTTCTTTCTGGGCTGAGCCTTCATGCTCCTTCAAAGGGTGGTCCCTTCTACAGGCCAGTGAGCCTTAGCCATAGCTGCAGAGGATTCCTCTTGCACTAGTTTCCCCGGTGTGCTCAGCCGAGACAGGCCACTCTTATTAGTAGCAGAACCACTGCACCATCTTGAAGGAGTCTTAGACACTCTGGTCATCTGAGTGTAGATAGAGTCTAGCTTACCAGGATGAGTATACTGAGCTCAAACTACAGAACCGTCCAGGCCAGTACTCCCTAAAAGTGACTTTGTGCATGATGCGTGTGTGTGTGTGTGTGGGGGGGGGTTGTCACATACAAGACAAATGCCTCTTTTTACTTTATTTTGAAACAAGGTCTCATTCACCTATCTGGACTAGCTTTGAACTCACTCTGCAACCAGGCTGGTCTTGAATTTACAGTCCCCCTGCCTCAGCCTCCTAGGTTGCTACCTAGGTTTCTTTGATGCTTTCTGAGTTTTGGTAAACAACCTTGGTGCTCTTAGTCCTTTATACTTGAAGCCTAGGTCAGGACCTAGTAGGTTGATGTGCATCTTGTTCCATTATGACTATTTCCAGCAGGTAGTGATGGATCGTTCCAGTATTATTGGTGCACTGGGGCACTTTCTTTTCTTTTCAAGGGAGGGTTTCACTCTAGCCCAGGCTGACCTGGAATTCAATATGTAGTCTCAGAGTGGCCTTGAACTCACAGTGCTCCTCTTACCTCTGCCTCCTGAGTGATGGGATTAAAGGTGTGTGCCACCGTGCTGGGCATTTTCTTGACAGATAGAAATGGTCTTGAGGCAGGACTATAACACTGGACCCAGCTTTCTCATCTTTAAAGTTAGGGGATTGGCCTAGGTTGGTCAAATTCCTTTGCTGTAACATTGTATGTGTCTTGTAGGAGTGGTGGTGTCCCTTTACAGTGCTGAAGCTGGCAGCCCTGTGACTGGGTGCCACTCCTACTCCATTGTTGAGCCTGTCCTTGACTCCAGGTCTGGTCTCTCAGGAGAGAAGCCTCACCAGGGAACAGAGACCCCTGAACTAAGGCGCCATGGCTACATCAGCCCCCCTGCGGAGCCTGGAAGAGGAAGTGACCTGCTCCATCTGCCTTGATTACCTGCGAGACCCTGTGACCATCGACTGTGGCCATGTGTTCTGCCGCAGCTGCACAGGTGACATCCGTCCTATCTCAGGGAGTCGCCCTGTATGCCCACTCTGCAAGAAGCCTTTTAAGAAGGAGAACATCCGGCCCGTGTGGCAGCTGGCCAGCCTGGTGGAGAATATCGAACGACTGAAGGTGGACAAAGGCAGGGAACAGGGCGAGCTGGCCCGGGAGCCACAGGATGTGAAGTTGTGTGAGCGGCACCAGGAGAAGCTGCACTACTTCTGTGAGGATGATGGAAAACTGCTGTGCGTGATGTGCCGAGAATCCCGGGAACACCGGCCCCACACAGCTGTCCTCGTGGAGAAGGCTGCCCTGCCACACAGGGTAAGCTCCTCTCGCTTGTGGAAGAGCCCTATAGACCTCTGCAGGCCTGGCTGAGATCCCTTGTGAGAGTTCTGCCCAGCTATCTGTATTGCTTGTTTTTCCACAGGAAAAAATCCTGAACTACCTGAGCACCTTGAGGAGAGACAGAGACAAGATTCATGGCCTTCAGGTGAAGGGAGAAGCGGACATCCTTGCTGCACTGGTACGCAGGTGACAGGAGGCTGGGAGTGATGTGCATGTATGTATAGGGCAGGGCAGGAGAGCCAGGTGGGCAGGAGATGTTTCAAGGAGTAGCTTGGGAGAATGCATATTGGACTGACTTCAACCAGAGCAGAGCTTGTCCAAGGACAAGGCATAGGCTCTGTCCATGTGAGCCAGCCGTGTGCCTCAGACTTTGAGCCTGCTTTCTCATCTGGTAAGTGGCTTGTCTAGCTATTGGCAAAGAGCCCTCTTCTTCACTGGGATTTTCACCTCAGCTAGCAGCCATGGCTGAGGGGACTGAGGAAGGCCTGCCTTCATTCTCCCTTCCCAAGAACAAGGGACATTTCTTGAATGGAGGGTAGCTGAAAGGGGAGGGGTGATTGGCTTCAGGGTAGGAAGGGCGAGGGAAGGCCTAGCCTGTCATTGCCAGTGTACAAAACAGGCAGCGTGCCACGTGCTTGATGTGAGATGGAGCAGGAGGGAAAAGCTGATAAAATGGTTTTAGTTGCTGGGAAGAGTGTGTGTGCTTGGAAAGTGGGCTGAGGAAGGATATTGGGGCCAGACTTAGCAGCATGTGAATAGGTCCTGGGAGAAGGAGAGATTAAAGCTGGAGATAGTTCTAGTCTAAGAAGCATCATCAGGTCCCAGTGTATCTGGGCATCCATACCCCAAAATTGGCTAACAGTTATTGAGGATTCAGACATACTCCAGCTTAGCAAGACAGAACATGGTCCCTGAGCACCCACATTCCAGTTTAATTGAGGAAACAGGACAGTCCTGTGTGGTAAGGATATAGTACACATTGCTTATTTGTAGTAATGGGTGCTAAAGGGAGGGTTGATCAGGCTTGGATGGTGTTGCAGTAAGGTTGGCATTACTGGCAGAAATCACCTGACCAAGAGCAGCTTTTGGGAAAAAAGGATTTATTTTGGCTTACAGACTTGAGGGAAGCTCCAGGATGGCGGGGAAAATGATGGCATGACCAGAGGGTGAACATCATCCCTGGCCAACATCAGATGGACAATAGGAACAGGAGAGTGTGCCGAACACTGGCTGTAATGCCCATGAGTCTGCCCCCAACAATACACTGCCTCCAAGAGGTGTTAATTCCCAAATCTCCATCAGCTGGGAACCTAGCATTCAGAACACCTAAGTTTATGGAGGACTCCTGAATCAAACCACCACAAATGGGATTGACCATGCAGTGCATCCTAGAAAAGGGAACATACAAATTTTGTGCATGGGTTAAAGTGTGTTGGCTCATGAGTGGGTATACAGGGTTTTCCCCAGTGCCCTGAGACATACTAGTCACCCAGGACAGAAAGTGACAGCCATCAGGCATAGTCGGTTCTGTTAGCAGTAGAGGGACTAGACTGATTGACTAGTCATATCTTCTTTGAGGATTGAAAGGGTGGAGCAGGAGGGCTAGTGGCTTCTCCTACCTAAAAGACTACAGATTTCATTAATGGTAGTTCTGAGTGGAATGAGCCAGTCCCAGTTCCTGGAGACATCCTGCACCACAGATTGAAGCATCACTCTTCTTCCCTTCCTGCCCTTCTACAGATAAAACTGCAAGAGCAGAGGCAGTACATTGTGTCAGAATTTAAGCAGGGCCACCAGTTTTTGAAGAAGCGGGAGCAGCACCTGCTGGACCAGCTGGCCACCTTAGAGCAGCTGCTTACTGAGGGCAGAGAAAAGTTCAAGACCCGGGGTGTCAGTGAGCTAAGCCGGCTAGAGATGGTCATTTCTGAGCTGGAGGGTAAGGCACGGCAGCCTGCTGCAGAGCTCATGCAGGTAAGAGGCTGTGTTGTGCTGAGGTGGGGGATAGGGTAATACCTGGCCTGCCATTCTTGGATTGGACCTTGTTGAGAGATGCATCCTCCTGGGGCCTGCATTTATTGTCTGAAACATGGGAATGATAGTCATAACTCCTCACTTCTCACTCTCCTATTTACTCAGAGGGCTACATAAACATGAAAATAAGACAGTTGACATAGTTTTACTTGCATCATCTACAGAGTGCTTAAAAAGTACAGTAGAAATGAAAGCAAAGGTTGGTTGTCTCTGCCATCTCCCTTCCTCATCACTGCACCCCCTTGTAACAAGGCAGAAGCTTATGGTTTTTTAAAAGTATTTTATTTTTTAAAATTTATTTGAGAGGAAAAAAGGGCATATAGAGAGAATGGGTGCGCTAGGACCTTCAGCCACTGCAAACAAACTCCAGACACGTGACATCTTTGCATCTGGCTTATGTGGGTGCTAGGGAATCAAACCTGGACCCTTAGGCTTTGCAGGCAAGCACTTTAACTGCTAAGCCATCTCTCTAACCCCAGAAGCTTGTTTTTGAGATAGGATCTCGCTGTGTAGTCTTGGCTGTTCTCAGACTCAGTAGTTCTCTTGCATCAACCCCGTAAGTGCTGGAATTACAAGTGAGCTTTCACTACACCATTCTTTTGACCTTGTGGCTAAGGTGGATACCTTACATGGTTCTTGAGATGATGAAAGGTAGCTTAGAGAGGGCTGAGTGGCAGCTATCAGGGACTCAGGGTGCCTGGGAGGGATGGACAATTGGAGAAAAGGGACCGTGGAACACCATTCCTAGAGAGTACAGTGATGAGTGGCAAGGTGCCTCTGGATGCTTTCCAGTGACCATGGTGAGAATGGGCTGTCAGGTTGAGGTGAGATGACACATCTCCTGGTGCATCCTAGTGGACTCACCATCCAGAAAGGACTCAGTAGTCTATGGAGGGTGTGGACCTACTCTTCCTGACAATCCAGGAATAAGGTTATCTGATGCCCTCTCCAGCCTGCATTGTCTGGGGTGAATGGGCCTGTCTGTCAGCAAGGGAACCACCAAGATCTCTACAAGTGGAGTACCAGGCCAGTGGCCGTGCATATCCATAGTCAGGAGGAAAGAGATGAGGAGGCAGGTCCCCAGTGTATGTGCCAGTACAGGCTGTGTAAATGGGAGGCTTCTCTCTGCTTGCCTCTCCCTGCTGCTGGTTGAGCCATGTGTACAGGAACTGGCTGGGTTTACTCCTCCAGCCTAGCCCCTATCAGGAGAATAGTTTATTCCAGGCCCTGGGGCAGGAATGAGGTCCAGTTAAGCCTAGGGAACCTGGCTCCATGCTGTTGTTCTCTTGTTTTGCCCAGTATCCCTTTTCCCCATTATCTATTTCCTAAATTTCTCCTCAGACTCTGCAGACCTTGTTGCCTTTTACTTGCTCTGCCTGTTCTCCTTCCCCCTTTAAGGAATACCTCTGACTTTCTTTACAGCTCCTGCATGCATGGATATGTGGATTCAGAGTTGCGAGGCACCGAGTGGTGTATAGCCAAGGATGGGGTGTGGTGACCAGTGTGTCTCTCTAGAGGACCTTTTTCTAACCCACTCTGGGAGTTGTCTCAAGTCAGAGCCCCCACCTGTGGTGACTTAGGCTATCTGCTTAATATGTAGAATCACTGTGAACTCGAGGCCAGTCTGAGACTACATAGTGAATTCCAGGTCAGCCTGGGCTAGAGCAACACCCTACCTTGAAAAACAAAAGCAAAAACAAAATAAAACAAAATCACTACTTAGAATATTTGGGTTGGTAGTTTGTCTATGTTTAGATTTGATTTTGCTGCAAGGTAACTTTTGGATGACTGACTCCTTAATTAGCATTCATGTTTTTCCAGAGTTGATTAGATTGTTAAAGAACAGTAAGAAGGAGACCCAAACTAGTGTCCAGAAGTCTCGTAGTTGAAATGGTGAGAGGTAGAGAGGTAGTTCATGTGAAACAGGCCTTTGGCGGAGGAGGCAAGAAGGAGAGATGGAAAGAGACCTAAGCTGGGAGAGCCACAAATATGGTAAAGGGGCAGGGTACCAGAGCCCCAAAGACATGGGCATCTTCCCCTGGCTGGCCGTGGTGGGTTTGGAAGGGGATGAGCGTGCCACTGTACCTCACCTGGAAGAGCCTCCCCAGTTCTGTCAGTAGTCATGATGTCCCATGTCAGAGATGGCTCCTACTCACGATGCCTGTTTCACTGCTCTGCTTGGTTTTGCCACAGGAGTGTCATGAGAAAAGATATCTAGGGACCTTGGGCAGACGACTCTGGAGATCCTTGGTTGCTTTAGCCTTAGATGACTCGACCCCTCTGCTAGATTTTGTCTTTTGCTAGCAACTCCCAGGTCACAAAATCTGCCCGTTGCCCCTCAGCTAAGCTGGCTACTGCCCCACCCTGTTTTTTGTGTAGCGCCTATCACTTACTAACATGGTATGATCTTTTTTTTTTTTTTTTTTTGCCTCCCCTACTAGGATGCCAGTTTCATACAGGTAGGGATTTGTATCTATCTCTATCTTTCTTTTCTTTCTTTCGTTTGTTTTTTGAGGTAGGATCTTGCTCTAGCCCAGGCTGACCTGTGTCTATTGCTATTGTCTGCATCTCTTTCTGGTACACGGACAAGAAGCCTTTCAGGTCTACCTTCCTTGTTACCATTGTCTCCCTTTACCATTAGCCACAGAGCCGCCAAGTAACTGTTACCTGGGGTTTTGGTTAGCTGCTGTATAATAGCTCAGATACAACTGAGGCTCTATCTCTGTCGGTGGCAGTCATAGGTGCAGTGTCTGGAGACATTCATGGGGCCGGGTTACTTCCATCTGGTTGTTCACCGGCTTCAGGACGCTCTTGGTCATGTTGTTGAAGTTGGGTTTGTTACTGTTGTGCCCACAATTGAGCTGATAAAAAGAGTTAGAAAATTTTGTTTGTTTCCTTTTTGTCCCCCACCTTTGTTCTTCCCTCCTTTTTTTTTTTTTTTTTTTTTTTAAGCAAGCCTGTTTCTTGAGAGCTTGTGTGGAGGCTCTAGCAGGGGCGCGCAGCTACTCGTGTACCCTTGACTGAAGACCGAGCCTCCTCTATTCGGGGAAGGTTGTCCTCTTTGACCAAGCGTGCAGCTTTGGGAGGGATGCACATGGAGTGATGAGGGAGGAAGGGGCACCTGCCTAGCCAGCCAGATCAGCTGAATCAACCCTGGCAATCAGTGGAGTGACAGATGTCGCAGCCAGATTGCCCTTACATCCTGGCCTTTTTCTTAAATGTGAGAGTGTGAGAGAGAGAATGGGCATGCCAGGGCTTCCAGCCACTGTAATCGAACTCCAGACGCGTGCCTCCCCTTGTGCACATGTGCTACCTTGTGTGCTTGCATCACCTTGTGAGTCTGGCTTACTTGGGACCTGGAGAGTTGAACATGAGTCTTTAGGCTTTGAAGGCAAGGGCCTTAACTGATAAGCCATCTCTCTAGTCCCCTTCCCTCCTTTTTTAAAGAACAAGACCCAGGAATTTTAGTCATTGCTTTTTTTCATATCCCACTGGATGGAACTTAGTTCTGTGAAATATAGTTATCTGGGTAGCCATGGCCCAACCATAACTTCAGGTGTTCGCTATTAAAAGGAAGGGGAGGGCTAGGGAGATGGCTTACTGGTTAAGGTGCTTGCCTGCAAAGCCTAAGGAACTCATGTTTGACTCTCCAGGTCCCCATATAAGGCAGGCACACAGTAATGCAAGAATGCAAGGTAACACGTGCACAAGGGAGCACATGTGTCTAGAGTTCAGTTGACGTGGCTAGAGGTCCTGGCATGCCCATTCTGTTTCTCTCACTCTCTCGCATAAAAAAGAAAAAGACCAGTCTATTGGGCTTGCCTTATGTTGCAGTCAGGTTCACATTGCTGGCAGAAAATACCTGACCAAGAGCAGCTTGTGGGAAAAAAGGTTTATTTTGGCTTAAAGACTTGAGGGGAAGCTCCATAATGGCAGGGGAAATGATGGCATGAGCAGAGGGTGGACATCACCTCACCAACATCAGGTGGACAACAGCAACAGGAGATTGTGCCAAACACTAGCAAGGGGAAACTGGATATAATACTCATAAGCCTGCCCCAACAATAGACAGCCTCCAGGAGGTGTTAATTCCCAAACTCCCATCAGCTGGGAACCTAGCATTCAGAACACCTAAGATAAGGGGGTCACCTGAATTAAACTACCACACCTCAAAAAAAAAAAAAAAGAAGGGGAGAAGGCTGAAGAGATGGCTCAGTGGTTAAAGTGCTTCCCTATAAAGCCTAATGACCTGGGTACCCATGTAAAACCAGATGTACAAAGTGGTACATGCATCTGGAGTGCATTTGCAGTGGCTAGAGGCCCTGGCACGCTTATCCTCTTCCTCCTCCCCCTTTTACAAATAAATAAGATACAGGGCTGGAGAGATGGCTTAGTACTTAAGGAGTTTGCCTGCAAAGCCAAAGGATCCCAGTTCCATTCTCTAGGACCCATGTAAGCCAGAGGAGGCGCATGCATCTGGAGTTTGTGTGCAGTGGCTGGAGACCCTGGTTCATCCACTTTCTCTCTCTTTCTTTATCTCTCTCTCATAGATACATAATGAAATATATTTAAATAAATAAAATACAAAATTAAACATTTGGAGACTAGATACTAAAGGATACTTAGTCATGCCAGCCTTGTCTAAAGCAGATCACACTTGTCAGTTTTCCTGCTTGAAACCCTTTTGTGGGATTCCTTCACATTGAATAAAACTCAGCCCTTCCATTCCCCAGTCCAACCTTGCTTGATAGGTCCCTGCTTCCTTAACCCTTTCCCATTTCTTACCAGTCTGCACCACACCAACACTTTCTCATTCTTCCATCCTTAGCTTAGGTGTCTTCTTGGAGAGGCCGGCCCTGTTGTCTGTCTCCTTTGGTTGTTTCTGCTCTTGCATTATTTGTTTTATTGTTTTACCCAATATCCACTAGACTGTCAGCTCCCTGAGGAAGGAGACGTGTGTTTTGTTAACTGTTATGTCTCTGCCTCTAATGTAGAGCAGGGTGTAACTGAATGCAACTTAGATTTATGTTAATGCTTATATTTTCTTCCCTTGCAGGATACCAGGGACTTCGCCAACAAGTAAGAGCTTTCTTTGCTCAGTGTCCTCATTCCCCTGTCTCCTCCCCCTTCTTTGACTGCTTCATGTGGCTGATGGGTACCAAAGATGCCACAGCCTCTGGTTAGTACTGATAGCCTTTGGGAATCAGGAGTGCATCCTTGAAAACTATGGACTGCTGTTCCCTGAGCACCAGCTCTGTAGTTCAGGGGATATAGTGGGAGGGTTAAAGCTGGCTTGGGAGAGACAGAGTGCTCACAGATGAAGCTTCTTGACATGGCCTGGCTCAGCTAGTGTCTGGTTCCCTGTTTCTCTGTGTCTTGATTGAAGATAAGCAAGCCTTTCCTGCCCCCTTCATGGTTGTCATGAAGATTGACAGAAGAGCCAAGTTGTAATGTTCACTTTCTCAGGTATCCACGGAAGAAGTTCTGGGTTGGGAAACCCATCCCTCATATGGTGAAAAGGAAGACAGGAGAGTTCACAGATAAAGTCCTCTCTCTGCAGCGAGGCCTGCGGCAGTTCCAAGGTAAGGGTTGGGGGAGAGCACGGGTAGGAGTTAGGAAGGGCCACACTTGAGTGACAGTGCCTGGCTTCTCACTGCTGTATTCTCCAACCTTCCTGCTGTAAGGGCTGCTCGTTGCTGTCTGCTTTCTTCTTGGGATTTCAGGTGGAATCCCAGTCCAAAATTAATACCAAGTAAGACATGAGCCCATGACTTCTGGGTCTGAAAGTCTGCTGTCCTTTTGTTTTCCTCTAGGAAAGCTTCTAAGAGAGCTGGAATATAAGACAGGTAAGTGAGTATACCAAAGGTTGTTTGACCTCAAATAAAGAAAGCTGCCCTGTGGGAATACTCACTGGTCTCTGTCCCTTGGATTTTCTTGCAAATCTACTATGTGGTCTGCAGTATAGAGGGCCAGCCCTTCACTGTTTGGTCCTTTGGACATCTCAGGTCCTGTCCTTCAGTTTTTGCCACAGATTCTTCTCATCTGCCTTACTTGTCTTTAGAGCAAACAGCAATGGTAGCCTGAGGCCAGAGGCCATCGTGTACAGGTCCTGTGCTGGCCCTTCACCCCATTGCCAGGGCATGCACTGTGTACCTCTGAGGATACAGATATGTCTGTATGTAGACATGGTATAGATAGTACCTCTTGGATTCTGTAGTATTGTGGCCTCTTCCCAGTCCTCCAGTGACGCTGTAACTTCTTCCCTTGTCCCCACAGTAAGTGTCACCCTGGACCCACAGTCAGCCAGTGGATACCTGCAGCTGTCAGAAGATTGGAAGAGTGTGATGTATACCAGCCAGTACCAGAGCAACTCCCTGTACCCCCAGCAGTTTGATTGTGAGCCAGGGGTGCTTGGCAGCAAGGGCTTCACCTGGGGTAAGGTGTACTGGGAAGTGGAAGTGGAAAGGGAAGGCTGGTCTGAGGATGAGGAGGATGTGGAGGAGGAGGAAGGGGATGAAGAGGAGGATGAAGAGGAGGCTGGCTATGGGGATGGATATGATGACTGGGAAACTGATGAGGATGAAGAATCGCTGGGGGAGGAGGAAGAGGAAGAGGAAGAAGAGGAGGAAGAGGAAGCTCTGGAAAGCTGCATGGTAGGAGTGGCCAGAGACTCTGTCAAGAGGAAGGGAGACCTCTCTCTCCGGCCAGAGGATGGAGTTTGGGCACTGCGGCTCTCCTCCTCTGGTATCTGGGCCAACACGAGCCCTGAGGCCCAGCTCTTCCCAGCACTGCGGCCCCGCAGAGTGGGCATCGCCCTGGATTATGAAGAGGGTACTGTGACATTCACCAATGCAGAATCACAGGAACTCCTCTATACCTTCACTGCCACCTTCACCCGGCGCCTGGTCCCCTTCCTATGGCTCAAGTGGCCAGGAACACGCCTCTTGCTGAGACCCTGAGCCCCAGTGCCTGCCTGAACCCCACATATCAACAGAAGCTTCACTTCTCTGAGATCCCTGGATTCTGATGGGGGAGGATGCCTGGCCAGCACAAACTGAAGTGGGAAGAGGAGGGACCCTACATAATGGCCACCCACCTCCCCATCTCAGTGGCCAGAGACCTCGGAGGTATCACTCATCTCTACTTCCCAGTTGGGCTTCTCTTCCTCCTACTTATTTCCTATGGGACCTTCTGCCCCTGGAGTCCATGGGGCCTCCCTGAGTGCCCTTTGTTACAGTTCTCTCTGTTGAACAGGGCTGGGGCAGGATTTTGTGATCCAGTTGGTGTCCAATGCCAGCTGGTCTTGGGTAAAACTACTGATGAGACCTAAGGCTATTTTAATGTCCTCAAACCCATAGTTTCCCTTTGCCCAAAGCCACTGTGCTGCCACTGTCCCTGGTATTTTAAACAGACCTACCCTTCTCAGAGTTAAACACTGAACATGCTGGAATACGCTGAATCAAAATCCACTGAGTCTTCCCAGGCCATGTAGGTTGTTGGCCTGGAGTGCCAGGGAATTGTCGTCTGACATGGTGAAGAGTCCATGCCAAGCCTGGGTCTGAGTGGTTGAAGAGGTGGTATTCCCCAGGGCAAGTGGTATCTCAGGGGAGGATCTAGATAGGTGTGACTGTGTTACTTAACAGCTGTAATCAATGATCAGTGCATTATTTCACAGAGTGATCCATGTAAGGAGTTTTTTTTTTAGAAGAATTTTTTGCTCTTGATCCATGTGTAAAATCACTGGGGTGGGTGCTTTCACCTGCCTCGGAGTCTCAGGCCAGTTTCTCCAGGAGGGATTTCAGGTTTCTGTTGCTGGTTGTACTGAGTGTCCAGACTCACTTTCTTAGGAGAGGGAATAGAAGTGGGAAGATGGCTATGAGGAGAAAGGGTAGGTAGGCAGAGGAGTCCAAAGAAATGCCCCGATCTTCTTGCAAGGAGGAGAGGGCTTGCAGTGTCTGTCCACTGCCTACTGGCTTAGTCCAAGTCCTTTTGTACAGGGATCCCAGGGCTCACAGGTGACCACCAGCTCCTGCTCTAGCCAAAGTAATGTCTCATTTTTTTGTCTTTAATTCTGTTCATTTTTTGCCTTTTGCCTGTTCATCAAGCATTAGCTCTTACCCCTTGTCCCAAGAGTCTGTTCCCAGCTACTCCTGGAGTTGCACGTTTGTGTGTCACAAGCTGCCTGCGTCATGTGTATCTTAATTTCTGCCTCTAGTTTTGTAAGCTTCTGGAGGGCGACCCCATCTCTTAATACTTCTTTTATCATAGCACCTAGTGCAGTGCTGGGCCCTGAGTAGGTGTTCAATAAAGACTTGTTGAATGCATGATCTGGATAAATGTATATTTGTACTACAGCTTATGTCACCAGACCTTATTCTGGCTTTAGAGATCCCATTGATAATGGCCTCGTGTTTTCCTTGTGTGTCTGGAATGCTGGCTTTGCTTTTTGTCCTCTGCATATATTCTGTCTTTTCTGGAGGTTTCCATAGAGCCTCCTGTGGACACAACTGCCACTGCTGTGATGCTTGCTTTTCCTCTTCTACAGTGACATCTGATTGACAGTCAAAACTGTGGAGCTGTTGACACTGCTTGAGAAGGGTGCCTCAGCTGGTGTACTATGTCCTTTGAGAGACAGTGCCCCAAAGGAAATTCTATCTACAGTGATTCAGTTCTGCCTCCAAACACATTCAAATATTTGGCCATGTCTTTTTTTTTTTTAATTTTTTTGTTTTTGGTGTTTGTGGTAAGGTCTCACTAGTCCAGGCTGACCTGGAATTCACTATGTACTCTCAAGGTGGCCTCAGACTCTTGGTGATCCTCCTACCTCTGCTTCCTGAGTGCTGGTGATTAAAGCGTGCACCACCACGCCTGACCTGGATTTTTTTTTTTTAATTGCCACCTTAAAGGTGAGAAAGGGTTATGTGGAATCCTAAGATCATGCAAGTCACAGTGTCTCCTGTCCTCCCATTTATGGCTCCTTTAAGTTTTTTGTTTTGTTTGAGGCAGGGTCTCATTCCAGCTCACTTTTGAAACTCATTCTAGTCCAGGCTGGCCTCAAACTCAAAGCAATTGTCTGATTTCTGCCTCCCAAGTGCTGGGATTAAAGGTGTGTGCTGCCATGCCTGGCTTCCCTTTGATTTAAAAAAAAATAATTAATTTTTTAAAAATTTATTTGAGAGACAGAAAGAGGCAGACAGAAAGAATGGGCATGCTAGGGCCTCCAGCCACTGCAAATGAACTCCAGATGCATGTGCCACCTTTTGTGTCTGGCTTATGTGGGTCCTGAGGAATCAAGCCTGGGTCCTCAGGCTTTGCAGGCAAGGGCCTTAACAACTAAGGCCTCCCTCCATGCGCCCCCCCCCCCCGTAGAGTGTTGCTCTAGTCCTGGCTGATGTGGAATTCACCATGTAGTCTCAAGAGTGGCCTCGAACTCAAGGTGACCCTCTTACCTCTGCCTCCCAACTGCTGGGGTGAAAGGCATGTGCCACCATGCCTGGCTCCCTTTGATTTTTTTTTTAAGTATTTTTTCCAAAATAGGGTCTCATTGTACCCCAGGATGACCTGGAATTCACTCTGTAGTCCTAGGTTGGCCTCGAACTCAGTGATCCTCCTCCTCCTGCCTACCAAGTGCTGGAGTAAAGGCATGTACCACCATACCCAGCTTATATTTATTTGAGAGAAAGTATGGGTACACCAGGGCCTCCTTACACTGCAAATAATCTCCAGGTGCACATACCATTCATTCTCTGCATTTGGCTTTATGTGGGTACTGGGGAATTGAACCCCGGGCCATCAGGCTTTGCAAGTAAGCTCCCCATCTCCCCAGCCCGTTTTTTTAAAAAAATATATTTAATTAATTAATTTATTTGAGAGAGAGGGAAAGAATGGGCATGCCAGGGCATCCAGCCACTGCAAACGAAATTCAGATGCATGCGCCCCTTGTGCATCTGGCTTACGTGGGTTCTGGAGAATTGAACTGGGGTCCTTTGCTACACCGTCTCTCCAGCCCCAACCCCTGTTTTTTTTTTTTTTTTTTTTTTGGTGTGTGTGTATACATCTAGTATATACATCTATGTATACATCTATGCATCTAGTCTGAAGTCTCTTGACCTTGAACCTGGAGCTGTTCCCTCCTGCATGCTCAGTTCCTGGATGCCCTTTAGCCATTAGACTAGGGATCTGTGTGGTTTGATTATTATAATACATCTAGTCCATACTAGCAAAATCACTATGTAGCACTATGTAGCTGAGGATGATCTTGAAGTTCTGATCCTCTGCCTCCACCTCCCAGGTGATGGGGTTAATAGGTATGTGCCACCATGTCTGGTTTATGTGGTGCTGAGGATCAAACTTTGTTGCATGATGGGCAAGCATTCTGCTAACTGAACTGGTTCTATTCCCTTATCCTGTGTTTGCCCTCATAACTTACTTCATTGTGATATTTTTATTTAACTTCCTAAGGTGAATTGAGGTTGAATTTTTAAATATTAGATATGGCTATCTGACATTCACACTTAGAGATTCACTGTAGGATTCTTTCCTGGAAAGTTTTTCTTGGGAAGATTGCTCTACTGGTTGTAGCTCTCATGGTTGCTCAGAATTCTTGTGGGGCACCCTGTTTCCTGATCGTTCCCATGTAAACTATGCTCTACTGGAAGGTTTTAGGGTCTTAACTGTGTTCTTACTCTTAGGTTTCATTTATTTACATTCCCTCGGGCCCAACAACATGCATATGGTTAAGACATTACCACCTACCTTATTTATTTTCGTGTGTGTGTGGATTTTCCAGGATCTCTTTGACACTGCAAAATAATGCATGTCCAGCTTTATATGGGTAGCTGGGACACTGAACCTGTGCCTGCAAGCAAGCAAGCAAGTGCTTTAACTGCTGAGCCATCTCTCCAGCCTCCTTACTTTTAGGTTTCTTGATGTGGTTTGTATGAGTCCCCCTCCCTTCACAGCATTCTGCTAGTTGTTTCAATGGGGCTCTTCACTATAGAAATTCATAACTTTTCAATCCTAGAAAAGTTAGGAATTATTTCTTGATGTTTTTATTAGAGATGGAGGGGCAGAGAGAGAGGGGCCTCCAGCCACTGCAAATGAACTCCAGACACATGTGCCCCCTTGTGCATCTGGCTTACGTGGATCCTGGGGAATCGAACCCGGGGTCCTCTCTGTAGGCAAATGCCTTAACTGCTAAGCCATCTCTCCAGCCCTTGGTAGTTTTTCTCTGTTCTCTCAAATTTATTATTTCCAGCTTTCATATATCTCTAAAACATTTATTGAGCTCCCAAAATGTTTCAGGGTAGTGACTGTGACAGTGGTAACGAAGTCTCTGCACTACAACTAAAAGAGGACTGCGAGAAACAGTGACCTGGTGTCATTTGACAGGTGGTCAGAAAGGGACTCTGAGAAGGTGGTATTGCAGCTGGCCAGAAGGA
This sequence comes from Jaculus jaculus, assembly GCF_020740685.1. Taxonomy (NCBI): domain Eukaryota; kingdom Metazoa; phylum Chordata; class Mammalia; order Rodentia; family Dipodidae; genus Jaculus; species Jaculus jaculus. The sequence continues at coordinate 1,191,356 of NC_059109.1, forward strand.
ACGTGGGTAACAGTACAGCAAGAGGGAATGCTACAACTACCAGGCACAGTCAAGTGTGTGCACAGAGACTGTCTTGGGCAGGGGAGGGTGGGGAGAGAGATGGAGATGTGGGGCCTTGGATTTGCTTTACAATTTCAGTGGGAAGCCACTGAAGTATATGTGGAGGAGTAGTGATTCTGTAAGCAAACAGAAGCACCTGCTGGGTGCCAGGCATTGTTCTTAGAACCTGGTATTCATCTCCTTCCTCAAGAAGCCTGCATCCTAGAAGGGTGTGACAGGCAGTAAAAAATAAGCATAGCAAATGAAAAGTATATAGTAGTTGAAAAATACAGAGAAAATGTCAAAAATGGAAAAAATAAAAATTACAAAAAAATAGTACAATGGGTGTGGTGTGTTATGTGTAAATTTTAAAATATTTCTGGAGAAGTGATGGCAGATGTGAAGGGCTCAAGAAGGCTCATGTGAGATGGTTTTGAATAACCTGGTAAGAGAGATGGGGCCTGAACATGTTACGTGGATTTTGAGGTAGATTCAACATGACTTGCTGATTTAAATGGATTGGAGATGGTTAGGAGAAAAGTAGGAAACACCTCAATTTGGAGTTTGATCAAGGAGACAAAGATGGAAGTTAAAAGTGGCTAGGGAGGTACTGATGTAAGTTCACATTCTATTTTGTTGGTATTACATTTGAAGTATCTACTGGGCATCTATGTGAAGAAGTCAGACACGCAATCATTGGCTGTAAGAAGGAAGAGCTTATGCAACAGAGTTTGGATTAAAATCTACAGGGCTGGGTTTGGTGACACACCAAGGCCCCCCCGCCCCCCGGTAGGATTTCACTCTAGCCCAGGCTGACCTGGAATTCACTATGTAGTATCAGGGTGGCCTCAAACTCTCTGCGGTCCTCCTACCTCTGTGTCGTCCCCCCCCCGTTCCCCCCCCCCCGCTCCCAGTGCTGGGATTAAAGGCGTGTCCCACCATGCCATGCTTCCAAGGTGCAGCTTTAATCCCAGCACTGGGGAGGCAGAAGTAGTAGAATCCTTGTAAATTTGAAGCCATCCTGGGACACAGAGTTCAGGACAGCCTGGGCTAGAGTGAGGCCCTACCTTGAAAAACAAACCAAAAAACTACAGGTAGGTGTCATTAAAAAGCTTTAATGCTGGGTGTAGTGGTGCATGTCTTTAATCCCAGCACTAGGGAGGCAGAGGCAGGAGGATCATCATGAGTTCAAGGCCACCCTGAGACTACTTAGTGAATTTCAGGTCAGCCTGCACTAGAGTGAGACCCTACCTTGAAAAGCCAAAACAATAGCAACAGCAGCAAAAATAAACCCTAAGGTAAGTATAAAGATTAAAAGTAGAATGGGGTCCGGTACTGACACCTGGAACTCCTGCCCCCACAGGCCAAGAAGAGGAGGGTCCTGATATCCATAGGAGGAAATAGCACCCAAAAAGACATTAAGGAAGTCATGGCCTACTGTCTAGTATTGAGGATCATGGAGGCCAGAATGGAGGCAGACAGTTTTGGATGGAAATGGAAAGAGCAGTTTAACTCAAAAGGATACTAACAGTGGGGACACTAAGTGGAGGGCCTTTTGAGTGTTGGATATTGTGTTTTCTGTGCCAGATGTTTCATGCTGCCCTATAGGGATGTTCTCCATGGAGTATACCATCCAGGCTTTTTCACACACTAATGTGACTTTTTTTTTTTTTTTTAAACTATGAGGGCTTTTTTTTTTTAAATTTTTTTTTTTAAATTTATTTTTTTGAGAGCGACAGACACAGAGAGAAAGACAGATAGAGGAAGAGAGAGAGAATGGGCGCGCCAGGGCTTCCAGCCACTGCAAACGAACTCCAGACGGCATGCGCCCCCTTGTGCATCTGGCTAACGTGGGACCTGGGGAACCGAGCCTCGAACCGGGGTCCTTAGGCTTCACAGGCAAGCGCTTAACCGCTAAGCCATCTCTCCAGCCCCTAATGTGACTTCTTAATGTCACTTAGCCATCTCGTGCTGCTCTAGAGAGATCTGAGGGTGGGGGCAGTGAGGAGAATGGCCCTTGTTCCCCCCACTTACCTTGGGCCCGAGGCAGCTCTTGCCCATGTCCTCTGCAGGTTCCAGTTCTGACCCTCTCCCTCTCATAGCAGTTGCCCTTGCAGGAATGAGTCATATTTCCCTGCTTTTCCTCCAAACTACACACATCTTTATAAATAGCACCTCCTGAGCCAGGCATGGTGGCACACACCTTTAATCCCTGCACTCAGGAGGCAGAGGTAGGATCGCTGTGAGTTGGAGGCCACCCTAAAATTACATAGTGAATTCTATGTCAGCCTGGGCTAGAGTGAGACCCTATCTTGAAAAACAAAAGTGCCTCGCATAAATTCTCCTTAATTACTTGGTAGAAGCCACAATAGCAAACCATCTTTTGAGCGTGGGTGATGGGCAAATGTGGAGGAAGGGGAAGACAGTGGGCCACTGGGTTAAGCTTGCTGGTGGAATGAGTACAGGGAGAGAAGGTTGTTAAAGACTGCCTTTGGTGTTTGCATCAGATGTAAAGTCCATGAGAGTGAATATGATGGGATCAGGCAGTGATAATTCAGGCAGTCTTTTCAAGGGTGTGATGGTGAGGACGTAGTGGAGAGAGAGCTTGGTTTATGGATGTGATGGACAGGTCCCTGACCCAGCTCATAGCTTTGGATGGGAAAAGAGATTGGAGGTTTTTAGAGAATCTTCCTATGGAGGTAAGGAGCACTTCTGAATAAAACCAGTTGTAATGATGAAATGATGACATGGTGGATTTGTGTTTCATTTCAATATTTATACTATATTACCTAGCACTTCCAGCACAGGTTCAATAAATACATGGCATCCTTATTCATTCTTGATTCTTGAGGATGCTTCTAGTTTTAGTTGGAATCAAGTATGTTCATTTTGCTATTTGATATATAATTTTGTAATATATGTATATTTTAGCTATTTACTTGCAAACAAGAGAGGGAGGGGAGGAGGGAGAGAGAGAGAACTGGTGCACCAGAGCCTCTTACCACTGCAAATGAACTCCAGATGCATGCACCACTTTGTGCATCTGGCTTTTATATGGGGTCTGGGGAACTGAACTGTGCCTGGTAGGCTTGCAAGTAAACACCTTTAACTAACTGCTGAGCCATCTTTCCAGCCCCTTTCTTTATAGAGTAAGAAAATTCAATTCCTAGTTTAAGCATTTTCATTAAGAATGACTATTGAGGGCTGGAGAGATGACTTAGCGGTTAAGCGCTTGCCTGTGAAGCCTAAGGACCACGGTTCGAGGCTCAACTCCCCAGGACCCACGTTAGCCAAATGCACAAGGGGCGCATGCATCTGGAGTTCATTTGCAGTGGCTGGAAGCCCTGGTGCGCCCATTCTCTCTCTCTCTCTCTCTCTCTCTCTCTGTCTGTTGCTCTCAAATAAATAAATAAAAATAACAAGAAATAATAATTTAAAGAATTGACTATAGAGGGCTGGAGAGATGGCTTAATGGTTAAGGTACATGCCTATGAAGCCTAAAGACCCAGGTTCAATTCTCCAGATCCCACATAAGCCAAATGCACATGGTGGCATATGCATCTGGAGTTCGTTTGCAGTGAATGGAGGCCCTGGCATGCCCATCCTCTCCCTCCCTTCCTCCCTCTCTCTCTCTGTTTTTGTCTCTAATAAATAAATAAAAATATTAAAAAAGAATGACCATTGATTTATGGCACATGCTTTCCTATTTCTAGTGAAATGTTTCCCTCTCTTAATAATCAACTTTTATATCAAGTCATTTTGAATTTTTGAGAAAACTATCATTTAGTTATCTTTCTATTCATTTATATATGTATAAAAAATATATTTTGGGGGGAGGGGCACATCAGTGCCTCTAGCCATTGCAAACAGATATTTTTATTTGCATTATGTCTATATTCAAAAGTAAAATTGGCTTTCAAGTTTATGTTAGGTTCATAAAATGATTTGGAAAGTATTTCCTCTGTTTTCTGGAATACCTCATTTTTATGGTGGGAATCAATCATCAATTCTTTTTTAAGTTTTATAAAAACTTACCTGGAAAACCTGATTGAGCCTATTGCTTATTGTGTGTGTGTAGGGGGGTACCAATAAGGAGGCTTTAAAATTTTAATTTCTGTGTCCTCTTGAGTCTATTTTGAAAGTCATGTTTTACACAAAATTGTCCATTAAATCTATTTTCAAAAACAGTAACATAAACTTCACAGTGTAGTTTTGGCCTGTTTCTTTTCTTCTTTTTTTCTTTGTTTTTTCAAGGTAGGGTCTTGCTCTAGTCCAGGCTGACCTGGAATTCACTATGTAGTCTCAGGCTGGTCTTGAACTTGCAGAGATCCTCCTACTTCTGCCTCATTAGTGCTGGGATTAAAGGCCTGGGACACCAAACCCAGCTCTTCCTTCCTTCTTTCCTTCCTTCCTCCCTTTCTCCCTCCCTCCCTCCCTCCCTCCCTCCCTCCCTCCCTCCCTTCTTTCCTTCCTTCCTTCCTTCCTTCCTTCCTTCCTTCCTTCCTTCCTTCCTTCCTTCCTTCCTTCTTTCTTTTTGAGGGGAGTTTTAAGTTTAGAAAGGCTTTAAAAATATATTTATATGTAGATATTTAAATATGTATATACTTAAGATAAAGCATATATATTTATTTAGCTGGGTATGGTGGCCCATGCCTTAAATCCTAGCACTCAGGAGGCAGAGGTAGGAGGATTGCCAAAAGTTCGAGGCCACCCCGAGACAACATAATGAATTCCAGGTCAGCCTGGGCTAGAGCAAGACCCTACCTCGAAAAAAATATACATACATACATACATACATACATACATATATTTTGTTGGGCTGGAGAGATGGCTTAGCGGTTAAGGTGCTGGCCTGCAAAGCCTAAGAACACATGCTCGAATCTCCAGGTTCCACATAAGCCAGCTGCAGTGACACAAGCACACAACGTCGCACATGTGCACATGAGGGCACACGTTTGCAGTGGCTGAAGGCCCTGGTGTACCTATTCTCCACCTCTCTCTGCCTCTTTCTCTAATAAGTTAAAAAAAATATTTATTTGTAAGGAGAGAGAGAATGGGTGAGCCAGGGCCTTTAGCTACTGCAAACAAACTCCAGATGTATGCACCACTTTGTCCATCTGGCTTTATGTGGGCACTGGGAATGGAACTTGGGTTGTTGTTAGGCATTTCAGGAAGCACCTTAACTGAGCCATCTCTCCAGCCTGAGAGATTTTATTATAGGGAATTCAGGAGACATCTAGCACAAGAGATACAGGTAAAATTGGCTGTGACAAGAGGCCAGCCTTAGTTTTACTCCTCCACATTTTCACCTGTGGTTCAGAATATGAGCTCTGCTAACTCTTATCCCAGGCTTAGACTTTGACCACAGACTTTCTGATCACATGAAAAAAAGTAATGGGGAGGAGTGATTGTTCTGCTGCTGAGTCAGGGAGCCTTCTGCTATAGTTCCATTTAATGGAATTTGCCTCAACTCCATAATCAGAAAAGGAACAACTTTAATGAAATTACTAAAATCGGGCTGGAGAGATGGCTTAGCGGTTAAGCGCTTGCCTGTGAAGCCTAAGGACCCCGGTTCGAGGCTCGGTTCCCCAGGTCCCACGTTACCCAGATGCACAAGGGGGCGCACGCGTCTGGAGTTTGTTTGCAGAGGCTGGAAGCCCTGGCGTGCCCATTCTCTCTCTCCCCCTCTGTCTTTCTCTCTGTGCCTGTCGCTCTCAAATAAATAAATAAATAAATAAATAAAATTTAGAAATTACTAAAATCCCCAGCACTATTAGTCCATTTAAGCCTCACAATACTGCCATGAAACAGGTACTTTTATCTCTTCAGAGGCAGAAAGCAGCTTCCTTCTGACAGCTAGAACCTCTCACCAGCCTAAAGAGCCATCATGGCCAATGCCAGGCACTTGTGACCACTCAGTGGTTTCCCTCCTTCCCTTCCCCTATACGTTTTTTTTTTTTTTAAATTTTTTTTTTTTGTTGTTGTTATTTTATTTATTTTAGAGCGACAGACAGAGAGAGAGAAGCAGAGATAGAGAGAGAGAATGGGCGCACCAGGGCCTCCAGCCACTGCAAACGAACTCCAGACGCGTGCGCCCCCTTGTGCATCTGGCTAACGTGGGTCCTGGGGAGTCAAGCCTCGAACCAGGGTCCTTAGGCTTCACAGGCAAGCGCTTAACCGCTAAGCCACCTCTCCAGCCCCCTTCCCCTATACTTTTAGGGTCTTATGTATCCCAGACTTGGCCTTGAACTCACTATGTACTGAAAGGATAACCTTGTACTTCTGGTCTTCCTGCTTCTACCCCCCAAGTACTAGGATGTGCTACCACATCGTGTGTGTGTGTGTGTGTGTGTGTGTGTGACAAGTGCTCCACCACTGCGCTATGCTCCGGCCTTTCTGAGACACACTCTTTTGGCTTGGGAAAAGCTCTACCCAAACTCCACAATTCTCATACTTAACCAAGAAACCCTAATGAACTTATTTACATATAAGTAAGGGTTATGATTGAATGTGCCTCCTTCATAGGCTCATGCTGGGGATGTGGTTGTCCCTAAAAGGACTTATGGGAAGTGATTGCATCCTGAGGGCTCTGATCTAATCAATGGATTAATCCTTTGATGTATTCATAATAAGATGCTATTATTGGGAAATAGGGCTTGATTGAAGGAAGTAGGTCACTGAGGACATGTCTTGGGCTAAATCATGCCCTGGCCCCTTCCTGCTTTCTGTCCTGCATGAAGTGAGTAGCTCCTGCTGCTATGCTGTCCTGCCTCACTACAGGCCCAGAGTCAGCTGAGCCAAGCACTAGGGGCTGAAACCTTTGGAACTGAACCAAAGTAAATCATCTCTCCCTTTAAGTTATTTATGTCAAGTACTTTGTCAACAGCAACTCAAAGCCCATTTAACAGTCACAGACTAAGGAAACCTTCTCTCATAGCTAGTGTGACCTCAATACAGTGTTGGAGGTCTTGATATAAACATTTAGGTTAGAAAAAGAGATGGATCAGTTGGCTTAGCAGTTAAGCCATTTGCCTGCAAAGCCAAAGTATCCCAGTTCAACTCTCCAGGACCCACGTAAGCCAGATGCACAAGGGCGTGCATGCATCTGGAGTTCATTTGCAGTGGCTGGAGGTCCTGGCATGCCCATTCTCTCTTTTTCTCAAATAAATATATTTAAAAAAAAGTAAGAGATAGATTAGCAAGAAGAGTCAAAAATGTTATTTTCAGACAATAAGATGACGATAGTTTTCTATCCAAGCTATAGCCTGGACCTGGAATGTCCCTCTTGGTCCACTGGTAGGAAACTAGGCCATTGGGAGCATGTCCTTAAGGGAATTATTTGGCCTCTTCCCTGCCACCATGAGGAGAACAGGTCTCTGCTGTGAGTTTCCTTTGTGATACGCTGTTAGTCAGAGATGCAAAGCAGACATGAACTGGAGCCTCTGAGCATGAACCAAAATCATCTTTTTATATGTGATCATGCATTTTCTTCACAGATTCCCATACAGAGAGGCAAATTATTTGTTACTTTAGTCATTGGTGTAGTCAAATACCTGACAAGAAATAAGTTTGAGCTGGGTGTGGTGGTACAGCCTTTAATCCCAGCACTCGGGATGCAGAGGTAGGAGGATTGCCATGAGTTCGAGGCCACCCTGAATTCACATAGTGAATTCCAGGTCAGCCTGGGCTAGAGTGAGATCCTACCCTGAAAAACAACAACAAAAGTTTAAGGAAGGAAAGTTTATTTTGGCTTACAGTTCCAGGGGTATAGTCTATCGTGGTAAGGAAGGCATGGTGGCAGGTGTGGGGAGCAGAAGGGCAGCTGGTCACATTGCATACACATCAAGGAAGCAGAGGAACAGGAAGTGAGGCCAGGAAAAGAAACCTCAAGGTCCGCCCCCAGTGACCCACAAACACAGCTCTACCTCCTAAAGGTCCCACAACAGCGCCACCTGCTGGGAACCAAGCTACGGAGACAATTCACATTTTAAACACCCCAGGAACCCTTGGCGGGTGACTGCGCCTCACATCCTCCAGCAGCCCCTACGTGCGGTTTACAGTAATTATTTCAAAGCTTTTACATAACTTTTTTCTCCTTTATGCATTGGCTCCCAGATTTGTTGGTATCCTGGGATTACCTTGCCTGCCTCTGACTCGACCCAGACGGGCACCACGGCCAGTCACCAGGACGTCAGGGAGCAGGGAGCTGAAGGGCACAAGATGAAGTAGAAGCCACCATGCAAGGCTCCGACATCTCGTAGCCTCCACTGCGCGGGCCAGGCTCGAGCTCCTCCCAGGACTGCTGCTGTCTCTGCCGCAGCATGCAAAGTCGGGCAGGAGCCTGCTCTCCAGACGGCCAGCAAAGGGCCAACGGCGCCGCAGAACGGGCGCTGCAGGGCGGGCAGGCTCTGCCGCGCGTGGGCGAGCAGCGCCCCTCCTGGGCTCCAGGCTGGCGCGGGGCGGGGCTCACTGGGGGCTGGGGGCCGGGACGGGCGTCGGCCCGGCGACCCGGCACCCGAGCACCGCCTCCCGGACGCCGCCCTCGGTTCCAAGCGGACTGACGCGACGTCGCTGCCGAGGAATCTTCTCCACGTGCGGCGGCTGGACCAGCGTCAGGGGTGCATTGCCTGCGAGCTTGCTGGAGACGCAGAATTCTTGCCCCCCCCCCAAAAAAAAACTAAATAAACCAGAGTCGTCTACATTTTACAGGACGCCTAGGTGATTTTTTAATACTCATTAAGTTTGAGAAGCACTCAAATCTATATCAGAAAGACGTGATGCTTGTGGGGACAATTTCTACATTAAAGTCCAATTTAAAAGTAAATACTATTTTTCCTGTCCGTCCCTCTCTCCTTTGTCCTCCTCACACCTCCTCTCTTTTTCTCGCTCTCTTCCACCCTCGTTTCTGATAGTGGGGTCTTGTGCGTGCTAGGCAAGCATGCTCCAATGCTAAGCTATATCCCAAGACCTGTTCTCTCACTTTTTTTTTTTTTTTTTTTGAGGAAGGGTCTCTAGGGCTGGAGAGAGGGCTTAACTGTTAAGGTGCTTGCCTGCAAAGACAAAGGACCCAAGTTCAACTTCCCAGGACCCACATAAGCCAGATGCACAAGGTGGCACATGCATCTGGAGTTCTGCAGCGGGTAGAGGCTCTGATGTGTCCGTTCTGTCGCTGTCTCTTTCTCTCTTCCCCTCCTCCCTCTCTCAAATAAAATAATAAAATATTTTGAAAAAAGAGAAAAGTTCTCTAGCTCAGGCTGACCTGGAAGTAACTAAGAAGCCCAAACTTGCCTCTGACATGTGGAAGCCCTCCTGCCTCAGCCCCCTCAGAATCAGATTACAGGTATGAGCCACCCTGAACTCCTGCCTCAGCCCCCTCAGAATCAGATTACAGGTATGAGCCACCCTGAACTCCTGCCTCAGCCCCCTCAGAATCAGATTACAGGTATGAGCCACCGTGAACTGCTATAATGCTTTTGAGAGGAGAGAGGGGTGCAGGAGAGGAGAGAGAATGAATTTCATATAGCTCAGGCTGGCCTCAGACTCATTAGGTAGCAGAGGCTGGCTTTGAACTCCTGATCCTCCTTCCTGCCTCCACCTCCCAAATGCTGGCATATGTGTGAGCCACCATGACCAACTATAAATGCTACTTTTGGAAATTTTGTATATTTGTTCAAACTGGCAGAGGATCTAACATAATTCTGGGCAAAACACAAGGGCTTGATAAATAGTTTTGGCTTTTTTTTAATAGTTTTGGGTGATATCTACACAAGTGACTGATCATCAAACTCTATGCCAGGGTCTTTGAATGTATTAATTTCTTTGGTCTTCAGAGCTGTTTTGTTTTTTCAAGGTAAGGTCTCTAGCCCAGGCTGACCTGAAATTCACTATGTAATCTCAGGCTGGTCTCAAAATCACAGCGATCTTCTTGCCTCTGTCTCCTGAGTGCTGGGATTAAAGGCAAGCACCACCACGCTTGGCTAGGGCTTTTTTTATTTTAATGTTTTATTTATTTGAGAGAGAGACAGAGACAGACAGAGAGAGAGAGAGAGAGAGAGAAAGAATAGGCACACCAGGGCCTCTAGCCACTGCAAACAAACTCCAGATGCATGCCCCACCTTATGCATCAGGAATTTTACATGGATACTGGGGAATTTACTTGGGTCCTTAAGCATTGTAGACAAGCACCTTAACTGCTGAGCCATATCTCTAGCCCAAGAGGTTTTTAAAAATATATTTTATTTTTATTATTCATTTGAGAGAGGAAGAGAGAGAGGGGCAGACAGAGAGAATGGGCATACCAGGGCCTCCAGCTGCTGTAAACAAGCTCCAGATGCATACACCACCTTGTATATCTGGCTGATATGGGTCCTGGGGAGTCGAACCTGGGTCCTTTGGCTTTGCAGGCAAGTGCCTTAACTGCTAAGTCATCTCTCCAGCCCTAGCCTAAGAGCTTTTAATACTAGTATTCTATATACTGGTTTTACACTTTATTTTATTTTATTTTATTTTTGAGGTAGGATTTTACTCTAGGCCAGGCTGACCTGGAATTCACTATGTAGTCTCAGGGTGGCCTTGAACTCATGGTGATCCTCCTGCTTCTGTGTCCTAAGTGCTGGGATTAAAGACGTGTGTGACCACACCCTATACTTTATTTTATACTAGTATTTTAAAAATTTTTTGTTTTATGTTTATTTATTTATTTGAAAGTGACAGACAGAGAAAGAGGCAGAGAGAGAGAGAGAGAAAGAGAGAGAGAATGGGTGCGCCAGGGCCTCCAACCATTGCAAACGAACTCCAGATGTGTGCGCATCTGGCTAACGTGGGTCCTGGGGAATCCAGCCTTGAACCGGGGTCCTTAGGCTTCACAGGCAAATGCTTAACCACTAAGCCATCTCTCCAGCCCTATACTACTCTTTTATTCTAGTATTCTTTCCATTTTATAGATGGAGCAGCATGGGAAGAAGAGGCCTAATAAATAATTTGCTGAGAGTCTAAGAGCCATGAGGAGCTAGAGTAGAGACAGTAGCAATCAGGAATTACTCTGTAGCCATGGCTCAAATAGGTAAATGAGAGAATCCCCCTCTCCAGTAACTTGCTAGTTACCTGAATCCGTCTCCAGATGCTGTACCAAATTTTCTGAGGAAAGCAGAAACAGAAAAACCTGTGACTTATTTGCTCACAAGGGAAAGGTATTCTGACTGTGTGTAAGGACAGAAGCAGGCAAAGGCCTGGCTCTGGCTGGATCTGAAGGAAGAGAAGTGCACCTCACCTTCCTGACTTTCAGTCCAGCGCTCCCACCTCAGACAGAGGAGGCTTGTCACATGGGAAGGTTTGGAGAAGGAATGCTACTTACAGGGCTGTTTGTTTGTTTGAGACAGGGTCTCACTACATATAACCTAGACTAGCCTGGAATCTGCCATCCTCCTTCCTCAGTCTCCCCAGTGGTAGGATTACAGGCATGTGCCACCACACTGGTGTTTTGAGCCAAATTTTGGAGCTAAGGGAAAGATGGAAAGATGGAGACAAGCTAAAGACAAGGCAACTAATGAGTGGAGTGAGAAGTGAAGCCTCTTTACCTGAAAACGTCTTCATCATGTCTGGGAGGATGAGTATTTTTCGGTGAAGCTCAAGGATCTTCTTGGCTAGGTCAGAAGAAATGGCCTCTGGATTCACAAAAGTCTTCTCACACCTGCCGAACAGTTGTTAATGGGTTAGGTCTAAATTCCCAAAACAATGTTCAGGTGATACAAACCAAGTGAGATCACAGTCAGACTGAAGAGTGGTCCAGAGCAGGTGCTTGTGGTGAATGATTAGCTTCAGCACCACTGCTTTGCCCTTTCTCAAAATGTATAGTTACTGAAGCAATAGGCATTTCAGACCCGCAGGAAGCTAATTTCAACAACTTTGGGAATTGGAGGCTGGCTCATTAAAGAGAGTGTTTGGGTCTGTCCAGCTGAGAGGGGCAGAGAACATTACCCCTCTTAGCCTCTACAGGGCATATGGCATCAGTGGGAAACCAGCCTTACACTCATCTTTCTAATCTGTGTGCTAATTCTTATAAAAGGAAAGGAGCTAGGAGGAAGTGGGGGAAAAAAAAAGATGAAAGAAATTTCACAGGGGAAAAGATCCCGATTCTATCCCGGCTCAGTTCTCATTGCTTATTGGCTGTGTGGCCTTGCAAAAGTCTGTCATTACCTTGGGTCTCAGCTTCCTCTGCATGTTAGCCCCTATCCCTCCTCATGAGTGTGTAGGTGAATGTCTCAGCACACATGTGGAAGTCATAGGGACAACCTCAGGTGTCAGTCCTTCCTCCCACTGAGTTTGGACTTAAACAAAAAAATTATTTCTTTATTTTATTTTATCTTTGAGATAGAGATAGAGATAGAGATAGAGATAGAGATAGAGATAGAGATAGAGATAGAGAGAGAGAGAGAGAGAGAGAGAGAGAGAGGGAGGAAGAAAGAAATAAAGAAAAAGAATGAATTGGTGGCTAAGGCCTCAGCTACTGCAATTGAACTCCAGACACTTGGGCCACACCTAGTGGGAATGTGCGACCTTGTGCTTGCCTCACCTTTGTGCATCTGGCTAATGTGGCATCTGGAGAGTAGAACCTGGGTCCTTAGGCTTCATAGGCTAGCACCTTAAGCACTAAGCCATCTCTCCAGCCCTCACTTTTAGCGAGGGATCAAGTGGCCTGTGTATCTTATCAGAGTGTTTTCCTCGGTTCATGAGGAAGGTGGTTCTCAATATCTCCAGGATGCACATGAAGGTGGCAGACTGGACAGGGACCCTACCTGCTCTGGTAGACTCTGACATCCTACAAAAGAAAAACAAGAACATGCCTTTAGTTTCCCATGGGACCTTCACACCAGGGATTCTGTTAAAACAGCTGAAAACTCTCATTCCTTGAGCTCTAGATTTCCTTAATTACCCACATAGTAAACTGTTCTTTCCATCATATTTTCTGCTACTATGAACTCTGCAGCTGGTTCTTTTGTACTTGTTCCTCTGTCTCAGAATTATCCTCAGACAAGTTCTTCCTCTAACGACTAAGATATGGTGGAGAGCAAGGACCAGCCTGAGCTCCAGGTGGACCTGAGGAGGAACAGGGGCACGGAGAGTGCTGCAGGGCCATTGGTGGAACACTTCCTGTGTGCTCAAGTTAAGCATCACACATAGGTTAGTTTTCATATGGATGATCAGCACATGAAGGAGGTGCTATTATCATATCATCTCTATGGTTAGGGAGGTTAAAAGATTCCCTCAAGTGACACAATTGGAAGAGCCAATATACAAATCCAAGACTGTCTGACCCAAATGATCTTCATGTGACCATGATGTATGCCTTGGGCAAGTCTCCAGCCTTCTGGAGAGGAGGCAGACAACCACCCATCCCTTTCAACAGAGGTTGTCCCCACTTCCCTTTCCTCTCCAGCAGTCACCACAGCATAGCGCCCCTTTCCTGTGGTACCCTCTGCTCTCATACAGGGTAGTGGGGTGTTTCTCACTTGCACAAGCTCACTTCCCGGTCGCTGACACTTCTGCTTCAGCTCTTCCACCTGGGCTTCCACCTGAGCGACCTCTTTAGAGACCTTTGTGATGTACTCATCCCTCTCCTTCCAGATCTGCTGTTCCAGACCCCTCATCCTAGCCAGCAGGAGGCGCTGTTGGTCCCCTAGCTCCTGATACAGTCTTTCAAAAGCAGTTTCTACTTGTTGCTTCTTGTTTTCAATTAGAGCCTGTGAGGGATAGAAAGAAAAATGTACATGGTTATGGAGGGGCTCAAAGATGGTGTTCAGAATAATCTGCCAATTATTGGTTAAAATTTTCTTATGAGAGAGAGAGAGAGAGCAAGAGCGAGCAAGACAGAGAGAGAGAGGGAGGTTGGCGTGCTAGAACCTTAGCCACTGCAAGTGAACTCCAGATGCAAGTGTCACCTTGTATGCATGCATCACCCTGTGCATCTGGCTTACATGGGTTTTGAGGTGTTGAACATGGGTTCTTAGGCTTTGCAAGCAAGAGCCTTAACTGCTAAGACTTCTCTCGGCCAATTATTGATTTTTAAAATATTTTATTTATTTACAAGAGGGGGGGGGAGAGAATGGGTATGCCAGGGGTCTTGTCACTGCAAGGGAACTCCATATGCATGTGCCACTTTGTGCATCTGGATTTATGTTGGTACTAGGGAATCAAACTTGGATAGCAGCCTTTGAAAAGAAGTGCCTTTAACTGCTGAGTCATTTCTCCAACCTAGGTTGAACTTTTCAAAAATCCTTGCATATTTAATGATATTCTACCATGTTTTCTTTAGAGTTTGGTGGAGTGACTATTATTATCTATTATATATAACTAGTATATATTATGTTATTAGAAAATAAGGCAAAAGAACATTGTGATTAGAGTCCATTGCTAGTGGAAGAGTGTGAGATTGTTTTGGCCAGGGGTTCACAATCTGTGGAGCATGCTTTGATGGGAATTGGATGATGTCAGAGAGAGCTTTCTGTCCCGAGATTCCATCTCCTTGGTGGAAGTAGCAGAAATACCCGCTGTGGATTTCCCCCTTGATAACTGTACCATAAAGGAAGAGGCAGCTAGATAGAGCCACTCCATTACCCTGTCTTCAGGATTAGACTATGAGATTGAATCCTGGTGCTAATGAACACTGTCCCAGGCTTCCCAGCTGAAGATAGTGTTTCAGGTGGATATATTAGGCCAGAAGAGTGATGGACTCAGGGTCAAGAGACTCATGCTCTAACTAGGGCTTTACCATGTAGCCTTAGTAGCATCACTTTTCTAGACTTCAGTTTCCCCTTGTGTAAAAAATGAACACAAGCTGGGCGTGGTGGCGCACACCTTTAATCCCAGCACTCGGGAGGCAGAGGTAGGAGGATCGCTGAGAGTTCAAGACCACCCTGAGACTACATAGCTAATTCCAGGCTGGCCTGGACCAGAGTGAGATCCTAATCAAAGAAGAAAAAAAAAAAAAAGAACACAATAGGGTTAGTGGTTAAGGCGTTTTGCGTGTGAAACTTAAGGACCCATGTTCTATTCCCCAAGTACCCACATAAGCCAGATGCACAAGGGGGTGCATGCGTTTGGAGTTTGTTTGTAGTGGCTAGATGCCCTGGCATGTCCATTCTCCCTCTCTCTGTCCTCCCCCCTCACTTTCTCTAAATGGACAAAAAAAATTTTTTTTAAAAAGAACACAATATATCATGTAGTAGAAAGCTTCCAGCTCTGATGTCCTGCAATACCAGATGGCTTTGTGTAGACACAGGAAGGTGAATGAAGACAGTTAACCAGTTCTTTCCCAGCCTGGCAATAGATACAAATCAATAAGATCCCCCATTCTGCTAAGAAAATGCCCCAAAGAGGGGCTGGGCATGTAGCTCAGTGCGTGGATTGCTTTGCCTAGCATTCATGAAGCCTGGGCTTCATCCTTAGCACTACATATAGCAGGTGTGGTGGAGCATGCCTGTAAGCATAGGTAAGGTGGAAGCATCAGAAGTTCAAGGTTAACCTTGGCTGTGTAGTGATTTTGAGGCCAACCTGGGACACATGAGACCCATCTCAAAAGAAGGAAGGCAGGAAGAAGAGGGAAAGGGAAGGGGAAAGAAGGGAAGGGGAAGAGCAGAAAGAAAACACCGGAAGTAGAATGTGGCAGGGGCGTGGCCATACTAGGAGTCCTTGCAGCTTCTGGTCTTCTCTGCACTTTATGTTTTCAATCTTGTCCCTCTTCACCCTCAGAACTTCCAACTGACTCCTGAGATGATCCTGTGGGAGAATGGGCAGAGAAAGGTGGCTCAGTTAATAATCCAACTCACAGATATTGCCTGCAGTGGTTCTGGGCACGCCACTGAGGTTGAGAAATTTGAAGATGACAAAGGATCAGTCCCTGGCCCTAATAGTCACCATCCAGAACAGGAGTCTGACATGGGAGCAGTGAGGAGAGGGTAGTCATGCTTAGGTAGCTGTGCAGGGCTTTAGATAGAAGGCTTTAGAAAGCAATTTCCCTCCATGTTCCCTTCACCAGCACCCGTAAAGGACCCAGCCCAGGTGAAGCAGCTTGTCTGCCTCTTACCCGGTAGGGCCGGATGGCCTCGTCCAGGAAGCCCATGGAGTGAGTCCGGTGGGCAGGGCCCGCCCTGCAGAACACACAAAGGAACTCCGCGTCAGTCTTACAGAAGAAGTAGATCTTCTCGCTGTGTTTCTGGCAGTAGGTCTCCCTGAGGGGACCCAGAGGCGTGGGGACCACTGAGGCCTCTGTGTTCTCTTCCTCCTCCTCCTGGCAGAGCAGCATCCTGCCCAAGGGTCTGGTCCCCATCTAGGCGCGCTGGGGAGCAGAACCCGCAAGGCCGCACAGTCACTGCATCATGGCTCTAAGGTTTAGACTTCCTGGCGGGCTGAATTGCCTTTCCCTGAAATTGAGTCACTTTTAAAGCCTTCACAGTCGCCTAGGCTGAGAGGAAGGCCGGCATGTCAACTCAGGGGAGCCACCTGGCCCTGCCTCTTGCACTGCCCAGAACCCTGCGCCACCACCCAGCCTCTGAGCAGGTCCAAATTCCAGGGCATCTTGAATAACTTAGCATTTCCCAGAGACATCCAAGTGATCTCACTTCTCCGCCTCTATCGCCTGGACCTGGGGTGGGGAGCAGCAGCACCATGAGGTCACTGGGAGACGGTTTCCTGGAACCCTTCACCCAAAGTAGGGTGGGGAAGGGCCTTTTCCTGTCAGGCTGAGCACGAGGGAGCCATAAACCTCTGGCTGCGAGGTTGCTGCCGAGTGGATCAATGCCCGCCCGCCCGAGGCAGTGAGAAGACTGCAGACCGCGGAGCTGCAGGTCCTGCCGCCTGCTTTTCTCAGCTGCCGCCCGCCCGTGCTGATCTTCCCTGCACTCCCAGCCCGTTATGCTTCATGCCACCATCTCCCAGAACTTCGACATTTCAATTTTAGTTCGTTTACTTTATCTTATTTTTATATTTTTTTAGGCAGGGTCTCACTGTAGCTCACTGTAGACTTGAACTCACTCTGTAGCCCAGGTTAGATTTGAATTTACAACAATCTTATGTCAGTTCTTATTTCTGGGATTATGGGCATGAGCCACCATGACCAGTTCTCCATTAATATTTTAATTGAAGCAATCATAATGCAAATGTTAATAAATTTTAGAAAACTAAATTAGTGAAATATATTCAGCCACATTTACCTATGGTTTACTTTTTTATTTTTTTGAATTATGAGAGATTATTTTAAGAGATAATAGAAACAGAGAGGCTCCGAAACTGAGGGTGGTATCCACCCCTCTCCCCCAGCTGGGAGGGGGTCCCAGAAGGAAAATCTGGGGACTCTACATGGCAACTTGGATCTGGTCCTTTCATAAATGAGCCATCCAATTAGGATGAGCCTCATTACTAAATTTAAATGTATAAAATTTTAAATGTATAAAGGGCATGATGGGTTTACTATTTTCCTGTTATTATATCTAAGCATGAAGGAGATGCAAACTGAAAGGCTGGGACAGTAAGATTTCTGGCTTCAAGTCCTGTGCTCTTACAATAGCCAGGCCAAGATAAAGACCATTTACAGGGGCAAGAGGTCCTGGTATGCCCACTCTCACTATCTATTTCTATCAGAAATAAATAAATTATGTATGTATAATATATCTGGACATATTATATTACATATGTGATATATTAAAATGTATTAAATAATATATTTAATATATTAAGATATATTAAATAAATAATATTTTTAAAAGACCAAGCAGCCAGTGTTCCTACCACTTGTTTTCCACTCCTTTTTCCCTCAAACTGTTTGTGTGTACTCTCCCCTTCCTGCCCTACCTGTACCCTATTCCCCAAAGCATACCCTAAGAACAACTGTCTCTTCCAAGAGCAGCCCTCCCACCATGCCTGGTAAAAGACCTTGCCTACTAAAGACAATAAAATGTAAAATATTAATAGTATTTTAAGCTAATGTGGTAGTTGAATGTATGTCCTCCAATAGACTCAGGTGTTTTATTAAAGCTTATAACTTGGGTTTCCAGCCACTGGGCTGGAAGAGGTGTCATTGTGGGCAAATTTTGGGGTCTAGCCTTAAGGTGTTATTAGAGGCAGATCTGATTTCCAGCCTGAAGGTATGCAGAGCAGTTTAAGCTCTGTCTGGGCTCCTGCTGTTTGTTGCCAATTTTGGTGTGTGCTGGCTGGTGGTGGGTTCTCTCTACTTGAATCTGTGAAAGGGGCCAGTGTCTTCTGCCATTATGGAACTTTCCCTGGGTCTGTAATTCTGAAATAAATCCTGTTCCTCTCATAACCAGTGTCTGTTTGGAAGTTCATCCCAGCAACATAGAGCTGGCTACAGTAGCTGATTACATGCTGAAACCATGATAGCTTGGAAGCACTGGGCTAACTTAAATATATGTTAAAATAATTTTATTTATTTATTTTTACTCTTTTTACATTTACCTCAACCTTTTATTCTTTTTTAAAAAATATTTTATTTATTTGGGAGAAACAGGGAGAGGGAGAGGGGGAGAGAGAGAGGAGAAAGAGAATGGGCACGCCAGGGCCTCCAGCCACTGCTAACGAACTCTAGACTCATGTGCCACCTTGTACATCTGGCTTATGTGGATCCTGGGGAATTGAACCAAGGTCCTTGGGCTTTGCAGGAAAATGCCTTAATTGCTAAGCTATCTCTCCAGCTCTCAACCTTTTATTCTGAAGAAGCATTCAAATTTACAGATAAGTTGAAAGAATATTGACATGAATACCTGTTAACTTATAACTGTTCTCCAGTTGTCACTATTTGGTCACATGCTCCCTCCTCATAAATACTGCAGCATTTACCTCCTTAGAACAAGGAAACTCTACACATGACCACACTTCATTAAGACACTTAATATCAATATGTTATCTAATATACTATCCATACTTAAAATACTGAATAATCCCAACAATATCTTTTCATAATGCCTTTTCCATCATCAGAATCTAACTTATATATGGCCACTATAAAATTTTACATTGCATATATGACTTGCATATTCCTTTCTTCTCTTCTTTCTTTCTCTATTGTAGACAAGATCTCATATAGCCAAGGGTGGCTTCCAGGCTGCTATATAGCCAAGGCAAGCCTTGAACTGCTGATTCTCCTGCCTGTGCCTCCTCAGTGCTGGAATTACAGGTGTGTCCACTAGCTTTGTATTGTGCTTCTGTTGGACAGCATTTTGAAAGGTGCAAAACACTAACTGCAGATCATAATCACTGTCCTTTTGTTCATGAACTTTGGACTAAGCCTCAGTTTCTAGACTTGCAAAATGGAGATCCAAATGGCAGGACTTGATAGAGAAGGAACAAGATCATGTGTCTAAAGTGCTCTCTCTCTGTGGGAGGTGCAGTGGTGGTAAGGAAATGCTGGTTGTGACTGTTATTTCTTTCTCCTCCCCCATGCAGGCTATGTTCCAGCCTCTTTTGAAGCCCACGACAGCTCGGTAGGTACATCGCTAGTGAAACTGCTTATGCCATGCACACCCGAGCATAAGGGCCTTATCTGAGTCCCCACACTCCCCTGTCCACTGACTGGCAGGCCCTGGGCTGGCTGATACTCCAATCTCCCTGGAGACATGTGGCTGCCCTGCAGGGAGGTTGGGGTGGCAGTGGCCCTTTGAGCCAGCCTCCCTCCTGACCCCCACAGAAGAGATCTCTTTCAACAGTGGACAGCTGAGATACCCACACTCCTCTTAAAGTGAGGGGCTCTGGGAGGATAGAGAGGGACAGTGAGCCCCAGTTCAGGGGCACTGGACCAGAAAGCAACTGCAGCCACGTCTGGACGATGTGAGTCCCTCCGCTTCTCCCCCTCAGCTACTTCTCTGTCTCTGCTGTTGGCAAGAGTGTGTCTATTCCTGAGTGAGCAGAGGGAGACCCTGGTGCCAGCGATGCAAGAGGGTGACTTGTCCAAGTGTGTGTGTCTATGTTGGTGGGCATATGTGGGTGTGTGTGTCCTTCCAAGCACAGACGACCTTGAGGAGGCCTCAGGCCCATCAGCACCAGCATGGCCTCGGCTACCTCTGTGACCAGCCTGGCAGATGAGGTCAACTGCCCCATCTGCCAAGGCACCCTGAGGGAACCGGTCACCATCGACTGTGGCCACAACTTCTGCCGCTGTTGCCTCACTCGCTACTGTGAGATCCCGGGCCAAGAAGAACCCGAAGAGTCCCTCACCTGCCCGCTCTGCAAAGAGCCCTTCCGCCCAGGGAGCTTCCGACCCAACTGGCAGCTGGCCAACGTGGTGGAGAACATCGAACGCCTTCAGCTGGCCTCCCTGAGGGGCCTGGGGGAGGAGGACGCCTGCCCCGAGCACGGAGAGAAAGTCTACTTCTTCTGTGAGGAAGACGAGGTGCAGTTGTGCGTGGTGTGCCGCGAGGCTGGGGCGCACGGGGCCCACACCGTGCGCTTCCTGGAGGATGCAGCGGGTCCCTACAGGGTAGGCGAGGATGCTGGGTTCTCCAGGGCTGGGGGTGAGGGCGCTGGAATTGGACTTAGAGACGTAGAGCTGAGCTGGGATTGGGGATGGGTATGTGCAGCCTGACTCCAAATTCTTTCATGCTGTATGATCATCTAGGCCATAGTTCCAGACACAAAAAAAATCACAGGTTTATGACTGACAGTGAGTTCTGTGTTATACTTGTGGACTACAGATAGTAGAAAGAAAAGAAAAAGGACTATCACAACCAAATGCTAATTAATGGAGACATCCGTACATATAGACATGCGTGTCCTAATATAAAATACAAAAGCAAAATAAAAAAAAATACTTGATGCTTGAAGCAGGCTGTTCATAGAAATTGTACCGCATGAATAAACAAAGGCTAAGCCAGAATTGTATATAACCTGATGCTCTACTTCAGTAAAATACACTCAGATACAAAAAAAAAAAAAAAAAAAAAACTCTCGAGGCCTTGACCAGAAACCAGAAAAATAAAAATAAAAATACAAAAGCAACAAAAACCAGCACACACTCGTTTAATGGAAGATAATATATTTACCAACCTGTGTATACATAAACTAATTTATTTACAAAAGAAACATTCAGTTACATATTCAAACTCGCTATGTAGCTAGCAATGACTTTGAGCTTCTGATCTTCCTGCCTCCACCTCCCCAGTGCTAGAACTACCCATAGATGCCAACATACTTGGCTTACAGGGTGCTGGGCGTTGAAACCAGAGACTGCTGCATGCTAGACAAGCCTCTCTACCAGCTATGCTACGTCCCCAGCCCTTCTATATGTATTTTGAACACACTTATGTGGACATTTATGTGTGTGTCAGTTTCTAACTCTATTCTAAAGCAAACAATTCCCCCCCCCGCCCAAGGTAGAATCTCACTCCAGCCCAGGTTGACCTGGAATTCACTCTGTAGCTCCAGACTGGCCTCAAACTCATGGTAATCCTCTTATCACAGCCTCCCAAGTGCGGGATTAAAGGTGTGCACCACCACCCTGGCCAGAGCAAACTTTTTTTTGGGGGGTGGGGGTGGTTTGAGGTAGGGTCTTACTCTAGCCCAGGCTAACCTGGAATTCACTTTGTAGTCTCAGGGTGGCCTTGAATTTATGTCGATCTTCCTACCTCTATCTCCCGAGTGCTGGGATTAAAGATGTGAGCCACTGCACCTGGCTAGAGTAAACAATTTTTAAAAACAAATTTTCATGGGGAGGGGAGAAGGAAGGTATTACCATGGGATAGTGTTTACAATCATGGAAATTGTTAATAAGAAAATCATAAAATTTTAAAAATTATTAGCCAGTTAAAAAAAACAAATTTTCAGTTACTTTCATATCCGATGTTCTTCTATCTTCTGGAATCATATGTAGATAACTGTTTCTTATAAAAAGAGCCAGCTGAATGTGGTGGTGCAGGCCTTTAATCACTTAGGAGGCAGAGGTAGGAGGATTGCCATGAGTTTGAGGTCACCCTGAAATTGAATAGTTCTGGGTCAGCTTGGGCCAGAGTGAGACCCTACCTCGAAAAACAAGCAAAAAAAGAGCCATGTTTCCTTTGGACAAAATAATTTTAGTAAAGGGCATATCAACCTCAGATTCTAGCTACCACTTGCTAGATGCAAAAGAATATAGAATATTTAACCTGAAGAAAGGCTCAAGGAAGAAACAGTCAGGCAGTGCCTTTTAATACATGCACACAGAAAGGGGAAAGTATTGATCAAAACTCTTGAGCACAAACAAGAACAAGACTAAAGGCCAGGCGTGGTGGAATTTGTCTGCAACCATAATACTTGGCAGCCTGAGGCAGGAAGATCTTAAATTGGAGGTCAGCCTGGGCTATAAGAGACCCTGTTAAAAACAAACAAACAAACAAAACAGCAACAACAACAACAAACAAATGAGCTGAGTGCGGTAATCCCAGCACTCGGGAGGCAGAGGTAGGAGGATCACCATGAGTTCAAGGCCACCCTGAGACTATGTAGTGAATTCTAGGTCAGCCTGGGCTAGAGTGAGATTCTACCTCGAAAAACCAGAACAAAAAAATTAATTAAAAAAAATGAACAATCAAACAAACTCCAAAGGTTTGTCAAGGTGCTGAGGCCCAAGCTCCATTCCTGGGGCATTGTACCCCATAGGCAGGAAGAGGTGACACTCCTTTATAGTCACTTTCTCCATCTTATAATTTTATGCTTCTTCCCCCAGGAACAAATACAGAAGTGTCTTACGTGTTTAAGGAAAGAGAGAGAGGAAATTCAAGAAATCCAGTCAAGAGAAAACAAAAGGATACAAGTACTCTTGGTAGGTGTTCACTCTCCCCAGGACTTGTTCCTTCCTCTAGGTCCACAGTCTCCCCTAAACTGATGCCACACAGCAGACAGGGCCTTGATGGATTATGAGTTTGAATCCTGACTGGCACTAGCTGCAACTTTAAGTACCTCTCTAGATTCAGATTACTCATCTGTGAAATGGAGATTAAAACTCACCACTTCCTCATTGAATTACTGAAGGATTCAGTGAGGCCTTGTCTGTAAAGCAGTTCAGTGCTATGCACACAATATTCATGTCCTGCAAGGCAGGAGGCTAGGTGACCCTGACACTTCCTCTGAGTCACAGTGATGGTGTGGAGGCAATGCTGGGCTGTGTAGCTCCCAGAAATGGGATGGCAGGTGGAAAAGACACCATGCTACAGGCTCCAAATCTGGTCTGGGTGGGGGTGGGGGAGTCAGTTTTGTTTTCCCACCAAATATTGGAGCACATGAATCTGAGCCAAGAGAGAAATGGGGACAAGTAGGAAAAAGAAAGAGGGTCAGGAGGCAGATCAGCAAGAGATGATTCTGGGGGAGATGAGGCAGGAAGAGTAGAAGGAGGGAAGAAGAGGTGTTGGTGAATGAGGATGAGGGAGGGCAGCAGGAAGAGGTGATTCTGATAGAGGAGGAGACGAGAAAGAAGAGATGTCCATGAAGGAGGGGAGGGGAAGAGGAGGAGAGGACAGGAATTTGGTGAAGGAGTGGGAGGAGGAGGGTATTCTGACGGTGAAGGACAAGAATATCCTCTTTGGCTGTCATCCTGCCTCTTCAGACTCAGGTGGCTACCAAGAGACAGCAGGTGATTTCCCAGTTTGCACATCTGAGCCAATTCCTAGCAGAACAGCAGAGTGTCCTCTTAGCACAACTGGAGAGGCTAGATGGGGACATCCTGAAGCAACAGGAAGAGTTCGAGTCCCTGGTCACTGGGGAGATCTGCCGGTTTAGCACCCTGATTGAGGAGCTGGAAGAGAAGAACGAGAGGCCAGCAAGGGAGCTCCTGACGGTGAGGCTAACCGCCCTTCTGGGCTCTCTGTGATCACTGTCTAAGCCATGCCTTCTTAACTCACACATCTCTGCACTCCAGACACCAGAGGTCAGAATTCTAGTCTATGCTTCCCTAAGAGTTTCCTGCTCTCTGGTCTTGGTCCCTCCATCCCATCATCTAAGCACTATGGGAAAAATCCATCACTTACCCTTTCACTGCTTTCTGTGAGGACCCAATGGTAAGTGGGGTAGAAGCAGCACTTAGAAAGGTACCAAACCCTTTGTAAATCAATTGCAGGTGCTGCTTCCAAACTATTCTTTTTTTTTAAGCCCAGGCTGACCTTGAACTCATGGCGATCCTCCTTCCTCTGCCTCCCAAGTTCTAGGATTAAAGGTGTGCACCACCACTCCCAGCTTGGTTGGTTGTTTTTTGAGGCAGGATCTCATTCTATCCTAGGCTGACCTTGAATTCATGTCAATCCTCCTGCCAGAGCCTCCCTAGTGTTGGTAGTAAAGGCATGAGCCATCACACCTGGCTTCCAAGCTAGTCATTATAACCAGAATGGCCATCTACTAGCCAGGAAATTTTTCCTCATCCACTTTACTTCCTTAAGCTGGAAGAAATATCAAAGTCCTAAAACATGATTTCAAGGGATGTGAAGGAGACCTTGATATGTAGGATTTTCTTGCCTTTGCCTCTAACAGGAACAGATTATATCACATCTGGGATATATAGCAAAGGACTTGGGCTGTCATCCCTAAAGCCTAGCAAACCTCAACACTCTGTGACTCCATGACTATTTGGTTCCTTTTCTGCTCAGGGCAAGGATTATGGTATTTTGTCTTTGTGGTCATGAGAAAAGTAGGAGTTCAGGAAAACTGCAAGTTGAATCCTTTCTGTTTTTCTCTCCCCTCCCCAGGATATCAGAAGCACTTTAATACGGTAAGGAATGCAACAACTGTTTTTCTTTGCCACGTAGATATACACACATGTACCACCTGCCTAGTTATTGCCATACATATATACCACGTTCTTATATTAAGGACATGCAAATACATGTTAAGTCTCCACAAATTCAACTGTGTTCTCCTACAGATGTATGTTGTTGTGTGGCAGTGGGGACTATCCTAGAGGAAGGAGACCTTTCGATGGGAAGTGGCCACCAAGGCTTTGTTAGAAGAAGATGATGGCCTTAGTAATTAAAAAATAATAATTTCAGGCTGGAGAGATGGCTTAGCAATTAAGGCACTTGCCTGAAAAGCCAAAGGACCCCGGTTCAATTCTCCAGGACCCACATAAGCAAGATGCACATGGTAGCACATGCATCTGGAGTTTGTAGAGGCTAGAGGTCCTGGCATGCTCCATTCTCACTCTCTTTTCCTCTCCTCTTCTGTCCTCTCCTCTCTTGCTCTGTCTCAAATGAATAAATAAGAATTTAAAAAGTAATAATTTCCAGGGATGGGAAGATGACCAGCAAATTGCAAGCATGAGGAACTGAGTTTGATCTCCAGTACCTACATAATCTTCCAGGCGTGGTGGTGTGTACCTGTGATCCCAGTGCTGGGGAGGTGGACACAGGCAGACCCCTTGGGCTTTCTGGCCAGCTGGTGTAGCCTAATTGATGAATTCCGTGTCTCAAAGGAGGTGGATGGCTTTCTGAGGAACAATATCTGAGGTTGTCCTCTGGCCTCCATAAGATACACACACAACACAAGCATACCCACACATATATGTATGCCCACTTACATATACACACATGCACACACACCACACACACACAAGTAAAAGAAAGAGAAGAATAATTTCCATACCCTGCCATATCTGTGCTCCTAGATGTGAAACTAGGAAGTGCCGGAAACCAGAGGCCGTGTCCCCTGAGCTGGGCCAGAGGATCCGGGACTTTCCCCAGCAGGCCCTCCCACTGCAGCAGGAGATGAAGATATTTCTGGGTAAGAGGACCCCAGGTCTCCACCAAGTATAAGTGTGTGCACACCTTGTACTTAGAAATGGCTTCCATGCCGGGCGTTGGTGGCACATGCCTTTACTCCCGGCACTCAGGAGGCAGAGGTAGGAGGATCACCTTGAGTTTGAAGCCACCCTGAGACTATATAATGAATTCTAGGTCAGCCTGAGCTACAGTGAAACACTATCTTGAAAAAAAAAAAAAAGGGCTTCCTTGCCAGTGTGGTAGCACACAACTTTAACCCCAGAACTTGGGAGGCAAAGGTAGGAGGATCTCCATGAGTTTGAGGCAAGCCTGAGGCTACATAGTGAATTCCAGGTCAGCCTGGGCAAGATCCTACCTTGAAAAATAAAAAGTTAAAGAGAGAGAGAAAGAGAGAGAGAGAGAGAGAGAGCAATGGCCTCCTTGCTCCACTACCGAATGACTATGAATTTTGGCAAGGCTTAATCCCTTCAAGACCTTGACTTTCTTTTTTTTTAATTTTTAAATTTTTATTAACATTTTCCATGATTATAAAAAAAATATCCCATGGTAATTCCCTCCCTCCCCACCCCCACACTTTCCTCTTTGAAATTACATTCTCCATCATATTACCTCCCCATTACAATCATTGTACTTACATATATACAATATCAACCTATTAGACCTTGACTTTCTTATCTGCCAATATTTGTAAAATCTGCCTTTCAGGATGATGTGGTGGCCAAGAGTGATAATCAAGGTGGACATTTCTGAGGGGAAAAATCAACCTATTTAAAGGACAATTAAACAAATCTATCTCATCAGTAGGCATGACATAATAGAAAAGAAAGTGATAAACATCTATTATTCTGTGTCATTGAAAATCCACAGCAATGGGCTGGAATGTTGCTCAGTCATTAAGGCACTTGCCTGCAAACCCCAAGTACCCTGGTTCAGTTCTCCAGTACCCACATAAAGCCAGATGTACAAAGTAACACATGCATCTGGAGTTCATTTGCAGTGGCTAAAGGTCCTGGCACACTCATTTTTTTTTTCTCTCTCTCTATCTACATCTCTCTCTCAAATAAATAAATAAAATATTTTAAAAAAATTTGTTTATTTTTATTTATTTATTTGAGAATGACAGACAGAGAGGAGGAGGAGAAGAGAGGAGAGAGAGAATGGGCACGCCAGGGCTTCCAGCCACTGCAGACGAACTCCAGACATGTGCTCCCCCTTGTGCATCTGGCTAACATGGGTCCTGGGGAATTGAGATTCGAACTGGGGTTCTTAGGCTTCACAGGCAAGTGCTTAACTGCTAAGCCATCTCTCCAGCCCCACAATATTTTAAAATATTCCACAGCAAGGCTGGGCATGATGGCATATGCCTTTAATCCCAGCACTTGGGAGGCTGAGGTAGGAGGGTCACTGTAAGTTCGAGGCCAACATGAGACTACATAGTGAATTCCAGGTCAGTCTGGGCTACAGTGAGACTCTACCTTGAAGAAACAGAAACAGAAATCCACAGCAGGCTGGAGAGATGGCTTAGCGATTAAGGCATTTGCCTGCAAAGCCAAAGGACCTCTGTTTGATTCCTGAGGACCCACATAAGCAGATGCACAAGGTGGGACATGCATCTGGAGTTCATTTGCAGTGGCTGGAGGCCTTGGTGCACCCATTCACTCTTTCTCTCTCTCTCTCTGTCTGCCTCTTTTTCTCTCAAATAAATAAATAAATAAAAATAAAATACTTAAAAAAAAATCCACAGCAACATTTGTAATACACAATGTGTTTTCCATAATGAACATTGCTCATTATAGCTAATGACAGTATTTGACTTAGTCCTGTAGAAGCTGACTCATTCCTTCCCCTCTTTCACTTTCCTTCTGTTATTCTTGCAGTACTAAGAGTTGGACCCAGGACCTTGTGTAGACTGAGACAAGTGTTCTCATACTGATCTATATTGCTAGCCTATTTTTTTAAAGTTCCTTCTGTTAGTCAGGCTGGTAGAGCTGAGTCAACTTTATGGAGACCATATCGCACCCCCTTTTCCCAGAAAAGGGAGTGGTGAAGGGAAATAGAAAAGTTTGACATGAGAACTGTTGTCGCTTATCCACTGTGACATCATAAACAATGCTGTGTATTTCTAAATGTCCCACCCACAAAGGCATTCCCCTAGGATAACCTTTCCCAGAAGTCCACTTCCTACAAGTCCTTTCCAGGACCTGGTAAGGAAGGAAACTTTTAAAAAAAATATTATTTATTTATTCATTCATTTATTTGAGAGAGCAAGAGGCAGACAGGAAGAGAGACAGAGAGAATGGGCATGCCAGGGCCTCCAGCCACTGCAAGTGAACTCCAGATTCATGCACCCCCTTGTGCACCTGACTTATGTAGGCAGGAAAATATTTTAAGAATATATTTTATTCAAATTTTGGTTCTTGTTTTGAAAACAATATATTATTAATTTATTTATTTGCAAACATAGAGATAGAAAGAGAGAGAAAGAGTGCGATTATGGGTATACCAGGGTCTCTAAACACTGCAAATGAACTCTAGATGCATGTGCTACCTTGTGCATCTGCTTATGTGAGTACTGGGGAATCAAACCCGGGTTGTTAGGCTTTATAGGCAAGTGCCTTAGCTTCTTGAGCCATCTCTCCAGCCTGGGAAGGAAATTTTTCACTAATAAAAAACTGACTTCTCAGGGCTGGAGACATGACTTAGCAGTTAAGGTACTTGCCTGCAAAGCCTAAGGACCCAGGTTCAGCTCCCCAGAACCCACATAAGTCAGATGCACAAAGTGATGCATGTGCACGAGGTTGCACATGTGCACAAGATGGAACATGTGTCTGGAGCTTGACTGCCGTGTTTAGAGGCCCTGGCACACCAATTCTCTCTCTCTCCCTCACAAACAAAAGCTTAAAAACCTGACTTCTGCTGGATGTGGTGGTACATGCCTTTAATCTCAACACTCAAGAGACAGAGGTAGGAGGATCACAGAGTTCAAGCCAGCCTGGGACTACAGAGAAAGTTACAGGTCTGCTTAGGCTAGTGTGAGACCCTACTTCTAAAAATATTTTTTAAAAACCTGACTTCTGATTAGCCCAAAAATTATGTCCACTGGGCATGGTGGCTCACACCTTTAAGCCTAGTACTTAGGAGGCAGAGGTAGGAAGATCACTGTGAGCCTGTGCCCAGCCAGAGATGAGACTACGTAGTGAATTCCAGTCATCCTGGGCCACAGGAGACCCAACCTCAAAAAAAAAAAAAAAAAAAAAAAAGTTTCTTCCAGGCTAGAGGGATGGCTTAGTGGTTAAGCACTTGCCTGCAAAGCCAAAGGACTAAGATTCAGTTCTCCAGGACCCACGTAAGCCAGATGCACAAGGTGGTGCATGCTTTTGGAGTTTGTTTGCAGTGGCTAAAGGCCCTGGCATGCCCATTCTCTCTCTCTCAAATAAAATAAAAAAAATAAAACAGTTTTAAAAAGTTTCTTTCAAGAAGATCAATAAATTAGTGGACCCACTAATTTATTCATCACACATGTTTCTTTTAAAAATATTTTTATGGATTTGTATTTCTTTTTTTGGTGTTTTGAGATAGGGTCTCAGTCTAGTTCAGGCTGACCTGGAATTCATTATGTAGTATCAGGGTGGCCTTGAACTCACTGTGATCCTCCTACATCTGCCTTTCGAGTGCTGGGATTAAAGGCATGTGCCACCATGCCCAGTTTATTTGTATTTCTTTTAAAAGACATTTTTATGTATTTGTGAACAGAGAGCGAGAGCAAGAGAGAGAAAAAACAGGCATGCTAAAGCCTTTTGCTGTTGCAAATGAACTTGAATCATGCACCACATTGAGTATCTGGCTTTATGTGGGTACTGGGAAATTGAATCTGGGCCAGCAGGCTTTGCCAGCAAGTTCCTTTAACCACTGAGCAATCTCCTCAGCAATAAACACGTTTCTTGAGTATTTCCCTTGTGCTATAAACAGAGGTGAGTAAGGCAGACATAGTTCTATGCTCAGATCTAGGGTGACAAGTGTCTCACTGCATTTTGGCCAGAAGCACCAGCACCCACTTGGGAGTTAGTGAACAATGTAGAGTGTGGCCTTGCCCCAGAGTACCTATTCAAATACATTTTGAATACAGGTAGGTGCATGTTAGCAAGTGCTCCAGTAGGTTTGGATGCAAGTGTAAGTTTAGAACCACTGGTCTAGAGCATTTTAGCTTCCATTTTCCCCTTTGCTTCTTCTGTCTTCTGGGCCTCAGTTTCCTCATCATTGGGTTTCTGTGTTTTAAGACTAATGAAATTTTATTTTGTCATTTCCTCCTTATAGAAAAACTCTGCTTTGAGTTGGACTATGAGCCAGGTAAGCAGGCTGCAAGAGGATATGGAAGAGTAAAGAGGCCCTGAAAAGGAGAAACAATGCATTGGAGTTCTGTATTGGGTATTATAATAGTCATATAGACATTCACAAACATGTCATACATATGTGATGAATGTTATATATACACACAAATACATATACAGGCATCTTTCCATATCCATGGGTTCCACATCCAACCTGATAGAAAATATTCAGAAAAAATTGCTTCTCTACTCCAAATGGCCAGATTTTCCCCCTTTCATTATTCCCTAAATAATGTAGTGCAACAACTATTTACATAGTGATTACATTTGATTATGTAGCATAAATTATAGTAACAATTTGAGGAATCTAAAAGGGTATGCATATGTAGAATATATATATGTGTATATATACATACACACACATGTATATGTATGTATGTATATATTACACCATTTTACATAAAGTACTTGGGCTTCTTGTGGATTTTGGTATACAAGGGGGTCTTGGACCTAATCCTTCATGGATACCGAGGGATCTGAGGGATGCCTGTGTAAGGCCTAGAGGAGAGTATGAAGAGAGGACAGGCACATGCACATACTCATTCCTGATAGAGCTGACCTCCATATCTGCACATGTTGAGGACAGATGATTGGAGGAATGGGATAAGGTCTGTTCAGGAAGCCCTTCTAGGTGAAAGAAACTTTGGTCTTGGTTTAGAGTCAATTTCTCAGAAAGGTCAGGAACCTCTGCTTCTTTCCAGATGTCGTTTCATAGATTACAAAAAGAGGGCAGCCTGGGCAAGGGACAGGAATGAATAAAAGGAACCTCTTCAATACCACTAGTTCCCTGTCTGCCAGCCAAAGACCCCAAGGAATCATGGGATTATTGGAAGGGATTCCCTAACCATTGGATTTATAGATTTTCTCAGTTTAAGGATCCTAAAAGTATGAGTTAAGTGTAGGGGTCTGTAGAAGTTTGGGTTTTAAAAAGCAGTACTCAGACTCTGACAGTTTAGAATTAAAAAGAGAGTAAAAAGAAAAAAAACAACAACAAGGTGATTTAGAGTCAGAAAGAAGGAAAGGCTGTGCAAGTGAGTCACTGTGTCATGGGGGAAGCAGATGAAGAACTACAAAGTTGAGAGTAAGAAAAGGTATGCTTCTGTTTATGAGATAAACAAGCAAACTGGTGGTGGGGGTCTCTGCATGAGGGACTGTGTGGGAGGGCATGCTACATATGAGGAGGCCGTGCGGGAGCTGTAGGTGAGGGTGTGTTTGAGGGAAGGCATATGCGAGGACACTGTGTGTAAGGGCATGATGTATGTGGGGTAGCTGCATGTGAGAGAGGCTGTGTACGAGGCAGCCATGTGTAGGGGAGGCTGTTTGCAAGGAGGCTATGTAAGGAGGTGGCGTGTGAGGAGTGGTTTGTGAGAGTTGCTGTGTGAGATGGGGATGTGTGAGGGAGGCTATGTGTGCAGGAAGGAAGGGTATGGGTGAGAGGATTTTGCATGTGAGAAAGGCTTGTGTCGGGAGGACTGTCTACGAAAGGAAGCTATGTAGGAGGTGCTAGTGCGTATGAGAAGGCTAGGCTGCATGTGAGGGTGAGTGTGTGAAGAGGCAGTGTGTGAAAGTGGCTATGTGTGAGGGTTCCTGTGTGTGAGGAGGTAGTGTGTGCAGAGGCTGGTGGGGGAGTGAATGAGGGGGACGCTGTGTATGAAGTGGTCTTCATGTGAGGGAGACCATGTATGAGAGTCTGCACGTGAAGCGGCTGTGTACGAGAGTGCTTGTGTGTGTGAGGGCTGTGTGAGAGTGTCTGCATGTGAGAAGGCCTTGTGTGAGGAAAGACTGCATATGAGGGAGCTGTTTGCAAGAGTGGCTGTGTGTGATGGTGCTCGTACGTGAGGGAGGTAGTGTCTGAAGAAGGCTTGTTTGGAAGGTTGACTGTATGGCAGACGATAGTGTGAGGATGCTTGTGAGGAAGCTCCGAGTGAGGTACCCCCATATGGGGAGACTGTGTGAGGGGATGCTCGTTGAGAATGGGCTATCTGTGACAGTGCCAATGTATACGGAGACTGAGTGAGAAGGCTGTGTGTCACGGTGGCTGTCTGTATATGAGGTTCACATGTATGAAGGGTGCTTTGTGTAAGGAGGCTGTATTGAGAGTGGGTGTGTGTGTGGAGAGGCAAAGTTTGAGGGAGGTATGTATGAGGAGGCTTGTGAAGAGGGCTGTGTGGGAGGGTATTATGTATGAGGCTGACCATGTGTGAAGAGACTGCTGTGAGAGGAGACTGTGGAGGTAGGTATGTGTTAGAGTAAGCGTGTGTGAAAGTGGTTGTATGAGGAGGCTAGTGTGAGGGTTTCTGGGGGGGGCATGTGACGGTGGCCACGTGTGAGGGATGTAGTATGTGGGGGAGGGTGTGTGAGAGAAGGCGATGTGTGGGGTGAGACTGTAAAGAGGCTGTGTGGGAGGTGGTGTGTACGAGGGCAGCTGTGTGAGGAGGTAACGTGTGAAGGTGGATATGTCTATAGAGGCCGTGTGTGCTAGTGCCCATTTGTGGGACTGCCTTGTGTGAAGATGCCCGTGCGTGAGGGCAGCCGTATGTATGGAAGGCATTGTGTGAAGAAGGCTGGCTGTGAGGTTGTGTGAGGCAGGCCAGCGTGTGGGTATCTGTATGTGAGGGAAGCTGAGTGGGAACAGACTGTGTGATAAGATGCCTATATGTTATGGGAGCCCATATTTGTGGATACATTATGTAAACAAGACTGTGTTTGGACAGTGATTATGCATGGGGAGGCAGGGTGTGGAGGGTGTAGTACGTGAGGGAGATGTGTGAGAGAAGGCTACGTGTGAGGGATTCTGTTTGTGAGGATGTCTATGAGTGAGGAGAGGCTGTGTGTGAACAAGCTGTGTTTGAGGGGTTTACTACATGAAGATGCCTGTGTGTGAGGACACCATGTGTGAAGGGAGACTGTGTGTGAGCAGGGTATGTATGGGGATATATTGTGTGAAGGGAGGCTGTGTGTGAGCAGGGGTATGTATGGGGATATATTGTGTGAAGGGAGGCTGTGTGTGAGGGAAGTTGTGTGAAGGGGCTGGCTGTTTGTAAAACTGACTGTGTATGAGGGAGTCCATGTGTTTCACCAAAAGGAGGCCCAATTGTTTATCGTGAGCTGTACAGGTTTCCAGAGGATGGCAGGGACCAAATAAAGACAGAGCATGCTCAAGCCTGGATTTTCTGGCTTTAACATGTGCATAAGTCCTAGGGCATCCTGTCGGGATGCATATTCAGAGTCAGCTCCTTGATAATTCCCATGCTGGTGCTAACAGAACTGCTTTAATACTAGCAGGTGGGTACAGAGGAGAATTTTTAGTCCATTCTGGAAAGTCATAGAACATCTGCTGACATCTTTGTCTCTAATTTTTCCCACAGCTTCTATCTTTCTAGATCCCCAGACTTCCCACCCCAAGCTCCTCCTCTCCGAGGACCACAAACAGGCTCGGTTCTCCTACAAATGGCAGAATTCACCAGATACCCCCCAGCGTTTTGACCGGATCACATGTGTCCTGGCTCAAAGTGGATTCACAGGGGGAAGACACACATGGGTGGTGAATGTAGACTTAGCCCATGGGGGCAGCTGCACCTTGGGTGTGGTGAGGGAGGATGTGCGGCGGAAGGGGGAATTGAGATTACGGCCAGAGGAGGGAATCTGGGTGGTGAGGCTGGCTTGGGGCTTTGTCTCAGCTCTGGGCTCCTTTCCTACACGACTGGTCCTGGAAAAGCAGCCCCGGAAGGTGCGAGTGTCTCTCGACTATGAGGTGGGTTGGGTGACCTTTTCCAATGCTGTCACCCAGGAACATATCTATACCTTCACTGCCTCCTTCACTGAAAAAGTCTTTCCTTTGTTTGGGCTCTGGGGACGAGGATCTAGTTTCTCCTTGAGCCACTGAAAAGGTGCGATTTCCCTCCTGTAAGTACAAGACTATATCAAATTCCCTGTGGATGATTCCTGGCTGAGTCACCAGCCCTAGAACTGTCTTTTTTAGACAGTGTGGTAGCATAGTCGATAAGAGACAAGGTGGTGTGACTTTCAAACTATTCATTGCTCATTGTCCACCTGATACTCAAGGTATCTGGGGAGTTAGCTACTTACTGCTGGCTCTCCTCTACAGGGTCCCCAGCGACAGACTGAGTTTGGGGCTGGAAGACCTAGATTCCAGAAGAAGCAATGTAACCAACCAATTGCAATATTTCAAACAAGTTTTCTTTCAAAAATATTAGTTAATTTGGTTTTTTTTTTTTTTTTTTTTCTGAGATAGGGTCTCACTCTAGCTCAGGCTGACCTGGAATTCACTATATAGTCCCAGGGTGGCTTCAAACTCATGGTGATCCTCCTACATCTGCCTCATGAGTGCTGGGATTAAAGGTGTGTACCACCACATCTGGATAATTTAGTCATATTTTTAAGAAATATTTTTGTATGTTAGCTGACTCAAGAATGTGGTAGCTGTTAGTGTTTTGAAAACAAACAAACAAACAAACATGTGTCTGAAGGAGCTCTGGGATGATACTGTACATAAAGAGGAAATCTTCGCATCGTGTGTCAGTTGCTGTGATCAGGACCTGCCTGGGCATTACCGATGCTCAGAGGAAAGCATGCAATTTTGTGTATAGAAACAGTGTAAGTCCAAGATGGATTCCTAAATGATACCTGTGAGGAGAGAGGAAAAAAGGGGAAAAAATACCTCAGGAAGTGGAAAAAAAGAACTGGGCCATTTGCCTTTGACCCTCTCAAGCACTGGGTCACTGTCATGTCCTCATGAGCACCACCGTCATCCAAGCCCACTCACTGCTCTCCTTTCTGGTGGCGTCAGTTTGGGTGATTCCTCCTACCTCTGCTCCAGAGTGCTGGGATTAAAGGAGTGCACCATCACACCTGGCTGTCTAAATTTACCTCTTTAAAAATAATTTTCACTTTATTTCTTTGCAAGAGAGAGGGAGAGCATAGGTGTTGCAGGGCCTCTTGCAATTATAAGCAAACTCCACAGGCATATGTGACTTTGTGCATCTGGATTTTTGTGGGTACTAGGGAGTTGAACCCCAGGCCAGCAGGTTTTGCAAAGAAGTGCCTTTAACCACTGAGCAATCTCCCCAGACCCAATTAATATATTAACTTTAGGGCTGGAGTGATGGCTTAGCAGTTAAGGTGCTTGCCTACAAAGCCGAAGAACCTGAGTTTGATTCCCCAGTACCCACAATAAAGCCGGATGCACAAGGTGGTGCATATGTCTGGAGTTCACTTGCAGTGGCTAGAGACCCTCGCATACCCATTCTCTCTCTCTGCTCCTTTTTTTCTCTCTCTTAAATAAACAAGTAACTAAAATATTAAAAAATAAACAAATGGTTGGATGTGGTGGTGCATGCCTTTAAGCCCAGCAATTGGGAGGCAGAGGTAGGAGGATCACCTTGTGTTCAAGGCTACCCTGAGACTACAAAGTGAATTCCAGGTTGGCCTGGCTAGGGAGAGACCCTATTTTGAAAAAAACAAAACAACAACAACAAAATGAACTTAAACTTTTAAAAATGTATTTGCATGTGTGTGTGTACAGAACTCTTATAAAAATGAACATCAGACATTTGTGCCACTGTTTTTTTTTCTCAATTTTTATTAACATTTTCCATGATTATAAAAAGTATCCCATGGCTATACCCCCCTTCACTTTCCCCTTTGCAATTCCATTCTCCATCATATCCCCTCCCCATCTCAATCAGTCTCTCTTTTATTTTGATGTCATGATCTTTTCCTCCTCTTATGATGGTCTTGTGTAGGTAGTATCAGGCACTATGAGGTCATGGATATCCAGGCCATTGTATGTCTGGAGGGAGCACAGTGTAAGGAGCCCTACCCTTCCTTTGGCTCTTACATTCTTTCAGCCTCCTCTTCCGCATTAGACCCTGAGCCTTGGAAGGTGTGATCAAGCTGTTACTCAGTACTCCAGTCACTTCTTTCCAGCACTATGATACCTTCTGAGTCATCCCAAAGTCACTGCCATCTGAAAAGAGAAGATTCTCTACCCAAAGTGAGAGTAGCGTTAATATAAAGGTATAAATGTTAAGAGAAGTGCTTACTGGGCAGTTTGATAAGCATACTATATACATTTTTCCAGATATCAGCAGATGTTACACCTCTAGGGCTCATGACTACCCCTGTTTTAAGTTTTCAGTATCAGGGATATGTTCCCCTCCATGGAGTGGGCCTCCAGTCCAATTGGAGGGCAGTTGGTTTCCACTATGACAGACATGCCACTATTGCACCTGTTTGCTCATTTGGTCTGGCTGGCCAATTATAAGGCTTGCAGCGTCCACTGTTGAGTATCTTCGCTGGTGGTATCTCTTTCTCCCATTGAACTACATGCAGAATGACTTCTTCCAGCTTTCTGTCAGCTGGTCTACATAGAGGAGGTTATCAGCTCAGTTCCAGCAGGATTTCTCAGTGGCTTTGCAGCCCAAGTATGTGAAGTCTTCAGCAATAGGGTCTTACCATCTATTCCTGGTGGGAAACCAAGGGCCTTGGCAATGGCCTATAATGTTTTGGGGGCATCAGGAACCTCCCTGGCCAACAACTCTCTGGAGGTATCCCATCCCTGGCACTGAAAATGTTCTAACAACGATCTATGGATCCTGAGTGTTCCATTGTCCAAAACCGGAGGATTCCATATGAGTTATTTGCATCCTCTTAGATTTTTTTTTTTTTTTTTTTGGTTTTTCGAGGTAGGGTCTCACTCTGGCTCAGGCTGACCTGGAATTCACTATGTAGTCTCAGGGTGGCCTCGAACTCATGGCGATCCTCCTACCTCTGCCTCCCGAGTGCTGGGATTAAAGGCGTGCGCTACCACGCCTGGCTTTTTAAAATTTTTTGTTGAATTTTATTTATTTATTTGAGAATGACAGAGAGAGAGAGAGAGAGAAAGAGGCAGATAGAGAGAGAGAGAATGGGTGCACCAGGGCCTCCAGCCACTGCAAACGAACTCCAGACGCGTGTGCCCCTTGTGCATCTGGCTAACGTGGGTCCTGGGGAATTGAGCCTCGAACTGGTGTCCTTGGGCTTCACAGGCAAGTGCTTAACCGCTAAGCCATCTCTCCAGCCCCTCTAATTTCTTTTTTTTTTTATTTTTAAAATTTTTATTAGCATTTTCCTCTAATTTCTTAATATAGGCACTTAAAGCTATAAATTTCCCTTTCAGGACTAACTTCATTGTGTCCCAAAGGTTAGTATGATGTGTTCTCATTATCATTTGACTCTATGAAGTTTTTGATTTCCTTCTTGATTTCTTCATTGACCCATTTATCAACTAGTAGCGTACTGTTTAGTTTCCATGATTTTGTGTATGCTCTATAGCCTTTCTTGCTATTGATTTGTATTTTGATCCCATTGTGATCAGATAGAGTATAAGAAATTATTTCAGTTTTCCTGTCTTTGTTAAGATTTGCTTTATGTCCTAATATATGGTCTATTTTAGAGAATATTCCATGTGCTTCTGAAAAGAATGTGCATTCAGCAGCATTTAGATGAAATGTCCTGTGTATATCCTTTAGGTCCATTTGTTCTATGACCTCATTTAATCCAGATGTATCTCTGTTTATTTTTTGCTGGGATGACCTGTCAATTGATGAGAGTGGGGTGTTGAAATCACCTATTAAAACCGTGTTTGGTGTTATCTGTGACTTTAGTTGTAATACCAATTGTTTGATGAAATTGAGAGCCCCATGTTAGGTGCATATATGTTTAGGATTGTAATGTCCTCCTGTTGGAGTGTTCCTTTAATCAATATAAAGTGAGTTTCCTTATCTTTCCTAACTAATGTTGGTTTGAAGTCTACCCTGTCTGATATTAGAATAGCGACTCCTGCTTGTTTTCTAGGCCCATTTGCTTGAAACATTGTTTTCCAACCTTTCACCCTAAGATAGTGTCCAACCTTTGTAGAAAGGTGAGTTTCTTGGAGACAACAAATTGAAGATTCCTGCTTTTTAAAAAAAATTTATTTATTTTTTATTTATTTGAGAGCGACAGGCACAGAGAGAAAGATAGATACAGGGAGAGAGAGAGAGAATGGGCGTGCCAGGGCTTCCAGCCTCTGCAAACGAACTCTAGACGTGTGCGCCCCCTTGTGCATCTGGCTAACGTGGGACCTGGGGAACGGAACCTTGAACCGTGGTCCTTAGGCTTCACAGGCAAGCACTTAACTGCTAAGCCATCTCTCCAGCCCAGATTCTTTCTTTTTTAAAAAAATTTTTCGAGGTAGGTTTTACTCTAGTCCAGGCTGACCTGGAATTCACTCTGTATTCTCAGGGTGGCCTCAAACTCACAGAGATCCTCCTACCTTTGCCTCCCAAATGCAGGTGTGCACCATCATGCCTGGCTGGATTATGCTTTTTAACCCAGTCTGAAAACCTGTGTCTTTTGGTTGGGGCACTGAGACCATTGATATTAAGAGTTATTATTGAATGGTATGTATTTATTTTTGCCATTTGTGGTGGTTTGATTCAGGTGTCCCCCATAAACTTAGGTGTTCTGAATGCTAGGTTCCCAGCTGATGGATATTTGGGAATTAATGCCTCCTGGAGGGAGTGTATTGTTAGGGGCGGGCTTATAGGCTTTATAGCCAGTTTTGGCACACTCTCCTGTTGCTATAGTCCACCTTATGTTGGCCAGAGGGTAATGTCCACCCTCTGCTCATGCCATCGTTTTCCCCTGCTATCGTGAAGCTTCCCCTCGAGCCTGTAAG
Organism: Jaculus jaculus; assembly: GCF_020740685.1. NCBI lineage: Eukaryota > Metazoa > Chordata > Mammalia > Rodentia > Dipodidae > Jaculus > Jaculus jaculus. Next base: position 1,230,244 of record NC_059109.1, read on the forward strand.
GCAAAATAAATCTCTTTTTCCCAGAAGCTACTCTTGGTTGGGTGATTTCTACCAGCAATGTGAACCTGACTGCAACACCATTTTTCTTGTTTTGTAGTTCTTCTGGTTTTACCTTTGCTGTCTTGTATTAACTAGTATTTGAGTATGATTTGTTTTTTCCAGGTTCTTTATATATGTGCTTTTCATTCTCTTCAGCATGGAGGGTCCTTTCAAGTATTTTCTATAGAGCTGGTTTGTCTTTAAATGTTCATTTAGCCTGCTTTTGTTGTGGAATGTCCTTATTTGTCTGTCTATTTGAGTGGATCTAGAGAATCAAACCTGGGTCCTTAGGCTTTACAGGCAAATGCTTTAACTGCTAAGCCATCTCTCCATCCCTAAGCCTCATACTTAATCCCCAGGTGGTAGAACCTTTGAGAGGTAGAGCCTTGCTAGAAGAAGTGTCTTGCTGGGAGTGAGCCTTGGGGTAATATAGTCCAGTTCCACTTGCCACATGCATTCACTCACTGTATTTCTTCTATGTTGATGTGGAGATTGACACATGGTTGTCTGCTCCTGTCATGTTTTCCTCTCCATGATGAAAACCTCAAAGCTGTAATCTGGAAATTAACCCTTTTCTTTCATAAGCTACTTTTAGCCAGGTGTTTTGTCCTAGCAATGATAAGGTAAATACTACAGAAAATTCATACTTAAAAGTGGGGCCATTGTTATGATAAGCCTAACCATGTAGTTTTTAGTCTTGGAACTGGCTTGTGGGAGGAATATGGAAGGATTCAGAACCTTGGACTCAGAGAAGCTTTATAAGTTATAAGCAGAACTTAGTGATGAGAGTTTGAAAGAACAACATATGGAGAGAACTGTGGATTGTGGAGATTTGGGTTATGAGGTTTCAAAAGGGCAAAAAAAGGACTTCATTGGGAACTGAGGCAGTTTGTATGATATGCTGGCAGAGAGAGAGAAAAGTTGAATTTAAAAGTAATGGGCTAGGGCTGGAGAGATGGCTGGGCTGGGCTGTTACACACCAAGGACTGTAAAGCCTAAGGATACAAGTTTGATTCCCCACTATCCACGCAAGCCAGACACACAAGGTAGAGCAAACATCTGGAGTTCATCTGAGTGGCTGGAGGCCCTGACGTGCCCTCTCTCTCTCTCTCTCCCTATCTCTCAAATAAACAAATAAATTTTAAAAAGTAATAAACTAGTATGTTTGGCAGAGGAAAATATAGAACAGAAGAATATGAAAACTATAAAGTTTGGCACAAGAAGAAATGTGAACAAGTTTCAGTTCCCAGCTGCTTCAGCTGCAATTGTTAAAGAGATTATCACCATTCAGTATGTGCCAGCAGCTCTATGAGGAAAATAGGAAAGGTGCCCTGAGGGCCAGACCCAACCCTTTGAAGGCTTGTGCTAATAGAGAAATGAGTTCTTTTGAAGGGAAAAAAAGCCTGAAGGAAGAATGCGGAAGAGTTCCTTGCTCCTCAAGGTCAGCCTTCATCTCAACTGGCAGAATAGCTTGGCAGCATTGCCCACATGGTGCTGGTTTTGGAGGAGTGAAACATGTGGGAAATAATGGCATGGATTATACCATGGCTGGAGGGGCAGAGCTGCCCAAACCTTTTGGAGTCTAGATGATCTTATCACAAGTTCCAGGTGCTGGAAATAATGCTGCAGGATTTGATGTTTGCCCTGTTGGTTTTCAATCCTGCACTGGTCCAGTCTTTCCTTGCTGTGCCCCCTTTCCTCTCTTTTGGAATGGGAATGTTTACTCTAAGCAATTACATTTTGGAGATGTGTAACCTGTATTTTGATTTTATGCTATTTTGATTTTATAGAGTTCACAGTTAAGAGATTGCCTTGAGTGTCAGCTGAGACTTTAGACATCTTTGTGGGTTTTTTTTTTTTTTGTTCATTTTATTTATTTATTTGAGAGCTACAGACAAAGAGGCAGAGAGAGGGGGAGAGAGAGAGAGAGAGAGAGAGAGAGAGAGAGAGAGAGAGAGAGAGAGAGAGAATGGGCGTGCCAGGGCTTCCAGCCACTGCAAACGAACTCCAGATGGGTGCACTCTCTCGTGCGCCCCCTTGTGCATCTGGCTAACGTGGGTCCTGGGGAATCGAGCCTTGAACGGGGGTCCTTAGGCTTCACAGGCAACAGCTTAACTGCTAAACCATCTCTCCAGCCCACATCTTTGTTTTTTGAGACTTTTGAAGAGTGTTAGGACTGGTAAATACTATAGGAACTTTTAAAATTGGACTAAATACATTTTGTATCATGAGATGGCCATGAATCTTTGGGGGTCAGGGGTGGAATATGGTGGGTTGAATATAAAAATGGTCCTCATACTCTCATGTGTTTGTGATTAAGCCTCACTTAATCCCCAGATGGTACAGCCTTTGTGTGGTTGAAACTTGCTGGAGGAGGTGTGTCACTGGAAACAGTCCTTGGTGTGTTACAGCCCAGCCCAGCTTGCTGCACTTAGCTCACTCACTCTGCTCCCTCTATGCTGACGTGATGTCCAGCTGTCTTCTCCTGCCATGTTTTCCCCGCCATGATGAAACTTCCCCTTGAAATAGTAAGCCAGAAATAAACCCTTTCCTTCCATAAGCTGCTTCAGTAATGGTGTTTTGTCCCAGCCATGAGAAGGTAACTGCTATAATGGGAAAGTTTATTATAAAAACAGACATGGAAGTAAGAAAAATGAGGTTTCCCCACTATTTCCCAAGCCTCATGGGATGCTACGGCAGAGGTGGAGTAGAGGGATAGGTGAAGCAACCAGTTTTTAGAGGAAGAGCTAGAAATTGACAAATACTGACAATAGAAAACACTGGTGCAGTCAGCTTTGCAAGACAAATATCCAACTCTACAGTTTATGGGAGGAAAGTTTATTTCAGGCTTATAAATTCCAGGGGAGTACCACCAATGGTGGTAGAAGGAACTGGCTCCCTTTCATAGATCCAAGCAGAGAGCCACCATCAACAGCCAGAGTCACAACCTGCCAGAGCTCCATGTGCTCTGAACATACTTCGAAGGACTGGACTCAGATCCGCCCCCCATACACACCTTAGATCTGGCTGGGCTCCAAGATCTACCCCAGTGACAGGCCTCCTCTAGCAGGGATCTGCTTGCTAGGGGCTGAAGTTGCAAGCTCAGTTTTAAGAAAACACTTGAGTTTGTGGGACCATACATTTAAACTCCCTCTCTCTCTCTCTCTCTCTCTCACACACACACACACCTTGAACTCGTTCCAGCCAGATACCATAATATGTTTGTACATTAATTCATTTAACCCTCACACCAACCCTATAAGGTAGGCACTATTATTAATATCCCACTTTATACACAAGGGTCTTAGATATGGAAGTTGAGTGTGGCCCTAAATCAGTTGACAGTGATGAGTGACCCCAAGTGTGGGAACTTAGGTGGTTTTTCTTCCAAGCTGTGTTCATGGCTCTCACACAATAACATGTTATAGGCTCTGAAACTGGTAGGCACTGTGTTGGGCCTGAGAATGCTGATTTCTTTTGATGTGTTTCTGCCAACTCATGACATGGTTACTACAGATCCTTTCTGAATTTCCATTTTTAATTTATTTTGGTTTTTCGAGGTAAGGTCTCACTCTAGCCTAGGCTGACATGAAATTCACTGTGTAATTTCAGGGTGACTTCGAACTCACAGTGATCCTTCTACCTCTGCCTCAGGTGTGCTGAGATCACAGGTGTGCGCCAGCACGCCTGGCCCTTTCTGAATTTCTAAGAGAAGCTGATGATTTCAGTTAATCTTCATTGTTTTTCTTTCACAAGTTCATTCCCCACAGGCTACTTCATAGACTCAGTCAACCATCTGTTGGCCAGATGCTCACCCCTGGCCTACTAATCTGTGGTCATGTCAGAAGAGAGCAGAGGCCCTGGAAGGCACACCTACAATGTGACTAACTCCTCTCTAGCACAGAGAGAGACCCTTGGGCTCATTGGTGTCCTCTCGCTCTTGGAGGAATACTTCTGGACAAACTATCTGTATGACACTAATCCCATCAAAGATGTAGGATTGTGAGCTGTCACCCTCAGGGTACTGTTTTCTTGGATGACATGTTGTTCTTAAATATGGGGTCTCATGTTCTTCTGTGATCCCCAGATTCCTATTGAGTAACTGCACTCTTATTTTCCCGAACATCTACACTAGGCTCTGTCCCCACCCCACCCCCCCAACTGCCTGCACAGTCTATCTTTTTTTTTTTTTTTTTTTTGAGGTAGGGTCTCGCTCTCGCCCAGGCTGACCTGGAATCCACTATGTATTCTTAGGGTGGCCTTGAACACATGGGGACCCTCCTACCTCTACATCTCTTCTTCCCTTCATCCTTAACCCAGAAGCCTCTCAGGGCTCCCTGTTATCCATCTCTTCTGTGTGACTTCTGGCCTTCCCTATTCCTAACATTCCAGATTAGCCAGTCCATGTCCTCATCTTCCTCAGTTTCACAGTGGCTTTGTTCTGCCTCCAGACTCTTATTCATGTGGCTCTTCTGATCTGGAATGCCTATTCAAGCTCCATCTTTGTCACCAAAACTGTCCCAGCCTTACTTGTATCTCTCCTGGAATTCCCCAAAATTTAGCATTTATGATACTTAATTCAACCCAGTCACATACTATTTTATAGCTTCTGGATGGGAAAGTGGAATTATTAAAACGTTTTATTGACCATTTTCATACATGTATATATTTTGGTCATAGTCACCTTTTGTAACCTTCTCTTGTTTCTCATCCCTTGCCCCCCTTCTACCTAATTTCTTTTTCCCAGCTGATCACTCTTCTACTTTTTTTTTTTGCCTTCCTCTCTCATTCATAATGGAATGTTGATGAGCCCAATTTGTGCAGATCTTGTGCAGGTAACTATAGTTGCTATGAGGTCATGAACACAATGAGGAAGTGGAATTTAAAAAGGAGGTAGAGTAAATGGAGTTGAGTGTTTACAGTGTGTGAGTCATCTTGCTGTTGGTGCTCTGGGATGACAGAAGCCTACGGTGACTTCTGGCATTTACATAGGTTCTAGGGAGCTGAGCTCAGATACTCAGGCTTGTAGAAAAAAAAAAAGTGCTTTATCCACTGAGCCATCCCTCTCTGCCCCCAGTATTTAATTCTTAAATGATCCCAGCTATACGTGCCATCATCCTGCTATGTATTTATTTATTGGGTGTTTTCCTTTCCTTTTCTTTTTGAATGAGATAGTGAGTGAGCGAGACAGAGAACTGGCACACCAGGGCCTCCAGCCAATGGAATTGAACTCCAGCAGCGTGCACCACCTAGTATGCATGTGCAACTCTGTGCTTGTGTCACTTGGTGTGTCTGGCTTACGTGGGTTCTGGGGAGTAGAACATGAGTCCTTAGGCTTCACAGGCAAGTGTCTTAACCACTACGTCATTTCTCCAGCCCATGTTTTTCTTTTTCTTTTTCTTTTTTTTTTTTGAAATAGGGTCACATGTAACCTAGAATGACTTTGAACTCTCTCTGTAGCTGAAGAAGACCTTGGGTTCCTGATCCTCCTACCTCCACACCATCTCCCCCACCTTGGCTTTAGTGCTGGGATTATAAGTATGTACCAGCATAACTACTTCATTGTAAGGCATGGCAGTGATGGCCAGGGAGGCTAAGCAGTGTGTCTGGGGTTGAGGGTGTGCTGAATGTAGCATAACTACTTCATTGTAAGGCATGGCAGTGATGACCACGGAGGCTAAGCAGTGTGTCTGGGGTTGAGGGTGTGCTGAATGTAGCATAACTACTTCATTGTAAGGCATGGCAGTGATGACCAGGGAGGCTAAGCAGTGTGTCTGGGGTTGAGGGTGTGCTGAATGTCAGGCCTGAGACTTAAATCCAAGCCTGACACCTGAGGTGCCACTCTGTTTACAACATAGCACCTCCTTTTGTCCATGTTTTTCTCTTTATTCCTCATCATGTACTGTAGTACATAACTCTAGTATATTATACTTAGCTATGTTGACAAAGGCTCAAAAACAATCAGACAAAATGCAATTTTAACTTCCTTTAAATACAGAGGATCAAGTAGGATCTTAACACTCTTCCAATGCATGCATTTAAAGTTAAATTGTGCACCAAGGAGATGTCTCAGCAGTTGAAGGCTTTTCTTGCAAAGCTTGTAGGCCTTGGTTCAATTCCAAAGTACGTACATAAAGCCAATGTAGAATGTAGCACATGCATCTGGAGTTCATTTGCAGCGGCAAAAGGCCCTGGCACACACATAGTTTCCCTCTTGCTCTTGTAAATAAGTAAGTAAATAAATAAATAATATTTAAAATATAAAGTTAAGCTGGTGTGATGGTGTATGCCTTTAATCCCAGCACTCAGGAGTCAAAGGTAGGAGGAGGCCACCCTGAGATGACATAGTGAATTCCGGGTCAACATGAGCTAAAGCAAGACCCTACCTCATAAAAACAAAATGAATATGATGGAGAATGGAATTTCAAAGGGGAAAGTGTGTGGGGGGGTGTGGAGGGAGGGAATTACCAGGGATTTTTTTCATAATCATGGAAAATGCTAATAAAAATAAAAAAATGATAATAAATAAATAAAGTGAAATGGAGTACCAACTAAGAGTGTGGCATTAGGACACAGACAACGGGAACAAAACCAGAGCACTGGATTTCCTCACCTAAAGAAGTAAGACAGGACTGGAGAGATGGCTTAGCTGTTAAGGTACTTGCCTGCAAAGTCAAAGGACCCAGGTTCGATTCCCTGGTACTCACGTAAAGTCAGATGCACAAGGTGGCACATGCATCTGGAGTTTGTTTGCACTGGCTAGAGGCCCAGGTGTGCCCATTCTCTCTCTCTCTTTCTCTTTCTCTTTCTTTCAAATGAACAAATAAATAAAATATTTAAAAAGAAGTAAGGCAGATGCAGAAATAAATGATATACAATTTTATTAGTTATCCACATTCCATAAAAATTAGGACAAATTTGCTTTAAAACAGTCCACATTTAATATCTTTTTGTTTCTGTGGGTCAGAAATTTGGTACCACTTAGCTGGCTCCTGTACTTGGTGTCTTACAGGGCCACAATCAAAGTGCCAGGTAGACCAGGGTCTCATCTGGATGCTCAACTGGGGAAGGATCTACCACTATCCTTACTCAGGTTGTTGGCAGAATTCATCTTTTTTTTTTTTTTTTTTTTTTTCGAGGTAGGGTCTTCCTCCAGCCCAGGCTGACTTGGAATTCACTATGTAGTCTCAGGGTGGCCTCAAACTCACAGGGATGTCCCTACCTCTGCCTCCTGAGTGCTGGGATTAAAAAAAATTCATTATTATTATTTTTTAATTTATTATTTATTTATTTATTTGAGAGCAACAGACACAGAGAGAAAGACAGATAGAGGGAGAGAGAGAGAATGGGCGGGCCAGGGCTTCCAGCCTCTGCAAACGAACTCCAGACACGTGCGCCCCCTTGTGCATCTGGCTAACGTGGGACCTGGGGAACCGAGCCTCAAACCGGGGTCCTTAGGCTTCACAGGCAAGCGCTTAACTGCTAAGCCATCTCTCCAGCCCTCATTATTATTTTTTTTAACGACTGCGTCAAGTTCCTTGATTCCTGTCGGCTAGATGATGGAAGCTGCTCTTAGCAAATAGAATCTTCCCACAGAACCTTCCCACAGGGCTGCAAGCTTTAGCAATGACAGTTTCTGAAATATGTTTGTGAACAAAGAGACATGGAAGGAGATACTGCCACAGCAGTGATGATTATTGCCTCTGCTATATTCCATTGATGAGAAGCAAGTTGCTGACCTCACTCATAATCAAGGATAAAAAGTCACACAAGTGCAAGAACCCAGAGAGCACAGGTTGGGGGAACCACCCTTGAATCTGTCCATCATAGTGGCGATGAGAAAGTGTCAGGTAGGTAATACGCCCAGCCAGGCCTACCAGAATGCAGAAGAGACAGTCTCTTGACAGACCTGAATGGACCTGCTGGTCTCTGTGTGCTAAAGTGGCCTCACAACTGCGGTCATCCACATGCTTGGGTGTTCCCATGCAACTACGGACACTGGGTGCTGCCACTGGCTCCCATGTAGTAGGGTCTTGAAGATGATGGAACTCGGATATGTCCAACTACCACAGTGGGAGCCAGAAGCTCAAGTCTGGTTCAGGAAAAAGTCTGTGTTCAAGTGTAAGGCATCAGCTGACAGCTGTGGGGATGTGTCCAGAAGATCGTTGGCCTGATGATGCAATATGAGGGGCTGGACCAGTTGAGGGAAAGAGTGAGAGGAATCTGTCAAATTTCTGTGGAGCACTCCTAGAAAAACATAATACATATCAGAAATTGATATGTAGTCATTTATTCTGCTGAATCTTCTACTGGACATGTAATATGAAGGTACAACGTGGATCTCCTTGGCCTTGATGTCTATGAACAAGTCAATGTCATGTGAATCTGTGTGTCTGCATGCGTGGGAAGGAGAAAGGGAGTCTCATACCTGTTCAGTAAGTCACTGGCATCCTGAGAAAGAAAGAATGGGAATCACAGTCAGTTCTCAGGTTCTTGTCACCCACTCCATTTCCCAGCTCGTGCTTGAAGGCCACTTTGGAAGTTGAAGGCGATGTCCCCTTCTTCTGCCCCTCACTGTGCTATGTCATTGTATGGTCCAGGACAAGCCATCCTGCATGTTTTCATGTATCCCAGGAATGCTTGGCCTTACATCATCCAGAGATGGGTCGCAGGAGGCTGCCTACTACTGGGGAGAATTCTTTTCTGAATTTAGAGATGCCTCAGGGCTTGTACCTTCAGAGTGCTGGCATCCAGCTCCTTGGCCATCTTCTCCAGATCAGCTACCAGGACTCTGAATTGCATTATTGCTTCAGACAGGTCAAGGATCCTAGCCACATCTGCTTTCAGGTCCTCCCGCTGGTCCAGCTGCTGCTGAGGAAGGGCCCCCAGTTTCCCATTGGTTTGGTGCTGGCTCTGCAGCTCAGCCTCCAGCTTCTGGTCTCCCCAATCTACCTAAAACCACAGAAAAGGAGCTCCCTAAGATGTGATGTCAGAGGGTTCCCTCTAGGATCTCTAGGCTCTGAATAGCTGGTGAGAAAGCTGACCTTCCCCTCTTCTTTCTTTGTGGCCACAGTCCTGTGAAAGCATCTAGGCCCCTCACACAGGCTAGGTACCTTTCTTACTGCCTTATACTCTTATACACATCCATGGGGGTCAGGTCCTATTGTAGTGGAACACACACACACCACCACTACCCAGTAATATCATTTCACTGTCTGCTTTACCTTCTTAGGTCATAGGTAAGGAGAGGATTCACTCAAATGAGCAAGAGAAAGGTGATTCTCAGGGACAGGATGGAGCCCTGAAACACGTGTAGTAACTTTAAACTGATGAGACACTTGTTTCCTTTGATTCCCACCACGTACCAGAAAGAGCAGTGATTTTGTTTTGTTATTACCTCAGACCTATGCAGGTTGTCACATACCCTGGACCCTTCTATTAACAAACCCTAAAGCCGAACTCAAAACCCAGGTTTTCAGCCTGCACAACCATCATTCTGCCCATGCCACTCCAAGGACAGAGAGATGTCCAGAGCGGGAAGAGAGGCCTTTGAGGACACTTTGACATAGACATTCCCAGGATTCTGGGAAACCCACCTGCAGAGCCCGCAGCATCTCCTCTTCCTGAGCCTTAAGCTGCTGAAGCTCCCAAATTTCCTTCCTGAGCTTCCTGCCCCGGCGGCTGAGTCGTTCCTAAAAAGACAGATATGCCTGCTTGC